>NC_142487.1:4175357-5482142 GCF_049115385.1 Moschus berezovskii | reverse complement strand
GTGTGGTTGATTAACAATGTTCTGTTAGTCTCAGGTGTACAGCAGAGGTTCAGTTACACATATACATGTATCCAATCTTTTTCAGTGGTTGGGGCTTCCCTGGTGACTCAAACAGTAAAGAATCTGCCTGCAATGCGGGGGACCCGGGTTTGAACCCTGAGTCAGGAAGATCCCCTGAAGGGAATGGCAGCCCACTCCAGAATTCTTGCTTGGAGAAGTCCATGGACAGAGGAGCCTGGTGGGATACAGTCCATAGAGTCGCAAAGAGTAGGACACAACTGAGTAATTAGCACTTGCTTCCTCTTCAAATTGTTTCCCATTTTGGTTATTGCATAATATTGAGCAGAGTTTCCTGTGCTATACAGTAGGTCCTTGTTGGTTTTCCATTTTATTTATGTATCTATTTTTATTTTTCAATTGGAGGATAATTGCTTTACAATGTTGTGTTGGTTTCTGCTGTATAACAATGTGATTCAATCATAACTATACATGTGTGTGTGTGTGTGTGTGTGTGTGTAGGGTTTCCCTGGTGGCTCAGATGGTAAAGAATCTACCTGCAATGCAGGAGACCCAGGTTTGATCCCCGGGTTGAGAAGATCCTCTGGAGAAGGGAATGCAACCCACTCCAGTATTCTTGCCTAGAGAATTCTGTGGACAGGGGACCCCGGTGGACTACAGTCCATGGGATCCCAAACGGTCAGACACGACTGAGCAACCAACACAACATACATATATTGTATATATATATATATATATATATATATACACCCTCCGTTTTTAGCCTCCCTCTCATCCCACCCTCTACCCTACCCTTCTAGGTCATCACAGAACACCAGCCTGGGTTCCCTGCACTAGGCAGCAGCTTCCCACTAGCTGTCTATCTCACGCATGTAGTATATATATGTCAGTGCTGCTTTCTCGGTTCGTCCCACCCTCTCCTTCCTCTGCTGCATCCACAAGTCTGTTCTCTACATTTGTATTTCCACTCCTTCCCTGCAGACAGGTTTATTAGTATCATTTTTCTAGATTCCATATATATGCATTAATATGCCAATTTGTAACAGCTCTTTAAGGATGTTAATTTTTTTATGTTTCTGGCAAATATTTCGAAAGAGCTTATTCCTTGCCTTTTTAATTTTGTTACATTTTTTATTTATGTAACTTAAAAATTTTTATTTACTCATATTTATCCACTTGCTTTTATGTAAGTTCCATAGCCTTTAAACTTAAATATTCCTCCTAGTGCAACATTTTAATCCTTTAGGGAAATGGTGTTTATATTCCAAGTGATTGGATATTTTAAAATTTCTGCTGTTTCTCTCTTTTCCTTTTTTCGTTCTTTTTTATGTTTATATTTCCTTCAGGAACTTGGTCTATATCATTTGAGCTGTGTGGGCTGAGTTAAAGTTTTCTTTGTGGCCCAGTCATGCTTCATTTTAGTAAATGTTTGATTTATAGAAACAGTCCCCATTTCTGGGGTTACAAAGTTCAGCATATATTAATGTAACCTTGTTATATAGTTCAATTCTTCCATGCCCTTATTTATTTTTTATTAAATTGACTTGTCATAGATGGATAGTAGTGAGTTAAAAGATCTCATGATTGCATGACTGTCCTTCCTACTTTCATTTACAACTGTTTTCCTTCATATATTTTGATGTCATGTTATTTAGTGCAATAGATTTGTGACTGTGTCTTATTCATTCAACATTTATCAAGAGTTAGAGATAAAAACATAAATAAAATGTAGCCACTCCTCTCAAAGAACTCCCAGATTAGTCTGTAATCATACCAGGAGATGGGAGGACGATACAGTTAGAGAGGGTTGCAAGAGAGCTGAGGTGGCTGGGGAGAAACCTAATCTGGTCTCGATGGAAGGAGGATAGGCGGGCATCATTTAGACAAACGCATGATGTTCTGCTTTGTTCAATGATTTCATCCTGAGTTCTTAATTTCATAATTATGCCATTCCTACATTTCCATTCTTTTGTTAGCTGCTGTAACCAAACTTTAAAATTTAATCTGAAAGTCTGACTCATAGTAAAAGAGATACCAAATCCCTTCAACAAAACATATGTTGAGCTCCTACTGTTATGCCAGGTACACGGCTAAGCGTGGGGATAAAATGGCAAGGGCAGTCAAAGCTCAAAGTGCTTGCAGTTCACGGCAGGCGTGGCAAATAAATAAACTGACAAAGCACTAATGGTGTCCAGAGAGGGGGGTTGCCAATCCAGATGGAGTCTTAAGTCCTGAAAGGCAGATAGGTATCTATTAAGAATGGAAACATGAATGGGTGTCTGGGACAGAAAATGTTAATAACACGTGTAAAGGCTGGGGGATGAGAGAGAATGATCCAGTCTAGAAGTGCGAGTAGTTGTTTACAGGCGCATCCCCGAGGCTGAGGGAGGATGGGAGTGGGGGTAGTTGTGAGGGGGACTAGAGAGACAGATGGGGCAGCCGTGACAGATCCTGTCAGGAGGTTCACCTTCATTTAGAAGATTCTCAAGAGTCATATTAAGCTGTTGAGTGATGTGACTGGATCTGCTTTTGAGTGATTCCTCTGGTGATAGCATGAGGAATGGGTCGGATCTGGGCTAGCCTAGAGGCAGAGGGACCAATAGAGTTTATTACAGTAGTTCACTAAGAGAGAGTGATGGAGTGGTGTTTAGGATGAAAAAAACTGAACTGATTCTAAAGACACCAATAAAGTAAGATTATCAGGACTTTATGATTGATTGGATATGAGAGATGAAGGAGACTGCATCCAGGCTAACACCAGCTTCCTCTTTGCTTGCTCATTCTCTGTCCTCAAAGGTGGGAAACTGGAAGGATGGTGGGTTCCATTTGTTGACATGAGAAATACTGTAGGGGAAACTGACCTTGGACATTTTGGAGAGGTTGTGTTTGAAGCACTTGGAGAATATCTAGCTGGACTTGTTTGACAAGCAATTAGCTCTAGAGTCTGGGACATAGGATGGAACTCCAAGGAGGCACCATGGGACTGCTGGTTAGTAACTCAAGGCTTGGAGCTAAATTCTTGAAGGAGGAGATAGTCATCTGCATCCAGTCATCCGGAGAGAAAACAGGGCCAAGAGTTCTCAACCACTTCTGCCTTTGTCTTCGACTTCGATCATCTTTCTTTATATTATGCTTCCTTCCTGGTTTATTTGCTTTTTACTGTTTTTATATGGATATTTAAGATATTTCAGTTGCAAACTGCACACACACACAGGTCTTTCTTTCACCTGCTTGTCTCAGAAACCCTTTCTACAGAGAGGATTTCTTTCTAAATTTTGATACTGTGCCATCATTTTTAAGGCCTGAGGAGATCATTGTAAAACAGTTTCATATCTCTTAGAAAATAGAAGATAGAGGAAAGATAGGTAAAGAAAGAAAGAAAAAAATCTTCCCAAAGTGCACAGAATCAATGCAGGAAATAATATCAAGGAAAATTTTTGTCTTGATTAGCTTTTCTCCAATTCCTTGGTGGCTCAGCAGTAAAGAATCTGCCTGTCAGTGTAGAAAATATGGGTTAGATTCCTGGGTTGGGAAGATCCCCTGAAGGAGGAAATGGCAACTCACTCCAGTGTTCTTGCCTGGAAAATTGCATGGACAGAGGAACTTAGTGGGCTACAGTCCATGGGGGTTCCAGAGAGTTGGACACAACTCAGTGCAAAACAACGACAGTAAAAGCATTCTGAGCTTTGGGTTCATAGATGAAACAAGCTTATAAAGTACTGTTTTCTAAGCGAAATTGGAGGCATTTTCATCTTTATTACTGTAATTTTGGTTATGCAAACACTTTGACAGTATAAATGCTCATGTTCTCCATAAATTTGTTCAGAAATCACTTTTGATTTTGTTGATTAAGTTCAACAGTCTATAGTGGGATAGAGTACTGGGTACAAGTGGTCCAAAATAAGGTAAAAGACTATGATAAAATGCTAGATCTTAAAAAAAGAAGCTGGTTTGTGCACTAAATATTTTGTGACTTGGTCTAATACTAAAATGATGTCTGCAAAATGACAAAAAGAACCAGTGTTGAATTATTTGATATTTTCTGTAATTCTGCATTATTCCAGATTGCTAAATGTGTCTTTTCCAAGAAATTTGATTGAACTACTATACATTTACTGTCCTATGTGACAGTTTTGTCATTGTGAGAGATTTCAGTAATTAAAATAGGATACAATAGCTTTCTAATGTCTCTTTTCTCTGATGTCTCTTCTTTCCCATCACTCATTACGTTGATAAAATGCAAGCCTGAAGATGATACTCCCCTTTTGAAATGGTCCCCTCAAATCCCATTGCTTTACACATAAATTGTCTATTCAGTTTAGCATGTGAGTGTCTTTATTCTCTGACTCCTGGTTTCTGCTTTTGCCTCATCTTCATGTGTCTGAGATGTAGTGTCGAGAATAAATCATGCTCTGTCGTGCTATTAGCTCTTCCGAATTGCTTTCCCTTCTGCTTGGAATATCTTCCCACCGCCTGTTTTTCTAATTAATATCTACTCTGACCCTGATGCTGGGAGGGATTGGGGGCAGGAGGAGAAGGGGACAACAGAGGATGAGATGGCTGGATGGCATCACCGACTTGATGGACATGAGTTTGAGTAGATTCCGGGAGCTGGTGATGGACAGGGAGGCCTGGCGTGCTTCGATTCATGGGGTCGCAAAGAGTCGGACACGACTGAGCGACTGAACTGAACTGAACTACCATCAAATCCCAACTTAGTATTACTCCCTTGAAAGGAGTCCTGGGACTCCTAATTTGACTTACATATGTTTTGCTAACCCTAGCAAGTATTGAAACCTTACCATCTGCCTACCCCAACAGAGTGTGAGATTCTTGGAGTCAAGGACTCTCGATTGTGTGAACTATGCATTTGATGAATTACTAATAGTAGTCATCAATGGATTTGCACTTGATCATTAAAATAGAATTTAAAAATTTTATGATTAAAAATAATTAAATAAATCAATCAAAATATACGTCTTTTAATTTTTTCCCTTAAACATTAAACTTTTTGTTTTGTATTGGGGTATAGCCGATTAACAATGTTGTGGTAGTTTCAGGTGAATGACAAAGGGACTCAGCTGTACACATACATGTATCCATTCTCCCCTAAACCCTCCTCCCATCCAGGCTGGCACACAACATTGAGCAGAGTTCCACGTGCTCTACAGTAGGTCTTTGTTGGTTATCCATTTTAAATACAGCAGTGTGTACATGACTGTCTCAAAGACCCTAACTATCCTTCTCCCTGACAACCATAAGTTCGTTTTTCTAAGTCTGTATTTTTCTGTTTTGTGAGTTTATTTGTATCATTTTGTTTTAGATTCCATGTATAACGGATGTCATATTATATTTCTCCTTCTCTGACTTACTTCACTCAGTATGACACTCTTTAGGTCCATCTGTGTTGCTGCAAATTGCTTTATTTCATTCTTTTTAAGTGGCTAAGTAATATTCCATTGTATATATGTACCACATCTTCCTTGTCCATCCTCTGTCGATGGACGTTTAGGTTGCTTCCATGTCTTGGCTATTGTAAAGAGTGCTGCAGTGAACATTGGGGTGCATATATCCTTTTGGATCATGTTTTTCTCCAGATATATGCCCAAGAGTGGGATTGTTATCAATAACCTCAGATATGCAGATGACACCACCCTTATGGCAGAAAGTGAAGAGGAACTAAAAAGGCTCTTGAGGAAAGTGAAAGAGGAGAGTGAAAAGGTTGGCTTGAAGCTCAACATTCAGAAATCTGGTCCCATCACTTCATGGGAAATAGATGGGGAAACAGTGGAAACAGTGTCAGACTTTATTTTTTGGGGCTCCAAAATCACTGCGGATGCTGATTGCAGCCATGAAATTAAAAGATGCTTACTCCTTGGAAGGAAAGTTATGACCAATTTAGATAGTATATTAAAAAGCAGAGACATTACTTTGCCAACCAAGGTCCATCTAGTCAAGGCTATGGTTTTTCCAGTGGTCATGTATGGATGTGAGAGTTGGACTGTGAAGAAAGCTGATCACTGAAGAATTGATGCTTTTGAACTGTGGTGCTGGAGAAGACTCTTGAGAGTCCCTTGGACTGCAAGGAGATCCAACCAGTCCATTCTAGAGGAGATCAGTCCTGGGTGTTCATTGGAAGGACTGATGCTAAAGCTGAAACTCCAATACTTTGGCCACCTCATGCAATGAGTTGACTCACTGGAAAAGACTCTGATGCTGGGAAGGATTGGGGGGCGGGAGGAGAAGGGGACGACAGAGAATGAGATGGCTGGATGGCATCACTGACTCTGTGGACATGAGTTTGAGTGAACTCCGGGAGTTGGTGATGGACAGGGAGGCCTGGCGTGCTGTGATTCATGGGGTCGCAAAGAGTCGGTCACGACTGAGCGACTGAACTGAACTGAACTGATGGTACTCCTAATTTTAGTTTTTTAAGAAACTTCTCTACTGTTCTCCATAGTGGCTGTACCAATTTACATTCCCACCAACAATGTGGGAGGGTTTCCTTCTCTCCACACCTTCTCTATCATTTGTTGTTTGTGGAATTTTTGATAATAGCTATTCTGACCGGTATGAGGTGATATCTCACTGTGATTTTGATTTGCATTTCTCTAAAACTAGCAGTGTTGAATGTCTTTTCATGTGCCTATTGGTCATCTGTATGTCCTCTTTGGAGAAATATCTATTCAGGTCTTCTGCCCATTTTTTGAGTGAGCTGTTTGTTTTGAGGCTATGAAGTGTCATAAACTGTTTGTAAATTTTGGAGACTAAACCCTTATTGGTCACATTGTTTGCAAATATTTTCTCCCAATCTGTAGGTTGTCTTTTGTTTTGTTTATTGTTTCCTTTGCTGTGCAAAAAGCTTTTGAGTTTAAGTAGGTCCCATTTGTTTATTTTTGCTTTTATTTTCATTATTCTAGAATATGGATTGAAAAAGATGTTGCTCTGATTTATGTCAGAGAGTGTTCTGCCTATGTTTTCCTCTAGGAGTTTTATCATGTCTGATCTCACATTTAGGTCTTTAATCCATTTTGAACTTATTTTTGTGTATGGAGTTAAGGAATGGTCTTAAAATATATATCTTTTAAATTTTAAATGCATTTCAGTTCAGTTGCTCAGTTGTGTCTGACTCTTTGCGACCCCATGGATCACAGCACGCCAGGCCTCCCTGTCCATCACCAACTCCCGGAGTTCACTCAAACTCATGTCCATCGAGTCGGTGATGCCATCCAGCCATCTCATCCTCTGTCGTCCCCTTCTCCTCCCGCCCCCAATCTTTAAATGTAGTACTTTGGTGTAACTAATTTACAGTTATTTCTAACGTGTTAATTCCTGCCTGGCTTCCTGATTCCCTGGTTGCTCAATCCATTTTGCAGATATTGTCTCTCACTTTCTCTTGGCACAAGTGCTGGACATCTTGGAAACATGAACTGATGCTGTAAAAACACAGGACAAATGACCACAATAATAAATTACCTTGTTTGCCTCTAATGCTTTTGTGAAATTAGTACCCAAGTGAGAACTAAAGGGGGCTTCCCAGGTGGCGCAGTGGTAAAAAATCTGCCTGCCAATGCAGGAGACGCAGATGCAAGAGATGTGGGTTCAATGAATCTTAACCTCATTTAGCAAAAGATAACATAGTAAAAGCTGTTTTCTTTCATACTTTGACAGAAAGTTTCTGTTGTCATTTTGGGTTATAATCATTATAGATATATCTAATATTTGTTATTGTAAATTCTTAATCAAGTAATTTGCACCAACTGGGAGATTAATCTGAATAGGTCTGTTAGAGTCTTAGGATTATCAATGGGGTTGCAAGAAGTTTATTTCTAAGTTATGACTTTCTGTTTTTTTCGGTGAGGTGAGCAAAATGAAATCTCTGCTCATAGAGATCTTTACCAGAGTTGCAGTGAATGGCATGTAAATTTTAATCAGATTGCTAAACTGTAAACAGTGCAGGTGGAATTTTGTAGTTTAAAGTGATTATGTGGTTTCTATTTCATATTTGAGGTGTTTATCAATGTTTGGCCAAATATGACCCACCCTGGATTGTGAAGCTGTTGAGTTCTGACACAGTGACCTCTTCCGGCAATATTAATGGAGTTTAGGTATCACTGGTTGAGCAGTTTCAGTAGTAATTTCTCATTTTCCTAGGTAAAATCACATTTATTATTTAAAAAAATTTATTCCATTATTTTTACATAAACCTAAACATTATCCATATTATAATATTGCTCTTTTTTCTCTTGAGGACCTTTTTATTTTTTAATTTTTCATTAATTTATTTAGAATAATATTAATAACCCATGCATTTAATATGAAAAATAATTATTTCCCAAAGTAAACACAATGGTGGGAATGGTGGAGCCTTTTACATTTTCATAGTTTTTCAAGTCTCTTTCTTGTCTATCTCATTAGAAGACCACAGGATTTTCATGTTTGCTTCTGCATTAAATCTTTTTTCCCCTCTTTTTTTAAAAATTGGAGTATCAACGCATAGGAGTGGGATTGCTGGACAATATGGTGACTCTATTTTTAATTTTTTTAAGGAACCTCCTTACTGTTTTCCATTTTCGCCAACAATATAGGAAGGTTCCCTTTTGTTGATGTGGTATATTACATTGATTGATGAGTCCAGTTTTTAAATCTATCAACAACGAAACAATTAGAACTACTCCCAGCAGCTAACACATTGAATCCAAGAACTTCGTTCAGATCAGATCAGATCAGATCAGTTGCTCAGTCGTGTCCCACTCTCTGCGACCCCATGAATCACAGCACGCCAGGCCTCCCTGTCCATCACCAACTCCCGGAGTACACTCAAACTCATGTCCACAGAGTCGGTGATGCCATCCAGCCATCTCATTCTCTGTCGTCCCCTTCTCCTCCAGCCCGCAACCTTTCCCAGCATCAGAGTCTTTTCCAGTGAGTCAACTCGTCGCATGAGGTAGCCAAAGTATTGCAGCTTCAGCTTTAGCATCAGTCCTTCCAATGAACATCCAGGATTGATCTCCTCTAAAATGGACTGGTTGGATCTCCTTGCAGTATAAGGGACTCTAAAGAGTCTTCTCCAACACCACAGTTCAAAAGCATCGATTCTTCGGCGATCAGCCTTCTTCACAGTCCAACTCTCACATCCATACATGACCACGGGAAAAACCATTGCCTTGACTAGACGGACCTTGGTTGGCAAAGTAATGTCTCTGCTTTTTAATATACTATCAAGGTTGGTCATAACTTTCCTTCCAAGGAGCAAGCGTCTTTTAATTTCATGGCTGCAATCAGCATCTGCAGTGATTTTGGAGCCCCCAAAAATAAAGTCTGACACTGTTTCCACTGTTTTTCCATCTATTTCCCATGAAGTGATGGGACCAGATGCCGTGATCTTTGTTTTCTGAATGTTGAGCTTCAAGCCAACCTTTTCACTCTCCTCTTTCACTTTCATCAAGAGGCTTTTGAGTTCCTCTTCACTTTCTGCCATAAGGGTAGTGTCATCTGCATATCTGAGGTTATTGATATTTCTCCCAGCAATCTTGATTCCAGCTTGTGCTTCTTCCAGCCCAGCGTTCCTCATGATGTACTCTGCATATAAGTTAAATAAGCAAGGTGACAATATACAGCCTTGACGTACACCTTTTCCTATTTGGAACCAGTCTGTTGTTCCATGTCCAGTTCTAACAGTTGCTTCCTGACCTGCATACAGGTTTCTCAAGAGGCAGGTCAGGTGGTCTGGTATTCCCATCTCTTTCAGAATGTTCCACAGTTTATTGTGATCGACACAGTCAAAGGCTTTGGCATAGTCAATGAAGCAGAAATAGATGTTTTTCTGAAACTCTCTTGCTTTCTCCATGATCCAGCGGATGTTGGCAATTTGATCTCTAGTGCCTCTGCCTTTTCTAAAACCTGCTTGAACATCTGGGAGTTCACGGTTTACATACTGCTGAAGCCTGGCTTGGAGAATTTTGAGCATGACTTTACTAGCGTGTGAGATGAGTGCAGTTGTGCGGTAGTTAAAGCATTCTTTGGCATTGCCTTTCTTTGGGATTGGAATGAAGACTGACCTCTTCCAGTCCTGTGGCCACTGCTGAGTTTTCCAAATGTGCTGGCATATTGAGTGCAGCACTTTCACAGCATTATCTTTCAAGACTTGAAATAGCTCAACTGGAATTCCATCACCACCACTAGCTTTGTTCGTAGTGATGCTTTCTAAGGCCCACTTGACTTCACATTCCAAGATGTCTGGCTCTAGGTCAGTGATCACGTTATCGTGACTATCTTGGTCGTGAAGATCTTTTTTGTACAGTTCTTCTGTGTATTCCTGCCACCTCTTCTTAATATCTTCTGCTTCTGTTAGGTCCATACCATTTCTGTCCTTTATCGAGCCCATCTTTGCATGAAATGTTCCCTTGGAATCTCTAATTTTCTTGAAGAGGTCTCTTGTCTTTCCTATTCTGTTGTTTTTCTCTATTTCTTTGCATTGATCACTGAGGAAGTCTTTCTTATCTCTCCTTGCTACTCTTTGGAACTCTGCATTCAGATGCTTATATCTTTCCTTTTCTCCTTTGCTTTTCGCTTCTCTTCTTTTCACAGCTATTTGTAAGGCCTCCTCAGACAGCCATTTCGCTCTTTTGCATTTCTTTTCCATGGGGATGGTCTTGGTCCCTGTCTCCTGTACAATGTCACGAACCTCTGTCCAGAGTTCATCAGGCACTCTATCTATCAGATCTAGTCCCGTAAATCTATTTCTCACTTCCACTGAATAATCATAAGGGATTTGACTGAGGTCATATCTGAACGGTCTAGTGGTTTTTCCTACTTTCTTCAATTTAAGTCTGAATTTCGCAATAAGGAGTTCATGATCTGAGCCACAGTCAGCTCCTGGTCTTGTTTTCGCTAACTGTATACAGCTTCTCCATCTTTGGTTGCAAAGAATATAATCAATCTGATTTCGGTGTTGACCATCTGGTGATGTCCATGTGTAGAGTCTTCTCCTGTGTTGTTGGAAGAGGGTGTTTGCTATGACCAGTGCATTCTCTTGACAAAACTCTATTAGCCTTTGCCCTGCCTCATTCCGTGCTCCAAGGCCAAATTTGCCTGTTACTCCAGGTGTTTCTTGACTTCCTACTTTTGCATTCCAGTCCCCTATAATGAAAAGGACATCTTTTTTGGGTGTTAGTTCTAAAAGGTCTTGTAGGTCTTCATAGAACCGATTAACTTCGGCTTCTTCAGCATTACTGGTTGGGGCATAGGCCTGGATTACTGTAATATTGAATGGTTTGCCTTGGAAACGAACAGAAATCATTCTGTCATTTTTAAGATTGCATCCAAGTACTGCATTTCGGACTCTTTTGTTGACCATGATGGCTACTCCATTTCTTCTAAGGCATTCCTGCCCACAGTAGTAGATATAATGGTCATCCGAGTTAAATTCACTCATTCCAGTCCATTTTAATTCACTGATTCCTAGAATGTCAACGTTCACTCTTGCCATCTCCTCTTCCAATTTGCCTTGATTCATGGACCTAACATTCCAGGTTCCTATGCAATATTGCTCTTTACAGCACCGGACCTTGCTTCTATCACTGGTCACATCCACAGCTGGGTATTGGTTTTGCTTTTGCTCCATCCCTTTATTCCTTCTAGAGTTATTTCTCCATTGAGCTCCAGTAGCATACTGGGCACCTACCGACCTGGGGAATTCCTCATTCAGTATCCTATCATTTTGCCCTTTGATACTGTTCATGGGGTTCTCAAGGCAAGTATACTGAAGTGGTTTGCCATTCCCTTCTCCAGTGGACCACATTCGGCTGTGGTCCATGTGATCACATCGGCTAGTTTCCTGTGATTATGATTTCAGTTTGTCTGCCCTCTGATGCCCCCTAGCAATACCTAGCGTCTTATTTGGGTTTCTCTTACCTTGGTCGTGGAAAATCTCTTCACAGCCGCTCCAGCAAAGTGAAGCCGCTGTACCTTACCTTGGACGAGGGGTATCTCCTCAAGGCCGCCCCTCCTGACCTTGAAGGCGGAGTAGCTCCTCTCAGCCCTCCTGCGCCCGCGCAGCCACCGCCTGTTGGACGTGGGGTAGCTCCTCTCAGCCGCCGGCCCTGGCCTCAGGCGTGGGGTAGCTCCTCGCGGCCGCACCTCTTTGCGTGGTTCGTTGGGCCGGGGCCGGCGTCTCTCGTGTCGCGTCTGCGCCGCCGGGGCCGGCGTCTCTCGCGTCGTTAGATTCACCTGTATCAGTAAATTCAGCCCTATCTAAAATCATGTTCGTCTTCCCTTGATTCATCCACACCCTAACTCTGTCTGCTGAGAGGGACCAAAACACCACTCGCTACGGCTTTGAGTTCTACCTTGGTGGGCTTCCCAGGTGGCGCTAGTGGTAAAGAACCCACCTGCCAATACATGAGACATGAGAGACGTGGGTTCACTCCCTGGGTTGGGAAAATCCCCCAGAGAAGGGAACGGCAACCCCCTCCAGTATTCTTGCCTGGGAAATTCCATGGACAGAGGAGCCTGGTGGGCTCCATGGCATCATAAAGAGTTGGACATGACTGAAGTGACTTAGCATGCGATACCTTGGTGAGATATACTTGTCCCCTGGGGGAGAATGCAAAGCCGCAGCTTGGCTCCAGTTATGCGGGGCCAAATCTCTGACTGGGAAATGGGGAGAGAAGTGCTGGGCAATATTAGCTCTCCCTGGTGATTATGGGGCAAAGCTGTGACTGAGCACTGGGGGTTGGATACTTACAGTAGTAGCGAGCCCGGCTATAGTGGGTTGAAGCCCCTACTTGGTACAGAGCAGGGCAGTGACAGCTGAGCACCAGTAATGACCTGTCAAAGCATGACTTGGGGCCCAGGGGTGAGACACAGAGCAGCAGCACCATTGTGGCCCCTGTTAGGGTGGATCAAAGCCCTGACTTAAGACCCTAGAGTGGGTGCAGAACCATGGCAGCTCCAGTCCCCTGTATAGCAAGGTGCAGTGGCATCCTGGTCGTGTAGAGCTGGCATGGGGGTAGCAGCAGGTCTTACTGCAGAGGCAGCTCCATCCTTGAGGAGGTGAGTCGGCAGTGGGCACTCGGGGTGGCTCCGTCAGTCGGGTTCAGTTTTGATGTGGGAATCCTTGACAGCACAGGCTGCAAAGCTCTGCCATGGTGAGACTGCTGGGGTCTCCTGCTCTCCTTTTCCCTTCAGGGTAAGATCCCTCTGTTGGATCCTTCTTGATGCTGAGCTGCTCTGGACTGGGGTAGGGGCGAGGCAGGTAAATGCTTCCTATGCTTTTCTAGAGGTCCATCCTTTGTTTTAGCCCCACCAGGTTTCTGTTTCCTCACTATAGTTTATTTATTTATTATTATTATTTTTTATTGGAGGCTAATTACTTTACAATATTATATTGGTTGGTTTTGCCATACACTGACATGAATCCGCCCCAGGTGTGCATGTGTTCCCCTTCTTGAACCCCCTTCCCACCTCCCTCCTCTCCTTATCCTCCCTCTGGGTCATCCCCTTGCACCAGCCCCGAGCGTCCTGTATCATGCGTCGAACCTGGACTGGTGATTCGTTTCACATATGACAATATACATGTTTCAATGCCATTGTCCCAAATCATCCCACCCTCACCCTCTCCCTCAGAGTCCCAAAGACTGTTCTATACACCTGTGTCTCTTTTGCTGTCTCGTATACAGGGTTATCATTACCATCTTTCTAAATTCCATATATATGCTTTAGTATACTGTATTGGTGTTTATCTTTCTGGCTTACTTCACTCGGTATAATAGGCTCCAGTTTCATCCACCTCATTAGAACTGATTCAAATGTATTCTTTTTAACGGCTGAGTAATACTCCATTGTGTATATGTACCAAAGCTTTCTTATTCATTCCTCTGCAGATGGACATCTAGGTTGCTTCCATGTCCTCACTATAGTTTAGAGTTCTCCCAGAGCTAGTTTCATCAGTTTGTAGTTGTTTATTTATTGTTCTTGTTGCTTTTGTGGGAGTGATGGGTGTTGGGACTTCCCAGTCAGCCATCTTGCTAATGTCACCTCCAGGAACCATTGATTTTTTTCCTTCATAGTTTTGCCTTTTCAAGAATGTCATATAGTTGCAATCATAGAGTATGCACCCTTTTCATGTGGCTTCTTTTACTTAATAATATGCATTTATGTTTCCTGTCTTACCATGGCTTGACATCTCATTTCTTTTTAGTACTTAGTGACATTCCAGTGTTTGGGTGTATGAATCCATTCAGTTGATTAATCCATTCAATGTCCTTACTGAAGGACATTTTGGTTGCTTCCAAGTTTTGGCAATTATGAATAAAGCTGATATAAGCATCCATGTTCAGGTCTATGAGTGGATTTAATATTCTAACTTCTGTGGGTAAATACCAAGGAGCACATTGCTGTGTCACGTGGTAAAAGTATGCTTCAGTTCAGTTCAGTTCAGTCGCTCAGTCGTGTCCGACTCTCTGCGACCCCGTGAACCACAGCATGCCAGGCCTCCCTGTCCATCACCAACTCCCGGAGTTCACCCAAACTCACGTCCACAGAGTCAGTGATGCCATCCAGCCATCTCATTCTTGGTCGTCCCCTTCTCCTCCCGCCCCCAACCTTTCCCAGCATCAGAGTCTTTTCCAGTGAGTCAACTCGTCGCATGAGGTGGCCAAAGTATTGCAGTTTCAGCTTTAGCATCAGTCCTTCCAATGAACACCCAGGATCGATCTCCTTTAGAATGGACTGGTTGGATCTCCCTGTGGTACAAGGGACTCTCAAGAGTCTTCTCCAACACCACAGTTCAAAAGCATCAATTCTTCGGCGATCAGCTTTCTTCACAGTCCAACTTCACATCCATACATGACCACGGGAAAAATCATAGCCTTGACTAGACGGACCTTTGTTGGCAAAGTGATGTCTCTGCTTTTTAATTTATTATCAAGGTTGGTCATAACTTTCCTTCCAAGGAGTAAGCGTCTTTTAATTTCATGGCTGCAATCAGCATCTGCAGTGATTTTGGAGCCCCCAAAAGTAAAATCTGACACTGTTTCCACTGTTTTTCCATCTATTTCCCATAAAGTGATGGGACTAGATGCCATGATCTTTGTTTTCTGAATGTTGAGCTTCAAGCCAACTTTTTCACTCTCCTCTTTCACTTTCATCAAGAGGCTTTTGAAAAGTATGCTTAGTATTATAAAAAATAATCTGCCAACATGTCTTCTAAAATGGCTGTACCATTTTGCATGCCCACCCACAAGCAATGAATGAAAGCTCTTGTTGCTCCACATTCTTACCAGCGTTTGGGGTGTCAGTGTTTTGGAAATTCTAATAGGTGCGTCGTGGTATCTTATTTTAATTTGCAATTCCCCAATGATACATGATGTAGAACATCTTTTAAATTAAAAACTGTTGAGCCTTAGAGTTGCTTGTCTATTTTGGATCACATTTCTTTATCAAGTGTCTTTTGCAACTATTTTCTCCCAGTGTGTGTCTCGTTTTCTCATCCCCTTGATAGTCTCTTTTTCAGTGTGTTTTGGATCTCTACTCTAAGACAGCCATAAGACAGAGTACGTTTTCTGCACGTTTAACCTCTCAATTATCGATACTCTGTGTAAAGGATTAAGGGATGCCTGGCAGGTCTCCTTTGAGGAAGAACTCAAGGAAGAGAGAATAGAGATGCAGACTTTTATTTGCATCATGAAAGTGACATATATCTGACACTTATTTTTGTAGTGCTTAGGGCTGAGAAAGGAGAACGAACAGGTCAACAGAACAAGGCACCAGCCACTAGCGTAGTTGGTTCCATCTCAGTATTGTGTGATCTTGCTGTGTTACCTTGAGCAAGTCACTTACTCTTTTTTGAGCCACAACTTCTTTATCTCTAAAATAGGTGGGATATTGCATACTTGTAATGTTTCTGAGAGGATCAGTGACAAAGCATAGCACCTAGTACAGCCCCTTGTTTGTGAGATGAGCTCCCCACATTAGCCACTGCTCACGTTTCCTTCTTTCCCTAGCACTCCTTTTTTGTGGAAGGATTCAAGGCTACAAAATGAATAGCCATAAAGAAAGTTTATGAGTGGTCCAGTACCGATTTTAAGCATATATAGTGACTCTCAGTGACTATATATATTATACACTTGTGTGTCTTAATAAAAGAAAAATTCTACCGTATGTCACCTCTGTTAAATAGTGTGTAGACCAAAAGGCCCATCTGAAAAGAACCACGGAGGATGCAGAAACTAGTTTTAATAAAATAAGATTCTGGATGACTGGAAGGCAAAAACCAAACTAATAGTTCCAAAGGTCATGATAAATGAATTAGGAAAGTAATCAAAATGGCTTAGCCAAGCAAGGCTGTCATTCTTCATCTTAATGAATCTCTTAAAGAGTAAATAAAAGGAGAAAGATGAAAGTAATTATTGACTGTGTACCTAGTTATTGGAGCACTGACATCTCCAAGGAATTCAGTTCATAAAGCTGAGGCTGTAGGTGAATATACATACATCAAAAAGCTGCCTGCGAGCAGAGGAGCCATATATCATGCTTATATACAGAGTGTATAAATACTTATTTTAATGAACATGTTACATTGACCTCTATTCCTCTGCTGAATATATACAGCCAATGTCTTGGGAGTTAGAAGAGTTAGGGAGAACTTGGCTGTTGGAGGCAGAGGCTCAAGCCAGTTCCCATTTCTACCATTTCTTGCTGAACAGAGAAGACATAAAATTTTCTGATATGCCATCGAGTAGCAGAAGAGATGGAGGAAACAAATGAGGGGGAAGGTTTTTAGAAAAAGTTTCAAAAAAGGAGAATGAATGATTCACAATATTATTATCACTATGAGAAATGGAATACATATCCTTTCCATGTATATTGTGTTAGAGGATGTTTTACTGGTACAATTTTACTTGCATCAATTTAGTAGGACACCATTAAAGCTAGGAATTTCCATTTTAATGGTTGATGAAGCCTGGTCATTTTGATTGACATCCGATATTAAATCCTCTTTTTCAGTAAGCTTTCACTCATGATTTAAAAATTATATTACTTTATATTTTAAATTTAAAGGCACTTATAAATTTCATCATGAAAACATTATGAAGCCAGTATAGAAATGTTATTTTGTATTTTGTACAAGAAGTGATTTTTATATATGTACATGAAACAGGTTTTATAAAGTAGGTAAGAGTTTTAAAAACAAAATGTATCATACATATTGTTTTCTTACCAGATTTATTTTACTTAGCAGTATACTGTTAATGAGCTTTCCTGGTAGCTCAGCCAGTAAAGACTCTGTCTGCAAGGCAGGAGACCCTGGTTTGTTTTCTGGGTCAGGAAGATCTCCTGGAAAAGGGATATGCTACCCATTCCAGTATTCTTGGGTTACCCTGGTGGCTCAGATAGTAAGAAATCTGCCTGTAATGCAGGAGACCTGGGTTCAATCCCTGGGTGGGAAAGATCCCCTGGAGGAGGCAATGGCAACCCACTCCAGTATTCTTGCCTGGAGAATCCCATGGACAGAGGAGCCTGGCAAACTGTAGTCCATGGGGTCACAAAGAGTAACATATGACTAAGCAACTAGGCACAGCATGCTGTTAATAAGGTTCAGGTTATTGCGTTTTCTTTCACATTATTTTTAAAGACTGTGTAGATTCTGGAATGGGGATATAACATAGTTTATTTAACCAGCTCTGTAACTGGACGCTTAGGTCATTTCCCTTCTTTCTATAACCCTGTTGCAAATGCATCAGTAGCTATGTTCTGCTCTGATTCCTTCCTTAGAAAGGAGTCCTAGAAGTGAAATTGATGAGTGAAGAGTCAGAGCACATTTGGGGCAGAAAAGTTTTGAATAAACCTGAAGCTTTGAAAGAAGTTAATTTTGGAAACAATACAGAATTAAGAACAGTGGAAACTCTCTTGAAGCAGAAACAGCCCTTAGGACAGGGTGGTTTAGTTATTAAGTTGTGTCCGACTCTTGCGACCCTTTGGACTGTAGCCCACCATTCTTTTCTGTCCAAGGGATTCTCCAGGCAAGAATAGCGGAGTGGGTTGCCATTTCTTTCTCCAGGGGATCTTCATGACCCAGGGGTTGAACCTGGGTCTCCTGTATAGCAGGCAGATTCTTTACTGGCTGAGCAACCAGGGAACCACTAAGAGCACAATATCACCTCTCAAAGAAGAGCATTGTTAATACAACTCAGGGAATTACTGAATCAGAGTTATGGTTGTAAAGGGAACATTAAAAAAAAATCTACTATTAGAGAGTGGATTTAAGACTAAAGAAAGAGTATATTTTCCTTGGTGATTAAACAACTAGGTGTAGCATTTGTGATGGACTGGAGGGCTAAGGAAGACATAGTTTGGAAAGCTTCCTAAAAATCATAGGGCAAAACTTTGCAGTTGTGGGCTCTATGTTATCACAGCATAATGGTTCTGACTCCTTTGGAAACAACAGTAAGAGGTGGGTTTTCCCAGTGACCATGATTGTAAATTATTCTTTGGAGTGGAGATTTTAAGAGGCAGATATTTCAGACCTCAACCACACAGTGCAATAGAATTGACCTTTTCAAAATGGTTCTTTTTGTTGTTGTTGTAGCAGGAGAGGATCATTTTAGGATTGGTTTAGACATGATGTATCCTTCTTATTGGAGATGATTCAATTCTGTTCCCCAAATGTTAAGTTTTGGATTAACTATTCTTTGGGTATATTTTTCTGTCTAGACATAACCTAAATGGCAGACAGCAAGGGATATCAGCTGTATTTGCAAATGGAAAGGCAACCTGGGGCCACACATATGTCATTTTTATCACACATGGAGGGTATGCCAATCTCTGGTTCCCTTAGCGCTGCTCAGCATTAAGCCCTAAAGAATTTCAGCTGGAGAAAGTAGCTGTGTTCAGTCTTTGTGTCAATTCTGACCACGTCTGTAAGGATATTTAGCATCTTACCTTATCTAGGAGGGAAGCTGAGGATCAGTCTAATGCCCACAGTTGTAACTCCTCGAGAAGCCATCGCCTAACCCTTCAATATCTTCAAAACTCCCAAGTCTATCCATGGTGGATAACTGGGCTGGAACTTGAATTCTGTTTGACTGGGACCCTAGGAACCTACTCTTGACATACACTTCGCCTTTCTCCAGAGTTTTTATCTGTGGCTAGTGTCTTGCATCATCCTAGACATATTACCTTTTATCCAGAACTTACCCCTCACCACCTGCCTCTTAGGAGTTGTATGGTCTCCAGCTGCTCTGATCTTCATTCACCATACTAAACTTTTTGAATATTGACATTTGCCTATATTGGACCCAGAGCTCCCAGTTGATTTGTATCTGTCGAGAGGCCATGAAGATGTTTACATTATTCCCTCCTGGCCTTTGCCCCGCCCATCCTAATAAATTCTCAGCTCTCCTGTTTGCTAAGATCTAACACACCTAGTAGCAGAGGCTGAGTGAGCTGTACTAATGAGGATGACAGCATACAGTAGGCAGAATGCTGTGTTTGTTGCCCCATCTTCAATATGAAAATGGGAAATAAGTTTGTGTTGTTTAGTCACTAAGTTGTGTTTAACTCTTGCAACCCCATGGACTGTAGCCCATCAAGCTCCTCTGTCCATGAGATTTTCCAGGCAAGAATACTGGAGTGCATTGCCATTTCCTTCTCCAGGAGATCTTCCCAACCTAGGGATCGAACCCATGTCTCCTGCATTGGCAGGTGGATTCCTTACCACTGAGCCACCATTGCAAATAATGTAATATTAAATTTCAATAACTGCTTTTACTGCATTATTTTCTATCACCAATTTCCCTTTCTGTCAATTTTGGAAGCATGATGCAAGAATTGTTTCTTTCCTTTGTGTAACTGCCTTTTGGTGGGTCATAGTTCTTTTCAACAGCAGTCTGAAATTGCTCAAGGTATGGCAATAGAAAAAGCCTGAACTGTGTTTAATTTTGCTTGTTGATGATCAGTGAAACTGTTAATCAACATTTATAATCTTTTAATAGATTCTGTCAAGTTTTCAGAAGATCTGAACAGTTGTTATTGCCTCACTGGGAGAGGCTTAAACGAAAAAAATTTATATTTCTTCCCTAAAATGATAGCCAAGAGGGGACAGTAAAGGGAAGTATGCTATCCATGGTGTGTGTGTCGGGGGCACTTGAATCTAGGAAGTGCTATCTAGGTCAAGTTTGTTGCATATATACTTTTACTTATTCTGATATTCTATTTTACGGTGGTAAAGTCTTTAAGAGGAGAGACAGAGGAAAGAGAATAGGGTTATAGTCTGTAATAATTCTTTTATTGTTGTTAAAGAAATTAAATTTTCCAGGCAAGAATACTGGAGTGGGTAGCCATTCCCTTCTCCAGGGGATCTTCCTGAGCCAGGGGTAAAACCCAGGTCTCCTGCATTGCAGGTAGATTATTTTACCAGAGAAGACCTTGGGAGCAGATGGGGAGTGCATTTGCTCCTTTTCTGCCTTGCCTTCTTGCCCTCACAGTGCACTCCCACTTCCTCATGATCTCATCTGGAGCCTGTCCCTTGTGTCTCTTCTCTGTGATATTCTCAACATTCTGTGTGTGCTTCTTCCACACCACCTATGGCTCACTTCATAACTTCTGAGACAATACCAAGCTCAGGGGCTGCTGTGAGGGTAAATGAATTTAATGCATTAAAGCGCATAGAACAGTGCTTGGCATTAAGTAAGTGCTCAGTAAATTTTAGTTATTGTTATCTGCCCATTCCCCATGGGCTGGGGCTTGTTCTACTGGGTCAGTCACCTTCTATTCAGGTCCTTTCTGGACAAGAAGATGCCTTGCTTTCTGTGAGGAATACAAGAAAGATCAGAACAAGGATAAAAGCCTTGGTATTTGGGTTAAAAACAACATTGGAAATGACCTTTATTAGGTAAGAAACTACAAAGCTATCCATAGGACCAGCAAATTTTATACAATAAAATGTTGATAAATGGAATATTACTTACAACTTGTCAAAGGTTATATCTGTTTTCTCATATTTTTCATGTTAAGTTTTGTGATCAATTTGTATATACATATTAAAGATACCAAAAACTGAGAAAAACTCCAGAGAAAAAGCATCCATGCACAATCACATCTTCATTCTCCAAACAACTCAGTTGATTTCTAACGAGAACGTCAGAAATTTTCTTACCACGGGAGAGTGACCTTTAAAGAAAAGACCTGACAACCAGATAAACTGCGCACCATTTACAGAGGGATTCAGGGAATTTACTCCATCTATTTCCCTGTCCTCTGGAGGAAATTATTCATTCTCGAAGGGCAAAGCTGATTGAGGAAGGAAGCGTCAGACTGAAAACAGACAATGCTTTTAGCTTGGCTCATGAGAAGGAGTCCAGACTTTCACCTACTGAGTGAGGTGGTTGAACTAGATCACTTTAAAGGAGCTTCCCAGGTCAAATAGGGTGAGCTTTCCTGTGCTAAGCTATGATGTGTCTGTGCTGGTTAGATAAGAATCATAAACTCTCTACCAGAGAGCAAACTCCCTGCTAAATGGGGAACTTCAGTAGCTAGTCCTTGGGTCCTTAGTTTTAACCCAATGCTTGGCCAGTGTTCTAGGCTCTGTCCATGGTACCTGCAGAGAGACTCTGTAGCAGAGTAGTGGTGAGGGACAAGCAAGGTCATGTATGTACAAGTGCTTAGAGCTGCAAAAGTTTTTTTTTTTTTTAATGTATGGTGAAGTTGTAAAATGAAAGAACTAAGAATAGACTGAGAATATTTCTTTGGTTTTGAGAACAAGAGCTGGAAGAAAATGGGACATCAGTGCAACCTAGTCATCTACAGTGGAGGAACCAGTGGGTTGCTGATGTCTGATATTTAACGGAAAGCAGTGTCATTAATCTGAAATCATGAACCTACAGTTTTTTATTTGTTAATATTAAAATTTATAAAAGAGAATAAAGCAACATATGAGAAAAGAGATTATGTACACCAATCTAAAGGACTTCCCAAATGGCTCAGATGGTAAAGAACCTGTCTGCCAATGCAGGAACTACAGGAGACATGGGTTTGATCCCTGGATCAGAAAGATCCCCTGGAGGAGGAAATGGCAATCCACTCAAGTGTTCTTGCTTTGAAAATCCCATGGACAAACGGGCCTGGTAGGCTACAGTCCATGGGGTCGCAAATAGTCGGACATGACTGAGCAACTGAGCACATACACACACACACCAATATAACACTCTAATGGAGACCATTGCTGTATTTGCCCTTGAAGATTTCAGTAAGTAATAGTGATTTTCCAAAAGGACACTAAACTGTAAATCAGATGTCCCCGTAAAATGGTAGCAATGTAAACCCAAATGTAGGAATAGCTTCCCTCTTCACATGTAGATGATGACTTTTGCTTCCACCTAGCTGGGCTGGAAGAAGCACAAGCTGGAATCAAGATTGCTGGGAGAAATATCAATAACCTCAAATATGCAGATGATACTACCCTTATGGCAGAAAGTGAAGAGGAACTCAAAAGCCTCTTGATGAAAGTGAAAGAGGAGGGTGAAAAGGTTGGCTTGAAGCTCAACATTCAGAAAACAAATGTCATGGAATCTGGTCCCATCACTTCATGGGAAATAGATGGAAAAACAGTGGAAACAGTGTCAGACTTTATTTTTTTGGGCTCCAAAATCACTGCAGATGCTGATTGCAGCCATGAAATTAAAACACACTTGCTCCTTGGAAGGAAAGTTATGACCAACCTTGATAGTATATTAAAAAGCAGAGACATTACTTTGCCAACCACGGTCCGTCTAGTCAAGGCAATGGTTTTTCCTGTGGTCATGTATGGATGTGAGAGTTGGACTGTGAAGAAAGCTGATCGCCGAAGAATTGATGCTTTTGAACTGTGGTGTTGGAGAAGACTCTTGAGAGTCCCTTATACTGCAAGGAGATCCAACCAGTCCATTTTAGAGGAGATCAATCCTGGATGTTCATTGGAGGGACTGATGCTAAAGCTGAAACTGCAATACTTTGGCCACCTCATGCGACGAGTTGACTCACTGGAAAAGACTCTGATGCTGGGAAAGGTTGGGGGCGGGAGGAGAAGGGGACGACGGAGAATGAGATGGCTGGATGGCATCACCAACTCTGTGGACATGAGTTTGAGTGTACTCCGGGAGTTGGTGATGGACAGGGAGGCCTGGCGTGCTGTAATTCATGGGGTCGCGGAGAGTCGGACACGACTGAGCGACTGAACCGAACTGAACTGAGGAGGCTTTGGGCAGAAGTTACATTTATTTATTGTCATTGATTTAATTTTACATAGGCAGAACATCTCCTGACTTGGTAGTAATGGACCAGGCTCTCAATTTGCCTCCCATGCCAATGTATATTTTTAGCTTAGTCACTGAGGAGTTAAAACATATTCACTTGTTATCAATGCAGCTTGTAAGTGAAATACTGGAGAATTTCTTAGTTCATGGGTGCAGGAGAGATTCTGTAAGCTCAGGAACATTCTATAGAGGTGCCCATGTCTTTAGACTGACCTGAATTTTCAAAATTTACTATTTACCAACAAATGATTAGCACTGGCATTCATTGTACCAGAGTAGTCTTTGCAGCGTGGATGGTGTGAGTGGGCACGGACCTTCAGGTGAATTAGCAGATGAGGGTTCAGAGAGACTGGATAAAAGTAGAAAAAGAAAAAAAGAAGAGTTAAGCACACTCTTCACATATACCTTTTAAAGTTATGATTTATTCTTATAAGAAATGTATGCTCATTTAAGAACATTTAGAAGATACAAATAACCATATAGGAAAAAGGGGGAAAATTCTGCAGTCCTGTTATCTGGAGATAAATACTACTCATTTAGTATGTAGCATTCCTTAGGCTGTTTGCTATATATTTAAATTATGTATATATTTATATATACACACACACACACACATGAAATCTTCCTGTTTTATAATCAGTCTTTTCTACCTATAATGCCATGAATATACTTTCAAGTAACTAAGTACAACAAGTTTTTTAAATCACACACTAAACCAATTTCCTTAGGGTTACTGGAACCAAATATTATGTATAAAAACTTTATTTGCAAAATACCTTTAACTTTTTAGATACTATCAAAATCCTACCCTGAGCTGTGCCATACACATAAGAGATTTTATGATGATATAACTGTAATGTTATTTGAGAAGGAGAGTCCTTAATTTTGAAGGAAATTTAAGATTTCTAAGAGAGAGAGGAGCCAGTGAGTTGCATTTTGAGCTGTGGTACACCTGCTTCAGCAAAAGCTAGAACTGTCCATGGTGCTGAAGACCTCTGCCAAGGCTCCCATTTAGCATTTCTCAGTTATATTTACTTAGTACTCACAGCATAAAGTGACTGAGCACACATGTACTCACTGCATAAAATGAATTACCACTAATTATCATAATAGGCCTACAAGATGAGAGACATTTTATTTATTTTTACACAAGGAAACTATGCAAGAGACGGGAAACAACTTAGGAAGGTTCTTTTGCAAATGACAGAAATCATTCAAGCTATTTTAATGAAAAGGAATTTAATAAATGTAGTATTTATAAAATTATGGAAAGTGCTGATGCAGGAGCCCCTAACCTGGGCCTCCTGGAATGACTCCCAGAACACCACTATAGAACTATCCAGCCAAAGGAACTGCTGTCTCTACTGCATCTGGGTAACTGGGAGTCATGAAGTTTCATGCCAATTGCTGCTCTAAGACCACACTGTCTTGGCTCTGATCTGGGGTTTAGATGCTAGCATCAGAATGAGGCCCTCCAGAGCCCAGCTGAGATTACAATACATACAGGAGCAAAATGGATAGTCTGCTTTCTGCCTCTCAGCATTCACTAAACCAGTTACTGGACACTCAGATCTTTGCTGATACTGTTTTGGGAAAACCAAGTCCCCATGATCCTTATATCTCTGTGCACCAGCAGAAATAATAGGAGCTATAGAAGTAGCTTCTGAAGACTTCTGTTTTCCGGATATCCCATGAGTACTTCATATTAGTGGAACCTAAATCACACCCTGAACCTTAGTTGCAAAGGTACCTGGGAGGAGTGGTTTTCAGAACAAGTTAAACTGAAAGGAAAGTAGAACAAGTGTGCATTGGATGACTTTACTTATCATCACAGGGAGCTGTTACTCAGAACTAAGTTTAAATCCCTGGGTTCTTTCTATACTACACAAGTTGATTTGGAATCAATATGAAAATTTACTCAGATAACCGTGGGAATTATTTTTATTAATTTCTAGTATATAAGTGGGTATTGCTTGATCAAGAAGGACTTAAATCAGACTCAGAGAAGTCTGTTATAGCCTGTCTTGGAGTTGGAAGTCTGTAGGGCTCTTCAAGAGATTATGGGCAAGGATATGGGGATTAGTGAGGTTTAGTAATCCAAGATTGCCTTCACATTGTTGTGGTGGATTTGAGATTCCAGTCTTTGTCTGTTTGCCTGTTTTGGGGTGGAATTTCCTTTCCTATGTTAATTGAACCATATGTGAGAACATCCTGGCCTCTCTGCACTCTTCACTCCTCTAGAAGTTACTGGTTAATTCAGAAGCAGGATTTCAGCTTCTTCCTTTCTGTTTCTTTTGGAAACTAGCTGCTTACAGGAAGCAGAATTCTGGTCTCTGCTTCTATGCTACACCTTTTAGAGTCAGCACTTGCAACTCAACCTGGTATTTATGAATATCTGTCATATTTTGGGGTTTGGTTCAAGAATCCCTTGGTTTTCAAAACCTAAATCACATTCATGAATATTATTGATATCAATAGTAAATAAATGATACTTGGTTGTTTATCTATAATTTTTCTAATCACATTTGTTCAGAAGTAAATTATGGCTTATATTTTGATCTCAAACTACACACCTTTCCCTATAGAAAGTTAAATAAGAAAATTAAACGTAAAATGGACAGAAGATAAAAAGGAGACTGTAAATAGCAGACATAAAGCTGGAAAGAGAGAGAAAAAAATACAACAGCTCAGCTGTTGGGAAAAATTCAGAGGAGGAATAATCAACTCCATATATCAAAATCCCAAATGCAGAGCATAAAACAATAATTAATGTTCATGATGGCAACCCTTGATCCATCAAGAAAAATTAAATTATGTTCAGCAGACTTTCTTTTCTTTACCTAAGCTGGGAAAGAATGTGTAATATATTTTAGAAAGATTTATTCTTTTGATAAAGGAAATATCATTTTACTTATATTTGCTGGACTCTCTAAAGAATACTATTGTGAAAATAAATATAGAAAAACAGAAGAGATTGTTGAGGATAACT
Organism: Moschus berezovskii; assembly: GCF_049115385.1. Lineage (NCBI taxonomy): Eukaryota > Metazoa > Chordata > Mammalia > Artiodactyla > Moschidae > Moschus > Moschus berezovskii. The sequence goes on along the minus strand of NC_142487.1, from coordinate 5,455,841 downwards.
TCTTCAGCACACATTATCTTTAAAGATTTTACCATAGCATCAGCATTTTCCTACTCTCCTTCAATATGTCTAATCAGGATTAATTTTAAAAATTTTACATTAATTGGTAAAATCAGTTCTAAGTGCCTGTGGAACATGATAGACCATTTGATCTTATCTTTAAGGGAAAGATGTAAAGCATCCATCTGGGTCTAAATTAAGTTGAATCTTGGACTTCAAACCTATCAGTTATAAATTATAATTATATTCACAGTAGTGGATGAGTGATGTTGTATTCACTTCAGAACGTGGATGTTCTAATTGACATTGTAGGTAGGAAAGGGAGAAGTTTGGCAGTTTGAATGTCTTCAGGAGAGGTATGAAGGTGTAAAGGCCTTTGTTGGGCTGCATTTGAGCAGTCCAGGACCTGGCTTATTCAGAGCCCTGGAGTTGAGCAAACCCAGAAGGGCTGACCTCATGCCAATCATTCTGTATGAGACGACAATACACAAAGTGGACCACCCGTTTATCAAATCACAGCAGAGTAGGGGAGGATGAGGAGGGATATTCATAACCTCACCCAGGGCACCCTCTTTGTTACATCAGGATACTTCAGAGACCAAGTGAATAATTTACAGGTGGCTTGGTAAGCATGATATTAAGGCAAAGAGAGATGGATAATCTTGGTCATTTCAACCAGCTGATGGCAGGGCATTTTGAATCATCCCTGAGTTGAAGTAGAGTTGTAGTAATATATGGTCATGAATCATCCTGTAGGCACATTATAAATACCTTAACTTATATCACTTCATTAATACTCCCATTCACTCCATGACGTAACCTCCCAGGAGGTGTCCTCCCCAGTAAGTAGATGAAAAAATGGAGGAACCAGAGTTTAAGTAACTCTCCTAAGGTCAAAGGCTGGCAAATTTGAGAGGTTGGAGTCCAAAGCCGACTGTCTTAAGAGCTACATTATTTATCCCTCTAAGGTTCATATGGTTTTCCTGGATTTAGTGTTTCTTCTCTCAGGATAGTGCTGGATAAACACCGAAAATTCTCATTTTTTCCCCACTTTCCTTTTCTATATTCCAAGCTCTCCATTGCAGTTTTGGTTTTAAGCTTCCTCCAGACAAGTTACAGGCAAATGGGTTGTTACTATTTACTAACTTACACTCTCATTCCAGTCCTTTCAATCTGAGATCTCATACAGTCTATTTGAATTGAGTGCTTGGTGTTCGCAAATTCTCTGGTCATCCATTTATAATGTTTGAGTTACTCTTGGAGGGACTGAGAATCTTGAGCCTCATTCCCACCTAGTATTTTAATAACTTTGCTGCAGCCTAGTTTCTATTACTCCTAAGTTCTTAGGCATAGGATAAAATGTTCTTCTCATTATTGCTTTCCTATATCACCTATATCACCAACAATTAATGGATAAAGTAGTGTTAGAAAATAGTCTCAAAGATGGATTATAAAGCTATTTAACTTGGTACTATTTAACTAGGTACTTTCCTAAGAATTCCAAAATTCTCATTATAAGATGGATCCCAGTCTTGTCCAATTTTCTTTCTATTTTCATTGAATTTTAAGAACTGGGACTAGCAAAAGAGTCTTACTTGTTATAGTTTATTTATTTATTTTTAAGGAGATCCAACCAATCCATTCTAGAGGAGATCAATCCTGGGTGTTCATTGGAAGGACTGATGCTAAAGCTGAAACTCCAATACTTTGGCCACCTCATGCAATGAGTTGACTCACTGGAAAAGAGTCTGATGCTAGGAGGGATTGGGGGTGGGAGGAGAAGGGGACGACAGAGAATGAGATGGCTGGATGGCATCACCGACTCGATGGACATGGGTTTGAGTGAACTCCGGGAGTTGGTGATGGACAGGGAGGCCTGGCGTGCTGTGATTCATGGGGTCGCAAAGAGTCGGACACGACTGAGTGACTGAACTGAACTGAACCGAGAGATTTTTCTAAAAATAGCATGGAAAGGGATTTGACTTTTGTCATTTCTAGTATGATCAATTTCCCATCGTTAATCATATGAATCATGGCTGTGAAAAATTAGTTAAAAATTCCCCCCACTTTATTTTATGTTTTCCTGCAAGTGAAGAGGTAATCTCTGACCTGAATCCTCATATTAGGATATAGTTCAGATTCTCTGAGCAGTTCCTTGAGATCCTTGGAAGAAAAGTGCTTTATACAGCCTTCTATGAAGCATTTGAAATAGCCCTTTATGAATTACTTTGTGCTGACAGTTTTACTCAACTCTACCGAAAGACGTGGGATGGATTATGAAAGAATTGTGGAGACAACTCAATTTTTCGGCGCTGTCAGTCACCCTAAAGGCAGGTGAGGTCGTAGAACAAATAACCCTGCTCTTCCAAAATCCTATGTGGATGTTCAGACCTTCTGAAAGCCTTCAGTGGATTTTCCTGCCTTGGCAAACTGCCAAATGATCAGCAAAGTCAAAGTGTCACTTGGCAGAGAGGCAGGAAGTGCCTGCCGCCAATGGGAAGAACAAAAGGGGTTGGGGTTTTCTAACCTGTGGTACAGACGCGAGTCCAGGATTATACCCCAGGCTCCATCCAGTCTTTGGAGCTGTTTCAATTCATAAATTATAAATGTCATATATTGCTGCACAGGTCATGAGAGAATTGTAGATGTTAATTCCAAGACTGTTGTTAGTGGAAAGCGATCCTTTGGGAGATGGGGAGTTGGGATGAGGGACACAGACGGGGAATTAGAGATGCACGTTGTCCAGAGAGGCTGAAGTAATGTGATGATGATAATTAGAGTTTGAAAATGTCAGCAGCAGATGGGACCTGCCATCACTTGCCAATCGCAGACTGTTAAGGTCCCCATAACAAATGTGTGATTCCCTTGGAGCAAAGGGTTGATAGCACAAAACAGTAGCAGAAGTGTCTAAGGAGTTTGAAACTGCGAAAGATCTATTTAGCCATAAACATGTCCTGTTGGGAGGGATGTTGTAAGAGAGAGTAAAACGCAAACAAGGAGAGTACATAGGGGAGTCAGCTAAAGTTTAAGAGAAAAACTGGATATTTCTCATAGCACTAATGGATTAATTTCCTAACAGAGTATTTCAGGTTCCCAGGCATGCAGCTGACTTCACTACCTTACAAAGTGTGCTCGTTTTAAGCCAACCACTAAGAGGGCTGCTGCCTATTTGACTTACTCAACTCTACTTGCATAACCTCTTTCATTCTGTCGAGACCTTAATTTCATATCTCTCCAATGAGACAAATTCTTTGGCAGAAGTATTTAATATCAACTAAAGAAAGTAGAACTGAGAACAAGAAATGTAAGATTTGAGTCAAGTGGCTTATTTCTGTAGGTCTCAGTTTTCTATCTCGGTAAATGAGGGAGTGGGTTCAGATGATGTCTAAGATCCTTCCAGCCCTTAGATTCTAATATGTTGTGGAAACAATTTTGATTTAAGGATTTCAGTTTCAAGGTGACTTTGAAAGGCTACAACACAGTTTAGCTAGATAAGAGTTAATAAAACTAGTAAGGAATTAAAAGAATAATCAATTAAAAGTGGATTCCAGGGCTCAAGAATATTATGGAATATACTTGCAAGAGGAAGCCAGAATTAGAGACTGTGGGATAAATGAGGAATGAAAAGTGATAAAATATTTGGAGAGAATCAGATATTGCAATAGAGGAGGTAAGAATCATTAATTCATTTATTCCATCACATATTTGTTGGGAATCTTGTGTATGTCATACCAGTAGGCCTTAGGGATACATGAATATAAAAGACATAACCCCTTTCTTTGAGGGGCCAGTAATCTAACTGTGGAGATGTGTTGATAAACAAATGCCATAGTCTGACACATGCTTCACTGGAACAGAGAAGTCACAGATTTGTAGAGGAGCTTGTATTGAAGACAGCACTCTATTTGAATTCTATAATTGGACTCTACAGTTTCTTTGATAAGTTATTCACACACGAAATGTATATCGTAAATCCATAACACCAAATGAATAGAATTTCTATGATTAAATTTATTCCTAATTTAGCAAAATACATGCAATGCCAAATTTTAAATTTGGGACCAAATCTTTGTTTTTTTGAGAAAGAGGGGATGAGAGAGATAAAACTCTTAAAAATTAAATCTTGTAATTGCTGGAACAATCTTTACCAAGCCCAGCCAATACCTTGTTATACTCTAAATATAACTTGTCATTTTATGACAAAATCCAATTTTGAGATTAAGTGAAAATCCATTTTAATTTTCAATTGTTCATCATACTTGAACACCAAAAATTTACAGAAGGCACTTGCACATTTATTTTGTGTCAGGTGATGAGGAATTATACCCTCTGCATCCCTAGAAGATGATAAGATTGATGAGCTATTTCTGCAGGCAATTGGAAGAGACACTATTAAATAATGTATTGTCTTCACTCACTTTAGCTTAACAAGATTTCACCCTAAGTCATCTCTGAGTATTACCCCCAAAGAAATTTAATTCATTGATCTTATGCCTCAAAGAATGATTCTATATGGTAGCTGTCTGATAGTTAATATATTTCATGACTGGTAATTGTTCTTACTAACAGAAATTCTCAAAATAATTCATATTTCAGAGATTAAAATACAGCGTTTGATTTTCAGTATAAGGAGTGGGCAACATTTAAAGCCTGAGGTAAAGGACAAAAGCATAATGAGAAAAATTAAAAGAGCATAAAGAGGCCATAACAATATAACTGTTTCAAAAACATTCTCTTACTAACTAATACTTAGGACAGCCAGCCAAACAAAAATAAATTGTCTTAATGTAGCCAAGTTAATGTAATCAAATTATCAGTTAAAAAAAAAAAGCAAGGGGAATTCAATTTGTTCTTGCTAGTTGCCAGTTCTTTCCAGGCATGCTTTGAAATTTTGGTCTTCTGTAGACCTTAACTAAATAATTCTGTTTTTTCCACAAACTAAAATTAGTAGAATTTGATGGTGAGAGGTGGAAATATCTGCTTTTGTAGGAGAAAATATTTCAGTACAGACATTCATCTTCTTCAGTGATTAAGGATAAACATATTTAAAAACTAGGGACAGATAAATAAATTGGTTCTCAAACTTTGTCTATCCTCTTTTATCTTTGCATTTATAAAAATTCCGGTATAATGTTCATGCCAGTAAAATGCTGGAACCAAATCAAGATGAGAACATTTCCATTATTCCAAATTTTCTTCTTGCCTTTTCCTAATTAGTAATACCCTCTCCTCAGAGGTAACTATTTTTCTGACTTCTATCATGATATATTAGCTTTACCTGTTCTTGAACTTCATATAAATTGATAATATAGTTCTTTGATGATGACTTTTAAAATCATGTCTATATCATCACTATAAATTTGTTTAGGTGTCACAATATACCAGATTAGTGCTTCAAACTCATTATGTTCTGTCTCTCCAGTATTGGATTTCATGTCTGTATTATAATTAAAAGTGGATTACTTTCACTTAAGTTAAATGATTCTGAATTTAAATTGGATGGGTATGAAGCAGTTCATTTTGGTAGAATAGTGCATCCTGGCAGATCAGGGGGCATGAACTAGGCTAACAGGTAGGCAGAGGGGCTTGCTGTGCTGGGGGAATCATTGACATGTTTCTAAGTCTGGGTTGTTGGACAGAGACTATATTAGGTTCTGTTTGCAGAGATGGGGTACATGGTGAGGCCTACGTTTTGGGAATAGGATAAGAGCCCATATTGGGGTCAGGGATGAGCAGGGAGAATGTGATGAACCTGAGGGTTTGCGCCATAGATCTGCCTGTGTCTAATCCATTAGCGAATGCTTCTTCTGCCTGTGATGGTTGATACCAGCCTGCAGACAGAGGTCAGGTGGCTCCCTCCCCCATTCTGGAAGGTGACACATAGGTTAGGAAAAAGCAGGACCAGTCTTCTTAGAGTACCTACAAGATAGAGACCCGGCACCTGGACAGGGCGTATGTGCCTCACATTAGCTGACTTGTGCTTTTGGTGGCTTCAGCTGCCAGCATTCTGCTCAGTCAGTTCAGTTCAGTTGCTAGTCGTGTCCGACTCTCCGCGACCCCATGAATCTGCTAGATGCACTCTAAATTCCAGGGGATCAGAGATCTGTGTGAACTGCTTCAGCTGCCTACACTGTCCTTCCCCCTTTACCAACTGAAATAGTTGACCATGTACAGATAGGGAGAAAGCAAGCTCAGACCATTGGCTTGTCTGGACATGCATCTGAGCTCTGTCTCTTACCAGCCTTGTGATGCTGGGCAAGTTACTTTACTTCTCCAAGTCTCAGTTTCTCTTTTCACCAAAGAGGGACATAACAGTACTTACCTCTTGGGGTTAAATGAGATAAATTTTAAGTGACTGGTTGCCCAGTTGGTCACCATTTCCATCATATGGGAAAGAACTTATTTAAACTATAACCCCTCAAGAGTTTGGGATGGGCATGTACACACTGCTATATTTAAAATGGATAACCAACAGGGACCTATTGTATAGCTCAGGGAACTCTTCTCAATGTTGTGTGGCAGCCCAAATGGGAGGGGAGTCTGTGGGAGAATGGATACATGTGTATGTATGACTGAGTCCCTTTGCTGTCCACCTGAAACTATCATAATATTGATAGTCAGCTATGAGTGAGTGAAGTCGCTCAGTCGTGTCCGACTCTTTGCGACCCCATGGACTGTAGCCTACAAGGCTCCTCTGTCCATAGAATTTTCTAGGCAAGAGTACTGGAGTGGGTTGCCATTTCCTTCTCCAGGGGATCTTCCCAGACCAGGGATCGAACCCGGGTCTCCTGCATTGCAGGCAGACGCTTTACTATCTGAGGCACCAGGGAAGCCATTGTTAATCGGCTATATACCAACACAAAATAAAAAGTTAAAAAAATATAGGCCCTCAAAATTCAACTAAAATAACTCTTGATTCAAAAGCCTTCTCTGATCCTACCAGGAAGAGTAAAGTTTTCACATAGCCCTGTTATAGTACTTCCCACACCTGTATGTATTCAGGTGCTCAGTCTTGTCTGACTTTTTGCAACCCTGTGGATTATAGCCCATGAGGTTCCTTTGTTCATGGGGTTCTTCAGGCAAGAATACTGGAGTGAGTTGCCATTTCCTTCTCTAGGGGATCTTCCCAACCCAGGGATCGACCCCGAGTTCCTGATATCTTCTGCATTGCAGGTGGATTCTCTACCACTGAGCCACCAAGAAATTCCCACACTTAAAAATAATAATTTCCTTTCTAACTCCTCCTCTGGACACTAAACTACCTGGGGAATAGGACTGTGTTTTTCTCAGTTACAGTTCTCGTGCTGCCATGGGGTCAGGTACATAGTGGGCACTCAGGAGATATTTGTCACATGTGTGCGTAAAGCCTGGTGTGCTGCAGTCCATGGGGTTGCAAAGAGTCGGACAGGACTGAGCAACTGAGCAACAGCAGCAATGAGTCAAGTCTGTTTCTGGCCATGATATATTGTACCTCATTTGGTTTCGGTAATTTTCCTTCAATGCATGGTTCATGTTCAAGATTATTTTGTAGGGAAAGTATGAATTTCACTGAGTCTTTCAAATTTACCTGTCGAGTTACTCTAGCTACCTTAAATTGGCTTGACAATCAACACCAACACAAAATTACTATTTATGAACTGATTCTCTGTTGGAAGGCTCAGCAGTGACACTGTGAAAATAGCTGCAATTTAGCAATTCAGTAGCATTTGCCTCAGTGAAGGAGTTAGTATAAATAATAACCTTTAGCTTCAACTGATCCCCTGGAGGAGGAAATGGCAACCCATTCCAGTATTCTTGCTGGGAAAATCCCATGGACAGAGGAGCCTCATGGGCTCTAATCCGTGAGGTCCCAAAGAGTCAGACAATGACAGAGAACCTGAGCACAGAGCACACAACAACTTCAACTGAAACCACAAAAGCAGTGTCAGACTTCTGGGATGAAGATTTACATGGGAGCCTGGCTATTCACTTCACATTATGCTTTCACTGTTGTCATAATATGTAAGTTTAACTTCTGACTATGAGTCCCAAGGCTTGAGAAATGACACTAGCAAATCAGGAAATGTTTCCCCCTACCAGAAATGTAACTACAAGGTTCTTTTGTTATTGGATTATTAATATTGTGACAAAAATAAAGCTTCTCTGCACGCCCACCAGCAAGGGAAGTAAGATGACAGCCACAGGCAATTCCTGTAACGGTGGTCACAGTTTCCACTCTTCTCCCTGCCTCTTCCTAATGTTTTTCCTAAGGAGAAACACACAGGTTTGCCCACTATGTGCCACAGAACAGTTTACATTTAACTACAGAGCAGTTTAAATTCTAAAGAAGCAAACATCCCTAGTATATTTATCTTATCAATGGAAGTCTGTAGCATCTAATTTCCCCTCCCCTAACCGCCATCTCCAGTTGCCACGAAGCTGATCTCTTTTCTATGCGTTTGTTTCTCTCTCTCCTAGGACTTTCATAATGTGTATATTGGTCCACCTAATGGTGTCTCATGAATCCCTTAGACACTTCCCCGCCACTTTTATTCATTCTTTTTCCCTTTTGTTTCACTGACTCAATAATTTCAAAAGATATCTTTGAGTTTACTGATCTTTTTTTTTTTTTAGTTTTATGAGGTCTCTTGAATAATGCTTCTGCTCTAAGTCGCTTCAGTTGTGTCCGACTCTGTGCGACCCCATTGACGGCAGCCCACCAGGCTCCGCTGTCCCTGGGATTCTCCAGGCAAGAACACTGGAGTGGGTTGCCATTTCCTTCTCCAATGCATGAAAGTGAAAAGTGAAAGTGAAGTCACTCAGTTGTATTGTATTCTTCCCGATCCCATGGACTGTAGCCTACCAGGCTCTTCCATCCATGGGATTTTCCAGGCAAGAGTACTGAAAAATGCTACTGTATATTAAAAAAATTTTTTTATTAAAAAATTTTAAACTTTTTATTTTATATTGGAGTATAGCTGATTAACAATATTGTGATAGCTCCAGGTGGACAGCAAAGGGACTCAGCCATACATATGTAACTGGGAAGGGTTAATTTTAAATTTTCACTGGATCTACTTCTGTGAGTTTAACTCTTTTTTGGTGTTAAACATACATAAAGGCCTGTCTCAGGGAGATATGAGGCTTCCCTGGCAGTTCAGTGATTAAGACTCTGAGCTTCCAGCGTGGGGGGAGTGAGTTTGATCCCTGGTCTGGGAACTGCTGTAGGGAGGAGCCAAAACAACCCCCAAAGAAACAGTTTAGGACCTCAGTGGCTCAGATGGTAAAGTGGCTCAGTGACTCAGTGCCTGCAATGAGGGAGACCCAGTTTCCATCCCTGGGTTGGGAAGATCCCCTGGAGAAGGGAATGGCTACCCACTCCACTATTCTTGCCTGGAGAATTCCATGGACAGAGGAGCCTGGAGGGCTACAGTCCATGGGGTCACAAAGATTCTGACATGACTGAGAGACTATACTTTCTTTCAGGGAGATAACCTGAGTCACCCACCTGTGAAGGACTCTAAGGAAGTGAGGCTAACACATTCACCTTCCTGAGGCTTGCCGTTCTAGGGGATATTTGCCAGGATTGAATAGTCTTTTTACTTTGTTTCCTCACCTCCCCCATCTCCAATCCATAAAAGAACCTGGCAACCAGGCCCTGACAAGATTTTGAGGTCTAGCCTGCCAACTTCTTGGTCAGCTGGCTCTCTCAGTCTTCCTTGCCTCAACCTCTCATCTCTCGGATTCATTGGCCTGTTGTGCGGTGAGCGGAGCAATTTTGGACTCGGTAACACTCATACATGTATCCGTTCTCCCCCAAACTCCCCTCCCATCCTGGCTGCTACATAACGTTGAACAGAGTTCTCCATGTATACAGAAGGACCTTGCTGGTTATCCATTTAAAATATATCTGATACCGTACTTTTCAATTCAGTTATTGTATTCTTCAGTTCCAGAAATTCTATTTTTTAAAACACTATTGACATTCTCATTTTGTTCATGCATAGTTTTCCTGGTTTCATTTGGTTGTCAGTTTTCTCTGATGGTTCACTGAACTTCTTTAAGATGGTTATTCTGACTCTGTCATATAATTCTTAGGTCTCTATTTCATTATGGTAGGTTTTTGTGCTGGTCTGAGGGAAGAGCTATCCTGGGTTAAACGCAACAGATTTCTTTATCCATTTCAAGAGCCTGGGCTTGGCTTCACACTTGTCTGGGATATGGTGATTTCCTAACTAGTTTCTGGAGTTCTTGTAAAAGCTTTTTAGATGGTATATGTTGTTAAGTTGGTGTTTCCTTGGGGGAATGAAGTCTGAGGGTTTTATTTTGCTATCTTGCTAAAGTCTCCCTGTAGGATCATTTAAAAAGTGTATCCTTTTTACTTATTCGTAATCTTCACAGTATGAGTGGCAACTAATATGCCTGAAGTAGTAATGCTCGCTATAATATTTTAAACATCTTAAGGAAATTTACAGACATTGCATTTATTCTGAGAAAGCCTTGCAAGGGAGCCATTCTATTCTTCTGTTCCAGTTAAGGTAAAGGGTTATCTAAGAAGTTAAACTTGCCCAAGGTTAACATTAAGTTGGGATTCAGCCTCAGGTCTGCGTGGCTCTGAAGCCCCTGCTTTTCCTCCTCTACCGTTTTCTGCTGTAGGTCTTTTGGCAAATAATGCACATTATTGAAATATATTGGTCACAGAGAGGTTTGTTGTATATATTACTTCTGAAATACTACTGAATGTAACTACTGGTATAAATTATTGCAATAGTAATGCTTCGGATGTGAAGAAAATTTTGGTTGGCTTATTCCCTGAATTTTGCACCTTTTTACTAACAAGTTTAATTTTGTTGTTAAAAATTTAGGTTAACTTAGATTTTTCTAATAATCACAGCATTGCCATAGGGCATTTTTTTCTTTGCATTCTTGTTTATTAGAATAAAATATGAAGCCACATTAAAAAAAATCTACCAATAGATTTATTAAATCAACAATGCATACAACTGGAAACAGTATTTGCATCAAATATAAGAGCATGATATTTACTGCTATTGAAAGATGTTCGTATATTAAAAATTGAATAGAAAGCAATCAACAGCATAATAAAACTGTGAAGAAAGGGGATTATTTATAAAGTTGGCTCTTGGCTAGTATCTGAAAACTTAGAAGGGCCACAGGGTATTAACTTCAGTCAACACATTACTATTCTGTTATAGACTTCAGAAGAAAAGATTTTCTCTAAAAATAATAACTTATCTGCAGGCCATAAGCTTGATGCATATCCAAATTAGAGCAAATTCTGAAGATTGTCAATTAATGATTATCATTCAACTCCTCTAACTTTACATGAAAAGAAACTAGAAACGCTGTTAGAGATTCATGTGTATGCATAAGTAGGGATGGTGGAGAATTACCTAACACTCCAAAATGGAGTCTTTTCTATGCCTATTTAATTTTTTTCTCAAGGAGTCAAATATCTTACAGGCATCCTATAATTAATCTCCATATACCTTGACATTTCTCCATAATTCTGTTTAATTAGAATTAACAGTGATATTAATTATGCATGCAAATGAAGCAGACTGTTTCCTAATGGTTAAGAATCACTGAGAGTTCGCAGTCTGGCTCCACTGCTTACCACTGTGTGACCTTAGGCAAGATCCCTAAATTTTCTTCATTTCCAAGAATGGTCTGGGAAACAATAGAACATATTTCCTTGCTGAGTATCAAGGTTTAAATACGATAAGTCAAAAGTGTTTGGAACATGGAGATAAACCAATGAATGTTAGTATATTTTAGGGAAGGCTGGTACAAGTAGAAATGTTTCATCAGTTTATTTAGAAGAGACAAATATATATTTAAAGTCTTCTGAGACATGGAATGAACTTTAAAGAGTCAGTGGGATATTTTACAAAATAAAATATTTCTAAAACATGAAAACACTGAAATGATTTTCAACTTAGAAAGTATTGAACAAATGTATTTGCTCTATAAACTTTTATTATCTATCCAGGTGTATTGGGGAAAGCAAATCAAACCTTTGCTCAGGCAATTACAATATAGTTGGGGAAGTCTGGCATGTTTTGAGAAAGACAAATAGAATGTTAAGTGTCAAAATGAGTGGAAACTTGCAATAAAATTCTACAAAAAGAGCATGGTGAGGGGGAGTGGTACAAGGCAGCCTCATGAAGAACTCTGAGCTTGGGGAGTTTGACTGGAGAAGAGAAAACCCTTTAGATGAGGGCATTGTGGTACACGCATTCTTCCCTGGTGGCTCAGCAGTAAAGAATCAGTCTGCCAATGCCTGCCAGTGCAGGAGACGTGGGTTCGATTCCTGGGTGGGGAAGATCCCCTAGAGAAGGAAATGGCAATCCACTCTAGTATTCTTGCCTGGAAAATCCCATGGACAGAGGAGCTTGGCAGGCTATAGTCCATAGGGTCACAAAGAGTTGGACACGACTTAGGGAATAAACAACAACAACAAATTGTGGTACAAATAAGCAAAGAGCTTTACAAACATCAGTGATCTATGAATTATCTTGCACACTTATTAAAATGTGGCATCTGACTCACAGGTATAGAGAACAACTAGTGGTTACCAGTGAGGAGAGGGAAGGGGAGAGGGGCAATACAGGATTAAGAGGTACAAACAATTAGGGATAAAATAAGCTACAAGAATATACTGTACAACATGGGATATATAAGCCAATAATTTATGATAACTATCAATAGAGTATAACCTTTAAACATTATGAATCACTATACTGTATACCTGTAACTTCCATAATATTACTGTACATAAACTACACTTCCACAAAAAAGCAGACTACTTTTTTAAATATACCTTACCAAAAATTAAAATGCAGACAAAAAGCTGAACAAAATTTTTTTAAATGTGTGAAAGAAAAAGGGCCAGTAACTCAAAAAATGTAATCATTATTATAGCCACCATCAGTGACAAATGCGAACCTCCTTAGTGTAATAGTGCTAATGAACTAATTAACAAAAGGCAACGACCATATAGAAAAATGAGACTAATAAAATTTTATAAAGTGAGGAAATAAAAATTTAACACATTTATTTATTTGATAAATAAACCAAAAAATATTTTTACCCTCATATACAATGAACTGTAAGCTAAAAAACAAAACACCAGTTTTTAGCTATAATTTGAGAAAAAAATTAAAACTGTAAATTCATTTCTTTAGGGGTATAAACGTATACCATATTTCAGAAGTTATGTGGCTGTACACACCCAAAGTCTTTTTTAACGTATGTGCATGCATGCAAAGTCATTTTAGTTGTGTCTGACTCTGTGCAACCCCATGGACTGTACCTGCCAGGGTCCTCTGTACTGAGATAATAGCCAAATGATTGAGAAACATGTAAAAACTAATGGAGAGCCTACCCCTGGCCTTACCAAGTGGTTAGAAAAGTATTTTGGATATGTGCAGAAAAATATATGAGAGTCCATCTGGCTAGTTTACAGTCGTTTCCTCCCATTGTCTGGGTTTTCTAACTAGTTAGATTTAACTGGATGGGACAAACTAAATGAGTGACAAAGATGCATCATGACTCTGGGGACTTTGCCTTTTTTGCTGTTTAATAATTTAATTTGTCGATTGTTAAATGATCTAAATCCCAGGAAGCGTAGAAGGTTCTTAAACTTTTGCTTCCACTGGACTTTTTAACCCAAAGAATCAAATGACAGTCTGTGAGACAAACGATAGTGACTTTGTGAGTTTTTCTGGCCTTTCGGCATGAGATTAAGAGGCCAGACATTTTCTGTTTGCAGAGATCAAATATTAATAATAACAAGAAAGCCCACGTTCTCTGATGTGGAAACAGGAAGTCTGTAAATCTTCGTATCCTGCTCTGTTTCTATTTCCTGACAAGTCGACTACTTGAACGGCAGTCCCTAGGAGCAGTTATTACTGACAACATGAAAAAAATTAGTTGCTTTCATTTATTTCCTCATTTCCTCATGGGAATTTCCTGCAAGCATGGATAATAATAACTTGATAAGCAAATTATTCTGTATATCCTATTTCATGTTTTTTCTAAAGAGACACTTTCCTTGTTATCCTACCCTCTAAAATTGTAAAACAGTAAAACATTCGTGTCTGGTGGACTCCTTGCTTTCCTTTTTCACAAGACAAAGGCACTTTGTTCTGACAAATGTGACAAACCAACTTTAGTTGTAAACTAAGTAGCCAGATGATATAATATATTATTAAGTATTTATGAAGTAATCTGGGGCAACATGCAGCTGGTCCCCTGTTCCTTAACAGATGTAAGAATTCCCAGTGTATTTCCCTGATTGATTACATGAATTTCCTTATTACAGTGCTATATTTGAACACAAGTCTTTAATCATCTGATGCCTTTTCTCTGCAAGACCATCTTTCTGGAATAAAAGGGCATCTGTTTTAACAGCAGAAACAGCATTTATCCAGAGACATTCTAGATAGAAATAGATTAAAAGATAGATTGTATACTAGAATTACTTAATTTAAGTTGTTTAATTGTTTGTTTGAAATGAATCGTGTTGTCAGCAAGTCACTATATGTATGTTAAACATCCAGCTATTCCTTAATATGAGTAAGCTATCTTTGGGCTTTCTCTCCAACATATCAGATTATTTTCCCTCACATACTATATAAACTCAGGTGAATTAAGAGACTCACATAATGCTCTTCAGATAAATTTGCCTTGAAGCTGAGATTATGTCCAAAACATGGAAGTCCAAAACTAAACTATCATGAAAAATTCCAGTGACTATAAATAGAATTTCTAGATTCAAAATGTCATTTCAACCTTCTCCATGTCACAGCTTGACTCTCATAATTGCTCTTGTTGCCTTATTTTCCTTTAGTACACTCTGACCGTTTCCTGAGGTGACTGGGTACTGTGTGATCTTTTTCGCTTACATTCGGTATCATCGTATGAACATTGTCTGATAGGGAAAGAAGCCTAGTCATAACATAAGCAACTCAACATAGCTGACCTTTAAAACTGCTGGTTGTCTTAATAAGACACCAACACTGCCAGCAGCAATGTTATTCTTAAGCCTCTTAAGTGTTCATTTCAGTGGTTGTTTTCTATTACATCCATTAATGTAATCTACACAGCAGGACTGTCTCTAACTATGTTATTAATTATTATGATGTCCTGCTATGCAAATTGAAATATAGATATGGATTTCAAGACCTTGAATGGGAACATAAAAACAACCAAGTTAAATCATTTCATTTAGCAAAGCAGTAAGTAAAAACAAAAGACTTTCCAAAACCACACAGCTGTGGCATAACTGACCTTGATTTTCAAGGTCAGCACTGGATGGAGCAGAATTGATGGCTTTTGCTGACACTTATTGAATAAATTATTCTAGAAACCTTCTGCTACTATGGCTATAGAATCAACCTGAGGATACAACAACAACAAAGCATGCTGCTGCTGCTGCTAAGTCACTTCAGTCATGTCCGACTCTGTGTGACCCCACAGACGGCAGTCCACCAGGCCCCCCCGTCCCTGGGATTCTCCAGGCAAGAACACTGGAGTGGGTTGCCATTTCCTTCTCCAATGTGTGAAAGTGAAAGTGAAGTCGCTCAGTCATGTCTGACTTGTAGCGACTCCATGGACTGCAGCCCACCAGGCTCCTCCGTCCATGGGATTTTCTAAGCAAGAGTACTGGAGTGGCTTGCCATTGCCTTCTCCGACAACAAAGCATACAAAAGTTTAAATCACAGAGAAACAAGAGTGGGAAATTTTCATCATTAATTACATATCAGCTTCTATGTTTTGCTTTCCAGATGGCACAGCGGTAAAGAATCCACCTGCCAATGCAGGAGATGCAAGAGATGTGGGTTTGATCCCTGGGTTGGGAAGATCCCCTGGAGCAGGAAGTGGCAACCCTCTCCAGTAATCTTGCCTGGAAAATCCCATGGACAAAGGAGCCTGGTGGGCTACAGTCTATGGGGTTGCAAAGAACTGAACATGACTGAGCAATGGCGCGCACACACAACTTACGTTTTATTATATAGATACAGAAATGTTTCACTGGTAATTTCTATAGACCACATAAACTGAAAAAACAAAGATTAAACAGCTAGTATTTAAGTCTTTTGCTAAGTAGTTCAGAAATAAGAAATTAGGATTTTCAAGTTGAATAGCAATTTCTTTGAAAAGTCCAAAGAAAATTATTACTCTACCTAGAGATGAGGCCAGAATGTCACACGTCTACAAAGACAATAAAAACTCAAAGTTACATAAGACTAAGACAGGTTTATCTCTCCTTCCCCAATAAAGATTTCCTTCTTTTAGTAGATGTTCAAGAGTATTTTATGAACCTGCATATGAGAACAGAAGGGCGAAGCAAATTCAAATAGTTCATTCAGATAAAATCTGTGTAGCCATTAAATCTCAAAGCCTCAGCAATATCTATGGAGTTACTTATATTTCCATGTGCTCTAAGTTCATGTTAACTAATACAATCTGTACCTATTTATGATGGTTTCATCTCCTTTTTAATGCCTACTTCTCTGCCCTCAGGGAAAATGCCAACTTTCAACTATCATTTGAAATTAATTTCTCTTTTTCTTATATGTTAAAAGATGACTACACCTTTAGTTTATTGCAAATATCAAAGACAGCCAGCAATCTCTTCATCATTTCCCCAACTATGCAACTCAAAGTACATCTGTTTCCATCTGAAAATATGCTTGCTGATTCCCAAGGCTAAATCCTGCTGTCCTGTAACCTAACCCTCTGCCTTCTCCTCCTGTATTTGCCTCAGTTTATTTGGTAAATAGTCCTCTTCAGTCACCTGGTGGAGTTTTTATCCTTGATCCATAAACATGTTCTGGTTCCTTCTAAATTGAACAACATTATTTTATACTAATGCCTTTTCATTTTCACCCTAATGCCTACACATTGGAAAAGACTGATGCTGGGAAAGACTGAAGGCAAAAGGAAAAGGGCGGCAGAGGATGAGATGGTTAGATTGCATAACTGACTCAGTGGACATGAATCTGAGCAAACTCTGGGAGACAGTGGAGGCCAGAAGAGCCTGCGAGCTGTAGTTTGTAGCTGCAAAGAGTCAGACACGACTTAGTGACTGAACAACAATAACAATGCCTTTTCAGGTTCTTTTCCTGCATTTTTCAGGCAAACTGAGTTTATCCATTAAAAGGCACATTATAACAGAATGCTTAATGCCATGGGGGAAATGTTTAAAATATATTTTAAAGGTAAATACAAAACCAAGTAGACAGCATGATTCCAGTTTTGTGAAAAATATGTACGTTTACACAGAAAAGGTGTACAAGGCTATGTACACACAAAGAGAGATGCACATACTCCCAGAGAGATAGAGATATGAGACAGAGAGAAAGAGACAGATTTTTCTGGGTAATGACATACATTTTTATTTGCGCTATATCCAATTGCCTAATTAGGTTAAGTGAGGGGGAAATGGGCAGTACTGGGGAGGTTGCCACTGTTAAGACAAGGTCCAAAGGTTTGGGGTCAAAGATTAGGATTCAAGTTCTAATTCTGTCACTTACTAGGTTAAGGGATGTGGCCTTAAGCAGGTTCCTTAACCTCTGAGACTCAATTTTCTTCATCTGAAAATAAGGATAATGCTAAATATTTTATGTACTTTGAAGAATTAGTGGTGGGCTTTTCCAAGGATGAGTTACCAATGAGTCATTATAATGGATGCTATCTACCCATCCCTGGTGGAATGATGTTCTGTCCACATTTCCCCAAACATATGTGGGTGATCAACTGCCAGATGACATAGGGCTTCAGCAGCAGAAACTATAATAATTGCATGTTTCAGTACAATTAGCAGGTGATCGACTTTACTCTTTCTTGGCAGACAGTATGCTCCATTCTGGGCTTCCCTGGTGGCTCAAATGGTAAAGAATCTGCCTACAATGCAGAAGACCTGGGTTCGATCCCTGGGTTGGAAAGATCCCATGGAGGAGGAAATGACAATCCATTCCAGTATTCTTGCCTGGAGAATCCCATGGATGGAGGAGCCTGGTGGGCTACACTCCATGGGGTCATAAAGAGCTGGACATGACTGAGTGACTAACACTTTCACTTTCTATGCTCCATTCTGCCCTTTGCTGTGGGATGTCATTCTGGGGCAGGAAAACCCAACTCCTAAACTCAAGTGTGCTTTGGGATAAATTCTTCATTTTTACTTTATTAGAATCTAAACCCTATACACTGAGTCATGTGTCTTAACCTGTCATAGAGTGGAATTTCTGAAGATCATATATTTTTCAAGGGTCAGTCCAGGATATACCCTGCTCTTGATTTCAGTAAATGAGAAACAGAGCCAAAGTCAGAACAGACAGGAGGCGGGCTTTTTTCTCTGGGGTTTGGAGTATCTAATTCCAGTCTATTTGTTCATTCATTATTAACTTGCCTTGCTTATTATTTGGTTTCCTGGTGAGATTCATAGGGTCGTCCCAGCTCATTCTCTGAAGGTTTATTCTCTCTTTTGGTTGAATGCACTTTTATTTCTTTAGCAGCATCTTTTTTGTTTTATATAGCCTCAGATGGTATTTCCAATTCTCTTCTGATCTGTTGCATTTTTAAAGGAAAGAAATATTGTGCTAAAGCTAAAGAGACTTTGAAGCAGCAGAGCATATATAATTTATGTCGAAGAAGGGTGAGTGAAACCATCTCTGGGACCAGCTTGTTTTAATGTGTCTGAAAGCTCAAATTTTTAGAACACAACCACATAAATGTCCTTTAGATTTGTAAGCTTGATCAATTTGCTTAGATATTTTTGGACTGGAGAACTTTACAAATGACTTCTATTTTGAAGAAAATAAAACAAAAACAGGTGGGAGCGTGCTGCTTTTCAATTTTTCCTCTTTTAATGGAAATCAGAGAGGCAGCTGCAGTGTACATAGGACTGACTGCGTCTCCTGGCAGGGTCTGTGCCAGTGCCTGCATACACCCTTCCTGCATCAGACTCTCTGCAGAGCAAGGTGGTTCAGTTCAGTTCAGTTCACTTCAGTTCAGTCGCTCAGTCATGTCCTACTCTGCGACTCCATGGACTGCAGCACACCAGGCTTCCTTGTCCATCACCATCTCCCAGAGCTTGCTCAAACTCATGTCCATTGAATCAATGATGCCATCCAATTCTTATCCTTTGTCGTCCCCTTCTCCTCCCGCCTTCAATTTTTCCCAGCATCAGGGTCTTTTCCAATGAGTCAGCTCTCTGCATCAGGTGGCCAAAGTATTGGAGCTTCAGCTTCAGCATCAGTCCTTCCAATGAATACTTAGGACTGACTTCCTTTACGATTGACTGGTTTGATCTTCTTGCTGCCCAAGGGACTCTCAAGACTCTTCTCCAACCCTACTGTTCAAAAACATCAATTCTTTGGTGTTCAGCTTTCTTTATGGTCCAACTCTCACATCCATACACAACTACTGGAAAAACCATAGCTTTGACTAGACAAACCTTTGTTGGCAAAGCAATGTCTCTGCTTCTTAATATGCCTTCTAGGTTTGTCATAGCTTTTCTTCCCAAGAGCAAGCATCTTTCAATTTCATGACTGCAGTCACTGTCTGCAGTGATTTTGGAGCCCAAGAAAATAAAGTCTGTCACTGTTTTCATTGTTTCCCTATCTATTTACCATGAAGTGATGGGACTGGATGCCATGATCTTAGTTTTTTGAATGTTGAGTTTTAAGCCAGCTTTTTCACTTTCCTCTTTCACCTTCATCAAAAAGCTCTTTAGTTCCTCTTCACTTTCTGTCATAAGGTTGGTGTCATCTGCATATCTGTGGTTATTGATATTTCTCCCAGCGATCTTGATTCCAGCTTGTGCTTCATCTAGCCTGGAATTTCTCATGATATATTCTACATATAAGTTAAATAAGCAGGGTGACAATGTACAGCCTTGATGTACTCCTTTCCTAATTTTGGACCAGTCCATTCAGAAATAGCCAAAGTGTTTTTTGCATTCCTATACTTGTGGCTCCAGTAGAAATGACTTGGGAGCAGTACCAGGGAGCATTATTTAGGGTCTCTTGGATAGAAACTGAGTTGTGGGTGAATGTAAGTGTGTGCATGTAGGGCCTGGGGAGTTTAAGCATTTGCTCTCAAAGGTCGTTTGCACTGAAGATGGAAGAGGTGAGATAGGGAAGGAACAATTATTGAGCAGCTCCTGAGAGAAAGGGTGGGCTTCCCTTGTGGCTCAGCTGGTAAAGAATCCACCTACAATGTGGGAGACCTGGGTTCGATCCCTGGGTTGGGATGATCACCTGGAGAGGGAAAGGGTACCCACTCCAGTATTCTGGCCTGGAGAATTCCATGGACTAAATAGTCCATGGGGTCACAAAGTGTTGGAAATGACTGAGCGACTTTCACTCACTAAGAGAAAGGGCACCATGTTTCACAGATGCTTTCTCATTTAATCCTCAGTATAACTCTGGGAGGTGATATTGCTTAGGAAGCTGAGGCCAGAGGTGTTGAGTACCTGGCTCATGGTTACATAGCTGGTAAGAGGCAGCACTAGATTCTGACTGGCAAGTCCTGGTCTTTCTGGGACACTACCCCATGGAGTCTCAGGAACTGACCCTCTCCAACCCTGTAGTACTTTTCAGGTTCAAAGACGGGAACTGGGTCTCTTCTAAGGCAGGGGAATGGGTCTTCCACTTCCCTTGTTGTCACCAAACACACTTGATGGGGAAGGCACCTGTGTGATACATGTGGACCTGAATCACCGTGACTGTTACAAACAAACTTGCCCTGCCATCTTCTTGCTTTTTCCTGGCTTTCTTTCCTTAGCCTTGGAATATCATTTGCTATTTCCTCCTTTCTGGCAGACTAACCCTTCCTTCTTCTTCAGATCTCGGTTTAGTTAGACGTTCCTTGGTCACTCCCATCCCCTTCCCCAGGCTGGTTTCTATGGTTTACCATCGTCACAGTCCATCCTCACATTCTGTTATAATTACTTGCTAATTTCCCTCCATCCCCGGTTAGGACATTGGAATAATGTCCTTGTTCACTGTTTTGCCCCAGAAACCAAGGTGGATAGTGCGTGGCGTGTGGCAGACATGCAGGGTATCTGAACACAGGTCGAGCAGTGTCAGGCCTAGCTGGGGGAGGGACGTTAAAACCCATGCTATGATCCCAGCCCCCCAGGGATCATAAGACCCAAGGAGAAACAGTGTGTTCACGCTGTAAACGCAGCTTCAAGACAAGTCCCTTACCCCTCCTTCCCTCCAGATGGCTGCCCTAAACTCAGGACATGTTGACTGTGGTGTCACCAAGATGGACAGAGAGACAAAAGTATGGACTTCATCAGTGAAAATGCCTGAGTTACTTCTCGCTCCCTTTCTCTTCGCTTTTCCTCACTCCTTTCCCCCTCTCTTTTTACAGAACATATAAAAAAGATACAGGAAAGAATTATTGCCTTCGGCTTTTGATTTAACAAAATTTAATTTAGAGATTATTTTAAAATATTTGAAGACAATGTTAAAAAGCATTATTAATTTCAACATTGTAAAATGGATGCAACTACACTTTTATATGAGGTGAATAAAACTTTCACTTGAATAAGGATGATCACTATCATCAACAAACCTGCCTTCCCATTGGGCATTGAATATCACCAATGCTAACAAGATAACTATTAAGAAATTAATTATTTGTGTATCAGAGCAAGTGTCTCAGCCTTGGGTCTCAGTGGTTCCAGTTATTGGCTCAACATTCTGGGCACAAGTGGATTTTTGTTTTTGTTAGAGGTAATGACTTTGTCTCTTGTGTACAGATAATAGTATACATAAAAAATTATTCAGTGATAAAATTGATAAACAGTGTTTGTACAGCCCAGTTCCACTCATTACCTTATATTAATGGATTTTCATTCCATGTGTCTAGGATGTTATCTTTCTGCTTTCAGCTTTAAACTTGTGAGAAGATCTCTGTTACCTTCTGACAGTAACAGAAATGCAGGAGCTAGTGCAGGGAAAGGATGGAAAGAATAGGAGAACCCAAAAGCACATAATCTGTAGGCATTAAGATGCTGCCATCTTTGAATGACAATTGAATTTCTGGAAAAGCCGAAGTGTTTGTAGTATGAAAGGCTGGATTTTATTACATTGCCAATAACAGTTTTATAGCACAACTTGATTCTCTTAGTCTATAAAAGTATACCTACAGAAAATAGCCAAATCTGAGCATCCGAAGACCGCCCAGTCTACCTGATGCATGATCTCTGTAGTTCTGAGAAGCAAAAGAGTAATTTAAAATTAAGAGTGTGAAGGCTGTATGTGTGTGTGTGTAAAGTTGACTGGATAACTGAGGGTCTTATTGGTGGGTAAGTGAGAGTTGGCTGTGGGTGTGTGTGTATGAAAGGCTGATCAGTTCTGAGCAATGATGAAAAGGTTTTACTGCAGACCGTTTTAATTATGAAGTTTTCTACACTTGATTTGAGCTCAGGATTAAAACAAGTATACCTACAAAATATACATAGATAAATAATGTACATATACCTCATTCGACAAATTGACTCACTGGAAAAGACTCTGATGCTGGGAGGGATTGGGGGCGGGAGGAAACGGGGACGACAGAGAATGAGATGGCTGGATGGCATCAGCGACTCGATGGACATGAGTTTGAGTGAACTCTGGGAATTGGTGATGGACAGGGAGGCCTGGCATGCTGTGATTCATGGGGTCGCAAAGAGTCGACACGACTGAGCGACTGAACTGAACTGAACTGAACTGATATCATATATATGTATTAAATACATACAATTTATGTGTATATAAATGAAACTAAGGTAGCATAAGCACAGTATTATATACTTATAAAAATAAATTTTGCATTAAAGAGAATCCCATGAATTGAGTAAACACAATCTGAGAATTTCTAGATGTTGTGGTCCATCTCCAACTCTTACATCCATACATGACTACTGAAAAGATGATAGCTTTGACTAAACAGACCTTTATTGGCAAAGTGATGTCTCTGCTTTTTAATACACTGTCTAGGTTTGTCATAGTTTTTCTTCCAAGGAGCAAGCATCTTTTAATTTTGTGGATGCACTGTCTGCAGTGATTCTGTAACTTGACCTTTATCAAATTGAGCTTGCATTTTATTTTTCTGAGTGATACTTAAAGAATCACAAATAGATACTGAAGTTTGTTAAATGATTTTTTATGAACTTCCTAAACAAATTATTTTTGTTTCTTCAGACAAATTTTGGAGTAACTTGAACAATTTTCTAATGTTAAACCAACATTGTATTCCATGGTAAGCCCTCTTGATCAGACATATCCAAAATAGCATGCTGTACAAGTAATTGGAAAATATTCATTTAAACACACATAGAACTCATTTGTGAAAACTGACTTTGTTTTGAATCATAATTTTAAAGAATTACTATTATACACTCTATAATGGCAGTGCAATTGAATTTGAAATAAATGGTAAAGTGATAAGAAGAAACTTCATTTAGTTGAAAATTAAAAAATGCTTACACATAATTTAAACTAAAATTAGGAAATACTTTGTACAGAACAAAAATGAAAGTGCTACACATCAACATTTACATGATGTAGTTAAATTGACACTTTGTGGAAAATGTATAGCCTTAAATACTTTTATTACATTTTTCAGCTTGTGGATTTTAGATCAAGTAGATATCAAAAATTTCAGTTCAGTTCAGTTCAGTCGCTCAGTCGTGTCCGACTCTCCGCGACCCCATGAATCACAGCACGCCAGGCCTCCCTGTCCATCACCAACTCCCAGAGTACACTCAAACTCATGTCCACAGAGTCGGTGATGCCATCCAGCCATCTCATTCTCTGTCGTCCCCTTCTCCTCCCGCCCTCAACCTTTCCCAGCATCAGAGTCTTTTCCAGTGAGTCAACTCGTCGCATGAGGTGGCCAAAGTATTGCAGTTTCAGCTTTAGCATCAGTCCTTCCAATAAACATCCAGGATTGATCTCCTTTAGAATGGACTGGTTGGATCTCCTTGCAGTATAAGGGACTCTCAAGAGTCTTCTCCAACACCACAGTTCAAAAGCATCGATTCTTCGGCGATCAGCCTTCTTCACAGTCCAACTCTCACATCCATACATGACCACAGGAAAAACCATAGCCTTGACTAGACGGACCTTGGTTGGCAAAGTAATGTCTCTGCTTTTTAATATACTATCAAGGTTGGTCATAACTTTCCTTCCAAGGAGCAAGCGTCTTTTAATTTAGGCCTAAAGTATTTATAAGTGGTCCTACCATTTGCCATGGATTCTAGGGGAAATCTTCAGTTTATTTTTGTGTTTGTTTACTTAAGCCTCCATGGAGTTTGTCTACATAAGTGAACTTACCATGCTGTATACAAGAGTATATGTGTATATCAATTCTTAAGATAGCTGATGGTTTCAGAATTTATTTACTTTCCTGGACTAATGTTCTGCATTTGTATTTGGCTTCATACTTTTTCTTTCATTTTTGTAATCTCATAAATTTACTTAAAAAGTTATTCTATTTTCAATATTTTCTTTCAAACATATAAAAGTGATTTATAGTAGTAGGTGTCAGTAATTCCCATCTGCCTCACTACTAGAAATTTTTATCTATCTTATTATTTTTAAAATATACTCTTTCAGTTTAAAATATTATATTATTTCCATGATGATTTCATCTTTAAATGTAGTTCACAGTGTGATTGCATTTTCAGCAGGCTCTTCCCCCTCCTTTTTTAAAATTGCATTTCATTTTTATTGCATTGACAACATACTTTGGTTCGTATCAGAGAATCCCTTCAGTATTCATGGAAATGCTTTACACTATTATTGTTGGTCCTTTAATGGACCGGCACCTGGTGGTCCGGAGTTGACCGATGAGAAAGTCAAGGAGAGAGAAAGAGGCTGATATTCCTTGGTTTACGCAGAAAGCCAGTAAAGCCCCTGGCACGGGGCCTGCTCTGTTCACGAAGGCCTCAGGCACCCTCTCGATGGGGTGAAGGCACAGAGCGCCTTCTCGAGAGGGTCTTAGAATCCCGGGCAGGATAGTGAACACAGAGAGCCTCTATGCTCCAGGAATTAGCCTGAAAAAGAGAGAGAGAGAGAGAAAGAAAGAAAGCAAGACACAGGGACCAAAGCTCTGATGGAGCAAAGGCGTTTTATTCAACATTATGTAGGTATTTATGCTGTCTTACAAGACAACTACTTTCAGCAGAGATAAAATTTACAAGTTATCAAGGAAACCTGAGGTCATCCATATGAAAGAGAGAGAGTTGTAAATAGTCACTTTTACCATATAGTTCATAAAAAGGAAGAGGGTACTTATCACCGTATAGAAAAACTAATGAAGCAAATGCCTGGATTCCTCAGCCCCTGGGAGAGGCTTGCCTCTCCTCTTAATTCCTGAATATTCAGGAATTAAAAAGGAACAGAGAATTCCTGATAGATCCAAAACAGCACACAGGAAACCTCCTGTTAGATGTTTCCTGACATATTATGTTGTCCATTTTTATAAAAATTAATGATTCTCTGAAAAATATGTATTTTCTAATTGTTAGGTATGTAGTTATATATGTATAAAGCTTGTTCATCATGCACTCAAGGTCTTCTATCTGTACTAGTTCTTGACTGCTTGATCTATCAGCAGCACAGAGGGGTGCACTAATATTTCCCTATATGATTGTGGATGTGTGGATATCATCATCAATCTGCCGTGTTTCATTTGTGTATTTGGGGCTTTCTCTTTAGGTATCCTGCTGGGTTTTTGATAATTTTACTTGAAGGCAACTGCATCATTGATGCATTTGCTTACGCCTGTTGTTCCCTTTCCCTGTCATTTCTGGAATTATCTCTTAGAACCTCAGTTCCTCCATTTAAAGTGAATTTTTACATTCTGTCCAGTGTTTCTGGAGGTTTGAAGTGGGAGGGTTTTCACATTCAGTTAATATCTTGCCAAGAGGGCCTGAAGTTAATAGATTTTATTTAACCTATGGAACTGGGTGAGATCACCTGGGCAAGAGCGTATAAAATGAAGAGAAGTGAGCGGAGGGCTGATCCACAGGAAACTAATATTTAGAGGATGAATGAAAGTGAGGTAAACTGAGTATGACTTCCTTCTATCCCAGAATCTCTGCAAATTCTTCCCCTTAGAGGGCTCATAAATTTCCAAGTATGCCAAAAAGCAAATTAAACATAGGTAATAAAACAGAGGTCAGTCTTTTCACACAGAGTCATTTGTATCTTAACCAAATATATAGTATGGTAGGTAATAAGAACATTGGTAGATAGTGTGCATTTTGTGCTCAAAGACAGTTTGTTTTTTTCTTGTGTATAGAGAGGTACCAGAATCATTCTCCTTTTATTGAGTGTTAAATATAAGGAAAACTTTTATTGTTCTCATTTTATAAAAGTAATCTGATGTCTACTTTTATTCGTTCTATATTGAACCCTTTGGCAAAAGACAGCCTCGTCATTGTTTTCTGTCAATCTTCAGACAGGGGAAAAGCAGAAAGATTTCAAGCTGTATACTCTCTGAAAGAAAAAGCAATAGAGAAAATGGCAAAGACAGATAAAAGAAAATGAGATTTACAATGTCAGCTAAACTTTAGGGATGAGAAAACATGAAAAGATCCATAGTAGAGCAAGATTAGGGTAAATCCCGACAGTTCTGACAGTTTTCAGAGATATACCAAACTTCCTTGGCTAAAAGAAATTGACCAGAAATGTTAAGATAGTTTCTCTTACAATACTGTGTGAATGCTCTTGCAGTTTACAAGCTATAAAATCACATTGTGCAGAGGTGGGATCAAAAACAAAAAATTATCTAAGGATATAGAGTCAGTGAACAATGATGAGTAAGTATTTGAACTTCGGAGAGGGGTAAGGGGGCTACAATGCTGTCACTGAAATTTTTCTAAAGGGAAAATACCTATAAGTTGCTTCAGAAAAAAAGAAGGGAACTTCTTTGCAAAGGATGAGGCTTCAGATGAACAAATAACTTCTTCAACATAAATATATTAAACCCAACTTCATATGGTTCAGTTCAGTTCAGTTCAGTTGCTCAGTCGTGTCTGACTCTCCGCGACCCCATGAACCACAGCACGCCAGGCCTCCCTGTCCATCACCAACTCCCGGAGGTCACTCAAACTCATGTCCACAGAGTCGGTGATGCCATCCAGCCATCTCATTCTCCGTCGTCCCCTTCTCCTCCCGCCACCAACCTTTCCCAGCATCAGAGTCTTTTCCAGTGAGTCAACTCGTCGCATGAGGTGGCCAAAGTATTGCAGTTTCAGCTTTAGCATCAGTCCCTCCAATGAACATCCAGGATTGATCTCCTCTAAAATGGACTGGTTGGATCTCCTTGCAGTATAAGGGACTCTCAAGAGTCTTCTCCAACACCACAGTTCAAAAGCATCGATTCTTCGGCGATCAGCTTTCTTCACAGTCCAACTCTCACATCCATACATGACCACGGGAAAAACCATAGCCTTGACTAGACGGACCTTGGTTGGCAAAGTAATGTCTCTGCTTTTTAATATACTATCTAGGCTGGTCATAACTTTCCTTCCAAGGAGTAAGCGTCTTTTAATTTCATGGCTGCAATCAGCATCTGCAGTGATTTTGGAGCCCCCAAAAATAAAGTCTGACACTGTTTCCACTGTTTTTCCATCTATTTCCCATGAAGTGATGGGACCAGATGCCATGATCTTTGTTTTCTGAATGTTGAGCTTCAAGCCAACCTTTTCACTCTCCTCTTTCACTTTCATCAAGAGGCTTTTGAGTTCCTCTTCAGTTTCTGCCATAAGGGTGGTGTCATCTGCATATCTGAGGTTATTGATATTTCTCCCAGCAATCTTCATATGGTTAGTATTAAATAAAATGGCTGAATTATACTTAAAATATTTAATTCAAAATGTGTAAAAAAAGCAATCAAAGTTAGAAGCAAGTAAAAATATGTGTATTTCTTATATACATTTCAATTCAGTTCAGTTCAGTTCAGTCGCTCAGTCGTGTCCAACTCTCCGCGACCCCATGAATCACAGCACGCCAGGCCTCCCTCTCCATCACCAATATATCACTAGTGGGAAGCTGCTGCATAACACAAGAAGCCAAGTAAAAATATGTGTATTTCTTATATACATTACCATGTGTAAAATATATCACTAGTAGGAAGCTACTGCATAACACAAGAAGCTCAGCCTGGTGCTCTGTGATGACCTGGAGGGCTGAGATGGGGAAGGTGTGTGGAGAGGGAGGCTCAAGAGGGAGGGGATATGTGTATACTGATGACTGATTCATGCTGTTGTATGGCAGAAACCAACTCAATATTATAAAGCAATTATCTGCCAATTAAAAAAAAATATGCATTTCTGCCCAGTTATTATACTCCACTATCATCTCTGCAGAAAAGCAGTGTCCTGAACCTTCTATTTTTCTTAGCTTGACATCTAGCTGACGTATTTACTATTGAAATATTTGTTGGAACTGGGGAATTCTGCATTTAGAATCATGAACTGTTTATAATGATGATTTTCTTGAGTTATAACTCTGTGATAGCTAATGGACTGAGATGAGATTACTAAACCATCACTGATGGAGGCCAGTTAGCAGCCATGAGTTTAGAAGCAAAGCCTTTGTACATCCTGATCCCTCTACTAGATTGCTTTTCTAGCCACTTCTTCCACTAATACCAACTCTTCCTTTTCTTTTTTTCTTGCCACAGCATGTGGCATGTGGGATCTTATCCAATCAGGGATCAAATCCATGCCCCCTACACTGTAGGCGTGAGTCTTAACCACTGGACCACCAGGGAAGTTCCAAAACTCTTCCTTTGCCTTGAAGCTCAAATTTGTCTTCCCTACATCCCTTCTCACCCAGACAAAGCTTAGTTCTCTTTTTCTTTTTTAAAAAGATTTATTGAAGAATAGTTTATTTATAATGTGGCATTAATTTCTGCTGTATAGCAAAGAGACTCAGTTATACATATATATTGTTTTTCATATTCTTTTCCTTATGGTTTATCACAGGATATTGAATATAGTTCCCTGTGCTACACAGTAGGACCTTGTTGTTTATTCATCCTATATATGTAAAATAGCTTGGGATTAGCAGATGCAAACTATTTTAGTTCTCTTATATTGTCACTTGTCTTTCATAACTCTTATTCCCATTTGTGGTGTACTTCCTTCAGTTATTTGATGTATGCCTTTCTCCATCAGTGACCTCTCCGTCAGTGAGCTCCATAAAGCCAGTGATGAATGTTCTCATATTCCCAATCACTAGCATCAAGGCTGTCACATAGTAGGTGAAAACATTAATTGAATGAAATGAATGAAATACAGTCATTTGCATTGGGGTCATATAAGCTTGTACCTCTAATCTCTTATTTCTTCTCTATGACCCTTAACTCATCTTCCCTTTTTCATCAACTACTGTTCCATTTTTGGATGTCTCCATAGGTCCAAATTAAATATCTCAAAAATTTGTGCTTAAAAGATGATCCATAATTTTCTACTGCAAGCTGCTACTTAGTTTGTTACATTCATTTAGTCTCTTGAGGCTCTGGGGTATTTTTTCCCTGTAGAGAAGATTCATGAAGAAATTTTTATTAGATTTGATTTTACAAGGGAAAACAGTTCTGTTTGGTTTGCAAGAAAGCCGGTAGACTTGGTTTGATTAAAAACCTCTTTTAGAAAGTGCAGTAGCAAGAATGGAAAATGTAATAAAGCCAAAATCAGAGACATAACTTTATCCTTACTTTTTAGTATCACTGTAATTTCCCTCCTGGAGATTGCTTCATTGAAGTATAGTTCAATCTACTTTCTGTAACGACTGATTCAGGCCAAGATGGCCGACATGTTTTTGCAATGACTCAGCAGAGAAGGAGCATGTTACTGTTGGAAGCAAGATCACTCAGTCTCACAGGGTGGCAAAGGTAGTGCTGGAACTGACAGGGCTGAGTGCCAGGTTGACACTGAAGGCTGTGGGCACTACTAAGTCAGTTAGCTTCTTGGCTGACCACAAACCTCTGACAAAACTTGTTGTTTTCTGTTTGCATATGAAAAAGAACCTCAGTTATGTAAGTCACCCTGAGCTGCTGGGAGTAATGTCTGTGGTAGGCAGAATAATAGTCCTCCAAAGATGCCTACATCCTAATCACAATGACTTCGTCTCCTTTAAACAGTTAAAATCCCAACTCCCAATATGATGGTGTTAGGAGGTGGGGCTTTGGGGAAGTGATTAAGTCATGAGGGTGGAGCCCTCATGAAAGGGGTTACTGCCCTTATAAAAGAGACTTACAGAACTCCTTACCCTTCTGCCACATGAAGACACAGTGAGAAGGTGGCCATCTATGAACCAGGAGCAGGCTCTCACCAGACAACAAATCTGCTAGCACCTTGATCTTGGACTCCCCAGCCTCCATAACTATAAGAAATAAATGCTTGCTGTAAAATCTGCCAAGTCTTTTTTTTATAGCAGTGATATTTTTGCTATAAGAATGGAATAAGATACCCTATGAATGTTGCTTCATATGGCAAACAGACTTTGCAGATGTGATTATGTTAAGAACTTTTAAGATGCTGAGATTATCCTGGATTGACCAAGAAAGCCCAGTGTAATCACTAGAGTCTTTGATAATGGATCAGGGAGGCAGGAGGAGCATCACAGTGATGTGATTAGAGGACTCAACTGGCAATTTCTTATCTCAAAGATGGGGGGGCCACAAGCCAAGGAATATGAGCAGTCTCAGTTCAGTTCAGTTCAGTAGCTCAGTCGTGTCCGAATCTCCGCGACCCCATGAATCACAGCACGCCAGGCCTCCCTGTCCATCACCAACTCCCGGAGTTCACTCAAACTCATGTCCACAGAGTCGGTGATGCCATCCAGCCATCTCATTCTTGGTCGTCCCCTTCTCCTCCCGCCCCCAACCTTTCCTAGCATCAGAGTCTTTTCCAGTGAGTCAGCTTGTCGCATGAGGTGGCCAAAGTATTGGAGTTTCAGCTTTAGCATCAGTCCTTCCAATGAACATCCAGGATCGATCTCCCTCAGAATGGACTGGTTGGATCTCCTTGCAGTCCAAGGGACTCTCAAGAGTCTTCTCCAACACCACAGTTCAAAAGCATCAATTCTTCGGCGATCAGCTTTCTTCACAGTCCAACTCTCACATCCATACATGACCACGGGAAAAACCATCGCCTTGACTAGACGGACCTTTGTTGGCAAAGTAATGTCTCTGCTTTTTAATATATTATCAAGGTTGGTCATAACTTTCCTTCCAAGGAGTAAGCATCTTTTAATTTCATGGCTGCAATCAGCATCTGCAGTGATTTTGGAGCCCAAAAAAACAAAGTCTGACACTGTTTCCACTGTTTTTCCATCTATTTCCCATGAAGGGATGGGACCAGATGCCATGATCTTCGTTTTCTGAATGTTGAGCTTCAAGCCAACCTTTTCACTCTCTCTTTCACTTTCATCAAGAGGCTTTTGAGTTCCTCTTCACCTTCTGCCATAAGGGTAGTGTCATCAGCATATCTGAGATTATTGATATTTCTCCCAGCAATCTTGATTCCAGCTTGTGCTTTCTTCCAGCCCAGCTTTCCTCATGATGTACTCTGCATATAAGTTAAATAAGCAAGGTGACAATATACAGCCTTGACGTACTCCTTTTCCTATTTGGAACCAGTCTGTTGTTCCATGTACAGTTCTGACTGTTGCTTCCTGACCTGCATACAGGTTTCTCAAGAGGCAGGTCAGGTGGTCTGGTATTCCCATCTCTTTCAGAATGTTCCACAGTTTATTGTGATCCACACAGTCAAAGGCTTTGGCATAGTCAATGAAGCGGAAATAGATGTTCTTCTGGAACTCTCTTGCTTTCTCCATGATCCAGTGGATGTTGGCAATTTGATCTCTGGTGCCTCTGCCTTTTCTAAAACCTGCTTGAACATCTGGGAGTTCACGGTTCACATATTGCTGAAGCCTGGCTTGGAGAATTTTGAGCATCACTTTACTAGCATGTGAGATGAGTGCAATTGTGTGGTAGTTTGAGCATTCTTTGGCATTGCCTTTCTTTGGGATTGGAATGAAGACTGACCTTTTCCAGTCCTGTGGCCACTGCTGAGTTTTCCAAATCTGCTGGCATATTGAGTGAAGCACTTTCACAGCATCATCTTTCAAGATTTGAAATAGCTCAACTGGAATTCCGTCACCTCCACTAGCTTTGTTCCTAGTGATGCTTTCTAAGGCCCACTTGACTTCACATTCCAAGATGTCTGGCTCTACGTCAGTGATCACGTTATCGTGACTATCTTGGTCATGAAGATCTTTTTGTACAGTTCTTCTGTGTATTCTTGCCACCTCTTAATATCTTCTGCTTCTGTTAGGTCCATACCATTTCTGTCCTTTATGGAGCCCATCTTTGCATGAAATGTTCCCTTAGAATCTCTAATTTTCTTGAAGAGATCTCTTGTTTTTCCTATTCTGTTGTTTTCCTCTATTTCTTTGCATTGATTACTGAGGAAGGCTTTCTATCTCTCCTTGCTATTCTTTGGAACTCTGCATTCAGATGCTTATATCTTTCCTTTTCTCCTTTGCTTTTCACTTCTCTTCTTTTCACAGCTATTTGTAAGGCCTCCTCAGACAGCCATTTTGCTTTGTTGCATTTCTTTTCCATGGGGATGGTCTTGGTCCCTGTCTCCTGTACAATGTCACGAACCTCCGTCCAGAGTTCATCAGGAACTCTATCTATCAGATCTAGTCCCTTAAATCTATTCGTCACTTCCACTGTATAATCATAAGGGATTTGATTTAGGTCATATCTGAATGGTCTAGTGGTTTTCCCTTCTTTCTTCAATTTAAGTCTGAATTTGGCAATAAGGAGTTCATGATCTGAGCCACAGTCAGCTTCTGGTCTTGTTTTTGCTAACTGTATACAGCTTCTCCATCTTTGGCTTCAAAGAATATGATCAATCTGATTTTGGTGTTGACCATCTGGTGATGTCCATGTGTAGAGTCTTCATTTGTGTTGTTGAAAGAGGGTGTTTGCTATGACCAGTGCGTTCTCTTGACAACTCTATTAGCCTTTGCTCTGCTTCATTCCGTGCTCCAAAGCCACATTTGCCAGTTACTCCAGGTGTTTCTTGACTTCCTACTTTTGCATTCCAGTCCCCTATAATGAAAAGGACATCTTTTTTGGGTGTTCGTTCTAAAAGGTCTTGTAGGTCTTCATAGAACCGTTCAACTTCGGCTTCTTCAGCGTTACTGGTTGGGGCATAGGCCTGGATTACTGTAATATTGAATGGTTTGCCTTGGAAACGAACAGAAATCATTCTGTCATTTTTAAGATTGCATCCAAGTACTGCATTTCGGACTCTTTTGTTGACCACGATGGCTAATCCATTTCTTCTAAGGGATTCCTGCCCACAGTAGTAGATATAATGGTCATCTGAGTTAAATTCACCCATTCCAGTCCATTTTAATTCACTGATTCCTAGAATGTCTATGTTCACTCTTGCCATCTCCTGTTTGACCACTTCCAATTTAGAAGCAAGAAAACAGATTCTCTCCCAAATCCTCCAGAAAGGAACATAACCTTTCCAGGACCTTAACCTTTAGCCCAGTAATACCATTTTCAGACTTCTGACCTCCAAAACTATAACATGATGAATTTGTGTTGTAAGTCCCTAAACTTGTGATTTCTTACAGCAGTGATAGGAAAAAAGTGTTGTGGCCAATCTCCATGATTAAAAACAATCTGCCGAAAGTCTTTATGACTGTGCCCTGTCTTTAAGAAGTCTTCCTGGCCAATGTAGCCTTGACTCCCCAAATCTGAATCTATAAGCATACTTATTAAAGACACTTGAAGAGCAAGTTAACTAACATCTTTTGAGCTCCTCAAGGTTACTTCTGTGATGATTTGTTGTTCTAGACAAGGCTGTTGACTAAGGCTTACTTGAGTGACAGGGACAGTCTAGACTTCTGACAACATTACCTTACGTTAAGGGTACAAAGAATCCTTGTAATTTTTGTTTCTTGCACTGGTTTGTTATAAGGTGAAATGTAGTCTATTATAATGCATTTTAAAGAAAGAGATTTATTCATACATTTCTGTTTTAGAAGAGGATGAGAAGGTAGGAATTTCTGAATTTCAGTCAGTTCAGTTCAGTTAAGTCACTCAGTCGTGTCCGACTCTTTGCGACTACATGGACTGAAACATGCCAGGCCTCCCTGTCCATTTCCAACTCCTGGAATTTACTCAAACTCATGTCCATTGAATCGGTGATGCCATACAATCCTCTGTCATTCCCTTCTCCTACTGCCTTCAATCTTTCCCAGCATCAGGGTCTTTTCAAATGAGTCAGCTCTTCACATCAGGTGGCCAAAGTATTGGAATTTCAGCTTCAGCATCAGTCCTTCCAATGAATATTTAGGACTGATTTCCTTTAGGATGGACTGATTTGATCTCCTTGCAGTCCAAGGGACTCTCAAGAGTCTTCTCCAACACCACAGTTCAAAAACATCAATTCTTCAGCACTCAGCTTTCTTTATAGTCCAACTCTTACATCCATACATGACCACTGGAAAAACCATAGCCTTGCTAGAGAGACCTTTGTTGGCCAAGTAATGTCTCTGCTTTTTAATATGCTGTCTAGGTTGGTCATAGCTTTCCTTCCAAGGAGTAAGCGTCTTTTAGTTTCATGGCTGCAGTCACCATTTGCAGTGATTTTGGAGTCCCCAAAATTAAAGTCTGTCACTGTTTTCACTCTTTCCCCTTCTATTTGCCATGAAGTGATGGGACCGGATGCCATGATCTTAGTTTTCTGAATGTTGAGCTTTATACCAACTTTTTCACTCTCTCTTTCACTTTCATCAAGAGGCTGTTTAGTTCTTCTTCACTTTCTGCCATAAGGGCGGTGTCATCTGCGTATCTGAGGTTATTGAGATTTCTCCCGGCAATCTTGATTCCTGCTTGAGCTTCATCCAGCTCAGCGTTTCTCATGATGTACTCTGCATATAAGTTAAATAAGCAGGGTGACAATATACAACCTTGACATACTCCTTTCCCTATCTGGAAGCTGTCTGTTGTTCCAGGTCCAGTTCTAACTGTTGCTTCATGACCTGCATACAGATTTCTCAAGAGGCAGGTCAGGTGGTCTGGTATTCCCATCTCTTTCAGAATTTTCCACAGTTTATTGTGATCCACACAGTCAAAGGCTTTGGCAGAGTCAATAAAGCAGAAATAAATGTTTTTCTGGAATTCTCTTGCTTTTTCGATGATCCAGAGGATGTTGGCAATTTGATCTCTGGTTCCTCTGCCTTTTCTAAAACCAGCTTGAACATCTGGAAGTTCACGGTTCATGTATTGTTGAAACCTGGCTTGGAGAATTTCGAGAATTACTTTACTAGAGTGTGAGATGAGTGCAATTGTGTGGTAGTTTGAACATTCTTTGCCATTGCCTTTCCTTGGGATGAAGACTGACCTTTTCCAGTCCTGTGGCCACTGCTGAGTTTTCCAAATGTACTGGCGTATTGAGTGTAGCACTTTCACAGCATCATCTTTTAGGATTTGAAATAGTTTAACTGGAATTCCACCACGTCCACTAGCTTTGTTCATAGTGATGCTTCCTAAGGCCCACTTGACTTCACATTCCAGGATGTCTGGCTCTAGGTGAGTGATCATACCATCGTGATTACGATACAGCAATTAGTAGTGTAAAATTGCCACTACATGCCAACATGTGGCAATTTAGAAATTAAATCCTAGTGGCCTGAAATCTTATACTGTTGTTTACAAAGTAGTGATTTATTAAATAGTAACAGCTTAAAAAGTTAATGCAGGCTTGTTGGTAGTTTGGCTAGCTACCAGGCAGCTTCTGGGGTGATCTGAATTCAGTACTAAATCCAGTCTGGTATAGTAGGATGCACAATGCTAGCTTAATTTATAAGCCAATTGATTAGGAAATGGCAACCCACTCCAGTATCCTTGCCTGGAAAATTCCATGGACAGAGGAGCCTGGTGAGCTATAGTCTATGGGCTCAGAGAGTTAGAGACGACTGAGTGATTGAGTACACACAACATATAAGCCAATTGAAAAAAAAAAAGGCAAACATAAATAATCATATTTTGATCAGTACTAAAGAAGTTCCATTCCTAATCCATCAGTTTTGAGGGATAATTAAATACTAAAATAACATCTCATTTTAAACATCTGCTGTGTAATAAATCTTCCACATCTTATTTGTATTTTGTTCTCTTCTTCTGACCTCACAAGAAGATGACAGTTTCTCTCATCCATCTCTCACATTTAGTCTAAGTCTTATGACTGGTTAAGGCTAATGAGTTGTGAGAAGGCGTGGTGGTATTCCTTAGTGGCTCAGTCGTGTCTTACTCTTTGTGACCCCATGGACTATAACCTGCCAGGCCTCTCTGTCCTTGGGATTTCCCAGGCAAGAATATGGAAGTGGGTTGCCATTTCTTTCTCCAGGGGATCTTCTCGACCCAGAGATTGAACTTGAGTCTCCTGCATTGACAGGCGGATTCTTTACCATGTGCCTCATTAGTTAGCTAATAATTCTCACAAATCATCAGATTTCTTGGGAATGTAAAAGTCCCATTGTTTTCCTATGCAGCCTTTCCCTGCTTCAAAACAGTCACCAAAAACTCCTCTGTCATATTTGTTTCAAATTATGTTTATTTATGTTGGTGTTTGCTTAATTGTTCACTCTGTACTTCCTGATTTTAAATATTAAATGCTTGGATAGCTGATGAAACAGAAAAATGGTTTACTTTATGCAGTCAATTTAGGCCACAAACATAGTTTCCACCTGAAAATTTCATAAATGTCCAATGGAACTTGGGGAAATTGATAAACTTTCCTAAGTCTTGATTTTTTTTTTTGTCAAATGGGATTTAAAATGTACCAACTTTGTGCTTTTGATGCAAGGATTAAATAAAACAATGCATTTGAAGCACTGAGCACAGAAAAAGGTCCACATTGTCCATGGTGTGAAGATGATCACCTAGATCATGCTCAGTTATACAAAATAATGAGAGAAGCATGTGGCAGGAAGTTCTACATGCCTCCCCAAATCCATTCCTCCCTTTTAGACAGACAAGCTCTGGCTTTTGGCTGGCATATTGAAGCCCAAGAATACTGGATTGGGTAGCCTATCCCTTCTGCAGCAGATCTTCCCGATCCAGTAATCGAACCAGGGTCTCCTGCATTGCAGGTGGATTGTTTACCAACTGAGCTATCAGGGAAGCTGTTATTAAACCAAAAAGCAGATTTTTATCCCTGTTTTTGTTATTAGACCAAAACGCAGATTTTATCCCTGAAGGCTTTTCTCAAAGCTCCAGAAACAAGTTTGCTTTTGAGACAGGAGCCAACTGTACGAAGGCTAAAATCAGGTGTAGATGCTGTTGAACAAGCTGGAAACAATGAGTTTTCTAGGAAGGTGAATTCAATTCTAATGTGCTGGTGGGGTCCCTCTGTATGTAACACTGGGGAGAGAAGGAAGGAGAGGAGAAAAATCCATACAGGAAGCCTGGGAGTGAAGAGGGTAGCAACAGGTCAGATGAGCCTTGGCAGGAACACTCCATGGAGGTGGGTCTGGTGAAGGCCATGTGTGACTGTGTGTGTTTCTTTGCTTCTTGCCATGGTGTATTTGCCTTTGTTTTCAGCGCTTAAGCAAAATCCTGGTGAGTATGTATTATTCAGTTCAGTTCAGTCACTTAGTCGTGTCCGACTCTCCGCGACCCCTTGAATCACAGCACGCCAGGCCTCCCTGTCCATCACCAACTCCCGGAGTTCACTCAAACTCATGTCCACAGAGTCGGTGATGCCATCCAGCCATCTCATTCTCTGTCGTCCCCTTCTCCTCCCGCCCCCAACCTTTCCTAGCATCATTAGGCTCTAATAAAATAGGATAGCCTCTGTTTATTTTTCTTGTTGTTTACAGACTTGTTGCCGCAAGAGCTTAGGCATTGACAAAGGGCATATTTCCATTTCTTCAAGTATCTTTAAGGGATCAAGATGGATGAGCTGTAGACAGCATAATGCAGGCAGTGCCGATAAGCATGAACTGGCTGTTAACTGGAGTCTGGTTATTGTAGAAATCAATTCCATTGAAAGATCAGAAAAGCTTTAAATTTGAGAGACAATGGAAGGTTTACTGTTATAAAATACCAGGTTTTATTTGTTTGGAAATGGGGAATAGAGACTGTGGAATGTGGAAAGTAGACTGGCTCTTTTGTTTCTATTCCTTTTTTTGTTTTTGTTTTGTTTAGTTTAGTTTTTTTTTATAATATAATTGGGCTCAGCATTTGAACAAAGCAAAAGGAAAAACTAGCTGCAATGCTAGGGTTCTCTGTCCTTTTTTTTCTACTGTAGGAAAATCTGTCTACCTTAGTTGAACTGGCCGAGTCATAGTTTGGTCTTCCTTTTGAGCTATTTGGTAGACAGAGTTATTTCCAACTTCTAGGAAACAATACGTATAGTAAATACAAGTCAATGTGTTTTCCCTCTTCAACATCCCCTTCCTTGCATCCCTGCCCCCCAAACCTTATACATGTAGAAATAATGTCTTTTCCTGCTATAATAGCATGGACTCTAGGTCAGTCTATTTGTGCTTTTCTTCAGAAGTAACTCTCTAGGGAGCTAAAATCAAATATCTACACACATACTTGAACAATACTGATGGAGAAAGTTAAGCAAAGATACAAGGTTTCAGTAATAGTGTATCTCATTCACAGTTTCTAAAACTCAAGGGCTAGTTCCTTTTTTTTTTAAGTGTCCTTACATTTCTGTCTTCTCCAAGATAATGTTGTTTGTGATCCTAGTTTCTCATTTTTAATTTCCTCTATTATTTTATATAGTGAGTGTCAAAGTCCAGGTTACTCTGAGATGTGTAACCTGGATCTCAGGATCCAGGATCTCTGGATCTCTGATTTTGTCTCCTTTTTTTTTTTTTTTTTTAAAAATAGAACTTTCATTTGAGGATTAAAAGCAATCTTTATGTAGACATTGCACATAAGGCTGTTTTGGTGCTTTGAAGAGCTACACTTTGGGAAATGGATTCAGGATGCGTTATTTCTTTTGGGGAGTTCTATTTGGAACCAAGAGTTAAGGGACAAGAGGGAAGAACAGCTTTGAGGAAAATAGTCCCCGTTGTTATTTCATGTGAGGATTGTTGTCGTTGTTCAGTCTCTCAGTTGTGTCCAGCTCTTTGTGACCCCATGGACTACTGCGCGCCAGGCCTCCCTGTCCTTCACTGTCTCCCGGAGCTTGCTCGAACTCAAGTCCATTAATTCGGTGATGCCATCCAACCATCTCATCTGCTGTTGCCCTCTTCTCCTCCTGCCCTCAGTCTTTCCCATCATCAGGGTCTTTTCCAGTGAGTGGACTCTTTGCATCAGATGGCCAAAAAGTATTGGAACTTCAACTTCAGCATCAGTCCTTCCATAATATTCAGGGTTGATTTCCTTTAGGATTGACTGGTTTGATCTCCTTGCTCTCCAAGGGACTCTCAAGAGTCTTCTCCAGCACCACAATTCAAAGCTGTCAATTCTTTGGTGCTCAGCCTTCTTTGTTGTCCAACTCTCACATTCATACATGATAACTGGAAAAACCATAGCTTTGACTACATGGATGTATGTTGGCCAAGAGATGTCTCTGGTTTTTAATACGCATGTAAGGATTATTACACTGATTTTATTATCTGTGCTTTTCAAGGTTTAGAACAGTAAATACTTTAAAGCATCTTTGCAGAAAATGAAACTATGGAACTTCCCATACTGCATCTGAGAGCTGTTATGCCATTTTATAAATAGGCATATGATGTCTAAATTACTTGTAATATAAACTGAAAACATCCTTGGCTTTTATGATGGCTGTATATGATCCAGAGGTACAATTATGAATAATGCATTGAGTTTTGTTGTTCTCTGATTGCCTACTTTGTTATGCAGGCAGGGATTTCCACGACAGTGTCCTAGATTTGAATTGTATAGTTTCTTTTTGTAGCGGCTTCCCCAGAATTATATGAGCTCATTGAGGATATTCGTAGAAAATAGAAATCTTTACCCCTGTGCTTCACAGAGATATAATCTCAGAACTTTCTCCAAGGATTGTCTCATCAAGTATAATTTAATATGTACCATGAACTGCATGGATGGAGGTTCATGACATTGTACAGGAGGCAGGGATGAAGACCATTCCTGAAAAAAAGAAATGCAAAAAAAAACAAAATGGCTGTCTGAAAAAGCCTTACAAATAGCTGTAAAAAGAAAAGAAGTGAAAGCAAAGGAGAAAAGTAAAGATACACCCATCTGAAAGCAGAGTTCAAAGAATAGCAAAGAGACATAAGAAAGCCTTCCTCAGCGATCAATGCAAAGAAATAGAGGAAAACAATAGAATGGGAAAGACTAGAGATCTCTTCAAGAAAATTAGAGATACCAAGGGAATATTTCAAACAAAGATGGGCTCAGTAAAGGACAGAAATGGTATGGACCTGACAGAAGCAGAAGATAGTAAGAAGAGATGGCAAGAATACACAGAAGAATTGTACAAAAAAGATCATCATGACCCAGATAGTCATTATGGTGTGTTCACTCACCCAGAGCCAGACATCCTGGCATGTGAAGTCAAGTGGGCCTTAGGAAGCATCACTATGAACAAAGCTAGTGGAGGTGATGGAATTCTAGTTGAGCTATTTCAAATCCTAAAAGATGATGCTGTGAAAGTGCTACACTAATATGCCAGCACATTTGGAAAACTCAGCAGTGGCCACAGGGCTAGAAAGGTCCTTCCAATCCCAAAGAAAGGTAATGACAAAGAATGCTCAAACTACCACACAATAGCACTCATCTCACACGCTAGTAAAGTAATTCTCAAAATTTTCCAATTCTTCAAGTTCACGTGAATCATGAACTTCCAGATGTTCAAGCTGGTTTTGGAAAAGGGAGAGGAACCAGAGATCAAATTGCCAACATCCTCTGGATCATCGAAAAAGCAAGAGAATTCCAGAAAACCATTTATTTCTGCTTTATTGACTCTGCCAAAGCCTTTGACTGTGTGGATCACAATAAACTGTGGAAAATTCTTAACAAGATGGGAATCCCAGACCACCTGACCTGCCTCTTGAGAAATCTGTATGCAGGTCATGAAGCAACAGTTAGAACTGGACCTGGAACAATAGACTGGTTCCAGATAGGGAAAGGAGTACGTCAATGCTGCATAGTGTCACCCTGCTTATTTAGCTTATATGCAGAGTACATCATGAGAAACGCTGGGCTGGATGAAGCACATGCTGGAATCAAGATCGCTGGGAGAAATCTCAATAACCTTAGATATGCAGATGACACCGCCCTTATGGCAGAAAGTGAAGAAGAACTAAACAGCCTCTTGATGAAAGTGAAAGATGAGAGTAAAAAATCTGGTTTAAAACTCAACATTCAGAAAACTAAGATCATGGCATCCAGTCCCATCACTTCATGGCAAATAGAAGGGTAAAGAGTGAAAACAGTGACAGACTTTAATTTTGGGGACTCCAAAATCACTGCAAATGGTGACTGCAGCCATGAAATTAAAAGACGCTTACTCCTTGGAAGGAAAGCTATGACCAACCTAGACAGCATATTAAAAAGCAGAGACATTACTTGGCCAACAAAGGTCTGTCTAGTCAAGGCTATGGTTTTTCCAGTGGTCATGTATGGATGTAAGAGTTGGACTGTAAAGAAAGCTGAGTGCTGAAAAATTGATGTTTTTGAACTGTGGTGTTGGAGAAGACTCTTGAGAGTTCCTTGGACTGCAAGGAGATCAAATCAGTCCATTCTAAAGGAAATCAGTCCTAACTATTCATTGGAAGGACTGATGCTGAAGCTGAAACTCCAATACTTTGGCCACCTGATGTGAAGAGCTGACTCATTTGAAAAGACCCTGATGCTGGGAAAGATTGAAGGCAGGAGGAAAAGGGAATGACAGAGGATGAGATGGTTGTATGGCATCACTGATTCAATGGACATGAGTCTGAGCCAGCTCCAGGAGTTGGTGATGGACAGGAAAACCTGGCGTGCTGCAGTCCTTGGGGTCACAAAGATTTGGACATGACTGAACGACTGAACTGAACTGAACTGAGGATAAGGAAGCAACCTAGATGTCTGTTGGTAGATGAATGGATACAGAAACTGGTAAATATATACAATGGAATATTACTCAGCAATAAAAAAGAACACACTTGAGTCAGTCCTGATGAGGTGGATGACCTTAGAGTCTATTACACAGAATGAAGTAAGTCAGAAAGAGAAAGACAAATGTTGTATATTATCCTTGCACATGGAATCTAGAAAGATGATGCTGATGAACCTATTTGCAGGGCAGCAATGGATACACAGACATAGAAAACAGAACTTGTTGCCACAGTGGGGGAAGGGCAGGGTGGGACAAATTGAGAGAACAGTATGGAAACATATACATTACCACATGTAAAACAGATAGCAAGCGGGAGCTCAACCACACACAGCTCTCTGTGTACTGTGTGACACAGGGAGCTCAACCCAGTGCTCTGTGATAACCTGGAGAGGCGAAAGGGGTGGGAAGGGGATTTAGGAGGGAAGGGATATATGTATACCTGTGGCTCATTTATGTTGATATGTAGAATAAACCAACACAATATTGTAAAGCAATTATCCTCCAATAAAATAATAATAATAATAAAAAGAATGGCATGTGGCAGAAATCTTTGCATTTTCCCTTCTTTGTGGCTGAATGGGCTCCAGAATCTGGGCCAGTGCTTAGGCTATAGGTAGAATTAGGTAGCTCTTGCCATGAAAATAGCCGAAACACAGGGCAGAAATGTAGGCTGGTGGTGAAATTTATTGGGACTTCATATGGCTGTGTTGGTAGTGAGTAAATAAATAGTTCTCCTGTCCTCTACCTCCCACCCTGTCCCCACCCCAAGTTTTGACCAAAATGTAGGAATCAAGTATAAGTAAATCAAAGATTTGTCAGTAACAGAAAAAAGTACTTATATCGGGATCTACGTACCAAACAACTCAGGTTCATAATCTTAGCAACAAACTGGCTGAACTCAGTGAGGCCTGCACCGGGTTAAATGAACTGTGTGCCTTCTAGGAATTTTTATAAGTTCTGAAATTCAGTTATTCTCTGAATTGTGTTAATTTCCTCAACCACAGAGAACTAGCACAAGTTGCCAGATCAAAGACCAACTTTCTGGTTTACATTTCCACACAGAGTTCTTATGGCCATCTCAAAGTTAACATAACCAAAACAGAAATCTTGATTTTTTTTCATGCTCTCCAAAACCTACTCCTTTCCCATCTTAATATACCACAAGATTCTATCCAGTATCTCAAGTCATTTCAGGCACTATTGGAAATGAGAATATATGATATTTATCTATTTGTTAACTATACAGTCATCATGAAATGGGTCTTCCCCATGAAACCTGTATATTTCAGCCTTTCCTCTCTACATAGTTAATTTGTTATACAGTTGCTCAGTTGTGTCTGACTCTGTGACTCTAGGAACTGCAGCACGCCAGGCTTCCCTGTCCTCCACCATCTCCCGGAGTTTGCTCAAACTCACGTGCATCAAGTTGGAGATGTTTCCAACCATCTCTCCTGTCTTCAATCTTTCCCAGCATCAGGGTCTTTTCAAATGACTCAGTTCTTCACATGAGGTGGTCAAAGTATTGGAGTTTCAGCTTTACCATCAGTTCTTCCAATGAGTATTCAGGACTAATTTCCTTTAAGATAGACTGGTTGGATCTCCTTGTTGTCCAAGGGACTCTCAAGAGTCTTCTCCAGCACCACAGTTCGAAAGAATCAGTTCTTTGATGCTCAGCTTTGTTTATAGTCCAACTCTCACATTTGTACATGACTACTGGAAAAA
The DNA here is from genome assembly GCF_049115385.1 of Moschus berezovskii. Taxonomy (NCBI): domain Eukaryota; kingdom Metazoa; phylum Chordata; class Mammalia; order Artiodactyla; family Moschidae; genus Moschus; species Moschus berezovskii. Next base: position 5,411,953 of record NC_142487.1, on the reverse strand, counting down.
CCATAGCTTTAGTTAATTAGCCAAATGTTTAATTCCTACTTATTGTTTATAAGATATTAGACTAAATATACTGCTCTTAAGAGCATTCAGACTTTAGTTAGATGCCTAAATAAAATTTGAAGACTAAAGAGAGGGAGAAAAAGATTATGTATCAACTATGAATGAAGTGTTATTGTTATACCTGGCTGCAGCTGAGACAGTGCAGGCCCCAAGCGGTCCAAGTTCTCCCCATCTTGTGCTATTTTATAGGAAAAAGGCAGGACAAGCTAGTTGAAGAGAAAAAAGGAGAGAACATTTCTTTTGCAATAAAGAGAAAATTCTGAGACATTTTAGTGTCAGAATGATTACTGAATTGGAGAGAGCTGAGCAATTCAAATGCTCTTCCTCGTAAATCTCACTCAGAAGGGAGATACAAGACAGATCATTGCACTTAGAGACAAGACTACACCAATCCTAAGAGACAGGACACAATGATACTAAAGTGACAAATGCAGTTTCAGCTATTAGAAAGCTCTGTCATTTGCCAGCTGAGCCAATGACTTGGCTAAAATGTAGGGAAGAGTAGAGAATTGAAATGAAAGCTCCAGCAGAAAAAGGTTTGCATAACAAAATCTGAAGTTAGCTCAAACAATAAAATCTTGGGCTAGCAATTTCTCCCTTGTTTCTGACTTTGGTATAGCATATTATTGCATCTTGCATTTTATAACATGCATGCATACTCAATCGTGTCTGACTCTTTGTGACTCCATGGATTATAGCCTGCCAAGCTTCTTAGTTCATGGGATTTCCCAGGCAAGGATACTGGAGTCAGTTGCCTTTTCCTTTTGCAGGGGATGTTCCCAACCCAGGGATAGACCCCACCTTTCCTACATCTCCTGCATTGGCCGGCAGATTCTTTACCACTGAGCCACCTGGGAATCCCATTTTATACTGACTTATTATCAAATAGCTATTTTCATGTTAGAATAAAAAATTTTTAAAAAAGGATGAAAAATATAGAAAAGTGTTGTAAAGTTATATTGCTTGCTTCTGAACAGGATTAATACATGACATTCAATCTCTGTAGCAGTTCAGTGTCACGGTAGGTCATTTATATCTGTCTTTATCAATAATACCTGTCTTAGGTTGAAAATTACATGTCAGAGATTTTGACTCCTGCCAAATTGTGAAGCAGACACAGTTTTTGTTGTGGCTGCCATCGTTTCTTCCTCTCCCTCTTTTGGGTGCCAAGTGGTTCATTTATTCATTTACTTATTCAGTCATAAAACTTTTATTGATTATGACTATGTGCAAGAAGACACTGTGTTGATTTAAAAGGAGATGCAAACTGAGTAAAGTAAATGGTGTGATGGATGTTACACACCCAGTGCCGGAGCTCATGAAAGAGGAAGAAGCTAACGCGCCTATGATTCTCAGAAAATTTGGTCTTCATTGGCTCTGTAGTGTAATTCCATTCACTTCTCCTGGCAATCAACAGAAAAATATCCAACAAAATGAGATAAAATGTGAATTGTCAGCAATGCTGCTAATTGCCTTTCTCGTTATATTTCATATGAGAATCCCCAGAAGATATTCCCATCTGCTTTTAATACCAAAGCAGTTGTACTTCTCCTGAATAATTTTATCTTATAGACAATGAAAATATTGTAACTGACAATGCTACTTTTTCTATTTAGCAAAAGCTGAGCACAATGTATACGTAATTTGTATACCTGTCTATATTGTGTTGTTATTGAGTCCCTAAGTTATGTCAGACTCTTTGTGACCACATGGACTGTAGCCTACCAGATTCCTTGTCCATGGGATTTCCTAAGCAAGAATACTGGAATGGGTTGCCATTTCCTTCTCCAGGGATCTTTCTGACCTGGGTTTTGAAACTGAGTTGCCTGCATTGGCAGGTGGGTTCTTTACTACCGAGTCACCAGGGAAGCCCTGTAAAGCAATTATCCTCCAATTAAAAATAAATTTTTTAAAAAGGAAAAAGACCTTTACCCTATAACCTTGATCTCAGACTTTGGCCTCCAGAACCATGAGAAATAAACTTCTGTTTATAAGCTAAAAAAAAACCCCTTACCTGTCCTGAGTGTGTTTTCTTTAGAGACAGTCTACCACCAGATATTTTACTTAAGTTTACTGTTTTATTGTTTGCAGTTAGATTGAGTTATAGACTTATTCTAAAAAGTAATTGATATGGAAATTTCTGATATCTAGGCAGGAAGATGGGGATTTTTTTTTTTTTTTTGGACAAGAATCTCTTTAAAATCACATCATATGGGCTATGGCCAGTTTAGATTACATTGAGGTTGAATTCCTATAGTGCCTTGCATATTTCCACACATAAGTAGGCATTTCCAAATGTGAAAACAGCAATTACCATCACTGACTCTTACTCCAGAAGGATTCTAAGATACTCCTAATGAATAAATTTTGCCATCAGCATCATCAAATGTTTACTTCACTTGCAATGACTTATTAATAAAATCCGAATTTCCCCAAGGCAATTTAAAAAGGAGGTAAAGTGATAAAGCATATAGATCTCATTTAAAAATTTCAGAGGAGGATTAACATCTTGTAATAGGATATATTATGGAAACTGTTTATGGTTCTGAATTTACTTGATTTTATTAAGAATTAAAGAATTGATTCTGAGAAATGCAGAGAGAAGAAAAAGAATACTTTTGTCTTTTTCCTTGGGTTGCTTTCCTTGGTGGGAAGTGAGGGTATGAGACAACCAGGTTTGTGGTGTTAGACTTAAAGAGAAAATGCTCACAAATTAATATTGAAATAAGTATCTGTTTAAAGAGTGATTCATTTAAAACAGACTTCTTTAGCGGCAGGTTTCATTCAATGGAAATAACCTTAAGTGGGATCCTAGAAGCTTGCAATGCATGCATGCATGCTAAGTTGCTTCAGTCGTGTCTGACTCCATGCGACCCCATGGACAGCAGCCCACCAGGCTCCTCGGTCCATAGGATTCTCTAGGCAAGAATACTGGAGTGGGTTGCCATTTCCTTCTCCACCGAGCTTTGCAATAAGTCTGCTTTTTTTGTGCATATCTGCTACTCTCAATTTTATGATCTTTCTTCCAAAGAATCCCATATTGCTGGACGATTTTACCTGATGAGGGCAGTGTGTGCCTTTCTGTCTCAGGAGTCTCCATGTTTTATAAGGGAGAAAGTAAGGTAAAAGTGAAAAACACCATACAGTACTTAGGAAAGGCTGCTGATACCTTCACTGGCAGCTTGACTGTGAACAAAACTGAGAAGGGATCAAAAGGAAAAAATCAAAGTTCTGTCAAGTTTTCCACAGTCCAGTACAAGAGCCGCTTGTCAAAAGATTATTTTGTAAAGCTCACTAATAGGCTTTCCCAAGCTCTTTCTTAAAGCAGTCAAAACAGAGATAATGAAGTCTCCCCAAAGATCTGCCTTAAGAACAGTTAATGGATTTTTTAGGCTTTCCCCATAGTCATGATTTGCTTATTAGAAATGTCCAGTTCCCTGCACATGTGCTTATCTTTATTCACTCCTTTGATTGGAAAGTGAGCAGAAAACTCTGTTGCATTAACTTGAAAACTTTTACTTTTCTTGAGGAATATCACCGTCCAGCCAGGGCTATTCTGAGCATGTGTGGGAAGCTCTAATGATCAGTGTGGAAAGCTTGCTTTTTTGCCTTTGAGACACATATATTTTCTCTTTCAGCCTCTTAGGCATGAGGTGGGAAGAAAAATGGACCTTGTAATAGGCAACCCTTCCAGGTGCCTCTGTGTCCTTATATTCCCTTCTCATGATGCCTTATTATAACTGTTCACACTGGCTGGAACTGCCTATGTGGAGTCCACTAATTTCTGTGAGGCAGAAAGGAAAAGCCATTTACTGAAGTGGAATGCTGTCTCCTACTTCAGTTTCTGTATACTTTCTGAAGTGCTTCTAGCTTCAAATGATTAACACTATCAGGGCTCATTTGTTTATAGTTTAAGAGTATTAAAACAACTTTTCTGTTGTGAAATATGACAAATTGTACATAAATACACAATAAAAAGATATAAAGCATAAAGGTTTATCACAAAGCAAAACACCTAGGTTAAAAAAAGAACATTATCTGTATTCTATGTCTTCCTATATTACTTATGTAGTAATTTATATCATTTATATTGTTTACCATTAATAAACTATTATACCATTAGATATTTTTAATACTTTTATATTTTAACTTTCATATAATAATTGAAAGTGATTTATATACGATTACAATATTAGAGTATTCTGAATTTGAGTATATTCTTATGCTTTCCATTAAGTTTTATGCTTTCATATGTTTTCATGTTACTGGTTGGCATCCTTTTATACCAACTTGAATAATTCCCTTTCAGTTCAGTTCAGTTCAGTTCAGTCGCTCAGTCGTGTCCAACTCTTTGCAACTCCATGAATCACAGCACGCCAGGCCTCCCTGTCCATCACCAACTCACGGAGTTCACTCAGACTCATGTCCATCGAGTCGGTGATGCCATCCAGCCATCTCATTCTCTGTCGTCCCATTTCTCCTCCTGTCCCCAACCCCTCCCAGCATCAGAGTTTTTTCCAGTGAGTCAACTCTGTGCATGAGGTTGCCAAAGTATTGGAATTTCAGCTTCAGCATCAGTCCTTCCAATGAACACCCAGGATTGATCTCCTTTAGAATGGACTGGTTGGATCTCCTTGCAGTACAAGGGACTCTCAAGAGTCTTCTCCAACACCACAGTTCAAAAGCATCAATTCTTCGGCGCTCAGCTTTCTTCACAGTCCAACTCTCACATCTATACATGACCACGGGAAAAACCATAGCCTTGACTAGACGGACCGTGGTTGGCAAAGTAATGTCTCTGCTTTTTAATATGCTATCTAGGCTGGTCATAACTTTCCTTCCAAGGAGTAAGCGTCTTTTAATTTCATGGCTGAAATCAGCATCCGCAGTGATTTTGGAGCCCCCAAAATAAAGTCTGACACTGTTTCCCCATCTATTTCCCATGAAGTGATGGGACCAGATGCCATGATCTTCGTTTTCTGAATGTTGAGCTTCAAGCCAACTTTTTCACTCTCCTCTTTCACTTTCATCAAGAGGCTTTTGAGTTCCTCTTCACTTTCTGCCATAAGGGTGGTGTCATCTGCATATCTGAGGTTATTGATATTTCTCCCGGCAATCTTGATTCCAGGCTGTGCTTCTTCCAGCCCAGTGTTCCTCATGATGTACTCTTTAGTATTTCTTTAAAGCAGTTCCATTGGTGGTGAACGCCTTCAGCTTTTGCTTGTCTGGGAAAATGTTTATTTCTCCTTTAATACTGAGGGATAGTTTTGTCAGGTATAGTATTCTTGGCTATTTTTTTTTTAACTTTTAGTACATTGAATATATCATCAGGATTGTGTGCTGTATCACTCCCTCTTGACCTGCAAGGTTTCTGTGAGAAATCTCTTCATAGCCTTATAGGTATTCCTGTGTATGTGATGAGGTGCTTTTGTCTTGTTCCTTTCAGAGTTCTGTCTTTGACTTTTGAGAATTTGTTATAATATGTCTTGGTGTAATCTTTTTTGAGTTGATCCTGTTTGGGAACCTCTGAGCTTCATATATCAAGATGATCAAGATGTTCATATGCCTCTGAATACTAGGTGGTTTTCAGCCATTATTTCTTTAAATAAACTTTCTGCCCCTTTAGCTTGATATCAGTTAAGATCCTTAGGTCTTTCCCTACAGTCATAGTTTTTGATGGCTTTTTGGTACTTATTCCCTTCTTCCATTTTATAATAGATTACATTGTTTTTTAATATAATTAAGGAAAATTCAACCAAATAATGAGTTTTACTTTTTAAATTTATTGATTTTTATTTTATTTTTTAGCCCTGCTGCATGGCATGTAGGATCTTAGTTCCCTGACCAGGGATCAAGCCCATGCCCCCTGCGCTGGAAGTGTGGAGTCTTAACCACTAAACTGCTAGGGTAGTTTACAGTTGTATAGGGTTTTTTTTTTTTTGTTGACTGAACTGCATGGCATGCAGAACTTCCCTGACCAGGGATTGAACCTGTGCCCCAAGCAGTGGAAGCATGCAGTCTTAACCACTGGACCACCAGTGAAGTACTACATTTTTGTATATTAAATGCATCCTTGTTTCCTTGTTGAGTGTAGTTGAACATAGGCCTATGCAACTGCTTTCAGAAACAAAATAAAAATGAAAATGCATAAATAAGAGATGGAGGTGATGTTGCTTAACAGCATCACATGGAAAAATGAATTAATGACTTTACCTCAGATATGCAGATGACATCACCCTTATGGCAGAAAGTGAGGAGGAACTCAAAGGCCTCTTGATGAAAGTGAAAGAGGAGAGTGAAAAGGTCAGCTTGAAGCTCAACATTCAGAAAATGAAGATCATGGCATCTGGTTCCATCACTTCATGGGAAATAGATGGGGAAACAGTGGAAACAGTGTCAGACTTTATTTTGAGGGGCTCCAAAATCACTGCGGATGCTGATTGCAGCCATGAAATTAAAAGACGCTTACTCCTTGGAAGGAAAGTTATGACCAACCTAGATAGCATATTAAAAAGCAGAGACATTACTTTGCCAACCACGGTCCGTCTAGTCAAGGCTATGGTTTTTCCCGTGGTCATGTATGGATGTGAGAGTTGGACTGTGAAGAAAGCTGAGCGCCGAAGAATTGATGCTTTTGAACTGTGGTGTTGGAGAAGACTCTTGAGAGTCCCTTGGACTGCAAGGAGATCCAACCAGTCCATTCTAAAGGAGATCAATCCTGGATGTTCATTGGAAGGACTTATGCTAAAGCTGAAACTCCAATACTTTGGCCACCTCATGTGACGAGTTGACTCACTGGGAAAGAGTCTGATGTTAGGAGAGATTGGGGGTAGGAGGAGACGGGGATGACAGAGAATGAGATGGCTGGATGGCATCACCGACTTGATGAACATGAGTCTGAGTGAACTCCAGGAGTTGGTGATGGACAGGGAGGCCTGGCGTGCTGTGATTCATGGGGTCACAAAGAGTCGGACACGACTGAGTGACTGAACTGAACTGAACTGAGGCACTCTAAACTAGCATATCAATTATTTGCCAACAATTTATGTCACTTTAGGATGTAGCAATATCTAGTACAGGGATGACAATTAGGTTTTCTCTTTAGTAGCAGAGATCAGAAGGTAGTGGTGGTCTAGAAGGTTGTATTGAGATTATTTGCAGATGATTCTCATTTAAGCAAACAGAGTTCTGGGTGTGATTTGTTGTATCAGCTGTGGGGGTGGAGAATTTAGTATCTGTCTGTGTGTCTGTGTTTGTTTCTTTGATTGTGAGGATAAAGGATGGTAGTGACCATCTACATTGTGACAGTCCAAATGTCTAGAGATTAGACTTAAAATGTGCTCATAAGACAATGCCTGTCACGGTGAGAGGTCTCTGAATTCTTCCTGATGTGGAAAGCTTTCATGAACTGGAACTGTTCGGTGTGGAGAAGCAAATGTTGAATGACTCATATAAAAGAGAGATTAAATCTGTTGTTGCATATTGACTTATGGGAAGAGCTAGGTTCTGATGACATTCATGGATGGACACAAAGAGTAGATAGTGTTTAATGTAAGTCAAGCTTACCCACAATTAGAGTTGTTTTGAGATAAAGTACCTGAAATGGGGCAACCTACTATTGGAGGTTTAAGAAAAACATTCCAGTGATCACTGGATGAAAGTAAGAGTAGGGACTGTGTGTGGCTTAGGTTACCTTTAAATTCCTTCAGTTCAGATAATCTGTTAATTAATCAGTTCATTTCAAAATATTATTGAGTGCCTATTTGATGCCAGGCATTTCTTTTTCTAAGAAAAGGGGATGCAATGGGGAATAATAAAATCTTTGTTCTAACGGGCTCTTAAAGTCTCATAAGGGTGGGGAGCCAGATAGATAACCAATAAACAAGCAAAATCATTTTATATAAATGCTACATAAAAATTAAACAGTGTGAATGAAAATAGAACACTGAGAGTAGGAAGGAAGGACTTTAGTTGGGTGGTCTGTGAAAGTTTCTGTGAAGAAGTAGCATGTGAACTGAGTTCTGAATTTTTAGAAGAGAGCATTTCTGTAGACTTCTGAGGGAAAAATTTGAGTATCTTAAAAAACTTCAATTGTTTTTGTACAAATGAATGAAATTTGTTCATTGGGATCTGTTTTTGAGTAAACTCAGGCTGGCTCTTTTAGACTACAACTTTCCTCTGGTGTAATAAACTATTCTAGAACTTTTTTGGAAATCAATCACTCTCACCAAATTGTATTTCCACAGTTATTTTTTCTCTCATTTTGAAAATGGCAATGAGTTTTGCCAGTCTTTTTTCATCCGTCTCCTTTTCTGTGGTGTGCAGCCAAATCTGCATGTTCTTTCAGCATGTTGGGCATATTTTGTTAGGGCTACAGGCAGAAGCTGCTTTAAAGTAGCTATATTCTCTTCTACTCAATTCATTATCTACCTTGGCTGTAATTCCCTCCGGTTTTCTCTCTGTTTCTCAATTTTAAGATAATTTTCCAGGTTTGAAATAATGAGCGAAATAGCATTTAAAATTTTAGAGAAAAAAATGGAGCATCTTGTCTTCTTTCTGCATCTGTTAACATTTTGCCATCTGTCCCAAGCACTGGTTCAGTTCCTTTCTTTTTTTCTTCAGTTTTCAACTTACTGCAAATGTATTTCCCCCTCCTCTTGTTTGTACCAGGTTTTCAAGTCTTTGCTCACTCTTCAGTTCTTTCCTAAGTCAATTCGGATATTTTTATTCTTCTTTTGTAACTTCCTTGATTATGCAGACGTCTTTCCGTTAATTAGAGAGTTTCCTTACAAATTAATTTCATTGGCTACTTTTGCCCTTTTCTTCTTCTCTAGGGTAATTTGTAATTGTATTGATAGGTCTATAGTTATCAGAACTTCTTAATTCATTTGCACCTTCCTTTCTTTTATAGCATATGTACACGGGCTCATCTTCATCTTTTCTGTTTTTGTTGTTGATATCTGCATGGATAATGCATAGAATGTCTGAAAAAGTGAAAGTGTTAGTCGCTCGGTCATGTCTGACTCTGTGACCCCTGCCAGGCTCCTCCATCCATGGGATTTTCCAGGCAAGAATACTGGAGTGAGATGCCATCTCCTTCTCCAGGGGATCTTCCCAACCCAGGGATCGAACCCAGGTCCTGCTTTGCGGATAGACTATCTGAGTCACCAGGGAACTCCTACCCATTATTGCCTCCTTGGTTTTTATGAACTTGAAGAGAACATGGCCACTTTTCTTAAAGATTCCTGTTGCTTCTGGTGTTAGGGTTATGCAATGGTTCTTTCTTGCTGGTCAGAATTCAATTCAGACTTATTTTTGATACTCACCACTTTCATAATTAAATCTTGCTTTTGTTCCATTTTCATGGTCATTTTGTCCATTTCCAGAATCTACAGGTATTTTTGAAGGGTGTATTAGAGCATTAATAAAATATTTCTGAACCCAGTTTCATCAATGTGTGTGGGGTTTTCTCACACCACAAACAAACACTTCTCAGATACCCGCAGTGTGTCTGAGAATTCATTCAATTCTGACACTGTCTATATGGAGATAATATTAGATTTCCCAGGTTAAGGGCTCAGCCATATAAGATGTTAATCACAAACCAAAGTTGTTTCCTGTACTTCTGACTGGCTATATTTCAGAGGTTCCCACAATCCCCTGCTGCTGCTGCTGCTGCTAAGTCACTTCAGTCGTGTCCGACTCTGTGTGACCCCATAGACGGAAGCCCACCAGGCTCCCCCATCCCTGGGATTCTCCAGGCAAGAACACTAGAGTGGGTTGCCATTTCCTTCTCCAATGTGTGAAAGTGAAAAGTGAAAGTGAAGTTGCTCAGTCGTGTCTGACCCTTAGCGACCTCACGGACTGTAGCCTAGCAGGCTCCTCCATCCATGGGATTTTCTAGGCAAGAGTATTTGGGTTCAATTAACTTGGTAGAGCGACTTATAAAACTCAAGGAAACATTTAAAAAAATCTTCAAAATTATACAAACCACTAGCCAGACTCATCAAGAAACAAAGGGAGAAGAACCAAATCAATAAAATTAGAAATGAAAATGGAGAGATCACAACTGACAACACAGAAATACAAAGGATTATTAGAGACTACTATCAGCAATTATATGGCAATAAAATGAATAACCTGGAAGAAAGGGACAAATTCCTAGAAAAGTACAACTTTCCAAAACTGAACCAGGAAGAAATAGAAAATCTGAACAAACCCATCACAAGCATGGAAATTGAAACTGTAATCAAAAATCTCCCAGCAAACAAAAGCCCAGGTCCAGACGGCTTCACAGCTGAATTCTACCAAAAATTTAGAGAAGAGCTAACACCTATTCTACTCAAACTCTTCCAGAAAATAGCTGAGGAAGGGAAACTTCCAAACTCATTCTATGAGGCCACTATCACCCTAATCCCAAAACCTGGTAAAGACCCCACAAAAAAAGAAAACTACAGGCCAATATCACTGATGAACATAGATGTAAAAATCCTTAACAAAATTCTAGCAATCAGAATCCAACAACACATTAAGAAGATCATACATCATGACCAAGTGGGCTTTATCCCAGGAATGCAAGGATTCTTCAATATCCGCAAATCACTCAACATAATACACCACATTAACAAACTGAAAAATAAAAATCATGATTATCTCAATAGATGCAGAGAAAGCCTTCGACAAAATTCAACATCCATTTTTGATAAAAACCCTCCAGAAAGTGGGAATAGAAGGGACATACCTCAACATAATAAAAGCTATATATGACAAACCCACAGCAAACATTATCCTCAATGGTGAAAAACTGAAAGCATTTCCCCTAAAGTCAGGAACAAGACAAGGGTGCCCACTCTCACCACTACTCTTCAACATAGTTCTGGAAGTTTTGGCCACAGCAATCAGAGCAGAAAAAGACATAAAAGGAATACAAATTGGAAAAGAAGAAGTAAAGCTTTCACTGTTTGCTGATGACATGATCCTCTACACAGAAAACCCTAAAGACTCTACCAGAAAACTACTAGAGCTAATCAATGATTACAGTAATGTTGCAGGATATAAAATCAACACACAGAAATCCCTTGCATTCCTATACACTAATAATGAGAAAATAGAAAGAGAAATTAAGGAAACTATTCCATTCACTGTTGCAACGAAAAGAATTAAATACTTAGGAATATATCTACCTAAGGAAACAAAAGACTTGTACATAGAAAACTATAAAACACTAGTGAAAGTAATCAAAGAGGACACGAATAGATGGAGAAATATACCGTGTTCGTGGATTGGAAGAATAAATATTGTAAAAATGAGTATACTACCCAAAGTAATTTATACATTCAATGCAATCCCTATCAAGCTACCAACAATATTTTTCACAGAACTAGAACAAATAATCTCACAATTTGTATGGAAATACAAAAAACCTCGAATAGCCAAAGCAATCTTGAGGAAGAAGAATGGAACTAGGGGAATTAACCTGCCAGACTTCAGGCTCTACTACAAAGCTACAGTCATCAAGACAGTATGGTACTGGCATAAAGACAGAAATATAGATCAATGGAACAAAATAGAAAGCCCAGAGATAAATCCACGCACCTATGGACACCTTATCTTTGACAAAGGAGGCAAGAATGTACAATGGAGAAAAGACAGTCTCTTTAACAAGTGGTGCTGGGAAAACTGGTCAGCCACTTGTAAAAGAATGAAACTAGAACACTTCCTAACACCATACACCAAAATAAACTCAAAATGGATTAGAGAGCTAAATGTAAGACCAGAAACTATAAAACTCCTAGGGGAGAACGTAGGCAAAACACTCTCCGACATAAATCACAGCAGGATCCTCCAAGACCCACCTCCCAGAATATTGGAAATAAAAGCAAAAATAAATGAATGGGACCTAATTAAAATCAAAAGCTTCTGCACAGCAAAGGAAACTATAAGCAAGGTGAAAAGACAGCCTTCAGAATGGGAGAAAATAATAGCAAATGAAGCAACTGATAAAGGATTAATCTTCAAAATATATAAGCAGCTCCTGCAGCTCAATTCCAGAAAAATAAATGACCCAATCAAAAAATGGGCCAAAGAACTAAACAGACATTTCTCCAAAGAAGACATAAAGATGGCTAACAAACACATGAAAAAATGCTCAACATCCCTCATCATCAGAGAAATGCAAATCAAAACCACAATGAGATACCATTTCACACCAGTCAGAATGGCTGCTATCCAAAAGTCTACATGCAATAAGTGCTGGAGAGGGTGTGGAGAGAAGGGAACCCTCTTACACTGTTGGTGGGAATGCAAACTAGTACAGCCACTATGGAGAACAGTGTGGAGATTCCTCAGAAAACTGGAAATAGAACTGCCATATGATCCAGCAATCGCACTTCTGGGCATACACACTGAGGAAACCAGAATTGAAAGAGACACATGTACTCCAATGTTCATTGCAGCACTGTTTATAATAGCCAGGACATGGAAGCAACCTAGATGTCCATCTGCAGACGAATGGATAAGAAAGCTTTGGTACATATACACAATGGAGTAGTACTCAGCCATTAAAAAGAATGCATTTGAATCAGTTCTAATGAGGTGGATGAAACTGGAGCCTATTATACAGAGTGAAGTAAGACAGAAAGAAACGCACCAATACAGTATACTAACGCATATATATGGAATTTAGAAAGATGGAAATATAACCCTGTATCAGTTCAGTTCAGTCACTCAGTCGTGTCCGACTCTCCACGACCCCATGAATCACAGCACGCCAGGCCTCCCTGTCCATCACCAACTCCCGGAGTACACTCGAACTCATGTCCACAGAGTCAGTGATGACATCCACCCATCTCATTCTCGGTCGTCCCCTTCTCCTCCCGCCCCCAACCTTTCCCAGCATCAGAGTCTTTTCCAGTGAGTCAACTCGTTGCATGAGGTGGCCAAAGTATTGCAGTTTCATCTTTAGCATCAGTCCCTCCAATGAACATCCAGGATTGATCTCCTTTAGAATGGACTGGTTGGATCTCCTTGCAGTCCAAGGGACTCTCAAGAGCCTTCTCCAACACCACAGTTCAAAAGCATCGATTCTTCAGCGATCAGCTTTCTTCACAGTCCAACTCTCACATCCATACATGACCACGGGAAAAACCATAGCCTTGACTAGACGGACCTTGGTTGGCAAAGTAATGTCTCTGCTTTTTAATATACTATCAAGGTTGGTCATAACTTTCCTTCCAAGGAGCAAGCGTCTTTTAATTTCATGGCTGCAATCAGCATCTGCAGTGATTTTGGAGCCCCCAAAAATAAAGTCTGACACTGTTTCCACTGTTTCCCCATCTATTTCCCATGAAGTGATGGGACCAGATGCCATGATCTTTGTTTTCTGAATGTTGAGCTTCAAGCCAACCTCACTCTCCTCTTTCACTTTCATCAAGAGGCTTTTGAGTTCCTCTTCACTTTCTGCCATAAGGGTAGTGTCATCTGCATATCTGAGGTTATTGATATTTCTCCCAGCAATCTTGATTCCAGCTTGTGCTTCTTCCAGCCCAGCGTTCCTCATGATGTACTCTGCATATAAGTTAAATAAGCAAGGTGACAATATACAACCTTGACGTACACTTTTTCCTATTTGGAACCAGTCTGTTGTTCCATGTCCAGTTCTAACTGTTGCTTCCTGACCTGCATACAGGTTTCTCAAGAGGCAGGTCAGGTGGTCTGGGATTCCCATCTCTTTCAGAATTTTCCACAGTTTATTGTGATCCACACAGTCAAAGGCTTTGGCATATTCAATGAAGCAGAAATAGATGTTTTTCTGGAACTCTCTTGCTTTCTCCATGATCCAGGGGATGTTGGCAATTTGATCTCTGGTGCCTCTGCCTTTTCTAAAACCTGCTTGAACATCTGGGAGTTCACGGTTTACATACTGCTGAAGCCTGGCTTGGAGAATTTTGAGCATGACTTTACTAGCGTGTGAGATGAGTGCAATTGTGCGGTAGTTTGAGCATTCTTTGGCATAACCCTGTATACGAGACAGCAAAAGAGACACAGCTGTATCGAACAGTCTTTGGGACTTTGTGGGAGAGGGTGAGGGTGGGATGATTTGAGAGAATGACATTGAAACATGTGTGTTGTCATATGTGAAATGAATAAAAAAAAAAAAAACAAAATTATCCTTTAACTTTCTCTATGTCTTTGTGAGGGTTTGAAATAGCCAAACTGAGTTGTTCCAGTTGAACAGCTGAACTTTGGCTAATGCTTGGCTTGGTTTGCTTCCTGTCAAAATGCTGGGGAAAGTTTCTATCATGAAAATAGTGACACAGGTAAATTCTATTCAGTGCCCATAACCATGCATCATGGAAATCAACTTTCTAATATTTGTATCCTTGCCTTTTATCTTGAAGAAGGCATGCAGGTCCATAAAAAGACTAAAAATTAGTGTGATGTTCATTCACCAAACGGAAGAGGAAATTACTTTTGTGTGTATAGTAATCATATTTCTTTCATTTTCATTTCCTTTAGCATAAGGCAAATCCTCTTCTCTCTTTTTTTTACTTTCATTCTTGCTAGACGTTCATCAATCTTATTGACCTTTGCAAAGAACCAGCCTTTGGCTTCATTAATTTTTTCTATTGTTTTCCTCTTTTCAATTTTATTGATTTTTGCTCTTATGTTTATTATTTCCTTTGACTCACTTTGCTTTTATTTTGCTTTTCTTTTTCTAGTTTCTTAAGGTAGACTCTTGGTTAATTTGAGCCATTTCTTCTTTTCTTTTATAAGTGTATAATACTATATTCTGCAAATTGTTTTTGCTATTTTTTTCATTTTCATTCAGTAAAAATATTTAAAATTTCCCTTTATAATTCTTTTTTTGACCCATGGATTATTTAGAAGTGTTGTTTAGTTTCTACATTTGTAGCTTTTTCTCTCATCTCTCTGATATTGATTTTCAGTATAATTCCCTATGGTCTGAAATATATTTTTCATAATTCCAATTCTTTTAAATATTTTAGGATTTGTTTTATGATTCAGGACATATCTTGGTGAAAGTTCTATGTACACAAGAAAAGACTGTGTTGTTGGGTGGAATGTTCTATTAATGTTTATTACATCAAATTGGTTAATGGCATTGTTCAGTTTTATGTATCCTTACCGAGTTTCTGTCTACTAGTTCTTTTGTTACTGAGAGAGGAATGTCAAATTATCTAATCATAATCATGGATTTGCATGTGCCTCTTTTCAGTTCTTTCAGTTTTTGTTTCATGTAATCTGAAACTCCAGTGTAATACGGTAAACATTTTGCATTCCTTTGCCTTATCGTGTGAATTGCTGTGCCTTATTGTGTGAACTGATCCTTTTATCAATGGGCAATATTTTCCTTTATCCCCTGGAGATTTTCTTTGTTTTGAAGTTTACTTTGATATTAATATGGACTACAACTTACTTTTGATTAGTGCTTGTAACCTATGTATATCATTATATTTTAAGTGAGTCTACTGTGGACAACCTAGAGTTGATTCATTATTTTTTGACCATGGTGACTATGTGCTGAGACTACCATGTTGAATGGCACGGTTGTAGAATGAATGATGTAAAAGCAGTTGTGGATTTCCTTGAGACTTTACTACTTGAGTTCTCTGAGAGGTAGAATGTGCTTAGTAGTCAAATTATTTATCACATTCTACCGGGAAACGACTTCCTACTTTTGCATTCCAGTACCCTATAATGAAAAGGACATCTTTTTTGGGTGTTAGTTCTAAAAGGTCTTGTAGGTCTTCATAGAACCGTTCAACTTCGTCAAGAAACACCTGGAGTAACAGGCAAATTTGGCCTTGGAGCACGGAATGAAGCAGGGCAAAGGCTAATAGAGTTTTGCCGAGAGAACGCACTGGTCATAGCAAACACCCTCTTTCAACAACACAAGAGAAGACTCTACACATAGACATCACCAGATGGTCAACACCGAAATCAGACTGATTATATTCTTTGCAGCCAAAGATGGAGAAGCTCTCTCTATACAGTCAGCAAAAACAAGATCAGGAGCTGACTGTGGCTCAGATCATGAACTCCTTATTGCCAAATTCAGACTGAAATTGAAGAAAGTAGGGAAAACCACTAGACCATTCAGATATGACCTAAATCAAATCCCTTATGATTATACAGTGGAAGTGAGAAATAGATTTAAGGGATTAGATCTGATAGAGTGCCTGATGAACTCTGGATGGAGGTTCATGACATTGTACAGGAGACAGGGATCAAGACCATCCCCATGGAAAAGAAATGCAAAAAAGCAAAATGGCTGTCTGGAGAGGGCTTACAAATAGCTGTGAAAAGAAGAGAAGCGAAAAGCAAAGGAGAAAAGGAAAGATATAAGCATCTGAATGCAGAGTTCCAAGGAATAGCAAGGAGAGATAAGAAAGCCTTCCTCAGCGATCAATGCAAAGAAATAGAGGAAAGCAGCAGAATAGGAAAGACAAGAGATCTCTTCAATAAAATTAGAGATGCCAAGGGAACATTTCGTGCAAAGATGGGCACAATAAAGGACAGAAATGGTATGGACCTAACAGAAGCAGAAGATATTAAGAAGAGGTGGCAAGAACACACAGAAGAACTGTACAAAAATGATCTTCACGACCCAGATATTCACAATGGTGTGATCACTCACCCAGAGCCAGACATCTTGGAATGTGAAGTCAAGTGGGCCTTAGAAAGCATCACTACGAACAAAGCTAGTGGAGGTGATGGGATTCCAGTTGAGCTATTTCAAATCCTAAAATATGATGCTGTGAAAGTGCTGCACTCAATATGCCAGCACATTTGGAAAACTCAGCAGTGGCCACAGGACTGGAAAAGGTCAGTTTTCATTCCAATCCCCAAGAAAGGCAATGCCAAAGAATGCTCAAACTACCGCACAATTGCACTCATCTCACATGCTAGTAAAGTCATGCTCAAAATTCTCCAAGCCAGGCTTCAGCGGTATGTGAACTGTGAAATTCCAGATGTTCAAGCTGGTTTTATAAAAGGCAGAGGAACCAGAGATCAAATTGCCAACATCCCCTGGATCATGGAGAAAGCAAGAGAGTTCCAGAAAAACATCTATTTCTGCTTTATTGACTCTGCCAAAGCCTTTGACTGTGTGGATCACAATAAACTGTGGAAAATTCTGAAAGAGATGGGAATACCAGACCACCTGACCTGCCTCTTGAGAAACCTGTATGCAGGTCAGGAAGCAACAGTTAGAACTGGACATGGAACAACTGGTTCCAAATAGGAAAAGGAGTACGTCAAGGCTGTATATTGTCACCTTGCTTATTTAACTTATATGCAGAGTACATCATGAGGAACACTGGGCTGGAGGAAGCACAAGCTGGAATCAAGATTGCCGGGAGAAATTTCAATAACCTCAGAAATGCAGATGACACCACCCTTATGGCAGAAAGTGAAGAGGAACTAAAAAGCCTCTTGATGAGTGTGAAAGAGGAGAGTGAAAAAGTTGGCTTGAAGCTGAACATTCAGAAAACTAAGTTCATGGCATCTGGTCCCATCTCTTCATGGGAAATAGATGGAGAAACAGTGGAAACAGTGTCAGACTTTATTTTTTTAGGCTCCAAAATCACTGCAGATCGTGATTGCAGCCATGAAATTAAAAGACACTTACTCCTTGGAAGGAAAGTTATGACTAACCTAGATAGCATATTAAAAAGCAGAGATATTACTTTGCCAACAAAGGTCCATCTAATCAAGGCTATGGTTTTTCCAGTGGTCATGTATGGATGTGAGAGTTGGACTGTGAAGAAAGCTGATCGCCGAAGAATTGATGCTTTTGAACTGTGGTGTTGGAGAAGACTCCTGAGAGTCCCTTGGACTGCAAGGAGATCCAACAAGTCCATTCTAAAGGAGATCAATCCTGGATGTTCATTGGAAGGACTGATGCTAAAGCTGAAACTCCAATACTTTGGCCACCTCATGTGACGAGTTGACTCACTGGAAAAGAGTCTGATGCTGGGAAGGATTGGGGGCAGGAGGAGTAGGGGACGACAGAGAATGAGATGCCTGGATGGCATCACCGACTCAATGGACATGAGTCTGAGTGAACTCCAGGAGTTGGTGATGGACAGGGAGGCCTGGAGTGCTGTGATTCATGGGGCACAAAGAGTTGGACACGACTGAGCGACTGAACTGAACTGAACCAGATGATAGAGATTCTTTATTTAACAAAGAAAAAAGATCTAAAATCATGAAACAAACTGCATGATTTTCATAATATCATCTTTATAGCAAGAGATATTAAAATCTCTGTTATTTTTAACTTTGAAGAATATATAAATCATGTAAAAAAGCAAGAAAGTTTGCCTTATTCATTTTTATTACTGGGGGAAACTGTTCATTTGAAAATTTGCTATTAAAGCAGTCATCTAAAAGACTAGATTTTGATGTTACTTGGAGCAGAATAAACCATCCAATATTTTAATGGATAAGATTTCAGTAATTTCCTGGTTGTTTCATCTGGAGCACAAATCTATAAATAAAAAATAAAATAAGCAATGAGTATTTCTGTGCCATAACTTTGAACTTAAGCTTTGTTTCACATTGAAATTTTGTTTACAAAGGGAATTGCTAATCAAAGGCACATGCTGTCACACTTCTGGCTTCTAAACCAGTATTTCTTATAAAATCATTATTTTTTTCCTGGCCAACTGCAAGATGACCAGAAGACATGACGGATGATGGGATTCATCTTTATTTTTAGAATGTCACTAAAATGCTTTTTCCAATATTTTGTGTCGAACTTTGCTACCACATTATGTTGAAGATTAGGATTGAAGGATAACTCTTAAATAATGACTGTGATATACACTCAGTAGTTAACCCCCTTGGGAATTGATGGTAAACCCAGTTAAGCTGAATGTCAGGCTATAATTCCAGGCATTCTAGAGAACTTTAGTATTATATTTATGACTATATGTATGTTCTTTAACTCTAGACATAACAAAAATATTCTTTTCTCTTGACACTTAGGAAATTCCAAATTTTAGAAGTTCTGTCCTAGAAACAGGTGTGAAGACCAAACATACTTTCCTTATTGTAAATCACAAAACCACACCATCTAGTGGTGATTGTAGGCTCTTAGGACACTGCCTGCTATGTCGCGTCAGTTGTGTCGGCTCTTTTGAGATCCTATGGATTATAGTCCACCAGGGTCCTCTGTCCATGGGATTCTTCAGGCAAGAATACTGGAGTGGGTTGCCATGACCTTCTCCAGGGGATCATCCCAACCCAGCGATCGAACCCGTGTCTCCCATGGCTCCTGTGTTGCAGGAGGATTCTTTACTGTTCAGCCACCAGGGAAGCCCCCTTAGAACACTAACAGTCCCCCAAAATGCAAGTGCAATATATTGTTCTGTCAGGATATTTGTGTTCTGAAGTCAGTTTATTCCTCTAGTATGAAAGTAGTAGATCATGTGAATTTCAGAAGTTTGCCTCATTCACTGAATCCTGACATGGAAGTACAGCCTGCTAATATGTATACAGCTGTCCCTCCATATCCACGGGGGGCTGGTTCTTTGGTTCTAGGACCACTGTGACTATAAAATTCTGTGAATGCTCAAGTCCCTTACATAAAATGGTGTAGTGTTTGCATATCCTCCACACATCCTCCTGTATACCTGAAATAAGTAACCTGTAGATTACTTATAATACCTGCTGCTGCTGCTGCTAAGTCACTTCAGTCGTGTCCGACTCTGTGCGACCCCATAGACGGAAGCCCACCAGGCTCCCCCGTCCCTGGGACTCCCCAGGCAAGAACACTGGAGTGGGCTAATACATTGTAAATGCTATATAAATTGCTAATCAAGACTTGCTTTTGGGGACTTCCTTGAATTTTTTGGGGTGGGATTTATTTGATCTGCATTTGGTTGAATCTGTGGATGTGGAACTCATGGATACAGAGGGCTGACTATACACAGAAAAGACACTAGAAAGTTGGAGACTTTTACACAGTGTGAGAAGGAAGATCTCTTCCACGTTGCTATAGTGCCCCTTTGATTTCAAAGTCAAGAAGGCTCTGCACTCCTGTTTTTGTACGTTATAGGCAGGTTAGTATGGACTCTGACGTTATAGGGAGGTTTAAGAAGACAGAAAGTTCAGAAGACTTGAACTAGAAGCTCAAGTACCAGCCAGCTGGCTGTGTGGTTTTGAGGGCTATGGTAGGATGGACATTTTTGGGAAATCATTGGCCAGGGAAGGAAGGTAGGGCCCTAGTGTAGGACCCTGGTATTGGGTAAGAAAAGGAGACTTAGACCTAGGACAAAATAATAAGATAGTAACTTCTAGTAATCCAGCTACTAGAAGAAGGGCATGGTATTCCAAAAACATATTTTTGAGTGTCTCTCCTGCTTTAGTTACTGAATAAGATAGGCATAAAGACTGCCCCCTTGGAACTGACCTTCTAGTGAAGAGGGGCAGAAATTAAATAAGATGAACTTATTTCAGTGTCATGAAAGAGGTATATATGTAGCTTTCAGTATTGTGGTTGGGCCATCCTTACTGAGAATTTGTTGCTTGAGAAGGATATAAGGTTAGAGGTTAGAAAGTGATTTAGGCCATGAGGCTGAGCTGCCTTTGGGGTTCTTAAGTGGCTCCAGCTTTGAGGACTAGGAACCCCGGTTCATGGAGGTAAGGAGTCCTGTTTATATATGTAACCATGAAGACGTGAAAGGACTAAGGAGTTCATTCGAGGCTCTGCACCTGGCCAGGTTGGGAGCTGATATCCCTTGGAACTGAAGGACTTGGAAAAAGTCTACCCTCGGCAAATCAGTAAGGTTAAGTCGGTAACTGGGGTGAGAGGATGGCTAAGTCAGGAGGCCAGAAGCTGTAGGGCATCTGCCAGGATCACTTCCTGTGCTGAACTTCCGAAGTACTATCCAGGCTGATTTGTTGGCTCTGCCCACTAAGTAGACCTTCCTGATGATAAATACTCACATATATGATGCAAGTTTTGACACTTGTGGGTTTTATAAACTCCTTTCACAGAAGTCCCACATGCTTGAGCCTGACCTGAATAGGGTTGCCAGATGAGGAATGGGATGTCCAGATGAATTTGGATTTCAGATAAACAATGAAAAGCCTTTTAGTATAAAGTATATCCCCCAATATTACTTGGGGTATGCTACAATAAGTATACTTATACTAAGTTTATTCATTATTTTTCTGAAACTCAAATTTAACTGAGCATTCTATGCTATTATGGTAAATCTGGCAACCCTCAATTTGAGGCTCATCTGGAGGTCCAGATCCTGGATGGACCAGCCTTTTGGGTGGGTGATAGAAGCTGAGACCCCTTCTTCTTTAGCAGCATTTGACTTTTTGGAATATTAACATTCTTTATGTCTGGGGTCCTAAAATGGATACTTACGTACTTTTTAGTAAACTCTACTACTCACAGCAGTGGTATGAATAACTGGTCAGTGATGAATTGTATTCCCCTAGAGCAGCATTTTTTATTTTTCACTGATTCCTAGAATGTCAACGTTCACTCTTGCCATCTCCCGTTTGATCACTTCCAATTTGCTTTGATTCATGGACCTAACATTCCAGGTTCCTATGCAATATTGCTCTTTACAGCACCGGACCTTGCTTCTATCACTGGTCACATCCACAGCTGGGTATTGGTTTTGATTTTGCTCCATCCCTTCCCTCCTTCTAGAGTTACTTCTCCACTGAGCTCCAGTAGCATACTGGGCCCCTATCGACCTGGGGAATTCCTCATTCAGTATCCTATCATTTTGCCCTTTGTTACTGTTCATGGGGTTCTCAAGGCAAGTATACTGCAGTGGTTTGCCATTCCCTTCTCCAGTGGACCACATTCGGCTGTGGTCCATGTGATCAGATCGACTAGTTTCCTGTGATTACGATTTCAGTGTGTCTGCCCTCTGATGCCCCCTAGCAATACCTACCGTCTTATTTGGGTTTCTCTTACCTTGGTCGTGGAAAATCTCTTCACCGCCGCTCCAGCAAAGTGCAGCCGCTGTACCTTACCTTGGACGAAGGGTATCTCCTCAAGGCCGCCCCTCTTGACCTTGAACGCGGAGTAGCTCCTCTTGGCCCTCCTGCGCCCACGCAGCCACCTCCTGTTTGACATGGGGTAGCTCCTCTCGGCTGCCGGCCCTGTCCTCAGGCGTGGGGTAGCTCCTCACTGCCGCACCTCTTTGCGTGGTTCGTTGCTCCAGGGCCGGTGTCTCTCGCGTCGCGTCTGCGCCGCCGGGGCCGGCGTCTCTCGCATGGGCAGGAAACCCTTAGAAGAAATGGAGTAGCCATCATGGTCAACAAAAGAGTCCGAAATGCAGTACTTGGATGCAATCTTAAAAATGACAGAATGATTTCTGTTCGTTTCCAAGGCAAACCATTCAATATTACAGTAATCCAGGCCTATGCCCCAACCAGTAATTCTGAAGAAGCCGAAGTTAATCGGTTCTATGAAGACCTACAAGACCTTTTAGAACTAACACCCAAAAAAGATGTCCTTTTCATTATAGGGGACTGGAATGCAAAAGTAGGAAGTCAAGAAACACCTGGAGTAACTGGCAAATTTGGCCTTGGAGCACGGAATGAAGCAGGGCAAAGGCTAATAGAGTTTTGTCAAGAGAATGCACTGGTCATAGCAAACACCCTCTTCCAACAACACAAGAGAAGACTCTACACATGGACATCACCAGATGGTCAACACCGAAATCAGATTGATTATATTCTTTGCAACCAAAAATGGAGAAGCTGTATACAGTTAGCGAAAACAAGACCAGGAGCTGACTGTGGCTCAGATCATGAACTCCTTATTGCGAAATTCAGACTTAAATTGAAGAAAGTAGGGAAAACCACTCGACCATTCAGATATGACCTCAATCAAATCCCTTATGATTATACAGTGGAAGTGAGAAATAGATTTAAGGGACTAGATCTGATTGATAGAGTGCCTGATGAACTCTGGATGGAGGTTCGTGACATTGTACGGGAGACAGGGACCAAGACCATCCCCATGGAAAAGAAATGCAGAAGAGCGAAATGGCTGTCTGAGGAGGCCTTACAAATAGCTGTGAAAAGAAGAGAGGCGAAAAGCAAAGGAGAAAAGGAAAGATATAAGCATCTGAATGCAGAGTTCCAAAGAATAGCAAGGAGAGATAAGAAAGACTTCCTCAGTGATCAATGCAAAGAAATAGAGGAAAACAACAGAATAGGAAAAACAAGAGACCTCTTCAAGAAAATTAGAGATTCCAAGGGAACATTTCATGCAAAGATGGGCTCGATAAAGGACAGAAATGGTATGGACCTAACAGAAGCAGAAGATATTAAGAAGAGGAGGCAGGAATACACTGAAGAACTGTACAAAAAAGATCTTCACGACCAAGATAGTCACGATAACATGATCACTGACCTAGAGCCAGACATCTTGGAATGTGAAGTCAAGTGGGCCTTAGAAAGCATCACTACGAACAAAGCTAGTGGAGGTGATGGAATTCCAGTTGAGCTATTTCAAGTCTTGAAAGATGATGCTGTGAAAGTGCTGCACTCAATATGCCAGCACATTTGGAAAACTCAGCAGTGGCCACAGGACTGGAAGAGGTTAGTCTTCATTCCAATCCCAAAGAAAGGCAATGCCAAAGAATGCTCTAACTACCGCACAATTGCACTCATCTCACATGCTAGTAAAGTCATGCTCAAAATTCTCCAAGCCAGGCTTCAGCAGTATGTAAACCGTGAACTCCCAGATGTTCAAGCAGGTTTTAGAAAAGGCAGAGGCACCAGAGATCAAATTGCCAACATCCGCTGGATCATGGAGAAAGCAAGAGAGTTTCAGAAAAACATCTATTTCTGCTTCATTGACTATGCCAAAGCCTTTGACTGTGTCGATCACAATAAACTGTGGAACATTCTGAAAGAGATGGGAATCCCAGACCACCTGACCTGCCTCTTGAGAAACCTGTATGCAGGTCAGGAAGCAACAGTTAGAACTGGACATGGAACAACAGACTGGTTCCAAATAGGAAAAGGTGTACGTCAAGGTTGTATATTGTCACCTTGCTTATTTAACTTATATGCAGAGTACATCATGAGGAACGCTGGGCTGGAAGAAGCACAAGCTGGAATCAAGATTGCTGGGAGAAATATCAATAACCTCAGATATGCAGATGACACTACCCTTATGGCAGAAAGTGAAGAGGAACTCAAAAGCCTCTTGATGAAAGTGAAAGAGGAGAGTGAAAAGGTTGGCTTGAAGCTCAACATTCAGAAAACAAAGATCATGGCATCTGGTCCCATCACTTCATGGGAAATAGATGGAAAAACTGTGGAAACAGTGTCAGACTTTATTTTTTTGGGCTCCAAAATCACTGCAGGTGCTGATTGCAGCCATGAAATTAAAAGACGCTTGCTCCTTGGAAGGAAAGTTATGACCAACCTAGATAGTATATTAAAAAGCAGAGACATTACTTTGCCAACCAAGGTCCGTCTAGTCAAGGCAATGGTTTTTCCTGTGGTCATGTATGGATGTGAGAGTTGGACTGTAAAGAAAGCTGATCGCCAAAGAATCGATGCTTTTGAACTGTGGTGCTGGAGAAGACTCTTGAGAGTCCCTTGGACTGCAAGGAGATCCAACCAGTCCATTCTAAAGGGGATCAATCCTGGATGTTCATTGGAGGGACTGATGCTAAAGCTGAAACTGCAGTACTTTGGCCACCTCATGCGACGAGTTGACTCGCTGGAAAAGACTCTGATGCTGGGAAAGGTTGGTGGCGGGAGGAGAAGGGGACGACGGAGAATGAGATGGCTGGATGGCATCACCGACTCTGTGGACATGAGTTTGAGTGAACTCCGGGAGTTGGTGATGGACAGGGAGGCCTGGCGTGCTGTGATTCATGGGGTCGCGGAGAGTCGGACATGACTGAGCGACTGAACTGAACTGAACAGAGCAGCATTTGGGCTTCTCTAGTAGCTCAGCTGGTCAAGAATCTGCTTGCAATGCAGGAGACCCTGGGTTGATTCTTGGGTTGGGAAGATCCCCTGGAGAAGGGAATGGCTACCCACTCCAGTATTCTTGGGCTTCCCTAGTGACTCAATTGGTAAAGAACCTGCGTGTAATGTGGGAGACCTGGGTTGGATCCCTGGGTTTTGAAGATCCCTTGGAGAAGGCCATGGCAACCCACTTCGAATTCTTGCCTGGAGAATCCCCATGGATAGAAGAGCCTGGCGAACTGCAGTCCCATGGGGTTGCAAAGAGTCTGAGAGGACTGAGTGACTAAGCACAGCACAGCCCAGAGCAGCATTTAACCTTTCACATCACAGAACTGATGTAGGAAGTATAAGTTCCTAGGAGTTTTGAACCAGGCCTACTGAGTCTCTGTCTTCTGTGGTGGGTTCTAAAGCATGTCTGCAGAAATCTGGGGGTCCTTGGTACACATCTGGACAACTACTGCTTTAGTACAAGAATTAGTTGAAATGATCATGTGAGTATTAAGAAAAAAATCCACCCCCACTGTGTTTAGAATCAAGCATTCTAAGTACTCAATGGATATGAGAGAATTTAAAGGAATGAGACACTTTTTTTTCTAAAGAAAATGAATATTAAAGATACATTTCTAATGGTGAGAATGTCTGGAAAAAGGATATTAACTTGGCAATAGAGGGAGTCTCATCTCCCCAGCCCCCCAACACACACAAGCTTTTTTTATTTTTTTGCTGTGACTCTTTCCATAATGCCCAAGTTATTTTTTTTATATGGAATTAGACTCTTTTTATTCCCAGTACAAAAGATGTAACATGCCTTTTTATTTGCTTTTTGATTAAACTCTCACCAGTTTTGAAGATCTGCAGATAATTACTCAAGGAATCATAGGTCAGTTAAGAATAGTGAAATACATTTAGACAATACATATGGTATTTCAATTAATTTTCCTTTGAATTTCTCTCAGTTCTTTTCTTTGTACTATTGTCATTGTTGGAGAATTTATCATCCATATGAGCATGTTTAATTATAGTTGGCTTCAGAGTGGGCAAGGTCACAAGGAAAATGCCATTGTGAGAGGTCAGATTTATACTTTGATTCTTAGAACTCGCTTTGAGAATCATCTGTAAAAACCAATTGTGCTCCTAAATGAGGGATACCATCTTTATTTCTGACTAATTTTCAAGTAAAGATGCTATGTAGATTTGATGTGTCATATGTTATCACAGAGTAGGTCTTGAAAGTCCTAATTCAGGCAAAACTCGATGCTGGAGTCTCAAAGCTGGTCCTAGGCTTCCCCCACCAGCATCCCTCCCCCCATTTCTCTCTTTCCTACCTTGTCCCTTTCTTTTCCTTGTCTTCTTCCCCTTTCCCCCTTGCTCCCCAAATGGTCTTTCCATTTCGATAGAATGTCCTCTTTCCTTCCACCCAAGATAAATATCCTGGGACTTGACTTTATCCTTTGCATTATTAGCAATTGGAGTGGGTGGGTGGATTTGGCAAATAAGATGCTTTATGTCTGGGTCTGAATTGCAAATGAAAGTGAAAGTCACTCAGTCGTGTACGACTCTTTGTGACCCCATGGACTATACAGTTCATGGAATTCTCCAGGCCAGAATACTGGAGTGGGTAGCCTTTTCCTTCTCCAGGGAATCTTCCTACCCCAAGTTAGTGGCCAAAGAATCAGGGACAGATCAACAAAGAGTCGATCTAGGTGGGAACAGGCAATGTCCAGGTCCATATCCTGGGGGCAGCCTGAACCAGGGTACCTGTGGCCACGTTCAGTGTCCAGGGCCAGCCATGGTGGCTGCCATGGCCCAGCAGAGGAACAATGGCATGATTTTCACTGTGTTCTTGACCAACCAGTGTTCTGTGGTTTCTGCTTATTTTCTGAGTGTGTTTTTCAAAACCTCTTGAAAATTCTATGTGCTCTCCTACACCTTTCCACTACATTTCTTTTATACTTAAACCAGCAGGAGTTATTTCTGTTGTTTGTTGATTGCCATGATGCCTGGGGTTCATAAACACCCCTTCCATATGGCTTCTGTGTCATTATTCCTATTTCTGTCCCAACCATGTTTTGTCCTTCCCCTTTTCCACTCACTTGTAGGCTTTCTTCAGTATACTCTCCTAAATTTTATTTTTCTTTCTTTCTGGACATCCTTCCTTGAGCCTGTATCAGGGCTTCCCTTGTGGCTCAGCTTGTAAAGAATCTGTCTGTAATGCGGGAGACCTGTGTTCGATCTCTGGGTTGGGAAGATCCCTTGGAGAAGAGAAAGGCTACCCCTCAAGTATTCTGGCCTGGAGAATTCCATGGACTATGTATATTTCATGGGGTCTCAAAGAGTCAGACATGACTGAACGACTTTCACTTTCACTAACCTGCATCTTCTGAGCAGGCCTTCTTTCGGACTGCAGTTCTTGTGTCTAGCTGCCTGCTAGACATTGCTCACACAGACAGTCCTGAGGTTTAGTAATGAGACTGAATTCATCACCCATCTCTTTAAACCTCTTCTGCCTCCTTAATCAGCATCACAGTAAATTACCCAAGATTCAGAAGGATCATGAAAGCTCTTTCTCCTTTTTTTGTCTTGGCTGCTACCTTATTTCAGGCCCTAAATGCTTATGATACAAATTGTATCAGTAATTTCCTAACAGGTTTTCCTCCCTATGAGTCTTAGCCATTTTCTACTTTGCTTCCAGAATCAGCTTTCTAAAACCTAACTCTAATTGGTGTAAATTTTGCATTAAGAATCCTCAGCACCCACCCCACTTCCAGCATATTCTGATTAAAATCCAGATTTATGGTCTTCAAGGCTCTCTCCAACTTGATTTCTGGTGTGATTTCTAGTTTACCCCTCACCTCTCTGCCCACCATAAGCTCCTGCCACCACCCACCAAATGTGAAGAGTTCATGTCTCTGCGCCACTGCTTATTCTATTGCATCTATTTCCTCATTTTTCTTTATGAAAATCTCACGGCACAGACCTCCCGGCAGAACATAAAATGCAAAGACATGACAGAGAAATATATTTTAAATTTAAATAATTATTCAATTTTCTCCTTGCTTTGCCTTTGCAGAGTGCTTGTACCCTCTGCTGAGCCTCTGTCAGGAACGCCTTCAATGGACTTGGAGATCCTGTGTGAATTTTCTGTGACTGAAAAGAAGGCTCTGCTTAGTCAAAGTTTAAATGCTAATTTCTTTCATTCCTTTTTTCTTTATTTTATACATTCATTCTCTGTGTGTCTGTGTTAGTCACTCAGTCATGCCAGACTCTTTGACCCCATGGACTGTAGCCCACCATGCTCCTCTGTCCATGGGATTCTCCAGACAAGGTTACTGCAGAAGGTTGCCAGTTCATTATCCAGGGGATCTTCCTGACCCAGGGATCAAACCTAGGTCTCCCACACTGTAGGCAGATTCTTTACTGTCTGAGCCACCAGGGAAGCCCATTCATTCTACAGCTCTTTCATGAATACCTACTAAGTGCTGGACACTATTCTAGACCCTGAAGGATAAGCTACTAAGGGAAACTAATATAGTCCTTGCCTTCTGGAGGTTATAGATTAGTGAAGAAACAGTATTAATCAAATACAGTAAGATAAAAGTGACATTTGTGCTGATGCTAAGAAGAGGTACCTGATTTCATTGGAGTGTATCAGTGGGGTGCTGACCTTGTCTGGGGGTTCAATAAAGGCTTCCCTGAGGAAAACAATGAATGAATAGGAAAGGGGGAGGAAAGCATTCTGAAAGGGCCTTATCCACGTATTGTTGTTCACTCCCTAAGTGGTGTCCAACTCTTTGTGACCTCATGGCCTGCAGCAGGCCAGGCCTCCCTGGCCTTCACTATTCTATCACTAGTTTGCTCAAACTCGTGTCCATTGAGTCGGTGATGCCATCCAACCATCTCATCCTCTGTTGCCCCCTTCTCCTTCTGCCTTCAGTCTTTCCCAGCATCGGAGTCTTCTCCAATGAGTCAGCTCTTCCCATCAGGTGGCCAAATCCATGTATTACACAGAGATTAATTTGGAGAAGAAAAACTCACTTAAAATATGCATTTTACTGCTAATTAAGAATGTGCAGATAGTTAAATATAGAAATTATATCTTCTAAAGACTCCTCTGAAAACACAAAGCCATATTAGGGCCAAAAGTGGCACCTAGAGGCATCTCGGCACTGTTGATGAATGGGCTGAGAGGTAACTATTTTTGCCATGCTACCTGGGGTCCCGTAAATAACTTTGTGAGAAAGGTCGGTATGTGTTGCTTTTCCAAAGTGTTTCTGAAATGTTCTATAGGAATAATTCTTACTTCCTTAGGAGCCCCTGGCTTGCTCATTGTTTACTCAACAGTTGCAAAACAATTTGCAATTCTTGTAGTTTTTTTTTTTTTTAGTGTCAGAAATCAGAGTGAAGTGTTAATCATGTGCCACGTTTATCATCATTGTCAGCATCAGGGCCCAATATGTCTCTTGTTTCGTGTTTGTATTTTTCCTCCATCTTTATTGCTCTTTCTATTCCACTGCCCACACCACACATCTTTTTAAATATACATGTACTATATTCAACGCATTAGAAATGAACTTGCTATATGCCTCAACCTGCTGTGCTTCAGTCTAGTCTCACATGTCAGAACTCTGCACATGGGTATCGAAGGTACCACCTCCCAGATATCTCCAGACTCCATCAGTCCCACCATCCATACCTCTACTCCTTGACTCAGATCCTGGCTGTTTATCTCCTGCACTAGTGAAACTGAGGGCCTCCCAGGTGGTTGCAATCTCAAAAAATCCACCTACCAATACAGGAGAGACAAAAGACTCAAATCTGATCCCTGGGTTGGGAAAATCCCCTGGAGGAGAAATACTACTCCAGTATTCTTGCTTGGGACATCCCATGGACAGAGGAACCTGATGGGCTATAGTCCATAGGGTTGCAAAGAGTTGAACATACACACATACACACAAGTGAAACTGATTTCACAGATAAGTCTTCCTAACTCTAGTCTTATTTGCTAAATGCAACCAAAAATGACTGTGCTAAAACACATACCTGTTCATACCACTTTTCTGCTTAAAGACCTTCCATGGCTCTCAGTTTTCTGGTGAAAGTCCTTTGGATGGTGTCAGAGCTCCTCACTTTTGACCCCCGTCTGTGCTTCTGGCATCTCTGTACCCTCTTCAGACGCATCCACTTTGCATGCATATTGAGCTTCTTGGCAGCCCCCCACAGCTCCCTCTTGTTTCTTGCCTCTGTCCCTTAGCACATGGTGTTCAAAAGTCAGAGCTGATTAGAAACAGATATTTCTAAAAAGAGAAATCCAGTCAAAGACCAAGGGCACAGTGGAGAGTCACGATAGACAATATTTAGGACAGTGTCCACATAGAATAAAAGAAATAAAGAATCGAAGAATTGTGCATTTGAGATTACTTTTGTAAGAAAAAGACTGTAAACCAGTTAGAGTGGGACACACAATTTCTACATGAGTGGATTAGAAGAATGAGGGAATTGGGATGGATAAAGGAAAACTACTTTTGGAAAGCGGAGTGACATGAACAGAGTTGTTGGTTGGTTGTATCAGTAGATTGAGCTGCACAGAGAAAAGACTGGAAAGGAGCTAATAGATTAGGGGTCAGTTAGGGTAGTTTAGGGCCACTGATTAGGGGACAGATAATGGTTCATCCTTAAAAGTGGTAATGAAGTCTGTTTTCACATCCCACTGAATAAACTAATTATTTGAGTTTTTCCCTTTTAAAAGTGCATCAGTTTGAAATCTACTACTGTTTATCCAGTATACATGTATAGAAATTATAAATTGGATGGGAATTTATCACTTAATTTAAAATTGATAAACATTTGATCATATGTTGTTTAATCCATACACGTAATGCACCCATTGCTTACTGTCATGAAGCATTAGGAATATTGACATTGATATTTAAGAATCTAATGAAGAGGATAAAATTCTAATATATCTACAATTTAGTTTAAAATAATTTGTGACAAAGCTGTAATTTGGCAACCATCTAATGAAAATTCTTATGTAGTAAAGCAAGATCGTATTAAAAAAAAAGATAGTGGTGATCATATTCCTTTTATGATTTCCTTGGTAGGGAATGAAGTCTATTTTCAGCCTCAGCGTGTTAACTGCCCATTACATTCTGAGATGGTATCTTTCATCTTGTTATTTACAATCAAACTAAAAAATAGCTGAATTTCTTAAAGGCAAGGACCTAAAATAAAGACAGCATTTTAGAATTTGTTTTTACTAGTGAAACACAGTCAAATTTCAATGTGTATTTTAATATATACTCCCAATCTAAACCTTAGCAGAACTCCTAGAGGTGAGTGAAGAACTAACTTCTGATTCACTTCCCTGAAACTGAGATCAACTATGCCCTTGGGTCAAGACATATTAGACTTGGATTATGCCTGGGAGTGCTTCCCTGGTGGCTCTGCAGTAAAGAATCTGCCTGAAGTGCAGATGTGGGTTCAATCCCTGGGTCGGGAAGATCCCCTGGAGAAGGAAATGGCAACCTACTCTAGTCTTCTTGCCTGGAAAATTCCAAAGATAGAGGAGCCTGGTGGACTACAGTCCATGGGGTTGCAAAGGATCGGACATGACTTAGAAACTAAACAACAGCAAGAACATGCCTAAGAGTGCTTTGTGTTCTGTGCTATGTGGTCTTATGTGGTGTGTTGATGACCTTGAGAGAGATGGTGTTACTGTGGGCCAGGTTCATACTCAGTGAGCCTGTCTACAGTAGTGCTATGCCTCCAGCCTTGACCTTCCTGGAGGAAATAGTTATCTTTCAGAAGGTACGATGTCAGTCTCAATCAAATATCAGCAAACCTAGGCTCCCAGGTGCAGGCCTTTCCTTACCCTGGGGGGTGTTGGTGTGTACTGTGACTGTCCTGGCTTTCTTTGATACCCTTTGCTACAGAAACCCTGTTTGACTTATCCATGTCATAGCTGGGTCAAGACTTTCCATCAATCTTAGACTACAATCCACATTGCCAGTAGAGTGGTTGAGCATTATAATGTCATTTAAAAACATCTGGGAAGAATCATGCTTTTTTCTAAATAATTAGCTTAAAGTAATGATGTGTGTTATTTGTTAAATAATAAGTAAAGATTCATCTTCATATTTTGAAATTTTAAGTGCCTTAAAATCAATGTATTTATCTAAGATAAAAATATGCCAAGCAAAAGTGGTTATTTAAAGTTCTTATGGGGATAGACAAGAATTATTTAGAATGTAGAAGTGTTTATAATGCAAAAAAGTTGGGAAATGTTGACTCAAGGGAAAAGCAATGCTGTCCTGAGCTAGACTGTTCTTGGTCAGAAATGAAAGGAGAACAAGAAGAGAGATGGTTTCAACATTTCCAAGTGTCACAAGCACCTAATGGAACATCCAAGGGATGATTCCGCACAGGTAATTCATGAGATTAGACTCAATAATTCTTCCATATATTTTCTGTACAGAAGCAAAGCTAATTGCAAAATTGTCACTGTGTACACAGCCCGACTGAGGGAGAAACTGGGTCTTGTTCTGATGGGTGAAACCATGCTCAGTAAATCTTTAATCCAATTTTCTGTTGATGGGTGGGGCTGTGTTCCCTCCCTGTTATTTGACCTGAGGCCAAACTTTGGTGGAGGTAATGGAGATAATGGCGACCTCCTTCAAAAGGTCCCATGCGTGCACTGCTGCACTGAGTGCCCCGACCCTGCAGCAGGCCACCAACGATGCATGCCTCTGCCGGAGACGCCTGGACACTCACGGGCAAGTCTGGGTCAGTCTCTTTTGGGGTCACTGCTCCTTTATCCTGGGTCTTGGTGCACAAGGTTTTGTTTGTACTCTCTAATAGTCTGTTTCCTGAGTCCTGTGTAAGTTCTGGCAGCTCTATGGTGGTATTAATGGCGACCTCCTCCAAGAGGGCTTATGCCATCCCCAGGTCAGCTGCACCCAGAGCCTCTGCCCCTGCAGCAGCCCCCTGCTGACCCGCACCTCTGCAGGAGACACCCAAACGCAGCTCTGGCTCAGGCTCTGTGGTGTCTCTGGGTCTTAGTCCACACAAGGTTTGTTTGAACCCTCTGAGCATCTCTGGTGTGTATATGGTTTGATTTTAAATGCAATTTCTCCCCTCCTGCTGTCTTGTTAGGGCTTTTCCTTTGCCCTTGTATGTAGGGTATCTTTTTTTGGTGGGATCCAACATTCTCCTGTCGACGGTTGCTCAGCAGCAAGTTGTAATTTTGGAGTTCTCACAGGAGAAGATGAGCGCACATCCTTCTACTCCACCATCTTCCTACGTCACGCAAAAGTCCATCTAGTCAAAGCTATGGTTGTTCCAGTGGTCATGTATGGATGTGAGAGTTGGACTATAAAGAAAGCTGAGTGCCGAAGAACTGATGCTTTTGAACTGTAGTGTTGGAGAAGACTCTTGAGAGTCCCTTGGACTTCAAGGAGATCCAACCAGTCCATCCTAGGGGAAATCAATCCTGAATATTCATCAGAAGGACTGATGCTGAAGCTGAAACTCCAATACTTTGGCCACCTGATGTGAAGAAGTTACTCATTGGAAAAGACCCTGATGCTGGAGAAAACTGAAGGTGGGGGGAGAAGGGGACGACAGAGGATGAGATGGTTGGATGGCATCACCAACTCGATGGACATGAATTTGAGCTCTGGGAGTTGGTGATGGACAGGGAAGCCTGGCATGCTGCAGTCCATGGGGTTGAAGAGTCGGACACGACTGAATGATTGAACTGAACTGAACTGACATGGCCTGATGCACACACAGCATAAATCTGCTCTTATGTATCCAACGTGCCTGCTGTCCTAAATGCAATTTCAATTTTAGGTATTTGAAAGGAATAACCAGCTTTGATATATTATTACTGATGTGCATTATCACAAATTATTTGCACCAAGGATAAGTATATCTCCAACCTTTATGCTTTTATCCATTTTTAATACTTTATGAAAGCTTATGAAAAGTTTGATACTACCATTTTAAAATATGAATAAAATGAAGATGTATATGCCTGGGTGCTAAGTTTCTTCAGTTGTGTCTGGCTCTTTGTGACCCCATGCTTCTCTCTCCATGGGATTCTCCAGGCAGGAATACTGGAGTGGGTTGCCATGCCCTTCTCCAGGGGATCTTCCCTACCCAGGGATCAAACTGGCTTCTCCTGCATTGACAGATGGGTTCTTAACAACTAGTGTCACCTTGGAAGCCCTAAAATGAAGATACCAGGTAACAAAAGAACATCTTGCAAAGTTAAACTGTATTTTTTAGGACTGTATAAATTGGCCTTTCAGAATAGAAAGATCAGAAATTGGTAGTTGCACCTCCGTGGAGAGCTGAGAGGCCAATCAATAAATGGAACATTTTCACACTTTTGCTTCACTTAGATCTAGAGATTCTATTTAAAATGCTCTTAGAAAATTTTTCCTTTTTTTCCCCCCTGGAAATAAGACCTAGATTGTAGAAAACACTGTAGCTACTGTTCAGTCTCTGAAAGTGAAAACCTCTCACTAAGGATAGTGTTATGAGATATATCGTATCTCCTGATGAGCAAAAAGCAGAGCTTTTACATTTAAGCTGGGAGAATGAGCAGTGGATACTGGGAAGAGTGGGAAGAGGACAGCAGCTAATGATCAAATATTTTAGTGACAAAATGTACCTGTTATAGCTGGACGGAGAAGTGACAAACTCTATAAAAGCCATTAGCCACTTAAAATTAACATCCCTTCTAAATCTGCAGAAGGAGCTAGAAGAGTAAAAAGCCTGATTCCATCTTTCCAAATAGAATATTTCCCTTTGGAGGAGATTTCAAAGTTCAGAATCAAGCTGGAAACCAACCCTGGCTTGTAGTTTCATGGGGCAGATAGGAAGGTGGTGGGGGTAGAATGTGGAGTGTTTGCAGTCCCCCCTGATATTAAGTGGAATGATACCCAGGCTTATCCTCTTGTTGTTCAGTTGGCAGTTGTGTCTGAGTCTTTCTGACCCCATGGACTGCAACATGCCAGGCTTCCCTGTCCTTCACTGTCTCCCAGAGTTTGTTCAAACTCATGTCCATTGATTTGGTGATGCCATTCAACCATCTCATCCTCTGTCCCCTTCTCCTGCCCTCAATCTTTCCCAGCATCAGAGTCTTTTCCAATGAGTCTGCTCTTTGCATCCAAAGTATTGGAGCTTCAGCTTTGGCATCAGTCCTTTCAATGAAATCAGGTTTGATTTCCTTTAGGATTGACAGGTTTGATCTGCTTGCTGTCCTAGGGTCTCTCAAAAGTTTTTTCCATCATCACAATTCAAAAGCATCAATTCTTCAGCACTCAGCCTTCTTTATGGGCCAACTCTCATATTCATACATGACTACTGAAAAAACCAGAGCTTTGACTATATGGAATTTTGTTGGCAAAGTGAGTCATTTAAACTGTTTTATACATCAGATTTGCTTCCCCGATGGCTCAGTGAGTAAAGAATCTGCCTACGGTGCAGGAGACGTAGGAGACGATGGTTTGATCCCTGGGCCAGGAAGATTCCCTAGAGGAGGAAATGGCAACCTTCTCCACTATTCTTGCATGGAGAATCCAGTGAATAGAGAAGCCTGACAGGCTACAGTCCAAAGGGTCCCAAAGAGTCAGGCACAGCTGAGCAATGCATACACATGCATACATCAGCTTGCTTTAGCACTAATTGAACTTTTGATCAGGGTAGCAGATTGATCATACATGATTTTGATTGCCCACACTAAAATCATAAATACTGGATGAAATATTTCAAAATATGTGTTTAAGCCATAGGACATAATGAAATTTAAAAGCAAGATAGGGAGATTTCTAGGTGCCAGAAATGAAGTAGGACTCTGGTGGTGAAGGAGTTGAGTCCATATGATTCATGTATCAGATGGGTGGTGAGAGGGGTAGAATCTTTAGAGGAGACTGGAAATCTTTGCCCACCAGCTTGGCATTGTGACTGAGAGTGAGCTGTCTAGGCCAATAGAGTGGAAAAAAGACACTGGAACACCAAGACTTCTTATGTGGACCTGAGGGCTCATGTATATGTTTTATCATGGCCCTGCTCTGGGGACTCCAGAGACATTTGATCTTGCAATCTCAATATCAGCTCCATAAGAGTTTCTAGCAAATTTCATTTCCCTCTACTCCCTGAGATGTGCCATTTAACCTGTACCTTTCTGACTGTCTTCAAACTTTTTAAAAAAAGTCATGCGGCTCCGACTCTATCAAATCTTTTCTTGGACAATCTGTGACCATTATCAATTCAGATATTGTTTCTGTCCTGTTTTCTTCCCCTGGTTTTGACTATTTTAATTCTGAGGTCCTGAGAAACCACCCATATTCTCAAATAAGAGAATAATTTGGGCAGCAGCTGCCGAAGAAACCCGGAAATACTCAGGCTCAAAATAAAACACCTCTGTCTGTGACTGAGAAGAAAAAAACTTTTAAAATAATGATAGCGATGATAATAATAAAGTTACAGGGCTTTAACTTTAGAACTTTTGATTTTAGCTTCTTTGAACTTTTACTTGCAAGGACAAGAAAATTTTATCTTGTACTATAATGACTTGGGACATTAAACTCACAAATGCAAGGCAATTTGATTTTGGATTGAATTACTTTAGACTTTAAATCCTGTGGACTTTAACTTGTAAGGGAATTTAATTTGGGGACATTAATATCTCTTTAGGAAATTACAAAGGAATGTAGTTTGTATTCAAATTTATGTCTTTTATATGTGTTGGCATTTAAAAAAATGGCATATATTGATGTTGTTATTCAATTTCTTTGCAAAACCTTTGATGACTTATGTTGGACATGGCCAGACATAACTTGGAATGAGAAATGTAGACATAATGTGGCCTCAGAGTTAATTTAATTGGTGACTGTTTTCAGAACCTTTCAGGGGCAAATTCAATGCTATCTGCCGGCATTATCTTGAGGATCCACAAGACAACCATAGCTGGTATTAGAGGACAGAGATTGTGAAGGTGGATCAGAACTGCCATGATGGATTTCTCATCTCCTGTCAGAAAGGAATAATACTTTCCTGGCTGACCATAGGCTTGATAGTTAAACCCAATGGGTTAATAGAACAAACAGCTTTAGATTATTCGGGGGAAATGTCTCTCAACTTCTTAGGTCACCAGGTGGAGGGACTTCTCTGGACTGACTCTCCTGGCATTTACCCTCATGGGACAGGAGGGAGGTTCCTGAGAGAAACTGATAGTTTTGGGTGGAACCTCGTGGGCAGAGCTGATCTGTTACTGTGTATTCTGTTTTCTCTTCTGTTTCTAGAAGAGGTTTCTAGACCTCAGTCTAGAGCTTTGTGGTCTGTGCACCCACACCCAAACTTTCCCTCTGGTGAGTTTCTCAAGTTTTAAACTTGCAGAGGGTGTTGGTGAGCCATTTTTGTTTTATAGGCTAAGCCACATTCTCCAAATACTTGTCTGTGATAAAAGTGATATTTTGATTTGCATTTATTTAGCTTAATGGGTTTAGAATTTGTGCAAGAAAGAGAGGGGTGTTATATCCTGGACACATTGAGATGCCAACTCTAGACCTTGACTTTGTTGAGCCTTGGTCTTCTGGCTTGATTTTCTAACTTGATCTATTGCCCGCAAATAGATCATTTTTTCTATAGTATATCGTCTGCCAATTGTCCTTATAACCATTCTAGTATCAGTAATGTAGAAATAGTTGTAGTAGATTTTTTTGAAATGAAGTTTAGTGAAAATTACTTAGGAAATATTGACAGTAAGGTGAAATAATGTATTTGGCTCATGTAAATGGATGAAACAAATTTCGATAGGATGGATTCATGTGTCAGACATCGTGTAAATAAAACATTTACCTGATGGGTTAAATTTTTAACTTTTTATCAAAAAGTTTTGTGTCATATAGAAGGAGTAAAAGAACATTGGATTAAATTCCAGCAATGACCGTGATTGTAAATTCTCATATCTCTAATATAAATTCATCCTAGGAATCTGCCCACTCATTGAGGTTATTGCTTTTTAGTTTGTTTTTGATCAACTTTTATTTCTTCAAAGGATGTCTGCTTCCAAACTTCACAGATAGCAAGTTCCACATAAAATATATATGACTATAGTTCTTAGTGTGCTTTTGTAGCTTCTTGTTTCCTTTCAATAAGGAAATAAGAAAACAGGTCTTTTTTTTTTTTGTATTGAAGAAACATCAACCATTAGATTTTCATGTTCAAGAGAAGTTAAAAAGTTGCTAAAAGGCACTTCTAATTCTCTCTCACTCATTACTGTTTGGGGGTTACTGCAGTCTAAGATTTTATCTTCCCTCAAGTCTATTTTTTAGGTATCATAGTTCAATATATTTATAATTACATGTTTTTCATGGCCTCTAATTTATTGCCTTTAAATGGAAGTGTAGCAAGTCTCCTATTAATAAATAAATAAAAACCCAATGAATTTATTTGATCCAGGTGACAATAATGAAAAACAAAATTAAGTAAAATCTAGTGACCAAATTTGGAGAAGGCAATGGTAACCCACTCCAGTACTCTTGCCTGGAAAATCCAATGGATGGAAGAGCCTGCTAGGCTGCGGTCCATGGGTTCGCTAAGAGTTGGGCACGACTGAGCGACTTCACTTTCACTTTTCACTTTCATGCATTGGAGAAGGAAATGGCAACCCACTCCAGTGTTCTTGCTTGGAGAATCCCAGGGACGGGGGAGCCTGGTGGGCTGCTGTCTCTGGGGTCGCTAAGAGTCGGACACGACTGAAGTGACTTAGCAGCAGCAGCAGTGACCAAATTATAAGTGGATATTTTTTGTCTTTGTTTTACTATGATTATGGACACCTGATACTCAATTGAAGAAATACTGGGTTTCTGAATTTCCTTCTTTTTAATTTTTAAGTGTTTCTTAAGACAGAATGCTAGCAGTTTTTAAGAGACCGTGTTTCATTATTCAGCTAACCACAAGCCTTTTTCATTCTTAAAAGAGTAGCAAATAGATTTTATATCTTTTGAGGTATCTGTGCAGGATTTATTTTTAAAGATGGAAAAAATATTTCCAAGGCAAATATAATGCAAGAATTGGTAAATCTACTTCTCTTCCCAAGGGAAACTAAAAGCTTGACAAATCCTTTGTTAGCTACTAGTTACGTTTTCAGCTGTAAATAGGAAAATATAGATGAAAGAACTATGATTTTGTTCATGCACGTCATGAACAAAGTTACCATTTATTTGGGAAACATACTGTATTTTGTTCAGGGCATGAATCTTACTACTGTACATTTGTCTTTGTAAACACAGTGTCAGTATATCTAAGAGCGAGAAATGATTTTGTGTCCACAGTCTCAGATGAACTGCCCTCTCCTGATTTTCTTCATTTTAATGGGTTTTGAAACAATCAGTGTAAAGTGGATCACAGCTGTAACTGCCAAGATGCAATTTGGTCAACGGGGCTGTTTAGCTTTCATCTTGTAATCAGAGCTGACAATCTAAGAAACATAAAGATCTCATGTTTAGTGGATGGGTACTAATGAAAACCACCAACAGAGTTCAGACATCCATTTAAGGCATAAGTCCCTCTGGAGAACTGTTTAAGGCCAGCTTATCAGGTAGTAGGTTAATGGTGACATTATTATGTACCCACACCTGTACACTGCTGCTGCTGCTGCTAAGTCACTTCAGTCGTGTCCGACTCTGTGTGACCCCTAGACAGAAGCCCACCAGGCTCCCCCGTCCCTGGGATTCTCCAGGCAAGAACACTGGAGTGGGTTGCCATTTCCTTCTCCAATGTGTGAAAGTGAAAAGTGAAAGTGAAGTCGCTCAGTTGTGTCCGACCCTTAGTGACCCCATGGACTGCAGCCTACCAGGCTCCTCCATCCATGGGATTTTCTAGGCAAGAGTACTGGAGTGGCTTGCCATTGCCTTCTCCGTGTACACTAAGCATCTGTATTTTTTCTCCTTGAAACTGGGACAACATTACTTACTCTTTTACATTATTTTTGGAAATATCTGAAAACTGAAACACATTGGAGTCACTACTGGCTTACCAGTTTGAAGAAACCAGCGTGAGCATTCCCTTCTGAGCTCTGCATCAGTGTAGGGAGAGATGAAGTCTTTTGTTTTTAGTTGACATGTTCATTTAAAAATGACATAGTGACAAAAAAGAATAGAAATAGTAAATAGCATTTACTTAGAGTGATAAGGTTCTGAAAACAAGCAGTCCTTTCAAATACAAATTAAAAAAATAATGTTTTAAATATTTAATTCCACATTGGGGTAGTAATGATGGCAATTATAACAAGTGACTAGTTGATACCTTTGGGTCAGAAAAATCTAAGTCTAAATCTAGGTTTAGCTACTTAACTTTCCTAATGTTTCTTTCTTCAACTATAAAACAAAAGTTGATTAAGTTTTTTTCTTTTTCCATTTTGGGGTAAGGACTAAGGCAATGCTTTTCAGCACTGTGCTTGGCACATAGCAAGAATTCAATTTTAGCTAAAATGATATTAACAACAGTAGTAAAAATGCTGGTAATCATAAGGAGCATAAAAGGGTTGGGAGGAGTACTCTGGTTCTATGGGACAGCAAGATGGTGCTAGTGGAAAAGAACCCCCTGGCCAGTGGAGGAGACATAAGAGACATGAGTTCGATCCCTGAGTTGGGAAGATCCCCTGGAGGAGGGCATGGCAACCCACTCCAGTATTCTTGCCTGGAGAATCCCATGAACAGAGGAGCCTGATGGGCTTCAGTCCATGGGGTCACAAAGAGTTGGACATGACTGAAGCAACTTAGCAGGCATGCAGCATACTTTAAGAAAATTTGGAATATAGCCGTTGATTGCTTCAGCATTTCTACAGGCCTGTGGTGGAGCTCAGGAATATGGATTTCAAACACCACAGTAATTCTAACCTTATGTCCTTGGACCAAACTCTGAGAAACACTGTTTCAGACTTTGCTTCTTAAACTGTGACTCATGGACCAGCAGCCTTGCCTCCCATGCAGCTTGTTAGAATGGCAGACTCTCAGGCTCCGTCTCAGACCTACTGAGTCAGAACTTGTGTTTTAAAACAGTGTCCGGTGGTTTGTGCGCAGAGTAAGACTTGTGACACTCGGCCCGAGATGCTCCTTGGTTCCTCAGGGATGCTCTGCAGATGTAGGACCACGACCCTCAGCTTCAGGGCATCTCATGGCACCAGCCGTTCATTTCCATTCCCAGAGATGAAGGGTTTGATCAATGACCCAAGCCTTCCTGCTCTGGAATTCTTAGATTTTAAAAATTGTTCTAAGATCAGTTTCACTTCATATTGGTTCCTTTATCTTCCTTCAGTTTATTTTCCCAAGCACTTTTCATTGCCCTGAACTCCTTCAGTGTATACTTACCTACTTTTCAGAACAGAGACGTCATTGCTGATTTGATACCGTTCTTTGCACATGGTGAGGACTAATTCCTTCACGTTAATGACATCCCTCCTGCAGTTCAGAGCTCATTTCTCCTTTTCTTTACTCTCCTCTCTTCCAATGTTCTCCGTCTGTTTTACTATTTTATTTCTGCTTTCAAAAACAAGAAATGTTGTGAATATCTGAAAAATGCGAATATCTGAAAAACACCGAGCAAATAGCCCCCCAAAGTGACTAAACAAACATTTAGCAAATTTTTCCGTAAGTGAGATAGAGGAAGCCTAACAGAAATTGCATGCACTTGTCAGTGAATCATCACTAATGAGCCCGAATGTCCCCATGTGCACAGTGCTGAGGTTGGGCGGACACAGATAAGAAGACAGCCTCTGCTGGCAAACCAGTGGGGAGTCACACGTATAAACTGTAAGATTCTGTAGACAAGTGGAAATGCTAAACCTGAAAGATTAAAGTTCTAGGAAAATCTATCAAGCTATTTCACCAAAACAGTTGACCTCTCTCTTTGCGGTTTTATTTCCGTTTTTGCCTCTTCTCTCTTTTTCGTTCCTTCCCTTTTCCATTTTCTCCCCTCCACTTCTTTCTCTGCCTTGCCTTCCTTTTTTGTGTTTCATTTTAATCATGCTTAGTTTTTCCCTTCCTAACAGCTGCAGAAGGCATAGCATAGGTACAATATAAAGCAACTAATGAATACTGCATCTTGATTTTCAGGCACTTTATAGTGATAGGTTTATCATTCAGCATGCATGAAATCTGAATTGGGTGAAGTCAATCCTGAGGATATTCCCCAAAGGAAGAATTTTGTATTTTGCATTTTTAAGTTCTCTGTGTGATATTTCTGAGGATTAAGAGACAACTTTAAGGAGCAGCCCATAGTTCTGAATTGTAGCTGGTTTATTGCGCTCAAGATCAATATCATCTCTCTACTCTTATTATTTTGGCAGCTATTTAAATTTCTTTTCTCAAAAGTATTTAAATAAGTTACAATATTTAACTTAAAATGACACACATGTCATTTACCTTGTTGTTTTTATATCTCAATCTCTTTGTTCAAAGAACACAGTGTGGTCTCTGTAAGGAAGTTTAGAGTAGCTGGGAACATGGGGAATGACAACAAAAAAGGAGAGAATAAGTCCTTCAGGGAAAAGCAATATGGAAAATTAACAAAAGTGGTTTCATAGAAACAGATGGTGCCAAATCCTTGTTCTATGCAGACAGTGGAAAGGCAAATAGAATTCTCAGCTCTTGGGCGGTGAGTTAGGGGACATACTAGAATCTGGTAAACTGGGAAACTTACCATGTTTCATTGATTCTAAAAACATATTTCCTTTTCACCTTTTATCATCTCTGAATTGGAATAGCTCTGTCAATAGATGGTCAATTATTTAACTGGCAGTAGTTCCCTCTCTTTACTGCTGCTGCTGCTGCTAAGTCACTTCAGTCGTGTCCGACTCTGTGTGATCCCACAGACAGCAGCCCACCAGGCTCCCCCGT
The DNA here is from genome assembly GCF_049115385.1 of Moschus berezovskii. Classification (NCBI taxonomy): domain Eukaryota; kingdom Metazoa; phylum Chordata; class Mammalia; order Artiodactyla; family Moschidae; genus Moschus; species Moschus berezovskii. The sequence continues at coordinate 5,368,985 of NC_142487.1, read as the reverse complement.
CCCTGGGATTCTCCAGGCAAGAACACTGGAGTGGGTTGCCATTTCCTTCTCCCCCTCTTTCCTAGCAGGACATAAAATAATGGTGTGGTTTACCGGGAGAGGGAAATGGCTACTCACTCCAGTATTCTTACGTGTGGAGGATTTCATGGACAAAGGAGCCTGGAGGGCTATAGTCCTTGGGATTGCGAAGAGCTGAACACGACTATCACTTTCACTTTGGTTCAGCGAAGTATGGGTGTCAAGATGATTCCAGAGGTTACCTAGACATACTCAAGCTCCTGTCCAAAGTATTGTACTTGAGGATTGCAGTCATCCTTATCTTGTTCTTGATCCTACAGAGAAAGGTTTCAACTTTTCACCATTAACTAGGAGGTATTATCAAAGTTTATTTTTATAGATCCCTGTGCTGGATATTTTTTGTTTGTTCATCCATATTTACTCTCCACCCTTCTCTGTGCCCAGAGGCTGATGTCTGGGGACAGTGTCAACCAGGCTCTCTTGCCCCATGCATTCCAGCTGAGTTCAAACAATAGCAGGTTGGGTGTTTAGTCCTGAGGCTCCATCTTGCTGGGATCCCTACCCTGCAAGCCAGGGTGCAGACAGGCAATTTTGCTATGTAAAGTAAATAAGAGTGAAGGGTCTCTAATGATAAGTTGGTAAGACTGTACCCGTTAGATGTACCTTCCAAAACATGTTTGTTTTTTCTTTCCTTTTGTCTTTTACTACACATCTTGAATGTCATGGAGGGATTCCTTGATAGCTTAGTAGGTAAATAATCCTCCTGCAATGCAGGAGACCCTGGTTCGATTCCTGGGTCAGGAAGATCCACTGGAGAAGGGATAGGCTACCCACTCCAGTATTCTTGGGCTTCCCTTGTAAATCAGCTTGTAAAGAATCTGCCTGCAATGCGGGAGACCTGGATTTGATCCCTGGGTTGGAAGATCTGCTGGAGAAGGGAAAGGCTACCCACTCCAGGATTCTGGCCTGGAGAATTCCATGGACTGTATAGTCCATGGAGTCACAGAGTTGGACACGACTGAGCAAATTTCACTTTCACTTGAATGTCATAAAGTGAGGCAACGGTTTTTTGCTGCAGAAGCAAATGACGAATCTCCTAGAATATCTTGCTATGCTAGTGTAATTTGTGAAATTGTACTTTCTTGCTTCTTTTTTTCTCCACAGCACTTTAATTTCTCTTATGACATATTGTCTTAAGTATTACAGTTTTTGCAATCTATTTTAAAATCTTCCTTGTGTCCATAAGCTTTCTGAGGGCAGGTCTAAGGTCTTAGTTTTCTTTGCATGAACAGATATTCTTTAAGTACATTATATTCTTTCCTTTTAATTGCTTTGCACAAGTGTAATTCTGACAATAATGGAGAAAATTTACATTTCTGTTTACAAATTAAATATTTTATTTTTCCATGGTCACTTCAAATCTATATTCATAGGCATCAAGTTACTATCATAGTGTAGATACAATTATATACTCTATTTTTTCGCTAATCATTATAGCATAAGCATTCTGTATCACAGTTAGTAGGTATACCAATGTTTACTTAGCCACTTCTCTAGTGTTGAATATTTAGGTATTTTCTATATTTTAGTTTTATAAATTATGCTACAATAAATGAATATTTTTTGAAGATATATTTTTTGGGAGATTACTTTGTGAAAATTAATTCTAAGCTATGCAATTTATATACTATACATGAATATTATTTATATAATAAGAGCTCTTGAAATGTTCAATAATTGTTTCATAAAATAAATAATATGTGGCAAAATGACTCCCATAATAGATATACAGCAATAGTTTGCTGAAAGATGAATGAATGCAATTCTGTTTGTCTTTATTACTGAAGTTTTATCAACAGTCAGCCTCTAAGGTTTTCTGATTTCTCTATTAGTGCAGGCTGCCCATGTGTAAAATATAACTACAAGAAAGATTTAAATCTTCATTGTATGCTAACACAGGAACATCGTAGGAAGAGATAAAATAGACCCACAGTAGAGATAAAAAAAGTAAACCATTTGAGAAATGGAAAAAGCAGAGTTTATTATGCTTCCTGAAGCAAGTCTTTGAGTTGTTTTCTTTCCTTTTGATTTCTGAAAGCTGCATCCCTCCAGTGGAGAACATTCCTGATCTTAGGGGCTGCCTAAGAAACAACTGTTCTTTCATAAGAATCACTTCCCAAAAGACTGGGGACAGCAAATTCTTCTCTCTGCGCTGTTTGTGTTTTCCTTGCTTGTTTCTCCTTTGCTCTCTCTTCACTTTGTTAACGAAGAGTCGCGAGGTAATAACAACTTGTTATAACTCAGACGAGGAGAAAATAAAGGAGGGGCTTTGGTCCACGTTTGGGATAAAGAGAAAAGGAAATCAACAGCTTACTCTGAGGAGGAGGTCTGGACCCCATGTGAGAACAGGAACCAAAGTCAGAAGATGCCAAAGACAAAAGTAAAGCTGGAAGAAAGACGGGGGCATGTCTTATACAGTATCCCCTTTATGTTCAGAAATAATTAAAGATAGTTGAGTCTGAGAAGTTGTGAATCTGAGGAGACAAGCTGGAAGGCAGAGTAGAGGTGGTACAAGAGACAAAATTTGCTATAGTCTTTTCTATTATTTGCTATAGTCTTGTGCACATATCATTTGAATGGAAGGAAAAGATAACACCTTCATGCTACTCTAAGTGTGAATCCAGTGAAACCAGGCATATGAAATCTTGAATTATTAGCAATTACATGAGAAACATTGTGTAGGTGGGCTCAGTCTTATGTATGTTATCTTTCAGTTTTTCAAAGTTTAGATGTGTTGTGCTGTACGAAGTCAACTGAGTCATGTCCAACTCTTTTGCAACCCCATGGCTCCTCTGTCCATGGGATTCTCCAGGCAGGAATACTGGGGTGGGTTGCCATTTCCTTCTCCAGGGGATCTTCCTAACCCAGGGATCAAACCTGCATCTCTTAACATCTCCTGCATTGGCAGGTGAGTTTTTTAATGCTTGCACCACTTGGGACAACCTAAGATTAGATAATCTTTAGAAATAAAATAAGTCCTTAAGACTTCATTTTCTAAGCATGGTGGGTGACAAGCAGCTTTCTAATGACAAACTGCAGCCTCCTGATTGTGAATCCATAATCCACACTGAATGTGCTTCTGTTAGCCCTCAGTCATGATGGTGAATTGTGGCCATATTTTCATCTTGGGCTCTATCCTCTTAGACCATCTGAAGACCATCTCAGAGACTTTACTTCTTTAACTGGGACTGTGTAGCTGGAAAACACTGTAAACTTGACTATTTGTCTGAGAGAGGAGTGGTGGGGGAGGATGGAGCATGTTTGAGAGGGAACTGGGATCTTGATTCCCTGGTGATGTCTAGGTTACAGGGTCCTCAGGATAACTTCTAAGCAGGAAGAAAGATGACGTTGTTGGAGAATATCCTTGTTTCTCTCTGGCCTAGTCATGGTGGTGGCCAAGGAATTGAATTATATTCATTTCTTTTGTTGATGTCAATTTGGTGACTATTGTTAGAGAATTTGCTGAGCTCTCTTAGAGTTAGTTTTATTTCTGTGTTAACTGTGACTTTCTTAATTCCTCAGTACATCTCTATCTATTGTTTTTTTCCCATTCCAGAGACTATGAATGGTTGCTACTTTCATCCTTTTAATAATGAGTGGCTTGGCTAGGCAACCGGGCTGAAGGAAGTGAGATGTCGAGAGAGCAACTTCAGCATCAGAGTTAGGTGGTGGAAGGGTCCTTGGCTCTGCAATCAGAGTCTGCTGTTGGGTTAATTCCTCTCCTGTTCCTGGTGTCTGTTTTTCATTTGGAAATGGAAATAACGGTGGCCTATGTAATGTTCGAGATTGTCGTGAAGGTCAAGTGAAAGGGTATAAATTAGCGTATTTGCTAGATTTCTAGTGCTAGAGAACTGTTGGGAGTTATTATATCCAACCATGACGATGAGGAAAAACGAGAGAAAGCTTTGCCAACTCACTAATTAGACATGTACTCTTTTTCCATCACTTTGACTGCCTTTCATTTCCACTATATTCTGAATGTAAACAATTGGAAGGACATTTTCCTGAGGATGCAGGAGGCTGGCTTGGGCATCTATGAGCTATGGTTTGATAGAGGCCCTGGGAAACCACCTTTCTTGCAGGGGTTTATTTTGATGGAGCCTCTGAATCACTGTCTGTGCTAGTTCTCTCCAGGCACTTAATGTCATAAAACTAGAGGGTAATAGAACTGTATTTCTGGGAATCATGCTACACAGATGACCTCATGAGCAATTGCCTCTAATTAGTCACTTGAAGTCAATAACATGGAGACGTTTTGTAGCATTTATTCATGGGAATAAATTATAGGTATCTAAAAAGGAATCTTGGCACCTTTCAAGGCATTATCTGTTCCATGAGCTCTATGGACTCAACTTGTGATCATGTTTGAAAGTATGAGAAGAAAATTGGAGGATCTATTGATGTTTTCCCCAGACTTTGCTATGGTAGAGCCATTTTTAAAGTTTTAGCAAGTATTAATTGACCATATATTATGGGTCAGGAGTATTATTTAGTACTGGGGATAGAGAAATGTTTAAGACACAGTTTCTTCACTCAAGAAATTCATAGTCTGGTTTTACCCTTGGGCAACTCTAATAAGAGACATGGGATTCTCCAGGCAAGAATACTGGAGTGGATTGCCATGCCTTTCTCCAGGGGCTCTTCCTAACCCAGGGATCAAATCCACACCTCTTGTGTGTCCTACATTGGCAGGGGGGTTCCTTACCACTAGTGCCATCTGGGAAGCCCCAGTAAAAGGCAGGAGACCAAGCGCAGACAAGGAGCACTTTGTGATGTGGGAATACTGATGGGCAAAGCAGCTTCTGAGAAAAACTTTAGTAAGATGTGCATCATTTGCAGGGACCCTAGAAAGGGTCTCTTGCTCATGACTACATCTTTTTAAATTTTTTTTTGACTATTGGAGTATAATTGGTTTACAATGTTGTATTTCTGCCATACAACCAAGTGAATCTGCTCTAAGTATACATAATCACTTCTCTCTTGAGCCTCCCCCCTGACCCCCGCCCCACCATCTCATCCCATTAGGACATCACAGCATGACTGCATCTTTGCTGCATGCTGTCTACTTCTTGTAATGTTAAAAATGATTTCATTTGATATTGCATATTTCCTTAAGAGTATATGTTCCTGTCAACCCAGGCTATTTTATGGAACTTTATAAATCTGTGTCAAATCGTAGGCTAAAGTCCCTTCAGCATTTAGTATTCTGAGCTACCAATTTCCAATTTAGAATCTGTAAATAGTGGGAGGTAGGAGGGAGGTTCAAGAGGGAGGGACATATGTATACCTGTGGCTGATTCATGTTGGTGTATGGTAGAAACCAACATGATATTGTAAAGCAATTATCCTCCAATTAAAAATAAATACATATATAAAAAGAATCTGTAAATGCTTTTGACTCTTTTCTTCAGAGCTGTTTTTAGACCAGTGAATACCTTCTTTCAAGCAACAAGCAGCTCTTTCTAAATATCCAGTTACAATATTGCCATGTCTTTACTATTGTTCAGATGGGTGACTGAGACCATTGGAGTGGATGTCAGGGCTTGTAGCCCATCAGTTAACTGTGCTTTTGTTCCTCCTTCACAGACTTATTTCTTGGCAGAGTTCTCGCAGAGGCATTTCTGTGGGGGCTATCTCAGCCATAGTACTCCTGGCACTGGCTTATGTCTTTGAACTTCAGACATTTGAAAGCAAGAAAATCCTTGTGATGCTCAACCAGTAGCTCAGGAATTCTCTTCTGTACTTGTCCAAAACATTGGAAACTTTTTTTTTTGATAGTTAGCTTCCTCAAATGTCAGGGAACATCACTGCTCTTCTTGATGCTTTGCACTTTACAATGTATTAAAAAAAATAGCTTAAGATGTGAGTTCTTAGGTACTTGATGTATTATTCACAACAAATTCGTTTGAAGGTGCATCAGGCCTTTACTATGGGAACCACTTTTTCATGTTGCCTTTGTTTAAGTTCACTTGATGTCTGGGTCTCAGTCTAGGATTCATGGTGATGTGCTCATCCTGATGGGGAAAATGCCTTTTGAAACATTCTGCAAAAAAGCTGAAAGCTTGCTCTACTTTCCTTGTTGTGATTGTTGCTGTTTAGTCTTTCAGTCGTGTCTGACTCTTTGTGACCCTGTGGACTGTAGCCCACCAGGCTCCTCTGTCCATGGGATTCTCCAAACAAGAATACTGGAGTGGATTGCCATTTCCTGCTCCAGGAGACCTTCCCCACCCAGGGATCAAATCTGCATCTCCTGCCTCTCCTGCGTTGCCCTAATCACCCTTCAAAGGCCCTGCCTCCAAATACTAAGGCACTAGGAATTTGGACTTTAACATATGATCTTGGGAGCTGGGACACAAACATTCAATCCATAGCAACTAGAAACTAAAATGAAATGAAACAAAATGTGATGGAGTGAGCATGTGGAAAGTTCCGGAAAAAGTTGAATTGGACATAGTAGGAGGATGGAGCACAGGCTTCATGGATGTCAGCACTGAAGCTTTATGGAGTCAAACTCAATCAGCCTTCAAAATGTATTTTGTTATGGCCTAGCCCAGAGACAGGGCTTTCAACTTTGACTGTTATTTGCAGAACAATGTATCCAGAGCAGTACAATAACAACAACAACAAAAAAAAGCCTTCATGCTGGCCCTGTGCACAGGAGCACAACCCCAGAATCACGTTGGCAAACTGAAACAGTCAGGCTGACATCGAAAAGCTTGTCTGCAAGCCTGTTCCCATTCACAGTCAACAAGATCGTGACACTTGGTGAAGCCACTAAGAACTGCATGATAAAGAAAAGCTGGTGGAGGCTGGTTCTTCAACAGTGTGCCTGCCACCCCCTCAGAGCACAGCATCCTTACAATAGCATGCATTCAAGATGGGATTCTACCTTGACTCTTTGCACCTCTTTAAGCTCATCCTCACTTCTTCCAAGAAGGAGTTTATAAAAAACTGTGCCAACTGTCTGACATTTCGTCACAGTCCACTGAATAAATAAATGCAGTTTTTTTTTTCCCTCCAAAAAATACTCATCGAGGTGCCATATGAGAAATTTTACAGCTGAGTTTTGAGTTTATGCACAAAGTTTTAGTGGCATAAACTTGGCAGTAGCAGAGTTCAATTTTTCCCGTGTGTGTGTGTGTGTGTGTGAGAGAGAGAGAGAGAGAGAGAGAGACACACACACACACAGAGGGAGAGAGGCAGGCAGGCTTGAGGCCTGGGAAACAGTGTGGTTTGGCTTGCTAATGTGTGCCTTTATGGTAGAATTTTACTGAAGGAGGCAGAAGGATCACGTGGAAACAATTCTGACCTTGGTTTTGTCCCTTCCTATTTTGTGAACTTGGATAAGTCACTTGGGTGTTCTGATCTGGAATTTAGTTTCCTCATCTATAAAAAGCAGCTTCCTTCCTTCTCAGCTTCCTTCCAACCCCAAACTTTAGCACGCTGTGACTGTACCACTCATGTCACAGTCTTTAGAACTAACATGAATTGTGGAGTCAGATTAACTTGGGTTTTGATCCCTGCTATGTTCCTTTGCTGTGCCACCTTTTTGATAGCCCATTTTTTCGTCTTTAAAACTGGAATTCTAGCATCCCTTCAATTCTAGCTTGGTTGAGAGACCTAGAATTATGTCAGGTGGGTAGCATGGTACCTGGTACAGAGCAGGTGTTCAATGTTGAAAGTTAAGATTACTGGTATTTATGGGCAGGATGACTGTTCTTCTTTTGGTGATGAGAATTAGGTGGAATGGGGCTTGAAGCATGTGGTTGAATAAGGATGTTGAACTGTCAGACTATCCTGGTAACTTTGGTTTGTGATGACATTAGTGTTTATAGTGCATTTGGAATTGGAGACCCTGGGCATTTTATTTTGTCCTTCTTGATTCCTTAAGAAGGTGTTTCAAGAAGAGCCCTCCGTCTCCTCTCCTATTCCTCAACTGTCACAAATATGAACTCAATCACTGTATTCATACAATCAATCCCAGAAGCCACCTAAATCTTATTTATTCACCTCTCTGAGCAGTCCATTTCTCACAACACCTGAGCTTCAAGTTTTGGATGCCTTATTGTTCTATGATTTCAATCCTCTATGAATAAACCTAGTTTTCATTTGTTGGGCTGTAACTGTGCCAGACCTGGTACTTTTATATGATACAATGTTTCATATGCTTCTGCTGCTTCCATCAAGTCCTCAGGGGCTTTTGTTATTACATTTCCCAGATGAAGAAACCAAGGCTTGAAAATGTTGAGTAGCTTCCAAATGTTATTCAGCTTCAAAATAGGAAGAAATCCACAACTGTTTCTAAAATTTGGGTTGTTTCCCTGTGTGTGTGCTTAGTCATTCAATCATGTCCAACTCTTTATGACCTCATGGGCTGTAGCCCGCCAGGCTTCTCTGTCCGAGGGATTCTCCAGGTAAGAATACTGGAGTGCATAGCCATTCCCTTCTCCAGGGGATCTTCCTGACCCAGGGATTGAGCCTGGGTCTCATGCATTGCAGGCAGATTGTTTACCATCTGAGCCACCAGAGAAGCCCCTACTAAGATTAACTGTATCACATAGAATCAATCATTCAAAAATTTCTATGTTTTAATGCTTAAATCATAAATTGAACTAAAGATAGATTTGTTTTTCAATATTTTGAGAATTTTTCACCTACCTCTGATATATCTAAAGACACCCTGAATAGGCTGACTCCAAAATAGCTTAAACATTGCTGACTGGAATGTTTTGCCAAATCAACTCATTGTAGAGATGAAAGAGCAAAATTTTAAGTATCATACAGTAAATCAGAGGCCGAATAAGGATTCCAATTTTGGACTCTGAGTTCCCCATCTGTTTCTTAATTCCCAAGCTACCTGAGTCCTAATTTTATGTGGAATCTGAACCTATAGTTGGAATAAAAATATGTAAGAAAGAAAAAGCATCATTTTAATGATGTCAGGGATTAGGACCTTAAGCATTTTTTTTTTAACCTCAAAAATGCTTTTAGTCAATTTTATACCTTCTTTGTCTGAAAATATGGGTATTTATCCATATTCAATTCTTCACTGTATATCATGTATTTTTAATGCTAATATATTCGTTATGGCTCTTCACAAATCTTAAAAAGCTTTACTTGAACAGTGAAGATATAATGAATCTGAAGTTTATGGGTACCATTTGAGCTGAGCATCCACATAAAATAGGCTGTAATCGTGACTGTGACTAAATGCATCCAGGAAAAGAAAGACGGCAGATAGGACCTGAGCCATGTAGATTAATAGCAGAGAATGATCGGTATGGACCCTGGCCAGTAGCAGTAACAATAACCAACCCAAATCATCATAAAACTCCAGTGAACTGTAAAATATGGGCCTCTCCTTTTTGAGATATTTCTAAAATCTTTATTAGATTGAACACACATACTTTCAAAATAGAAGTCTGCCCTTATACTGTATGCCACTGGCTAAGGCCCAGTGGTTTATAAGTCAGAGTGAACATACCTCAAGCATGATGTATCAGTCTGGTTTTTATAGACGTAAAAGTAGCCTGACAACCAAACCCTAAATCTCATTGGCTTAAAATAGCATTGATTAATTTCTGGGTCATTGCTCTGCTCATCAGCTAGTGTGGTTCTGTCCCCAGTTGTGCACTGAGTTCAGGTCGGCTCCATAGGTCTTTCGTTCTGAGGTTAGTGGCTACCTGAGGCTTGTGCTTCTTGTGGAGGATGCCAGAAATTCAAAGGGAAAAACAGAAACATGTGATGCTTGTAGCTGAGAGTTGACTTTCACTCACCTTCTCTCAGTGAAAGCAAACACATGGCCAAGCCCCACTGCACTGGGGCATTGAAGCCTTTGCCATGGTATACCCAACTGTGAACAATGAAGAGGGTATGGAGGGATGAAAAGGTGAGCAAATATTACAGTCCAGCGCATGTAGGGACTGAGTGTAAAGCTTTCTGAAAACACAAAGAAAGTGAAGCCACAAAGTTTATAACTGTGAATCAGTGGGCTTCCCAGGTGGCACTAGTGATAAAGAACCTGCCTACCAATGCAGGAGATGTAAAAGACTCAGGTTCGATCCCTGGGTTGGGAAGATCCTGTGGAGGAGGGCATGGCTACCCACTCAGTATTCCTGTCTGGAGAATCTCATGGACAGAGGAGCCTGGTGGACTACAGTCCATGGGGTTGCAAAGAGTCAGACATGACTGAATGACTTAGCATGCACACATGTGCATCAGTACAATGTCTAGTGACGCTGTGATTTGGCTGTTGTTTGCTTAGTTCTCTGGAAGTCCCAGGGAAAAGGGGGACAGGAAGGGAGAAGAAGGAATGGATATTCAACCAGAGAGTTCTAACTGGTGCACAGACTTGCATTCATGGCAGCAGAGATGATTGATTGAGGTCTGTGCTTCCTGGGTGCCTCAAGTTCACAGCACTGAGCCAGGTACTTTGGAGAAGAGAGGATGCAGTGGAGAAAATTAGGAGAGGATTTGAATAAATCCAGGTAAGAAAAGGTGATGTCTGTTAAGGGGAAGTGATGAGGGAGTGGATGGACTGAAGAGGCTGGATATCCAGGTGCTCAAGTTTCTGGGGATGGACAGAAGTTGGAGAATACCTGTGTGTATGTGGTGGTGGTGGTTTAGTCGCTAAGTCGTGTCCAACTCTTGCAGCCCCATGGACTGCAGCCTGCCAGACTCCTCTGTCCATGGGGATTCTGTGTGTACGTGAGGAAATATTTTTTCTTTACCCTCTGAATTCTCGGCTGAAGCCCCTGATTAATAAGAGAAAAGCATAGACATGGATTCAATATATGTTTTATGTGACCTGGGAACCTTCATGAGGAACCAAAGAGGTGCTTAAGCCCGTTTTTGTGTGAGGTTTGGTGAGGAGTTGTGGGAAAATGTGATGGGCTGAGAAAGAGTACAAGCCAAATGCAGTGGATGGGGAGACAGTGAGGCCTGTTCATTGTGATAGCTCTTTCGGGCCCCTCTGTCTTTGGAGGTAAGGGCACTCCTTTCCCCCAGGAGTAGGGAGGACACTTCTCACTTGAGAATCTTGTGACCTGTCTTGGGAGAAGACCAGAGAATCTTTCTGCATCTGTCATTTCTCAGACTCTTTCAACTCTAACCCTTCAGTATGCCAGTGAGCCGTGTTTCGGTGTAGCTTGTCCTGAGTCCTGTCGCCTGTGATGAGAACGGAAGACAATGGTGCACGATTCAGTGGCTCGTTCATTTAGCAAATATTTGAGTATCTTTGGCGCCCTAAATCAGGAAATGTATTGCATGTCAAGAATACAAAGGAAAAGGACACAGTCCTTACCTTCAAGTCATTGAGAGACTGAAGGAGGAGTTGTACAGGTGGATAGACAATGGTCAAGTGCAAAATAATCGTAGACATCAAGTCCTTCAAGAGTCCACTAAAGGTTATCTAATTCAGACCTGGGAAGTAAGGAAAGACTTCTAGGATCCACTGATTAAGCCAGGGTACAGAAGAACTTAAGATGACAATATAGGCTTCAAAAGAAGAAAAATAAAAGTAATTGCAGAGGATCAAACTCTAGAAGTAGTGATGCTGGGGACTTCCCTGGGGGTCCAAGACTCTGCACTTCCAATGCAGGGGACTGGGGTTGGACCCCTAGTGGGGGAACTGAGATCCCATAGGCCATGTGGTATGGCCAAAAAAGTAATGATGGACTGTACCCCACCAGGCTCCTCTGTCCATGGGATTCTCCAGGCAAGAAAACTGGAGTAGGTTGCCATTGCCTTCTCCAGGGGATCTTCCTGACCCAGGAATCGAACTCGAACCTCTTAAGTTTCAGGTGGTTTTTTTAACCACTAGCACCACCTGGGAAGCCCAAAAAATAAATTAAAATAAAAGAAGTGGGGATGTGAACAAATCTAAACTGGGAAAAGTGGAAGCAGAGAGAGTAGGACGTAAAAGTTGGGGTACCAGGGGTGGGGCCCAAGCCCTCTGCTCCTCAGGGGGCAGCTGTGAGTGGGGAGTTCCCTCCCCGTTGTGGGTTGCTGTGCTAGGGGTGAGGTTGATGGCAGAGTTGTGTTCAGCTTCTCCGACCATTTGGTGTGGGTTGTTGTCTCCTTCCACAGTGTGTAGATGTCACATACCGTGTTTCTTGATTTCCTTTCAGAGGAAATTGTTCCATAAGCATCTAGAGATTTGCTAGGTCCCTGGGAGGGGTAACTTCTTAAATTTACATCACTATCTTGAATCAGAGCTCCTGTCACATTCCTTTAAAAGGTTTTCATTTATGACTTTTTAAGTTTAGTAACTATCTCATTAAGGTATGGCCCTGCCTCTTCAAGAACTTTGTATAAGGACAGGGAGTTAGTTGTGCATCACTTTTACCATTCTTGTTTAACGTAACACTTAGGGATATTGAAATACACTGGAGATAAATGTAAGTGAATGGAACTAGTGAAATAGGTGAAGATGTTTTTTATCATAGGTCCCATTTACGAAAATGTGGAAGAGTGGAGGGAGTAGAGATTTCTAAAGCAGAAAGAATTTAAAAGAAAGTTGTAAGAGACATTCATTTTTATGGGTGATGAATGGTGAAAATTATGTGAATGGAACTAAATAAAATAAGTTCAATCAATATATACTATAGTAATATCAGTTCTAATGCATCATGCTTATTCGAGTAGTGAGTCAATATATGGACATCTCTTTACTATTAAAGTTTTCAGAGATTAAAACATTAAACATCCCATAGACTTGAATGAAATTGTTTTCAGGGATAACATGAATACAAAATAAATTTATAGAATAATTTCATTACAGTTCATGAGTATTGATTTCTGTGGGACACAATCCCAAAGATATTCCAAGGAAAATAAGGTCTTACAAACTAAGTGAAACAAATATAGAAAACACTAGTACTTTAAGTCAATATCAGTCACTGTATTGAAAACTGAATTGATTGAGAACACATTAAACATATTAAAGAACTGGGCATTAATTAAATGCTGACATGCCAGGAGGAATTAAAGATCTCATCAAATGATAACCTTTTCTTATATCCTGAGACCTCTATAAGAGAAAAACGGTTATGTATAGGTGCAAACAACCCCAAATATCTTACCCACCTGTCCACCCATCCGATTTAATAAATAAACAACAAAACAAACAAATAACACTGTTGACATTTTCTGTTTTGTTTTGCCATTGAGTTTTAAACACAGGAACTTAGCAAATATTTAGTGAATAATTGGAGAAGGAAATGACTACCCACTCCAGTATTCTTGCCTGGGAAGTTCCATGGACAGAAGAGTCTATGGTCCATGGTATCACAAGAGTCAGACATGACATAGCAACTAAACACCAATAGCAATAAATAGGAAAAGGAGGTAGTTAAAAATATATTGAGGAAAGAATGTATGACATTCGGGTTTGATTGAGATAATCTGTCTTAACATGGCTGACTTTCCTACAAATTAAGAAGAAAAATTTCTCAGGAGGACTTTCAGACCTGTAATTTAAACCTCACCATATTAATATTTAACCATTTTCCTTCACATTTGGGTTGTTTTACTTCCCTCTGATGGTGAATTGTTATGACTTTTAAGTTTCAAGTACTGTAAATATTGCAGTTTCAGTGCTTTTAAGTTCCGTAGCTACAAGTACGGAGAAGGCAATGGCAAGCCACTCCAGTACTCTTGCCTAGAAAATCCCATGGATGGAGGAGCCTGGTAGGCTGCAGTCCGTGGGGTCGCTAAGGGTTGGATACGACTGAATGACTTCACTTTCACTTTTCACTTTCACACATTGGAGAAGAGAATGGCAACCCACTCCAGTGTTCTTGCCTGGAGAATCCCAGGGATGGGGGAGCCTGGTGGGCTTCCGTCTATGGGGTCACACAGAGTTGGACACGACTGAAGTGACTTAGCAGCAGCTACAAGTATGTTCTGAGTGCTTTTTCATTATGGTTTAAGTTTGTTGAGAATCTTCTAAATGTTTAATCATAGCTCAGGCAATTTAGGGGATTTGGGGGAAAAAATAAAAAAATACATAATAAGTCTGGATAAAGAGGAAGCATGGAATTTAAAATTTTAGGAATCAAAAACTTAATGAAAGGGGACATTTAATCTCAGATGATTTTGGAGTGACTCTAGAATCTTTATATTTGAAGCAACAGATATTTTGGTTATAATATTGTGAACTGTGATGACCTGACAACATGGCCCGAGAATTTTAGGACGTTTCATGTCACTGACTTATTTTATAATGAGGAAACATAAGAACCTTTTCAAATTCACAGAACTATTAGTGTCAGGGTTCTCAATTCTCGGCTCAGTGCTCCATTTTTTTTTTTTTTTTATAGCAGTAATGTTCATTGGAAGGACTGATGCTAAAGCTGAAACTCCAATACTTTGGCCACCTCATGCGACGAGTTGACTCACTGGAAAAGACTCTGATGCTGGGAAGGATTGGGGGTGGGAGGACACAGGGAAGACAGAGAATGAGATGGCTGGATGGCATCACCAACTCAATGGACATGAGTTTAAGTGAACTCTGGGAGTTGGTGATGGACAGGGAGGCCTGGCGTGCTGTGATTCATGGGGTCGCAAAGAGTTGGACACGACTGAGCGACTGAACTGAACTGAATGTCCTTTGTCTTGGCATAATTAGTTGAGTGAGAAACACCTGACAAGATATCTATTCACATTTATCAAATATTTTTGTGGGGGCTTATGTATAGTAAGTTATTTCCTATATGCTTGCCTTGTCTTTGTAAGAATCAAAGTAATGTGTGCCTTCTTAACAGTCTCTGCTGCTGCTGCTGTTAAGTTGCTTCAGTTGTGTCTGACTCTGTGTGACCCCACAGATGGCAGCCCACCAGGTTCCGCCATCCCTGGGATTTTCCAGGCAAGAACACTGGAGTGGGTAGCCATTTCCTTCTCCAATGCATGAAAGTGAAAAGTGAAAGTGAAGTCGCTCAGTCATGTCTGACTCTTCGCAACCCATGACTCTTTGCAACCCCATGGACTGCAGTCTACCAGGCTCCTCTGTCCATTGGGATTTTCCAGGCAAGAGTACTGGAGTGGGTTGCCATTACTTTCTCTGCTTAACAGTCTCTAAAGCACATTATTAAAGATAATAGAGAAATGGGTCTCCCAAAATACTGAATTTCTCATTTGCAAAATGAAGAGGTTGGTTGAATCAGATGATATCAAATGTTATTTCCAACTCTAAGAGAGATCCACAGTTACCAGATAAGGTGAGATTCCCCCTGCCCCCAACTTATCTTTGCTGACTCAGGTTTATCCTTTCAAACTCAACAGAGTCAGCTTCCTCTTCTTGCTTCCATTAGGGTGGGTACAGCTGCTCACTGCCACATAGTCACCTATGCATGCCACTATTATTTTCTTTACTAATAAAATAATTATTTATTTCCTTAGTAAAAATATTATAATAAAATATTATTTTCTTTACTAAGTGTATCAGTTTTGTCAAGTCAGTGAAAACCCTGAGATGCTTTCGGCTTCTGAGGATGCTGGTGATGATGAGCTAGCACTAATGTACAAGTGGTCAGTGTTTGGGAGGCTCTGAATTATGTAGGTGCTTTTAAAGTGTAGAACAATCTCTAACCCTAGAATTATTGCCTTTTCATCCGTTGGCAAACATGGCTTCTGTTTAAAATCACTTACCACGCTAATCAATTGTTTCTATCTGGAAATAAATGGAGAATCATAAAAAGAATGGAAACATGATCAAAGATAATAGAAGAAGAAAGGAAAGTGAACTCAGGATATGACTTAATATGAACTGAATCTGTAATCATCATTGCAATGAATTTCACAGTAATCATTTTCCATTAGAATGTTACTCACATTTTATATACCTGCTATTGAGATATTATTTTCTGTGGGCACAAATCACATGTATTTATTCTTGAAACTGGTTAATGAAAAACCTGAATAGTGCTTATTATAATCAGCTCTCTAGTAAATCAGGAAATAAAACATGTGCTTGTTAAAGGCATTTAGAAAATAACCAGAAATTGATTTCCAGTGGAGAAAGGAGTTGAAGGAACTCAAAGTGAAAATTATGATGTTTTGAAAGTACTGTTTTCTAGAGTTCAAATAAAGAGGATAAAGCCAATGCATAAAATTGAAGATTGGATATAAATTGTAATGACTCGGCTCTTCACTGACTATAAAAGTAATTTATTAGAAGACAGATCAGATTGACCACAGAGGAAGGAAAATTTTCGAGGCATCAGGTGGTAGTTGGACATCATGACCTTTACTGCCCCTTCCAACCCAGAGATTCGGTAAGTGGATAAAAACCAATAATGAGGAACGTGCTAATGACACCATAGTGCCCTCTGTTTTAAAAAAATGAATACTTTACATGTTAATACCTTATTTGTTTTCAATGCCTATAACTTATATCATTAAAAATATCCCTGTTACCATTTCTCATTCACGTTTCTAATGATAGACTGTGACCTTTTTCTGGGAAAAGAAGTCAGAGTCTGTCTGAATTCTTGTTACAAAGAAGCAATGCAAATGAAAGCGGTTCCAATTCCCCAGAAGCTGCTAAATGACACCCTCCAACTCTAACCTGCCTTCTCCAGAGGGTAATTAAATTGAGGAAGGGAAATATATCTGTGATTTATTTTTAGGAGACCAGGCTGGAGAAAATAAAATACATCTGACCTTTAAGGTTTTGGGTTTGTAGAGGAATTGTTAGTGCAGTTGGTTGTGACTTTAGATTTTCAGTGTGTGGTGAGAGATTTCAATCCGTGACAGTGCAATTCACTCTCATGGATTCTTAATGGCAAATTAGAGAAATGGAGTAGAAGCCATGCTGAATTGCAACAAGTTTGCTGCACTAAGCGCAGATGTTTTGACTCATTTATGAAGTGTCCTTAAAATTTTTAGTTATGTGTGCCCGTTGGCCAATAGCAGTAGGAAGCTGATCAGGATAGAGGGAGTCATGCCAAACTTGGAAAATGGGCAGAGGAGAGCGATCCTTATGTGAACTAGTTTCTAATACTTTTTTAAAAACTTGGAGGATAATATGCTTTACAATGCCATGTTAGTTTCTGCTGTGCAATGAAGTGAAGCACCTATAGGTAGGCATATATCTGCTCCCTCTTGGACATCCCTTGCTTCCAACCCCGCCCCATCCCATCCCTCTAGGTTATCACAGAACACCGAGGTGAGCTCCCTGTACTACAGCGCAGCTTCCCACTGGCTATCAACCCACTCCAGTGTTCTTGCCTGGAGAATCCCAGGGACCGGGGAGCCTGGTGAGCTGCCGCCTATGGGGTCGCACAGAGTCGGACACGACTGAAGCGACTTAGCAGCAGCAGCAGCAGCAGTGTGTATGTGTGGAGATGGCGCATACACTGGTCAGTCTTTCAGAAGAGTTTAAAATGTTTACTATAAAAACTTGAAATTTTGGCAACTTCTCTTTTTTAGAGTGTAGATGGGAAAGTGTTTGGTTAAGATGCCAGCTTCATCTCATCAAATATAAAACCTGGATAATGTTTGTCTTAGATGTGTGGGAAGATATAATGTACATTTGGAAGCAAGTGTCCGTTTTACTAAATTCATTAAATTTTTTTCTTTAGAAGTTTCCTAGGGGATAGGAGATCAATCCTGGGTGTTCATTGGAAGGACTGATGCTAAAGCTGAAACTCCAATACTTTGGCCACCTCATGTGACAAGTTGACTCACTGGAAAAGACTCTGATGCTGGGAGGGATTGTGGGCAGGAGGAGAAGGAGATGACAGAGAATGAGATGGCTGGATGGCATCACCGACTCGATGGACATGAGTTTGAGTGAACTCTGGGAGTTGGTGATGGACAGGGAGGCCTGGTGTGCTGTGATTCATGGGGTCGCAAAGAGTCAGACACGACTGAGCGACTGAACTGAACTGAATTGAGGGGATATGAGGCGGAGAAGGCAATGGCACCCCACTCCAGTACTCTTGCCTGGAAAATCCCAATGGATGGAGGAGCCTGGTAGGCTGCAGTCCATGCGGTCGCTAAGAGTCGGACACGACCGAGCGGCTTCACTTTCACTTTTCACTTTCATGCATTGGAGAAGGGAATGGCAACCCACTCCAGTGTTCTTGCCTGGAGAATCCCAGGGAGAGCCTGGTGGGCTGCCTCTATGGGGTCGCACAGAGTCGGACACGACTGAAGCAACTTAGCAGCAGCAGCAGGGGATATGAGGAGGGGACTAAGAAAACAGGTGATTACAATTTAAGGAAACAGCTTAAGGATAGCAGCTTGCAGAACTTTGAAGTGTGGGTGAATGCTTTGCAAGCTATAGGCTACCGACTCAAATATTGGCTTTGGGAAAGGGAATTGTGCTTTTCTTTCCAGCAAATCTAAAAATTTAGTTCAGGATAGATTTAAAAACTGAGCATTCTTCCTTTTGAGTTTAAGGATAACAGAACTGTGCATGTGGGATTCTTTTTGTGGGAAACCTGAGTCAGTTTATAATTATGTGTGAAAGAAAGAAGAGTGCTAGGAAGACCTTAGTTTGTTGGTCTTGTTTTTTTTTTTTATAAATAGATAATGGGAATGAATGAGAATTAAAATTTAATATTTAGTTACAGTCAGTACCAGACTACCCAGCTTAGCAGTTTTGCACATTTCTGACTTGAGGTTTAAATCAAGAGGCAAGGGTACATTGTAGAAAGTGGTGGCCCTGGGATGCTCCTGGTTTAATGTAAAGTGACCCTGATGGGGGAAAACAGAAATTGTCATATTTGTGATATATGAAAAAATATACAAAATCACCCATGTAAATAGTGAATAGAACTCAAAGGCTTCTTGATGAAAGTGAGAGAGGAGAGTGAAGAGGTTGGCTTGAAGCTCAACATTCAGAAAACGAAGATCATGGCATCTGGTCCCATCACTTCATGGGAAATAGATGGGGAAACAGTGGAAACAGTGTCAGACTTTATTTTTTGGGGCTCCAAAATCACTGCAGATGCTGATTGTAGCCAGGAAATTAAAGGGCGCTTACTCCTTGGAAGGAAAGTTATGACCAACCTAGATAGCATATTAAAAAGCAGAGACATTACTTTGCCAACAAAGGTCCGTCTATGGTTTTTCCCGTGGTCGTGTATGGATGTGAGAGTTGGACTGTGAAGAAAGCTGATCGCCAAAGAACTGATGCTTTTGAACTGTGGTGCTGGAGAAGACTCTTGAGAGTCCCTTGGACTGCAAGGAGATCCAACCAGTCCATTCTAAAGGAGATCAATCCTGGGTGTTCATTGGAAGGAGTGATGCTAAAGCTGAAACTCCAATACTTTGGCCACCTCATGCGACGAGTTGACTCACTGGAAAAGAGTCTGATGCTGGGAGGGATTGGGGGTGGGAGGAGATGGGGATGACAGAGAATGAGATGGCTGGATGGCATCACCAACTCGATGGACATGAGTTTGAGTGAACTCCGGGAGTTGGTGATGGACAGGGAGGCCTGGCGTGCTGTGATTCATGGGGTTGCAAAGAGTCGGACACGACTGAGTGACTGAACTGAATTGAACTGAACTGAACTGAGATTGGTACAATCTACTCTGTGGAAGGGTAAAAATGACAAATTTTCCATTTAGCTAATTGAGAGACTACCTCTATTACATGAAATGATCTCTTCCTTTTCTTTGTCTCGAAATTTTTTTCATGCTGGATCTGTGTTCCCCTAAGTGTGAATGCCCAAATTAAGCTACTTCTGTTGTCACTGCTGCCATTGTTTCTGCTCCAGCTCCTACAAGGAGTTCAGCACTTCATGTGGAAAAAGTGAGAACTAATGAATGCCTTGACATGAATTAAGTTCTCTGACTCTTGCAGAAATCCTGTGAAGTCAGTAGTTTCATTAACCTCCTTTCATGAGTGAGGAAACTAAGGCTTAGAAGGATTTGAGGCAGGCAGTTCAACTGCTTAGCCTACATCTTAATTGCTGTTCTATAACATTTCAGATATTAATGACCCATTTGCCTGGAGGGTTTTAGAAGTTTAGAAGCCCCTCTCTCACCACCATTGCCAAGGACCTCCTTTCATAGGATGTTTCTTGGCTGGTTCATATTAATACATCATCTGACACCTGAGCTCCAAGCCTGGGTACTGTGGCAGACACCAAATTTTCTTTTTAGTGTAATCCACTCAAATATAGTGATAATAGAAAGTTTTTGAAGATTATAATCTTGTCAAAGTTGGTGGGTATTGGTCAGGCCACTCAAGATGGCTGTTCTCTTGCTCTGTGTACACACCCTGCTAGAGCAGTGCCTGCTTCACCCATATCCTACTCACAGGACTGACCTTCCAACGTATACTTGTCCAGCCTCCAGCTAGTGATTATTCTAACATTTGGTGGTGGTTTAGTTGCTAAATCATGTCCGACTTGTGGCCCCATGGACTGTAGACCACCAGGCTCCTCTGTCCACTTGATTTCCCAAGCAAGAATACTGGAGTGGGTTGAGATTTCCTTCTCCAAGGGTGTAATTGACAAAATTGTAAGATGCTTAAAATATACAATGTGATGACTTTGTATTCATGTATGTTATGAGAGAATTTCCACCATCAAGTTAACTAGATGTGTACCAACTTACTTATTTATTTATTAAGAACATCTAGGTTCTACTCTCAATAAATTTCAGCTTATAGTACCATGTTATCAACTATAGTCACCATGTTATATGTTAGATCCGTAGACATTATTCACCTTATAGCTGAGTTTGTACCTTTTTGCTAACCTGTCACCCCTGCCCAGTCCCTTGGAAATCACTTTTCTACTCTCTGTTTCTGTGAGTTCAACTTTTTTTTTTTCCACATATAAGTGATACCAGGGCTTCTCAAGTGGCTCAGTTGTGAAGAACCCACCTGCCAATGCAAGAGACACAGAAGATATGGGTTTGATCCCTGGGTCAGGAAGGTCCCCTGGAGGAACAAATGGCAACCCACTCCAGTATTCTTGTCTGGAAAAACTTCATGGACAGAGGAGCCTGTTGGGCTACAGTCCACAGGGTCACAAAGTCAGACAGTACTGTGCATACATGCATACATGTATAAGTGATACCATTTGGCATTTATCTTTTCTGGCTTATTTTTACTTAGCACAATGCCCTTTGGGTTCATTCATGTTGTCAAAAATGACAGAATTTCCTTCTTTTCAAAGGCAAAATAATATTCCATTGTGTACATACATACCACATCTTCTTTATCCATTCATCTGTTGATGGACACCTGGGTTGTTTCCATATCTTGGCAGTTGTGGGTGATCCTGCAGTGACTATGTGCAGATATCTTTTCAAAATAACCATTTATTTCCTTTGAATGTATACCCAGAGGTAGGATTGCCAGATTGTGGGGTAGTTCAGTTTTGAACCGCAATTGCTTGAGGAAGCGCTGTGCTGTTTTCGATACGTACCAGCTTGCATTCTAGGGAGGTTAGTTCTATAACACAGGTCTGAAAACTGTAGCCTGTGTTGGAGGTAGGTTCCCAGAGGAGGTGACACTGGCTGACTCTTGAGGAAGGAGTAGCAGGTTGCCAGGGCAACAGCACTGGGGACAGTGCAAGCCTGTTCCAGCACAAGATTCACACACATACAGCTTCTGAGGCTTGATGTGTTTGGAGAAATCACAACTGTTTTGTAATCAGTGTGGAAACTCTCAAAGGTGAGATAACATGTCAGAAGATGAGGCTGGATGGTAGATAAAACTGGCTGACTCTCTGTTTCCTGCATCTGTATCTGGGGACTTTCAATTTACCTCCTTGGAGCTCTGCCCATCAGCCTAAAGTTGTGCTGCTTGGTGAGAGAATCCCTTTGTTTTAAGTGTAGGTGGACTTCATGCTTTCTTTCTTCATTTATCTTAGCCTCACAGTCCTTGGGATTTCTTGTACCTTGATCATGTACTTTCAGGAAATTCAGATGCAATAATAAAAAAAAAGTTGAAAATATGAAGCAATTTCTAGGTTAGGAATATTAACATTTTTCAATTTAGGCTCAGTTTCTATAATTTTATGGTAGGTTAGAAAATTCTATTATTTTGATAAGCAACAGTAGTCATAAGCTCTGGGTTCAGATGGCTGGCTGTTTACTGCCAATGCTGTACTGATAAGCCCACTACCTTGGTGGATGCTAATACTCCACCCTTTCAGATGCCAAGCCAGGCTGACTTCTGAGAGTAGGATAATAGCTTACTTCACCCCTTGAGCATGCTCGTGGAATATCATCCTGCCTTTGGAGGGCTGCATCCATCACGGAGTCTGTCAGATGGCTTGGCGTGCTTAGTGTTTCAGATTTATGTGAACTGAAAGCATTGAAAGGTTTGGAGGGCAGATCCACATTTCTTAGTTTTACTTTGTGCATTAAAATCCTATGCCAGTAGCTAAAATTTGTGTTCACCACCTTTATTTAATATGCAGCATTTTTCATAAGGAATTATTCTTCTTGATAGTCACTTGTATTTATACAGTGTGTAATAGTTTATAAAATGTAATAGTTTACAAAGCATTTTACAAAATGTTTCGCTATGCTTTAGTTTATCTTGATGGCACATCAGTGAGATAGGACAATAGTTATTTTCTTCTTTTTACAGAAACTGAAACCGAGGCTTAGAAAAGTTGGATTGTGACTGTTAGACCAGTGCTCTCTCATTGAAATGTAGTGCAACCCACATATATAATTTTAAATATCCAAGTTGACACAGCCAACAAAGTAAAAAGAAACAGGTGGAATTAATTTTAATAGTATATATCATTTAACCCAACATGTCAAAATGTTATTGGTTCTGCATGTAGTTAATTTAAAAATTATTAATGAGATATTGAACCTTCTGCTTTTCTTACTAAGCCTTCAGAATCCACTGTGTAATTTACAACTCAGCCTATACACATTTCAGGTACTTACTAGCCATCTGTGGTTAGTAGCGACCATGCCTCTATGCTCAGTCGCTCAGTCTCTCGGGCTTGTCCGACTCTTCACAACCCCATGGACTGTAGCCTGCCAGGCTCCTCTGTCCATGAATTTTCCAGACAAGAATACTGGAGTAGGCTACCATGTTCTCATCCAGGGGATCTTCCTGATCCAGGGATTGAACCAACATCTCTTTCATCTCCTGCATTGGCAGGCAGATTCTCTACCACTGTGCCACCTGGAAAGCCCGTGGCTACCATAATGGGTGCTACTGACTCAACATTGTGCTGCAGCCTTTTCTACTGCACATGACCCATTATTAGTTTGGGTAATGGAGTGGAGTTGTATTCTCAAGCATTATGATGACTCTAAACAACTTCATATACACACTCTTTTCTTATTTTCCCTGAGAACAACACCATATATCTTTGCCACACTTGATTATTCCCACAGATGTGGTCTGTGATCCCTGGGTGAGCATTCCCTAATAGAGGGACTGAACGTGAACCCACAAATAATGAACAAGGAGCTCTGATCAACACTCATTCCTTCAGTGGCCAGTTAGTAATGAGTTCAGTTTTATGTCTTAGAAATGAAAGGGCATAACCAGTAATCTCAATTTTGTTTGAAAATGCTTATACAAATGGTTTTGCATGAGGAAAAC
This sequence comes from Moschus berezovskii, assembly GCF_049115385.1. Lineage (NCBI taxonomy): Eukaryota > Metazoa > Chordata > Mammalia > Artiodactyla > Moschidae > Moschus > Moschus berezovskii. The sequence continues at coordinate 5,345,363 of NC_142487.1, read as the reverse complement.
TTTCTAAACGAAATTAGGAGTTTAAAGCTAATCTTTCTCTAGTATCTTTCTTTGCTTTGCCCCTATTTTCGGTCTGTGTAGGCCACCACAATTTCATTCCTATCTATTCTTTAGTGTGGGTGGAATAGGTGGGTGGACATTTTTATTGACTAAATGAAAGATATGCTTTCATGAGCTTCATCATCTGTTTTCCTGAAATAGCATCTCTACATTTTCCAGGTAGCTAAAAGGAAAAATCTCAGCCTCTCTAGACAGTTGCTGCAGGATTTTATTTCCATAGTGGTTCAAAGGTCTAAAAATCTTCCCTCCATAGTGGCAAAGAGTATGTATACATATATGTTTGATCCCAGGAGGCTCCAGTCTTTCCCATCAAAAAATAAAACCCAAACCAAAATAAAACAAACCAACAAACCCCATATACTTTTGTTGAAAAAACCTTCTAGAAAAAGCATTTGGAACTTCCAAATAACATAAGAGCCTGTTATTTTCCAGACTAAGCTATGAACGCTACCATCTCTGAGCATTGACTACTACCTCTGACCTGGTCCTTTGTACTACCATCAACCATCTATCTGCTGAAACTGACCCATCAAGGCAAGTTTTTAATCTTTCATGCATCTTCTCCAGGTTCCCTAATTAGAATTAACATTTTCTTCTCCTGGTTCCCATATACTTTTTCATTCTGTTATAAAAAATAATTCTATTGTCCTATAAGTTCTATTAGGTTGAACCACATGGGATTGCTGTTTTTTGTAGATTAAAAAATGTTCACTTTCATATGCTTCAATTTATGTAATTAACTTACAGAATTCTGAAGATGCACACACTCAGGTACATCTGTGAGGCTGATTCTGTCTTGGGTAAACTTCTGAATCTCTCACATCTTGGCCATAGTAACTCTTCAGTAGGGTTTGTGGAACTGGACTGAATGACATAAAAATGGAATGCACGTTGGGGAAATAGAATCAGAGAAACCAACTTTCCTCTCCAGATAACTGGCAGATTGCCTGTGTCTTGCAGGTTTGAATTTCAAAGACTTTGAGAGACTTCAACCTGGTGCTCTGATATGTTAATTTAAGTAGAGGGTGTCAAGGGAATTTGAAGTAATCAAATTCCAGATTTTAGATAATGCTGATTTTAAGCAGGGAAGCTATTGTATTGCCAATGAATGAGGTGTGTGTGTGTGTATGTGTGTTTGTGTGTGTGCACACACTATTTTATTTTTCTTTTCAGTAGATATAATTTGAGGTAAAATATTTCATAAATTGATAGGAAGAAAAAGTCTTCTTGGTGTCAAAACAATTGTTCTGATTGGTTTGGCAGACTAAGCTGACAATGAACAATTTTTTCTTAATTTATTTATATGCAATAAAGACACAATAGAGAAACCATGTATTATCTTTATGCCCTATTTTTATATTGTGATTTAGTGAAATTATGATAAAACCAGGCAGCTTCAAAATCAATCAACTATTCTTTGAGTTTGTTAATTTTTCAGTGTAGCCCTGTTCAGTAGATGCAACTGGATATAACAATGATACTTGTGTTGCATGTATATGCCAAAAACAATTGCATTAGGGATTCAGAAGGAAGAAGGAAGGAACATCTTATGGACTTGGTGTATCTGACATGAATTTTTGATATGAAACAACCTAGTCAGTTGGAAATTCAAGGCCTCTGAATTCTCAGACCTTGGTCTCAAACTGTGGCTGAACAGAATATAAGTCAAATTGTAGAAGGTAAAGTTCAAACTTTGTCTTGGGCTGCTATGCATTATTACCTCGTGTAGCCATGGAAAGAATATTGCATTAAATATAAAGAATCGGCTCTGAGTAAGTTGTCCAAATTTTCCTTTAGGAATTTCCTCCAGCTGCTGGAAGGCAGATGCCTCTTAGATTTCAGAGGAGATAAGCCTTGCCCCAAGTCACATCCTTACCTGGAGAAGCTTGCAGCCTGTGAATGTCAAGGCGGGGGTACATGGACCTGGCCTTCTCATTCTCTCTCAAGACCAGGGTCATTCCAGCTTCAGAGTTCCCTGGTGGATCAGCTGAGTTGACTTTTTGCCTTTGTTGAGGACAACTCTGCCTTCACCAAATTCTGCTTTGTTGCATCTCTTCCCTTGATTCCAGTAATTTTCCCAACAAATTTCTTGTATGTTTATCTCTGTCTTAGACTCTATTTTCAAGGAGCCCAATTTATGACAGTATCAAATTAGGAGAGAAGTAATTTGCAAATTGACTCTGAGCTCAGCCATGTGACTTGCTGCAGCCAATAGCTCATTAGCAAACATGACCCAAGTGGAGAGTTGATGAGTGCTTGTATAGTGGAGCCTGTCCTCTGGGAATTCTCCATCTTGGAAGCAAGGTGTGCTGAAAAGAAGCTTGGGCTAGACGACTCAATGATGACAGGCTCCTGGAGGGAGGCCAAACTCCCAGTTGATTAAGCCTCCTGAGAGGCTTCAGCCATACTACAGAGAGTAGAGGAACCGCTCATGTGAACTCAGAATCAGGAGAATAATACATTGTTGTTGTAAGCCACTGAATTTGAGGTGGTTTATTACATAATGGGATACTGAATGACATCATCTCTGGGATCCTCCCCAATTTTTTGTTCTCCAGTTTGGATGTGAGAATTGGACTATAAAGAAAGCTGAGTGCAGAAGAATTGATGCTTTCGAACTGTGGTGTTGGAGAAGACTCTTGAGAGTCCCTTGGACTGCAAGGAGATCCAACCAGTCCATCCTAAAGAGGATCGATCCTGGGTGTTCATTGGAAGGACTGATGTTGAAGCTGAAACTCCAATACTTTGGCCACCTGATACGTAGAGCTGACTCATTTGAAAAGACCCTGATGCTGGGAAAGATTGAGGGCAGGAAGAGAAGGGGATGACAGAGGATGAGATGGTTGGCTGGCATCACTGACTCAATGGACATGGGTTTGGGTGGACTCCAGGAGTTGGTGATGGACAGGGAGGCCTGGTGTGCTGCGGTTCATGGGGTCGCAAAGTTTCAGACATGACTGAGTGACTGAATTGAATTGAATTGAATAATTGTAAACAGTGGGGGAAAACTTGAATAGAGGAGAAAGCATATGGCCACAAGCCACCCTCTGAAATAATTCTTTCACTTTGGGGAAATGCACATTTAAGCTGTCTCTATTTCACGACCAAGTGACAAGTATATAAATACCTTCCACAAAAGGAACACCTCATCCATCCTTCAGTGCTGACTAATCCCATCTGTCTGGCAGGTTGTGTGGACATCCTGGCTACAAGTTGAGATGAGAATGAAGATACCAAAATCTCCCTCAAATCTTCACGTTTCTGAATCTGCAACAGATGTTAAATGTAATTTAATCAACGTTGATTGATTCAACACACTGTTTTCTCATCTATTAAGTGAGGTTTCCACAGTGAGTTGGAGGGGAAAAAAGGGAAAAGTTAAACAGAACATAAATCAATGTGTCCACTTGAGAACAAATTTGACTGGATTTTATATTTGTCTTATTTTTTTTTTTAAATAGCTTTTGTTTGTTCTTCCTTTTCAAGAAATTCTTGCTAATGAAAGGCTGTTTTTTTTTTTTTTTCGTCCTTATCAGTAGAGTTACATACCCATCAGTAAAAGGGAGACACAGATCTTGTGTTTGGTTTATTTTCTGTGTTGGCAAATTAACAGATCAGAGCAACAGCTTTGATTTTATCTTAGTCTTTTTCTTTCCTCCAACCCCTTTCCAACTGACCAAGAACCTTTTTTACCAACTCATTCCTGGGGTTGAAAGTGGGAAAGGGTGGGATTCAGTGTGTGTGTGTGTAGGGGGTGGGGAACTTGAGGGGGCAGAGCTATTGCTATTCATTGTAAAACTAGCCAAACTTTGTACATTTCCAAAAGAAATATCTGATGGCAGATTCTTCGCCATCATATACATTTAAAGTCCAGTAGATCTGTGTCTAAGGGGAAAATGCTATTTTATTCTATTTAAATTTCATTTAATTTTATTTTGGGCTGTGTTAGGTCTTCGTCGTTGTGCCAGTTTTTCTCTCGTTTCGGCCAGCAGGGGCTACTCTCTAGTTGTGGTGCTTGGGCTTCTCATTGCGGTGGCTTCTCTTGTTGTGGAGCACAGCTTCTATGGCTTCAGTAGTTGCGGCTCCTGGGTTCTAGAGCACAGGTTCAATATTGTGGCACACAGGCTTAGCTGTCTTGTGGCATGTGGGATCTTCCTGGATCAGGGATCGAACCCATGTCGCCTGCATTGGAAGGCAGATTCTTTACCACTGAGCCACCAGGGAAGCCCCTGGAAAAATGCTATTTTAAATTCAGTGCTCATACTAAAAGAATATTAAAAATAGCTTGAAAACAATAAAACAATGAATATTTATTGAATGCTAGTTGTTTTCCAGACTCTCTACTTTTATTAACGAATTAATTTTTCTCACAAAGTTAAGATGTAGATTCAGTTATTGTCCATATTAACAGTGGAGGAAAGGGGCTGTGGAGAAATCATGGAGCTGACCCAGGGACACTCTGGCAGAGTAAATATGTCCACAGGTTCTTTGACACTCTCATTGAGAGGAGTCACCTCCCAGTGCACCTGTCTGCCTTGGCTAATAGAATATGCCAGAAGTGATCCTTCACCAATGTTTCGGTCCAGTCCTGAAGAGTTTGGCAACTTTGCTCTTGGAGTTCTAAGATACCTTGAGATCATCATGCTGGGAGGAGGCTGATGGGGGCCAAGTGAGAGGATCCCGTGTAGAAGGACTGATGCTCACTGAGCCCAGTTGTCACAGCTTAGCCACCAGCTTTTCAGGTCATCCAGGTGGGGCCCCAGACATTGCATATACAGATAAGCACTTTTTGCTGTACTATCAGAATTCCCGACACACGGATTCATGAGTGAAATGATGATTATTGTTTTAAGCCACAGAACATTGGGGTGGTTTATTATGCAGCATAAGTAGAACATTCGCATGGCTATTACATTTACAACCCAAGTGGATTTGACCCAAGTGACCTGGCTCCGGAGTGGTGTGTTTACAAGTATTCTCTTCTGTATTTATGTTACCCAGACGCTGTGCCTTCTTAGTTCAAATAGCAGCTCTCCCACACCTATTGGGCTTCCCAGGTGGCACTAGTGGTAAAGAATCTGTTTGCCAATGCAGGAGATGTAAGAAACACCATTTTGATCCCTGGGTCAGGAAGATCCCCTGGAGGAGGAGATGGCACCCCACTCTAGTATTCTTGCCTGGAAAATCCCATGGACAGAGTCCATGGGGTCGCAAAGAGCTGGATGTGACTGAGCAATCGAGCACACCACTCCCACACCTGCAACACCTTGCATGGACTTTTCCTTTATTCTGCTTGATTTTCCTTCCAAGCCCTATGACCACCTGATGTGTTATGTGTTGTGTACGTGCTTGTTTACTGTCTGTCTCCTTCCTCCCCACTCAAACGGACTATGCGTAGGATCATACACATGTGCTCAGCTTGAGCCATTCACAGCTGCACCTATAATAGTGTTGGGCATGAAGCAGACATGCAGTAGTTTTGAATGCTAGAAATGTTTCATTTTAAAGCTCGTGAAATAGGAAAGGCTTTTGCTCCAGTCATTTGAGACCTTCTGTGTAGCTATCTTGGTTTACTCTTCAGGGAGAAGAAGAAAGGTCAGAGAGGGAGGGTACTGTGAATAAAATGGATGATATACTAACCTCATAAGACAATAACCCAAGTTTAACCAGAACAGGAAAAGCCTGAAATGGCAGATGATAAAAAAGCAGTTGTGACAAGCTGCATGTTATTGAACGATATTTTTCCTGGCTGCAAATGTGATAGTGAAATCTGCAGGTAGGCAGAGATGCGCCACCTCACAGAGGCAAGCTAGTCCCTGGGGGTGGCTTCTTTGTGATCCGATTCAGCCTAGAAGAATGTGAGTAATGACTGGATGGCCTCCAAGAGTTACATTGGTTGAAATAACTAAATAGGTAAAAATAAATCAAGCAAAAAAATAGTTTTGTCGGTTACAGGAGACAGGTATATAGATCTTTCTGGGTTTCCCTGGTGGCTCAGTGGTAAAGAATCCTCCTGCCAATGCAGGAGATGAAGATTTGATCCCTGGGTCAGCAAGATCCTCTGTAGGAGGAAATGGTGACCTGATCCAGTATTCTTACCTGGAAAAATTCCATAGACAGAGGAGCCTGGCGGGCTATAGTCTATGAGGTCACAAAGCATGACTTTGTGACTAAACAACAACAAAAAAATCTAGACCTTTCTAGGAACCCTAGAGCAAAAATTGACCCCTTCAGATTCTGGTGAAGTATTAAGGAAAATAAATCTTTACGATAGTTAATACAGATAAAATAAATGAATCTAACATAAATAAAATTAATATAATAGATCGCTATAGTACATAGTAAGTTGGAAGCGTGACATAAAATGAGGTCCTGCTGTTACTGCATGACACCCAAAGAGATTTGGGAAGTGACTTAGAGGAAATGAACTGTTCAACAGGGAGATGGTGATGAGTTGGGAGATGCCTCCAAATAAAGCCTCTGTCAGCCGAGTGTTTGATGTCTGTTCTGTGTAACATTAGTCATTCTGACTTCCAGAAGAGAGACTTCAGCCTGCATGATGTAACAGATTTAAGTGCTGTAAGGAATGGTACCAAGACTGAAGAGTGATGTCACTGAGCAGTGGTCAGCCTTTAAATCAATTGAGGGGGTGGAAGTTAGACCCAAACTAAATCTATGGAGGGGGATTGGTGCGCTGTGGGGGTAACGTGGGGACTGCTCTCCAGAAGGTGGGGCTGAGTGTTAAGCTCCCTCAGGAAACTGAAACAATTCTCCATGGGCTCATAACTCACATTTCATGATGTGAGTTTTAGAATTGTTTTCAAAAATTGGCACATAAAACTCAAGCGGTAACATGAGCCTAAAATAAAGAGAAGAATCACTTCCCCTAAACACAAGTAGACAGTTCAATGTTTCTGAGGAAAGGGAGGGTAAGTGCTATTCATGTGGGGAACCAATGTCAAAAGGTTATGGTTAGTTTTACTTAATGACTTAAGTTAATGTTTCAAAATAATTACATGAGTTATGTCAGTTATGAAGTGTAGATCATAAGAAGCACCATGTGTGTGACTCCTTCTGCAGTCTGGGTAGGCATTCTGTGTGTGTGTGTGCTCAGTTGTGTCTGACTTTTTGCGACCCTGTGGAATGTAATCTGCCAGGCTCCTCTGTCCATAGAATTTTCCAGGCAAGAATACTGGAGTAGTGTGCCATTTCCTTCTCCAGGGGATCTTCCAGACTTAGGGATCAAACCCACGTCTCTTGTGCCTCCTGTGTTGGCAGATGGATTCTTTACCACTGTGCCACTGGTGAAATATAAATGTCACTGAATTGGGCCAAGTTTTGGGAATTGATTTACCACATGGCCACTTTATACATATTCGTTTATTTACAGCCATTCAGTTCAGTTCAGTTCATTTCAGTCGCTCAGTCATGTCCGACTCTTTGCAACCCCATGAATCGCAGCATGCCAGGCCTCCCTGTCCATCACCAACTCCTGGAGTTCACTCAAACTCATGTCCATTGAGTCGGTGATGCCATCCAGCCATCTCATCCTCTGTCGTCCCCTTCTCCTCCTGCCTCCAATCCCTCCCAGCATCAGGGCCTTTCTTTTCCAATGAGTCAACTCTTTGCATGAGGTGGCCAAAGTATTGGAGTTTCAGCTTTAGCATCAGTCCTTCCAATGAACACCCAGGATTGATCTCCTTTAGAATGGACTGGTTGGATCTCCTTGCAGTCCAAAGGACTCTCAAGAGTCTTCTCCAGCACCACAGTTCAAAAGCATCAATTCTTAGCACTCATCTTTCTTCACAGTCCAACTCTCACATCCATACATGACCATGGGAAAAACCATAGCCTTGACTAGACAGACATTTGTTGGCAATAATATCGCTGCTTTTTAATATGCTATCTAAGTTGGTCATAACCTTCTTTCCAAGGAGTAAGTGTCTTTTAATTTCCTGGCTGCAGTCACCATCTTCAGTGATTTTGGAGCCTCAAAAAACAAAGTCTGACACTGTTTCCACTGTTTCCCCATCTATTTCCCATGAAATGATGGGACCAGATGCCGTGATCTTAGTTTTCTGAATGTTGAGCTTTAAGCCAACTTTTTCACTCTCCTCTTTCACTTTCATCAAGAGGCTTTTTAGTTCCTCTTCACTTTCTGCCATAAGGGTGGTTTCATCTGCATATCTGAGGTTATTGATATTTCTCCCAGCAATCTTGATTCCAGCTTGTGCTTCTTCTAGTCCAGCATTTCTCATGAGGTACTCTGCGTATAAGGTAAATAAGCAGGGTGACAATGTACAGCTTTGATGTACTCCTTTTCCTATTTGGAACCCGTCTGTTGTTCCATGTCCAGTTCTAACTGTTGCTTCCTAACAGCCATTAGAGTGTCTTAAAACCTTGATCTTCCTCCATTCATTTCAGCTTTTTTATTTAATCTTCAAGAGAGAGTGCAAATACTTCAAAAATGAAGGTAGGAAAATACAGACATAATTGCCATGCAAATATTTCCATAAATCTTTTACTGTATTAGTGACTTGTGCTGCTTTGAAGGCAATGGCAAGCCACTCCAGTACTCTTGCCTAGAAAATCCCATGGAGGGAGGAGCCTGGTGGGCTGCAGTCCATGGGGTCGCTACGAGTCAGACATGACTAAGCGACTTCACTTTCTCTTTTCACTTTCACACATTGGAGAAGGAAATGGAAACCCACTCCAGTGTTCTTGCCTGGAGAATCCCAGGGACGGCAGAGTCTGGTGGGCTGCCATCTATGGGGTCATATGGGGTCACACAGAGTCAGACACGACTGAAGTGACTTAGCAGCAGCAGCAGCTGTTTTCTATTATACCAGGAAAAACTGGCATGTAATTGAAATCATTTCTCCATCTTATATTTTATATTCCTTACAGATTAGTAGTTTGCTACTGTCCAAAAGACCCTGATGCTGGGAAAGATTGAGGGCAGGAGAAGTGGGTGACAGAGGATGAGATGGTTAGATAGCATCACTGACTCAATGGACATGAATTTGAGCAAACTTGGGAAATGGTGAAGGATAGGGAAGCCTGGCATGCTATAGTCTTTGGGGTAGCAAAAGGTCAGACATAACTGAAGGACTGAACAGCAACTACTGTCCAAAAGGGAAACAAAATGTCTATTTAAAAAAGAAATTTGATGAATCTGTATTTCTATGATTAGCAATTACAGCTCAATTCATTGCAGATGCTATTCATTAGTCTATTAAATTCTATAGCTTTTTTGACTGAGTGATAATGATAGTCAACATTGTATGCTTCTAGGTGTTAGGCATCTTTCATTGCTTTATTTGTATTCATTCATTTGATTCTGTATCAGCTTACTCACATTTCACAGATGAGAAAATAGAGGCACAGAGCTATTGGGTAACTTGCCTGAAGTCAGGACTAGGAAGTGGCAGAACTGGGATTGGAATAGAGGCAGCCTTACACCACAGTAACCACTAGGTTACACTGCTTCTCAGTCACTGCCTGGAAGGTGGCGATTTTGCATTTTGTCTCATAGTCTTTTCAACTGAATTAGTGTAGCAATATTGAAGTAGTATTGGTTCATCCATTAAAAAGTGAAAATGTTTTCTTTCTGTTATGCTCTTGATGCAAGAAAACCAGGATGAAAATTTTGTGACTGGTTTGGAAGGTGACTGTAAGAAATAATTTATGTTGGTTAATATGAAATCAGAGCTCTGTGTGTGTGTGTGGGGTGGTGGTGGTGGTGGGGAGGTTGGTAGCCTGTCAGAAAGGAAGTGATTCAAAGTGATATTCTAGAGCATTGCAGTACAATTCATGGGTGCTCCTGGCGCTGTAATTAGTGTTATGGAAAAGTAAGTAGGTCTGTTTTAGAGACCATGTTGTTTTATAAAGTTGTAAGGAATATGGATAAAATAAAATGTGACTGTGATTTTGAAGATGGAGAGGTTGAGGAGTAGAATCTGCCTCAGGATGTTCAGAGAAATCAGTGGCTGAGTCAATTTGAGAAACAAAAATTTAGAATTACATGCTATTAGTACTGGGGAGAGTCACTCCAGTACTCTTGCCTAGAAAATCCCATGGATGGAGGAGCCTGGTTGGCTGCAGTCCGTGGGGTCGCTAAGGGTTGGACATGACTGAGCGACTTCACTTTCACTTTTCACTTTCACACATTGGAGAAGGAAATGGCAACCCACTCCAGTGTTCTTGCCTGGAGAATCCCAGGGATGGGGGAGCCTGGTGCTTCCGTCTATGGGGTCACACAGAGTCAGACACGACTGAAGTGACTTAGCAGCAGCAGCAGCAGTACTGGGGAGATGAGGCGACTACAGTACCTAATCATCTTATTCCACAGATGAGGAAAGGAGGCAGGTGGTTTCATAAGCTTTCTTCCTTTTGTATGTATGAGCCTCAGTATTTCTGTAACTATATATATCTTGCCTTGTTCCCTGAAACCCACAAACACAAGTATAGAACCTCAGGGCTTCTGTGATGATTTAGTTCCTAAGTTGTGTCCGACTCTTGAGACTCCATGGACTGTAGCCCGCTGGGCTCCTCTGTCCATGGAATTCTGCAGGCAAGAATACTGGAGTGGGTTGCTGTTTCCTTCTCCAGGGGATCTTCCTGAACCAGGAATCGAACCCGAGTCTCCTGCATTGCAGGCAGATTCTTTACTGACTGAGCTACAAGAGAAGCCCCCAGAGCTTCTAATAGTGAGGGAATTATGGTGAAGAGAAAATAAAGGATGGAATGATTGGCTGTGATGAAATGAAGAAGTTAGAATGCACAATGCCTGTTGTTTAGTTCCCAAACGCTGTCAGAGGACTACAGACGAGGCTCTCAGATTTCCAGCAGCCCACACTAAGAGGGAAATATGAGCTGTTGTGCCCGTGAGACATAATACCAATTTCTAAAAACATGTACAATTATTTGCGGTCCTGATCCCTGAGAAAATTTATTCTAAAGGACCTCATAGCAAAGGATCTGTTAGTAAAATAAACAGTTTCTTTCACAAGAAATAGGACAGGCTTCATAGGACTGTTTCTTTACCATCACTCTGTGCAGGCTGTTGGCAGCACACATCAGTACAGCTTAGCAGGAGAATTATATGAGCTCCTGAAGCAATGTGGGCCAGGTGTGAGGGTGTTCCGTAGTCCTCTTAACTTAGGGATGGATCAGCTTTTATAGGAGTGAATAGACAACATATAAGGCAGGCAAAGTTAGCCAGGCTTCCCAGGTGGCGCCGCGGTAAAGAATCTGCCTGCCAATGCAGGAGATGTGGATTTGATCTCTGAGTTGAGAAGATCCCCTGGAGAAGGAAATGACAGCCCGCTCCAGTATTCTTGCCTGGAGAATTCCATAGACAGATGAGCTTGGTGGGCTCCAGTCCATGCAAAGACTCAGACACAACTGAGCACACACATACAATTCAGGCAATTCTGTAAAATGCATTTCTCTCTCAACCAAGCTATTAACTGAAAATGTTGAGTAGCTGTGTTTAAAAGTATCCTCTCAAATCAGTGTTTGGAGATACAGGTGGTTTGTGCTCTGGTTAAATGCAGACCCGCACACCCTTAAGCACTGGAGTTTTCTCAACAAGGGACAACTCTCTTGTATTCTTCTTTGCCCGTATTTCCCCCAGTCTAATGATTATACTTTGTCTTTTTGATAGTGTGTTTTTCCTTGCAGAATTATGTAGGAGGCCATTCCAGCTCCACAGAGTGATGGACTGAACAAGTACTGAGGAGAAAGCCAAGATTATCCCTAAAAATAATTTCTAGTTTATTCCAGCACATGAACAGATGGGTGACCAAGGCCCCGAAAGCATGGCCACAAGAATTTTAGTTTGGAACAATTTCAAAGTGGTTGTTGACAAATGCTCACCATGGTCATAAAAATAAACCTCAGGCAGGGACCCACAGAACATATTAACTCTGAGCAATGTGATTTCCTACAGAATCCTCCAAGGTAAAGTAATTACAAGATAGTTCCCTGATGCCTGAATGAGGAGTGACAGAATATAACCACATGTAGATACACAAGGGTTTCCCAGGTAGCTCAGTGGCAGAAGAATCCGCTTGCCAATGCAGGAGATGTGGGTTCAATCCCCAGGTTGAGAAGATCCCCTGGAGAGGAAATGGCAACCCACTCCAGTATTTTTGCCTGGAGAATCCCTCCCCACAGAGGAACCTGGTGGGCTACAGTCCATGGGGTCGCAAAGAGTTGGATGCAGTGCAGCAACTGAGCATACATAGATCCCTGGGAATGTACCTATGATGACTGTAAGTGCTGGTGGCCTGAAGAGTCCTAGATGCTTAAGTGCCTATTGTCCTGGCATGATTGTTCATAGCACTTTTATTGTCGTAAGTGTTCAGTTCCTTTGATACCTTTTGGAAACATTCCTAATTGTAGAAGATGTTTACTGAAAATGTTATGCTAATGTCAAGTATTTTTTCCAGAAATTTTGCTTTCTTGCTTCTTACTGGTTCTGCCTCCTGAATTTGTTTGAGATGAAGAAACAAATATGAACATTAAAAACATTTTAAAGAACAATCCAAATTTTAATTTTCACATGATGTTGAACATTTTAATGTGTGTGTGTTGCTCCAATTTTAAACATTTAAGGCATTTCAGTATTGTGCAGATCCACAACCATTATAAAAGTCCTGGAATTGCCCACTTGTCTCTGAAGATGGAATTAAACCCAATAAAAATTAATTCCATGGGAAGGCTTATATTGATAACTGTTATGTTAATCCTCTAACTTTTAAGTAAAAGTATAACTTCTGGCATATGCACAACAGTGTCCTGGCTTGAACGATAAATTATATCATCACACTACTACTTTTACCTGATTCTTTGGAGTCAATGTCAAGAACTTGATACAAGCTGTGATCATATGCTATTTTTATGATGGCCATTGGTAAATAGTAATGTGTTATGCGTGCATGCTTAGTCACTTCAGTTGTGTCCAACTCTTTGTGACCCCATGAATTGCAGCTTACAAGGTTCTTCTGTCTGTGAGATTCTCCTGGCAAGAATACTGGAATGAATTGCCATTTCTTCCTCCAGGGGATCTTCCCAACCCAGTGATTGAACCCGCGTTTCCTGCCTCTCCTGCATTGCTGGAGGAATCTTTACCGCTAAGCCACTGGGGAAGCCAGTAATGTGCAATGCCTTATATCAAACACTAATCTGAGAAACTGAGGTTCCCAATTTATTAATGAGACTTGCCATATATTTGAAATAACCATTAAGTCCCTTAATTTGCAGACAGAAGAGGTGGTTCTTTAAAACAGTAAGTGGATTATGTCCTCAGTACTGCTAGATTGTGTAAATACATGGGGAAAAATTTGAGCCTGTAGCTTGGAGTGTTCTTGAACAATTATGAAGGAGAGAAATCTTCCAGGAGCTTTGTATAGACTGAACTTTTAAGAAATAATCTGTTATACAGTGTGAGACAGTAGTGTCCTGATAAAATCCTAGAGTTGGCTGGGGTTCATAAAATTCGGAGCAATTGACCTTGCTTTGTCCAGCTGGGACAAGTATGCAGCTTAAGGATCAACCTGAATCTGACTTTCCATGACCTATTTCACCAAATTTACAGTCAGGTAGCTTGTTTAAGCCCTATTGTTATATCTAGGGGCCAGAGTCTGGCCCTTCCACAAGGATTTATTTATCTAAGTTCTTTCAAGGCGCAGGGCTTTAACATTATAGACGCAGGTCCTGATTTCAAGCATTGTGGCTGCTTCCTTGTCCAGATGCTAATGTAAGTGTGACTGTGGATGGAGTGAAATGCGAAGCAATGCACTTGAGTTGAATTCTTCCCACTCATGGAGAAACAACTTGTAATCACATTTCCAAAGATCTTCTGAACTTCTCTAACCTTAGGTAGAGCTGATCATCCCTGCTTTGAGTACTTGCTGACTCTTCTCTGTATATATCTCCCATTCAAGTATTTGTTTATGTATCCATCGCCCATCAATTTTGAATTCTGCAGTAGCAAGGGCACTGCCTTTTTTAACCTGTGCACAGGGTCTGTCTTGAATACAGGGAAAATATGTTTTATCTATTTTTCTAACAATTTTTTAGGGCTTCCCTGGTGACTCAGGTGGTAAAGAATCCATCTGCAGGGCAGGAGATCTGGGTTCAATCCCTGGTTTGGGAAGATCCCCTGGAGAAGGGAATGGCAACCCACTCCAGTTTCTTGCCTGGAAAATCCCATGGACAGAGGACCCTGGTGGGCTACAGTCCATAGGGTTGCAAAGAGTCGGACATGACTAAGCGACTAAGCAAGTGCAAAACAATTTTTAACTAGAAAGCTTTTAAAAAGAAAAGTCCAGAAATGATAGGGACAGACATCAACTACTTATATTTACTAAATATTAATTTTTCATATTTGCTTCTGGTAGTTTTGCAATTTATTAGTTTAATACTTTATTTTCAGTGTTTATCTGTATTGACACATGTAGATGGAGTTCATTCATCCTGATTGCTATATTCTATTATGTCCATCCACCAAGGCTCATTCATTCCTTTACTGATAGACATATTAGGGTTGTTTTAAAACTTTTCCAATTATGAACCATGCAGCAGTCAACATCTTGGTACAAATCTTGCTGAGTACATATGTAAGTTTTCCTAGGATATATTAATATAAAAGGGAATTGCTGGATTTTTACGACTAATCATATTATTATTTCTCCTATAGGGTGTACAATTTACACCACCACAAGCTGTGTGTAGCCATTCCTATTTTTCCATCTCATCTATTCTTGGTGTTGTAAGGCTAAAGTTTTGTCAGTGTGACAGGTGTGAAACAGCTCTTTGATAACCAGTGAGATTGGAAATCTTTTCATTTTCCTATTATACATTCATACTTCCTTTTCTGTGAATTGCCTATTAGTGACCTTTGTCCATTTTTCTATTGAGTTCTATGTATGTATCTACTTATATATTTCTGATCCAAATCTATTGTCAATTACATGAGTTGGAAACACATTTCCCAGTCTGCAGTTTGTATTTTAGCTTTAATAGCTATTTTGTTAGATAGATTTTAATGTAGCTAAATTTCTCAGTGTTTTTTTTTATTTTGTGGGAGTTTTCTGATTTAAGATATCCTTTGCCACTTCAGACATAGAGACTCTGCGGATTGTCTTCCATAATTTTTAAAGTTTTGCTTTTCATACCTGTGCCTTTAGTTAATCTGGAACTAATTGTCAACATGGAATGAATTAAGGATCTAGTTTAATTTTTTCCCATACGGATAGCATTTTTTTTTCTTCACGATGCCATTCTCCTCTCACTGATTTGAAAGCCACATGTTATACATGAAGTTTCCATTTATTATAGTTCTGATTTTCAGCTCTTGACTCAGTCCTGTTGAGTTATTTATAGATCTATCACCAGAGCCTCTTTGTTTTTCAACAAGTTTAACTTTTTAATGTGAAATGCTATTTGGCAAGGCAAGTTTCCTTATCTTCTTTATTAATAAAATTATATTGACTATTCTTGGCATTTTATCTTTAATATGAATTTCAAGATTATCTTTTCAAAATTGATAAAAAGCACTGCCGTGGTCTGGCTAGGTATTACACTAATTTTATTATTTAATTCTGGTGGAAATATTATATAGAATCTCCAAACCTTTTATGACCTTGGTATATTTATTCATTTAGTTCTTTTCCCTTTAATAAAATTTTATAATACTTTTGTGTTCCATAAAGGTCTGGAGTATTTTTTGTAGAATTTATTTGTAATTGTCTTAACAATATTTGTTAATAGTGAGTGGGAATTTTTAAAATTATATTTTTAAATTATATGTCTCTAATATGCTTTTGAACTGTGGTGCTGGAGAAGACTCTTGAGAGTCCCTTGGACTACAAGGACATCCAACCAATCCATTCTAAAGGAGATCAGTCCTGGGTGTTCATTGGAAGGACTGATGCTAAAGCTGAAACTCCAATACTTTGGCCACCTCATGCGACAAGTTGACTCACTAGAAAAGACTCTGATGCTGGGAAGGATTGGGGGTGGAAGGAGAAGGGTACGACAGAGAATGAGATGGCTGGATGGCATCACCGACTCGATGGACATGAGTTTGAGTGAACTCCGGGAGTTGGTGATGGACAGGGAGGCCTGGTGTGCTGTGATTCATGGGGTCGCAGAGTTGGACACGACTGAACGACTGAACTGAACTGAACTGAATATAGAACAATTCTGTTTATTTTGATATACTGACTTTTTAAATTGAGATGGAATTCACATGACATAAGATCAACCATTTTAAAGTGCACTTCCACAATGTTGTGCAATCATCACCTTTATTAAGTTCTAAAACATCTTCATCACCCCAGAAGAAAACCCCCTACCCATTAAGAAATCACCATCCATTTTCCCACCACTCCGTGCCCTGGCAATCACCTGTCTGTTTTCTGTCTCTATGGGTTTACCTGTTCTGGATATTTCATGTAAATAGAGCCATATAATATGTCACTTTGTGTTTTGCTGCTTTCACTTAGCGTATTTTTAGGTTCGTTCATGTTGTAGCATGTATTAGCACTGTATTTCTTTTTGTGGCAGGATAATGTTTCTTTTTTAGATATGCCACATTTTGCTTGTCCACTTACTTGCTCAGGGACATTTGGCATATTTGTACCTTTTGGGTATCATGAATAGTGATGCTATGAACATTTGTGTACAAGTAGTTTTTTGAAATCTGTTTTCAGTACTTTTAAGTACATACCAAGGAGTGGAGTTCTGGATCATATGGAAATTCTATGTTTGACTTTTTGAGAAACTGCCACAGTACAGTGACTACACTATTGTACATTTCCAACAACAATGTATCCGGCTTCCAATTTTTTTTTACATTCTCAAGAACACTTGTTAGTTTCCATTAAAAAAAAATCCATCTAGTGGATGTAAAATGATATCTCATTGTGGTTTTGATTTGCATTTCCCTACTGGCTAATGATGTTAAGCATCTTTTCATGTACTTGGCCATACCAAGTACACGAAATGTTTGTTCAAGTTCTATGGCCAGTTTTCATTTGAGTTGTTTGTCTTGATATATTCTGGATACTAGACCCTAATCAGATATATGATTTGAAAATATTTTCTCCCATTCTCTAGGTTTTCTTTTCACTTTGCTAACAGTGTCCTTTGATGCATAAAATTTTAAATTTTGATGAAGTACAGTCTATTGAATTTTTAGATTGTTTCTTGAACTTTTGATGTCATATCTGAGAATCTATTGTCAAATCCAAGGTCATAAAGCTTTACCCTATATTTTTTTCTAAGAGGTTTATAGTTTTAGCCCCTCTATATGGCAGAAAGTGAAGAGGAACTCAAAAGCCTCCTGATGAAAGTGAAAGAGGAGAGTGAAAAGGTTGGCTTGAAGCTCAACATTCAGAAAACAAAGATCATGGCATCTGGTTCCATCACTTCATGGGAAATAGATGGAAAAACAGTGGAAACAGTGTCAGACTTTATTTTTTGGGCTCCAAAATCACTGCAGATGCTGATTGCAGCCATGAAATTAAAAGACGCTTGCTCCTTGGAAGGAAAGTTATGACCAACCTTGACAGTATATTAAAAAGCAGAGACATTACTTTGCCAACCAAGGTCCGTCTAGTCAAGGCAATGGTTTTTCCCGTGGTCATGTATGGATGTGAGAGTTGGACTGTGAAGAAAGCTGAGCGCCGAAGAATTGATGCTTTTGAACTGTGGTGTTGGAGAAGACTCTTGAGAGTCCCTTGGACTGCAAGGAGATCCAACCAGTCCATTCTAAAGGAGATCAATCCTGGATGTTCATTGGAGGGACTGATGCTAAAGCTGAAACTCCAATACTTTGGCCACCTCATGCGACGAGTTGACTCACTGGAAAAGACTCTGATGCTGGGAAAGGTTGGGGGCGGGAGGAGAAGGGGACGACCGAGAATGAGATGGCTGGATGGCATCACTGACTCTGTGGACATGAGTTTGAGTGTACTCCGGGAGTTGGTGATGGACAGGGAGGCCTGGCGTGCTGTAATGCATGGGGTCGCGGAGAGTCGGACACGACTGAGAGACTGAACTGAACTGAACTGAACTGATGTAGGTCTTTCTTTAGGTATAGGTTTATTAAATGTATTCTACAGATAACTTGAAGTGCTTTATCAATATGATTCTTTTTAAGTAGTATGTGATGTTTAACCACTCTATTTAGTTTTAATTAAAAATATTTTTTTCTGTAATCTATATACTTTTTTCATATCATGCTTCTTTAATTATAGTTTTGATTTTATAATGTTTTTATTTTAAAAGTAATTATTTTAGAGTGTTTTCCAGATTAGCATATGATGTGAAATCCTTGATTGTACTAATCCTGTTGTTTGTTGTATCTGCTAAATCTCTCTCATAGTAAATCATTCTCTTGAGTAGTTTATGCACTGTGAATTTTCCACCTGAATATAAATTAGCCAAGGGCTTATACATTTTTCAGTGACAGAGGACTTCACTTTGAGAGTTTATGCACTTTGAGTTTATGTACTTGCTGTATGACCTCAGATAATTCATTTAAACTTTTTAATTGCTGAGTTTTTCTTTTCTTTTTTTTCCTTCTTTTTTTCTTTTTATTAGTTAAAAAAAATTTTTTTTAAACTTTATTTATTTTAATTGGAGGCTAATTACTTTACAGTATTGTATTGATTTTGCCATACATTGACATGAATCTGCCCCAGGTATACCTGTGTTACCCATCATGAACCCCCCTCCCACCTCCCTCCCCATCCCATCCTTCTGGGTCATCCCAATGCCCCAGCCCCGAGCATCCTGTATCATGCATCGAACCTGGACTGGTGATTCATTTCACATATAATAATATACATGTTTCAATGCCATTCTCCCAAATCATCTCACCCTCGCTCTCTCCCACAGAGTCCAAAAGACTGTTCTATACATCTGTGTCTCTTTTGCTGTCTCGTATACAGGGTTATCGTTACCATCTTTCTAAATTCCATATATATGCATTAGTATACTGTATTGATATTTTTCTTTCTGGCTTACTTCACTCTGTATATTAGGCTCCAGTTTCATCCACCTCGTTAAAACCGATTCAAATGTATTCTTTTTAATTGCTGGGTAATACTCCATCATGTATATTTACTACAACTTTCTTATCCATTCATCTGCAGATGGACATCTAGGTTGCTTCCATGTCCTGGCTATTATAAACAGTGCTGCGATGAACATTGGAGTACATGTGTCTCTTTCAATTCTGGTTTCCTCGATGTGTATGCCCATTAGTGGGGTTGCTGGGTCGTATGGCAATTCTATTTCCAGTTTTTTAAGGAATCTCCACACTGTTCTCCGTATTGGCTGTACTAGTTTGCATTCCCACCAACAGTAAGAGGGTTCCCTTTTCTCCACACCCTCTCCAGCATTTATTGCTTGTAGACTTTTGAATAGCAGCCATTCTGACTGGCCTGAAATGATACCTCATTGTGGTTTTGATTTGCATTTCTCTGATTATGAGTGATGTTGAGCATCTTTTCATGTGTTTGTTAGCCATCTGTATGTCTTCTTTGGAGAAATGCTGCAGCTAAATTCCAGAAAAATAAACGACCCAATCAAAAAATGGGCCAAAGAACTGAGTTTTTAAGAATCTCCAAATTGAGGTTAATAACACCTGCAATCTGATTGATAGAGTGCCTGATGAACTCTGGACGGAGGTTCGTGACATTGTACAGGAGACAGGGACCAAGACCATCCCCATGGAAAAGAAATGCAAAAGAGCGAAATGGCTGTCTGAGGAGGCCTTACAAATAGCTGTAAAAAGAAGAGAGGCGAAAAGCAAAGGAGAAAAGGAAAGATATAAGCATCTGAATGCAGAGTTCCAAAGAATAGCAAGGAGAGATAAGAAAGCCTTCCTCAGTGATCAATGCAAAGAAATAGAGGAAAACAACAGAATAGGAAAAACAAGAGAGCTCTTCAAGAAAATTAGAGATTCCAAGGGAACATTTCATGCAAAGATGGGCTCGATAAAGGACAGAAATGGTATGGACCTAACAGAAGCAGAAGATATTAAGAAGAGGTGGCAGGAATACACAGAAGAACTGTACAAAAAAGATCTTCACGACCAAGATAGTCACGATAATGTGATCACTGACCTAGAGCCAGACATCTTGGAATGTGAAGTCAAGTGGGCCTTGGAAAGCATCACTACGAACAAAGCTAGTGGTGGTGATGGAATTCCAGTTGAG
The DNA here is from genome assembly GCF_049115385.1 of Moschus berezovskii. Taxonomy (NCBI): domain Eukaryota; kingdom Metazoa; phylum Chordata; class Mammalia; order Artiodactyla; family Moschidae; genus Moschus; species Moschus berezovskii. The sequence continues at coordinate 5,325,063 of NC_142487.1, read as the reverse complement.
CTATTTCAAGTCTTGAAAGATGATGCTGTGAAAGTGCTGCACTCAATATGCCAGCAGATTTGGAAAACTCAGCAGTGGCCACAGGACTGGAAGAGGTCAGTCTTCATTCCAATCCCAAAGAAAGGCAATGCCAAAGAATGCTCAAACTACCGCACAATTGCACTCATCTCACACGCTAGTGAAGTCATGCTCAAAATTCTCCAAGCCAGGCTTCAGCAGTATGTAAACCGTGAACTCCCAGATGTTCAAGCAGGTTTTAGAAAAGGCAGAGGCACCAGAGATCAAATTGCCAACATCCGCTGGATCATGGAGAAAGCAAGAGAGTTTCAGAAAAACATCTATTTCTGCTTCATTGACTATGCCAAAGCCTTTGACTGTGTGGATCACAATAAACTGTGGAACATTCTGAAAGAGATGGGAATCCCAGACCACCTGACCTGCCTCTTGAGAAACCTGTATGCAGGTCAGGAAGCAACAGTTAGAACCGGTCATGGAACAACAGACTGGTTCCAAATAGGAAAAGGAGTGCGTCAAGGTTGTATATTGTCACCTTGCTTATTTAACTTATATGCAGAGTACATCATGAGGAACGCTGGGCTGGAAGAAGCACAAGCTGGAATCAAGATTGCTGGGAGAAATATCAATAACCTCAGATATGCAGATGACACTACCCTTATGGCAGAAAGTGAAGAGGAACTCAAAAGCCTCTTGATGAAAGTGAAAGAGGAGAGTGAAAAGGTTGGCTTGAAGCTCAACATTCAGAAAACAAAGATCATGGCATCTGGTCCCATCACTTCATGGGAAATAGATGGAAAAACAGTGGAAACAGTGTCAGACTTTGTTTTTTTGGGCTCCAAAATCACTGCAGATGCTGATTGCAGCCATGAAATTAAAAGACGCTTGCTCCTTGGAAGGAAAGTTATGACCAACCTTGATAGTATATTAAAAAGCAGAGACATTACTTTGCCGACCAAGGTCCGTCTAGTCAAGGCAATGGTTTTTCCCGTGGTCATGTATGGATGTGAGAGTTGGACTGTGAAGAAAGCTGATCGCCGAAGAATCGATGCTTTTGAACTGTGGTGTTGGAGAAGACTCTTGAGAGTCCCTTATACTGCAAGGAGATCCAACCAGTCCATTCTAAAGGAGATCAATCCTGGATGTTCATTGGAGGGACTGATGCTAAAGCTGAAACTCCAATACTTTGGCCACCTCATGCGACGAGTTGACTCACTGGAAAAGACTCTGATGCTGGGAAAGGTTGGGGGCGGGAGGAGAAGGGGACGACGGAGAATGAGATGGCTGGATGGCATCACCGACTCTGTGGACATGAGTTTGAGTGTACTCCGGGAGTTGGTGATGGACAGGGAGGCCTGGCGTGCTGTGATTCATGGGGTCGCGGAGAGTCGGACACGACTGAGCGACTGAACTGAACACCTGCAAATGGGTATTCCTGGGAGGATGAAGTGAGATAATTCTAGGAAAATGCTTACTGAGTTGCACAGTTCTATACAAAATAAGTACATTGTATTCAGGACAAGGCATATTAGTAAGATGGTTATTTTTCAGTAATGTTAATGCATGTCAGTGACTATTGACTAAATTGGAAAACTTTTGAGGATGGTTTCAGTTCAGTTCAGTCCAGTCGCTCAGTCGTGTCCGACTCTCCGCGACCCCATGAATCACAGCACGCCAGGCCTCCCTGTCCATCACCAAATCCTGGAGTTCACTCAAACTCATGTCCACAGAGTCGGTGATGCCATCCAGCCATCTCATTCTCTGTCGTTCCCTTCTCCTCCCGCCCCCAACCTTTCCCAGCATCAGAGTCTTTTCCAGTGAGTCAACTCGTCGCATGAGGTGGCCAAAGTATTGCAGTTTCAGCTTTAGCATCAGTCCTTCCAATGAACACCCAGGATTGATCTCCTTTAGAATGGACTGGTTGGATCTCCTTGCAGTCCAAGGGACTCTCAAGAGTCTTCTCCAACACCACAGTTCAAAAGCATCAGTTCTTCGGCGCTCAGCTTTCTTCACAGTCCAACTCTCACATCCATACATGACCACGGGAAAAACCATTGCCTTGACTAGACAGACCTTGGTTGGCAAAGTAATGTCTCTGCTTTTTAATATGCTATCTAGGTTGGTCATAACTTTCCTTCCAAGGAGTGTCTTTTAATTTCATGGCTGCAATCAGCATCTGCAGTGATTTTGGAGCCCTCAAAAATAAAGTCTGACACTGTTTCCACTGTTTTTCCGTCTATTTCCTATGAAGTGATGGGACCAGATGCCATGATCTTTGTTTTCTGAATGTTGAGTGCCGGGAGCCAGCGAGGGAAATCCTACCCATGGCAAAGGTCAACTGGGGAAGAGGCCTGACGGGCAAAGGCTAATCAGGACTCGAGGGACCCCGTGGACTTACCTGAGCATCTACCCCAAAGAAAACCGGAGTCTGACTGCTTTACTATCTTACGCCTCTTACCAAGTCCTCTAATACTTACGGGGCCTTCCCCCCAACCACCTTTCTCTGTAAACATTAATTCAGAGCTGTAGTTTAAAAGTTCTCCTCGGCTTAATAGGAGTGTTCCAATCCAAGCCCCTCTGATAGCTTTCTAACTTGCATGACAAGTTTGTCCGGGCTCTTACAACTACGAATGTGACTGTTTATAGCCTCCCAGCCATGCAAGGACAGAAAGCCTAATATTCTAATATACAGAAATCTGTTGAAGAAGTTAAAATCATTAGAATAGTACTAAAAAAGATTTCATTGTTGAATCAATGCTTGCTGCAAAGTTTTCTCTATCTATTGTATCCTTGGAAATATATTAATCACATATAGAGAATATAAGTAGTAGCCTTTGATTTAACCACATCAGATCTTAAGTTAATAAATTCCTTTCTTGTAGCTCACTACACCTGTGCCTTATAGGAATGTAACTTTGTTATGTGTCTAGCACCTGACTTTAGGAAAGTCACCTTAAAAGAATATAAACCTTTTACTAGCTAACTAACCTATTGTTAAGAGAGAGGGCCATAAACTGTTAGCAGGCCCCCTGGCCAGAAGATGATGTAAACCACCTAAAACTTTTATCACGAGACACACAAAAATAAGCCCTGATCCTGATAAGGGTCAAGACTGCTGACCCCACGGGATTTTGGCGTGACTCTATACCTCCCTTTCTCTGTTTCTTATGCGCATAACTTAGGGTATAAAAGCAGCACTGGAAAATAAAGTTTTGGGCCTTGCTCACTGAAGCTTGGTCTCCCCGTGTCATTCTTTCTCTTTTTCCATCCTTTTCTCTATTCTCCTTTTTCTGGTTGAGATCCTTGGAGCGCTGGGCCCTCTGAGTTTACTTATCTGCCTGGGCTTCTAAGACCCACTCGAGGGGGTGCCCTGGTGGGGTACCTCCAGTGATTCGAGAGGGCGCCTGCGGCCTACGTAAACAGAGCAAACCCCGTGCTGGGGTTTTATTGGTTTCCTGCGTAAACCAAGGAATCATCAGCCCCTGTCTCTCTCTCTCTCTCTTTCTCTCTCTCTCTCTCTGACGCCGACGCCGTTCATCCCGAGGATACCCTAGGCCATATCGAGGCTGGTCCCCGATAGTTGAGCTTCAAGCCAACCTTTTCACTCTCCTCTTTCACTTTCATCAAGAGTGGGTTATGGTTTATTTACGTTTGTATCCCCCATATAGCACAGAGCTTGGGACACAGAAGAAGCTCAATCATGATTGCTAAATAAATCGCCATAGAGATGTTTTACCTTAATCTCCTTTATGACCAGTACCACAGATTTATGTGAAAACAAGGTGGTAAGCTTAAGAACAAAGCTTTTCTTTGTGTGAAAAATAACTGATCTCTGAGTATTAAAGTTCTGCATTTTCCCTCATTAGCACCAGAATCTAACCTCTTCAATTAATAGGATCAGACACAAATTTATATGTGTGTGAAGCTACATCATTCTTTTTTGTGCAGTGATTCTCCTAATTTAAGAGTCAAATAACCGATAGAGAGAAGTGTCAGTTTTATGTCATCAGAGGGGTTGACAGTCAATATGTTTCACTTTTTCCATGGCCTAAATTGTTCTTCTGTAGTAAATTTGGTCATTGGGTAGTGAATTACTAAACTTTCTAGGCTACAGGATGGAGTAAATGCACAAAAAGAATATCTAAAATTTCAAAGAACTATTGATTCTTTGTAATTCTTTGTAATTCTTTGTAATGCATTGTCACCTGGTTTATTTAACTTCTATGCAGAGTACATCATGAGTATTGTGGACTGGATGACTCATAAGCTGGAATTAAGATTGCCAGGAAAAATGTGCACAACCTCAGATATGAAGATAATACCGCCCTAATGGCAGAAATTGAAGGGGGACTAAAGAGCCTATTGATGAAGGTGAAAGAGGAGAGTGAAAAAGCTGGCTTAAAACTCAACATTTAAAAAACTAAGATCATGGCATCCAGTTCCATCACTTCATGGCAAACAGATGGGAAAAAATGGAAACAGTGAAAGACTTTATTTTCCTGGGCTCCAAAATCACCGTGGATGGTGACTATAGCCATGAAATTAAACACTTGCTCCTTGGAAGAAAAGCTGTGACAAACATAGTGTGTGCTTCAGTCATGTCCAACTCTTTGTGACCCTATGGGCTGTAGCCCACCAGACAAACCTAGACAGCCTATTAAAAAGCAGAGACATCACTTTGCCAACAGAGGTGTGTATAGGCAAAGCTATGGCTTTTCTAGTAGCCTATGGATGTGAGAGTTGGACCATAAAGAAGGCTGAGTGCCAAAGAATTGATGCTTTTGAATTGTGGTGCTGCAGAAGACTCTTGAGAGTCTCTTGGACAGCAGGGAGATCAAAGCAGTCAATCCTAAGGGAAATCAATGCTGAATATTCATCGGAAGGACGATGCTGATGCTGAAGCTCCAGTTCTTTTGCCACCTCGTGGGAAGAGCCAACTAATTGGAAAAGACCCTGATACTGGGGAAGCTTGAGGGCAGGAGGAGAAGGGGATGACAGAGGATGAGATAGTTGGATGGCATCATCAACTCAATGGACATGAGTTTGAGTGAACTCCGGGAGATGGTGAAGGACGGGGAAGGCTGGTGTCCTGAAGCCCATGGGGTCGCAAAGAGTCAGACACGACTGAGTGACCAAACAACAACAATAGATATTGAGACGACATTATTGACTTTTGAGCCAGTGAAGCAGATGTAGTCTATAATGGCTTCGCCATTCTGTGGAGAATGACTTGGAACTGAGTAGCAAGCTAGAGAAGGAGAGATTGGCAGGGAGAATTAAGAAGTGGGTACCAGAAAGGGAAGAAGAAAATGCAGATTAAAGAATTCAACCTCTGAACAAGGGAAGGGATGATGCCTGCTGCTGAAATGGTGGAGGGAAAGGACAAGAAGGTGAGAGAGTCTGAAAGGGTACCTGCCATCCATCCTGAAGGAGGAGAGAAAGGAAGGCTAGAGGGGCTGCTGAGGGAAAGTGAAGGGGTCCGTGTGGCTAGGGAGTGCTGAAGGAGAGAAAGGGGAAAGGGAGGGGACGGTCATACTATTCGTTTCAGATGTGGTGTGGCTCTGGAGAGTTCCTGTTGTGATTTTTGAATGGCTATGGGATACTGAGGTAAAGCAAAAGAAAATGTGACTGGAAATAGAGGTCAAAGAATTGAGATCAGAGTGTTGGGAATGTCATCCAGCATTTTAGCTGCTCAGTCGTGTCCGACTCTTGGTGACCACGTGGACTATAACTTGCTGGACTCTTCTGTCCGTGGGATTCTCCAGGCAAGAACACTGGAGTGGGTTACCATTTCCTCCTCCAAGGCATCTTCCCAGGTCTCCTGTATTGCGGGCAGATTCTTTACCTTCTGAGCTACCTTTAGTCTATTTTTTTTTTTTTAACGTCATGGTAATGTGTCTGTTCTTTCAAAAATAACCTAACTCCCTTCTCTTGAGCACAAAGTGAAAGTTACATTTTCTTAAAATTTTGCTTACTTTGTGTAAGCAGAAAGTGTTAGTAGCTCAGTCATGTCCAACTCTTTGTGACCCCATGGACTGTAGCCCACCAGGCTCCTCTGTCCATGGGGTTCTCTTGGCAAGAATACAGGAGTGGGTTGCCATTCCCTTCTCCAGGGGATCTTCCCGACCCAGGGGTGGAATCAAGTCTCCTGGATCACGGGCAGATTCTTTACCATCTGAGTCAACAGGGAAGTCCCAAAGTAAGCAGAAAATCAAGGCAAAATAATTCCATTCTATTCAGAGCACTTGTAGAGAAAGGACATTAACTTTTTAAACTATGAGATCACACACTAGATAGCTGAGCAAGTAATTAAAGGCATGGTGAGCCCTCAGCTAAAGTTCTCAAGTTCATTCTGAGTTCCTTTGTATTATAATTGTAAGGATATTTTGTTTCAGTGAGGAGACAGCCATTATAGTTATCTCAATATTGTAAAATGTAGATTCCTTAACTTGTCTTATATACAGATATACACACTCCATTTACCTCAAGAGAATTGTCAGAGTTTAGAAAATGATCTTCAGGAATGATTAGAAAATAGTCTCTGGGATACATAAGAACATGTCCAAATAACCCTCAGAGTAATTCAGTGAACATTCTGCCTTTGAGAACGTTTTCCCACAAGCTGTTCTTTTATTGCTTAAAATAAGGAAATTACATGGAAAAGATGAATTGTAATATTTAAGGCAAGAGAAAATTTACCTTATCCATCATTACAACACCCTGCAAGAGGACTGGAATTCCAGATACTTTGGAATAATGGCCAGAAAATGCAGGGCATGTTCAGTGGACATTTGGAGGATGAGAGCAAAAGTTCAGCTTGAGAGGAACAGATGGGTGAGGGAGTAGGCTCGAGAAGTATGTGGGGGTAGGTGATGATGACTTTATATTTCTTGCTGGGACATACAGACTTATAAGGACCAGGAGGCATAACTGATGGATATTAGGCAGAGGAGCAGAATTACCAGAATATAGCTTAGAAAGACTATTTAGTAGCTTTGTGGAAGGTAGCTGGAGAGAGGAAAACTATGAAAAAGACCCATCAAGATGTAGTAACTTTGTAAAGCAATTGTCCTCCACTTAAAAATAAATGTGAAAACAAAAAGATGTAGTAACTGAGGGTAGAAATGGTGGAGGCATGAATGAAGCAAGGGTGATGGGAGGTGGTCAGACATTGGAAAGAGGTTTGGTAGCTAAACCAAATGATATAGAAAGAGGAGTCCAATAGGACTCCAAGGATGACCTTACCACTGCTCTAAGGACCAGAGACTCAGGTCAACTGCAAGGGAGGTTTGATCACCGAGTCTTTTTTATTATCTTTCTAAACCCCCTCTTCTTGTACAGAACCCTGACTATAATGTCCTCATGCTTTTCATATTTCTTTCCAACAACTAGTTCATTTCTTTTCTTTCCCCTAAGCCTACGAATACCATAGATATTCCCGCTCATCTTGTGTAAGCTTTGTGAGACCTAGAAGCCAATTCTTTCTTGAAGATGTGGTAAGATGTTTCTAATTGTGCTGAAATTTTATGGACAATAAAATTTTTATTTTGTTACATCCCTGGAATAATATAAAAGTACTTATTGTACCGCAAGGAGATCCAACCAGTCCATTCTTCTTTTTTTTTTTTAAAAAATAAAAATAAAAAACAAACCCTTGTGTCGAGGGCTGACTTTCAATAGATCGCAGCGAGGGAGCTGCTCTGCTACGTACGAAACCCCGACCCAGAAGCAGGTCGACTAGGAATGGTTTAGCACCAGGTTCCCCACGAACGTGCGGTGCGTGACGGGCGAGGGGGCGGCCGCCTTTCCGGCCGCACCCCGTGTCCCGGGACGAAGGGCTCTCCGCACCGGACCCCGGTCCCGACGCGCGGCGGGGCGCGCCGCGCTGTGCCCCGAGGGACGCGGGCGACGGCCCGCCGGTGGGGACGGCGGGGGACCGGCTATCCGAGGCCAACCGAGGCTTCCGAGGCCAACCGAGGTTTTCGCGGTGCTGCCGTATCATTCCACCTGGGCGGGATTCTGACTTAGAGGCCTTCAGTCATAATCCCACAGATGGTAGCTTCGCCCCATTGGCTCCTCAGCCAAGCACATACACCAAATGTCTGAACCTGCGATTCCTCTCGTACTGAGCAGGATTACCATGGCAACAACACATCATCAGTAGGGTACAACCAGTACATTCTAAGGGAGATCAATCCTGGGTGTTCATTGGAAGGACTGATGCTAAAGCTGAAACTGCAATACTTTGGCCACCTCATGCGACGAGTTGACTCACTGGAAAAGACTCTGATGCTGGGAAGGGTTGGGGGCGGGAGGAGAAGGGGACGACAGAGAATGAGATGGCTGGATGGCATCACCGACTCTGTGGACATGAGTTTGAGTGAACTCCGTGAGTTGGTGATGGACAGGGAGGCCTGGCGTGCTGTGATTCATGGGGTCGCGGAGAGTCGGACACGACTGAGCGACTGAACTGAACTGAATGTTATACCTGTCATCACCAGCAAGGGGGAGGGAGGCGATTCTTCAGGTTGCCTTTAATTGTCCTTGTTTACTGCCTCAAATCTTCTAACATTGCTGGTGAAAAGTAAAAATGTTAGTTACTCAGTTGTGTTCAACTCTTTGCGACACCATGGGCTATGGCCTGCCGGGCTTCTCTATTCATGGAATTCTCCAATCAAGAATACTAGAGTGGGTAGCCATTCCCTTCCCCAGAGGATCTTCCTGACCCAGGGATCAAACCTGGGTCTGCTGCATTGCAGGCAGATTCTTTGTTGGGGTCCAATTTCAGGTAAAGTTACCCATGATTGTTGACGATGATAAACAAATGGGAGGATGTGATGGTATAAACTTGTCAAGTTCAGTTCAGTCACTCAGTCTTGTCCAACTCTTTGCGACCCCATAGACTGCAGCACGCCAGGCTTTCCTGTCCATCACCAACTCCTGGAGTTTACTCAAACTCATGTCCATTGAGTAGGTGATGCCATCCAACCATCTCATCCTCTGTTGTCCCCTTCTCCTCCCACTTTCAATCTTTCTGAGCATCAGGGTCTTTTCAAATGAGTCAGTACTTCATATCAGGTGGCCAAAGTGTTGGAGTTTCCGCTTCAACATCAGTCCTTCCAATGAATATTCAGGACTGATTTCCTTTAGGATGGACTGGTTGGATCTCCTTGCAGTCCAAGGAACTGTCAAGAGTCTTCTCCAACACCACAGTTCAAAAGTATCAATTCTTCAGTGCTCAGCTTTCTTTATAGTCCAAGTCTCACATCCATACATGACCACTGGAAAAACCATAGCCTTGACTAGTTGGACCTTTGTTGGCAAAGTAATGTCTCTGCTTTTTATTATGCTGTCTAGGCTGGTCATAACTTTTCTTCCAAGGAGTAAGCATCTTTTAACTTGTCGAAGATGGTCGTTAATATGCGGAGGTTGTCTATCTATCTATATCTATCTATCCATTATTTATCTTCTAACCATCCATCCAACCTTCCCTCTGTCCCTATGTATTCCCTGGCTTCTATATGCCATATGCTTTTTTTGACTCTATTTTTTTTTTTGAAGAGTGACTATTTCACATAATTAATTTTTAAAGACTTATAATACCACTACTTTACAGATGAAAAAATTGAATCTAATAAAGAGTCAGATTCAGGCTCTCAAGCCTGAAGCCAAGGTTTATAGTCAAATTTATCTGATCCCAAAGTATATATCCTTTTCCCCTACCACATAGTTCCTAAGCTAAATTTTTAAAATTTGGGACTAGATATTCTATTTATTAAACTAGATTATTGTCAGACTTTAGATTTTTGGGCTCCAAAATCACTGCAGATGCTGGTTGCAGCCAGGAAATTGAAAGACGCTTACTCCTTGGAAGGAAAGTTATGACCAACCTAGATAGCATATTAAAAAGCAGAGACATTACTTTGCCAACAAAGGTCCATCTAGTCAAGGCTATTGTTTTTCCAGTGGACATGTATGGATGTGAGAGTTGGACTGTGAAGAAAGCTGAGCGCCGAAGAATTGATGCTTTTGAACTGTGGTGTTGGAGAAGACTCTTGAGAGTCCCTTGGACTGCAAGGAGATCCAACCAGTCCATCCTAAAGGAAATCAGTCCTGGGTGTTCATGAAGGACTGATGCTAAAGCTGAAACTGCAGTACTTTGGCCACCTCATGCGACGAGTTGACTCACTGGAAAAGACTCTGATGCTGGGAGGGATTGGGGGCGGGAGGAGAAGGGGACGACAGAGAATGAGATGGCTGGATGGCATCACCAACTCGATGGACATGAGTTTGAGTGAACTCCGGGAGTTGGTGATGGACAGGGAGGCCTGGCGTGCTGTGATTCATGGGGTCGCAAAGAGTTGGACACGACTGAGCGACTGAACTGAACTGAACTCTTTAATAAAGGAATTTAATGTCATTAATAGCTATGACCTTTAAATTTTGTTCCAGAGGATGGCATTTACTGAAATTAGATTGTAAATTTCAAATGTGTAAACACATCTGAGCTGGGACATTTATATAACTGTATTTCTGTTCTGCTTGCTTACTGGTATTTACATCTGCAAACTCCTGTTAATTGGTTAATGTTTGTAAAGTTCTCTTGAGATGAAAAGCTAATGATCACAATACCATAGGAGGGTGTGGGCAGCTGCCTTGACAGCTTGCTGAGGTGTCTGCTGGAGGTGTGACTGCAAGGGCATGCCTATGGGCTCCTGGGTAATGAAGAACTCCAAAGAGTTCTTTATCCCTGCTCCCCAAAGACCTTTCTTTTCAATGCTTCTCGTTTGCCAAGTCAGTCTTTGGGTATAGTAAAACTCATCATTTCTGCAAGGTATAAGAGAAAGTTTCTTCAAAGATTTTTACCCACTTACCACTAGAGTTTGCTCTAATGCAGTTGGACAGCATCTGCTATTTCATTAAAAAAGAAGCCATAATAGTAACTGAAAAACATGAAAAGTTAAAAAAATATGTTGCTTTTAAAAATTAAGGGCCTGTGTTTTATTATTTTATCTTTATTTTATGCACTTTAAGTTTAAAGGGAGTCACATTTTTATTTATATTCAGGTAACGAATTGTGAAGTGAAGTGAAAGTCTCTCAGTTGTGTCCGACTGTTTGCAACCCCATGGACTATATAGTCCCTGGAATTCTCCAGGCCAGAATACTGGCGTGGGTAGCCTTTCCCTTCTCCAGGGGATCTTCCTAACCCAGGGGTTGAACCCAGGTCTCCCTCATTATAGGTGGATTCTTTACCCGCTGAGCCACAAGAAAGGCCCTTGTAGGATTGTATTTTTAATAAGCAGACTAAGAAAAATATAATTGCGAACTGATAAAAATTTCCAGCATTTCTGAAACCTATATTCAAAGGGAAAAGAGTTTTTTAAAAAATGTTATTTATTTAGCTAAAGCAGTTACTGAATTTTCTTTCAGTGCATGAGAATGATATTTAAAGTTTCAAAGAATAGCATGATTCTCATGCTGGAGATTTTTTTTTTTAAACACTATGTGTGTGTGTATCTGCTTGTGTGCGCTCAGTTGTGTCTGATTCTTTACAACCCCCAGAGACTGTAGCCCACCAGGCCCCTCTGTCCCTGGGATTCTTCAGGCAAGAATACTGGAGTGGGTTGCCATTTCCTCCTCCATGGTATCTTCCCAATCTAGGGATGGAACCCGTGTCTCCTGCATGTCCTGCATTGGCAGGCAGATTCTTTACCACTTGAGCCACCTGGGAAGCCCAAATACTACATATTCAATAACACTATCATTTAGTATTATTAAATACTACATATTCAATAACTTCCATTTAACATTAAATACTACATATTTAATAGGATTATCAATTAATATTATTAAATACTGCATATTCAATAATATGACATGATAATATTGATTTTATTTTTGTTGGTTTATGTGCCTGCTTTGTGTAAGATCTGTATCTAGTGTTTCCTAGATCTCTTCTAATCTTTCCTGTTAGCATTTCATAGTCACAACACTAGTTCACCTGACTGGCATCACAGCTCCCCTGGGGGCTCCCTCCTGGGAAGTATGCAGTCAGTCCTGTGAGGGAAGTGGTGTCCAGGAGGACCCACATCATTGCCAGATTCCCCTCTGGAGACACAAGATTTTCCGCTATTTATTTTCAATCAGCTGGTGATCACTATACTCCATAGAGAGTTTCAGAAGTGACAAAGCAGATACAGTTCCCATAGCACACAAACTGATCCCTTAGCAAGGAGCTACCTTGATTTTTGCCTAGAATGGTACATTTTCACACCTGTTGCTGATTTGTTTTGAAGCTCTGCCATACTTACCAAGGTCAGCTTTTAAGTTCTCACAGGTTTTAAAACTTCTTTTAAAATTAGAAGATCCTTCAGGGTAATCAGAACTACAGAAACAGTACAAAGACATTTTTAACATCAAGGTTTTCATAATCAAGCAAAATTAGAGAAAGTTGAATGCTCCAAAATGTAGACTAGCAAGACAAATAAACGCACAACCATTTAATGTGCATAATTGTGTGACCATGATGAAACATGCTTGTGCTATTGTATTACGGAAACACAAAGCAGAACATAAAAGTGATAATAAAATATATTCTCAACCATGTAAAAGAATCACAGAAATTGAATGGAAGGAAATAAAGCAAAACACTGAGTGATCATGTTCTTCTTAATGAGCAAGCGTTTTTCTTTTTCCCTCACTTCCTTTTTATTTATTCTTTAAAAAAATTAATTTATTTTAATTGGAAACTACTTTACAGTATTGTGGTGGTTTTTTGCCATACATTGACATGAGTCAGTCATGGGTATACACGTGTCCCCATCCCAAACCCCCCTCCCGTCTCCCTCCCTATCCCATCCCTCTGGGTTGTCCGAGTGCACCGGCTTTGAGGGCCCTGCTTCATGCTTCAAACTTGACTGGTCATCTATTTCACATATGGTAATATACATGTTTCAATGCTATTCTCTTAAATCATCCCACCCCTGCCTTCTCCCACAGAATCCAGAAGTCTGTTCTTCACATCTGTGTCTCTTTTGCTGTCTTGCATATAGGGTCATCATTACCATCTTTCTGAATTCCATATACTGTAAATTCCATTTTCCGTAATATACTGTATTGGGGTTTTTCTTTCTTACTTGCTTCACTCTGTACAATAGGCTTCAGTTTCATCCACCTCATTAGAACTGACTCAAATGCATTCTTTTAACTAGTTGAATAATACTCCATTGTGTATATGTACCACAGCTTTCTTATCCATTGTCTGCCGTTGGACATCTAGGTTCCTTCCTTGTCCTGGCTATTGTAAACAGTGCTGCCATGAACATTCGAGTACACGTGTCTCTTTCAATTCTGGTTTCCTCGCTGTGTATGCCCAGCAGTGGGATTGCTGGGTCATATGGCAGTTCTATTTCCATTTTTTTAAGGAATCTGTTCTCCATAGTGGTTGTACTAGTTTGCATTCCCACCAACAGTGTAAGAGGGTTCCCTTTTCTCCATACTCTCTCCAGATTTTATTGTTTGTAGACTTTTGGATAGCAGCCATTCTCACTGGTGTGAGATGGTACCTCATTGCTTCACTTTCTTTTTTTTTTTTTATTTCTAAAAAAGAATTTTATTAAAAAAGCACAAATGCAAAGAAATGAACAGAGGAAAATTTATGCGTCGAACCTGGACTGGTCACTTATGATAATATACATGCTACAATTCCATTCTCCCCAATCATTCCACCTTCACCCTCTCCCACAGAGTCCCAAAGACTGTTCTAAATGCCTATGCTTCACTTTCTTTTTAAAATAATTATTCAAAACATACCAAAATATAGAGAATGACTTATAATAACAGGCATTTTTGTATCTGCATGAGATGTTGGATGCTAACTTTTTGTCTCATTTGCTTAGATATTTTCAGTTAATTTTTGAGATAAAGCATTTGATTTCTCTTTTCCTAGAGGTAATCACAATTCAGAGATTTATGCTATTTTTGCTACAGTTGTAATCATCTAGAAATAGCACATCAGTTCAATTCAGTTCAGTTCAGTCGCTCAGTCGTGTCCTACTCTTTGCGACCCCATGAATCACAGCACGCCAGGCCTCCCTGTCCATCACCAACTCCCGGAGTTCACTCAAACTCATGTCCACAGAGTCGGTGATGCCATCCAGCCATCTCATTCTCTGTCGTCCCCGTCTCCTCCCACCCCCAATCCCTCCCACTCTTTTCCAGTGAGTCAACTCGTTGCATGAGGTGGCCAAAGTATTGGAGTTTCAGCTTTAGCATCAGTCCTTCCAATGAACACCCAGGATTGATCTCCTTTAGAATGGACTGGTTGGATCTCCTTGCAGTCCAACGGACTCTCAAGAGTCTTCTCCAGCACCACAGTTCAAAAGCATCAATTCTTCGGCAATTAGCTTTCTTCACAGTCCAACTCTCAAATCCATACATGACCACGGGAAAAACCATAGCCTTGACCAGACGGACCTTGGTTGGCAAAGTAATGTCTCTGCTTTTTAATATGCTATTTAGGTTTGTCATAACTTTCCTCCCAAGGAGTAAGCGTCTTTTAATTTCCTGGCTACAATCAGCATCTGCAGTGATTTTGGAGCCCAAAAAAATAAAGTCTGACACTGTTTCCCCATCTATTTCCCATGAAGGGATGGGACCAGATGCCATGATCTTTGTTTTCTGAATGTTGAGCTTCAAGCCAACCTTTTCACTCTCCTCTTTCACTTTCATCAAGAGGCCTTTTAGTTCCTCTTCACTTTCTGCCATAAGGGTGGTGTCATCTGCATATCTGAGGTTATTGATATTTCTCCCGGCAATCTTAATTCCAGTTTGTGCTTCTTCCAGCCCAGCATTCCTCATGATGTACTCTGCATATAAGTTAAATAAGTATGTATATTTTAAGTTTATATGTAACAATAGTTGTACACATATCATTCTGCTCTACCAATATTTTTAAGATTTATTCATGGTGATGTATGTAGAGTCAACTTGATTTAAAATGCTATGTAAGATTCCACTGTATTGATACACAATAATTTATCTATTCACTCTCCCAGTAATTCTCTAAGTAGCATATCCTCTAAAATTGTTTTCAATTTTTTGCCCTTATAAAATCCTGCAATTAATATTCTTAAAACTCTTCTTGTACACATAATCTCTCTAGGATAAACCTAGATGTGGCATCACTGGCTTGAAAATATCTGTGTCTTTTTTTTTTTAATATCTGTGTCTTTTATTTTACCAAATTATCCTCCAGTTTATACTCCCAACAACTTAATACCCAATTCCTATTTCTCTACATTCTTGTTAACACTTCATATTAGACTGTTAAATCTTTGCCAAATGGATAAATATTTTAAAAATCTTTTAAGGGTCTTTATTTGATTTCCCCTGTTTTTGTTGTTTAGTTGTGAAGTCGTGTCTGACTCTGACCCCTTGGACTGTAGCCCTCAAGGCTCCTCTGTTAATGGGATTTCCCAGAGTTGGACTGTGAAGAAAGTTGATCGCCGAAGAATTGATGCTTTTGAACTGTGGTGCTGGATAAGACTCTTGAGAGTCCCTTGGACTGCAAGGAGATCCAACCAGTCCATTCTAGAGGAGATCAATCCTGGGTGTTCATTGGAAGGACTGATGCTAGGGCTGAAACTCCAATACTTTGGCCACCTCATGAGAAGAGTTGACTCACTAGAGAAGACTCTGATGCTGGGAGGGATTGAGGGCGGGAGGAGACGGGGACGACAGAGAATGAGATGGCTGGATGGCATCACCAACTCGATGGACGTGAGTTTGAGTGAACTCCGGGAGTTGGTGATGGACAGGGAGGCCTGGCGTGCTGTGATTCATGGGGTCACAAAGAGTCGGACATGACTGAGCGACTGAACTGAACTGAACTGAGGCAAGAACGCTGAAGTGGGTTGCCATTTTTTTCTCCAGGGGATCTTCCCAACCCAGGGACTGAACCTGAGTCTCCTGCACTGGCAGGCAGATTTTTTACCACTAAGCCACCTGGAAGCCCCTTTGCCCTGCTTATTAGAGTTTAATATTTACTTTGGTGTGAACTGTCTCCTTGCCCATTACTCTGTTAAGTCATTTGTTCTTGTCCTGTTGATATTTCAACTTCATGATATTGTTGAGATACAGATTCTTTGTCAGTTACATGCATTGCACATGCATTTTTTCAGTCTTTAGATTGTCTTTGTATTTTAAGAGTTTCTTTTGGTGAACAGAGCTTTAGATTTTGGTGCAGTGGAATATATTAACATTTTCTTTAAAAGCTAATATTTTTGTGTCTTGTTTAAAATATATTTCACTATACAATCAATATATTCCTTTACAATAATTTAATTTTTCATGCTGTAATGTAAAAATCTAAATTTATTTATCCTTTGTGTAGTGAATCATTATCCTGACATGATTTATTAAGTGGTCCGTTGCTTCCACATTATGCAAAGCTGCCTCTATCTTAAGTCAACTTTTTAAATATGAGTGGGGTGCCTGTATATTCTTGTTGTTGTTCGGTCACCAAGT
Source organism: Moschus berezovskii (assembly GCF_049115385.1). Taxonomy (NCBI): domain Eukaryota; kingdom Metazoa; phylum Chordata; class Mammalia; order Artiodactyla; family Moschidae; genus Moschus; species Moschus berezovskii. Next base: position 5,308,520 of record NC_142487.1, on the reverse strand, counting down.
TGTGTCCAACTCATTGCAACTCCATGGACTGCAGCACACCAGGCTTCTCTGTCCCTCACCATATCCTGGAATTCGCCAGAGTTCAAGTCCATTGACTTGGTGATGCCATCCAACCATCTCATATTCATCTTATTTGGTTACATTTTCACCAACATTTCTGTGTGGTGTAGCTGACTGAGTAAATTTGAGGGCAATGTTAGCACGAGACACAGAGAAGCTTAAGTCATTGGAGAACGGGGAAATCCTGCAAGAAAATGGAGGACCTAGTGAAGCTCAGGGACAGATTGTTCTAGAGAGTCATTAACATCTCTGAGGACCTCTGGGGGCCTTCCCGACCTGTTTGCCCTCAGTAACGCAGCCTAAGAATGAGGGCTGGCAGATGGATAGAGTGGCATTTGCTGAACTGGCTTCTGGAGATCACCCAGGCCTGGTACCACAGTCCTTGGCAGGGCAGGATTCCAGCAGAAGAGGAAGTGATGGTGTGGCCACTTCACCCATGCTTCCACTGAATAGGGGATGCCATCCTGTGTCTTACAAACGCTTTTAACAGTGATCAAAATCAGTGACATCACCTCCGAATGTGACTCTTGTTGAATGCATCTCACATTCAAAAGTGCCTACTGTGTTCTGCTGTTAGAGAGAGGGATCTCTAGGTCTCTGCAGAGGTCTGCTTAGTAGAGAAGACGGGTGAACACAGGCAGTGTTAACACAATGGGAGGCTTGCTGTAACAGTGATATGAACAGATGCCCTGGGAGCAAAGGTGAAGGAATAAAAAATCAGTTGATTCAGATGAGGGGAGTGAAGCAGTAGGGAAGCCATCCCAGAGGCTGCCATGAAGGATGACTAAGATGTGGAGAGAAGAGTAAGACCTCCTTCTGCAGATGAGTCAGACCCCCATTCAGTAACCCACTGGAGCTGAAGTCCAGGGTGTAGAGGAGGTGAGGCTGGACTTTAATTGTGAGAGACCTGGTGTATTATATTTACCTTCATTTGTTTCAGAGATGTTTCCTCCTCTAAAGTTACAGAGATTGACTTTTCTCCCCCCACTTGATCTTATTTTAAATTTACTTTTTATTTTAAATTATACTAAGATAATTCTAAGGTATACCTATCTAAGGTAATAATATCTAAGGTAATTCAGATAACCTTGGATGTTAATAATCAAGACCCATACTCCACAGATGCATAGAAGAGATGCAGGACTTTGGTCCAGTTTCTGCTCTTAGAGAAGTAAAGGAAAAGGCAGTTCTATTTTTAATTTTTAAAAGAAACTATAATGTTTTCTAGGGCTTCCCTGGTGACTCAACAGTAAAGAATTGCCCTGCAATGCAAGAGACCCAGGTTCGATCCCTGGGTTGGGAAGATCCCCTGGAGGAGGGCATGGCAACCCACTCCAGTATTCTTGTCTGGGAGAATTCCACGGACAGAGTAGCATAGAGGGCTACAGTCCTTAGGGTCACAAAGAGTCATACATGACTGAGTGACTAAGCAGCAGCAGCAGCATAATGATTTCCCTGGCGTCTCACCAACTTACATTCTCACCAGTAGTCACAGAAGTTCTCTTTCCTCCACATCCTCACCAAGTCTTGTCTCTTGTCTTTTTGATGCAGTCATTCTGACAGGTGTGAGATGATATCTCATTGTGGTTTTGATTTTCATTTTCCTGATGATCAGCCATGTTGAGCATCTTCTCATGTGCCTGTTGGCCATCTGCATAGCTTCTTTGGAGAAATATTGGTTTGGTTCCTCTTGTCTATTCCTATTTGTTCCTATTTGTCTATTTTAAATCAGAATATCGCTTCTCGGCCTTTTGGCTGAGATCAAGTGTATTTTAAATCAGATTGTTTGAATTTTGTTACTGAGTTGTATGAGTGCATATCTTGCATATATTTGAATATTAACCCCTTTTCAATGATAAAATGATGTTATGTGTCAACTCAGTAAGTAGCTGCTTACATTTGGATTATATTTTGATTCCTTTTAAAAGTCCTTGCCATATACCTAATTTTCCTTAATAGTTGACTTAGCCAGTGAAATAAGAATCAACCTAATTGGTTTGCTCTAATGTAATTATGGGGAGAAATAAGAGATTTTGAAATTCTATTGCATAAGAATAACTCAGGAATATTATTTTTAGTTGACTGTTTTAAAAATATAGTACTAGGATCTTTATCCCTGAATGAGGTAGAGATAAAGTCAGCAAGACTCTACAGTTCTACTATGACAATTTCACATCACACGCTATTTATGCTACCTGTGATTTTCTGAAAGAGATGCTAATAAGACTTGCAAAGTAGTGTGCTTAGCATTTTACTCAAAAATAATGATTTCGTTCCTCAGCTTTATTTATAATCACTGCAAAGTTATTAAAAGGAACAAGAGGGGAAGCTTTCACTCAACGGGTGAAGCTTATTAGAATACTTTCTAGACTGTATGGTGTAAGAGGAAGAAACTGTGAAGAGTGGGGCTGAAATCTTTAACATCATGTATAATTATGTGTACACTGGACCCCCAGTTCACAGGAGAATGTGTGCTATTCTGGTTTTAGTTTTAATTAAAAAGTCAGAATAAATATGACAATTAATTGCCATGCTAGTCAGTTTTACTTATTGTTCTTTTATCCAATAGATTTATCCCTTTATATCCATAACTATATCCATTTATTTACCTACCTAGATATTTTAGTCCTGCTGGGCATTAAATCGAAATACAGCAAAACATAATATCTAGTTTCTTTGGTCATTGCCTTCTCTACTTTTGCTTGCCTAATGTGGGTACCTATGTCTTCTTTAGTGTGGGTCATCTCTGGTTTGAATTTGTGAGCCAGAAATGCCCTAAAAAATCTAATCATCTGTGGTAGTTCTGAAAATGTGAATAAATGGGGATTAACTTCACGCCACCTACTGCAAATCAGATCCCCTTAAGACTTGAAACTAAATTGCAGAAGTGGGTGAATGATGTATGAATATAATGTGATGTTTTACTCATGTTTCTTTGTCTTCAATACTTAGGTACCTGAATGTTTGTGAAATAAGGCAAATTCTGAAAAATATTAATACTCTTTCTAAGGTATTTTTGGTACACTTGTAAGTTTGAAACCATTCAGTACATTTAGGAGGAAGACATTGCAATTATTTTGCTGATTGTTGAAGCTTTACAAAAGATGTTATACTAGATCAGTTTGAAATTGAAAATCGGAAGGAAATACTATTATGGGATGGTTCTAGGCTTTGAGAAATAAGCAGAAAGACTCCATGTCTCACATGAAGTTATTTCATTAAGTTGACCTTTAGGTATTAACCAAATTTTAGAAGTAGAGCCAGAAAGATATACATATAAAGTATAGGGTAAGGATGATGACTTGCAGGAAAAGCAAAACAAAACAAAAACCCAAACAAATAAAAAACAAACACATACAACAAATTAGGAGAGGAAATTATTACTTGAAAAGATTAAATATAACATAGCTGGCTTATGTTATGGTAGTTTCGATGTCAGGTACAAAAGAAAACATGTGCTGTGCTGGTCTTAGCTGTGTTTGACTCTTTGCGACCCCATGGACTGCAGCCCACCAGGCTGCTGTGTCCATGGGGATTCTCCAGGCAAGAATAGTGGAGTGGATTGCCATGCCCTCCTCCGGGGGGTCTTCCCAATCCATGGATCCAACCCAGGTCTCCTGCATTGCGGGTGGATTCTTTATTGACTGAGCCACCATGGAAGCCCAAGAACACTGAGGTGGGTAGCCTATCCCTTCTCCAGGGGATCCTGGCCCAGGAATCAAACCAGGGTCTCCTGCATTGCAGGTGGATTCCCTACCAGCTGAGCTACCAGGGAAATCCTGAAAGAAAACATATTTAGTTGTTGATTTCAAAATAGGAACCATCAAATTTAGAAGTGGAATTTCTTAAAATGTTTTCATTCACTTAGCAAACATGTATTAAAGGTGACTCTTTATTCAGGCACTAGGTAAGGCAGTTCCTGCCCTGAGGAGCTCCTAGAAGAGGGTAGGAGGTGTCAGGAGGTGTGTCAGAGACCAGTGGATCCTTCCAGGGTGAAGGATGTAGTAGTGGGTGGCTGAAGGGGGACATTCAACTTGAACTTCTGCAATTATAAGAGAGTTCATTGTATTTGGGATCTTTAGAAGTAAGACCCCCTCAAAAAAGAGCATAAGTACAACTTCTACTTATTTGTATAGTTCAGAACTTGGAACTCTTTGGCATCTATGCCATGCATGACATTCAAAAATATCTGCATAGGCTAGGGTCTTGGATGCTCAGTTGCTTTGCTCAGTCCGACTCTTTGTGACCCCATGGACTGTTGCCCTTGAGGCTTCTCTGTCCATGGAATTTTCCAGGTAATAGAGTGGGTTGCCATTTCCTTCCCCAGGAGATCTTCCCAACCCAGAGATCGAATCCCTGTCTCTTGGGTCTCCTGCATTGGCAAGCAGATTCTTTACCACTGCACCATTTGGGAAGCCCTTGGGTCAGAGTATTAATGCCATCTTCAAAAGGTTGCTGTTCCTTGTTTTTCTTATTGATTGAACTTTGATGTCATTCAGTCATGCACACATAAGTTCAGAACCTTTCCTAGGCTCCTCTCACAGATACTTCTTGATGTCCTTGTCTTACTTCTTAAGTCTTTCACAGTCTTAATTAGGCTTATCGATTGAAACTTGATATACAAGAAGCAGAGAATGAGTCCAAGTTATATCATGCATCCTTTTGGGAACTCCTGACATTTAATTATGTTTTCACCAATGTGTGTTTATGAGCTGTGTTTTCCTCCTTAAAATTAGAAATAATTAGACAATAGTCTTAATATCTGTGGGCTTCCCAGGTTGTTCAGTGGGTAAAGAATCCACCTGTAATGCAGCAGACTCAGGAGATGTAGGTTCGATCTCTGGGTTGGGAAGACTCCCCGGAGAAGTGCATGGCAACTCACTCCAGTATTCTTGCCTGGAGAATCCCATGGATAGAGGAGCCTGGCGAGCTACAGTCAATAGGGTCACAAAGAGCTGGACATGACTAAAGTGATTGAGCATGACTGTTCTTAATATTTGTGAATTATATTCGTGCAAATTTTAGAATTTTAGAAGCAGACAGAAGAAATACTTATTTTGAAACTTTAAATGTTTAACATTATGTTATATAAATTGATATTATTATAACATAATATTAAGTTGTTATATTTCTCTTTGCTGATTGCTATAGTTAATAACTTTTAATAATAATAAATAATTTGTAATTTTTCCATTAAAATAAGTTTAAAAATTACCTAATAAATTTGCCAAAACACTTTCCCAATCAGAATTCATAAGGATGGATACAACTAAAATAAATTCTCAAAATAGTGGTATCTTTTATTATAACTTTTTATTGTTAAATTATGCTTAAAGCTAACAATTGTTTGAGTCAAACATCTTAAAGATTCTCTTCTTTTTTTTTTGGAGGCAAATTATTTTACAATATTATATTGGTTGGTTTTGCCATACATTGAAATGAATTCGCCCCGGGTTTACGTAAGTTCCCCCTTCTGAACCCCCCTCCCACCTCCCTCCTCCCTTTATCCTCCCTCTGGGTCATCCCCGCATGCCAGCCCCGAGCATCCTATAACATGCATTGACCCTGAACTAGTGATTCATTTCACATATGACAACATACGTGTTTCAATGACATTCTCCCAAATCATCCCACCCTCACCCTCTCCCACAGAGTCCCAAACTGATCTATACATCTGTGTCTCTTTTGCTGTCTCGTATACAGGGTTATCATTTGCATCTTTCTAAATTCCATATATATGCGTTAGTATGCTGTATTGGTGTTTTTCTTTCTGGCTTACTTCACTCTGTATAATAGGCTCCAGTTTCATCCACCTCATTAGAACTGCTTCAAATGTATTCTTTTTAATGGCTGAATAATACTCCATTGTGTATATGTACCAAAGCTTTCTTATCCATTCGTCTGCAGATGGACATCTAGGTTGCTTCCATGTCCTGGCTATTATAAACAGTGCTGCAATGAACATTGGAGTACATGTGTCTCTTTCAATTCTGGTTTCCTCGGTGTGTATGCCTAGGAGTGCGATTGCTGGATCATATGGCAGTTCTATTTCCAGTTTTTTGAGGAATCTCCACACTGTTCTCCATAGTGGCTGTACTAGTTTGCATTCCCACCAACAGTGTAAGAGGGTTCCTTTCTCTCCACATCCTCTCCAGCATTTATTGCATGTAGACTTTTGGATAGCAGCCATTCTGACAGGTGTGAAATGGTATCTCATTGTGGTTTTGATTTGCATCTCTCTGATTATGAGGGATGTTGAGCATTTTTTCATGTGTTTGTTAGCCATCTGTATGTCTTCTTTGGAGAAATGTCTGTTTAGTTCTTTGGCCCATTTTTTGATTGGGTCATTTATTTTTCTGGAATTGAGCTGCAGGAGCTGCTTGTATATTTTGGAGATTAATCCTTTATCAGTTGCTTCATTTGCTATTATTTTCTCCCATTCTGAAGGCTGTCTTTTCACCTTGCTTATAGTTTCCTTTGCTGTGCAGAAGCTTTTGATTTTAATTAGGTCCCATTTGTTTATTTTTGCTTTTATTTCCAATATTCTGGGAGGTGGGTCTTGGAGGATCCTGCTGTGATTTATGTCGGAGAGTGTTTTGCCTACGTTCTCCTCTAGGAGTTTTATAGTTTCTGGTCTTACATTTAGCTCTCTAATCCATTTTGAGTTTATTTTGGTGTATGGTGTTAGGAAGTGTTCTAGTTTCATTCTTTTACAAGTGGCTGACCAGTTTTCCCAGCACCACTTGTTAAAGAGACTGTCTTTTCTCCATTTTATAGTCTTGCCTCCTTTGTCAAAGATGAGGTGTCCATAGGTGCGTGGATTTATCTCTGGGCTTTCTATTTTGTTCCATTGATCTATATTTCTGTCTTTATGCCAGTACCATACTGTCTTGATGACTGTGGCTTTGTAGTAGAGCCTGAAGTCCGGCAGGTTAATTCCCCCAGTTCCATTTTTCTTCCTCAAGATTGCTTTGGCTATTCGAGGTCTTTTGTATTTCCATACAAATTGTGAGATTATTTGTTCTAGTTCTGTGAAAAATATCGTTGGTAGCTTGATAGGGATTGCATTGAATGTATAAATTACTTTGGGTAGTATACTCATTTTTACAATATTTATTCTTCCAATCCATGAACATGGTATATTTCTCTGTCTATTAGTGTTCCTATACACTAATAATGAGAAAATAGAAAGAGAAATTAAAGAAACTATTCCATTCACTGTTGCAATGAAAAGAATTAAATACTTAGGAATATATCTACCTAAGGAAACAAAAGACTTGTACATAGAAAACTATAAAACACTACTGAAAGCAATCAAAGAGGACACTAATAGATGGAGAAATATACCATGCTCATGGATTGGAAGATTCTCTTCTTTAGAAGTAAGTTAAAGTAGAAAGTTGTTCCCAGGTTTGAAAATGTACTTTTTTTGGGTCTAGAGTTCCAGTTTGTTTTCACTTTTTGTGTTTGTAAGTTGGTTTTTTGAATTTCAAGATCATCCTTCATGAACACATATTTAGAATATTTTAATGAATTATTATGCTGCAAATCTAGAATTCAGGATAACTGGATGAATCATTTTGACCTGACCTGATGGCTAACTGTCACGCATTACATACATTTTAATAAGTTTTGGTTAATAATCTCAATCATAAAAAGTCATTTTTATATTATTCCTGTTGACAGGAAAAATATCTGATAGAATTAATAAGATTTTTTGCCTATTACAGATCCAGCTCAGCTCTTTGAAGAATGATAAAACTGACAAATCTCTCTTGTAAGCATAAATCCTCATGGGTTTTATTATATGAATTTTAAACTGTAGATTTTAAATGGCAATTTTAGTCCTTTAACATTAAAGATAATCTCATAAAAGTAAAGGTAGGAGGATTTCATTTCTAATAAGAGAAGTGAAATAAGATGATGAATAGAAGCAAAAATGTAAATTATAAATAAATCTTAGCATACTAAATATGAGTAGTTCCCCATATTTTACAATGACATTAATTATGTATCTTTCTCTCAAATTGTATCCTCTTTCAACATAAACTCACTAAAACAGTGACAATGAAACCTCAAGGCTTCCTTAGTTGTTTGAAGGAAGTGCTTTTTCCCAGTATGAATTAGTGTTGCCAAAAATTGTGAAAGGATTCACAATTTGAAATTCAGTCAAATTTGTATACATGTGATGTTATGTGGGAGGAAAAGTAACAATTAAGGACTTGTTTCTTTGAATTACCATAGAAAATTTTATGAGGGAGAAGATGAGGGAAAAATCAATCACACATTTGTATTATAGAAACAAACTGAATTTTTAAACAATAGATGTTTTTTACGTATTTAAATAGAAGACTATGTTTTCTAGTTCATTTTGTGTAATGTTTTCAGATCTCATAGAGGGAAAGAAGTGTTGGAAAAATTTAGTCACTCATTCTACAAATATTTATTTATAACCGATCACTTTTCTGATGGCTGGAGACATACAACACAGAAAATAGGTAAGATTTTCTGCCCTCATGGAGTGTACACAATACTTCCATTGTTAGCCCACTGACAGAGATGAGAACAATACTTAAACATGCATGTGTGTGTATTTTTCATGCTTGTGTGTACATGTGTATTTATTTATAAGTGAGACATATAGTTTCTAAAGAATTATAAGCATAAAAAAGGAGGGGATGTTTGTGTTTGCCCAAATCCATATGCTGGGCTTCCCAGGTGGTGCTAGTGGTAGACAAACCAGTTGCCAGTGCAGGAGACATAAGAGACACGGGTTCAATCCCTGGGTCAGGAAAATCCCCTGGAGGAGGGCATGACAACCCACGTCGGTATTCTTGCCTAGAGAATCCCATGGACAGAGGAGCCTGGCAGGCTATAGTCCATAGGGTTGCAAAGAGCTGGACATGACTAAAGAGACTTAGTGTGCATATCTGCACAAATCCATATGCAGAAGCTGTAACTCTCAAATAGCTTTGGGGAGGTAGTTGTGTTTAGATGAAGTAATGAGGATGAGGCCCCCCATGATGAGATTAGTGTCCTTATAAGAAGAAGAAGAGAGAACAGAGCTTCCTCCCCCACCTCTCTCTTGGTCATGTGAGGACACAGCCAAAAGAAGGTGGGTGTCTACAAGCCATGAAGAGGTTCCCCCCAGGAAATGGTTCCCCATCTCCAGAACCTTGAGAAGTAAATTTGTACTTTTTTACACCACCCAGTATCTGTGGTATTTTGTTCTAGCAGCACAAATGGGCTAAGAAAGGGACTGGAAAATTTGTGGAGGTCTGGGAAGACTTGTCTTTGGTGATGAGAGTTAACTTAGGCAGGTTGATAAGAAGTTCAAGCCTAAGCCCCGTTTAAGGAGAATGTAGCGACTTCACTTTCACTTTTCACTTTCACACATTGGAGATGGAAATGGCAACCCACTCCAGTGTTCTTGCCTGGAAAATCCCAGGGACGGGGGAACCTGGTGGGCTTCCGTCTATGGGGTCACACAGAGTCGGACACGACTGAAGTGACTTAGCAGCAGCAGCAAACACCTTTCTTTTCACATTCTTTTGCCTTAGACACGTAGGCCTCATAGGCAGCAGTATCTCTTATTCAAGGATATGCTTTTTCAAGCTGAAAATGTATGTTAGGGAGAAGGTCTGCTTAAAACTTCCAGAGCCATGACCTCTGGGTTAACCTGTTCCTTCTGACTAATCTCATGCTGATGTCATCCCAGGATGTATGTTACAGGAAAGGATCTGGGCAAAATTTTCACAGCTTCGAGGTATTTTTTTTTTCTGTTTTCAGCTGCTACCAGAAAAGTATATAATGCTCTGCTTAAACTAGTGAGGTGGGGTCTTTCTACCTGCTTCTGATGTCTATGTTAGAAGTTTTTTCTGTCACTATCACTTTAATAAAATTTCTACTACACAAAGCTCTGAGTGACTGAGACTGTCTTTGGTCCTGGAGTTAAATCTTCTTCTTCAAAGACCTTGAATCCACCATAACACTGTAAGCTTTCATCTATCATCTTGGGGGCTTGTCTGGGATCCCAAGATAAGGTGTAAGCTATTATCATGGAGGCTAAGCTGTAACGCTATCAGTGACTTCAGAAGTGCAGTTACATTGGAATGATGGTAGACAGTGCTTGATTAGTGAATGGTTCAAGAGACAAAGAAGGGAGAAGTTGGAGGCTGTGAGTTTAGGTAACTCTTTTGAGGATGTTTTTCTAGTAAAGGGCATGTGAAGGGGTTGACTTCTGCTTGGAGCATGTGGAATTTACCTCTGGAAACAGGAGGGCAAGCAGAGTATATAGGCGCTGACACTGGGAGATGTGATGGTGGGAACTTGAGGTTCTTTCATGATTTGCTTTTACTCTTGAGCCATTCCCCAGTCAAGCACTGGCCACCATTATTGCAATGAAATTGGAAAAAGCTGCACTTTTCAAGTCACCAGTGACATCTTGTTGCAAATCCACTGGTGGATTTCTACAGGATTTTCTTTCTTCTGCTGCTGCTGCTGCTAAGTCGCTTCAGTTGTGTCCGACTCTGCGCAACCCCATAGACGGCAGCCCACCAGGCTCCCCCGTCCCTGGGATTCTCCAGTCAAGAACACTGGAGTGGGTTGCCATTTCCTTCTCCAATGCATGAAAGTGAAAAGTGAAAGTGAAGTCACTTAGTCATGTCCGACTCTTCACGACCCCATGGATTGCAGCCTACCCGGTTCCTCCATCCATGGGATTTTCCAGGCAAGAGTAGTGGAGTGGGGTGCCATTGCCTTCTCCGTTTCTTTCTTCTAAGACTACATAAAAAGGTAGGATACCCTGATACACATTTGAAAACACTATGGGCAGCCAATAGTGAGATAGAGAAAGTCACAAGAGAGTATTGTCCCCAGGATTAATCCTTGTTCTACTGAAACTCATCTCATCCTCTCACGCAGTCTTTAATAAGCTTGAATCTCTTCATTTGTATTGGTCCAGCTTGGTTTCCTTTAGGTAGCACACCAGCAACCTCTCCTAGAAGTTATATACCCAGAGGCAAGACTACTAGGGCTTTGAAAGTAGATAACACGACTTCCTTCTAATTGCTATCCATGAATATTCAGTCATGCTAATTTCAAAGTCTTTAGATCCATACAAATATCGGTTAAATTCTGAATCTGTCACTTACTAGCTTTGTGACCTTTGGCGAATTGCTAACATTATCTGAGCCTCAATTTCATCTCCTGAAAGTGTTTTATTTGTGAATAGGATTGTCTTGGGGATTAGGTAAGATATTTATGTAAAGTGCTCATCACAGTGTCTGGTCATAAGGCACACAATAGCGCTCAATAAGTATGTTAGCAATTATTATTTTGTTATGGTCATTTTTAATTAAGGCTGTTATGATGATGGTATTATGCTAATGGGAATGAATGATGTAAATATTGTTACTTATGGTTCTCCTCTCATTCTGGGTTTACTGGAGGATTAACATCTTCAGCCCCTTGGAGTTAAGCATGTCCATGGTTTACTTTTGGTTAATGAAACATTGAAGAGCTGGTGTGTGACTCCGCATTATTTTCCCATCTCTCTTGCCTTCCTTGGTTATTGCAGAAACATTTATTGATAAAGGTGGGCCCTTTAGAGGACTGCAGTCCTGGAGAGTTTAAGCCATTAAGATTTTGGTATTATTACCAAAGTATAATTGTCTTAATGAGACTGATTCACAAATTTAGTGAAGGAAAAATTGGTATTGTAGGTGATCATTTCTTTGATGAGTGTGTCTGCAAGGAAAGTTAGAATCTCAGCAGTGACCAGAGCACATAGCTCTAGAGATGAGCAGAGAGTGGTTGAAACATAATACCCTAAGGGCTATAGTGACCATGGGTTTTTTTGGCTGTGCTGTCTCTGAGTGGCATAGACATAGATGTAGGTCAGGCAGAGCAACAGTCCCAGTTTTATCCGGAGCACTATCCAGTCACTGGGGGTATGAAGAAGAGGTTCAGTGCCCAGGAAGGACCAGCCTTCAAGATTTAATTACCTATAGAAAACTGTTAAATCAGTCGTGTCCGACTCTTTGCGACCCCATGGACTGTATCCCGCCAGGCTCCTCTGCCATGGGATTCTCCATGCAAGAATACTGGAGTGGGTTGCCATTTCCTTCTCCAACCTATAGAATAAAATTTAACAAATAAGTTCATCCCTAGGGAGTGAACCAGAATGCATATTAGAAGAATAAGGCAGAAAACCAGCTCTTGAGCTCGGTAAGCGTATATGGTAAGTGTGGGGCAGAGGGGCAAAGTTTGATGGAATGGAAATAGGAGAAATGCTGAATTGTGCTATCATTTGGAATAAGATACTAAAAATGTTGAATGTGTTTTAAAAACTTTAGACTCAAACTATCAGACAAATGAAACCCAAAGTCCCAGAGGAAGAATTCATACAATTAAATAATAAAAAAATCTGGTATAGATTTCACTTCTGAAATTTCATTGGAACTTAATAAAATTTATTTGAAAATACTGTAATACAGTAATTAAACATGAAACTGCATAGCTTGCAAGAAGGAAACTGAACCCTGCCAAGAAATGATCAGATCACAAAAACTATTAATTTTATATTACAGTTATGCAGAAAGTTTGAAAGAAAAGAGTCCTTAGGGATTTTGACTTGTCTGTTAGGAAGAATAAATTGACGGATGGAGTCACGCCATTTGAAGATTTAGTGAGCTGTAGCAAGAATATTACCAGTCAATAATGCCTACCTGCTAGGTAGGAAGGCCAGCCATCTTCAAATTTCTTGTACGTAGCTCCAGGTCTTGTTACCATGTGGGACCTACTGCTTGTTTTTCTTTTCTGCTTCGGTTCTCTATGGCCAAATAAAATATCGATTTTTCTGACATTTGCTAAAGAAATTTTTACTGTTGCTATTGCCCCTTGGTGTAATGGCTGATGTTTTCCATGGGCCAGTGTTGGTAGAGTGAGGTTATAGCAGCTGCACAGAAGAGATAAATCCCCAAATAAGAGAACTGAAATGAGATACAAGTTTATTTCTCTCTTTCATTAAAGAAGTCAAGACAAAGGAGGCAAGAATATAAAATGGAGAAAAGACAGTCTCTTTAACAAGTGGTGCTGGGAAAACTGGTCAGCCACTTGTAAAAGAATGAAACTAGAACACTTCCTAACACCATACACCAAAATAAACTCAAAATGGATTAAAGATCTAAATGTAAGACCAGAAACTATAAAACTCCTAGAGGAGAACGTAGGCAAAACACTCTCCGACATAAATCACAGCAGGATCCTCCAAGACCCACCTCCCAGAATATTGGAAATAAAAGCAAAAATAAACAAATGGGACCTAATTAAAATCAAAAGCTTCTGCACAGCAAAGGAAACTATAAGCAAGGTGAGAAGACAACCTTCAGAATGGGAGACAATAATAGCAAATGAAGCAACTGATAAAGGATTAATCTCCAAATTATACAAGCAGCTCCTGCAGCTTAATTCCAGAAAACTAAGTGACCCAATCAAAAAATGGGCCAAAGAACTAAACAGACATTTCTCCAAAGAAGACATAAAGATGGCTAATAAACACATGAAAAAATGCTCAACATCCCTCATCATCAGAGAAATGCAAATCAAAACCACAATGAGATACCATTTCACACCAGTCAGAATGGCTGCTATCCAAAAGTCTACATGCAATAAGTGCTGGAGAGGGTGTGGAGAGAAGGGAACCCTCTTACACTGTTGGTGGGAATGCAAACTAGTACAGCCACTGTGGAGAGCAGTGTGGAGATTCCTCAGAAAACTGGAAATAGAACTGCCATATGATCCAGCAATCGCACTCCTAGGCATACACACCGAGGAAACCAGAATTGAAAGAGACACATGTACTCCAATGTTCATTGCAGCACTGTTTATAATAGCCAGGACATGGAAGCAACCTAGATGTCCATCTGCAGATGAATGGATAAGAAAGCTTTGGTACATATACACAATGGAGTATTTCTCAGCCATCAAAAAGAATGCATTTGAATCAGTTTTAATGAGGTGGATGAAATTGGAGCCAATTATACAGAGTGAAGTAAGCCAGAAAGAAGAACATCAATACCGTATATTAACGCATATATATGGAATTTAGAAAAATGGTAACCTGAACCCTGTATAAGAGACTGCAAAAGAGACATAGGCATTTAGAACAGTCTTTGGGACTCTGTGGGAGAGGGTGAAGGTGGGATGATTGGAGAGAATGGAATTGTAGCATGTATATTATCATAAGTGACCAGTCCAGGTTCGACGCATAAATTTTCCTCTGTTCATTTCTTTGCATTTGTGCTTTTTTAATAAAATTCTTTTTTAGATATAAAAAGTTAAAAAAAAAAAAAGAAGTCTAAGACTCGTACTGTGGCTTCATGGCCAATAGGATTCTAGCTTTCCTCTGGGACTAAGTGCTGTCATTTTAGTTGGCCTCCATCTGCAAGGCCTTTTCATTGCAGGCCATGAACAGGAGGAAATACAGAAAGACACACCAAAAATATGCTTCTCCTATCAGCTTCCATTAAAGAGCTTTCCAAGAGGCTACATACAGCATTTCTGCTCACATTTCATTGGTGTAGACTTAGCCACATGACTCTGCCCAGCAACAAGGGGAGCTAGTAATTCCAGGCAGCAGGGAGCCCCCTCTACTGCTCTGCTAACATAGATTGAGGATGGAGGTCAGAAGGTAAGTGGCTATCTGACTTGCACAAATGCTTCTGGGGATGTATAACTTCCATGTACAACTCAGGGTTTTTTTCCTAAATAAAAAGTATTTTTCATTAAAAACATGCAGATTCATTGGACAGCTCGTGGAACATACAATGACAAGAAAAGAAAAGCATTAAATATTTTCTCTAATTACATAGTCCAGAAATAACACTACTGACATTGGTATATATCCTTTTGGAATTTCACATATATTATGCACTTATATATTTATGTATATAAACTAATAAATATATTTATATGTTGTAGGTTATCAGTTAGTTAGTCAGTCATTCAGTTCAGTCACTCAGTCGTGTCCGACTCTTTGGGACCCCAAGAACTGCAGCATGCCAGGCCTCCCTGTCCATCACCAACTCCTGGAGTTTACCCAAACTCATGTCCATTGAGTTGGTGATGCCATCCAACTATCCCATCCTCTGTCATCCCCTTCTTCTCCCACCTTCAATCTTTCCCAGCATCAGGGTCCTTTCAAATGAGTCATTTCTCCACATCAGGTGACCAAAGTATTGGAGTTTCAGCTTCTGCATCAGGCCTTCCAATGAATATTCAGGACTGACTTCCTTCAGGATGGACTGGTTGGATTTCCTTGCAGTCAAAGGGACTCTCAAGAGTCTCCTCCACCACGAGTTCAAAAGCATCAATTCTTCAGCACTCAGCTTTCTTTATAGTCCAACTCTCACTCCATACATGACGACTGGAAAAACCATAGCCTTGACTATACAGACCTTTGTTGGCAAAGTAATGTCTCTGCTTTTTAATATGCTATCTAGGTTGGTCATGACTTTTCTTCCAAGAAGCAAGCATCTTTTAATTTCATGGCTGAAGTCACCATCTGCTGTGATTTTGGAGCCCCCCAAAATAAAGTCTGTCACTGTTTCCCCGTCTATTTGCCATGAAATGATGGGACCAGATGTCATGATCTTAGTTTTCTGAATGTTGCGTTTTAAGCCAACTTTTTCACTCTCCTCTTTCACTTTCATCAAGAGGCTCTTTAGTTCCTCTTCACTTTCTGCCATAAGGGTGGTGTCATCTGTGTATCTGAGGTTATTAATATTTCTCCCGGCAATCTTGATTCCAACTTATGCTTCATCCAGTCTGACATTTGGCACGATGTACTTTGCATGTAAGTTAAATAAGCAGGGTGACAATAAGCAGCCTTGATGTGCTCCTTTTCCTATTTGGAACCAGTCTGTTTTTCCATGTCCAGTTCTAACTGTTGCTTCCTGACCTGAATAAGATTTCTCAAGAGGCAGGTCAGGTGGTCTGCTATTCCCATCTCTTTAAGAATTTTCCACAGTTTGTTGTGATCCTCACAGTTAAGGACTTTCCCAGTGGCTCAGACAGTAAATTGTCTGCCTACAGTTTGGGAGACCCAGGTTTAATCCCTGGGTTGGGAAGATCCTCCAGAGAAGGAAATGGCAACCCACTTCAGTACTCCTGCTTGGAAAATCCTATGGACAGAGGAGCCCGTTAGGCTAGAGTCCATGCATTGCAAAGAGTCAGACATGACTGAGCGACTTCACTTTCACTCATACAGTCAAAGGCTTTAGCGTAGTCATTAAAGTCATTAAAGATTTCCGGAAATCTCTCGCTTTTTCAATGATCAAATGGATGTTGGCAATTTGATCTCTGGCTCCTCTGCCTTTTCTAAATCCAACTTGAACATCTGGAAGTTCAGGGTTAACATACTGTTGAAGCCTGGCTTGGAGAATTTTGAGCATTACTCTGCTAGTGTGTGAGATGAGTGCAATTGTGCGGTAGTCTGAGCATTCTTTGTCATTGCCTTTCTTTGGGATTGGAATGAAAACTGACCTTTTCCAGTCCTGTGGCCACTGCTGAGTTTTCCAAATGTGCTGGCATATTGAGTGCAGCACTTTCACAGCATCATCTTTTAGGATTTGAAATAGCTCAACTGGAATTCCATCACCTCCACTAGCTTTGTTCGTAGTGATGCTTCCTAAGGCCCACTTGACTTCTCATTGCAGGATGTCTGGCTCTATGTGAGTGATCACACCGTTGTGATTATCTAGGTCGTGAAGATCTTTTCTGTACAGTTCTTCTGTGTATTCTTGCCACCTCTTCTTAATATCTTCTGCTTCTGTTAGGTCATACCATTTCTGTCCTTTATTGTGCCCATCTTTGCTTGAAATTTTGTTCCCTTGGTATCTCTAATTATCTTGAAGAGATCGCTAGTCTTTCCCATTCTATTCTTTTCTTCTGTTTCTTTGCGTTGATCGCTGAGGAAGGATTTCTTATCTCTCCTTGTTACATTTTGAAACTCTGCATTCAAATGGGTATATCTTTCCTTTTCTCCTTTGCCTTTCACTTCTCTTCTTTTCACAGCTATTTGTAAGGCCTCCTAGACAACCATTTTGTCTTTTTGCACTTCTTTTTCTTGGGGATGGTCTTGATCCCTGCTTTCCTGTACAGTTGCATGAACCTCCATCCATAGTTCTTCAGGCACTCTATCAGATCTAATCCCTGGAATCTGTTTGTCGCTTCCACTGTATAATCATAAGGGATTTGATTTAGGTCATACCTGAATGATCATCTTCAATTTAAGTCTGAATTTGGCAATGACGAGTTCATGATCTGAGCCACAGTCAGCTCCCGGTCTTGCTTTTGCTGACTGTATAGAGCTTTTCCATCTTTGGCTGCAAAGAATATAATCAATTTGATTTCGGTGTTGACCATCTGGTGATGTCCATGTGTAGAGTCTTCTCTTGTGTTGTTGGAAGAGGGTGTTTTCTATAACCAGTGCATTCTCTTGGCAGAACTGTTAGCCTTTGCCCTGCTTCATTCTGTACTCCAAGGCCAAATTTGCCTGTTACTCCAGGTATTTCTTGACTTCTTACTTTTGCATTCCAGTCCCCTATAATGAAAAGGACATCTTTTTTGGGTGTTAGTTCTAGAAGGTGTTGTAGGTCTTCATAGAACCATTCAACTTCAGCTTCTTCAGCATTACTGGTTGGGGCATAGACTTGGATTACTGTGATATTGAATGTTTTGCCTTGGAAACGAATAGCGATCATTCTGTCGTTTTTGAGATTGCATCCAAGTACTGCATTTTGGACTCTTTTGTTGACCATGATGGCTACTCTATTTCTTCTAAGGGATTCCTGCCCACAGTAGTAGATATAATGGTAATCTGAGTTAAATTTACCCATTCTAGTCCATTTTAGTTCGCTGATTCCTAAAATGTTGATGTTCACTCTTGCAATCTCCTGTTTGACCACTTCTAATTTACATTGATTCATGGACCTAATATTCCAGGTGATAGATGTGTACAAATACATATGAGATATATGTTTAATTTGAACTGTACTATAATATTATTTTGTATGTATTTTATTTATATTAACGTTTCCTTGTATCAATAATATTTTTGGAAACTGTATTTAAAAATTTTATTGCTCTGTAGTATTCCATCCTAGCAAAGATTTACCTTGACTAATTTAAATGATACCCATAAATAAATGTTATACCTAAGTTTTCAGTGTTATGTTTTATATGATGATGAACACTATGTTTTTGTTTGAGCTCATTTTGTATTAATTCCTTAGTCTAATTGTTAGTAAAAGAACTATTTGGTCAAAGGTTTTATTTTGATGATTCAATATTATGTGTTTTACTTAAATATTTATATTTAGATAATTTTACTATTGAGGATATTTGGTAAAACTAAATTTAAGACAAAATCTAAATTAAGATATACCTTGTGAAAATAAATGAGTTTATGCAAGCAATTTTTAAAGGCTACTTTAGAGTATTGGTGTTTCTATCAATAAGTTTGTCTTAACAACACCACCACTACCACCCCCCACACACAGAAAAAAGGATGACCAGCTATAGACACTTCTAGCATCACTGCCTTTCATAACATGTATATCCAATCCTGAATGCTGTCTTCCTAACGTTGATATTAGCGTTGAATCAGACATTTTCTTTCTTGCCTATGAAAGGAATTCTGAGAGTATTTATGTATATGCACAAGAGTGGGAAGGGTTCGTTGGGAGGAAGATTTGAATGCGTTCATGAGTCTTTGATTCCATTGACCTAACTGGGAATGCTGCCTTATCAGTAATGTAAAAGAGTTGGGATGCAAATGTACGACTGCACAGGGGAAAAAAAACTCATTTCCTCGAGCACTGTTCTTAATATGTGAGGAGACACCAGTTTTCTGTCTTAAATTCAGACCTATAGGTTCCATTAGCTTCTTGTTAATTAAGTGGAGAATTGCAAAAACCAGAACACTTCATTTATAAACAATTCAGACTCTCTCTTAAGACACTTGAAAGCAAGGTCAAACTTAGAAAAAGCAGATCTTTCATAGTAGTGTGCTTAAATAGTCTTTGGTGTATCTTATACACTTTCTTAATTGACAACTTGGAAAAAATTAATCACCCAGGGACCTCCAGAATAGTTTAACTTTTCATAGAAGGACTGAAGCCTTGAAGGTCTTCCCCAAAACAGAATCTGAACTTGTATATATTTTATTTATTTGGCTGTACTGGGTCTTAGTTGCAGCCTGCAAGATCCTCAGTTGAGGAATAAGGAATCTAGTTCCCTACCCAGGGATTGAACTTGGACCCCCTGCATTGGGAGTCAGCCACTGGGTCACCAGGGAAGGCCCTGAACATGTATATTTGAATAGTAAGTGTTTGAGAATTTTTTAAATGTGATTGTTAGTATGGACAAAGGGAGAATATTGACACAGTCAATAATTATGGTTAGAGATCTGCATTTGGGAGGAAATCTTTAAAATTTGCTTAGTATTTCACTTTGCTTGATTTCATCCCAACTGAGCAATTTAATACATCTCACTTTTGAAAAGTTAAGAATCATTTTCATAGTTTGGAATACAGGAACTTTACTCCAGGAATCATCTCTTAATTTTTTTTCAGACTTTGGAAGAAGTACTTTACAGCAAAAGGTTCACTTCAGCCATTTGCATCTAAAGACTTACTGCACTTTTTTTTTTCTTCAGACACTGCTGAGATAGACGTCCTATTAATTGAATATGTATTATGGGTCAAGTCCTTCATGTGTGTTGCTTCGTATTTTCACAGAAAATATGCAGGGCAGGAGTTATCATTACTCCTTTATAAATGAGGAATCTGAGTTTCAGAGAGGGGGGCCATTTGCGTCAGATCCCACAGCTAGTAAGTGTCATAAGAAAGATTGGAACGTAGGTCATGTGGGATGAAGGTACCACCATGTGGGCCTAGGGTAGCCACTGACTCTGGGGTGGAGCAGATTAAAGGTGCAATGGCATTGAATGACCGTGAAAGTGGACATGAAGAGTTCAAAAGTAAAACTTCAAAGTATTACTTTGGTTAAGTTTGTTTTTTATTATTTAAAACCAAAATCCAGTAAAAAGAGGGAAGGTTCAGAATCAAATATTAGTCAACCCACACATTATTATGATGGAGAAGAACACCCAGCATCTTGGCCTTTTGGAAATTTTATACTCTTGAGCACTTATCCTAATTTGATCTAGTTGTAAAATAGAGGGGGACTTGTTTTGAGTTAACTAATGAAATAAGTGAGTGGTTTTCTTTCCAGGGCCTCATTACTCTTCAAAGTTTACAGCAGTGTCTGCAGCATAAACAGCATCAACTTAACACTTACAGAAGGCTCCCAATGTATCAAGTGGTAAGTAGATAAGAACTTAGACAATTTAGGAAGGAATACGTTAATCGAGGAGGGAGTATAAACAACATCACATTTTCACATAGACTATTTATTAATTTGCAATGCTCAAATGCTAATTGGATCTCCACTGTGCAAGGCAGTATTTAAGGACCCTGATATGTTTAGTCTTTGAGAGACAGCATAGCTTAGTGCTTAAGATATCTAAAGAAGGGTTCTTGAGAGCAAATCCTAAAATTCTGAACAAGCCATTTACCAGATGTGTGTTCTTTATGGATAGTTTATTGCCTCTCTGCCTCAGTCTTCTTATCTTTACAGTGAAGTTAATAACAGCAAGTTTCTAACAGGCTTCTTATGAAGATTCCATGTGTGACTCTTTGTAAAGCCTTTAGAACACTTTTCTTGGAGAAGTGAATGCTATCCACTCGAGATTCTTGCCTGGAAAATCCCATGGACAGAGGAGCCTGGTGGGCTACAGTCCATGGGGTCACAAAGAGTTGAACACGACTGAGTGACTGAACACATACAAAATCAAATTTTATTATTATTATTTTGACCATACTGAGTGCTGTGTGGGATCTTAGTGCCCCAATCAGTGTTCAAACCTAAGGCCCCTGCCTTGGGAGCTCAGAGTCTTAACTGCTGGATCACCAGGGAAGTCCCTATGCCCCTTCAAACTTTAAATCGAATGTATACAAGCAGACATTGGAGATAGCATAGGTTCGGTTCCAGAGCACTGCAATAAATGAATATCACTAAAGTGAAGTCCCACAGGTTTTTTTGTTTTCATACAAAAGTTATGTTTACACTCTAGTAATTTATGGGGTGGGCAATAGTGTTGTGTCTTAAAAAAATAATGTACATACCTTAATTAAAAAATACTTTATCAGTAAAAATGCTAACCATCAGCTGAGCCTTTGGTGAGTTATAGTAGTAACATCAAAGATCCCCAACAAATTTAATAATAATGAAAAACCCTGAAATATTATGAGAATAACTAAAATGTGGCATAGAGATGTGAAATGAGCAAATGCTACTAGAAACAAGGCATTGACAGGCTTTTTTGATGCAGCAGTACTTTCTTGGGCCAAAGCCAACTCTGGGTCTTTTGTTGTCCAGGAATTCTCCAGGCCAGAATACTGAAGTGGGTTGTCTCTCCCTTCTCCAGGAGATCTTCCCAACCCAGGGATCGAACCCAGGTCTCCTGCATTGCAGGTGGATTCTTTACCAGCTAGTTGAGCTATCAAGGAAGCCCTGTCCAAACCTTCAGTTTGTTAAAAAAAAAAAAAAAAAAAGCAGTATTTGAGAAGAACAAGAAAGTAAAATACAGTAAAATGAGGTATGTCATGTCTATAATAAGATAACATTTTCAGATAGTTAAAAGCTCAGAAAGCTTACCTACTGTACTTCCTAAGGAGCTTGTTTATGGTAATGATAACCCTGTATGTGAGACAGCAAAAGAGACACAGATGTATAGAACAGTGTTTTGGACTCTGTGGGAGAGGGCGAGGGTGGGATGATTTGGGAGAATGGCATTGAAACATGTAAATTATCATATGTGAAACGAATTGCCAGTCCAGGTTCGATGCATTATGCAGGGTGCTTGGGGCTGGTGCACCGGGATGACCCAGAGGGATGGGATGGGGAAGCAGGTGGGAGGGGGGTTCAGGATGGGGAACACATGTACACCCATGGTGGATTCATGTCAATGTATGGCAAAACCAATACAATATTGTAAAGTAAAAAAAAAGGAATGTGCTAAGTCGCTTCAGTCATGTCCGACTCTTTCAAATCCTATGGACTGTAGCCTACTAGGCTCCTTTGTACATGGGATTCCCCAGGCAAGAATACTGGAGTGGGTTTCCATGCACTCCTCCAGGGAATCTTTCTGACCCAGAGATCGAACCTGTGTCTCTTATGTCTCCTGCATTGGCAGGCAGGTTCTTGACCACTAGCGCCACCTGGGAAGCCCTATTTAAAGATGGAAAGTGAAAGTGTTAGTGGCTCAGTCCTGTCTGACTGTTTGCGATTCCACTGTGTCCATGGGATTCTTCAGGCTCCTCTGTCCATGGGATTCTTCAGGCAACAATACTGGAGTGGGTAGCCATTCCCTTTTCCAGGGGATCTTCCCAAACCAGAGATCAAACCTGGGTCCCCTGCATTGTAGGCGGATTCTTTACCATCTGAGCCACCAAGGAAGCCCTTATTGGACAAGAACAAAACGGGGAGCAAATAAAAAACGAACAACAGGTGGCATCCAGGAAACAGTGCATCTCCCTTAGGAGGGACTTGAAGCACAGTCCTGTGTAGACAGCTGGACTGGGGCCCTGAGAGCCATCAGTTCAGGCTGAGAAAGAAGATGGAGGGCCAGAAGGGAGAACTAAGAACAAGAGTTTAGGGAAGTTTGGTAATTCACTTGAGGGACTGGATGTGTTAAGAAAAACCATATAAGGAAAAAAAAAAAAAAGACAACCAGGAAAACTTGGAAAACATACTCAGTGCTCTGTTGGGCCAAGACCAACAATGAATGGGTCTTTTCTTGTCCAGCCGTTCTCTCTTGGTTGTGTCATCAGGTCCCTCTGGTACAGTCCCTAAAGTAAAGCTCTCCAACTCTTCAATTCTGTGTGCTGGGAGTGGGCTGGGCGTGTGCTGTTCATATGTACATTTGCTAGGCCTAGAAGAGTTACATTCAGACTGAGATGGGCCAGCATCACTGTATAGCACCTGAAGTTGCCGCTGACAGCCTGAGAGGTAAGAAGAAACAACTGATGGGATGGTGAAAAGAAATGCCAGTTAACAGGGTGACAAACTGGCTCATGTTTTGTTCAGGAATGAATGGCTTTTCTGACCTACACCAGGCCACTGCTTTCATTGCAAAGGGCAGAGTGTCATCACAATGAATCTAGTCATTGTTTTAGATGTGTGTTTTCCCATGAGTTATATCTAGACCTGATACCAAGCCTCATGCCTCCAGCACACACTTCAGCTCTCATTCTGTGATCTTTTTAGCTACATGTATTTGGTTAAAATTGTCATCTGATTAAATTTTCATTAAGCTAAAAGTTTTGGACTATGTGTATGCCATAGGGCTTCCCTGATAGCTCAGTTGGTAAAGAATTCGCCTGCAATGCAGGAGACTGCGGTTCATTTCCTGGGTTGGAAAAATCTGCTGGAAAAGGGATGGGCTATCCACTCCGGCATTCTTGGGTTTCCCTTGCGGCTCAGTTGCTAAAGAATCTGCCTGGAATGCAGGAGACCTGGGTTCGAAGATCCCTTGGAGAAGGGAAAGGCTACCCACTCCAGTATTCTGGCCTGGAGAATTCCACGGACTATAGTCCGTGGAGTTGCAAAGAGTCAGACATGACTGAGCGACTTTCACATGTGTATGCCAGTGGATTTGGGCTTTAAATAATGATAAAGTATTTCTTCATAAATAGAAAGTTTCAAATAACACATTCAATATGGGGTGCCAAAAGTGGTGCTTTCCACATGGGAACGCCTTAAGGTCTAATGCTGACTCATCTATCAGATAATCAATAATATATAACCTACTTGAAGTCAAGAAAGTTCAGGGAAGATGGTTAAATATGCATAATTTGGGAATTTTTATTAGTATTTTCTTCATCATTGTCCCCTAAGTTATTTTGTCAGGTGAGAATAGCTTCTTTCAGGCATGGGTTTCCTTCTTACATCTTAAACTTCCAAAGAAAAATGATATAATAATTCTTATGAATTATAAAAGCTCTGACTTGAGAGGGCTATTTTAAATCAGAAAGAAAAGGTTCAGGTGACTAGTTCATGAAGTATCAATTAATTTATACATTTGTCCCTTTAAAGGATTTGTATCACTTCTACTTGGTGCAGCCTAGTAATTAGTTTGGAATTATCTTTAAAGAATAGAGGTGAGATTAATGTTTCAAATCTAAGTGAAAATTAGTGAGAAACATTTTCTCTAGGAGAAAGAACTCTGATAGCCTCATGTTACTAGAGAAATTTGATAACTGGCATAGTGATAATCTTATTTACTGAATGATTTTTCATTAACAGGAACAACACTAATAAAAACAAAGAAATAAATGCCATATGGAAATTGAAGGTACAGAAGAACAAACACACTGTTAACTTTGTCCAAAAGAAAATCAATTTTAGTGATATATTAAGGTCAGTGGCCTGGCAGTCTCAAAAGGATGAGGGGTCATATTTAGTCATCACTTAGCCTGGTAGCTCAGATGGTAAAGAATTCACTTGCAATGCAGGAGACCTGGGTTTGATCCCTGGGTCGGGAAAATCCCCTGGAGAAGAGAATGTCTACCCACTCTAGTATTCTTCCCTGGAGAATTCTATGAACAGAGGAGCCTGGTAGACTACAGTCCATGGGGTCACAAAGAGTTGGACATGACTGAGCAATGAGAACACTTTAGCCAGAGACCAAAAGAGTAGATTGTTCCATGTATTTCTTTTTTGAAATGTTATTTTTTCTATGAAAGGAGCTTTATTATTTAGATGACAATTCTGTACATGTATAACATGGTGTTTTTACACCTTCTGCAAATAACCTTCTTAAATGCAATTAATGTGACAGAGACCCAATTAGAAACAAATGAGGTGAAGTAAAGGTCAACATCTACAGGACCTAGGATACATGGTTGATGAGGAAACAGAAGAGGTTGGTAGGGATGATTTATGGCTTTTATAAGCACCAATTTAGTTTTTGCACTGAAAGACAGAAAAATAGACAAGATAAATCACAAACTTTTGGGTCTGACATGACCCACATCTATCTAATCTACTATTAATCTGGTTTGTCTGTACTCTCACTTCAACAGTTGTTCCATTAAATTGCATTTTAAAAGCCAAGAGGTCACTGCTTTCTGGTATAAGTCTTAGTAATCTATGGTCTGAAACCTATCAGATTGCCATTGATTGAAACTTGGCCTTATATTTACCTGGAATCAAGAATTGATTGTCCTGGGAAATTCTAGGGACAGAGGAGTCTGGTGGGCTTTAGTCCATGGGGTCACAAAGAGTCAGACACAATTGAGCATGCGTACACACACTGTGTATTTATATACATATATATATATATATATATATATATATATGTCATTTCAGTTCAGTTGCTCAGTCGTGTCCGACTCTTTGCAACCCCATGAATCACAGCACGCCAGGCCTCCTGTCCATCACCAATTCCCGGAGTTCACTCAAACCCATGTCTATCGAGTCAGTGATGCCATCCAACCGTTATATCCTCTGTCGTCCCCTTCTCCTCCTGCCCCCAATCCCTCCCATGATCAGGGTCTTTTCCAATGAGTCAACTTGTTGCATGAGGTGGCCAAAGTATTGGAGTTTCAGCTTTAGCATCAGTCCTTTCAATGAACACCCAGGACTGATCTTTAGGATGGACTGGTTGGATCTCCTTGCAGTCCAAGGGACTCTCAAGAGTCTTCTCCAACACCACAGTTCAAAAGCATCAATTCTTCGGGGATCAGCTTTCTTCACAGTCCAACTCTCACATCCATACAAGACCACGGGAAAAACCATAGCCTTGACTAGATGGACCTTGGTTGGCAAAGTAATGTCTCTGCTTTTTAATATACTATCTAGGTTGGTCATAACTTTCCTTCCAAGGAGTAAGCGTCTTTTAATTTCATGGCTGCAATCAGCATCCGCAGTGATTTTGGAGCCCCTCAAAATAAAGTCTGACACTGTTTCCACTGTTTCCACTGTTTCCCCATCTATTTCCCATGAAGTGATGGGACCAGATGCCATAATCTTCATTTTCTGAATGTTGAGCTTTAAGCCAACTTTTCCCACTCTCCTCTTTCACTTTTATCAAGAGGCTTTTGAGTTCCTCTTCGCTTTCTGCCATAAGGGTGGTGTCATCTGCATATCTGAGGTTGTTGATATTTCTCCCGACCTAAATCAAATCCCTTATGATTATACAGTGGAAGTAAGAAATAGATTTAAGGGACTAGATCTGATAGACAGAGTGCCTGATGAACTATGGACGGAGGTTCGTGACATTATACAGGAGACAGGGATCAAGACCATCCCCATGGAAAAGAAATGCAAAAAAGCAAAATGGCTGTCTGGGGAGGGCTTACAAATAGCTGTGAAAAGAAGAGAAGTGAAAAGCAAAGGAGAAAAGGAAAGATATAAGCATCTGAATGCAGAGTTCCAAAGAATAGCAAGGAGAGATAAGAAAGCCTTCCTCAGTGATCAATGCAAAGAAATAGAGGAAAACAATAGAATGGGAAAGACTAGAGACCGCTTCAAGAAAATTAGAGATACCAAGGGAACATTTCATGCAAAGATGGGCTCGATAAAGGACAGAAATGGTATGGACCTAACAGAAGCAGAAGATATTAAGAAGAGGTAGCAAGAATATACAAAAGAACTGTAGAAAAAAGATCTTCACAACCTAGATAATCCCGATGGTGTGATCACTGACCTAGAGCCAGACATCTTGGAATGTGAAGTCAAGTGGGCCTCAGGAAGCATCACTATGAACAAAGCTTGTGGCGGTGATGGAATTCCAGTTGAGCTATTTCAAATCCTGAAAGATGATGCTGTGAAAGTGCTGCACTCAATATGCTAGCAAATTTGGAAAACTCAGCAGTGGCCACAGGCCTGGAAAAGGTCAGTTTTCATTCCAATCCCAAGGAAAGGCAATGGCAAAGAATGCTCAAACTACCACACAATTGCACTCATTTCACATAATAGTAAAGTAATGCTCAAAATTCTCCAAGCCACACTTCAACAATATGTGAACCATGAACTTCCAGATGTTCAAGCTGGTTTTAGAAAAGGCAGAGGAACCAGAGATCAAATTGCCAACATCCACTGGATCACTGAAAAAGCGTGAGAGTTCCAGAAAAACATCTATTTCTGCTTTATTGACTATGCCAAACCTTTGACTGTGTGGGTCACAATGAACTGTGGAAAATTCTGAAAGAGATGGGAATACCAGACCACCTGACCTGCCTCTTGAGAAACCTGTATGCAGGTCAGGAAGCAACAGTTAGAACTGGACATGGAACAACAGGCTGGTTCCAAATAGGAAAAGGAGTACTTCAAGTCTGTATATTGTCACTCTGCATATTTAACTTATATGCAGAGTACATCATGAGAAATGCTGGGCTGGAAGAAGCAGAAGCTGGAGTCAAGATTGCCGGGAGAAATATTGATAATCTATGTATATATAAATATATATATATGAGGATTTATACTCAGGCACGTGTGTGGGTGTAACCTACAAAACATCAAAAAAACAAAAACAAAACTTACCTGGAATCAGCAGTTTAATGTTTAAAATATTTCATCAACCAGCTTATGTCCTAAAATTATTACCATTAAATACTAAGATTTCTCTAAAGTAGAGCAGTGATATTTTATGATGTTTTATAGCAATTCACAGGTTTTTCTTCTTTTATCAAAATAGTATTGAAGTAAAAATGTTAGTGCTAGAAGTGATTTTTAAAAATCCAAATCAATCTCTCCTAGTCATTTAATATTTCACAAAGTTAGAACTTTTGGAATAAAACAGATGGCTGCTTAATTTTTACAGTTATATTTTCTTCTTTCTGTTATTCATTAATCTTTTTTTTGGCTTTAAATAGAGCTTTTTAAACATTAGCACATCAGATACTGTTGACTGCCTAACTAGTATTCAATTCTGTCTTTCTGACACCCAAATATTGATTTTCTCAATCTGGATTATGTGCCCACATGCTCAGTTGCTGTGTCGTATCCAACTCTTTGTGACTCGTGGACTGTATCCCGCCAGATTCCTCTGTCCATGGGATTCTCCAAGAAGAATACTTCAGTGGGTTGCCATTTCCTTCTCCAGGGGGTCTCTGGATCACCAACTCTTTGTGACTCGTGGACTGTATCCCGCCAGATTCCTCTGTCCATGGGATTCTCCAAGAAGAATACTTCAGTGGGTTGCCATTTCCTTCTCCAGGGGGTCTCTGGATCACAAATAACCTTTATTAGTCTAGCGATGATTATCCTGTTTGCCATTGGTTGGTTTTGGAGTGGATTTAGACTCTAGTTTTAGACAATGAAATAAGAAGGGATGTCTTCTTGGAGCTTACTAGGAAATATTTTCTTATGGGATCTAGGAAATATGCCCAGGTGAATAATAAATTACATTCCCATGATGATTGCTGTGTAGGGGGCTCAGAAAACAATTGGTATAAATTTGAGCAAGGGATGGAGGTCCATAGGGAGGAAACTAAGAAAAAACGCTTGAAAGAATTTGGTAATGTCCTTGAAAGGTTGATTGTATTAAGACAAACAACAGAATTAAAAAGAAAGCAATTTGGAAGGACTTGAAAATTTTTTCCTTGTTTAAGGTGCTCAAGGGCATCGCTGGAAATTCTTCTGAATTGCTTCCTTCCTGATTATTTGTCAGTTTCTATGTCAGTCATTCACTGAAATAAACTTCTCTGGCTTCTCACCATTTTAACTGTTCTTTTGTACTCCGAGACACTAGAAGAGGTGATCTGTTTTCTTATTCCTAGATGTGGTCTGGCTGTGAGGTCAGTAGTAGTGTGACCATCTTGATAGTTTCCTGAAGTCTAAATCACTGCTGGGGAGACGGCAGAGGAAAGAGAACTGTAGGGAAGCTGTTCCCTGCCCTGTTCTTCCTGTAGGTTTATTGTCATATGCTATAAATAATCCTCTTATCATTTATTCCAATTTGAATGTAGGCTTTCTGATACTTGTGGCTAATAGATCCATTCACAAAAATGAAAATCTCATTGAATCTTCAGTCTGTGTTAAGATGCCCCTTGGGTAGGATAAATAAAGGCATAAAGACAATTATTTAGGCATGCCTCCCATCCACTTTATCCCTGTCTCCCAAAGCCTTTGGGTTGGTTGGAAATAGGGATCTTTTCTCTGTTACAATAGCGTTTCCCTAACTCCTTCTTTCAAACGTATTTGTTGTATCTTTTCAGGTCTCGGTTCCTGGATCTCTTATTTTTATAATCTACTGCTATTCTCCAGGTAATTTCATGACTTTAAGTACCAACTACACACTGACAATGTCTAAATTTACATTTCCAGCCTGGAGCTCTTGCCTGAACTCCAGACTCCTGTCTCCTAGAATCAGCAGATCTCCTGACATCTTCACTTGGGCTTCTAATAGGCAGCTCAAATTTAGTAAGTTCCAAACCAACCCTTCTCCTCCTGCGCTCAATCTTTCCCAGCATGTGTCTTTTTGGATGCTTCACATCAGGAGAAGGGGGTGAAGAGGATGAGATGGTTGGATGGTATCACCGACTCAAAGGACATGAGTTTGAGCAAACTGGGAGATAGTGAAGGATAGGGAAGCCTGGTATGATGCAGTCCATGTGATCGCAGAGAGTCAGACATGACTGAGTGACTAACGCTTTCAATTTTCAAAAATAAATATTAGAAGAAAGGATCTAAGACATAGAAAAAGTTCTCAGAGAATTTAAGAGCGTGTGAGTTGGGTTCTCATTAAAGATCCAAAATGAGATTCAAGTTTCATGGAAATATTCTTGGTATTTATAAGTCAGTTAACGTTCCATGGGCTTCCATTCAGCATTACTCCTTTATGTTGTTGTGCTTAGTCGGTCAGTTGTGTCCAACTCTTTGTGATTCCATGGACTGTAGCCCACCAGGCTCCCCTGTCCATGGGGATTCTCCAGGCAAGAATACTGGAGTGGGTTGCCATGCCCTCCTCCAAAGAATTTTCCCAAGCCAGGGATCAAACCCAGGTCGTCCTCACTGCAGGTGGATTCTTTATTGTCTAGTCACCAGGGAAGCTGCACATAAACTTGACAAAACGTTTTTTCCTTGGCATCACACACAGAGTCCCAGAAAACTGGTCTGGGGAAAGATTTCTTCCTGACCACATTGTCTATGGCTAAAACTGTGACAAGACCACCACCACACCAGGCAGTTGGGTCATTAGGACTAAACTGTGAGGCACCCAGGCTGCAGAAGGGCAGAGTGCATTCCCCACACTCTCTCTGGGAGAGGGACTTGCCTACTGCATGAATCCTATCTTTACAGATGAGCTGGCCTCCTCCAAGCTGTTTAGATTCTACGATAAAGACTCAAGGTTTTAGAAAAGGGAAGCAGGGATTAGTTATCTTCAATACAGTAGAAAATTCCTTTGTGGGATTTCTCTCTGTAAAATCCAAGAATGAGGGTTTCAGCTGCTTTCTTTTTTTCTTTCTTTTTAAAATTCAGCTCTAAACTATTAGATAGACTGGCTTGCTGTGATTCATGGGATCGCAAAGAGTCGGACATGACTGAGCGACTGAACTGAACTGAACTGAACTGAGAGCCAACAAATGAGGATTCTGCCATTCAAAAAAAGAAGAGCAACTTTGAGTCTAGACTCATTCTTTTTTAAAAAAATTATTTTATTTATTTTGATTGGAGGCTAATTACTTTACAACATTGTGGTGGTTTTGCCATCAGTCAGTTCAGTTCAGTCACTCAGTTTTGTCTGAATCTTGTGACCTGATGGACTATAGCATGCCAGGCCTCCCTGTCCATCACCAACTCCTGGAGCTTGCTCAAGCTTATGTCCATTGAGTCGGTGATGCCATTCAACCATCTCATCCTCTGTTGTCCCATTCTCCTCCTGCCTTCAGCTGTTCCCAGCACCAGCGTCTTTTCCAATGAGTCAGTTCTTCACATCAGATGGCCAAAGTATGGGAGTTTCAGCTTCAGCATCAGTCCTTCCAATGAACACCCAGTATTGATCTCCTTTAGAATGGACTGGTTGGATCTCCTTGCAGTCCAAGGGACTCTCAAGAGTCTTCTCCAGCACCACAGTTCAAAAGCATCAATTCTTCGGCTCTCAGCTTTCTTTACGGTCCACCTCTCACATCCATACATGACCACTGGAAAAACCATAGCCTTGACTAGACGGACCTTTGCTGGTAAAGTAATGTCTCTGCTTTTTAATATGCAGTTTAGGTTGGTCATATTTTTTCTTCCAAAGAGCAAGTGTCTTTTAAATTTGTGGTTACAGTCAACATCTGCAGTGATTTTGGAGCCCAAGAAAATAAAATCTGTCACTGTTTCCACTGTTTCCCTATCTATTTGCCATGAAGCGATGGGACCAAATGCCATGATCTTAGTTTTCTGAATGTTGAGTTTTAAGCCAACTTTTTCACTCTCCTCTTTCATTTTCATCAAGAGGCTCTTTAGTTCTTCTTTGCTTTCTGCCATAAGGATGGTGTCATCTGCATATCTGAGGTTATTGATATTTCTCCCGGCAATCTTGATTCCAGCTTGTGCTTCATCTAACCTGGCATTTCCCATGATGTACTCTGCATATACGTTAAAAAAGCAGGTGACAATATAAAGCTGTGACCTACTCCATTCTCTATTTGGAACCAGGCTGTTGTTCCATGTCCAGCTCTAACGGTTGCCTCTTGACCTGTATACAGTTTCCTCAGGAGGCACGTAAGGTGGTCTGGTATTCCCATCTCTTTCAGAATTTTCCACAGTTTGCTGTGATCCATACAGTCAAAGTCTTTGGCATAGTCAATAAAGCATAAGTAAATGTTTTTCTGGAATTCTCTTGCTTTTTCAATGGTCAAATGTATGTTGGCAATTTTTAAAAATTATTTATTTTAATTGGAGGCTAATTACTTTATATTATTGTATTGGTTTTGCCATACATTGACATGAATCTCCCCAGGTGTACATGTGTTCCCCATCTTGAACCCCCCTCCCACTTCCCTCCCCATCCCATCCCTCTGGGATGTTGGCAACTTGATGTTTGCTTCCTCTGTCTTTTCTAAATCCAACTTGAACATCTGGAAGTTCATGGTTCATGTACTGTTGAAGCCTGGCTAGGAGAATTTTGAGCATTACTTTACTAGCGTGTGAGATGAGTACAATTGTGCAGTAGTCTGAGCATTCTTTGGCATTGCCTTTCTTTGGGATTGGAATGAAAACTGACCTTTTCCAGTCCTGTGGCCGCTGCTGTGTTTTCCAAATGTGCTGGCATATTGAGTGCAGCACTTTCACAGCATCATCTTTCAGGATTTGAAATAGCTCAACTGGAATTCCATCACCTTCATTAGCATTGTTCGTAGTGATGCTTTCTAAGGCCCACTTGACTGCATGCGACTTAGCATGCATGCATGCCTTGGAGAGGAAATGGCAAGCCCCTCCAGTATTCTTGCCTGGAGAATCTCAGGGATGGGGGAGCTGTCTATGGGGTTTCACAGAGTCCGGCACAACTGAAGCAACTTAGCAGCAGCAGCAGTGTTTTTTTGAAAGAAATGATTGACTTGGATATTATGATTATATGCAATTCATGACATGATAGTATCCTTCCAATAATTCAAATCAATTGCTGCAAAGTGTGAATTTCCTGCTACTCTTCAGGAGAACTTTGGCCTGTGGTGCCACTGGATTGTATTAGAATCAGGAGATTATCTTCTGGGTAAAAGGAGGGTCTTTGTAGAACAAATGGAGAGAGAATCCTTGCCTGCTTAGACCGTGGTTTTTCTTCACAAAGAATGGCCAAATACTACGTGTTCTGATCGATGAAGGCAAATTAAAAAGTATGTATATACTTTGTACTCAGTCGCTCAGTCATGTCTGACTCTTTGTGGCCCCATGGACTGTAGCCCACCAAGCTCCTCTGTCCTTGGGATTCTCCAGGCAAGAATACTAGAGTGGGTTGCCGTGCCCTCCTCCAGGAGATCTTCCCCACCCAGGTATTGAACCTATGTCTCCTGCATTGGCAGGCAGATTCTTTACCACTGAGTCACCTGGGAACCCGTTGTGTATACTTTATAGATAGATAAATTGATAGCATAATAATATTTTAAGTTTTGTCAATTCTTGGGTCTGCCAGCCCTTTCAATCCCACGGTTTGGCTAGAATATACTTTGAATTTCTTAATTGCAAAGAGTCTGATATTTTAGGATATTTAGAGACAGAAACAATTTAAAAAGTTTTGCAAACCTTATAGTTCCTGTTAAATGTAATATCCTTTCCACTCCCATTGTAGATATTACCTCTAAAGTGTCTAGCCTTCTTAATGCTTGATATGGGCCCCAGGGCTACCATTGCTTTTTTATGGATTTAATGGCACATAGTAGAGGGGTTCTGTTCATCCCCTAGAATCAAACCTCTGTGAAGACTATTGAGATACTTTTAAGACAAAAGATGGGGGATATTCCCCAAGGTGAGGTTGTGTACCAATAAGGAAACCTACTTATATCTTTCATTTGCCTTATTTGGAATACAAAAAGAAGTCATTTCCAAATATGTTTATATGGATTGTGTCTCAAAAGACCAAACCAGTAGGATTCTTAAATGAAAGATAATTTAAGTAGGAGTTATGTGTATGATGCTGAATTTTTACCAATTTAAAGATTGACCTTGACTTCACTTAAGAACAGTGATAAAAATCTATGAGTTTCATTTGTTCCTGTGATAAGAAAAAGGAAAATAAAATAGCAAAAGGCAATCCAGTTAGTAGGATAAAATAGGGGATAAGAAAAATTCTGATTAATAAAATTAAACATTAAATGAAAATTTTAGAGGGAGAATATAATTAAATGGACAGAAGTCAGACAGATAAGCACTAGGATGTAGTGCTATGAAGACAGATTATACTCCTTTGGGTCACCAGTTGTATCCTTGACAATTCAATAGATATTTATAAAAGGCTAGAATGATCTTAGAAAATAAATTCCAAATAGGATAAAATGAAAATATTAAATGTAGTACTTTTATGTAAATATATCTCAGCCTGTTTTCCAAACCCATCCAAGGAATATTCTTAGACATTTTTTTTTTCTATTTATCTCTACTCCCTGTGAAATCTTAAAATCACAGGTAAACTGCATTTTGTTCATGTACTGTGACCCTTTGCAGGGCCACAAACTGCTGTAAAAGCTAAGATATCTTTGCTTCCACCAAACCAGTTTTTGCCCCATTTGGGAAGATAACGATTCAGTTTAAAATGCTGCTTTATGGAAAGCAACATTTTAGAGTGAATATGGCCTGAAAGTCATGTAAGCCCTGAATCTGTTTCTGATCATATGGAGAGGTTACTCCATCTGTCTGAATCCCTGGATGTTAGTATCTACCTCTGAAGCTTATTATCAATTTAAGTTTATTATCACTGACATTTTATAAATCAGTCTCTTACACACAGTAGTGTTTTCATGATGTGATGAAAATGTTTAGCAGATATGCCAATCAATAGTTTTCTCTAAAGGATCAATGGTATTCTCCTGAGAAAACCCCTAAAGCATAAATTTTAATATTCATGAGCTGAAGAGCAAAGCCAAAACCTTTGTCTTCCTGCCTTTTGCCCTAATTTCTGACCTGTCTAAATTGACACATGATGTGGTCTAGAGTGAAATATTTGCAAAATGCCTTGGTTTAACAAATGCATTGGACTTACTGTGTAGCTCAGATTGGCGCTGAGAGATTGTGTCTGAATCTGGTTGAATCACTTACCGCTCCATACATCAAAGGCAGTACTCCACACACTTCTTCAGAATCCCTAGTGCTCCATGGACCAAACTGGAAAACCATTACTTTATACAATCCTTTCTAGTCTTCAGATTTAAGCACTGATTCACAGACAGTTTGTGTGTTGTCTTGAATTTCAATTTGCTTTAATGTTCCTACAGTTTAATGTGGCTGGTGCTTTTGAAAATAAATTAGAAATCAAAGTAGTTGATGTAATTTATGAACACAGAAATTAACCTATTGAACTATTTTTTTTGGGGTCATGGATTAAGTTAAAAGAAGAGTGAAGAACTGAGTTGTAGTCAGAATTTTACTTTACCTAGTTACTTAGTTATGGAGAAGGAAATGGCAACCCACTCCAGTGTTCTTGCCTGGAGAATCCCAGGGACGGGGGAGCCTGGTGGACTGCCGTCTATGGGGTCACACAGAGTTGGACACGACTGAAGTGACTTAGCAGCAGCAGCAGTTGCTTAGTTAAGAGGAGATTCACTTGATAAACTTCACAGCCTAGCAGCCAGTATAAATATTGAACCCCATAGTATAGGAAAGCTTGGGCTCCAAGCTAGGAAATATTATTTCAATAATATTTTCCAATGAAAAACTTGAAACATTCATGATTAATTTTTCCATGTGAAAATTGCATGACAATGTAGTGGAATAGATTTTGAAGTTGAAGCTGCTGGCAGTAGGATAGACATGCATTGCTAGGTGTTCTCTTACCACTAGCTTTCCATTTCTTACTATGTGTTTTGTATAGATTTGTTTGTGAAACTACTGTGCGATGAGTGCTTTACAGGAAAGCATTTTTATTAAGATATGTGGTGGAAAACAATCTTGATCACTAATGATAAAATTATGCCATGGTCTTAAGTGTGTGCAGTAGTAGCTCAGTCATGTCTGATTCTTTGTGATCCCATGGACTGTAGCCTGCCAGGCTCCTCTGTCCATGGAATTCTCCAGGCAAGAGTACTGGAGGGAGTAACCATTTCTTTCTCCAGGGGATCTTCCTGACCCAGGGATTGAACCCATATCTCTTGCATTGCAGACAGATTCTTTACCATCTAAGCCACCAGGGAAGCCCTGAGGCTGTACTAAGTATAAGCATGAACCAGTCAGGACTGCCCCAGCAGACCAGTACTTAAGACTTCACCTTCCAGTGCAGAGGGTATGGGTTCAGCTCTTGGTTGGGGAGCTAAGATCCCACATGCCTCAGGGCCAAAGAAAAACAAAACATAAAACAGAAGCAATATTGTAACAAATTCAATAAAGACTTTAAAAACAGTCTACATAAAAAAAAAATCTTAAAAAAAATTATGAAGCAATGCATTACTGTCTTTCTCTTGGAACAAAGCTTGTTTTTGGCAAT
Organism: Moschus berezovskii; assembly: GCF_049115385.1. Taxonomy (NCBI): domain Eukaryota; kingdom Metazoa; phylum Chordata; class Mammalia; order Artiodactyla; family Moschidae; genus Moschus; species Moschus berezovskii. Next base: position 5,272,210 of record NC_142487.1, on the reverse strand, counting down.
TAACAGTTTCTATCCAGTTTCCAATTTGTGAAACACAACTTCTTGAATTCTATAGAGCTTTTCCCATTTTTTGTTTTTTGTGCTCAGAGTCTATGTGCATTCCTTAGGTGTGTTGAGGTCTTTATAATCTGAAAAGCTTAGAAAAGCTTTATTTTAACTCCAACAGGATGAAGAATTATCTCCATTGTTACAAAATTGCCGGCTTCTGTTCACAAGAATTATTATAAGAAGGTAGGCCCCATGACTTGTAGGGGCAATATACATTCCTCTTTGGACATCAAAAGTAGATAGAGAGGCAAAAAACTCCAACTCTGTTTCCCTTTACTTTCTCTTGAATAGAAAATGTGGTTGTGTGTGTGTGTGCTTTTTAAGATGCTGATGAGAAACTCATCTTGCAAGCTAGGCGCTTTCTGTAAATCAAGTTGCCAGGAAGGGGAAGATTCTAGCAACTTGATATTCAGGTAGACTGACCACTAAAATCATCTAAAATTAGCATGGACATCTGGACCTTTTTTTTGAGCTATTGCTCAGGAAATGCTCAGAGCTTTATCTATACATCTTAAATAGTAGATTTTAAATAAATATGCTGATGGTAAAACAGAGGATCAAGATCTAGGTGATAATGATGCCATGGCTCTAAATAGACTGGCAGTAAACTGAGACAGATGTTCTTGGGGTGGGAGAGCGGGCTGCTAATTACTATTCTAGGCATATGGTGTATGATCAGTTGATAGAATACGTTTCCAATATTGCCTGTGACATTGTAAATCCAGATTCTTAAACAAGAATGAGAAATAGAGAAATGGATAGGTGTTTTTTTTTTTTTTTACAAGAAGAAGCTTTCCCAAGAGAATATCTCAAAATTCAAGAAAAAGTGTAAATTTCCAGATTAGTTTGAACAGAGGAACAAGTTCCATTCAGTGGGTACATTAGGTTGACGACCTTTTATCCAGAATGAATTTAAAAGTGAAAGAAAAGATGCCTTTCCCCAGCTGTCCCTGCTTTTTTTCATGTTGGCACTTCAGGCTATGCTTTGCAAATTCTCCAGGCTTATTTTATTTTATTTTTTAATTGAAACTGGGGCCAATAGAGGTAGAAATTCCAGGCAATGAAGGACACCATTGAAACAACGAAGTCCTGGGAAATAGCCAGTTTCCTACATGGATCTGAGTTGCTGGGGCATGAGTTTGAGCATGTGCCAAAATGGGAAACCTGTAGGAGACACACAGCTGCAGTCTGGTGTGCTGGGACAGGAGGACTCTGAGAGGGCAGAGCAAATAACATATGGACATGGTGCAACACAACTCAGAACCAAATGAAACAGGGAAATAAGAGCTTCTCACAGGAAAGCAAGGTGTGTGCCCCCGACACAAGCCAAGTAGTGTTTGGGGACCTCGGCTTCATTCAGATAAAGAACCAGGTTCTTTATAACTTCATCTTGAGGACAAGTTGTTGATAAATTAGTACATAATAGACCGCTGGCAAGGAGAAACTATGATGTTTGGTGACTTCATCCTGTGTGAAAAAGTGAAAGTAAAAGTCGCTCAGTCATGTCTGGCTCTTTGTGACCCCATGGACTATACAGTCCAAAGAATTCTCTAGGGCAGAATACTGGAGTCAGTAGCTGTTCCCTTCTCCAGGGGATCTTCCCAACCCAGGGATCGAACCCAGGTCTCCTGCACTACAGGCGGATTCTTTACCAGCTGAGCCACCATGGAAGCCCCGGAATACGGGTGGGTAACCTCTCCCTTCTCCAGCGGATCTTTCTGAGCTGGGAATAGAACTGGGATCTCGTGCATTGCAGGCAGACTCTTTACTAGCTGAGCTACCAGGGAAGTCATACCTTCTGACAATTTTAGAGATGTTCATTTCTAGGGTCTTTGTTGAGATTCATATATATTGAAATAAAATGTAAACTTGTAGCAAGTTGCATTTATTGCTGAAGTAGTGCAGGAAACATGGACCAGAGCATCAGACTAGAAGACCCAAATTGGCATTTGTTTGTTTTTTGTTTTTTCTATTACCTTGCATCTGGGCTTGGGGCAACCACATTATCATGATCATCATCGTCACCATCACCATTATTGCCCCACGAAATTGAAAACCTAGGTTTGCCAGTCGCTGCTCTAACTCTTGAAACATATTATTTCATGTAATTTTTGCAAATGACTATGTGATAGTGGTCGATATTATAATTTCTGTTTTATAAATGAGGAAATTGAGACTCAGAGAGATTGAACAACTGGCTCAACTTCACCTAGTCCCAAAGGAGCAGAACCAGTATTTGATCCTTTGACTTCAAAAGTCCATGAGTAGACATCCTGTACTGTCCCAGTCATGCCTTTCCTGAGCTTCAGTTTATTCACCTGTTAAATGGGAGGCCAAGCTAGATAATTTCTAAACAACTTCTTTCAACTCCTTATTCTGATGCTTAAATCTCTTCCAACTTCCTCTCCACTCCCCCACAATAGCCCTTAAGGTATCTCAAATCCTGGAAATGACCACCATCCCCATTCTTTTTAACTGGAGACACACTCATTTTCTTGGTATTCTTTCTTATGCCAGATTGTGTGTGCATGCTTTGTTGCTTCAGTCATGTCTGACTCTCTGCGACCCCATGGACCATGGCCTGCCAGGCTCCTCTGTCCATGGGGTTCTCCAGGCAAGAATACTGGAGTGGGTTACTATTCATGCCAGATTACATAGGGCTTATTGTAATTCACGTGACCAACCTCCCCATCTCCAAGGAGGTCACAATGAAAGTAGGAGATACAAATAGTGTCAGGGCAGATCCTGGGAGCAAGTTGGGTTCCTATGAGGCTCTGAACAGTGATGCATTGATCCAGCAGGTCCGCCAGAGGCCAGACCTGGGAGATGGGTGTCACCTGCCACTGCCTGATTTGCAGCCAGGATATTTGCAATGAAACTAAAATATTTAAAGAGCAGGTAATTCAGATATAATGAGCTGAAGGCAAGACAAGAATTAAATGTTAAAGCAGTAAATTTAGACATCAGGAAAATGTATTAAAAATCTAGAAACAGTATTGGAGTTACAGTTTTTCCAACTTACATTAGCTGCCTTCAAAGCAGAAATCTCCTGAACAACAGTTTGACTCAATGCCATTTTTGCTGTGTAGATTTTACTTGGGGAGTCTGGACAGTGTCATTTGCACAGTTAATATATGATTATGCTAATAAACGTTGACTTGGGAAATCTCTTATGTGCGTTTCAAATTACCAACTGTCCTGAAAACATATGGTGCTATGTAATTTCCTGGTATTAGAATTGAAACATACAGATGTGCTAGCCTATAAAATTTGCCTGGGAATAATGAACACAAATAATTGGAAAATAAGTTTCCTTGATTATTACACTAGATTCTCAATTGAAGGTTGACTTTACTAATGACTTTATAATGGTCTTTACTAATCAGGTAAGATTTACTGAGAAGTGGTAACAGATAGTCCAGTTTATAATCTGAAATGCTATCCAATAGAAACCTCTGTGATGAAATAAATGTTCTGCCTGTACTAGTTCCATATGGGTATTGGTATGAAATGTGATATATGATATATGATAGCACTTGATATGTGATCACTATGACCAAGGAACATAATTTTAAATTTATTTGATTTTAATTAATCTAAATGTAAGCAGCCACCTTTAAATAGTTCACCGGCTACTGTATTGGACAGTGCAGAGTCTAGAAAGATGCTCATCACAAGTCTGTTTCTGAACTAGGTATTGTCTTCAAGTTGAGACAGCAATTCGTCATTTTACTGCAGAGATTACTCCATGGATCACATGAAGAACAATCCTTAAATGAAAAAGGAGCATAAAGCCCTTTTGTGTTCAAGACCAATTACCTCATGCCAAAATAGTGAGTCTATTTATTCACCTTCAAGTTGGTCTTAGAAAGTCCATCTGTTCTCTGGAAAAAGCATGTGGTTAAAATAGTTGGTTGACAGAACTTTTCATGTTTCAACTGCTTGTGTTATGTAGAACTCAGAACTTTTTTATTGAGAATTGTAATTTATTTCAGTACTATTCGGTACTAATAATAGTACTCTTGAAAATATCAGATGCTGTCATCTCCTGGTATCTGAGGGAAATTGGTTCCAAGACCCTGTAGATAATAAAACCCATGGGTACTCAAGTCCTCTATATAAAATGGTATAGTATTTGCATATAAGTTATACACATCCTCCTATATAATTTAGCTCATCTCTAGATTACTTATAATACCTAATACAATGTAAATGCTATGGAAATAGTTGTAAATACAATGTAAATGATATGTATATAGCTACTGGTGTGCAGCAAATCCAAGTTTTGCTTTTGAAACTTTCTGGAGTTTTGTTTCTCAAATGTTATCCATCCAAGGCTGGTTGAATCCATGGATATGGAGCCTACAGATATGGAGGTCTGGCTCTATTTAGGAAATCTAGAAAACAGCTAATATTTATTAAACTTTTACATTTTTTTGAGCACTATAGTTTCATAGCAACTCTACAAGGTAAGGTTCTTCCCATTTGACAGATGAGGATGCTGAGGCTCAGAAAGAATAAGTAATTTGTCAGAGGTCACTGGGCTATTAAGTAGCAAAAGCCAAGATTCTGAACTCAGGCAGTGTGGCTTCTGTGGCCAAGCTCTCAGCCACTAACCCATGAAGCTTTTCATTTCCCTGAAGCTGAGAGTCCCCTTCCACCTCTGTTCTCACACTTCCCACATCTTGAGCTCTTCAGGTAGAGAATGATGGCAATGTGGCTGATTATTCCAATTCTCACACTATTTACCAGCAGGTGACCTTGAAGAAGCCCATTTCTGCCTTCTCTTCTTTCTGTATATGACAGTTATGATGTACGAGGGCCTCTCTTGAACACCAAGAAGACAGGCTGTACTCGGGGTTGTTTTGTCTGCAATGCAGCCAGGTAGGGTATTATGTCTCCTTGGGGGTGGATCTAAATGAGCTGCTGTTAAGAGATGGTGGTGCACAAGCTGTGGGAACCACAGGCATGATGACTGGGCTGAGTCTACCTTGGCCATGGGAAATGTCTACATTTCAGAAGCCAGGAAAAACACAGGACTATGGTTCTGCATGATGGCAACCTGCCCTTAGTGTCGGGGGAAGCTTTTGGAAAATCCCTAAAAGAATTTATGAGCACCAGCCTCCTGAGGCTGGAGATTATTCAGTCATCTTGCTTTGTAAGTTATCATCCACCTTTCCTCATCCTGCCCTTCCCTGTTGACTCAGCAGTAAAGGATCTGCCCACAGTGCAGGAGACCGGGGTTCAATCCCTGGTTTGGGAAGATCCCCTGGAGAAGGGAGTGGCAACCCACTCCAGTGTTCTTGCCTGGAGAATCCCATGGACGGAGGAGCCTGGTGGGCTACAGTCCATGGGGTCACAAAGAGCTGGATGTGATTGAGGGACGAACACTGTCACTTTCACTTTCTTTTCTCTTTCTAACCAAAGGGGAGTCAGGTTCACAGAGGTCTGAGTCCACAGGCAGTTTTAGTTGAATGGGAAGCTGGAAGATGCACACTCCCTCAGTTATTGCTTAAAAATACTGATATTTAAAAAATTTTTGTATTAGAGTCTAGTAAAAAAATTAAAATTCCACATTTATTAGAACTCACAATTTAGGCTAAGAGAAATAAGGCAACATTTTAAAGAGCCCTTTAGTGTTATCCAATGGCTGGGATTCTGGAGACACTAGGAATTTGTTTCTTTACACATGTACTCACAGTGTTTGTGAGATGACTCTTACCATTTCACATCACTAATACATCTAGACCAATAAACTTGCCATATTCGGGAACCTCTGTATCATCTCATGGCTCTATGTATGTTACTGACTGTCCCACATGACTGAACCTTATGAAGGCAGAGGCTTCCTCTTGTTCATTGATGCTGTCCTAGGACCATGTTTTCTGTCACAGGGTTTGAATAAGTGACTGAAAGGATGGAGGACTGAGCAGAATAACACCAATATTTCTGATGTTTACGAAGATTTGGGGAGGGGAGGTCTGGGGACTATGAAAACAAAGATGATATTCCATGAAAATTATTGGGAACATATATGGAAGAGTATGTTTACATGGGGACCATCAGACTATTTAAAGAGATGAAACTAATATCCCCCAGTGCCTCCTTTGCTTTCATTGATCTGATTAAATGACCAGGTTTTTGCATCATGTAGTACTCTTTATAATGCCAAATGTGTCATAAACATAAAAATTTGTGCATAACTGTTGTAGTGATAATCTGTAGATATTATTGAATAGTCTTTTGGAGAATAGATACTCTTGTTTCCTGCTAAAACCACAGCCTGATTTTTCCTTTTCAAATCTTTTTTACTTTTTTTTTTTCTTGTTCTACTGCATAGTGTAGAAACATCAGTCAGTGTGTGAGTGCAAACTCAGTCACTCAGTCGTGTCTGACTCTTTGCGACCCTGTGGACTGTAGCCCATCAGGCTCCCCTGTCCATGAGATGCTCTAGGCAAAAAATACTGGTGTGGGTTGCCATTTCCTATTCCAGGGTATGTTCCCCGCCTAGGGATCGAACTGGTGTCTACTGCGTCTCTGGGATTGGCAAATGTGTTCTTTACCACTGTGCTACCTGGGAAGCCCTCAGTCAGTACACATTGAAAATAAACAGTGATGGGATGCATTCTTTGTTGGTTCTTCATTATAATGGAAATGCTTCCAGCATCTCTGTTTTTGATGTGTTTGCTGAGGGTTTGTTAGGCTAAAGAGGTTTCCTTCTATTCTTAATTTATTAGATTTGTTTAATATGAATTGCCATAGAAGTTTATAGATACATTTCTTGGATCTCTGGAGATAATAATTGACTTTCTAATCTGAAATTGGTTATTGTGGTGATATTCATTAGTTGATTTCCTTATGTTAAAATAACTTTGCATTTCTAGATAAACTTAAGGTATTTGTGCTCTATTGGATATTTTACACACATTGCTAGTTTCTGTTTGATAATAATTATGGTGTGCTTTGGCACATTAATTTCTAAAAGTAAGTTTTGAAAATTAATTTATAAGAAAAATTTCTAGCTTTTTCTTCCTTATTGATTTATAACTTCACTGTATTGTGATGGTTCTTATCACTAATTTGTTGAGACTTGTTTTCTGGCCTGGCATTTGGTAAGTTTTGAACCCCATGGGAAATAGATGGAAAAACAGTGGAAACAGTGTCAGACTTTATTTTTTTGGGCTCCAAAATCACTGCAGATGCTGATTGCAGCCATGAAATTAAAAGACGCTTGCTTCTTGGAAGGAAAGTTATGACCAACCTTGATAGTATATTAAAAAGAAGAGACATTACTTTGCCAACCAAGGTCCGTCTAGTCAAGGCAATGGTTTTTCCCGTGGTCATGTATGGGTGTGAGAGTTGGACTGTGAAGAAAGCTGATTGCCAAAGAATCGATGCTTTTGAACTGTGGTGTTGGAGAAGACTCTTGAGAGTCCCTTGGACTGCAAGGAGATCCAACCAGTCCATTCTAAAGGAGGTCAATCCTGGGTGTTCATTGGAAGGACTGATGCTAAAGCTGCAATACTTTGGCCACCTCATGCGACAAGTTGACTCACTGGAAAAGACTCTGATGCTGGGAAAGGTTGGGGGCGGGAGGAGAAGGGGACGACAGAGAATGAGATGGCTGGATAGCATCACCGACTCTGTGGACATGAGTTTGAGTGAACTCCAGGAGTTGGTGATGGATAGGGAGGCCTGGCGTGCTGTGATTCATGGGGTCGCGGAGAGTCGGACACGACTGAACGACTGAACTGAACTGAACTGAACCCCATGAACAGTATGAAAAGACAAAAAGATACGACACTGAAAGATGAACTCCCCAGGTAGGTGGGTGCCCAATATGCTACTGGAGATCAGTGGAGAAATAACTCCAGAAAGAATGAAGAGGTGGAGCCAAAGCAAAAACAACAACCAGTTGTGGATGTGACTGGTGATGGAAGCAAGGTCCGATGCTTTAAAGAGTAATATTGCATAGGAACCTGAAATGTTACGTCCATGAATCAGGGTAAATTGGAAGTGATCAAACAGGAGATGGCAAGAGTGAACATCGACATTTTAGGAATCAGCAAACTAAAATGGACTGAAATGGTTGAATTTAACTCAGATGACGATTATATCTACTACTGTGGGCAAGAATCCCTTAGAAACAATGGAGTAGCCAACATAGTTAACAAAAGAGTCTGAAATGCAGTACTTGGATGCAATCTCAAAAACGACAGAAAGATCTCTGTTCATCTCCAGGGCAAACCATTCAATATCACAGTAATCCAAGTCTATGCCAAGATCAGTAATGCTGAAGAAGTTGAATGGTTTCATGAAGACCTACAAGACCTTCTAGAATTAACACCCAAAAAAGGTGTCTTTTTCTTTATAGGGGACTGGAATGCAAAAGTAGGAAGTCAAGAAACATCTGGAGTAACAGGCAAATTTGGCCTTGGAGTACAGAATGAAGCAGGGCAAAGGCTGATAGAGTTCTTCCAAGAGAACACACTGGTCATAGCAAACACCCTCTTCCAACAACACAAGAGAAGACTCTATATATGGACATCACCAGATGGTCAATACCAAAATCAGACTGATTATATTCTTTGCAGCCAAAGATGGGAAAGATCTCTATATAGTCAGCAAAAAGAAGACTGGGAGCAGACTGTGGCTCAGATCATGAACTCCTTATTGCCAAATTCAGACTTAAATTAGAGAAAGTAGGGAAAACCACCAGACTATTCAGGTATGACCTAAATCAAATCCCTTACAATTGTACAATGGAAGTGACAAATAGATTTAAGGGACTAGATCTGATATACAGAGTGCCTGATGAACTATGGACGGAGGTTTGTGCCATTGTACAGGAGACAGGGAGCAAGGTTATCCCCAAGGAAAAGAAATGCAAAAAAGCAAAATGACTGTCTGAGGAGGCCTTACAAATAGCTGTGAAAAGAAGAGAAGCGAAAAGCAAAGGAGACAAGGAAAGATATAAGCATCTGAATGCAGAGTTCCAAAGAATAGCAAGGAGAGATAAGAAAGCCTTCCTCAGTGATCAGTGCAAAGAAATAGAGAAAAACAATAGAATGGGAAAGGCTAGAGATCTCTTCAAGGAAATTAGAGATACCAAGGGAACATTTCATGCAAAGATGGGCTCAATAAAGGACAGAAATGGTATGGACCTAACAGAAGCAGAAGATATTAAGAAGAGGTGGCAAGAATACACAGAAGAACTGTACAAGAAAGATCTTTACAATGCAGATAATCACAATGGTGTGATCACTCACCTAGAGCCAGCCATCCTGGAATGTGAAGTCAAGTGGGTCTTAGGAAGCATCACTAGGAACAAAGCTAGGGGAGGTGATGGAATTCCAGTTGAGCTATTTCAAATCCTAGAAGATGATGCTGTGAAAGTGCAACACCCCATATGCCAGCAAATTTGGAAAACTCAGTAGTGGCCACCAGACTGGAAAGGACAGTTTTCATTCCAATCCCAAAGAAGGGCAATGCCAAAGAATGTTCAAACTACCACACAATTACACTCATCTCACACACTAGCAAAGTAATGCTCAAAATTCTCCAAGCCAGGCTTCAACTATAATGTACCGTGAACTTCCAGATGTTCAAGCTGGTTTTGGAAAAGGTAGAGGAACCAGAGATCAAATTCCCAACATCTGCTGGATCATCGAAAAAGCGAGAGAGTTCCAGAAAAACACCTATTTCTGCTTTATTGACTATTTTAAAGCCTTTGACTGTGTGGATCATAATGAACTGTGGAAAATTCTGAAAGAGATGGGAATCCCAGACCACCTGACCTGCCTCTTGAGAAAGCTGTATGCAGGTCAGGAAGCAACAGTTAGAACTGGACATGGAAAAACAGACTGGTTCCAAATAGGAAAAGGAGTGTGTCAAGGCTGTATATTGTCTCCATGCTTATTTAACTTATATGCAGAGTACATCATGACAAACGCTGGGATCGAAGAAGCACAAGCTGGAATCAAGATTGCCTGGAGAAATCTCAATAACCTCAGATATGCAGATGATACCATCCTTCTGGCAGAAAGTGAAGAACTGAAGAGTCTCTTGATGAAAGTGAAAGAGGAGAGTGAAAAAGTTGGTTTAAAGCTCAACATTCAGAAAACTAAGATCACGGCATCTGGTCCCATCACTTTGTGGCAAATAGATGGAGAAACAGTGACAGACTTTATTTTGGGGGGCTCCAACATCACTGAAGATGGTAACTGCAGCCATGAAATAAAAAAGACACTTACTCCTTGGAAGAAAAGTTATGACCAACCAAGATAGCATATTAAAAAGCAGAGACAATACTTTGCCCTCAAAGGTCCATCTAGTCAAGGCTATGGTTTTTCCAGTGGTCATGTATGGATGTGAGAGTTGGACTATAAAGAGAGCTGAGCACTGAAGAATTGATGCTTTTGAACCGTAGTGTTGGAGAAGACTCTTGAGAGTCCCTTGGACTGCAATGAGATCAAACCAGTCCATCCTAAAGGACATCAGTCCTGAATGTTCATTGGAAGTACTGAAGTTGAAGCTGAAACTCCAGTTCTTTGGCCACCTGATGGGAAGAGCTGGCTATTTTAAAAAACCCTGATACTGGGAAAGATTGAAAGCGGGAGGAGAAGGGGATGACAGAGGATGAGATGGTTGGATAGCATCACTGACTCAATGGACATGAGTTTGAGTAAACTCCAGGAGTTGGTGATGCACCTGGAGGCCTGGTGTGCTGCAGTCCATGGGGTCGCAAATAGTCAGACACGACTGAGTGACTGAACTGAACTGAACTGAATAAATAATTGATGTGTGCTTAGAAAAGAATTGTAGTCCCTTATGTTGGGTGTAATTTACTCTATGCTTCTTAGAGTAACATTTGAGTATCAGTGTCCCTTGCTCACAATTGTTATAGTGTCCAACTGTTACAGATTTTGCTACTAATTTTTGTCAGCCCAATCTGTTAATTTCTGAGACATGTCTAACTTTTTCCATAATGACATTGGAATTTGTTTCTTTCTCACAGAGCTTTCAGCTTTAAATGATATAGTTTGTGGTTTAATATGAATGTTATAATTTGAGTTTTCATTATTAAATGCATAAATGAATTGAACCTTAAGCAGTTATTTTTCTTAGATTCAGTAATACCTTATATTACTTATATAAACATAAAATCTGTTTTATGCAATATTTATAATGCAATACCAGGTTCTTTTGGTTTGCAACTGGTTCAGTTCAGTTCAGTCGCTCAGTCGTGTCCGACTCAATCTTTTTATATACAAATTTTCTATGTCTATATGTATGTGTTTAATAGGGTCTTTTGTAAATGACTGATAGCTAGAGTTTTTAAAAATGCGGTGAGACACATCTTTGTTTTTTAACAGAAAACTTTATCTCTTTTATAATTCAGTTCAGTTGAGTTCAGTTGCTCAGTTGCGACCCCATGGACTGCAGTTTGCAAAGCTTTCCTGTCCTTCACCAACTCTTGGAGCTTGCTCAAACTCATGTCCATCAAGTCGGTGATGCCATCCAACCATCCTCATCCTCTGTCATCCCCTTCTCCTCCTGCTTTCCTATCTTTCCCAGCATCAAGATCGTACCCAATGAGTTGGTTCTTTGCACAGATGGCCAAAAAGTATTGGAGCTTCAATTTCAGCATCAGTCTTTCCAATGAATATTCAGGACTGATTTCCTTTAGGATTGACTGGTTTGATCTCCTTGCAGTCCAAGGGGCTCTCACGAGTCTTCTCCAACACTACAATTCAAAAGCATCATTTCTTCAGTGTTCAGCCTTCTTTATGGTCCAAGTCTCACATCCATACATGACTACTGGAAAAACCAAAGTTTTGACTAGATGGACATTTGTTGGCAAAGTGATGTCTCTGCTTTTTAATATGCTGTCTAGGTTGGTCATAGCTTTTCTTCCAAGGATCAAGCGTCTTTTAATTTCACGGCTGTGGTCACCATCTTCAGTGATTTTAGAGCCCATGAAAATAAAGTCTGTCGCTGTTTCCATTGTTTCCCTATCTGTTTGCCATGAAGTAATGAGACCAGATGCTATGATCTTAGTTTTCTGAATGTTGAGTTTTAAGCCAGCTGTTTTACTCTCCTCTTTCACTTTCATCAAGAGGGTCTTTAGTTTCTCTTTGCCTTCTGCCATAAGGGTATCATGTGTCATAATTATTGATATATTTGGATCTTATGGTACATCTTTAATGCTTCTTTTCTATTTTTTTACATTTTTTGATTTTTCATGTTTTACTTCCTTTTTTGTATTCATTTGGTTTGTTTTAGTTGCTTTTTACAAAACTTGTTTCATTTATTTATTGTTCTCATAGACTCTTCATTATTGTACTTAACTGTTGTGGAAATTATACTCTATTTTTTTAAAAAAATGACTGTCATATATATATGTTATATATATATAAAAGCAATGTCTGACGTTGATTAATACCTTTGTCCACTCTTTGAAATATACTGGGACCTTAAAATGCTTTAATTCTAATTACAACTCCCCACATAAATTAAAATCTATTTTTGGTTAGTGTTTTTACCTATTCTATGTTTTAATGCCATATATTGGATATTATTATTATTATTTTAAAAACAATGGTTTATAGATTTACCAAAACAACTCCCCACCATTTCTTATTTGCATCTCAAGCTCTGTGATCGTTTTCTTTTGAGTGAAGCAGAACTTAAAATTTTCTTCAGTGAAAGTCTATAGTAAACTTTCAGTTTTAGTTTAGCTGGGAACAAAACAATTTGATAATTATGCTTCAAGTAGAGTTTTGTTTGTTAAAAATTCCAGATTAATACTTATTTTTTTCTAGGCACATTAAAGAATCTTCCACTGCTTCTGTTCTATTATAGCTTTCAATTTAATTATATATCACACTTGCATTTAGTATTTTATAGTTTCATCAAAAATATGTGATGACTAATTATATAAAGATTATATATCTACTTGTTATTTAAGATAACAAGTGGGTTTCAAGGATCAGTAAAGTTACTTTTTATTCCTTTAATTATTGCCTTGTTCTGATTTTCTTTATCAGTATCTTTTGGTTCTCTGATTAAACAGATGTTACACCTTCTCATTCCATCCTAACCTCTTTTCTGTTTTCTATGATTTACATCTTTGAGCTGCTTTCAGGATAGCATCCAAGTTTACTAAATTTTTCTTCAGCTGTATCTAATTTTCTCTTCAATATGTCAACCAAGTTTAAATTTTATTTTATTTTTCATTTAATAATACATTTCATTATTTCACTTCTTACCATTTTGCCTATATATTCCTACCATTTAAACTATATAGTTGTCCTTTGCTCATAACTTTAAGAAATGCTTTATTTATTGAAATATGAAAACTGCTAATTTCATATTCTCTTTCTGATCAATTCCAACATCTGAAATATTTGCTAGTATCTTGTTTTTCCTGGCTGTCACTAATCTCACCTTATTTCTTCACCCATCTCATGGGTTTTCATTATGAGTCTGTAGTCCTTAGAATTTCAGCAGTGGTAATTCTTTGAAGGCTGGATATAATTACATTCCTCTGGAGAACATTTTTGTGGCTTCTGCTAGTTACCTGATATCATTGCCAATTTTGTACCACTTGAAAATCTTTGTGGACCACATAGAAAGCATGAATCCAGGGGGAAAATGCAGAGTTTTAGAGCAAAGTTTTGCTTACAAATTATAAGGGAACCGCCTGATGGGAACAAGCTGACTCATTGGAAAAGACTCTGATGCTGGGAAAGATTAAAGGCAGAAGGAGAAGGGGTGACAGAGGATGAGATGGTTGGATGGCATCACTGATTCACTGGACATGAACTTGGGCAAACTCCTGGAGATGGTAAGGGACAGAGAAGTCTGGCATGCTGCAGTCCATGGAGTCACGAAGAGTCAAACATGACTTGGCGACTGAACAACAATTAGAGAAGCAGGCTGACTTGCTGCTAATCCTTTAGTTTGGTAGATTTATTCCTGTTCACCTTCCAAAATCTCAATTTTATGGGAGGATCTTCTTTTAGACCCTTCAGTTTGGATCGTCCTTGACTTTGTTACCTGTTTCCTGTGGTCTGTACTGCTGTCAAAACAGAAACTGAAATTATCATGGTGAAGCAGATGCTTCCTGGAAAAAGCTGGCTTCAGGCCTTTTTAAATTTCCCAGGTGTCTCCTTTTTCTGTTTTCAGCTTCTGGATAGTCTTTGCTTTCTTGCTCTCACAGCAAGATTAAAACATTAAAATACATTTTCAATACATTATTAAGCACGCAAGTTATTTTTAAATTTAGGGTATATAGGCTGTTTGTCCCTGGAATTGAAATTTCTTTTCTGAAGTCTCTGACATTAGATACCACTCTCAGGTTCCATGAGAGGGTGAAGACAAAACACTAACTTACTGGCTGATACTCTTGAAAATCAATTCAGTAGGGTTATAGATTTTTATTTAATTGGAGCCAAAATATTCTCATGGAGGACATTTTAAGATTGCAGGAGTGAGATGCTGACATTAAGAAGAAGATCATAGTCTCAAGACAAATTGCTTAATCTGATTTGTGGAACTACACCATTTGTAGAGCTTTTAATTTTTTTAATATGCAAAGTTATTTGAGTTAAAATTCATTTCAATCCAGCTTTATTTATGGGTCACCAAAAAGATTTAACATGCAGTTTTCAGTCATGACTAAGCTTATATATCAGCCACGCTGTACTTTCACACATGACTATGGCCCCCAAGTTCACCCCACAAATTTCCAAACTCAAAGCTGTAACATTGTTTTGATACTATGGTTGTTGCTGTGGAGATTTCTGATTCTTTTTTTCAAACTAAACAGTGAGTTTTGAATGGGGTAGGAAAACAAGTAGCAGGTGCGTATGAACTTCAAATATAAAAGATTTTCTTTCTAGAGAGAGACTGGCGCTACTACCTCATGACCATGAGTCAAATATGAATGTTGGTGTCTACCAAGGGAAATCTCTCTTGTCCTTGTTTACTCTCCTTAGGTTAATTGTTTTCATATAGAGAGTCTACAATACATTTTCTCTGGCAGCTCCAGGGGCCAGACCCAACTGCAGAGAGAAATATTCCCAGAAAGCCAGTGAGCACTTTGGAAGATTTGCTAGCTCTTTCATAGTATCAGTGTTAGGACATTTTCTATGTTGACACTTTGTTTTTCTATTGTGATAGCCATAGAAATATTCATTAACCTGCAAATTTACATGTAGCACTGTTTGAGCTAACGTTATATCATCACTATTGCTATTGTATTATGAATGCCTAGCCCTCAAATCTGTTTTGAAACTGGTACGATAGAATTTTAAGTGGATATGCATGATTTCTATGGAAATACAATTGTTGTTTAGTGGTGATGTTACATAATGAAAGATTTTTCTAACTGGAAATGCATGCTAAGTTGCTTTAGTCGTGTCTGACTCTTTGAGACCCTATGGACTGTAGCCCACCAGGCTCTTCTGGCCATAGGATTCTTCAGGCAAGAATACTGGGGTGGGTTGCCATTTCCTTCTCTACAATATCTTCCTGACCCTCGGTCTCTTATGTCTCCTGCATTGGCAAGTGGTTTCTTTACCACTAGCACCAACTGGAAATAGTAACTCCATTGATTCTGTGACTCAATTCCAAGACCGCCACTTTCTTTGGGGGAAAGGAGAATCTAAGGAGTGAGAAAATGTGTGGAAATACCACTGGAATATAAAATACACTGTAGTGTAGAGAATCTGGGTTCTAATTCTAACTCAGCAGTATCTTGATGGTATGATGTTGAATAAATCAGTTTATCTCTTTAAAAGTAGGTTTCTTAGCTATAAAAATGGGATAAATGTGGTAATTAAGAGCAAGACTTTGAGGGAGGTAAATGTAGATTTGACTATCCAGTCTACTCTTAGAGAACTGTGTAAGTATGAAAAAGTTGGTTAGCTTCAGCAGGACTTGATGTTCTCATCTATAAAACATAGTGTCTGGATTAACACTTGAAATCAAAAGGGATTTTTTTTTCCTGTGCGAATACAAATCTGTTTGAACCTCATCATTCTTCCTCCTAGATATTAAGCTTCCAGTGTCTCAGAGTAGAGATGTTACCAAAAAATGGAGAAAAAGAGAGAAAACAGTCCATTCAGAGTGGTCCTTGAATTTAAAACAGATCTCAAAGAAAATTTTCTGAGCCAATGACTCTTGTTTCTGTGTAGTCACCCATTTCCTGGCTTAGAAAAAAAAAAATAGAGGCAAGTTGGGGAGGAAGACTTCTAAGTGGACATTTTGTCAATGTCCCAGGGAAGAGGATGAGGCTCTCACCTCATGAGGCTCTCACCTCATCCTGGGGAAAGTTGGAGAGAATGAGAGCACACAGACTTAGGTTTATTGATCTAAGATCAGAGCCACCTTCTGAGTGACCACCTGGAAAGTGGGCTCCTTCACATATGAAAAACTTAGTAAGTGATAACTTTCCTATCAAGTCATAGCTTTGCTGAAGTCAGAGACCATGTCTTACCTATTCACTCAATGCATAGTTATAGAATGCCTACTTGTCTATCACTGGCATAGAACAAGGAAGAGGGCAGCCAGGGTCCCTGCTCAAATGGAATCTACACTGTAGGTTCCTTACCTTTATGTTCTTTATACTTTTTATATTCTTTCCAGCAATGCTGGTTCACATTAATAAAACATACTAGATAAACATTTGTTGTTAGTCACTCAGTCATGCCCTGCTCTTTGTGACCCCTTGGAATGTAGCCCACACGGCTTCTCTGTCCATGGACTTCTCCAGGCAAGAATGCTGGAATGGGTTGCCATTTCCTTCTCCAGGGGATCTTCCTGACCCAGGGATCAAACCTGGGTCTCCCTGCATTGCAGGCAGATTCTTTACAGTCTGAGCCACCAGAGAAGCCCAAATATTTGTTGAATGAATGGTAAATGAATGTACTTTTCTTGTACCCAGATAGACTAAGTATGAAGACCTTCTCTTCTAGGCTAATAGAAAGTAGAAGGACTCTATTTACATGAAGGTTAATCCAAGATATAGCATGAAAAGCTTGGGAAGAAATTAAATTCTATTTCCTGTTTTACTTCTGCCTTCTAAATTGATTGTCTACTCCTCATTGGCACAGTCTATGAATAGACATTCTACTTGACTTTTTATGAATGACCAATCCTTACACCATGGGAGACTTCTGGCTATAAATAAAGACTGACTTCAAAATTACATCAACGATTCAAGCATTTTATGGTGTATGAAAAAATAGATTAAAGTAATTATCATCGACTTGCCATTTTAAACTGTAAGAAAAATGGCCACACTGTCATTTTTGATAAATAATGATGGTGTAAGAGAATGTGCATGTTTTAATTTTATCCTTTGGAGTTGCAAACCCATAATCATTAAAAAGAGGTCCAGGATGATATAACAAGCTTGTTTGTCAGGGGGAAAAGTCATTACCATGTCTTAATAAAAATACTGATGGCCATTTCTAAGTAACCCCTCTTCTTAAGTAACAGGTCTGTGGCTTCAAATAGGGTTATTGTACCACATTGTCTTATTAGACAGAAAACAGTATTAAAAATGGTACCAAGATATAGGTTTAAGACATATAGGAGATGATGCCTTCTCACAATAAATAGTCCTCATACTGGGAAATACCCCAAGCAAACTTTTAGGACCTTAATGCATTCTGATCAAGACTGAAATAGCTTCTGTTTTGAACTGTGCATCAGTTTTAATATTGACATTAATTTTTTGTCTGAAATGAACTTTGAGGCATTATCCTGTCTGTTCTACTTCTGTAAAGGATCACAGTCACCACTTTGGTTCTAGGAAATTAATTCTGTTTTTAAAGCATCCGAGAGAAAGATTTTTATAACTTTCCAAGTCTATAAGCTGCTGGATTGGGTAAATCACTGGGTAGATCACTCCATCTTAATCCTGGGGGTGGCGGGTCGGCAGGATGGAGAAGCAGGAAACCTCCCCGTTGGCAGGTGCCCATCCCTCCAGAACGGGGAGATGAGCTGCCCTTACTTCGGTCTTGTCCTATTTTTGTGTAACATCTCTAGACATGACACCACTCTTGGCTTATTGGATGTGCTAGTAGATCTTAATAATAAATAAAACTTCTTCAGCACTCTCCTTTTGGAACGATGGTTGGCACTGAATAATGTTGTTGGCTGGATTTTCTGGAAAACAGCCTCTGAGGTTCTGAGATTTGCATTCAGGAAGCTGGTTTGAGAGTTTGTTTATTGGAGTTAATACCTGTGAGAGATTGGGAAAGCATAATTGGGCAGAAGGAGAAAGTGGACTGAGATGCAGCTGCAATCAATCTGTGATTCTACAGGCCACTCTGGAGCTGGCCTGGGTCTTCAGCCGTGTCCTGAGTGCAGACCAGGGGGATCAGTCTTTGAATCTATACATGGACCAGTTACTGGATGCCAGCTGCTCCTGGAAAGGACGCAGGTGTTGGGAAAGGCAGCTTCCTTCCCAACATGGCAAACCCACCCCAGGATTACTTGCCCGGAGAATCCTATGGACTGAGGAGTCTGGTGGGCTCAGTGCATGCGGTCCCAAAAGAGTTGGACATGACTTAGCGACTAAACAACAACGAACATCTGATTTGCTACACATTTTGTAGAGGTCTTTAATAAAAATTTACTCAGCAGCCAGGACCTGCGAGTCCTGAAGAAAGGCATTTTTCTTTCAGGTGCCCATAATAATGCAGAACCTAGAATTGCTCACAAAGTATAAGCCAGTGCAAAAACTCCATTGTGCATTGGTTTATTATGAGTAGCTCAAGTGAAGATTTGTAACTATGGAAACCAAAATACAAAAATAATTAGTGGGATTTTTTAAAAAAGTAACCCAGGAAATATTCATACTAACTTCAGGTGATTTACACACATAGTCTAACTGACCAGGACAGAGTATGACTTTTTGTAGTCTCTGATGAAAGTTTACTCTAACGGAATCACCGTAAATTTCTGTTAATGACCAGGTATATTCAGATTTATTTAGTATAATACATGTCCAGGTCTTTATAAGCACAGTCAGTAGAAAAATGGAATAGCATGGATAAGTGAAATAAAAGTGCATCTTCACACATCATTCAAATTCCCTTACCTCTTGCTCATTCTTCTTACCCTCAAAAAAAAAAAAAAAAGAATGTATGCAAAACCCCCAAAGCTTTTGCCTTCTCCACAAACCAATTCTAGACTGACTAATTTAAGTTTCTCAAGTTATTACTAAGTGTTTTCAGTCAAGATTTAAGTAGGTAATGAACCAAACTATCATTTAGAAAGAAAAGAAACCAAAGATGAGGAAAGGGGCCCAAGAGAGGGTCTTACAATGTCCTTGGGGAATGTGACAGGCAGCTTCTGGAATGGCTCCCACTGATTCCCACCTCCTAGGATCCACATCTCTGTGTAACCCCCCTCTCCTTGGATGTGATTTGGATCGGCACTGACTGGCACCTTAATCACAGCCCTGAGAGAAACCCTGAAGCAGGGAACCCAGGTAAGCAGTGCCCTAGTACATAACCTGCATAAATTATAGGATCATAAATGTATGCCACTTTAAGTAAGTTACATAGCAATGTGTCATGAACACAGATCTCTTAAAATTACTCTTGTCAACATACTCCTCCCAACCCTCTATCACAGTCACTTGGCACTGCTCCCTAGGTTTTGAAACATTTGACCATATTAGGAGATCTTGATATCATCACGTCTCCCGTTCCTGTCCTTTATCCACTTGAAAGCCAGTGGCTCGTCTTTACACCCCAAAAGTAAGAACTTACATAATTGAGAATTTATGGTGGAAGAAGGTTCCCACATTTGTGGATTGATTTTGTGTTTTAAAAGTTCTGGGCATGTGGCACTCCTGTTTACACTCCATGTACTGTTCTAGGCTCATGGCATGCCTACTGGTTGTTGTTTAGTCACTCAGTCGTGTCCGACTCTTTGTGATCCCATGGACTGTAGACCGCTAGGCTCCTCTGTTCATGAGATTTCCTGGAGTGGGTTGCCATTTCCTACTCAAGGGGATCTTCTTGACCCAGGGATTGAACCCAGGTCTCCTGCATTGACAGGTGGATTCTTTGTCCATTAGCCACCAGGAAAGCCCCTGTTATGCCTACATACTCACTAACAAATACAAAAAAAGAATAGTAACTTCATAATTGTGGAACTAGGAGAGGTGGTGGAATAGACCAGTAAGAAGTGGGGAAATGGGAAAAGGACTGGGAAAATGATAAAAATTGGAAGTTTTGAAGTTTGGAGACTCAGGATTCCCACAGACAGTGTGCTATGTATAGAGTCTATAATTGAGGGGATATTATCTAACTTTCCAGGCCCTCTGTTGTCCTCATTTACATGAACAGGGAAGCCATCAAGTAATGTTGTTTGCCCAGCACTAGGGGGACCCACAGTTTGCAGTGTTTGCTTTTCTTTCTTGTAGTGATGGCAGTGTGCTCAGTTGTGTCCGACTCCACGACCCCATGGACTGTAGCCAGCCAGGCTCTTCGGTCCATGGAATTCTCCAGGCAAGAATACTGGTGTGGGTTGCCATTTCCTCCTCCAAGGTGATCGTTTCTACCTGCATCTCCTGCATTGGCAGGTGAATTCTTTACCACTGAGCCACCAGGGAAGCCCCGTAGTGATTCAGGGCAAACATGACAGTAGGAGAAGCTGTCTCTTCAGCTGACATTCTTTCCTTTAGCAGTCTCATACCTTGTTCTTTTTTTTTTTTTAATGTGGATTCTGAAGCTCACGTCTTGCTTCTCACATCTCAAGCCAACATGATCTAGTAGTTAATGGATTTTGCATATATTGGAATCTCCAATGGCTAGAAAATATGAACCATATTTGATTTTAGGAAGACAACTGTGTTCATCCCCTTAGCACATAAAGTTGCTATAATCTTCATCAGTTTTTTTTTTGTCTGTATTGGGCACCCCCCTCACCTGCTGTATCATTGCTTCTTGGCTTAGGAAATGCAGACGTATAGAAAAGCTAATGTAGTCTGGTCTGATTTGGCTACGCTGAACGCTAAAGCTGTCTATCAAGAACAGAACTGTGATTAAGTGCAAGCAAGCTTTAATGTATTCAGGAGGGAACAGGGCTTAGCTTGGATAAAGGAGTGTTCTCCTAGTTATGTCTTGCTATTACCATGCCAGCCCTAGTCTTTATGAGTAGATTTGAAAATTGGGCTCTGCTGAGTGAAACATTGCTCAACCCCATTCTCTAGTGACATTTAGCATGTAAGTGGTTTGGGGATGTATTTTAGATTTTTCATCAGACCTCTATCAGTAGGTAAATCCTCTTACAAAATGGAACAAGCTGAACAGCAATAACACAACCAGGGTTCTGAGTCAATCCCTTCTAGTTAATATGGGCAACTGCTTTGCTGCAGAGATCGTGAATTCATCCAAAGATCTTTGCATCTTTAAGGGCATCTACTCCTGAACGGCTTCCCTGGTGGCTAAGAGGTTAAAGCGTCTGCCTGCAATGAGGGAGACCCGGGTTCGATCCCTGGGTTGGGAAGATCCCCTGGAGAAGGAAACGGTTACCCACTCCAGTATTCTTGCCTGGAGAATCCCATGGACGGAGAAGCCTGGTAGGCTACAGTCCACGGGGTCGCAAAGAGTCGGACACGACTGAGCGACGGAACGGAACGGAACTCCCGAAGTATGGGCTCATTAGTCTTCCTTGACGAAGAAGGCAATGGCAATCCACTCCAGTACTCTTGCCTGGAGAATCCCAGGGACGGCAGAGCCTGGTGGGCTGCTGTCTATGGGGTTGCACAGAGTCGGACACGACTGAGGTGACTTAGCAGCAGCAGCTGCCGCCTTCCTTGAGAGACTCCTTTGTTCTTGAACTTGTAATGAAGATTCCCTCAGAGCTAGTTCCTTGGGGCTAGAGTTTGCTGGTACCGATCCTTCCTTTTAGTTTCTGGTTTTGTGGACATTTGTTCACAGAGACATGATGTTCAGCTGCCCTCATCTCCTTCACCCGAATGATCCCTCCAAGTCCCTTTTGCCCTTTGCTCCCATCCCTGCCCACGGCCAGGCCCTGTTCTGGCCTGCCTTCCACCTACGGGGCAAAGCTCCTCAGTAATGGAAAGTAAGACCTTTTCATTAACTAGCTGGTCAACTCCAGTTCAGCAGGGATCAAGCACTTACTGTATATCTTCAAGCCAAATGGTTTATTTGCCTTTTATAAAATGGTGCATATTTTTAGCTTCCTCATTTGGCCTGTAAACTTCTCTCTATCACGTCTTATTCATGTTTGTATCTCTCAGGGTGCCCACAACTATATTGTGATTGCATAGTGCTTAATATATGTACTTCTTGAATGAGAGTAGGAGAGGGACAAGAAATTGGTGTTAATAGGATACTGTGTATTAATATTTTTACATATGCTTTTTATTCAGTGCTACCAAAAATCCTTTTCTCTCATTTTATAGAGGAAGAAAATTTATCCAAGGCCAGGAAGCTGGTAACAAAGTAGAGATCAGACCCCAGGGCTGTCTAACTAAAGCCTTTATGCTTTCTTTGATAGCTTGCTGCCTCACCATTGTGGCTTCATTGCTGTGCTCATGCAGCATTCTTCTTTCTGTGATTTTTTTTTTTTTAATATCATTGAACCCTGTATGGACATTTCTGATTATGGGGAAATGGCAGTCTGAAGTGCTTCCCAGGTGGCACTAGTGGTAAAGAAACCGCCTGCCAATACAAGAGATGTAGGAGATGGAGGTTCAGTCCCTGGGTCAGGAAGAACTTCTGGAGGAGGAAATGGCAACCCACTTTAGTATTCTTGCCTGAAAAATTCCATGGTCAGAGGAGCCTTGGGGGTTATAGTACATAGGGTCGCAGATAGTCGGACACGACTGAAGCAGTTTAGCAGTCTGAAGAAAATTGATGAAAGATTAAAAAGTAGATTTGTAAAAATTCAATTGGTAAACCAACACATGGGTTGTATTTTAAGTCACTGTTTTGTATTCTCTGTCTGTGATCCCTCGTTCACTTCATAATGTATCCTTTGCCAAATTTTGAAAATAATACTGACAATATGTGACTGTAAATAAGATGTAAGATATAATGATGCATCTGAGTAGAAGAATTTTGAGCATTTAGACAGATTCTCATCATTTTATTTTACATTCTCATGTAAAATAGTAGCATTTAAAATCTTATTACCCTTTTAGGAAAATCCAATAAAAATAACCATTTTCCCTACTACAAGTGTTAACTTTTTATGAGGAATGCTGCTTCAATAAAAATTATGCATACTCAAAAATGACAGAGACATTGCTAAATAGTTAAAATTGGCATCACTGAATGAAAATGAATTCAAAATGAAAATGTAAAATAAATAACATTTTAAAAATGTTTTATAAATTATAAAAGCATTTCAGTTTCCAGAAAGTTACCAATGCATTAACATTGCCTAAAATGTGAAGAAAAAAATTAAAATTCATGAAGGCATTGCTAAATGACTGGAGCGTGCATAACTGTTGAACAAATTATAAATTTAAAAAGTTGTTTGGAAAGTAAGAAAAAGTGCACAACAATTAAAAAAACCCCACAGAAACATTTTTTTGAAAAAAAAAAAACATGAAAAATGTTTAAAATTATAAACAAATTTGGAGACCATTTTATGGTACTTCAAATTTACCAAACATAAAAAAAAAAATCACTGACTATAAATTTCCATTTTAAATCTATCAGTTGTTTGGAGCAGTTGGGGTATGTGGTTTTAGTCTTTTGTATAATGTTTGAGGCTATTTTTTTTTTTCAGTTAGAATTTTTTCACTGGAATAACACTTAGGCAGTCATTAAAAATTATGGTTTTAAAGACCACATAGCACCATGAAAAATGCTCATGGCTGAATGTTAAGTGAAAAATAAAAAGAAAAGTGGTTGCTTAACTGAAAGACTAGCAGAAAATATGTCAACCTGACAGCAATTCTGTTATGTTGTTAGTACTATGTAGTCTTTTCCAACTTTTTAAAAAAATTATATTTTTTGGAGTACAGTTGATTTATAAAGTTAACTTCTGCTGTAAAGCAAAGTGAATTTGTTATACATATGTACATATCCACTCTTTTAGATTCTAGTCCTAGATCTTTCATTACAGAGTATTCAGTAGAGTTCCTTGTGCTATACAATAGGTCCTTCAGTTCAGTTCAGTTCAGTCACGCAGTCATGTCTGACTCTTTGCGATCCCATGAATCACAGCACGCCAGGCCTCCCTGTCCATCACCAACTCCCGGAGTTCACTCAAACTCATGTCCATCGAGTCGGTGATGCCATCCAGCCATCTCATTCTCTGTCATCCCTGTCTCCTCCCACCCCCAATCCTTCCTAGCATCAGAGTCTTTTCCAGTGAGTCAACTCGTCGCATGAGGTGGCCAAAGTATTGCAGTTTCAGCTTTAGCATTAGTCCTTCCAATGAACACCCAGGATTGAGCTCCTACAGAATGGACTGGTTGGATCTCCTTGCAGTCCAAGGGACTCTCAAGAGTCTTCTTCAGCACCACAGTTTAAAAGCATCAATTCTTCAGCGATCAGCTTTCTTCACAGTCCAACTCTCACATCCATACATGATCACTGGAAGAACCATAGTCTTGACTAGACGGACCTTGGTTGGCAAAGTAATGTCTCTGCTTTTTAATATGCTATCTAGGTTGGTCATAACTTTCCTTCCAAGGAGTAAGCGTCTTTTACTTTCATGGCTGCAATCAGCATCCGCAGTGATTTTGGAGCCCAAAAAAATAAAGTCAGCCACGGTTTCCACTGTTTCCCCATCTATTTCCCATGAAGTGATGGGACCAGATGCCATGATCTTTGTTTTCTGAATGTTGAGCTTTAAGCCAAATTTTTCACTCTTCTCTTTCAGCTTCATCAAGAGACTTTTGAGTTCCTCTTCACTTTCTGCCATAAGGGTGGTGTCATCTGCATATCTGAGGTTATTGATATTTCTCCCAGCAATCTTGATTCCAGTTTGTGCTTCTTCCAGCCCAGCGTTCCTCATGATGTACTCTGCATAGAAGTTAAATAAGCAAGGTGACAATATACAGCCTTGATGTACTCCTTTTCCTATTTGGAACCAGACTGTTGTTCCATGTCCTGTTCTAAGTTGCTTCCTGACCTGCATACAGGTTTCTCAAGAGGCAGGTCAGGTGGTCTGGTATTCCCATTTCTTTCAGAATTTTCTACAGCTTATTGTGATCCACACAGTCAAAGGCTTTGGCATTACTAGTCATCTATTTTATATTACAGTAGTGTGAATATATCAATCACAATCTCCCAGTTTATCTGTCCCTCAATTTCCCCCTTGGTAACCATTGGTTTGTTTTCTATATCTGTGTCTCTATTTCTGTTTTGTTAATAGTTTCATTTGTGTCATTTTTTTAAGATGCCACATATAAGTAACATCATTTAATATTTGTCTTTCTCTGACTTCACTCAGTATGACCATCTCAAGGTCCATCCATGTTGCTGCAAATGACATTATTTCATCCTTTTTTGTGGCTGTGTAACTTTCCATTATATACATGTGCCACATTTTTTTTTGAGATTATGGAGAACTCCTTTCTAACTTCTCAGAATCTTCCTCTTCAAGGTGAACTTATCTAAATTCTGAGGATCTGGTATTGCAGGTCAGGTTGGAGTGACCCCTCTCTAACTTTGTTCCCAATAGTCTACCATTTTTTCTTTTATTTGCTTAAACTCCATATCATGGTAATTATGTTGGCATTAAATTGTTCCTTCAAATCTTCTTACTAGGAATTTCTGTCTTCTCTTTTTGTGCTTTTGGTTGCAATAGATAGACCTGGCCTTCGAACCTTGTCTCTACT
This sequence comes from Moschus berezovskii, assembly GCF_049115385.1. Lineage (NCBI taxonomy): Eukaryota > Metazoa > Chordata > Mammalia > Artiodactyla > Moschidae > Moschus > Moschus berezovskii. Next base: position 5,246,307 of record NC_142487.1, on the reverse strand, counting down.
CTCAGACATAACTTATATGACCAGTTGTTTCAATCCTAGAAGGTATTTCAATAGCTCCATGCTTTTTGTACCAACTCATTTTCTTTTTAAAGAGTCTTTCAAAATTCCTCATATTCCTCACATCTTTACTTACAGACCAGGAATCACAGAGAAGGGAAGTCATGGTGACTTTTATCCAATAACTGAATAAATTCCATTTGCAAACCATGATTTTCCTTTGTAACTCCCTAACAGCATATGACTTCCACTGATAAAACTATGTTTGAAAAATTATGATTGGTTTTACTGATGAGTGTTATAAAATGAATATTTTAAAATGAAAGCTCAATTGTTCAATCTGATTTAAGCTGTATGGATCAAACTAAAGGTTATCGAGAGATGCAATGACGAATACCTCTGGCTCATTAATTTTAAGATGGATGGAGTCCTGGGATTCTTTGTTTTTGCATCTTTTATTTATTTGCTGAGACTTTCTATTTCAACATTTATTTTGAAAGAGTTCATGATTTTTCACTCAAGCTTTTAATAAAAACCATCTTAAAGTCTTTTTTAGATAATTCCAGTATCTGTGTCAACTTGGTGTTGGAATCTGCTAATTGTCTCTTCCCATAGAAATTTCCATGGTTCTTTGTATACTGAGTAATTGTGGGTTATATCCTTGAATATTGAATTGAGAGAGTTGGGTCTTGTTTAAATTCTACAGGGAAGGAAGTATTTTTTATTGCTAGAAATGTTGTTAGGTTCAGACCTTATGTTTCAATTTGTTTTCTATGGGCTTTGGTTCCAAGACCAGTTCAATCATTGACCGGGTGGGTTGTTTAGCCCTTAGATCTGTTCACAGAGTCCTTGGTTTGCTAATTAGGGTTAGATCCTTGTACATGAGGCTCTGAGATGAGCCCTGGAGCTCATAGATGCTTTATGGGCTTGCTTTCAAGAAGTCTTTCCTCTTTGCTCTCTTCTCAGCATTTTCTGGCTGCCTGAGTCTTTCCTTTTCAGGTTTGTGGTCCAAATCCTGGAGCTCTAGTTCCTCCACTTTGCTGAACACTTTTGTGTTTGGTGAACCTCTGTTCCGAACTGTGGAAGAACAGAGAATGAATAAAAGTAACAGAGTATCTCCGCATTCTTGGGACCTCAAGTCCTCCAGCTGGAGAGGAAGGCCCCCTCCCTCACAGATTCAACCTCTGCTAGTCCCCTTACTGATCACTGTCACCACCACAGGAGGGTTGCCTGGTTAGGGGTGTGGAGAGGGATGAACTAGGAAAGAATGGAAAAAAGAGAGGAATAAAAGGGTGATATATTTGTTCTCCCTGAGTTTTAGGAGTCCCCCCATTTTGTTCTTCAAGCCAGAACTAGAAGGTTTCTCCCAGAGGCCCCTTTGTGACACGGTGCTTGCTTCTGTCTTATCTAGGCTGGCTGATATTGGAGGGGAAAATCATAGGTTCATTGCTCGTTTAATGGTACATCAGATTATTGTGTTTTATCCCAGTGTGCCTGTTGCAATTAACTTTTCAGAGACACTGCTCTGTGGTTTCTCTCTGGTTTTATGATTGTATCGGGTGTGAGAGATGGAAGGAGCATGCTTCCTCCATCTTCTCTGCTACTAGATCTGATCCTGGCTCTTAAAGTTTTTACCCAGAAAAATACATGTTACTTCCGTTCACATTTTATTGCACAGACAAAGTCAAATGGCCACACCTGTTTTCAAAGAGGAAGGGAAATGCAACCCTCCTTGGAAAAGACCCTGATGCTGGGAAAGATTGAAGGCAGGAGGAGAAGGAGATGACAGAGGATGAGATGGTTGGATGGTATCACCGACTCAATGGACATGAGTTTGAGCAAGCTCTGGGAGTTGGTGATGGACAGGGAAGTCTGGTGTGGTGCCATCCATGGGGTCGCAAAGAGTCGGATACGACTGAGCAACTGAACTGGAAGTATCTTCCTTGAAGGAGAATCAGAAGTATTTGGTTAAGGAGCACTCATGACTTTACAGTGCAGTAGTTAATGGAAGTCTAGGGTGAGCTTCATCTTAAACCAAACCTAGGCACCAGCCTAAGCTAGAGGAATTGCGATACTCTTAGGGACATATGTTGAGGTTTCTATACCATCAAGATGTATGGCTATCTTGGTGAGACTATCTATATTTTAATCTACTTAGAAGAAGAGTCAGTGATGCTGTTCTCCACTCATATAATCTTGAACTCATGCGTGGGTACAAGGTAAAGATATAATAATGTGTTTTTAAAAATTCAAAGATGGTATCAATACAGAAAATATGTGTATGACTGAACATTAATTAGTAATAAGTATAATTGACATGAGAAAGCAGAATTTAGTTTAAAAAACCATTGAACTTGGTTTTTCTCCCTTTGTTTCTTGATGAGTCTGGCTAGTGGTTTGTCACTTTTATTTACCCTCTAAAAGAACCAGCTTTTGGCTTTGTTGATTTTTGCTATGGTCTCTTTTGTTTCTTTTGCATTTATTTCTGCCCTAATTTTTAAGATCTCTTTCCTTCTACTGACCCTAGGGTTCTTCATTTCTTCCTTTTCTAGTTGCTTTAAGTGTAGAGTTAGGTTATTTAGTTGGCTTTTTTCTTGTTTCTTGAGGTATGCCTGTATTGCTATGAACCTTCCTCTTAGCACTGCTTTTACAGTGTCCCAGAGGTTTTGGGTTGTTGTGTTTTCATTTTCATTCATTTCTATGCATATTTTGATTTCTTTTTTGATTTCTTCAATGATTTGTTCGTTATTCAGCAGCATGTTGTTCAGCCTCCATATGTTGGCATTTTTAATAGTTTTTCTCCTGTAATTGAGATCTAGTCTTGCTGCATTGTGGTCAGAAAAGATGCTTGGAATGATTTCAATTTTTTTGAATATACCAAGGCTAGATTTATGGCCCAGGATGTGATCTATCCTGGAGAAGGTTCCGTGTGCACTTGAGAAGAAGGTGAAATTCATTATTTTGGGGTGAAATGTCCTATAGATATCTATTAGGTCTAACTGGTCTATTGTATCGTTTAACTTTTGTGTTTCCTTGTTAATTTTCTGTTTAGTTGATCTATCCATAGGTGTGAGTGGGGTATTAAAGTCTCCTACTCTTATTGTGTTATTGTTGATTTCCCCTTTCATACTTGTTAGCATTAGTCTTACATATTGCGGTGCTCCTATGTTGGGTGCATATATATTTATAATTGTTATATCTTCTTGTTGGATTGATCGTTTGATCATTATGTAGTTTTGTCTCTTTTCACAGCCTTTGTTTTAAAGTCTATTTTATCTGATATGAGTATTGCTACTCCTGCTTTCTTTTGGTCTCTGTTTGCGTGGAATATCTTTTTCCAGCCCTTCACTTTCAGTCTGTATGTGTCCCTCGTTTTGAGGTGGGTCTCTCTTGTAGACAACATATATAGGGGTCTTGTTTTTGTATCCATTCAGCCAGTCTTTGTCTTTTGGTTGGGGCATTCAACCCATTTACGTTTAAGGTGATTATTGATAAGTACGATCCCGTTGCCATTTTCTTTATTGTCTTGGGTTCGAGTTTGTACACTCTTTCTGTGTTTCCTGTCTAGAGAAGGTCCTTTAGCATTTGTTGGAGAGCTGGTTTGGTGATGCTGAATTCTCTCAGCTTTTGCCTCTCTGTAAAGCTTTTGATTTCGCCTTCATATTTGAATGAGATCCTTGCTGGGTACAGTAATCTGGGCTGTAGGTTATTTTCTTTCATCACTTTAAGTATGCCCTGCCATTCCCTCCTGGCCTGAAGAGCTTCTATTGAAAGATTAGCTGTTATCCTTATGGGGATCCCCTTGTATGTTATTTGTTGCTTTCCCCTTGCTGCTTTTAATATTTGTTCTTTGTGTTTGATCTTTGTTAATTTGATTAAAATGTGTCTTGGGGTATTTTGCCTTGGGTTTATCCTGTTTGGGACTCTCTGGGATTCTTGGACTTGGGTGATTATTTCCTTCCCCATTTTAGGGAAATTTTCAACTATTATCTCCTCAAGTATTTTCTCATGGTCTTTCTTCTTGTCTTCTTCTTCTGGGACTCCTATGATTCAGATGTTGGGGAGTTTAAAATTGTCCCAGAGGTCTCTGAGATTGTCTTCATTTCTTTTAATTCGTTTTTCTTTTTTCCTCTCTGCTTCATTTATTACTACCATTCTATCTTCTAACTCACTTATTCTATCTTCTGCCTTCGTTATTCTACTGTTTGTTCCCTCCAGAGTGTTTTTGATCTCATCTATTGCATTATTCATTGTATATTGACTCTTTTTTATTTCTTCTAGATCCTTATCAAACCTTTCTTGCATCTTCTCAATCCTCGTCTCCAGATTACTTGGAATTATATATAGATCTGTTGTTTCACTGGAAAAGACCCTGATGCTGGGAAAGATTGAAGGCCAAAGGAGAAGAGGATGGCAGAGAATGAGATGGTTAGATAGCATCGCTGACTCGTGGGTATGAATTTGAGTAAACTCCAGGAGATAGTGAAGGAGAGGGAATCTTGGTGTGCTGCAGTCCATGATCACAGAGAATCAGACACACTTAGTAACTGAACAACAAGATCTGTTGGTACTTTGTTAACTTGGTCACTATTACAGTCTCATAAAAATTGATTCCAGAAACCACTGCATGAGTCTCTGAGACAGCTTATTCATGTTTCATATCAATCTTTACCTATCACACTAAGATTCATTAACTTTCTCCATCTTTTCTCTTAAATAATTTATTTGCTCCCGCAAAAGCAGAACTTTTATGGTGTTTGACTTTAGGCACAGAGTTCAGTTGCAGAGTTCTGCGCCACTGGAAGTCAACTTAGAAAGCTGTTATATAATCTCTCAACAGCCCAGAGAAGGTGCGGGTCAGGGACTCAGATCTAATTTCCAAGTAATGCAAAGGAAATATGTAATTTGACAAGTAATTCTCAGTGAACTTATAGTAACATGACTCATAACACGAAAATCGCTGGATAAAATATGCTGAATGGGAAATGATTCAGTGAAAATATTATTCAGAACAAGCAATTACTGAGTGGAGGTATTACCCACAGCAGACAATTACTCAGTGAAAATATTACAGGGAGCAGGCAAATATTCAATCAAACCTTTGACAAGGAGAGCAATTATTCAATAAACAATCATATAATTGTACCCAATGGAGCATGCTTGCCACATAGCATACAAATCACTTGCAGACTCTCAGGATGGTGTTCTGACTGTCGAAAATGTGGGTAATTTATGGTTCTCATTTGTCATTGTTGAGATAATTTCATTTCCATTTTTCTTTTAAGTAAACGGGATTGAAACTGTGTACAACTCTCCTAAAAAACAATTTTTCAAACAATCCTACTGCAGATTTTTTTCGTCTCCTCTCATATCATTTCCTTCCTTGTCCTTAACCCCTGTTCCCTTATTTTCAATTGTTCTCGTTGCTTCTTCCTCAACCTCACTGCCTTCTTCTTAATATATTTTAAAGATAAGCCTGAATATTAAAAAGTCCTTGTTTATTATTAAATCTTCTCTCTGTAAATCATTCATGAATGTGTTTTCCAAGAAGAAAACGTCACCAGCAGTTGTGGACTATATGTTGATGGATTATAGGTATAATTTGTAGTGCTAGCCTCAGTGAGACTGCAACTGTACCTTCATGAAATTTACGGGCTGAAATGGCAACAGCAAGTTCGTCAATAAATACGTATTTCAACCAGTGACACTAATGACTGCTTACTGCCTGTCAGTCACTGTGCTAAGAGGTACATACGACACACTTGTTCTCAAGAATTGTGGGGACCTGTGGTAGAGACTGAACCATGAACCAAAAATATCAACAGAGCAGGTAATTCCTGAGAGATTTGCAAAAGGAGGCAGAGGAGCAAAGAGATGAGTCCAAAAAAGGCTACCTTGAGGTACTGGAACCTGAACCAAGTGAAAGAAACACGGATGTTTGGGCAGGTAAAAAAAGGTGGGAGAGGAGCCTGTGACCGCACCCCACCCTTGGTGCCTGTGGGGGATTCCAGGCAGTTTGGTGTCGCCCGTGTGTCATGGCATGGGGTCAGTGGTGGGAAAGGAGGCTGGAAAAATGGGCACATAGGCAGAGATGTCTACCCATTAATGGTCTTCCTGCACTTGTATTTAAAGGGCTTTTGGTATATCTTATTTTCCTTGTCCTTGTTTTCTAGTCTAGAGGAGGATTGAGTGTAGAGGATGATGCTCATCACCGTTTAGTCTCAGAGGGGACTGAAGAGTAGTAAATATTCGGGAAGGAAAGTGCTTGCTTCAACAAATAAAGAAAAAATGTTTAAGAATGTGAATAACACTGAACACGTGTAGAAGATGATTAAAACATAAAACCACAGGAGCTTAGAGAACTGAGGATAAAGGAAGGTGGGAGAAAAACCAGTTACAGTGTCCCCTTCAGGGGAAATGTGGTCAGCAAGTACTGCAGTAAACCTGTGATGTACTAGGCACCCCCATATTTTCTTAAGGTCCAACGGAAGTGGCTACCATCAAACCTACTTGATGATAGAGTTGAAGGGGGCTCTATTGGTGGTCACTGTTTTTGGCATCTAGTGTTCATTTACCTTCTCCTGGTAGCTGCATCTCCAGGGCCCTGCTAGGGCACCCGCTCTCCCCCAGGCTCATCCATGTGGCCTGGGCAGCACTGCCTCCCATCTCCAGCTCTGGGGTCTTCTCACAATCAAGGTTTCTACTCTTCTGTGGTCTGCAGTGACTTCTGTTCCCTGTGGGAAACATACAACCCCATTAATGACCACAGGAAACTCTCATTTCTGGATTGAGCAGAGTGATGGAGTGAGGCCGCATGTGCTGAGCTGTCTTTCTACATTAGGGTGACTAGACTGAGACGAAGCCTACATGGGCTTCCTTGTACAACCGGAGCGCGTGGGTATGTGGTAAATTTTAATGCCTCAACTGCATCATTAGGAAGCATCTCTCTGTTCCTTGAGCTTTTCAGACTATGCCACCCCTTATGATTTTTATTTTCCTACCTGGTTTGAGTTGGATTTTGTGTCTTTAAAAGCCAGAACAGTCTTAATGTAGGACTGAGTATTTGAAATAGTTTGTTAGATGGCTGCTATGTTATTTGCTTGTTGTTGTTTAGTCAATAAGTCGTGTCTGACTCTTTGGGACCCCATGGACTGTAGCCCGCCAGGCTCCTCTGTCCATAGGATTTCCCAGACAAGGATACTGGAGTGGGTTGCCGTTTCCTTTTCCAGAGGACATTCCTGACTCAGGGACTGAACCTGAGTCTCCTGCACTGGCAGGTGAATTCTTTGCCACTGAGCCACCAGGGAAGCCTACATACTAAACTAACTAAAATAAGTAAAGGAATAGACTAAACTATCAATAACGGCAGTTCCTTATCTATGAATGGCCCCTTATAGCTGCAAAATCTTTTTGCATATACCATCTTGCTTAATCTTTATCATAAATATTGAGGTAGATGCTACTTATATCTGTTATTTTTAAGGAATTAGGTGTTTTCAGGGTTATAAAAAGTGTAAGTGTCTTGGACACAACTCAAGCCTTCTGACTCCAACTTGAAGGCTTTTGCCAAGATACTTCTACATTTTTAACTATTACCAGGTACACTTCAAAGACTCACAGTATATTTTCTATTTTTGTAGATTTTAAGAGATGAACAATAAGCAGTGTGTCCTTTTAGGTTTCTTATTTATAAATGTGAAATTTAGAAATTAATGATAGAGTGATAGAAAAGAGAAGATTTCTTTGAAATGCTTCATGTTTTCTTTAAAGTAAAATTCTCAAAAGCTGTCATTTTAAAAGTGACTGTTGCCAACCTTAGGTAAAAGATAGTTTATTAGATATAGGGAATTCCTTTAGTTAATTTCAAATTTACTTCTTGGTCTCACATCTCAAATAAGTGCATCATAAGCCTTATTTTCTAGGTCACTGATGTCATGTCTTTCAGATGTTATAATTTATTTTCATTTTTGAAATTTGAGTCTCTTTAATTGTCTTTTTATTAATAGAAAACATCAGAAATTAAAAAAAATACATCCTTTTAGTGGAATTGCTGAAAAAGTATTTGGAATTGTTACTTTTATTGTTGATTTTTAAACATTGAGATATAACTGACATATAACATTGTATTAGTTTCACAGCTACAGCACAATGATTTGATATTTGTGTACCTTGCAAAATGATTGCTATAATAAATCTACTTGCCTCTGGTGTCCATGTATAATTACAATATTTTTATTGTGATGAAAACTTTTAAGATCTATTCTTCTAGAAAATTTCAAATATGCAATACAGTGTCACTGATTATAGTCATCATTCTGTACCTTACATCCCTAGGACATATTTATTTTATACCTAGAAGTTTAGATATTTAAGATCCCTTTTTTCTATTTCAGTGTGTGACTTTTCAGTTTCAGATGTTTTTGATAGTTTGGCTCATCAGGGAATCGTCACTCTCAGGAGTTCTATTTGCTGCTCATAGATCCGATTTTTTTTTTTTTTTACTTTTTATTTTATTTATTTTAATTGGAGGCTAATTACTTTACAATGTTGTATTGGTTTTGCCATATATTGACATGAGTCTGCCCCGGGTGTACATGTGTTTCCCATCTTGAACTCCCCTCCCACCTCCCTCCCCATCCCATCCCTCTGGTTCATCCCAGTGCACCAGCCCCGAGCGTCCTGTATCATGCATTGAACCTGGACTGGTGATTTGTTTCACATATGATAATATACATGTTTCAATGCGATTCTCCCAAATCATCCCACCCTCGCCCTCTCCCACAGAGTCCAAAAGACTGTTCTATACATCTGTGTCTCTTTGACTGTCTCGTATACAGGGTTATCGTTACCATCTTTCTAAATTTCATATATATGCGTTAGTATACTGTGATTTTCTTCCAGGAAGATCTGGCTGGAGTCACAGCAAAACTCCACAAGTCTGTTCAAGATCTTCCCACGGTTGGTTCAAATTCTGGATCTGTTTTTGTTAAATTTGAAATCTTGGAGAAGCCGTGCATGAGACTTTGCAGTTAAAAAATTAAATAAGTCTTTCTCTTTTGAATAAAGGTGCAGTTGCTACACATTACATTATTTAATCATACCCTTAGGGGCTAGAGAGAGGCTCCTTGAAGCATCACTTCTGTCTTATGTTGGGAAATTAATAGCAGAATAAAATGCCCCTGCAGAAATAAGATAGACCTCTTTGCTCACTTGAACTTTATCTCAGTGTATCAAATTACAGCATTTAATAGTTCAACTTGAGCTTTAACAGCACCCTTTGTGAAATTTTTTATAGTGTTTGTTCACCCTTTGCCTTGCCAGTTAGTTACTCATTTCTGTGCCCCCTCTCTTCTGAATTAATTGTGACCTTGTTGAAGGCACTTTCAAAAATATTATTGTCCTATGTGTCCCTTAAGAATACATAGACTAATCCATTGTATGAGGAGATGCTCAGTATATGTCTGTTGACTGTCTTGAAAGTAGATCTGTACCATATTGGTCCAAAGCATTGCGTTTGCAATTTGTTTCAAAAAAAGTGATACAGATTCAGTTCAGATGAGATGATGGTGAAGCAGGTAAACTCGTATTGCTAGGGAAAATAAAAGATAATGTGTACATTTTGTTCTCTCCTTTACAGCAGTATGGGTCTTTGTAAAGAATTCAGCTCTTGTTTTGAGTGAAATGAGGATCTTTCAGGATCCAAAAAAATATTTAAGCTTTCTGGCCTTACCACTGTACTAATGAAAACTTTATTCTAAGGAAATAATTTCTCAACAGAAAATGCTATTCATTTATTCAATAAACAGTAATCAAATATCTTCTCTATGCCAGGCACTAATGTAGACATTTGACAAACACCACTGAACAAAATGGAGTTTGTTTAAAAAATATTTTTTAATGTGGAGCATTTTTAAAATATTTATTTTAAAAACTATTTAAATGTTTTAAAATATTTATTTTATTATTTTTGGCTGTGTTGGGTACCATTTTCAAAGTCTCTATTGAATTTGTTACCATTAATATTTTTGTTTTATGTTTTGGTTTTTGGCTGTGAGGCATGTGGGATTTTAACTTCCTGACCAGGGATCTATCCTGCACCCACTGCGTTGGAAGTGTTAGTCATTAAGTCACGTCCGACTCTTTGTAACCCATGGACTATAGCCCTCCAGGCTCCTCTGTCCATATTCTCCAGGCAAGAATACTAGAGTGGGTAGCCATTCCTGTTTCCAGGGGATCTTCCTTACCCAGGTCTCCAGCATTGCAGGTAAATTCTTTACCATGTGAGCCACCAGGGAAGTCCTGCATTGGAAGGTGAAGTCTTAACCACTGGATCACCAGGGGAGTCCTGGAACTTATTTTATAAAAGAGAATGGCAGATTAATAATAAATATAGTAATTATAAATTATATAGGATATTAGATTCTTATGAATGTTTTGGGGGAACAAAGAACAGAGGAAGGAGTAGAAATATGGAATTAAGGGTTAAATTTTTAAATGTGGCTTTAGGGTAGATCTTATTAAGAAAGTCATATATGAGCATTGAAGAGAGAGAGTTGTCAGATGATGATCTGTGGGGATGATAGAGCAGCAAGTGCGATAGTCCTAAGATAGGAAAGTGCTTAGCAGGTTCTAGAAAAAGCTGAGAAGCCAACAGTTGGAGGCATTGGAGTGAGCAAAGAAGAGAATAGTGGAAGATAAAGTTGACAGAAATGGAAGACCAGATCACGTAGGGCTGTGTTGGCCTTGTGAGAAATTTGTGTCTTGTATTAATTGATGTGAGGATCCATTGCAAGGTTCTGAGGAAACAAAACATGTAGGATCTAACAGACATTTAAAAGGGATCTCTTTTGGGGACTTTCCTGGTGGTCCAATGGCTGAGACTCCATACTCTCAATGCAGGGGGCCTGGGTTTGATCCCTGGTCAAGGAGTTAGATATTGCATGCTGCAATCGAGAGTTCACATGCTACAACCGAAAGCTCCTGCATGCCATAAGCAAGAGTGAAGATCCCATGTGTCACAGGTAAGACCTGGTGCAGCCAAATAAATAAATATAAATAAATGTAAAAAATCGATCAATCAATGAAAAAGATCACTCTTGTGGCTGTATTGAGAATAGCCCATAAGGAGGAAATGATTGGAGTCAGGTCACCAGTTAGGAAGAGAAGTGGGCTGAGTAATGACTCCCTGAAAGACCCTAATATTTGAAACCAGTGAGTACTGCTTTTTATGGAAAAAAATCCCAACAGGTGTTAGATTAAAGATCTTGTTGTAGGGAGATCGTCCAGATTATTTTGGTGGGGCCTTTAAATACAACCACATTTATTCTTCTTGTCTTGATCACAGGCAAGAAAAAGTCCATGTGATAGAGAAAAATGTTACAACACTGGTGTTGAAGATGGAGGAAGAGGCCCTGAGCCAAGGAACACAAAGGGTGAAGCTCTAGCTGCTGGAAATGGCAAAGAAATGGGCTTTTTCCTACAGTCTCTGTAGAGAGGATGGCCCTGCCATCATCTTGGTTTTGGCTGAGTGATATTGATTTTGGACATATGACCTCCGGAACTATAAGAGAATAAACTGTTGTTCTAAGCCACCATATTTGTGGTAATTGGTTACAGTAGCCTATAACAACTGGTGTAGGAAGCTATTGTTGTATCCAGGAAGGAGATGATGGTAGTCATGTAAGGATGATACAATGGAGATGGTAAAAAGAACTGCATTTTTAAATAGGTTTTAAGTGTAGAATAAATAAGATTTTCAGTGAGATCAAAGTGGGATGTGACATAAAGGAAGGAGTCAAGGATAGCTCCAAAGTTGTTGTCTAAGCAACTGAAATGATTTTGCATCAGCTGAGATGAAAAAGTTGCATGTTGAGAAAGTTTTCCAAGTGGCAAAAAGGAGTTCTGTTTTGGACACACTGGGTTTGAGATTTTTTTAGGTATAAATGGAGACTTGAATAGGCAGTTGGGTATAAAAGCATGGAGTTTGGAATTCAGATCTTTGGCTGGTGGTGCAAATTTGGAAGCTATTGACATTTGGCATTGAAAGCCACGAGATGAGAAGAGTTCATCAAGGGAGTAGATGTAAACAGAAAAGAGAAAAGAACTAAAGACTGATCCTTTGGGAACTCTACCTGACAGATTTGAGGGAAGCTCTGTGCATGAAAATAACCATTGGAAGAATATTTATACAAATATGTAAATAATTTTAATTCCAACAATAGGGAACTGCCTATGTCAACCTGGGTACGTCAATTCAATGGAGTTACCTCTTCACTAAAAACAATGATTATGATGACAGTGGAAGTAATTAGGATGAATTGTTAAGTGACATAAAGGAAAACTCAAAATACATAAATATTATAATTGTGACACTGAACCTGAATAGGCATTGTGTACAATTAAAATAATTGCGTTAAGTTTTGGTTTCTTATACTGAGAAGGTTTCAAGTTATGTTTTTAAATAATTATATAATGCACAAAATCTCCTATGAGATAACATTGAATCATTTCATGGTCTTTGTTTAGCAGTGATACAACGGAAAGCACTTTGAAAAGAATTTAGTGAAACATTTCAAAATCACGTTCCTTTAGATTCACAGTCATTGAAAAAGCATTTTGAAACATCATACATACAGCACTGTTATTTTAAATACCAAAGATTTTTGTAGGTGAAGCAGCAGAGAGCATGGTAAGTCATATTAAGAATCACAATTCAGTAGAGGAAATTTGAAGATCTAATTGGTTTTATTGAAAGATACAAGAGAACCAAGTGGTTCTCCATCACAGGCCAACAGAGCTGATGACTAGAAATATGTGTCTAGCGTTTGTAGACCTGGGAGCTTAGGTTGTCAGCGACAGAGATGACATTCAGCACATACCAGGCCTCGGCTAGGGGCTGGGGCTCAAAGAGAGGGCTGTTGCTGCCTGAACGTCTCTCTCTGAAATTGCTTCTCACAGGCAACAAAGTGTCAAAAAGATTCAGAAGGTGGACCTCAAAAACCATCCAGCAAAAGCCAAGAGAATCCCAAGACTAAACCGTGAATAATCTTTCTTCCTAGAACATTATGTTCTGTCTAGAAGAAATTGTAATAAATATAGTTTCCAGTTTCATATGAAAATTTTTAATGATAAATCTATACTGAAGTTTCAGATAAACTTTACAATAACTCTGATTTAGAAACATATTATGAGATTTCATTTTATACTCATAATGATTCTATTGGGTAGATGATAACACCCCGGGTTTACAGAAAAAAAAAAAAACCCAAAGGCCTAAGGAGATTAACTACTTGCTCAAGTTTGAGAGGCTCCACATTTCAACCCAAGACTGTCTGCTTTCTTCATTTTGAGGGAGTTTTCAAATTAGGCTATAAATTGTACTCACTATACTGATGAGCCAACACACTTGAGTTTTTCAACTAATTTAAAAAATAAATGATTGCTCATATTTCTTTCATGGAGCATAACTTTTGGCCACCTTAAGGCTTCAGCGAGTTTTGAGTGCCTGATGGCATGTGTGAAGCTCCTTAGGCTCTTGTATTCAGGTAAGGAGATGATTAGACCGTTTGACAAATGTGATATCAGAACTTAGCACCCGGCAGAAATGAACCTTCACCATGGCAGGGCAATTTAAATATTATGTAGGTGTTCTTGTGGGTTGTAAGCACTTTATTACCAACACCGAAATACTGACTTCCATATATGCCATGTAATGACATAAAGCTTGCAGGGTGGTTGAAATGGAGCCTCCTCCATTGCTAACAAATCAAATGTAATGAGGAAAAATTGAGAAAATGAAAATGGAAATTACTTCCCCTGCAGTGAGCTTAGAAACTGAAAGTTTTCTTACTCCCTTATTTCTTTCTTAAACTTAATTTCACAGTGGTTTTGCTCTGCATTAACAAAATACTCTTCTCTTCAAATGTGATGGTTCCCATTAAAAATGCTGTTAGATACCAGATTGCTCTCCATTGTAGCCATGGTGCAAAGAACTAAAAAATCAGATCTCATGTATTTGACTTCATTCTCATTTTTTTCATTTCTGTGTGCCTCATTGTATCAGGTAAGATGTTTTTAGCTACAAATAAGAGAAAACCAAATACAAACTAGCTTAAATTGTATGGAAACGTAATTGGAAGGACTCTACTGAAAGGATAGCGTATATTTTGATAAGCATTTCAGTTCCATTTTCCTGCTGTAGTTTATCAATTACTTTCCCCATGTGACAGCTTTACCCTCTTGGTAGGAAAGTATCTCTACCTTATGTACTTGTTTTTGTTGTTTAGTTGCTAAGTCTTATCTGGCCACCTAATGCAAAGAGCTGACTCATTGGAAAAGACCCTGATGCTGAGAAAGATTGAAAGCAAAAGGAGAAGGGGGCGGCAGAAGCTGAGATGCTTAGATAGAATCACCAACTCTATGGACATGACCTTGAGCAAACTTTAGGAGATAGTGAAGGACAGAGGAGACTGGTGTGTTGCAGTCCATGGATCAAAAGAGTCAGGACAAAAGCCATGCCTGGCCTCATGATTTTGAATAAGTAAATGGAACCTAAGTTGGGTTGCTTGGTTCCCATATACAGGAAAACAAATTAGAGAGCAGATGGTCAAATAACAGAAGGAGATGGTATAAGTGAAAAATTGCTTCAGTCATGGAGAAAGACTGGTTTCTTGAGAAGTTAGACACACAGCATCTCTGGGCTTTGGGTTTTGAATATTTATCTCATTTTCCACATCCAATCCAGGGGAATTAGTCATTCTTTATTTTTTAAAGTATTTATTTATTTGTCTGCATGGGGTCTTGGTTGCGGCACGTGGGATCTCCAATCTTCATTGTATTGTAACAGGATCTTTAGTTGCAGCGTGTGAATTCTTAGTTGCGGCATGTGAGATCTAGTTTCCTGACTAGGGACTGAACCCCAGCCCCCTGCATTGGGAGCATGGAATCTTAGCCACTGGACCACCAGGGAAGTCCCCCAAGGGCACTGTTCTTTTACCACCCTCTTCCTTCCTTACCCTGATTTAAGTGGCCCTCTGAACAGGAAGGACCTGTTTTTGTTCCTTTCAGTTGTTTGGCCCAGGGTGCCTGAGTGGTGCCGACTCATTTGTTTCGTCTCCCAGCTTGTGGTAACCACAACCCCAACAAGTCAATCCAATGGCCTCCCTCTATGGTTGACGCTAACACTTTATGACATACGTTGCTATTTTCTTCCATTTCATACTCTGCTAGAGCAGTCCAGTCCTTCCAAAATGTTATTACAAAAGCTGGTTTCAGAAACTCCTGATATTTGTAGTTTTATTTCATTAGTAAGTTAACCGTCTTGATCAATTTCCTCCAAACACACCAACACAGTTCTTACTAGGAAACTGGAGGAGGTGGCACTTAAAAGTAAGACCTTGAAGTATGAATGAGAATGAACCAGCTGGTTCTAAATATGCAAGCAAACATCATGTTGCTGAAGCTGCCGCAATAAGAGAAGAGAGTAAGTTCATTTTGAATTTTCCTTCCTATGGCTCTGAGTTTAATGGGCTCTTGCATTTCAACTAGTTGGTGGGTGGACATGTTTTACTTTTGTATATTCTTATTCTTTCACTTGTGAGCTTTAAAGTTATCTCCCAAAAGGGAAACAGAATTTTTTTCCAACTTATTCTTGAATATTGCACTCTAGTCTCCATCCTTAAAGCTCAATGCATTAGCATGATAACTTAGGATCCATATAAGAATATAGTCACAAAGAAGCATCCTTTTGGAGTTCATTCTGCATGCCAAGGTAATTTACAATAAAATGAGGGGAAAAATAAAATATAATGAGCAGAAATTTCTTTCCATACCAGTCATGTAGAGATTGGTACCAGCCTTCAGGTTCTCATCTGAGTGGAAGATGGGGGTAGAGGGTCTATACTTGATAGCTAGAAATCTAGAGTCTTATCTGGGATAAACAAGGCAGGTGATTCTATCAGAACCAGATGGTTTCCACAGTTAGGTTAGCTTGTCCTGCAGACAGAATCATTTTAGCACAAATTAGGTCTTTCAGTGTGAAGTCAGAATTTAAGATTGAGCAGGAAGAAATTGAGAATTCAAGCCACATAGAAGAAATGCTAATTTTCCTTTTGCAGAATTCATAGAGTGATTTAAGATCAAAAGAAAACATTAAATTAAAATTACTATATATAATTGGATTTCAACAAGTTGCTCTAATAAAAATAACACAAGGAGACCTGAGTTTTATTTCTGACTTTGCCTCTAGCTGTTTATGTGTAACCGTTGGAAATGTTATTTAACTTTCTATATTTCTCATCTGTAGAATAATATGAGAATAAAATACAAGATCTTTTAGTCTTAAAAAATACAAATAAACACTGGAAACCCTTATGAAGAGTAAAAGTGAAAGTGTTAGTCATTCAGTCCTGTCCGACTCTTTGAGACCCCAAGGACTGTAGCCCACCAGGGCTCTCTGTCCATGGAATTCTCCAGGCAAGAATATTGGAGTGGGTTGCCATTCCCTTCTCCACGAGATCTTCCTGACCTAGGGATCGAACCCATGTCTCCCTCATTGCAGACAGATTCTTTACTGTTTGATACAGATGCTATAAGTGTTATCACTTATATCTCTCCCACTCACATCTGTTCTGTATCTAATAAGATCGCTCAATAAAACCAAAAGAGATGAACCATACTCCAGGATTCTATTAAATATCTCCCACACTCCCACCAAATAGATAATAAAGAGAAAGCATGAAAATAGTAACCAAAGAGACTGGGTAAGGAGGGCAAAGAGCAGAAGCCCAGGAATAATTAAACGATAAGTTCCTGCAAGAGAGCTCACTACAACTGAAACAGAGTCACCAACAGCTGAAATAGCGTCAGAGTTCAAAGATATGTCATATTTCTTTGAATCTAAGACAGTATAATGTTTCGGTATTTGGTGGCATCTTACAATCAATTTCCACAGAAGTTTGCTAGTCAGAGAGAGGAGTGTGTTCCCATATAATTGTCGTTACCTTCACAAATGCCACTTTAACTGTGCAAAGTCCTGATTAAATATCAGTTGGATTACCTTCACTGTTAGAACACATATGGTTGAATTTTCAATTAAATTTTATCTTTATTTTGAAAAAGTTTTAAAATTATACTAAGGAGACCACATTAAAATGAAAAATTAATACACTCCCAGAAAACTTTTAGTTATGCTCCAGGGAAATCAATGAAAAGTCATAGATATTGTAAATTTCTTATTGAATCTTCAAAGGTGGAAGTTGATGATTTGTTCATAACACAGAAGAATTATTAGACAGATTCATAACATTTACCTGTAAAATTTCAAAGTGCCTCTTCATAGTATCTGGTGTTTTATTTCAAGAAATTAAGAATAAACAACAGCAGCAACGTGCTTCTGTTCATGCTCAAAATTCTCCAAGCAGGCTTCAGCAATACATGAACTGTGAACTTCCAGATGTTCAAACTGGTTTTAGAAAAGGCAGAGGAACCAGAGATAAAATTGCCATAATCCACTGGATCATGGAAAAGACAAGAGAGTTCCAGAAAAACATCTATTTCTGCTTCATTGACTATGCCAAAGCCTTTGACTGTGTGGATCACAATAAACTGTGGAAAATTCTGAAAGAGATGGGAATATCAGACCACCTGACCTGCCTCTTGAGAAACCTGTATGCAGGTCAGGAAGCAACAGTTAGAACTGGACATGGAACAACGGACTGTTTCCAAATAGGAAAAGGAGTACGTCAAGGTTGTATATTGTCACCCTGCTTATTTAACTTCTATGCAGAGTACATCATGAGGAACGCTGGGCTGGAAGAAGCACAAGCTGGAATCAAGATTGCCAGGAGAAATCTCAATAACCTCAGATATGCAGATGACACCACCCTTATGGCAGAAAATGAAGAGGAACTCAAAAGCCTCTTGATGAAAATGAAAGAGTAGAGTGAAGAAGTTGTCTTGAAGCTCAACATTCAGAAAACTAAGATCATGGCATCTGGTCCCATTGCTTCATGGGAAATAGATGGGGAAACAGTGGAAACAGTGTCAGACTTTATTTTTTTGGGCTCCAAAATCACTGCGGATGCTGATTGCAGCCATGAAATTAAAAGACGCTTACTCCTTGGAAGGAAAGTTAGGACCAACCTAGACAGCATATTAAAAAGCAGAGACATTACTTTGCCAACAAAAGTCCATCTAGTCAAGGCTATGGTTTTTCCAGTGGTCATGTATGGATGTGAGAGCTGGACTGTGAAGAAGGCTGATCGCTGAAGAACTGATGCTTTTGAACTGTGGTGCTGGAGAAGACTCTTGAGAGTCCCTTGGACTGCAAGGAGATCCAACCAGTCCATTCTAAAGGAGATCAGTCCTGGGTGTTCATTGGAAGGACTGATGCTAAAGCTGAAACTCCAATACTTTGGCCACCTCATGCGAAGAGTTGACTCACTGGAAAAGACTCTAATACTGGGAGGGATTGGGGGGCGGGAGGAGAAGGGGACGACAGAGGATGAGATGGCTGGATGGCATCACCGACTCGATGGACATGAGTTTGAGTGAACTCCAGGAGTTGGTGATGGACAGGGAGGCCTGACGTGCTGTGATTCATGGGGTCGCGGAGAGTCGGACATGACTGAGCAACTGAACTGAACTGAACTGAACAGCAGCAACAAAACCAACTATGAGCTTTAACCAAATGGTAAATGCAAGTGAAACTCTAATAATATATATGTTCTTGAGAGTTTTGCCATCAGTTCAAAGTGAGATGAAGAGGTAAAGATATGCACATGAGTTATAATGCTTTTCTGTCTCCATCATGCTACATGTAATCGTGTCCTATCAAAATAACTTCAATTAGTGGGCTCAGTATCGAGAAATCTTGGATTCAAAATCTGATTGATTTCCATCCAGCTGCTTCACTTGGATGGAGAGAAAGAAATGAAATGAATCATTGGCAAAAGTTGTCTTACACCAATGCCTCTTCTTTCTCCTCTACCTCCAAGTGCATTATATTCTTCAAATAAGAATAATTTAAAAAGACATAAAATTAATTTAGTTTATCTGTAATATAGTCTATGCCGACATGTAAACACCCCCAGATATTTGAGAAAGAGTTAGTCAATTATCAAATGTTTTATTTTGACGGTGTCGAGTAGCATCAAGAGAATGATAGAGAAAGACAAGCCAAAGACTGGAAGACAATATTTGCAAAAGACTGTTATGCAATGTATACAAAGAACTCTTAAAATTCAGCAAAATTTAGGAAAATGAACAACCTGACTAAAAATGAGCAAAAGACCTGAACAATCACCTCACCGATGAAGATATACAGATGGCAAAAAAGCATGACAAGATGGTCCACATCATATGCCTTTCAGTTCAGTTCAGTCGCTCAGTCGTGTCCAGCTCTTTGCGACCCCATGAATCACAGCATGCCAGGCCTCCTTGTCCATCACCAACTCCCGGAGTTTACTCAAACTCACCTCCATTGATTCAGTGATGCCATCCAGCCATCTCATTCTCTATCTTCCCCTTCTCCTCCTGCTCCCAATCCCTCCCAGCATCAGAGTCTTTTCCAGTGAGTCAACTCTTTGCATGTGGTGGCCAAAGTATTGGGAGTTTCAGCTTTAGCATCAGTCCTTCCCATGAACACCCAGGACTGATCTCCTTTAGGGAAATACAAATTAAACCAACGAGATGCTACTACACACCTATTAGAATGGCCAAAATCCAGAATACTGACACCACCAAGTGCTGGTAAGAATGCAGAACACTAGAACCCTCATTTATTGCTGGTGGGGATACAAAATGGTATAGCCATGTTTAAGACAATTTGGAAGTTTTGTGCAAAACCAATCATATTCTTAGCAAAGTAGTCAGCATATTTCTTTGTATTTATCCAAATGAGTTGAAACTTAACCCACACAAAAATCTGCACACAAATGTTTATAATTGTTTTATTCATAATCGACCAAACTTTGAAGCAACCAAGATGTCTTTCAGTAGATGAATGGATAGACAAACTGGTATCTCCAAGCAATGGAATATTATTCAGCACCGAAAAGAGAGAACTATAAATGCATGCAAAGACATGGAGGAAATTTAAATACACATCATTAAGTGAAAGAAGCCAATATGAAAAGGCTAAATACTGTGTGATTTCAACAATAAGACATTCTGAAAATGGCAAAACTGTGGGGACAGTGAAAAGATCAGTGGTTTCCAGGAATTTTGGGGAGGGAAATGTGGGTGAATAATATGGAGCACAGAATATTTTCGCCGGGAAGTGAAACTATTCTGTATGATTCTATGATGGCAAATACATGTCATTATACATTTGTCAAAACCCATAGAATGTACAATAACAAAGGGAATTCTGATCTAAACTGTGGATTTTGGTTGATAACATTGTATTAATGTACGGGGATGATGTTGATAATGTGGAAAGATGTGCTTGTGTGGAAGCAGAAGGTGTACAGGTAATGGCTGTATCTCTCTCTCAATTTCTCTGCGAACCTAAACCTGCTCTAAAAAGTAAAGCTTATTAAATAAGGTTTATTAAAACAAAATTATAATAGACAAGAACCTACTGTATAGCACAGGGAACTCTATTCAGTGTCTGTAATGACCTATGTGGGAGTGGAGTCTAGAAGAGAGTGCCTATTTGTGTATATATGGCTGATTCACTTTACCGTACAGCAGAAATTAATACAACATTGTAAAGCAACTATACTCAAATATAAAATTAATTAAAAAGCAAAATGAGATGAAAACCAAAAAAATCAAATAACCAGATATTTGAATTACATTATATAAAACAGTTGAATGGTTAGCCAAAATTTTATTCTGAATATTTTTGTGTAGTGCCCTGGAAGCCTGTTCCTGAGGTTCCAGCCTCACTGCAGGACTTGTTTCTGTGTGTGAGTATTTGAGCCCGTGGACTGCTCTTTGGACTCCTGCTGGCAGTATTCAGCACACTATAACCTTTAAAGTTATCACGGGGAAAAACTGAGAGCAGAAGGAGAAGGGGCGACAGAGGATGAGTTGGTTGGCTGGCATCACCGACTCAATGGACACGAGTTTAAGCAAACTCCAGGAGACAGTGAAGGGCGGGGAAGCCTGGCGTGCTGCAGTCCCTGGGGTTGCAAAGAGTCGGACATGACTTAGCGACTGAACAGCAACAATTATGATCGATGAGTGAAATAGTAGCTGCTCTTTATTTCTCTCTTTCTATGCCCTGATATTTGTGTACAAAATAAGGAAGAACATTACACTTTTTACCAGGTGGTATAAGAATTCCTCATAGTGAGAAAATCACCCTTGTCAGGAAGATGACTTGATCACTTAGGATAGCATGGCTGTGTGCTAGCATCAAAGCTCTTTTTGTTTTGGCTGCACTGGATCTTGGTTGCTGTGCACAGGCTTTCTCTAGTTATGGCAAGCATGGACTTCTCATTGTGGTGGCTTTTCTTGTTGCAAAGCTTTTCATGCTGCAAAGCCTGGACTCAGTAGTTTCAGCATCTGCGCTCAGGCTTTGTTGCCCAGTGGCATGTGGAATCTTTCTGGAACAGGGATCCAACTCATATCTCCAGTGGTTAAGGCAGATTCTTAACCGCTGGACCACCAGGGAAATCTGGGATCAAAGCTTTTGTGAAGGGCTTTAAAGAGTCGAGGTGGAAGAAGGTCGTGTGGTATTTGATGGGTTCCTACCCACAGCAATGCGTGTGAATAAATGTTAAAATTACTAAATCTTTAAAATGTTTTATCTAAGTTTGTTTATTTGGTAGAGAACAGTGAAGATTTGGTTCCCTGTGGAAGTTGACATGGGAAAAATTGAAATAGCCCACATACATGGAAGCTGGAGAGAGATGATGAGAAAGTAAGTGCTGGGAACTTTGCAGAGAGTGTGTACAGATGCAGTGTATCTGTGGTATTGAAATTTCATGGGCTATGATTAGAGGAGAATAATTCGCAAGCTGTGTAATTGGGGGCTCAGTGCAAGCAGATCTTAGCTAATAACTGAGTTATGTGAAAGGATGCATATACACAAAAGTGATCATTTACACATTTTGTATATGTTCATTTGTGTTTGTGTGTGTATTTTAATATAAACTCTGTAATTCCTAGGATTCTTGAAAACCAAGTATAATATGTGCTTGCACGCTAAGTCGCTTCAGTTGTGTCCGACTCTTTGCGATCCTCTGGAACTGTAGCCCGCCAGGTTCTTCTGTTCATGGGGATTCTCCAGGCAAGAATCCTGGAGTGAGTTGCCATGACCTCTTCCAGGGGATCTTCCCAATCCAGGGATCGAACCCATGTCTCCTGAGTCACCTGCAATGCAGGCGGATTCTTTACATCTGAGCCACCAGGGAAGCCCAAGTACAATACAAGCATAGCCTGAAATATGAGACCCTCTTTAAGAGGAAAAAAAATTGATACCTTACTGGTTAACCTTGACAGAAAGTGTTGAATATCCTCTAGTTCTTGGATTACTTAGTATTGAGACATTTGGAACAATTATTTCAAATGAGAAAAAAACTGTACTTTGGTCAAGCATGCCAAGTAATTAGTTATCTGAGACTTTTTAGTAGTTCACATTAATACTTTTGAGAGTTGGTTCTGGAAGCATGAATTTTGCCTTTTGTGACCTGGAGAAAATTCGTTTTTTCCAACACCCAAGAGAAGAGAAAAAATTATACAGATTGAGTTGGAATTCATGGTTCCGACTTGATCCAGTTAGGCAGGCAGATGAAGTCACAGAACTGCAAAAATACTTTTGGAAGCTAAGAGTGAGTTTATACTGTTTATTTTTTGTATTCAAAACATTTGTAACTACTCTTGGCCTTCAGTCTTCTATATGTATTTCAATATCAATTTTCATATTCCACAAACAACATTTCTGCATGTTGATTAGAATTACATTAATGCAGAGAGCTGATGAATGACTTCTATAATTTCAAGTAGTGAAAGCAGAAATGATTTCTTGAAAGGTAACAATTGTTATTTAGCACTAACATAAGTATATTTTTTTCTTAATATTTATGCATTTATTTGACTACACCAGGTCTTAGTTATTGTACATGGAGTCTTCAATCTTTGTTGCAGCATGTGAGATCTAGTTCCCTATCTGGGGATCGAACCAGGGCCCCCCGCATTGGGAGTGAAGTGTCTTAGCCACTGGACAACCAGGGAAGTTCCTAGCTATACTTTCTATTGTTGGAAAAAACTCACAGGTGTTGCTAACTCACTCTGATTGTAAACTATGGAAAGATTGTTACATTTTAATAGTGGTAGTTTTTTTTCCCTGTTCATGGGCAAACCTGAGTTCAAATCATGGTCAACCCTAGAGTTAGGAGCCCCAGTTGGAACAGCCTGTCTGTCTCCCTAAAATTGATTCCCTTCTTTTGTTCCACACTTCTTCTCTTGGACTGGGGGAGAGATAGCACAGAAGTACAACAGAGGGCTTTAAGTGACTTCAGAAACTCAAATTAGCAATTTTCAAGTTAGAATGAATAACTTCTTCAAGCATTCAGAAGAAAATGATAAAGACATGAAATCACGAATTAAAGAAGAAAAGACTTGGAGAATGGAGAACTAAAATGCATGTACAAATAAATTTTTATATCAGTTCAGTTCAGTTCAGTCGCTCAGTTGTGTCTGACTCTTTGCCACCCCATGAATCACAGCACGCCAGGCCTCCCTGTCCATCACCAACTCCCAGAGTTCACTCAGACTCACCCCCATCGAGTTGGTGATGCCATCCAGCCATCTCATTCTCTGTCGTCCCCTTCTCCTCCGGCCCCCAATCCCTCCCAGCATCAGAGTCTTTTCCAGTGAGTCAACTAGTCGCACGAGGTGGCCAAAGTATTGGAGTTTCAGCTTTAGCATCAGTCCTTCCAATGAACACCCAGGATCGATTTCCTTTAGAATGGACTGGTTGGATCTCCTTGCAGTCCAAGGGACTCTCAAGAGTCTTCTCCAGCACCACAGTTCAAAAGCATCAATTCTTCAGCGATCAGCTTTCTTCACAGTTCAACTCTCACATCCATACATGACCACTGGAAAAGCCATAGTCAAATTTTTATATACATGTCAAAAATTTTTATAGACATACAAAAAGAACAAGAAATCGAAAATACTAATATAATGAGAAGATGATGAAGTGATAAATGATGTGATGCAAAGAAGCAATGGTCAAATAAATTATGAAAGAAAAAGCAAAAATCATTAAAATATATTCAGTGATTGACATTTTTGCCATTCAGCCATTCCCTAGGACTAAGAACAAACAGGAATATAGACAGAAATAAATAGCTTGTTTATCATGGAAATATACATATTGGAGCATATTTCCATGTTAATATATATATATATTAGATGAAGATGTTGCAATATCTATACAATTTTTTAGGGAAAAAAGAATGTGAGAAAAATTTCTACATATAGTAAAGCTATAAAATTAATGTGTAAAAATAGATAAAGGCATTGTTTCTTTGAAGCTTCTAACAGGTAAAATCTTTGATTAGCAGATTCAATTTTAAGTTGAGATACCTTGCTTTACACTGGACCTCTATTTTTATTCTTAGTGTGTCTTCTTAGATCTCCAGGTACATTGTTTTGCCCGAATTTATCAACCAATTCAAGTGATTGATTGTCTGATTTTTCCCACTACACTAAATCAATACAAAGTCTAGACATTGTGAATTTAAGCATAAATTCTCTGTGGAAAACTTACGGTAGTTTGAACTGGCACTGCAGGTAGAATCTTCTGAAATTATGTTTTGAATGAAAGATTTATGTCAGTGTCTGTCCCCTCATCCTTCCTTCAAATGTTAACAGTTGCTCCTGTATAGACTCTAGGCCATTTGTGGGAGACCGGGTCCACCAGCATCAATCCTTGAGACAAAAATTTGAATTAAAGCATTTGTCTGGCAGATAGTCCCCAGATGGCTGTAGGGGACTGGGAAGTGAACCAAGGAAGTGAGGGCAGCCAAAAAATGTGCGCTGATACAGGCAGTGTGTACACGTCGACACCTGCTACTGCTGCTGCTAAGTCATTTCAGTCGTGTCCGACTCTGTGCGACCCCATAGACGGCAGCCCACCAGGCTCCCCCATCCCTGGGATTCTCCAGGCAAGAACACTGGAGTGGCTTGCCATTGCCTTCTCCGACACGTTGACACCTAACATACCCTTAAAACAACAACAACAGCAACAAAGACGCACACAGGGTTTTTTGTTTTTTTTTAAATTTTGGCTGCCCTGTGCTCACGTGGGATCTTATTAAGAGTTCCCTAACCAGGGGTCAACGGAGAAGGCAATGGCAAGCCACTCCATTACTCTTGCCTAGAAAACCCCATGGACGGAGGAGCCTGGTGGGCTGCAGTCCGTGGGGTTGCTAAGGGTCGGACACGACTGAAGTGACTTAGCAGCAGCAGCAGCAACCAGGGGTCAAACCTGTGTCCCCTGCAGTGGAAGTGCAGAGTCCTAACCACTGGACTGCGAGAGTTTCCCAGTGCTGCTGTTTTTTTGTTGCTGTTATTTCTGTTGTTGTTATCATCATTATGGTTTTTTTGTGAACTTTTTCTTTTGTATTGGGGTAGGTCTTCCCTGGTGGCTCAGACGGTAAAGAGTCTGCCTGCAGTGCAGGAGATCTGGGTTTGATCCCTGGGTCGGGATGATCCCTTGAAGAGGGGAATGGCAACCCACTCCAATATTCTTTCCTGGAGAATTCCATGGACAGAGGAGCCTGGTGGGCTATAGTCCATAGCATTGCAAAGAGTCGGTCACAGTTGAGTGACTAACCTTCTTTATAGACAATAATGTTGTGATAGTTTTAGGTGAACAGCAAAGGGGCTCAGCCATACATATACATGTATCCATTCTCCTCCAAACTCCCCTCCCTTACAGGCTGTCAGATAGCATTGAGCAGAGTTCCCTGTGCTATACAGTAGGTCCTCGTTGGTTGTCCATTTTAAATACAGCAGTGTGTACATATCCATCCCTAACTATCCCCTCCCCCCATCCTTCTCCCTGGCAACCATAAGTTTGTTTTCCAAGTCTGTGAGTCTCTTTCTGTTTTGCAAGAAAGTTCATTTGTATCATTTCTTTTTGGATCCCACATATAAGGGACGTCATACAAAATTTCTCCTTCTCTGCCTGACTTGCTTCACTCTATGGCACTCTCTAGTTCCATCCATGTGGCTGCAAATGGCATCACTGCTTTCAGTTCAGTTCAGTTCAGTCGCTCAGTCGTGTCCGACTCTCCGCGACCCCATGAATCACAGCACGCCAGGCCTCCCTGTCCATCACCAACTCCCGGAGTTCACTCAAACTCATGTCCATCGAGTTGGTGATGCCCTCCAGCCATCTCATTCTCTGTTGTCCCCTTCTCCTCCCGTCCCCAACCTTTCCTAGCATCAGAGTCTTTTCCAGTGAGTCACCTCACTGCATGAGGTGGCCAAAGTATTGCAGTTTCAGCTTTAGCATCAGTCCTTCCAATGAACACCCAGGATTGAGCTCCTACAGAATGGACTGGTTGGATCTCCTTGCAGTCCAAGGGACTCTCAAGAGTCTTCTCCAACACCACAGTTCAAAAGCATCAATTCTTCAGCGATCAGCTTTCTTCACAGTCCAACTCTCACAAAAATCACTGCTTTAATTGGAGCTTAATCCTACTGCAGAACTCTGGGATTCTGTCTAAAATGGGCCTCAGTTGTTTCTCCACCCACGAAGTATGGAGTTGGGACTTTAATACACCCATCTCCATCGAGTATTGTTGAGGGTTGCTCCTGAATGGAAGAGGAAGCTGAAATTTTCTGGCACTCCTGACTTATTCTACAGAGGGGAATAGAGCTCTCCTCTTGGAGGCAAAGCACTCAGGCAGTTAGACCTCCAGGTGATACAGGTAGGGCACTCATATCATGTAACAACATTTGCTACAGTGTATCTTGGGTGATTGGCGTGTGAACATATTAATTAAGTATATTAGGTGCATAGCAAAATACGACTGCAAGTGTAAATTTAATGTTTCTGTTAGCAAGGTACACATTCAGGATACTGAAAATGGTGAGGGGAATAAAAACAATAGTGTAACTACAGCAATGGTTTACTATGACAAGACCAGATATGTTTTATTATAATGGTGGGTGAAAGTGATAGTTGCTTAGTCATGTCTGACTCTGTGTGACCCCATAGACTGTAGACCACCAGGCTTCTCTGTCCATGGGATTCTCCAGCCAAGAATACCGGAGTGGATCCCCTTCTCTAGGGGATCTCTTCCCGACCCAGGGATCAAATCCTTGTCTCCTGCATTGTGAGCAGATTCTTTACCATCTGAGCCACCAGGGAAGCCCAATAATGGTGGGTAAAGTTATTTAAAAATATCATGTTAATTATTAATCAGATTATAATAATACTATAATTAATAGTTGTTAAAAAGTCACCTCAACTGAAACTGTGTATTATATAAATAATAATAATAATAGCTTTACATTTTGGAGGCTTAGAAAAGGGGAAAGCACAATATTTTTAAATGAGTCATTTAAAATAATTTTCAACTACACACAGGGAGAGCAGAAGTGTGAACGAAATTCTGCCTATTGAGGTTATTATATCATTCACAGAGGTGCAAATGTGCACACAGTAGTGAGAACTGGTTAGAAATTAATAATGTCAAGATAGGATTGTCAGAAATGTCAGGTGACTTTTTATCCTCCTAACTGACTTTATTAAATTTACAATCTTATTCATTGCAGACTGTAGGAATCTATGACTTTTCATGGATCACTGACAGTGAAGGAAAAGGCTAGAAAATTCTTACAATGTATCAAAATTATGGATGGCAATTATTATGGTCACTGCCTTTTTGAGGGCCACATCTCTTAAGATACAGGGGTCCTGGGACTTCCCTGGTGGTCCAGTGGTTAAAATTGCATGCTCCCAATCCAGGGGGCCCAGGTTCAATCCCTGGTCAGGGAATTAGATCCCACATGTGGCAGCTAAAGATTCTGTCTGCTGCACTTAAGACCTAGCACAGCCAATTAAATAAGTAATAATTATAAATAAAATAAATATAAAAGATAGAAGGGTCCTGATTAGTAGTGCTTACTTTATTATTTGCTAAATAAAGTAAGCCTGCTGCAACTCCTCAGACTTCAGGTCACAGATGATTAGAGCCACGAATATCATTCTTGGACCCTATGGGTGGAGATAAACTTGGATTTACTTCAGTTTAAAATATTTTATTCTGAAATTAAACATTCTTTTCTGGCAATAAGTAAAAAATTAATTAAAGCTGGAGAGGCTGTAGAGTTGTAAATTAAACAAACAACCCCAAACCAGAAATATTATACAAATTGGTAACCTGTTGAAAGACAGCTTGTGAATGGTATACTCTGAGCTGAGTATACTCTGAGGGTGAATATACCATGGCTGAAAACTGGGATCTTTGTCATTTCAACCTAAATGTCATTATTTCACTGGGACTGTGATTTTGTCAAACCCAGACACTCATTTTGGTCAAGTGCAGGAATTTAACATAACCTGAAGATGACAGCAGCCATTGATAGGGAGAACTGAGGTGGGGGTGTGCCAGGTCTTTGACTTTGGTTCAATTAAATTAAATAAATTGAAGAATTAAAAGAGCGAAATAGTCATCATTCTTTATATCTCTTACCATATTGTAGATTTTTGTATACTTACTATTTCATTTTGTATCCTTACTATTTCAGTAATTTTGAACTAAAGAACTGGTATAGATAATTTTTAGCATCTCAACTGCTGTTGCTGCTGCTAAGTCTCTTCAGTCGTATCCGACTCTGTGCGACCCCATAGAGGGCAGCCCACCAGGCTCCTCTGTCCCTGGGATTCTCCAGGCAAGAATACTGGAGTGGGTTGCCATTTCCTTCTCTAATGCATGCATGCATGCTAAGTTGCTTCGGTTGTATCCGACTCTATGTGACCCTATGGACAGCAGCCCACCAGGCTCCTCTGTCCACAGGATTCTCAAGGCAAGAATACTGGAGTGGGTTGCCATTTCCTTCTTCAAGCATCTCAACTAGGAAGGGAAATTTGTAAGTGGATGTCATTACCCTGAATTGTTGAGGGTGTGAAAGATGGAGAGAGGTTGTTTTGTAAGGAGAAAGCACAGTCCTGACTATGACCCTGCGGCCTATGGCCCACAGACCTCTTCTGTCTTCCCACCGACTGGGGATGTGTGTGCTGGAGTGTAGGAGAGTCTCCTATTCTGCCCAGGTGTGAGAAGCAACCAGGGAATGACACCACGCAAGCAGTGGGCTAAGAAAACAGTGTGACTAATACCTGATTATTAGTCTGTATTATCTTAAATTTAAAAAACCTAAAAACCCTGTGACTCGTGCTTATCTCTTGGAGTGTCTTTCATTTCTTGCTTTTAAAATTTTAACCAATTAATCAATTTTGGGCCCGGAAGAGAAGAACAATCCTTTTCCCTGAATTTTGGCCAATAATTTCCCCTAAATGGTGTGCAATGATGAAACTGCCGTCATATCTGTAATGTACATCCATGCTTTCATTTTCCCTATCCTCCAACTTGCTGAGAACCTACTTAGAAAAACATTTCATGTGAATTATTTTATGCATGTTGTAAAAGCCATTTGAAATAATTTACATGAAATATGGTTGATAAGTTTGAGAAAAATTTAATAATAAAGTTTCTAAAAATCCAGCGTTGCTTTTGGCAAAAGCAATTGACTCTGCAGATATGTTGAGAACAATAGAAAAGTACAAAAAAAAGAGGAATGTGTTTAAGATAACAACACATGCAGACTATGTGACAAATTTTCTTGAATCCAGTTAAACACAGAGCAAAACAATGAGAGTAAATGGATCACAAATAAAGAAACCATGACAAAAATAAAAACTAGATTCTAAAATAGTACTTCCTTCTTAAAAATAAAAATTTTTATTGTTGTGTTAATACAGGTTTTCCATAGAAAGAGAACTAACATATGTATATATGTGTATATATATATATATACTTTTTGTTTAGTCACTAAGTCACGTCTGACTCTTTTGCAACCTCATGGACTGTAGCCCACCAGGCTCCTCTGTCCATGGGATTTGCCAAGCAAGAATATTGGAGTGGACTGCCATTTCTTTCTCCAGGGGATCTTCCTGACCCAGAGATCCAACCTGTGTCACCGGCTTGGCAGGTGGGTTTCCCTGGGGGTTCATGTGGGCTTCCCTGGTGGCTCAGTGGTAAAGAATTCACCTGCAATGTAGGAGACCTGGGTTCAAGTCCTGGGTCAGGAAGATTGCCTGGAGAAGAAAGTGGCTACCCATTTCAG
This sequence comes from Moschus berezovskii, assembly GCF_049115385.1. Taxonomy (NCBI): domain Eukaryota; kingdom Metazoa; phylum Chordata; class Mammalia; order Artiodactyla; family Moschidae; genus Moschus; species Moschus berezovskii. Next base: position 5,215,992 of record NC_142487.1, on the reverse strand, counting down.
TACTCTTGCTTGGAGAATTCAATGGACAGAGGAGCCTGACAGGCTATAGTCCATGGGGCCATAAAGAGTCAGACATGACTTGGCGACTGAACGACAACAACAAATATTCCTTATTATAGGAATTGGTTCACATGGTTATGGAGGCTGAGGAGTCTCATGATCTGCCGTCTGCCAGGAAGTCAATGGTAAAATTCAGTGAGTTGGAGGACGTAAGAAGGGGGGACTTGGGGAAGACACACCAGGAATAATGTTTTACCAGCAATCTGGGTATCCCTTAGTCCGGTCAGGTAGACACATAAAATTAACTATCACATCTGCAAAATCATTCTGAGATGAAAATTGTCAATACTGGATGCTCTGCATAGTCGCTTGCTGCTGCTGCTGCTAAGTCGCTTCAGTTGTGTCCGACTCTGTGCGACCCCATAGACGGCAGCCTACCAGGCTCCGCCATCCCTGGGGTTCTCCAGGCAAGAACACTGGAGTGGGTTGCCATTTCCTTCTCCAGTGTGTGAAAGTGAAAAGTGAAAGTGAAGTCGCTCAGTCTTGTCTGACTATTAGCGACCCCATGGACTGCAGCCCACCAGGCTCCTCTGTCATGGGATTTTCTAGGCAAGACTACTGGAGTGGCTTGCCATTGCCTTCTCCGGCATAGTCGCTTAGTTGTGTTCAATTCTTTGTGACCCCATGGACTGTAGTCCGCCAGGCTCCTCTGCCCCTGGGATTCTCTAGGCAAGAATACTGGAGTGGGTTGCTATGCCCTCCTCCAGGTGATCTTCCTGATCCAGGGATTGAACACTTACCTTTTACATCTCCTGCACTGGCAAGTGGTTTCTTTACCACTAGTGCCACCTAGGTAGCCATCTGTATTTTCCAGGGAACTTAAATATCATCTAAATTGTATCACAGAGTGCACATGCATTCCAATTTTCTATCTTATCTTCTCCCTTTGTAGTTGTTCTTTTTTTTTTTAATCTTTTTTAAAAAATCTTATTTTATTTATTTATTTTTTCAATTGAAGGATAATTGCTTTATAGAATTTTGTTGTTTTAAGCTGTTTGTTGACACACACGGTTACAGCTGTTTCAAGTAATCTATAGTGTGTTATAAGAATAAAATACAGTTCACATTCAGATGTGTAACATTTTATGTGATTACAAAGACTGAGGCAAACATCTTTGTACACCTGAATGAACATATTTTCTGGGGAATATTCTAGACCTGGAAGTGCAAACTCACAGATTTTGTGCCTCTCATCTTTGACTTTATTAAGTATTTCAGAATTGCTCTTGAAAATTGTTGTATCGATTTACCTTTTCACCAGCTGTGTATGAATTTCTCCATCTGCACATCCCTCCCAAACTATTTTTTTCCCACTAGAACAGAATTAAATATTTCCTTTTTCCTTGATTTTGAGTGAAGTGGAACATCTTTACGTATCTATGAAATAATTCATGGGTCAAAATATATCACATTGGAAATTGGAAAATGATAGAACTGATAATCAAAATATTATATATTAAAATATGTAGGATTCGGTGAAGGTACCAAAAAAAGGTTGTTTTTGGTTTTGCTTTAGCTCTGGGTGAACAAAGATACTTCCTTGAAAATTCTACCTGCAGTTCTGTGCCTCACATGAATTCAAGTTCACAAGGACAGCTGCAAGGTCCAGGAAGCCTGTCCTGTGCTGAATGTGGGGTTGGGATGAGATGGTCTTATGAGAGTTTGGGATATTTTTTCCTTCTCCTTGTATATATTTTTGTAGTTGTTGTTGGTGGTTTCCAGCTACATTGGGATATAATTGACATATAACATATAAGTTGAAGGTGTACAATGTGCTGATTTGACATGCAGAAAACCAGAGATCAAATTGCCAACATCCACTGGATCATTGAAACAGCAAGAGAGTTCCAGAAAAACATCTATTTCTGCTTTATTGACTCTGCCAAAGCCTTTGACTGTGTGGATCACAATAAACTGTGGAAAATTCTGAAAGAGATGGGAATATCAGACCACCTGACCTGCCTCTTGAGAAATCTGTTTGCAGGTCAGGAAGCAACAGTTAGAACTGAACATGGAACAAATAGGAAAAGGAGTATGTCAAGGCTGTGTATTGTCACTGTGCTGATTTAACTTATATGCAGAGTACATCATGAGGAACGCTGGGCTGGAAGAAGCACAAGCTGGAATCAAGATTGCTGGGAGAAGTATCAATAACCTCAGAAATGCAGATGACACCACCCTTATGACAGAAAGTGAAGAACTAAAGAGCCTCTTGATGAAAGTGAAAGAGAAGAGTAAAAACATTGGCTTAAAACTCAACATTCAGAAAACTAAGATCATGGCATCTGGTCCCATCACTTCATGGCAAATAGATGGAGAAACAGTGGAAACAGTGTCAGACTTTATTTTTGGGGGCTTCAAAATCACTGCAGATGGTGTTTTCAGCCATGAAATAAAAAGGTGCTTACTCCTTAGAAGAAAAGTTATGACCAACCTAGATAGCATATTAAAAAGCGGAGACATTATTTTGCCAACAAAGGTCCATCTAGTCAAGGCTATGGTTTTTCCAGTAGTCAGGTATGGATGTGAGAGTTGGACATAAAGAAAGCTGAGTGCCGAAGATTGATGCTTTTGAACTGTGGTGTTGGAGAAGACTCTTGAGAGTCCCTTGGACTGCAAGAAGATCCAGACAGTCCATCCTAAAGGACATTAGTCCTGAATGTTCATTGGAGGGACTGATGTTGAAGCTGAAACTCCAATACTTAGGCCACCTGATGCGAAGAGCTGACTCATTTGAAAAGACCCTGATACTGGGATGGTTGGATGGCATCACCAAATCAATAGACATGAGTTTGAGTAAATTCCGGGAGTTGGGGGTGGACATGGAGGCCTGGCGTGCTGCAGTCCATGGGGTCACAAAGAGTCGGATTCGACTGAGCGACTGAACTGAGCTGGTTGCAAAATGACTATGACCTTAATGTTAGTAACACCTGCATCCCACCACAAAATTACCATTTCTTTTTTGTGGTGAGAAATGCTAAACAGCACATTATAAATCCCATTGCTCTTATCTTGGCCAAGAATCAAACATCAAATATCTAGGCACTTCCAGAGATAAAGCTCCTCCAGTTGTGTCAGTTCTAGCCCCACCTCGGGAATGTCCCTTGAGGGTGGAGTGGGTGGTCCCTGTGGGGGAAACAGATGACGAGCTTCCAGGCACACACACTAGGTGACTTCAAATTAGATTTATCCCTTGGACTTCAACACCTGGTCTTGGCTTTTGAGAAGACAGAATCCAAGGGCCTGAAAATAATTTTATATCTGTAATGAGAAGACATTCCTGTCATTCTATGTTTCTGTACCATAAAGACTAATAGCTTCAAAAGGCAGCATCTGCCACCCCCTCTGTGCCCACGTCCTGTGTGTAATGTTTGATGGTGTCTAAGTCTACACAGAGCAACACTGAGGTTTATAGAAAATTCTGTAAAAGGGGGCGGGAGGGTCTGCATTCCTGTGATGTTGTGTTCACCATCAGAAATGCCTGGGCCTGGGGTCCCTGGGCCTGTTTCTACAGCCCTCAGTTTGCTCTCTAGCTCCTGAAAATAGCTTGTTTACCTTCTCCCTATCCTCACAGACTATTTCTGTGGAGGCTTTATTTCCCACCTCAGGCTTATTTTTAAATCAGAACAAAACTCTCAGAACACTGGTTATAGCCTGCTGTGTCCTTCAAGCCATTATACAACTTCCTAGCTTTTCGAAGCTTTTCAGGTTAGCTAAAAAGGCAAGAAAACAAACTGGTTTGACACAAGAAGGAGGAGGTGTAGAATTTTGAATAGTTTCCCCCCAAAGACAAAAAAGAGGATTGATACCTGGGCTTGAATTTTAGTACTACAGTAGATCAATTGATGATGCCTGGAGCCATGGAGAGAGCACATTCAATTGATTAGCAGGGTATCATAATTGTTGGCAATGATCATGGCAGCAACCGTGCATGTGTGCATGCATGCTAAGTCACTTCAGTTCAGTTCAGTTCAGTTCAGTCGCTCAGTCGTGTCCGACTCTCCGCGACCCCATGAATCACAGCACGCCAGGCCTCCCTGTCCATCACCAACTCCCGGAGTTCACTCAAACTCATGTCCACAGAGTCGGTGATGCCATCCAGCCATCTCATTCTCTGTCGTCCCCTTCTCCTCCCTTTTGCGACCCTATGGACTGTAGCCCACCAGGCTCCTCTGTTCATAGAATTCTCAAGGCAAGAACACTGGAATTGTTGCCATACCCTCCTCCAGGGGATCTTCCTGACCCAGGGATTGAACCCGTTTCTCCTGCATTAGCAGGCAGGTTCTTTACCACTATCACCACCTGGGAAGACTAACAACAACTCTCCGTTCAGTTCAGTCACTCAGTCGTGTCCGACTCTTTGCGACCCCGTGAATCACAGCACGCCAGGCCTCCCTGTCCATCACCAACTCCCGGAGTTCACTCAACCATAGCTACCGTCCATTATTTATTTAGTATAAGTCAGGCATTGTCCTGTACTAATGCAATACTTCATTCAGTCTTCAAGATAATCTTATGGTGTAGCTACTGTTAAAAGATGAGAAAACAGAGGGGAACTAAAGTTAAGTCATTTACTCAACATCATACAGAAATTTTGCCATGAATATCGCAGCAAGGGATGGTGGCATAAATGTTACACATTTGAGTTGATCTTTGAGTTTTAAATTCATTGCACAAGGAGGGATACCTATTGCAGGGGGTGGCAAACTACAGCCAGTGAGTCTAATATGGTCTTTTGCCTGGTTTTGTAAATAACGCTTTATGGTACGTGGCCATACCCATTCACACATATATTATCTGGAGTTGCTTTCTCACTGCAATGGTGGAAATGAACAGTTGCAGCAGAGATCTAGTGGCCTACAAACACTAAACTAGGTTTCATTGGGTGAAAATCAAGATGTCAGATGTTAGCAGGTTGTGTTTCTTCTGGAGGCTCTAGGAGAAACCCGTTTCCTTGCCTTTTCCAGTTCTAGAGGCCACCTGTATTCCTAGGCTTATAGCCTCCTTCCTCCCATCTTCAAAGCTAGCCGAGCCTAGCATATTCAAATCAATCTCTCTCTTTTCCTCCCTCCCTCCCTTCCTCCCTCCTTCTCCTCAACCCCCAACATTTGCTTCCTGCATCACGTATGAAAGTGAAAGTGAAGTCGCTCAGTCGTGTCCGACTCTTTGCGACCCTATGGACTCTAGCCTACCAGGCTCCTCAGTCCATGGAATTTTCCAGGCAAGGGTACTGGAGTGGGTTGCCATTTCCTTCTCCAGGGGATCTTCCAAACCCGGGGATCGAACCCGGGTCTCCTGCACTGCAGGCAGACGCTTTACTGTCTTAGCCTCCAGGGAAGCCCATCACATATCCTCTGCCTCAAACCCTCCTGGCTTCCTCTGATAAAAACCCCTTGTGATTTACATTGGGTCCATCAGGAAAATCCAGGCTAATCTTCTTGTCTCAGGATTTTTAAGGACATCTGCAAATTTCCTTTTGCCATGAGGGGTAGTATATTCACATGTGCTAGGGATGTGAAGGTGGACCTCTTTGGGAGGAGCACTATTCAGCCTTCCACACACCATCTTCTCCACCTTATCTGAATCGGCCCCCAGTTCTCTATCTGAGAACTGAAAGCTCCCTTGAGAAAGGAATGTCTCCTACTTAGGCTAAACTGAACATCTGTCTTCACTCCCTGAGGCTTCATCCATGTTCTGTTGCTGCCTTTTGTCTCCTGCTGAATCTTCCTGATGCCTGCCTCTCTTCTCTTGGAATTTTATATGTTGCTGCTGCTGAGATTACATCAGGTCTGCTGTGTACCAGGCAAGGTCCACTTCAAGTTGTCCCCACTCTTAACCTGACAAGAGGCAGTGGAGACAGTGGAGGCAGTGGAGACAGTCAGCGAGCAATGATTCTGGGACAGAGTTGCTATAAAAGTGCTTGGATCGATCAAACTCATTATGGATATGACAGAAAACTAGAAATTTTATCTGATATAGTTTGTGCCCCAAGCTCCTTTCTGGTTTTCTCTTTGGTGATATCTGAATAGCCTCATTGCTTCCAGGTCGGCTTAACCTCTGGATGTTGTATTTCTGTCTTTTTTTCCATCCACAATATAGTTCTAAGATCCCAGATAAAGCACGTTCCCTGATGTATGCAATCATTACCAACCTTGCTTGACCACAATTCCACTTACATACTCTCCAACTGCTTCACCCCCATCAAGCTGGGGTTCCAGAAGAGCTGGGGAAATTGATCCATGAATTCTTGGAACCTCAAGTCACCATATTGGTTACAATTCTCTCCTCTGCAAGTGTTAAAGATGGAAAAGGAAAGTAAACTGAAAATGAACTGAAATCTTTGCAGCCTTTCATTTTAAAGAAAATTATCAGAGAAATCTTTGACAGGTAGAGTAACAAGTGAAATTGCTCATTTTAATCGCAGATGATAAGCGGAGATTTCTACAGCTGGAAAACAAAGACCCAGAGACAGCAACTGATCATACGCTCTGCTGATTCCTTCAGCGAATGATTCAATGTCTGACCCATCGTTAATTATTTTCTTGCTACCCCTTGTTATTTTCACTTTATGTTATTATCTAAAAATATTTCAAAATTCTTTGAACTAATTAAAACAGAGTTTTGTTGAGGATCCGATCCGATCAGTCGCTCAGTCGTGTCCGACTCTTTGCGACCCCGTGGACTGTAGCCTAACCAGGCTTCTCCGTCCATGGGATTCTCCAGGCAAGAATACTGGAGTGGGTTACCGTTTATTTCTCCAGGGGATCTTCCCGACCCAGGGATCGAACCCGGGTCTCCCGCATTGGAGGCAGATGCATTAACCTCTGAGCCACCAGGGAAGCCCTAACTGAAGCTAATAACCCAAATGCGCACATCAGGCTTTTTTTTTTTTTTATTGGAGGCTAATTATTTTATGATCGCCGAAGAATCGATGCTTTTGAACTGTGGTGTTGGAGAAGACTCTTGAGAGTCCCTTATACTGCAAGGAGATCCAACCAGTCCATTCTAAAGGAGATCAATCCTGGATGTTCATTGGAGGGACTGATGCTAAAGCTGAAACTGCAATACTTTGGCCACCTCATGCGACGAGTTGACTCACTGGAAAAGACTCTGATGCTGGGAAAGGTTGGTGGCGGGAGGAGAAGGGGACGACGGAGAATGAGATGGCTGGATGGCATCACCGACTCTGTGGACATGAGTTTGAGTGAACTCCGGGAGTTGGTGATGGACAGGGAGGCCTGGCGTGCTGTGATTCATGGGGTCGCAGAGAGTCGGACATGACTGAGCGACTGAACTGAACTGAACTGAATTATTTTACAATATTATATTGGTTGGTTTTGCCATACATTGACATGAATCCGCCCCGGGTATACATGAGTTCCCCTTCCTGAACCCCCTCCCACCTCCCTCCTCCCTTTATCCTCCCTCTGGGTCATCCCCGCACACCAGCCCCGAGCAGGCTTTCTGATAAAGAGGGTTTATTAGGAGAAACTCATGGGCGCTAGTGGTAAAGAACCTGCCTGCCAATGCAGGAGACATAAGAGACATGAGTTCAATCCCTGCATTGGGAAGAGCCCCTGGAGAAGGGCATGACAACCCACTCCAGTATTCTTGCCAGAAGAATCCCATGGACAGAGAAGCCTGGTGGGCTACAGTCCATAGGGCTGCAAAGAGTTAGACATGACTGTAGCAACTTGGCCCCGTGGCAAATGGGGAAGAAGGGTCTGCTTCTTTACTGCTCATCATATCCCAGGCATCACACAGGGGCCTAGGAGGGCCAGATGTCAGATTCTGGGCAGAGGACCCGACAAGGGGTAGATGATTGGAAAAATAGCAGTTCCTCCCTGGTCTGATCAGGGGCTGTGTCTTGACTGTTGGATTTCAGCAGATGGCTGTCACCTGTTTCTCTGATGTCTGCCAGACACTGACTCCCTCTCTGGGATGTCCACCTTGGGGAAATCAGAGAATCAATTAGAATAAGTTGACCTTTACCTGTCAGTCTGGCCCCTAGTTTCAAGGAACACATGGTGCAGGCTGGTTGGGGGTTGGCCAGGTAGAAGCAAGAGAATTGAGTGGATGAACCTGGCCCTGAAGTTGGAGCTCAAGATCAGGAAATCGCACAGCAAGGCAAAATTATATGTGACAGGGCAAAGGTAACATTTTCAGCTCTGGACTTTTGCACAACCAGTTGCTAGCCAAATGAGAAGAGCGTGAAGTGAAGGTTGGAATCCACCTACAGTTTGATGGAGGTTGTGTTAAGATTCCCCAACTGCTGAGAACATCATAATAAGGAAATAAGAAAAGTGTGAAAGGGACATATAGAAAGAAGGACACTTCATGGGTTTGTTGGCTGAATTTAGCTATCCCAATGGGAAGTTTCATTTCACACTTTAATTGTGCATTTTCAGTCAAAATGTCTTCCTTAACCACCATCCCCCTGGGAAGTAATCTTTTACAGGCTGGTCACTTTGTTTCCTTGATTTCGTAAGAAGAATATACAGTTGTGTAACCAAAAAGCAGAGACATTACTTTGCCAACAAAGGTCCGTCTAGTCAAGGCTATGGTTTTTCCAGTGGTCATATATGGATGTGAGAGTTGGACTGTGAAGAAAACTGATCGCTGAAGAATTGATGCTTTTGAACTGTGGTGTTGGAGAAGACTCTTGAGAGTCCCTTGGACTGCAAGGAGATCCAACCAGTCCATTCTGTAGGAGATCAATCCTGGGTGTTCATTGGAAGGACTGATGCTAAAACTGAAACTCTAATACTTTGGCCACCTCATGCGAAGAGCTGACTCATTTGAAAAAACCCTGATGCTGGGAAAGATTGAAGGCAGGAGGAGAAGGGGACGACAGAGAATGAGATGGCTGGATGGCCTCACCGACTCAATGGACGTGAGTTTGAGTCAACTCCGGGAGTTGGTGATGGACAGGAAGACCTGGCGTGCTGTGATTCATGGGGTCGCAAAGAGCTGGACACGACTGAGCAGCTGAACTGAACTGAACTGAACCTGGGTCCTCCTATTCTTATCCTCTGGATGATATTTACCTTACACACTAGGAGTTCAGTCTGCTTCTGTTTCCTCACTTGTCACGGAAAGCGCCTCTCATATTCTCTCATTTTATTTTTTAATAAAACTGGGCTGAGGACATCATCAATCTGATTATAGCCGATTGTCAGTTTCAAATCCGTGATCATACAAGCCTACAAGAGGTGGCTCCTTATGGAGGCTCACGGATAGTTTTGTCCATTCCTTTGGTCCCCCTTGGCTGGGGTTTCCTTCTCCAGGAAGACGGTTGTCACAGGAACACATGTATTAGCCCCCCACTCTCTTTGCTCTACATAACTATGAAGGTAATGGTTCTGTGCCATCTTTTTTCTTTCTTTTTTTAAAAAATAATGTTACTTATTTACTTATTTTTCACTGTGCTGGGTCTTTGTTGCTGTGCAGGCTTTTCTCTAGTTGCGGAGAGTGGGGGCTACTCTTTGTTGCTGTATGTAGGCTTCTCTGTTTGGTGGCTACTCTTGCTGAGCACAGGCTCTAGGGCATGCAGGCTTCAGTAGTTGCAGCACTTGGACTCCGTAGTTGGGGCTCCCAGGCTCTAGAGCACAGGTTCAATAGTTGTGACACAGAAGGTTGGTTGCCCCGCAGCATATAGGATCTTCCTAGATCAGGGATCGAACCTGTGTCTCCTTCATTGGCAGGTGGATTCTTTACCACTGGGCCAGCAGGGAAGCCCAGTCTAGCCATAATAATAACAATAGCAGTAATAATAATAATAATGTTAGTCGCTCAGTCATGTCCAACTTTGCAACACCATTGACTTAGTGCACCAGGCTCCTCTGTCCGTGGGATTCTCCAGGCAAGAATACTGCAATGGGTAGCCATGCCCTTCTCCAGGAGATCTTCCTGACCCAGGGATTGAACCTGGGTCTCCTGCACTGCAACAGATTCTTTACCATCTGAACCACTGGGGAAGCCCAATCATATCTAACCATAAGCCTTATTAAATGGTGTGGATGAAATTCCTGATAGAAATTTCATTCAACACTCCAAGTTGAACTCCTTTACATAAAGATAAAAAATTCCTGTCACATCTGGTCACACCTGGTCTGTTAAACCCAACCCTACATAGAGTCCTTCCCCAATCTATGGCGAATTCACCCCAAACTCCAGCCGGTGGCTGAGAATCAGCTTTGCTCAATCACTTTGTGCCCTGCCTTGCTTTTGAGCTGCTGGTCACAGAAAGAAAGCCCTTTCCGATCTGGAGGGTGGTTCTGTTTACACTCTAATCATGTGTTTTCTTGAGCCAAATGCTTTTTTTTTTTTTTTGACAAAAATAAAACCACAGCCTGTGACTGTAAAGGGAAAGCACAAAAGCAAGCAAAGTGACAGCAGTCATGCAGATGAAAGCCCAGACTCAAAGGAGTCAAATTGTGAATCCAGAAGAGTTAAACACCGAACAGTAGCAAGCACAGTGCTATTTCTGGGCTGCCAGGCACTGAGGGGAAGACCACAGTGTGCTTCTGGCTATATCCACCGCATTTCCGGCTTCCTCACGTCACCTCATTTTCTTCATCTCACTTCACTTCTGTTTCCTGACAAGTTGTTCGTCATATTTACCATTCACTTCAAGCCAACAATTCCATCTTGTCTCTTACTAATCTTCGGTTCAGTTCAGTCGCTCAGTCGTGTCCGACTCTTTGCGACCCCATGAATCACAGCACACCAGGCCTCCCTGTCCATCACCAACTCCCAGAGTTGACTCAAACTCACGTCCATCGAGTCGGTGATGCCATCCAGCCATCTCATCCTCTGTCGTCCCCTTCTCCTCCTGCCCCCAATCCCTCCCAGCATCAGAGTCTTTTCCAGTGAGTCATCTTAGCAGGCACTATAACACCCCATTTCACTGAGAGGAATAAGGCTACCTGAATTCTTTTTCTCTCCAATTCAGAATATTTATTCCCACCTGTCTTCTCCACTGAGAAAGTTTTGGTCAGTATTCTTTCTTTCTAGTCCCCTTTTCTTTTTTGAAAGATTTCTTCATTTGTAACTGGAGGATAATTGCTTCAAAATATTGTGTTGGTTTCTGCCATACATCAACATGAATCAGCCATAGGTATACACATGTCCCTTCCTTCTTGAATCTCCCTCCCACCTCCCTCCCCACCCCACTAGGTTGTCACCGAGCACTGAGTTTGAGCTCCCTGCATCACATAGGAAATTCCCACTGACCATCTATTTCACATATAGCTTCAATGCTACTCTCTCTGTTCATCCCACCCTCTCCTTCCTTCTCCTTTCCCTTTTCAAGTTTTGTTTTGCTGTCTGTACTAGATCATACCCATGTTGATTTTTTTTACCTTATCTAAATTTTGTTTCAGAAATTAATTTCCCCTTGTTTGCATATACGATAATTTCAATTTTCTTTCTTTTTAAAAGTAAAACCTTAATAGAAAATATTGCCTTAAAAAATGAATTGGCCATTACAAGTCATTCACTCTCTCCTTTACTTCACAAAACTTCTTTACTTCACAAAAGTGTAACTGTAACTTATACATACCGCTTATGCGTCCTCATCCTCCACCCTAGTTTCAGACCAAACTCATATTCCAGAATGAAGATGTTAAATCACATGCAAAAGGAGTAATGCAACTGAAATCAGAATTTCTCCCTCTTATTTTCCTCTCCTCTCACAGGACCTTATCAGGCTACCTGTGCTGTGATTCCTGTGCTAGTCTCAAAGCCATACCTGGCTTGACCAGTGTCACCCGGGGTTCTGAGCTCTCTCTCCTCTCAAAGCACACTTTCTACCAAATGCTTGACTCATAGTTAGCAGGTATCTACTCATGAAATCTGATGGCTGTACTTTTCTGTGTTCACCCTCTGGTCTTCTCTGCGTCATGAGTTAGGCTCACTTTTTGTGGCATCTCATCCCCTGACCCGGACAGCTTCAGAACCAAGCCCTCTTTCTGTTGTTGCTGTTCAGTCGCTAAGTCATGTCCGATTCTTTGTCACCCCACGGACTGCAGCACGCCAGGCTTCCCTGTCCTTCACTATCTCCTAAAGTTTGCTCAAATACATGTCTGTTGAGTCGGTGATGCTATCTAACCATCTCACCATCTTCCATTTCTAGAATGCTGGGAAGCTTCTAGAGCAGATTTCCTGTGCTCTGAGAGAGTGAGTCACCACTCCCAGTGATCCAGATTACTGGTGGGGACCTTTGGGGACACTCCTCCATGTCATTATGCTCAACACCTTCAACTGTGAAGGTACCGTCATTCCGGATGGGTCTCCCAGCAGAGTTCCTTGGATTATTATGCCAGTGAGTCAGCTCTATTTGTGGGGGAGGGCAGATTTGATAAATGACCTTTTCTTTTCTTTGACATCAAGGCCAGCAGGTTCTTCCCTGGGAATAGAATCAATTAACAGCCATCACTTGAAACTGAACATTCCTTCAGTCCTCTTGTCTACATCTGATTTTTACTGATTTCATCTGAAATCTATTGGATATACTGTCTCAGTGGCCATAACCTTTATTTCATGACATTTAGTTTCTTAGGTGGGCCTCTGATCCCACAGCCTAGGTGCTAATTGCTTTGATTAAACATAAATTCCTACATGAAGCAGCTCCAGTTATGAAAGAAATATTAAGAAATAAGTGACAAACAGAGGCATAAGGCTGTAGGAATGATTCTACTATTATATTAATTTTGCAAGAGAAAAAAAGCCAGGGTTATTGACAATATTGAGTTCAAAATGCTGTTCCTAGCAGGGCCAGTATTCAGCTTTGTCACATTTCTTAGGAATCACTGAACACCATCTCTATTTTTTTTTAAATTTATTTTATTGGAGGCAAATTACCTTACATTAATATATTGGTTGGTTTTGCCATACATTGACATGAATCCGCCCCGGGTGTACATGTGTTCCCTTTCTTGAACCCCCCTCCCACCTCCCTCTTCCCCATATCCTCACTCCAGGTCATCCCTGTGCACCAACCCCAAGCATCCTGTATCATGCATCGAACCTGGACTGGTGATTCATTTCACATATGATAATATACATGCTACAATGCCATTCTCCCCAATCATCCCACCTTCACTCTCTCCCACAGAGTCCCAAAGACTGTTCTATATACCTATGTCTCTTTTGCAGTCTCGTGTATAGGGGGAGCCTGGTGGGCTTCCATCTATGGGGTCACACAGAGTCAGACACGACTGAAGTGACTTAGCAGCAGCATACAGGGTTAAGGTTACCATCTTTCTAAATTCCATATATATGCATTAGTATACTGTATTGATGTTTTTCTTTCTGGCTTATTTCACTCTGTATAATAGGCTCCAATTTCATCCACCTCATTAAAACTGATTCAAATGCATTCTTTTTCATGGCTGAAAAATACTCCATTGTGTATATGTACCAAAGCTTTCTTATCCATTCGTCTGCAGATGGACATCTAGGTTGCTTCCATGTCCTGGCTATTATAAACAGTGCTGTAATGAACATTGGAGTACATGTGTCTCTTTCAATTCTGGTTTCCTCGGTGTGTATGCCCAGGAGTGCGATTGCTGGATCATATGGCAGTTCTATTTCCAGTATTTTGAGGAATCTCCACACTGTTCTCCATAGTGGCTGTACTAGTTTGCATTCCCACCAACAGTGTAAGAGGGTTCCCTTCTCTCCACACCCTCTCCAGCATTTATTGCATGTAGACTTTTGGATAGCAGCCATTCTGACTGGTGTGAAATGGTATCTCATTGTGGTTTTGATTTGCATCTCTCTGATTATGAGGGATGTTGAGCATTTTTTCATGTGTTTGTTAGCCATCTGTATGTCTTCTTTGGAGAAATGTCTGTTTAGTTCTTTGGCCCATTTTTTGATTGGGTCATTTATTTTTCTGGAATTGAGCTGCAGGAGCTGCTTGTATATTTTGGAGATTAATCCTTTATCAGTTGCTTCATTTGCTATTATTTTCTCCCATTCTGAAGGCTGTCTTTTCACCTTGCTTAGAGTTTCCTTTGCTGTGCAGAAGCTTTTGATTTTAATTAGGTCCCATTTGTTTATTTTTTCTTTTATTTCCAATATTCTGGGAGGTGGGTCTTGGAGGATCCTGCTGTGATTTATGTCAGAGAATGTTTTGTCTACATTCTCCTCTAGGAGTTTTATAGAATCTGGTCTTACATTTAGCTCTCTAATCCATTTTGAGTTTATTTTGGTGTATGGTGTTAGGAAGTGTTCTAGTTTCATTCTTTTACAAGTGGCTGACCAGTTTTCCCAGCACCGCTTGTTAAAGAGACTGTCTTTTGTCCATTTTATATTCTTGCCTCCTTTGTCTAAGATAAGGTGTCCATAGGTGTGTGGATTTATCTCTGGGCTTTCTATTTTGTTCCATTGATCTATATTTCTGTCTTTATGCCAGTACCATACTGTCTTGATGACTGTGGCTTTGTAGTATAGAGCCTGAAGTCTGGCAGGTTAATTCCTCCAGTTCCATTCTTCTTCTTCAAGATTGCTTTGGCTATTGGAGGTTTTTTGTATTTCCATACAAATTGTGAGATTATTTCTAGTTCTGTGAAAAATATCATTGGTAGCTTGATAGGGATTGCATTGAATGTATAAATTACTTTGGGTAGTATACTCATTTTTACAATATTTATTCTTCCAATCCACGAACACGGTATATTTCTCCATCTATTAGTGTCCTCTTTGATTACTTTCACTAGTGTTTTATAGTTTTCTATGTACAAGTCTTTTGTTTCTTTAGGTAGATATATTCCTAAGTATTTAATTCTTTTCATTGCAACAGTGAATGGAATAGTAAAATAGAAAGAGAAATTAAGGAACACCATCTCTATTTTCACTTGAGTTTTACCACATCAAATCTGATGTTAATTATGGAATTTCATGTTTGGGGGATAGATTAATATTCTAACAAATTTAGGTAGGAATGCTAAGTTAAGTAACTCCCTAGAGAAGATTTCTGTAAGAGTTCAAAGAGGCCATTTGAATCAACATTTTACTTTTTGATTTCATGGTCCTGCCATCTTGTCTCTGCCTCTGAGAAAGCCAAAGGAAAAAAATTTTTTTTTCTCTGCTTTTTGCAGTAGGGTGAATGATGGTTGGCTGTTTGATTATGATTCACTAGCAATTTACGAATGCCTTAGGTCTAACAACAGGCATTGAGCCTTTGCAGTTTGCTTGAGAATGAGAAAGGGTGCTAATTATTCACTGATCAAAATGATTTCTGGGTTTCTTTTCTAAGTCATAGATCTTTAGCTAGGAGATACAACATAGAAAAGAAGAATTTGTGCAAAATCTAGGTGAACAGAGTTCAGGACTCTAGCCTCTTATGTAAAACCATGTCTCTAGATCAAGCAGCAACCCCTGCTTAATGGTTTTGAACCTTCAACTATTAATAAAAAAAAGGCCCCCAATATCATTATATAGTAAATGAGAAATATTATTGACTCTTTTTTTCCCCCACATGACATTAAAATCTACATATCACTATGCTAGTAGCTTGTAATTAGTCACATTTTATCAAATCCAGTCTCTTTCTCTTAAAAAAATCAATATATTTTAATATTATGTGGTAGTAAGTTTCTACATTGACAGCTCATTCATCTGCAAGCCATTAACTTTCCTGGCTTACTCAACAGGGCTGTTGAAGTCGAATTCATTAAAAAATACCAACAATGAGAACATATGAAGCTTAAAGATAGAGGTTATTTAAATATATGACTTTATTATTCATATAGCTCCAGTAAAAGTAGAAATATTATGCACAGATAATTGATTTAGAATTGAAATATGTTATGATAATCTAGTTTTCATAATCATTACATTCCTTCCTTCCTGCTCCTGCCAAATCCCATGCAGATGAGAGTATTGTCAATTGTCCAGTTGTAATGAAGTACTAATATGGTTATTTTTTCTAATCCCTTGTTGCCCTATTGCCAATAGTCAGCAACTCCTGGCCAGGTTACTGTCATAGTTTTCAAACTAGTCTCCTATCTTCTTCAGTGGACCTTGTGTTTTTCATTCTTCATACAATAGCCAGAAAGTGAAAAGTGAAAGTGAGATTCGCTCAGTTGTGTCCAACTCTTTGCGACCCCAAGGACTATACAGTACATGAATTCTCCAGGCCAGAATACTGGAGTGGGTAGCCTTTCCCTTCTCCAGGGGATCTTTCCAACCCAGGGATTGAACCCAGGTCTCCCGCATTGCGGGCGGATTCTTCACCAGCTGAACCACAAGGGAATATCCAGAGTGATATTAAAAAAATAAATCAGGTTATATTGAAACCCTATTTAAAATCCTTTTGGGCCTTCTATGGCACTTGTGATAAAATTCTGTCTCTACCTTGTCTCCAAGGTCCTATGTGGTCTTAGCTCTTTTTTTTGACTCTTCAACCTCATGACATGTTTCTCTTCTTCTTGCTCAGCATGTTCCAGCCATAATAGCTTCCTTTCTGCTCCTCAAACAGGCCAAGTTCATTAATGCCTTGGGGCACTTCTGTTTGCTGCCTTCTCTTCCTGGGATTCTCTTTTCCTAGATCTTTTCATGGCTGTCTCCTTGTCATTCAGATTACAACTTCTAGTGCATCCCATAAATGACAGCTTTCCTGACTGACCAGCCAAAGCAGCCAGTTCCAGTCTCAACACCCTGTCTAGTTTTACAACAATCATAGTTTTCTGTGTTTTCTCATTAATTTGTTTAATGTTAACCTTCCATCACTAGAATATAAATTTTCCAACAATCTGGAAGAGTATATAATATATGAGGCTCCCAATACGTGTTTGGTAAGTGAAAGAGTTTGATTATATTTCAGTTAGGAGAAAATTACTTGGAAATACTACAAAAGAGAACTACACCACAAATATTATGTATTATTTCAGTGACATTTAATAATACAAGTGTAGTAAAAAAGGTTAAGTAATAGAATAAAATGTATTTTTGATTAGTTCTAAGGTAGGATTGTTTTCTTTTACGTTTTTTGTCATCAAAATTTTCACATTTATCTCTATTATAATAAGGAAAATAATAAAAAAAAGAAAATGCCAATAGGAATTTTGCAAACTATTAAGAATGGCTTCTTCTGGGTGGATTATGGTCAAATATTTCTTCCTCTTAATTTTTGCCATGCTTTTTCCCAACAGTATGCCTGTCTAAACTTGATAATCAATCAACAATTAATCTTTTATTTAAAAATAGTGATGTCCAGATAGCTTATAAGGAAACCATGGTAGTTTATTAAACATGTAATGTTACATAATCAGAAATTTTCTAGGAATCCTAGTACCTATTGTCATACATATTGGTGCATTAAAAAGGGCTGAAAATTCTTTGACACTCCTCCTCTAGAATAATGGGAACTGTTTCCCTTATCCTTGTATCTATGACTGTTTTACACTTGATCTTAGCCAAAAGGCCAAGAAGCAATGACTCTGTGACTTTTTTGATGATCATGGGTAGGAAGATCCGATCTTTTTAAAAAGTCAAATATCCCTCAGTTGACCTAAGAAATCAATATAATCAGTCCCAGTAAAAATCTTGGAAGCTTTTTCTTTTTTTAAATAAAAATTAACTATTCTAAAAGTCATATGAAAATAAGAGTCCACTAATAACTCAAATAATTTTGAGAAATGACAAAGTTGGAAGGCTAAAACTACCTGATTTCAAGACTTATTTAAAAAGCTACAGTAATATTTTTTAAAGCCAGAGTGAGTATGCCACACTACCTTCCTTCCCTCCTGGGGCCCCATTATTCCCATCCGCCTTCTTGCTCCCAATCTTAGGAATGAGTGAAGTAAAAATCAATCTATCAATGAAACCGAATAGAAAATCTAGTAATAAATTCACACACATGGGCAGATGATTTTTGAAATAGTTACAAAGGCAATTATAAAGAGAGGATATTCTTTCCAAAAAATTGTGTTGGCACAACTGAATATCCATAGGCAAAATAACAAACTTTGACCAGTGTCTCACATTGTATTATAAAAAATTAATTAAAAATATGTTATAGAGCAAAAAACTGTGCATGGACTCTACAATTGATTCAGAAGAAGCATTTGAGAAAAGTCAGCACCCTTTCATGATTAAAAAAAAAACTCAACAATCTGGGAATAGATGGGAACTTTCTCAAAATAATTGATATTTATTTTGAGTGATATCAGCATCATGTCTGCTAGACATATCTCCTTCAATAATAAAGGCCATGTATAAAATGCTTGCACGCTAAGTCACTTCAGTCATGTCCAAGTCTTTGTAACCCTATGGACTGTAGCCTGCCGGCTCCTCCGTCCATAGGATTCTTCAGGCAAGAATACTGGAGTGGGTTGCCATACCATCCTCCAGGAGATGTTCCCAACCCAGGGATCGAACTGTGTCTCCACAGGCTTCTGTATTTGCAGGCTAATTCTTTACCACTGAGATACCTGGGAAGCCCCCAAATTCCATAACTAACATCATACTTAATGTTGAAAGGCAAAAGCTTTTTCCCTAATATCAGGAACAAGACAAACACTTTTACCACTTCCATATAGCACAGGATTGGAAATTCTAGTCAGAGCACTTCAGTTCAGTCACTCAGTCATGTCCAGCTCTTTGTGACCCCATGAACTGCAGCATGCCAGGCCTCCCTGTCCATCATCAACTCCCAGAGTCCACACAAATCCATGCCCATTGAGTCGGTGATGCCATCCAACCATCTCATCCTCTGTCGTCCCCTTCTCCTCCTACCCTCAATCTTTCCCAGAATCAGGGTCTTTTCAAATGAGTCAGCTCTTTGTATCAGGTGGCCAAAGTATTGGAGTTTCAGCTTCAACATCAGTCCTTCCAATGAACACCCAGGACTGATCTGCTTTAGGATGGACTGGTTGGATCTGCTTGCAGTCCAAGGGACTCTCGAGTCTTCTCCAACACCACAGTTCAAAAGTATCAGTTCTTTTTGATGCTCAGCATTTTTTATAGTCCAATTCTCACATCCCATACGTGATAACTGGAAAAACCATAGCCTTGACTAGATGGACTTTTGTTGGCAAAGTAATAGCACTTAGGGAGATCAATCCTGGGTGTTCATTGGAAGGACTGATGCTAAAGCTGAAACTCCAATACTTTGGCCACCTCATGAGACGAGTTGACTCACTGGAAAAGAGTCTGATGCTAGGAAGAATTGGGGGTGGGAGGGGATGGGGATGACAGAGAATGAGATGGCTGGATGACATCACCGACTCGATGGACATGAGTTTGAGTGAACTCTGGGAGTTGGTGATGGACAGGGAGGCCTGGCGTGCTGTGATTCATGGGGTTGCAAAGAGTCAGACACGACTGAGTGACTGAACTGAACTGAACTGAAGGAAAAGAAACAAGAGGCATCCAATTCTGAAATAAAGAAGTAAAACTTTCTTTGTTCACGTTTGACATACCTCTATACATAGAAAACCCTAAAGATTCCACAAAAAAATCATGCAAAATTAATAGCTAAATTAAGCCACATTGCTGCTGCTGCTGCTAAGTCGCTTCAGTCGTGTCCGACTCTGTGCGACCCCATAGACGGCAGCTGACCAGTCTCCACCGTCCCTGGGATTCTCCAGGCAAGAACACTGGAGTGGCTTGCCATTGAGGGTACAAAATCAATATTCAAAAGTCAGTTGTATTTCTATGCAATAACAATGAATAATTCCAAAAAAGAAAACTAAAACACCTGAAAATATATGTTATTTTTAATAGCTGAAATGAGAAATAATCTAAATGTCCACTCACACATAAAAAATATTCTTTCTGAAATAGGGCTCAGTCTAATGTTAAAAGGGATCTTATTAATGATTTTTCTGACTGTTTTGTAGATGCTCTTATTGATACTTTTCAGATGTACAGGAAAGAAATTCATCCAAGAACCAGGTATTTACTTTGCTTTGGATAAAATTCTTTTGTTGCTTTTGGTCCCAAGACAAATATCAAAGCTTCTAAGTTTTCCTTCCCAATTGCACTTTTTAGATTTTTTTTTTTGGTCTTTCCTGCCTGTAACAATATAATGAATTTATTCTCTTTAATAACATAATAATTACTAACTATAAATCTATTGTTCTGTATCATTTCATTTTATAATAATCACAACTATTCACAGAATTCAGTATTAAATACTTATTTTGAATATAATTTTATAGTTTTCTATTGAAAAAATATATTTTTATAGAAACAGTTATACATTCGAGAGTTCTAATATATCATAAATAATGTACATGGAGTAAGAGACTTTTCTTGCTTGCGATGTTCTCATTACTGTGCCATGGTTAACGTTTTCTGGTAAGACTACTGAATATACAGTAAACAATGAGATTTTGAGTAACTCATTCATTTTAATCAGTTTTTATTTTCTGCTTTTTGTTGAGTGCAGAACATCCCCAGCAAAACAGACCAGCTTCCTGTTTCTTTTTTCTCTTTTATCTCCCCTTCCTCTGCTAGATAGAATGAGTGATGTAGAGGCTGGTAGAATTTTATGCCATATTTTATATTTAAGAAATAACTTGTATATGACCAAAATGTCATATACATTTGTCATAAATGGATGGCTAAACTTTACCACCCAGTGTATTCGCTTTGAGTCTCATTAAAATCTGGTGGCTTCTGAATTAACTTGTGGTTCCCCACTGTGATGGAAATTGCTTCTTTCCAGTATTATTGACTGACAGAGCAGGTGAGAACTTGTTTGCATCCTTTGAACAAGTTTCCCATAATGGTTGTTGCAGGTAAACACTCTACTATTTAATTAGTAGTCTCTCTTTGGTGAGCTTAAAACAATTACAGGATCTTTTTTCTTTCATTTGTGTTCAGGACACAAGTGTTTTTTATGGCCAGTCTGACTCATCGCAGTCAATAGTTATATGCTTGACTGCTACTGTTAATAACTATTAAAACAACTGCCTGTATTTTTTCATGATACAAAAATAAGATTCCATCAATCTTCAAGATGAACAGCCTGGGCAGCAAAAGTTTTAAGCCTCTTCAATCCAAGTCTTCAAGTTGATACTGCTTTCTGTAAATCTTCCATGCCATTGGCTAATAAATTGAATTAAATATAAGTGTTGACAATCTCTATGCTGGTGTTCCACTGACAGTAACCTGGAACAAGTGGACATTCAATTTTAACATGCATTGAGTATCATCCGCCAGCTTACCCTAAGGGATATTAAAGACATGGTTTCTGCCTTAAAGTAATTCCCAGTGTAGTGGAGGAAATAGGCATTCAACTATAGTGTATTTTTAAAATTTCAACGTTAGTGTGATGAGATTCAGAGGAGTGAGCACAGTGATGCTGTATACTGAATAGTGAGACTCTGAAGCAGGTCTTATCTACTTCTTATAATAGGAAGCATATCAGCAAAAGAGCCCCACAGCATTGAAGAGGGAGCTTGAAGGATGAAAATGGCAGTGTTTAAAAGCAGTGCTTTGTATGAACCTCTAGTAAAGAGCCTGCTTGCAAGGCAGGAAACCCGGGTTCGATCTCTGGGTCAGGAAGATCTCCTGGAGAAGAAAATGGCAACCTACTCCAGTATTCTTGCCTGAAAAATTCCATGGACAAAGGAACCTGGTGGGGTACAGTCCATGGGGTCACAAAGAGTAAGACATGATTGAGTGACTAACACTTTTTCTTCTTTTTACTCGTAAGATGGAGATAGCTAAAGAGGATTTTAAGATAGTTTTTCTTCGTGATGCTTCATCCTAAACAAATACAATAATGATCTAAATTATTTTTTAAGGCTTCTTGTGTTGGACTTGTATGTCTTTTGAGTGTTTCCTATGCTCAGATTGGCCACTTCAGACTTAGCTCTAATTGTTACACATTTTAGGGAACACCATATTGGATTTTAAACATAAGGCAAAGAAAGTGATATTTTGAATAAATTCATTACCCTAGAAACTGAGATGAAAGCACACCTTTGCAATGACCACTCAAATGTTGGAATTAGTGCAAGGGATTGGGTATTCACAGAATAAGGATGTAGTTAGTATCTGAAATAACCCAAACCAATGGAAACAACATAGGATTCTCTGGGATTAGAATTATAATATTGGAATAGTTTTTTCTTCAAGACTTGGTTATCCTAGCAGCAGGACTAAATTTTTAATTTAGTGTTGTATCAGCTCACTTAATGAAGTCCAAGAAACTTGTTTGTAAAGTTGTAAATTGAAAAGTGTTTTAACCCAGTAATATTAGACACATTTCCTAGGAAGTCAAGGCTTCCTGAACAAAGAGTAAAGGGAGTGGTTTGGTTGAAGAGTTTTACTTGCTCAGCACATGAATCCTCGGGAAATGGCAACTCCTGGGAAAGTCTAAGGCAAGCAGGGTTTGGAATTACTAGTGTGAGTTGTTTGCTTGGAGAGCAAAAATACAGAAGGATAGAAGTTTGCAAATAAGAAAAGAGTTTATTTGGAGTATTTTTTTCCCTTCAGTTATGCTGGGTCTTTGTTGCTATGTGAGGGCTTTCTCTTGTTGTGGTGAGTGGGGGCTACTCTCTAGTTGAGATGCACAGGTTTCTCATCTCAGTGGCTTCTTTTGTTGTGGCCCATGGGCTCTAGGCACACAGACTGAATTTCTCAGTGACATGTGGAATCCTCTTGGACCAGGGATTGAACCCACGTCCCCTGCATTGGCAGGCAGACTCCCATGCACTGCACCACCAGGAAAGTCAGTAGTCAATAATGCCTACACTCGTAATAAATGAAAGTCATCTAGCACATAGGTACATAGTAGCTGCTGGCTGAGTAGAGAATGTAAGTTTTTAAACCTCCAGCTTGTGGTATTGACTATAACAGTATCTTCTGTGGGATCAATACATCACTGACATCAGATGTCACCCAGCTTGCCCTCCAGACTTAGGAAGCACCTCCATCTGTATCATCCCCCTCTGCATTGTTTTCAGCATGTTGTTCAGTTCAGGAGATAGACAAAACATTAGTTCCAAAATCTTAATCCTCTGATCAGTAAATATATATATATATATATTCTTTTTTTATCCTGGAAAGAATTTTTCATATAATTGGTGCTGGACTGTACTTTGCAGCTGGGATGATGTGATTTATAACAAGAAAAATTCATATTTGGACCTTGACCCCGTTCTTGAGATAGAACTCTAAAACCTTGTAATTTCCTGTGATGAGAGCATTAAAGGTGTCTTGTGTTGTTAATGAGGTGACATTTGGAAAGCCCTTAGGAAACCTAAGAATGCTGGCTGGCTGTCAAGGGAACCAACCATGTGACCGGACAGCTGGAACTTTCAGAATCCAACCTTCCCCACCAAACCTCTGGGGAGGGGAGAGGGGCTGAGGTACAACCGATCGCCAATAGTCAATTATTTAGTCATCCCTAGGGGACGACGGAGAATGAGATAGCTGGATGGCATCACCGACTCTGTGGACATGAGTTTGAGTGAACTCCGGGAGTTGGTGATGGACAGGGAGGCCTGGCGTGCTGTGATTCATGGGGTCGCGGAGAGTCGGACACGACTGAGCGACTGAACTGAACTGAACTGAACTGAAAGGAAGGGTTGGGGGCGGGAGGAGAAGGGGACGACCGAGAATTAGATGGCTGGATGGCATCACCGACTCTGTGGACATGGGTTTGAGTGAACTCCGGGAGTTGGTGATGGACAGGGAGGCCTGGCGTGCTGTGATTCATGGGGTCGCGGAGAGTCGGACACGACTGAGCGACTGAAATGAACTGAACTGAACTGAACTATGTAAATCATGGGGTCGCAAAGAGTCAGACACGACTGAGCGACTGAACTGAACTGAACTATGTTATGAGGGCTTCCCAGGTGTCACCAGTGGTAAATAACTCTTCTGCCAAGGAAGGAGATGCAAGAGAAGCAGGTTCAGTTCCTGGGTCGAGAAGATCTTCTGGAGGAGGAAACGGCAACCCACTCCCGTATTCTTGCTTGGGGAAATCCCATGGACAGAGGAGCCTGGCGGGCTATAGTCTATAGTGTTGCAAAGAGTCAGACTGTGGCCCTTATTACATCTTTTTATTATAAATTAATAAACATAAGTAAATGTTTCCTGAGTTATGTGAGTTACTTTAGCTAATTACTTGAATCTGAAGTGGGATGAGGACATGGGAACCTCTGATTTATAGCTAAGTTGATCAGAATACAGGATATAACCTGGACTTGCAACCAGCATCTGAAATCCAAGGAGAGGGATCCTTGCAACCAGCAGTGTGTATCCCACTGGTCACATGTGTTAACTTAGGCTTGTGATTGGCCTTTGAGATAGAGGGCGATCTTGTGAGACTGAGCCCTTAACCTGTGGACCAGGTGCTGCTTCTGGTAGACCCTGAGTTGACTTGTCGGAAACCCGACTGGTGTACTGAGCATTTTTTGGTTTGGAGAGAAAACCACCACCACCCACTCCCACATGTTGGAATTGGTCTCTGATGTACTTTAGCAACCAAAAGAATAATTTAATCACTCTTGAAAGCTAAATTCGGATAGTCTCTGCTAGAGTTCTCTTTGGACCTAGATGTAAATATTTCAAACAATGATGAACATATATATGTGTGTGTAGGTGTGTACTATTTTATCTATTATGTATTGATAGATATTTGCTCAATTGATAGTATAATTGATGGCTATATACATGCATATTTTCTTACATATATACTATACATAAGATATAGTTGATAATTGACCAATGTAAGTATGTTGTGTGTTGTTGTGTTAGTCACTCAGTTGGATCTGACTCTTTGAGACCTCATGGACTATAGCCCTCCAGGCTCCTCTGTCCATGGAATTCTCCAAGCAAGAATACTGGAGTGGGTAGCCATTCTCTTCTCCAGGGGATCTTCTCAACCCAGGGATTGAGCCTGGGTCCCCTGCAATGTGGTCAGATTCTTTACCATCTGAGCCACCAGGGAAGCCCCCAATATAAGTATATGAAATCTCAAAGTACACAGTTAAATGGATTACTGGTTGTAGACCTTTGGGGGACTGAATGATCTAAACTGGTAGCCAGTTTATACAAATCAATATGTTTTGGCTCCTGGCATTTCCTTTGTTAATGGGGAGATATATTTTATGCCTCCTACAACTACTGATGAAAACAAAAACACAAAAACTCTCATGTTCTATTCATAGGACTGTAGAAGCAAAACAGCTATTATCTAGTGGCAGTATTTGATACAGAGAAGACCAAAGGTGATGTGATAGTCACTTAGTCATGTGTGACACTTTGTGACCCATGAACTGTAGCCCACCAGGCTCCTCTGTCCTTGGGATTTCCCAGGCGAGAATACTGGAGTGGGTTGCCATTTCCTTCTCCAGGGGATCTTCCTGAGTCAGGGATCTAACCTGGGTCTCCAGCATTGCAGGCAGATTCTTTACCACCTGAGCCACCAGGGAAGGTGTATATAACATGATATTGACCCTTTGGGGGGCTTCCTAGGTGGCATTAGTGGTAAAAAATCTGCCTGACAATGCAGGAGATATAAGATGTAAGGGTTCGATCCCTCAGTTGGGGAGATCCCCTGGAGGAGGGCATGGCAATCCACTCCAGTGTTCTTTCGTGGAGAATCCTGGTGGGCTACAGTCCATGTGGTAGCAAAGAGTCAGACACAACTTAGCATGCACACACATGACCCTTTTTTAAAGCAATCATGTACCCTGGGCTAAATATTTTTATAATTATTAATACAAATGTAAGTACATTTGAATTCATGACTTTTCCCATCATCTAAATGTGTCCAAATATGTGTCCTTTAATACTTTTTTGGAGGGTACAAAACAGAATAAGTATAAATATGTATATTGATAAATTCTATAAATAAGTATACAGTAAATATGAAAGACTCTGATGCTGGGAAGGATTGGGGGCAGGAGGAGAAGGGGATGACAGAGAATGAGATGGCTGGATGGCATCACCGACTCTATGGACATGAGTTTGAGTGAACTCCGGGAGGTGGTGATGGACAGGGAGTCCTGGCGTGCTGTGGTTCATGGGGTTGCAAAGAGTTGGACATGACTGAGCGACTGAACTGAACTGAAATATAAATATGTATAAGTTGAAATCTATAAAACATAATTAATTAAAATTATTTTTAAAAGTAATTTAGTAAACCAGTAAACATAAAAAATGATAATTTAAAAATAAAATGTTACTAGCTATTTACAATTTTTAATAATATCTAATTTGTTCATATTTATTTAAAATCATACTTTATATAAAATGAGAAAATCATTCTAAGGAGGTGTCTTTGCCATTTATCACAAATATTTCAAAGTTTAATGATCTACCCTAAATATTGTGTTTCTGATTTTTTACCGACAGAAAGAGCTTTAGAGTTGAATTTGGAGATTATTTCTAGTTCCAGGGTTATAAGGGCACTTGAACAAAAAACAATCTTCCTGCACCATTTTATCCTATTTTAAAGCTGAAGGAATTATACTAAAGGAGTTTTAAAGACCCATTTAGCTTTACAAACTAAAATTATCTGATAAAAAAATTTCATAGTTATGTAGATCAAGCTAGGAAGAATTTTTCTTAGAAAAATACTGTTTGAATATCTGAATCAGTTACTAACTTATAAATTTCACCAGTGTAAGACTGACATATTTATCTTAGTATACCAGTGACAAACATGATATTTTTTATATATCCAGTGCTCAATAACTGTGGAATAAATAATTAATGTCATTTCAGGAAAATTAAAACTAGAAAATAATATTCTGTTATGCCAGTCTAAAAGACTAATCTTTTTATTTAAAAAGGAAACGTAGGCAAACATATACACACATGCACACACACACACATCTTGTTAAGACTTACAGGATGATGTGAAATGTTTCAGATGGCAATTGTTAAGTGAAATCTTGAAGACTGTGACATTATAAGTGGTACAAACATTCAATTAAAACCCCACATTATAAGATCATGTGTAATTTATTTGAAGTAGCAATGTCTTCTAGCTTGATGTAGGTTCTTCTTATATTATTAATGAGCAAGACCTTTAGAATCACATGGCAAGATAGTTTTATTGCTTGTTAATTAGGTTCCACATTTTAAAGACACATTTCCATATAAAATAGAAAAACTCAACAACTTTTCAGGTACTTGAAAAACAAAGCTAAAAGTATTTGCCCATTTAGTTGAGTCTCTTCTTATTCTCCCCACTGCAGGCTACTTCTTGCATTTAGAGTTTACACTGAAAGTAAATGATTTTATAGAAATATTTTCTTACAAAAAACTTAATTCGGTTTTTTCATAATATATGTAGTCAGTGTTCTTAATGCTTCAATGCTACTGAAAATATGTAATATATTTCCTGTTCTGTTGGAAAGTTGAAACACCACACATTAATTGTATTTACAGGATAAATGTTACATGATTTTAGGACCAGTTCAGACTGGATACCTAATACCAAGTAGGATATGGTGTTTCTGTCTTTCAGACCACAACTCTCATTATCACGATTTGAAAGGTCTCTTCTTGCAGAGGACAGTGGCATCTATTACATGTGGCGCTTCTCTGCAAACTTTAACCGAGTTGACACATCCACAGATATTTCTATAATCTCACTGAAGTCTTGATGAAGTCACTGACTCTCTGCTCAACAAAAGAACTTGGTATTTGGAAATACTCCCATCATGCCAAGCAAACTGCTCTTTTCTTGAACCTTCTAAACACAATAAAAAAAAGTAGCCTAAATAGCCTGAAACCTGAATGGGTTCAAAAAATTGTACAGATTTATTTTGATGGTATTTAGTCACAAGTTAAAGAAGGTTTTGTAAAATAAAAACACTAGGTATTTGTTGAAAGATAATTCTCCACGGATCTCTCTTGTTGCTGTCAGGTTTTTGAGGTAGGTTCAGTTCAGTTTGGTTGCTCGGTCGTTTCTGACTCTTTGTGACCCCATTGACTGCAGCACGCCAGGCCTCCCTGTCCATCACCAACTCCCAGAGTTTACTCATGTCCATTGAGTCGGTGGTGCCATCCAACCATCTCATCCTCTGTCGTCCCCTTCTCCTCCTGCCTTCAATCTTTCCCAGCATCAGGGTTTTTCCAATGACTCAGTTCTTCGCATCAGGTGGCCAAAGTATTGGAGTTTCAGCTTCAGCATCAGTCCTTCCAATGAATATTCAGGACTGATTTCCTAGGATTGACTGGTTGGATCTCCTTGCAGTTCAAGGGACTCTCAAGAGTCTTCTCCAATACCACAGTTCAAGAGCATCAATTCTTTAGTGCTCAGCTTTTTTATAGTTCAACTCTCACATCCATGCACAACTACTGGAAAAACAATAGCTTTGACTAGATGGACCTTTGTTGGCAAAGTAATGTCTCTGCTTTTTAATATGCTGTCTAGGTTGGTCATAGCTTTTCTTCCAAGGAGTAAGCATCTTCTAATTTCATGGCTGCAGTCACCATCTGCAGTGATTTTGGACCTCAAAAAGATAGTCTGTCTCTGTTTCCACTGTTTCCCCATCTATTTGCCATGAAGTGATGGGACCGGAGCAAAGTACCCACTGCCTTTAATTCTGGATCAGGTGGTGCTAGTGATAAAGAATCCACCTACCAGCAGGAGACATAAGAGACCCGAGTTGGGTCAGGAAGATCCCCTGGAGGAAGAAATGGCAACGCACTCTAGTATTCTTGCTTGGATAATTCCATGGATATAGGAGCCTGGTGAGTTACAGTCCATGGTGTCACAAAGAGCCAGACACAACTGTTCATGCACACAGGTTAGCTAAAACCTCTAGAAGTCAGAGTTGTGCCTTTCCCTTTGTAGCAATAGGCAGGCAAGCTTACTGTCTAATATAGTCAAGTGAAACATAAGGTCTTCCTCTTGCTGTTATAAAAATTTGGTTTCCCTAAGCTCTGAATTCCTTCCTTTCTTTTTCTTTTTTAAAAATATTTATATACTTATTTGGTTGCACTGAGTCTTAGTTGAGGCACATGGGATCTTAAATCTTCATTGTGGCATGTGGGATCTTTAGTTGGAGGCATGTGGCATGTAGTTCTCTGACCAGGGATCAAACCTGGGCCCCCTGTGTTGGGATTGTGAAGTCTTAGCCACAGGGCCACCAGGCAAGTCCCCAAATTCCTTTCTTATACTGCAACATACTGTGTGTTCAGATATCATCCAATCTCCCTTATGTACCCTGTGGAAACTGGAACTTGAAAAATCAGTGGGAAAAAATCCTGTTATTCCTGCTACTGCAATTTGCAGTTATAAAATGGAAATAACAAAATTTCCTTTCTCTCTGACTCAGGAAACTTGTGTCTTCTACTAGCATCCCCAGAAGTGTGGCAGGATAACCTGCAGTTCAGCTCCACAGCCAAATTATATCAGGGGAGTCAAGAGACATCAGAAAATTTGATTGTACTGCATGTGCCTCTTGGCCCAGCCCGTCTTACTTTTCTGTTTGTCTTGTTTGGCCACCCTGGGATTCTGACCTCTTACTTTCCCAGCACGGGCTGGAAACCATGGACTTTACCTCCAAGAATTTGGCCGGCTACTTCCAGAATGCTCTTCAGAGTCTCCATCCCACAGTGGCCCAGGGCAGCCTCCTCATCCCGAGGCATGGCTACCAGGAGCAGGACTTGATCTTCTGAAGTGATGCTCTCCACAAGGCTACATGCACATTGATTTGGGTGACCGTCCCCTGGCCACTCACCTCAAGAGTGTGGAGCTCCTGGGTGTGGACGAAGAGCTGCCTGTTGGCGACTGAGTTGTGGACACCGCTGCCGCTACTGTGAAGATGAAGTCGAGAAAGAGTCATTATTCATTGTTTTTCTCTCAAAATCCTTATATTTTGGTTACTCAGTTTCTTCTGATAGAATTTAATGTTTTCATTTTACATAATATTTCCATAGATCTCGTTACATTTTCCTTTTGTTTCTGTTTAAATGTCTCATTTGTTATATATATTTATGACAGATATCAATTATATTGTTATTTTTAATATAACATTTGGAAGTTATCGTAAGTTCATTTTGGTGGCCTGCAAACTGCTGTTTGGCTGTGCTGTTTAAAAGGATGACATGAGCCTGGCCCAGGCCCCATGAGAGCTTCTACTCCTGGTTCCTCCCCCATGGCTCTTTCCTTCTCTCCTGCTTTCTATCCCAGGCTTCAGGTCTACCAGATACTCTGAGGGCTTCCCAGGTGGCACTAGTGGTAAAGAACCCACCTGCCAGTGAAGGAGACACAGGAGAGGCAGTTTCGATCCCTGGTTCAGGAAGATCCCCTAAGGGCACGGCAACCCACTCAGGGGATCTTCCTGACCCAGGAATCAAATCCGCATCTCTTGCATCTCCTGCATTGGCAGGTGGGTTCTTTTCCATTGGCGCCATATGTATGTGACTGGGAAGTCCGTATGTATGTGTCTACTGAGCACTTCAAGTAGGTTCGTGTGACTGAAGAAATGAATTTTTAATTTTATTCCCTTTTTTATCTAATAGATAAAGGAAAATTTGATTTTTTTGAAATTTAATTTTTATTAAACTTTAGTTTTAATTAAAAGTTCAATTTTGAATTTAAATAGCCACAGGTGGACTCCTTGCTATCGTATTAGACAAGAAAACCTAGACCCTGGTCTAAGGGATAGAAGGAGCTTCTTGTCAGGGGTCCATCCTCTCATCTTCTCAGTCTTTTCCTTCTAACTTTGTAACTTCCTGAGCCCTGCATATCTCATTCTTCACATAGACGATTTCTGGACTGTTGTAAAGTCAGGGCAACTCCCAGGTCAATGCCTTTCCGTTTCGCCTCTGAATTTCATCCGTGGAATATTAGCATACTAATCGCTCAATCACAAAACTGAGTCACCTCTCTTTGGAGATTTATGCTTCTTTCTGTACATTGTGTTCTGTTCTAAACTATTTTGGTCAATTTAGAATGAGGGAAATTTTCAGACATTCTGATCTTCAGTTTATCTTAACAGTTTTGTTTCCACATTGAAATATTTGTTTGTTACAGCTACCTTCCCCTTTGCTGGTAAGGGTGCATGCTAAGTCGCTTCAGTCGTGTCCAACTCTGTGCCACCCTATGGACTGTAGCCCGCCAGGATTCCCTGTCCGTGGGATTCTCCAGGCAAGAATACTGGAGTGGGTTGCCATGCCCTTCTCCAGGGGATCTTCCTGACCCACGGATTGAAACCAGATCTCTAAGTCTTCTGCATTGGCAGGCAAGTTCTTTACCACCTCGCGCCCCTCCCTTCTAATTCTCTTGACTTTTTTTGTGTTGTTTTTTTTTCCAAGGTGGTGGTTTAACTACAATTGCAATAGCACCAGCAGCATCTGGGGACCAGGCTGCCACAGATGTGGACATGTGACCTTGACAGATAGTGTACAGCTCTTCTCTCCTGTTTCCAGCTTACCAGCTACCCACCAATGGAGGTGAGACTATCCTAAAGGATAAAGTTACTGATTTTTATTGACATTAAAAAGTCCAAATATGCATGTTTTAGTCTTAAAGGTGACCAGGTATCCTGGCAAATGGATATCTGTAGTTCAGACCACAGTTAGAGAATCTTCATTCTTCTCAGACACAGGTTATAATCAGTTGCCAAAACTGATAACATATGAAACCATGAAGTTGCAACATATTTCAGTAAATCAAATCTCATTCCAACCACATTATTTCAACACAGTGTAATTAAGTTTAGAGATCACCCAGGCAGAGAGAACAAAAGAGCCCATATGTTTAGAAATGTACAACTAGGCATTTCAATAACTGATCAAAGAAGAAATCATACTGGGAATTGCTTTTTTTTTTTTTTATTGCTAGCTCCAGTTCTATTTTAGTTTCTGTCACATTTCCTCAAGTCTAAAGACTTTTTTTAAGCTTGGGAGGGCATCTCTAGCCTGGCCTCAGTGTGGCAAGCTGCCATACCTTTGAGCATCCCCATGATGATTTCTCCATCTTTCCTCCTGTGCAGCTGCTTCATCTCTGACATACCCAGCTGCTTCCAGCCACCCAGACAGCCACTGTCCTCTTTCCACAGCTCAGGGTGATAGCCCCCTCTGCCTGGGCTTACAATTGTCCCTGTGCTCTGATGGAAAACGCCTCCAGGCAGAGAGCTATTGTTGGCTCAGCCAGTTTCTTTCTCTTCTTTCAGGAAACATAGTCCTCTGTCACTTGTGGTGAGTGTCAGAAAATACTTGGTTTATATATTTGTATTATTATGTTGTATGTTTATTTATGCTTCCCTGGAGGCTCAGTGGTAAAGGATCCACCTGTCAATGCAGGAGACAGATACCTGGGTCAGGAAGATCCCCTGGAGAAGGAAATGGCTACCCACTCCAGTATTCTTACCTGGAGAATCCCATGGACAGAGGAGCCTGGTAGGCTACAGTCCACAGGGTTGCAAAGAGTTGGACATGACTTAGCGACTGGATAACAGCAACAACATTTATTTCTATGTAAAAATTATGTGTTTTATTGTTTTCCAGTAGTTTGTGTATCAAATAGCATCCCTGCCAAGGCCTGTCCACTGCTGGGCACAGCTCCCCATCTACGGCATCTTCCCTTTTGCTCGGTCTTATCCTCCTGTCTTCTTCTCTCTTCACATCCTGGGCAGCTAACAGAGCCTGCTCTACATGCTCAGTCTTTTACTAAAGGGAGAAAAAGCCCCAAATTATTTCAAATGGTTCCTGCCATCTGTCCAAAAAATTGCTGAGTAAAGGTTTTTCAAAATTGCCTCTGTGTGTGTGTGTGTGTGTATTGGCAGAAGACCATATAAAAGGAGAAAAATCTAAATTGAGATTTTAATAAAGTATTCTGGCTAAAAACTCTGTAGTTACTGCATTAGTTTAATTTAATCTCTCTCTCTCTTTCTCTCAGCATGGATGTTGTTGAATATTGTGTGCCTGTGATAATTAATTTTATGTGTCAACTTGACTGGGCCAGAGGGTGCCCAGGTATTTGTTTAACCATTATCCTAGCGGTGTCTGTGAGGGATGTTTCTGAATGAGATTAACATTTGAATCAGTAGATTGAATAAAGCAAATTGCCCCTCATTGTGGGGCACCACAAATAATTCACTGAAGGCCTTAAAAGAGCAGACAGGCTGAGTCAGGGAGAATTTATTCTCTGTGCTTGTGGCTGTCTTCATTAGGCATCTCCTGCCTTTGTACTTGGGACTTGGAACCACACCATTAGCTTTCCTGGTCTCCAGTTTGTTAACTGTGGGTCTTGGGACGCTTAGTCTCTATAATCAAGTGATCCAGTTCTTAAACATTCAAAAAACTAAGATCACGGGATTTGGTCCCATCACTTCATGGCAAATAGATGGGGAAACAATGGAAACAGTGACAGACTTTATTTTCTTTCGCTCCAAAATCACTGCAGATGGTGACTGCAGCCATGAAATGAAAAGATGCTTACTCCTTGGAAGAAAAGCTGTAATAAACCTAGACAGCATACTAAAAAGCAGAGGCATTACTTTGCCGACAAAGGTCCGTCTAGTCAAAGCTATGGTTTTTTCCAGTAGTCATGTATGGATGTGAGAGTTGGACCATAAAGAAAGCTGAATGCCAAAGAACTGATTCTTTTGAACTGTGGTGTTAGAGAAGACTCTTGAGAGTCCCCTGGACTGCAAGGAGATCAAACCAGTCACTCCTAAAGGAAGTAATTCTTGAATAGTCATTGGAAGGACTGATGCTGAAGCTGAAACTCCAATACTTTGGCCGCCTGATGTGAAGAACTGATTCATTGAGAAAAAACCCTGATGCTGGTTAAGATTGAAGGCAGGAGGAGAAGGGGATGAAAGAGGATGAGATGGTAGGATGGCATCACTGACTCGATGGACATGAATTTGAACAAGCTCCTGGAGCTAGTGATGGACAGGGAAGCCTGGTGTGCTGCGGTCCATGGGGTCACAAAGAGTCGGACATGACTAAGTGACTGAACTGACTGAACTAAGTTCCTTAAAAGAAATCTCTTTAAAAAAAAAAAATATGTATATATATATATATATATACTTATAAATAAAACTTTCTGTTTTTACAGATTCTATTTCTCTGGGGAATTCAAACTAATAGAGTGTCTTATTAAGTGATTTCAATTCTGTGAAGTCTTTTTGGCCAATTTACTTTACTGTATTCTTCATACCTGGCACAATCTTTTTGGGGACTGCTCTGATTCCTTATTGAGAATGTTATTGCAAATTTGGGGGAAAGGAGAAGAAGACAGTTATGGAAATGTTATTGGGAATTGAGGGGAATGGAGAAGAAGACTGTTATGAAAGTAGGAGAACAAGGTTCACAGATTGTCATGTAGATGAGGACTAAGTTTTATCAAGATTAGCAGTAGGAACTATTGTGGAGCCCTCTTCCAAGGTCACATGTGTGGTGCCCTGAACCAAGGTCACAGGATAAAAATCTCTGGGACTGACCAAGCCGCATAGCACTTGTTGCCATGAGCCTCTGGATCTAAACTGGCCAGTTCCCTGACCTCATATTAGGTAAAATACCCACCCTACTATCCACCCTGAAAGAAAGTGGAAGTGAAATTTACTCAGTTGTGCCTGACTCTTTGTGACCCCATGGACTATACAGTCCATGGAATTCTCTGGGCCAGAATACTGGGATCTTCCCTACCCAGGGATCAAACCCAGGTCTCCCGCATTGCAGGCAGACTCTTTACTAGCTGAGCCACAAGGAAAGCCCAAGAATACTGGAGTGGGTAGCCTATCCCTTCTCTAGCGGAGCTTCCCAACCCAGGAATCAAATCGGGGTCTCCTGCATTGTAGGCGGATTCTTTACCAACAGAGCTACCAGGGAAGCCCTACTATCCACCCTATGGCATCATAACCAGTCACCTAATGCCACCATTCCAGTAGGAATTTTCTCTGTCTTGAGGCTACAAAAATTGGCTGCAAGCCTTTGAAAGAAGTCAGCTCTCCCTTGAGCCAGCCCGCTGTGAGAGCCAGCCCGCTCTCACCCTAAAAAACTTTATTCTCCTCTCGTTCTGCTTCATGTCTGGAAATTCTTTTTCAACCCACGCACAAACCACTACACCTATCACTTTTTCCAGCAGTATACCCATCATTTAAGATGAAGAATGAATACATTTCACCAATATCCACATCATAGCTGATGGAGAGAAAAGGTACATGGTTGGAATTCAAACTTCATCCTAGCTACTCAAGAATTTTTGATAAATCATATTTCCCTTACATGTGAAGTTTTGATATATTTTGTAAATCCATGACATAACATTTTGTGATCTTCATTCATAAATGTGTTAGCTTCCTAAGACATCTCTCTAATTTCCTAAGATGTTGTCTGTCTTCACCTGTTTATTGAAATAATCTAAAGCTGACCTTAAGTTGCGCTTCCTCTTGTAGTCAACTTGACGTTGAACTTCTGTTTTCATTTTAATGATTGCTTTCCTGAGGAATCAATTTTCTCTATATGCATTTCATATGAATACTTCTGTGGGTATATCGAGAGAATGTGAGACTGCAATGCAAAAGGGAGAAAAGAAAGGACATTAGAAAAGAGAATATTCCTTGATATCTAGGAGGACTGAGGGAAGAACACACTGGGCTGGTATTATGGGTTGAATTTGTTGTCATTCAGTCGCTAAGTCATATCCTACTCTTTGCAACCCCATGGACTGCAGCGCACCAAGGCTCATCTATACTCCTCTATCTCCCAGAGTTTGCTCAAATTCATGTCAACTGAGTCTGTGATGCTGTCCAACCATCTCATCCTCTGCTGCCTCCCTTCACCTTTTGCCTTCAGTGTTCCCAGCATTAGGGTCTTTTCCAGTGAGTTGGCTCTTCTCATGGCCAAAGAACTAGAGCTTCAGCTTCAGCATCAGTCCTTCCAATGAATATTGAGGGTTGATTTTCTTTAGGATTGACTGGTTTGATTCTAATGGGCTGAATGATCTCCCCCAGTGTTCATGTGCTGAAGTCTTATCCCCTAGCACCCCAGAATAGGACCTCATTTGGAAATAGGATCCTTGCAGATGTTGTCAGTAACGATGAGGTCAGACTGGAGTAGGGTGGATCCTCACCCTGTATGATTAGTACCTTTATAAAAAGGGGACATTTGGACTTGATGGGCACAAGGAGAGCATCACAAGAACATGAAGGCAGAAATCAGGGTGATGAAGCCGCCAGAAGCTGGGAGAGAGGCAAGAAACTGACTCTCCCCAAGAGATCTTAGAACCAACACTGCTGACACCTTGATCTCAGTCTTGGAGATAGAGAACAATGCATTTCTGTTGTTTAAGCCACCTGTTTTGGGGCTTCATTTGGACAACCTCAGGAGTCCAATATAATTAGAATTCAGAAAACCTTGAATTTTGTCTTGGCATTTCCACTAATTCTGTGATTTAGGTAATTTTGATCACCGTCTCTGTTTTTTTATAGCTTCCTCAGCAAAAAAAAAAAAAAAAAAAAAAAAGAATTGTGTTGAATCAATGTTTCTTTATTTTCTAAAATATAGATACACTCTCAAAAATTATCGAGAATCCCCCAAAGTTTTCATGTGAATTTACATATGTCTGTATTTCCTATACTAGAAAAACTGAAAAATTGTAAAAAAATTTATTTATGAATTTATTTTAAAATAAGAAACTACGCTTAGTACAAGTTAAAATAAATAATATGATTACAATATATTTTTATGACAACTATATTTTACTAAAAAAACTTAGAAGAGTGATACTGTTTTACATTTTTGAAAATCTCTTCAATGTCTAACCTATAATATCAATATATAGTTGAGTTCTTGAATACAGCTGGTTTCTTATATCTGCTTCTGCATTCATTCATTTGCAATATGTTGTCTTCATTTAAGTATATAGAGAAAATCCAGTCACACACATTTATAGTTGGAAAAGTGAGAATTTTAATTATTTTTTTGAAAGGGTGTGGATATGCTTTGATTTTATGACAACACTCATCTTTTTTTAAAAAGATAAGGTGTGCTATGGAATCTGATACCTTATTAATGATATTTTTGTTGTCAGTTACATTAAAATCCTCTGAGCTATTTTATACATTGAATGGTTCTGCAACCTATGTAAGATTTTGTGTCAAATGCTTTCGTCAAGCATTCAAAAAATTTAAAAAATATCGGCTTACTGAGTTATGCAACTGTTTTACATGCTGACACGTTGCACTATTTAATATGAAAAACACCACATTTGTAAACAAGGTTTTAACCTCATGGTTGCAGATTTAAGGTTTCTAAGATTCTGTTTTTGTTTTTTTGCTTGAAAGCTCAGGTTGTATTGATACCAAAAATATAACATCATTTGTTTTTCTTAAAATGACCAGCTTACTTTATTTGGAGGTGAGAGAGGGCTGCTAAATTTCCAAGTCTGAAAAACCATATGCCTATCAGTTGCTCTTTCAGACTGTTTTTCAACCATAAAGATGCTGCCCTATGGAGAAAGGAAGCTCACATCAATTCTCAGTTTAAACAAGGGCACAAGCATTGCCCTCCAGAGTCCCTGTGCGTCCATCCACTCTGGAAGTGCTCCATGTATAATCTGCCATTTCGTCACACAGGTTAGTGAAAATGTATGGATTATGGTATTCAGTTCAGTTCATTATGGTATAGATATCTAATAATCAAAATACTTTTAACTGTTTCATCAAGGACATTCTTAAGTGACATTGACTTTTTTCCTCTGTAAGTGGGTTATGGCCCAAAACAAACCCCCTTGGCACAGTCTGGAGCCTGGCTGTATGCTGAGGTGCATGCCCACCATTGCTTTGCCATCACTAGTGCAAGCGACGACTCAGGGCAGAAGGCAAACATCATCTTAATATTATTGTAAAAATAGTTTCTACCTCATGAGCCACTGGGTTAGGTGATTTGAAAGTCCTTAACGTGCTTTCCTGTTTTCCCATGAAGTTATTTTAGGAGTCATTTTGTAATATGCTAAATACATTGATCAGACTTCTAACTAATTTACTCAGTATCTAGGAATTGAAATACTTTGTGGGCAAGAAAAAAAAGGCCACCTTATAACTCCCTGGGGGCATTGAGGTCCTGGAGGACTTCAGGAACCCCTCCAAATAATGTTGACAGCATATGAAAGTTATAGGACTGAGTCAGTGCCCCAGCTAACAGATGGGGGTCAAATGGGTGGGCTTCCCAGGTGGCACTAGTGGTAATGAATCTGCCTGGAATGCAGGAGACACCAGGGACAACCGTTTGATCCCTGGAATGGGAAGATCCCCTGGAGAAGGAAATGGCAACCCACTTGAGTATTCTTGCCTGAAAAATTCCATGGACAGAGGAGCCTGGAAGGCCACAGTCTATGGGGTTACCAAGAGTCAAACACAACTGAGCACGCACACTTGTACAATGGTCAGATGAAACATTTTACTTTCTCCTGGCAAGAGGCGTCCTGAATTGTCTGGGAAGAGACTAATCATGAAAAAGAGCAGACCAACTCAGTGCAAATTCTGCCAGCATAGCAATCTTCTGTTATTTATGGACAGGAGCCAATGTATATTTTGAGTTTTATCTTCAGTGAAAACAGAAAATTTCTCTTGAGAAACCCAATTCTTTCTGAATATAAATAATTTAAAAAACTTTTGTAGTTTTTATATCCGAATTCAGCTTTTCAGCATTAACATTTAACTCAAAGGAGAAAGTTACAATTACTGTGAAAACATTTAATGAATATTTTAATAAAAACATTTATTCAAAGTGGATGAAAATGGTAATCTGTCTGACTCATACATTAAGATTCACCGGGCCTATGCCCTAAACGACATAACTGTAAAATTCAATTATCTTGCATCTATCTACATCCCTTGATATGTCAAGAGACATTTATTGTTGGTAATAAAATAATTTAATTACGCATATAGAGATTTTAATAGTGTCTGCTTGAAAAAATAAATTAGTATCAAATATAATAAAATTCCATTTGGTTTTTATAGGTAGCATGAATACTGAGTAGCTTTTGTTGTAAAGTCACAACTGAAGATAAATAAATAGGGAAAAAAGAGAACTGATCCTAAAGGAAACTTGTTTTGTAATATTCTGTTTCAGTTTTTTGATCATTCAGTTATATGTGTTTGCAAGAGCTTTGTGTCGCTGATAGAAACTATATTTCCAGATTGTTTTAAAAGATTGTTAATAAATGCGATGTAAAGAAGAATCTGCTGAGGAAGGCATTGCTCAGGAAGAAAATGTTTATCTACCTTAGTCATCTTCAAAGTGAAGTGACTTATTTAAATGAAACAGAGGGGTTACTGAAAATTTACTATCTTAGAAAGGAAGAAAAGGAAAAAGGAAGGAAGGCAAAGAGGGGAGGATTTTAAGAGTATTTGTTTCACATTTCTTCACATCTTTCACAATTCTTTGCACATAGTAGGTATTGAAATGTTTCTATGTCTCTCAATTGTTCAACGAAAATAGCAGGACATTATGATCTAGTCCATTGATTATCTCTCTAGTTTATTTAAAAGATGTGATTATTATTTATTATTGTAATGCAACTCTTCCACCAACCTACAGCTTAGACTTAGAAGACTGGTTCAAAGTGGAGTCAGTGATGGTTTGGGGGATAACAGACAACTCTCAGAAAAAGAATCAAAAGAGCAAACAAGACCAGGGCCAGAGAAACATTAAGTCTATTCCTGCTTCCATGATGGCTCAGCAGGTAAGGAATCCATCTGCAATGCAAGAGATACAAGAGACATGGGTTCAATTCCTGGGTCAGGAAGATCTCCTGGAGAAGGAAATGGCAACCCACTCCAGTATTCTTGCCTGGGAAATCCCATGGAGCCTGGTGGGCTACAGTCCATGGGGTTGCAAAGAGTCAGATATGACTGAGCACACACACACAGGTAAAAGTATAGAAGCCAGTTTTCTAATGTTTAAAGGTTAAAAGTATTTTAATAATTTTAATTTTAATAAAAATATTAAATTTAAAAATGTTAGAAAAATGTTAAGATCTCTTCTCCCAAGCCAGCAAATACACCTTCCCTATGAATTTATAAAAATCTGTGAAAACCCATGGTTTTAATATAGTTGAAAATCAGGAAAATATAAACAATTACTGAGTCTATTTATTTTTTGCCATGCCTAAGTTTTTTTTTTTTTATTTTCTACAGAAAGATGATTTAGGATGAGTAATAAAATAAAAGCATATATAAATCATTAATTGCTAGTACACTTATTTCTTAAAGTGTCTTTCTTTGACTATATTTCAGCACAGCCATGACCTGATAAAATTTTTCAAACTGTTTTTGGTCTTTTGATGAAAATGTTACACTATACAATCTTTTTAAAGCTCTTGCTATTCTTAGACAATTTTTCATTAATTTCAGTTTGAAGAAGCTTTGATCTGTTAAGACAGTAGCAACTGGAATTGTTAATAAGATTCTGAAAGCAATTTTTATGTTTGGAAATAAATCATTACTTTCTATAGTTCAAAACATTACAACAGGGTCCAAACATGACATACCATCATAACCAAAGAAATTACTACAAATTATTTTAATTTTGTTGCATGAAATTATATCAGTTATGCTGTTCTTTTACCACTAATTTTCAAGCAGTACACAGATCCACAAAACATTCTTTAAGTTTTTATTCTTTAAAACATTACAATGCTGAGATAGTAAAAATAAAACAAAAATAGAATTGTGTAGCTTTACTTGTTCAAGTCTTTCTTTTGTTTAATATATATTTTACACTGAAAGTATATTTGTCTATAATAGCTATAAAATAATCTTTATAGATTACAAGTAATTTGCACATAAATATTTTACTTTACAGTCATGAAAATTATTTTGTTTCATTTTCTAATTTATTTAAATTTGAATGGGATGCCAATCAAATTATATAGTTTCTTTCCAGTTAGGAAATTTTTGTATCAAAAACTCTTACCTGGTATTTAAAAATTGTATTAAAAGCTAAAGAGTAAAATTTGCATCTGCTTGGCTTTTTTGACATATTTTATAATTAATAGAAAGAAACATTTTATTGAAATAATTTTGGATAACACAAATTCAGTTATTTTATTTTTTACCAACCCCACAATTTGTCTTTATTTGAGGGTCTTTTATTATTTTGTAAAGCTATTCTAATATATCATTCACATAGTCAAATATAATTGGCTTAATAGCATTTAATTGAGAATGATTATAAATTCAATTTGACATGTATTTTGTCAAGCTGTTTTTAATTTTCTAAATTGTATTGGCTATTTTTGAACATTTAAATTAAAATAAAATTTTGAGTCAGAATACATTTCCATCCAAAAAAGCCTCTAGGAGTATAGATTTTGACTGCATTAAATGTACAGAAAAACTTGGGAAGAATTAATACTTCTATAATCTATGAACAAAGTATCCTTTAATTTAGGTCTCCTTTAATTTATTTCAGTAACTTCGTGTAGTTTTTCTTAAAGCACATCTTTTGTTAGAGTTATTTCAAGGTATTTGACTTCTTGGATTCAACTATAAATAGTGTATTTTAATACTCAGTTTTCTATTTAATTTTTGCAGGCAAATAAGAGTTTGATTTATTTTGTATACTGGACTAATATCAGACATCCTTCCTAAATTCACTGTTTAATTCAGACAGTTTGAATAGAAGTCATGATAGCAGACATCCTTATGGGATGCAGCAAACAGAAAGGAACTCCAAAGAACTGTACAAAATGTGATCTGTATAGTCAGAAGTGGGCAGTGACAAGGAAAGGGTGGATTATCTCATCTTCCTTTGGGTGATATTCCTGCATGCTAAGTCGCTTCAGTTTTTTCATAGTAAATGCATTAGTTGATCGTAGTGGAATCGGGGGTAGGATGCTCAAATTCAGTCATGTCCAACACTTCACAACCCTACGGACTGCAACCCATCAGGCTCCTCTGTCCATGGGATTCTCCCAGGCAAGCATACTGGATTAGGTTGCCATTCCCTTTTCCAGGGGATCTCCAGAGATTGAACCCAAGTCTCCTGCATTGGCAGGAGGACTCTCCACCCCTGAGCCACCAGGGAAGCCCCTGCTGACACTTAATCTTTTAATAAAGTTAATTTCATAGAGCTACAAATTAAGGAGATAAAATTGAGAGCCTATAAAGCATTTGGCCAAGACTCTTGTGTTACCCTTGCAAGTAAGAAAGATAAAGCTGAACAAAACAATAATGCTAACTGGATTTCATACTGTAAAGATTTTGACTGCTACATTTTTTAAGCCTTATAGGGGGTCCTTGTTGTTCAGTCACTAGCTTGTGTCCAGCTCTCTGTGATCCCATGGACTGCAGCACACCATGCTCCTCTGTCCTTCACTATCTCCAGGTGTTTGCTCAAACTCATGTCCATTGAGTTGGTGATGCTGTTTAACCATCTCATCTTCTGTTGCCCCTTTCTCCTCCTGCCTTCAATCTTTCCCAGCATCAGGGTCTTTGCCAATCTGGTGGCCGAAGTATTGGAACTTCAGCTTCAGCATCAGTCCTTCCAATGAATAATCAGGGTTGATTTCCCTTAGGATTGATTGGTTGGATCTTCTTACTGTCCAAGGGGCTCCCAAGAGTTTTCTCTAGCACAATTTGAAAGTATCAATTCTTTGGTGTTCAGCCTTCCTTATGGTCCAACTCTTATATCTGTACATGACTACTGGGAAAACCATAGCTTTGACTTGACAGACCTTTGTTGGCAAAGTGATGTCTCTGCCTTTTAATACATTTTCTAGGTTTGTCATAGCTTTTCTTCCAAGGAGTATGTGTCTTTTAACTTCACAGCTGCAGTCACTGTCCATGGTTATTTTGGAGCCCAAGAAAATAAAATCTGTCTCTGTTTCCATTTTTCCCCTATTACCTGCATTTTATTCTGATTTTGTTGTTTTATATTTAATCATTAATTAATAAAGTTATAGAAGAGATACATCACATTTATGGAATGACATAAAGCTGGACAAGGACTGTACAATACTGAAAAGAACTAAGAGTTTAGAATCAGACACACCTGGATTTAAATCTCATTGAAGCCCCTGCTCTGCGGGCCCTTCATCTGTCTGACTCTAGCTCTCCTTATACATAAAAGCAAATGATAATATCTAATTTACAGGGTGGTTGTGAGCATTCATTAAATAAGACTTGTAATGCCTGAGAAATTGTAGACAAATGAAAAGGTATCTCAGTTATTATTACAGATTATGCTTTTAAAGAACTATAATCCTTAAAAAATGCACAATTAATCCTGAAACTGACAATATATACACAATTAACTCCTAAATCTCAGTTTAAATAACAACTATTTACTGAACTGATTATGCTCTGTTCTGACTTATTAGCTATTTACAAGAGATCAAGAGTTTTAACTAAGCTCAGTCATTATGAGTCAACAGTGTGGCATGATTGGCATATAGAAAAATAATAGATTTAATTTTAGTCTATATAAACAGAAATATGGTGTCTAGAGCAATTTGTGAGACATTTTTCCCATTACCCTGTTGTATTAGTCAGTCCACAGCTGGCATATTGTGTTCTTTCATGGATGCTAGATAAGCAGAGGCTGGAAACCATGCCTTTGGGGAGCCATTCAAAGACACATCGTTGATCCCACCCAGAGGCAGACTTTCAGAGAAATTCATGCTGTCTTTTGATTTTGAAAGAATCATTATGTGAAATAAGTTCTTACTTAATTCAGTGTGACTTGAGATTATGAAAGATAGGCAACTAACACAGGGAAAATTTTGCTCAATGTAATTAAAAAGATTTTTTTAAAGACACACATAACATTGAGTTATGTTCCCATGCGCCATACACATGTTATGTGCCAGCCTGGATGGGAGGAGGGTTTGAGGGAGAATGGATACATTTGTATGCATGGCTGAGTCTCTTCACTGTCCACCTGAAACTACTACAACATTGTTAATTGGCTATACCCCAATACAAAATAGAAAGTTAAAGTTAAATAAAAATTTTTAAGATTTTTTTGCTATGGACCATTTTTAAAGTTTCCATTGAATTTGTTACTATATTGCTTCTGTGACACGTTTGGGTTTTTTGGCCATAAGGTATGTGGAAATTTAGCTTCCTGACCAAGGATCAAACCTGCAACCACTGCGCTGGAAGGTGAACTCTTAACTATTGGACCACCAGGGAAGTCTCTCAATGTAGATTTAAAAACTTTCTTATGTTTGGGAATTTCCAAACATTGAATGACCTGTTTTATAACTCAGTGTTTTCTTTATCACTGTGTTCAGAGATTGGGTAACCACCAATGAGGCCATGGTGGAAGAGCTTATTACACTGATTGTAGGTGAAATGGATGAGGTCTAAGGTCTTACATGTTTGGAGAGACTGTGGATTTCATAGTCCAACAGAACCTGCATAATTTTAAAACTTCTTTTGTACATTAAAAAAGCAACAAAACTGCATTAGGATACACATTACACATGATAAAATTCTGAGAAGTAGTTGCAGTACAGAGAGAGGCTTGTCCTGGGCTTATAAGGGTGAGCTTTGTTTCCTACCTCTGTCCCTTGCTTGTTGGTGACCTTGGTCAACTTATTGTGTGTGTGTTTAGTTGCTCAGTAGTGTGCAATTCTTTGTGACCCCATGGACTGTAGCCTGCCAGGCGTCTCTGTCCATGGAATTTTCCAGGCAAGAATACTGGAGTGGGTAACCATTCCTTTCTCCAGGGGATCCTCCTGACCCAGGGATTGAACCCAGGTCCCCTGCATTGCAGGCAGATTCTTTACTGTCTGAGCTATCAGGGAAGCCCTTAGTAACTTCTCTGAATAGTTTTTCATTTGAAAAAGGAGGAAATTTATAGGCTATCTTGCAGGACTAAATCTAGTAGAATATTTTTAATG
Source organism: Moschus berezovskii (assembly GCF_049115385.1). Classification (NCBI taxonomy): domain Eukaryota; kingdom Metazoa; phylum Chordata; class Mammalia; order Artiodactyla; family Moschidae; genus Moschus; species Moschus berezovskii. The sequence goes on along the minus strand of NC_142487.1, from coordinate 5,171,126 downwards.
AATATTTCTGGCATGTATTAGTTCTTAATACAGATTTTTGTTTTGCTTTTACCCTCGGTGTTGTGGGTGTATGTGAAAATTGCATTATAACATTGGAGAAAATTTCCTGCCATATGATTCATTGACAGGAGGCAGATCAGTGCGAGTAGTCTGTCACATACATTTTAATAACAGGTGGGCTGCTGCAGACAGCTTTGTTTTCATGGCTAATATTGTTGGTCTGGGCAAAGAATCTGAATTCTTGGCTTATTCAGGGGCTGGCATAGCACTGATGTGGGTTGTGTAAATCGTGGTCAATGGCCACATTTTCACATATCATCCCAGCCTGGAGAGTGAACATGGAATAAGTTGGCAGAATAAATCAAGGCAAAAGCACGGGAAGGATTTTCCAATATTGTAGCTCATGTTCAAGGGCAGGTGTTGCTTAGGTAACTGCTCTGCTGCTGACATATGCTGTGACAGAGCACATGGCAGTAGAAACAGTACTGCAAGTCCCATCTCTGAGGAGCTTGAGATGAAGACATCTGCTTTCCTTTGCAAAGTGGGAGACAATGTGGTTGATACAGAAGCACTATTTAAATCTAAGGCACATGCATTCTTGCATTTACTCAAAGTTGTTACATGATGATTGGGAATTATTTTATTCTCTTTTCATGAGTCTTTTTCTATTCTCTGAAAAAGTGAATCTGAGCAAGATTGAATGACTGGGGATTATTTTTGTTTAGTCACTAAGTCGTGTCTGACTCTGGCGGCCCCATGAACTGTAGCCCACGAGCCAGGCTTCCTCTGTCCATAGGATTTCCCAACACTGGAGTCGGTTGCCATTTCCTTCTCTAGGGGATCTTCTCTACCCAGGGTTCGAACCCATGTCTCCTGCACTGGCAGGCAATTACTTTACCACTGAGCCATCAGAGAAGCCAGACTGGGGAATAGCCAACCATTTATTTTTTCTATGATTAAATGTTTAGAAGCATATGATCTTCAAAAGTTAAGCTATTCATTAAAAGAGCAAAAATAAAGGATTTTGTTTATATCGAGTGTGATCTATAAAAATATCAAATCACTATGTTGTATACTTAAAATTAATATTTGTAAGTCAACTGTACTTCAGTCAAAAAAAAAAGTCTTGTGTTATTTTCTTAATAATCAAAAGTTAATGATACCTGCTGAAAGTTCTCAATATCCTGCTTAATTCCTGACTGAACTGGAAGAGGCTGTTAATCTGAGTCCTCATCTCATCTGTTAATTTGAGTTGACATGTCTAACTCTTAGATTGGGAGATAAATTATGAGCGCATAAGCACTGCCTTTCTCATGTGATTCCTTGCAACCCATGATCTCAGAAAGGTAGATTCCACTCTCCAGGATTCTACTTGTGCCTGATAAAAGGACTTTTGCTCTGGGTGTGGCCTCCTCTGGACCTTTCAGTGTATCTCAAAGGTATGGAGACAGATGATCCAGTCTCATTTCAGAAGACATGGAAACCAGCAGGTGATTGACAGTCTTGCCATGTGGAAGAGCATTTCCAGATACAAAAAGAAGGCCTTTGTTATCACACAAAAAAATGAAAGTGAGACTGAACGAGCAAAACAGCAGCTATCTATGCTAAAACTTTCAAAAGAATCTCCTTCTGCTTTTTTATTATTCTAAATCTCTTACTTTTTAAGCATTTGGCTTTCTGAGTACACATTTTCTAAAAATTGCTTGTGTTGAAAATAGGCGGTTAATCTCAGAAGTATACTCTTCCTTGGGGAGATCAGTGATGCTTATTTCTCTTTATTTGCAGTATATTTGACATACCTCATACTGTTTTTTTTCCTGTTGATACATTGTCAAGTGTTTTCAAACATAAGCTTATATATATTGTCACAGGTCCATTTTTCATTCAATTGGTTTTATTATTTTTTCCATATTGATATCTGAACTAGAAGTTGATGTATTCATCTAGAAATTGAACATTCTAGGTGATGCATATCTGTGGAATTATCTCCTACTTCTGCTTCCTGTCTTTTTGAAATTTTGAGCACATAAATATATGAAAAAAACTATAACCTCAGAACCTAATAGAATTGCTAAAAGAGCTCTCATGCCCTAACTCTGCGCCTCACTCCTCTGAGGATTTTGGCCTTAGAGAAGCTGAGTTCCCAGAACTCAATGTGCCACGATAGCAACTTCCTTCACTACATGTCCACCACCATGCCCTCATACATCACCTCTTCCAGAGCTGATACTCACAGTAATTGCTTTCTGAAGTTCCAGTACCTGGCAAGGTAGATAAAGAGAAAAATTGGAGGATAAAAAGGGGGCAACTTTAAGAGCAGCCCTCCCAGATAAAAAGAACCAGCATCTCATTTTCTGTTTGCTGATCTAAGAACAGACTGGGGAGATGAATGAAAGCCTTACATTTAGTGAGCTGCCTCACAAGCCCAATAAGATAGTCCAAAGTTAGACGTTTTAAATCTGTTTCGCTTGCTTTACATGTAATCCTTGTTTGTTTGTTTTTCTGTCATAATGTTGATTCTTGATCTTACTTTACCTTACTTCATCTTCATGATAAGGAGTTGAGATAGTTGCATTACGAGCAGTTAGTATGTCTATCTCAAATCAGAAGAATGATCTTCCCATATTTTCTAAATAAAAAAATGATTCAGAATTTAATGATTTTAATGATCTATATGTGGCTTATTCTGTAGAATGTGAATCACCATTGAAGGTTTTTGAAGTTTTCTTCAAATTGGCTCAGATGGTAAAGAACCCACCTGCAATGCAGGAGACCTGGATTTGATCCTTGGGTTGGGAAGATCCCCTGGAGAAGGAAATGGCTACCCACCCCAGTATTCTTGCCTGGAGAATTTTTAAAAGAACCCCTTCAGTTAATTGTCCCCATACTCATTGTTAAGCTTAAACAGCACAATATTAAATCTTTTCAAATCTTGTCTGCCCAGACCAGGAACAATGGTGCTCGTTCAGTGTACAAGTCTGTGTTTGTAAGCTTAGGTGGGCTAAAATTGATAGATTATATATCTTCATTTCAGCAGTAATAGAAATGCAGAGGGAGAGAACAGACTTGTGGACACGGCCAGGGTAGGGGGAAGCTGGGTGAGATGAATTGGGAGGTTGGGATTTTTATACATACACTACCGTGTGTAAAATAGACAGCTGGTGAGAACCTACTGTGTAGCACAGGGAGCCCAGCTGGGTGCTCTGTGATGACCTAGCAGGGAGGGATGAGGGCGTGTGAAGTTAGGAGGGAGGGGATACATGCATATATATAGCTGATTCACTTCACTGTACAGCAGAAACTAACACAACACTGTAAACAGCAATTCCCTCATAGCTCAGTCAGTAAAGAACCCACCTGCAATGCAGGAAACCCAGGTTCAATCCCTGGGTCGGGAAGATCCCTGGAGAAGGAAATGGCAACCCACTCCAGTACTGTTGCCTGGAGAATCCCATGGACAGAGGAGCCTGGAGGGCTATAGTCCATGGGGTCACAAGGGTCGGACATGACTTAATGACTAAACCACCAAACACCACCACAAAAAAAAAGAAAAAGAGAAAATAAAATACAAGATGATACCAAATAAAGCTCTAAGTATAAGAAGATCTTAATAAACACTGTTGATCGCCAAGATCTGTGGGTTAAGGAAAAAGAAAATCAAAGCTTTAGACTACTTAAGGCACTTAGTGGTGGGAACATTTTTAGTATATTTTAAATGTCCAAAAAGCACTTTTTAAAAAAAGTGTCTTCTGCTCTTAAAGATTAATTTCAAACTTCCCTTCAATTTTCCCAAGCGAGTGCTAATTGTGCTCTCGTTGTCAACTCATCCTTAGTCCTGTCATTACAGGTTCAGTGGCTGCAGAGGTGAAATGTTTTGACAAATATGAACGTCATACTTTTTATACTGTGGATAAGCATGGATTTTTTTTTTTCTTCTTCAGATAGTCCAGTGATGGAGTTATATTTGGAAGTTTCCCAGTATGGTGCAAAAGCCTCATAGAGAGAGGAAGTTTATAGACTGCCATTCGACAAGAAGAAAGGCCAGCTGCTCATTCTGCGTGATTCCTCCTTGAGCTTTTGTATTTTCCCAGCTAGATCTTTCAAGTTTGCTATTTATAAATTTATCTTCAGTATACTGAGTGGTGACAGATTCAAACTGGCCAGCATATTTTCACTTATTGTTGAGAGAAGCCATTCAAAGACTGAGACAACATATCAAGGGGAAAAAAAAATAAAATCTGACAATGGGAAGATGAGGGAAAAAGAGTCCTTGACTATGGTTCTGGCAGTTAGAATGTTTTAAGCTATTCTCTTTACTAAAAAGAGGTTCTCATATCTCTGTTTGGTTTATACAGAAATCTATAGGCACATAGAACTGTTGAAAAGTTTCCATATCTTTTGAACTTTCTGTGAAAGTTTCATAGAAAATTGCAACTTTTCCTCCTGTTGGAAATTAAAAATAATGAAGAAAGACCTTTTAAAAAATTTAGTCTATTTCTTCCAGACTTGTTTTACGACCCTGAATGTATATAAAAAATAGATACAAAAATTATATCAGATAATTACTGAGTATTCCTTATTTAACTAGAACAGTCAGCATTATGAGCAACCAAATTAATGGAAAGGAAGATATTTTGGGAGTCTTCAGGTTATTTCTTTAACTATATTATATAGTTTTCCATTTCATTGACAGTTGTAGTGACATTTGCAAACCCTAAAACTGAATTATGCCAGTTCTGCCTACACATTTGGAATGATTCACAGAAGAATGGCTCTTGAGTGATAAATTTTCTTTCCATTATTGTATGGAGTAATATCAAGTGTCATCTCCTATTATCTTTGTTCTCTTCATCAAAGAGTACATTCTATTGTCTAACCTTAAATTTAGCTCTTCATGGAAATGAAAATTTTATTTTTAGGTTAGGTCGGTTTGTTAATGCAACTTATTATTTGCCAGGCATTATTCTAAGCATCTCACAAATATTAACTCCTTTGCTCCTCACAACAGTCCTAAAGAATAGGTTCTGTATTTAGCCTTATTTTACAGATATGGAAACTGAGGCAAAAGGATGCAAAGTAATTTGGCCATATTTACACATGGTAGGTGCTGGTAAAAGGATTTGATTTCTGGACCACTATAGTTCATTGCTTCCAATTAAAAAATTAGGACACTTTTACTCAGTCATCATGTGTTTTAAATATAGTGCCATGTTTTTGTTCAAGAATATTCTTTGATGTATTACCTAGTTTTGTGTGTGGCTGTAAGTGACAGAGAGCTACAAATGGCAGTGGATTAGATAAGATGCTTGGTTCTTGCCCATGAAATATGATTGAGGTTGCCAGTCCAGCTCTTGTACTATGACTCACGGAATTATCAGGGTCCCTTCTAGGTTGCTGAGCTGATTTCTATGGCTTCTACCTCATGGTCCAGGATGTGGCTCAGGTTCCAGCCATCACAGGCAGAAGTATTCGAAAAACTGGCCAATGGGAGGCATTTCCTAGAAGCTCTGCCTCCACTTCTGCTGGCCTCCTATTGTTCTATATTAGTCACATGGACACATCTAACTTCAAGGGAGGCTGGAAAATGTAGTATTTATTTTTGCAGCCATGTGACCAACTAAAATTGAAGGTTCTGTTTCAAGAGAGAAAGGATGAGTGGAGAGCAAGCGTTAAGAGACATTGGATCATTTCTGCAATGTCCAGGGCATAATGCTTGAGTTAAGTTACCATGGTAACTTGGGAAGTGGGGCATCCTACAAACTTCTCTAATAATTAAATTTCATCACCTTAGCAATGTCTTATCTTATACACAAGCCTTTTCTTTGGTTAAACCTCCAGTATCCTACTTCTCACACCTTTGTGCAATTGAAAAACAATCAAAGACACACACCCTCAACACCACTGCTCTCATTTTCCCTCCCAAAGACCACTAGACTCATGTGATTTTTCCTGCCAGCCTTTTCTGTTCTTTTTTGAATGCGGAAAACCTTCCTTTTCTTTTTCAGGGTTTTCTGCCTTTTCTCCGTACCTGAAGTTAACATTGCCTTGGCACCAAAACATCCCTTAAAGAACATACCAGTGAAGGATCTCTCCTTCTTCTCAGTCATTCACAGAGCATAGGGGAGTCGGCATATCCCTTCTTTGTTTATTCCCTTGGTCCTATCGGATGACCATCTACTCTCTGCTCTGTTCTCAGTCTACACAGGCCCATTGTTGGGCACTACTCACCCTCTAGGGAGCTCCCTACCTTCCCCAGCACATCATCCTGTGGTGATTCCCCCTCCTGCTCCACGCCTTCCCTCCTCATCCTGCCTTCAGCGTGTCTCTGCTTGCCCTGGGATCTCAGATACTGAGGCCATAGTAACGGTGTTCAACTAGGAAGGAGCTGGGAAATGATGCAGTCTGGAGAAGAGGTGTGACATATCTTGATGGGTGGATGGATCTAGATTTTTTTAACTAGGCTTGAAAAGTTGCCTGTTCAACCCCGTAAACCTATAAAAACTGCATTTGCTATTTAACAAAAAGACAGGATTTGATTTTGTGAAGACTAACACTATAGGCCCTCAAAAATTTTGGTGCTGGATGTCATTTCACTAAGAATGAACAGAACAGCTTACTGTAAAGTGAATTATGTGAGTTTCAGATGCCTGGACACAGTCTTGCGGATTCCAGAGAAGGAATTTCCACTTGCAGCAGTCCTTATTTGTTTTAACATTGTGTCCTCCAAGGAAACACAGCCCTGAATCTACTGTGCAGCCCAGGACTGGTAGTAGCCTCTTTACACACATATCTGCTTTATTTTGAGGAAACATTGCTTAATAAAATTACCTAAACTCACTTTTCTGACAAAGGTTCATAGAGTCAAAGCTTTGGTTTTTCCAGTAATCATATACAGATGTGAGAGTTGACCATTAAGAAGACTGAGCACTGAAGAATTGATGCTTTTGAACTGTGGTGTTGGAGAAGACTCTTGAGAGTCCCTTGGACTGCAAGGAGAGTCAGTCCTAAAGGAAATCAACCCTGAACATTCATTGGAAGGACAGTTGCTTAAACTGAAGCTCTGATACTTTGGCCACCTGCTGTGAATAACTGACTCATTGGAAAAGGCCCTGATGCTGGGAGAGATTGAAGGCAGGAGGAGAAGAGGAGAACAGAGGATGAGATGGTCAGATAGCATCACTGACTCGATCGACATGAATTGGAGCAAACTCTGGGAGATTGTAGAGGACAGAGGAGCCTGGAGTGCTGCGGTCCATGGGGTTGCAAAGAGTTGGACACGACTTAGCGCCTGAAGAACAACAATTACAAAGCTTTTCATTTCACTACCCTCATGCCCAAATTCTGTAATAACCTTACTGAGTTCTTTGCTTGTGGAGAGGCACTCAAGGTTTTTCTTAGATGTCCTATCTTATGGCAAGAAGCCAGTGATCCCTAGTTTTTAAAACTACAGTTGGGTCCCAGGAGCTATTATCAGACAGGCTGTTACAAGCCCTGCCCTGGTGCTAAAATCCCGAGGTCAATGAGCTGTCGTAGATTTTGCGAGCCAGTTTTATTTAATTAGCCTGAGAGCCCAAGGGGTCAAAGCTGATAAACTGGCCAGTCCCAGAGTGAGTAAAATTTTCCAGGCAAGAACGGTAAATACAGAGGAGGGAAATGCAGTGATAAATACTTTAGAGTTTGGATCCACAGATGTGAATTTTTATCTTGGGTCCAGTTATTAAATTCTGTGCCATTGGTTGCTACCTAATCTGTAAGTGTTTTTCTTGTCTATAGGTACATTTAAAGCATTGTCATAAGAGGATGTAATTGATTTTACTGTAGGCTTGGCACATAATTCACTCAGTGAGTGATAGCTGTTGTGTTTGGTACAGTGCACTTGATTCATGGTTGAATAGAAATGGACTTAAATCTGTGTTTCTATTTATAGCTTTAAAAATCCATAGGTAATTTATCTACTTCGCCCTATATGCTAAATGGGAATAAAAGCATAAATCTGATATAAGGGTGTTATTAAGCATGATGACATCAATAAACATGTCCAATACAGTATCTGGTGAACAGTAAACATTGTGTTAATGCTAATTGTCTTTTTCTCCCTACCCTTCATTTTTAATTGTGCTTTGAGACATGTGATACTTGGAAAGAGTCCAGTTTGAAGAGGAGCGTATTGCAGTTACTCTGCCTACGTTGCATGTGAGCAGAGCTGTTTTCCCTAATCCTCTCCACCGAGTACATCTCTAGCTATTGTGTGGCGCAGGGACTATTCCCGTTGCTGAGCTTATGTGACCACTTCCTGACCAGTGTACACAGAAAAGTGCTTCTGAGTCTTCTGATAACCACATGTACCTATCAATCCCAGATATCACCTGATCTCTCTTCCCCAAAGTGTGGACAGATAAATTAGCATTAGAAATGTACAACCGGTTTTTTACTCAGAGGTTCTGGTAATAAATATAATTTACAGAGTCACAGATAGAAGACTGGACTTGGTGTTCTTGTTCAACTACCACTGCTCTTTACATATGCTGGTATCACAGGCTCCTACCTAGGCTGTCCTGTGTGGATATTCTTTTTGTTTTTTCATTATAACTATAGACCCTTTAGTTATATATCCCAGCTTCGCCAAGACTTATTGCTCAACATATGTAAATTTCCCCTCTGTCTTGTACATACTCTGGCACCTTCTGTGAATCAAAGACGTGAATGTGTGTGTGTATATATACATGCACCCACATGGATAAGGTCACAATAGTTAACTTGAAAATTAAAATTAATTATTATAAGGCCTCCTTTATTGGATTCTATTTTATTTTTATTTTTTTTTCTGTCTTTTATTTTTTTGTAATTAATTTATTTTTTATTGGAGGCAAATTATTTTACAATATTATATTGGTTGGTTTTGCCATACATTGACATGAATTCGCCCCGGGTTTACATAAGTTCCCCCTCCTGAACCCCCCTCCCACCTCCCTCCTCCCTTTATCCTCCCTCTGGGTCATCCCTGCATGCCAGCCCCGAGCATCCTATAACATGCATTGACCATTCTATTTTAAAGATGACGTAAAGGTATAGATATCCTTCTTGCAACCAGAAATCTTGGGTACTTTTATGCCTGAAAGTTTCTTTCCCATCCTTAGGTTCTTTGTTTTGCTTTGTTTCAGAAACTAGTGAGTTCTTTAAAAATAAGAAATCAAATAAATGCATAGGCCTCTGAAGTGTTAGGTCCTTCATTCCTAATTTTTAGAGGCAGTTCCGATTTCAAGGTATGTTTCAGTGACCAAAGAAATTAAGAATAACATGAGAAGAATATCAGTCATATTACTAAACATTATAAAGCAGCCACTCTGGTTTCAGAATAATGGATGAGGTCTGCGAGCGAGTTGCTGTGTGCTATCTCACAAAACAGGAAGCATTTTTGTTTATGGAGCGTCTTTATTTGATACTCTGGTTTTTGTGATATTTTCTAAAGAGCCCTTCTTCACACGTCCATAGATTCTGCGAATAGTTCTATAAGCAATTCTTGACCAGGAACATACTATAGATACTCTTGGCCTAGGACCACTTCATTTTAAAAATTTTATAATTTTCAAAATTCAAATTGCACAAGGAATTGATCCTAGAAATTCTCTGTCCAATCCACACTTTCCAGGTGAGCAACGTTATGAGATCAGGACCCCGTATATCCTTGGAAGCCACTTTACACTTAGTTCCTAGCCTGAAATTTTTTTTAGAAAATCCTAATAAATTTGAAGTTTGGCTGTAACTCATGTGAGACCTAATGAAGGTTTTCATTCTCAGGGAAAGTTATTTTTACTCTGTAATTAACATCAAGACTTGAGTTTTCCTGGTAGGGGGTGGTGGTCTTTTTTCCCTCCTACGCTACAAATTCACACAAACTCCTTCAGGTTTTTGGCTTTAAAGGAAAGTGGGGAGGGCAATAGAGAGGAGTTGCTTTTATTATTTCCCTGGCAGAGGATGTCTCTGTTTTGTCTTCTGCACTTTCAACACCCACAAGATGAGAAAAAAATATATGAGTTTCTCTGGTTCAATGAAAGGCTTCAAGTGCGGGAAACTTTACTCTTCCACTTAATTCTGTGTTCCCACCATGATTATATACTTGTTTTCAGTTTAAGCTGATTACTTTTCTCAACTCGCACATGCATTCAAAAAGATTTGTCTACAAATATTTATCTAGCATTTTATATCTATATCTGTATGTTCAGATCTATATCTGCACAGATACAGATAAATATAGGTATATGTAAGCTTCCCTGATAGTTCAGTCGGTAAAGAATCCTCCTGCAATGCAGGAGACACTGGTTCGGTTCCTGGGTTGGGTAGATCCACCGGAGAAGGGATAGGCTACCCACTCCAGTATTCTTGGGCTTCCCTTGTGGCTCAGCTGGTAAAGAGTCCTCCTGCAATGCGGGAGACCTGGGTTTGATTCCTGGCTTGGGAAGATCCCCTGGAGAAGGGAAAGGCTACCCATTCCAGTATTCTGGCCTGGAGAATTTCATGAACTGTATAGTCTATAGGGCTGCAAAGACTTGGACACGACCAAGAGACTTTCACTCACTCACACATGTAAGTAAAAGGAGATATCTGGATTTCTGCATTCCAACTTGCAGAAAATGGAGATCCCACCTATTAATTCTTGATGTCCTTTACTTTGCTTTTTCCATAGAGGACAGTTTTTGCAAATGCAGCTTTTGGAGAAAAAAAATCATTTTATTCAATGAGTAGACTGGTTAAGTCTTGCCTGCGTGCTAAGTCATGTTTGACTCTTTGACCCCATGGACTATAGCCCACCAGGCTCCCCTGTCCATGAGATTGCCTAGGCAAGAATACTGGAGTGGGTTGCCATTTCCTTCCCCAGGAGATCTTCCCGACCCAGGGGTCAAACTCACTTACCACTAGCACCACCTAGGATGTCTGCTTTAACCCTGGCAAGGTACATATAAGAATCTAGACATCTTTCCAGTATGGCTTCAAGGAGTCCAGAAAAGTTCTCCCTTCTTTATACTGAGGCTAAAACCTGAGAAAGGACTATGTGCTTCACTGTCCTCCACTGCAAGAATTAGTAATTTTGCTTCAGCTTCACTTTGAAAGACCATAATCCCATGAGAGCATGGTCTGGTCTCCAGAGTTTTGCTGCTTACCATGCAGACATATTGTAGATTCTCAGCCTGTTCTTTGTGTTGAGACAATACAGAAAGTCATGAATGATGCAGGGTTCTGAGCAATGTTGTCCCATGAATTTTGTGTTGCTTCAAGTTTGCTGGTGTTTAATTTCTGCTGCCATGGCAACTGTTCTGAATAGCACAGACTGTCAGCAATTTCCTGCAGGCGGGGTGACAATGTATCTAAGAAGAATGATACTGTCTCTATTGCCATCAATCAATATTTATTGAACTGCTGCTGCCCAGCTTGAGCCGCATTAGGTGCTTGCACTGAGGTGTGCTCCCAGCTTACACACGGTTGAACTCAGACACTCGAGGTCAGACTTTGAGTGAAGAAAGGCAGCTCTGGAATACAGCCAAGAATTCAAGACACATGCTCTGCAGAATTAGGGCTTTCATGACTGGATCACTGAGGGCTTGGTAAAAATCTCAATTACTCTGAATTTCAAAGTGTGTACTAAAGACATTTAGGACCCATCAGAAATAGTGACACTGGGACTATGTAATTTAAGAATATATTAATAGACGTTTGACAGATTCATTTCTCTTGATGTTCCTTATAGGCTTTCCTACTATTTTGTATTTCCGATTCCTATTGTATGAGTTGCTCAGTCGTGGATTGTAGCCTGGACTGTAGCCCTCCAGGATCCTCTGTCCATTAGATTTCCCAGGCAAGAATTGGAGTGGGTTGCCATTTCCTTCTCCAGCAGGTCTTCCCAACCCAGGGATAGAACCCCAGTCTTCTCCATTACAGGAAAACTCTTTACCATCCGAGCCACCAGGGAAGAACTGACTCATTGGGAAAGACCCTGATGCTGGGAAATATTGAAGGCAGGAGGAGAAAGGAATGACAGAGGATGAGATGGTTGGATGGCATCACCGACTTGATGGACAAGAGTTTGAGCAAGCTCTGGGAGTTGGTGATGGACAGCGAAGCCTGGCGTGCTACAGTCCATGGGGTTGCAAAGAGTTAGACATGACTGAGTGATTGAACTGAACTGATTGTATGAGTATCCTTGTGTATTTCTGGAGTTTTTGCTATTTACCTACGGTTTTGCAGAACCACTCAGTTTAAAGCATATGTAAGTCAGGATATAGCTTCTGGATCAATTTATCCTGTTGGGATTCACATCTTAATTATTTTGTCTCTGTTGTCAGTCATTTTTCTACCTCCTCACCTTCTGTTTCTGGATGTGGCCAGTTTGCTGGAACTATCTGCCTCGGCAGCCTGAGATGTGCCCTCCAGTCTTCCCTGGAGTTACTCCCTTTCTGAGCTTATATTTTAGCTCTTGTCATTCACATCTCTGGGCTCTATTGCTTTTTCTGTTTCTCCTCCTATGAACGAAGAAAAGCAGCATCAAAACTCAGTGTTAGGCTCTTGCCACACAGTGCTTGCTCCTCTTGTCTAGAAGTTTCTTCACTTTACTATCTTCTTGATCCTAACTGTTCTGATTCTAAGAGTTAAAATGCCGCCTCTTCAGTGAAGCTTTACTTCATGTCCCAGTGTCTAGTTATGAACTCCTCCGTTTCCACTATGCTTAACACAGTGATTCAGTTACAGCATTTAACTCCTCACACTGTACCTACTTGTTTCAATGTGTGTCTCTGCATTTTTCTGAGAGTTCCTTGATTGAAGTGGCTCACCTTATTTATCCTAGGAAGATCCCCTGTAGAAGGGAATGGCTACCCACTCCAGTGTTCTTGCCTGGAGAATTCCATGGACAGAGGAGCCTGGTGGGCTACAGTTCGTGGAGTCACAAAGAGTCAGACATGGCTGACTCTTTCTTTCTTCTTCTGCCTTAAGCTCAGCAGCTGGTATCAATATAGTGAAGTATTAGTCACTCAGTTGTGTCTGACTCTTTGCGACCCCATGAACAGTAGTCCACCAGGCTCTTCTATCCATGAAATTCTCGAGGCAAGAACACTGAAGTGGGTAGCCATTCCCTTCTCCAGGGGGTCTTCCTGACCCAGAGATCAAACCTGGGTCTCCTCCATCGCAGGCAGATTTTTTACCATCTGAACAAATAAGGAAGCCCTGGCATCAACACAATACAACTACAGATGAGTTTATTAAAATGAATGGACAAGAAAACATAAGATTTAACCAAGAAACAAAGCCCACTCTTTATAACCTTAATTTTGTTCCTTCAGAGTAATGTAATGCTTTATATCTGTAATCTACTAGAGGACAATCTCCCGGAGTTAACAATCTCCCTCGTGTTGACTCTGTGCATCAGCATAAGATACACGTGAAACCAACGTCAGTCTATATTACGTCAGGTTATATAATGTCAAGTTAGAATTGTTACACACTCCCTAGATAATGCCTGGGTCCACCAAGCAGTTCAATGACACCAGTTATCGGCAGCCAATAGTGAGATTTGCAGAAACGGTGAAATACCATGGTTGCATCTAGAAAGCTGATAACATATACTACCCTGCTGCATTTCAGGTTTTATGGAAAAATGGAAGTTTTGGAGGTGGGAGTGGAGTAGAACAGTTAATGTTTGGGGGGCATTCTGCTAGTATCTGAATTACTCTCCACAGTTAGCTCATAGTTAGGTGTTTTAACCTCCTTATCGTTTTCATTTTTCAAATGGGGAAACTGATAAAAACAGGGTGTACATGTGTTCACCTGGAGTAACTGTTATTAACATTTTAATGGCATTATCATAGTCTCTATCATAAGTATTTTGTTGGTATCACCATTTCAGTCTTTAAGGAAAACACTTAAAAATTTTTTAAAAATGTATTAAAGGCTTCCCTAGCAGTCCAGTGGTTACAACCTCACTTTCATTGCCAAGAACCCATGAAAGAATGGGGCTTGATACTTAGTCAGGAACTAAGATTCCCACAAACCGAGTGGCAAGGCCAATAATAATAATAATAAAAGAAATAAAGGTAAACACTGACATGAGGTATGGCTGACATGGAAAGAGCTGTGTGTGTCTTTTAAGTCTCTTCAGTCACGTCTTACTGTTGGCGACCCTATGGATAATAGCTAACATGAAAGAGAGAAAGTTTGTAATATTTTCTCAGCTTAAAATTATACTTTCTTTCAACGTGGGAGTGTTTGAGCCAGAGCCAGGCAACACAGAAAAAGGCAGCTTCCTCCATGGAGGTTGTCACTTAGATGGGTGCTGTTACAATGATGGTTGAACCGGTTAGTAGGAAGAAAAACAAACAAACCAGTTTTTCAAATGTCTTATGTGAAATTTCATCATGTATTTGTGAGGTATTGCTTTTCTCTAACACAACAACCATATTAACATATCCTGATGTAAAATGTAAGAAATTTTCATTTAAAAATTAAATATAACAGAAAGTTATTTGTTATTTTGGCTTATTTGCACCACTTTCGCTATTCACTTGGATACATTAATGCAGTGTTATATAGTTTGCTATTAAGAAATACAGCTAGCACCCAGAAAATAATCAGAATTAAATGCTAAATGTCAATTTCTAATCTGTGGCTTAGTTACTGAGCCGTGCTGCTTCCATAGTATATTCGTGTCACAGTCATTAGCTCTGGCATTTACATCTGTGACCCTACCTTTGTTTTGGTCATTTTTAATAATAATGCTAAAATGTTCAAATCATAGCATTAAGTGAAATGACATCAAGCTCCTAAAAATTTTACTCTTTACTTAAAAAAATCCTGTGTGTGCTAAGTCACTTCAGTTGTGTCCAGCTGTTTGCAACCCCATGGACTATAGCACATCAGGCTCCTCTTTCCGTGGGATTCTCCAGACAAGAACACTGAAGTGGGTTGCCATGCTCTCCTCCAGGGGATCTTCCCGACCCAGGGATTGAACCTGCATCTCTTATGTCTCCTGCACTGGTGGCGGGGGGGTTCTTTATTACTAGCGCAAAAAAAAAAGTTTCAGCAAAATATACAAGTACAGAAATAACATCCCTCATGTTACATTTCTTAAATCCTAAATGAAAGACAGTATGTAAAATATAGTTATTATTGTATTGTTGACTGATAAATGTCATCTTTCACATCATTACATTTTCCAGTTAAACATCTTCAAGCATTTCTAAACATATGCTTATTGAATGGCCATATTTTTTAACATATTGAAAGCACTCATCACCACATTTTATCAATAAGTCCACTGTGTTTTATTACCATGAAGACCTAGCTGCTCTTTCTCTGGAACCTGCCAGAAGATTCATTATGGAACCCTTTCTCTTAATGCCTTTGTCTCTTTCTTTCAATTATATAATTCTTTAGCATATGCCATTTTCCTGTTGACCCAACGTGATATTGAGTTTGATATCGCTGATCAAAGACTGTTTTCTTTTTTCCTCTCTTCCTCTCCTACCTCCTTGCTTTCTCATATGATTCCCAAGCAAGAATAGTTATGTCTCAGGAATAAATGAGAATTAGTAAAAAAAAAAAAAAATCACATAGACCAATGGGGGAAAACCATATGAGAGTTGCACAGAGAGATTACTCAAGTTTCAACAACATTTAGCTGTGACCAGCAAGCAATTGGTATGATCAACAGAGGAGGAGAGGAAACACTGTCATATAAAATGGAAGATCTCCCATAGCTAGTTTTCAACTATAAAAACTAGAAAAAAATTAGAAAAATTAAGAAAATACTATGCTGCTGCTGCTGCTGAGTCGCTTCAGTCATGTCCGACTCTGTGCGACCCCATAGACGGAAGGCTATGAGCCCATAGACCAGGCTCCCCCGTCCCTGGGATTCTCCGGCAAGAACACTGGAGTGGGTTGCCATTTCCTTCTCCAATGCATGAAAGTGAAAAGTGAAAGTGAATTCACTCAGTTGTGTCCGACTCTTAGTGACCCCATGGACTGCAGCCTACCAGGCTCCTCCATCCATGGGATTTTCCAGGCAAGAGTACCGGAGTGGGGTGCCATTGAGAAAATATTATATATGTTACTAAAATCACAATAAATAATACGTAAAATTGGTATTATAAAGATAATTGCAACCTAAGTAAAACGTATTTATCATCCTTCATTCATTCAATTAACAAATGCCTAAGAATGCCTGCTGGGCCTCCCAGATGGTGCTAGTGGTAAAGAACCTGCCTGCCAGAGCAGGAGACAGAAGAGGTGCAGGTTTGATCCCTGGGTTGGGAAGATCTCCTGAAGGAGGTCATGGCAACCCACTCCAGTATGCTTGCCCGGAGAATCCCACGGACAGAGGAGCCTGGTGAGCTACAAGTCCATAGGGTCACACAGAGTCAGACATGACTGAAGCAACTTATCACACACTCATGAAAGAATGCCTGCTATGTGTCAAGAAATTGTCTAAGGTACGGAGTATAAAGTGCTGAGTTAGATGAACAAAGTCCCTGACCTTACAGAGCTTAGAATATAACTATGTTTGAGATTTTATGTTGATTTCCATGTGTTTGTCAGTACTTAGGTTTCCACAGTTGTATGTTTAAAGATACCTGAAATCTAAGATTTAAAGAGAACATTGACTTGCATCTAATTTACCTATGTTTGATTTTACAATGATCTCTTGTGTTACTGAAAAATTAGTCAGTTGATCTAAGAAATAAATTGAAAATCTTAACTTGAGCCAACTTTGAGGATTATAACCCAAGAAGAGCACCTCAGAAAGTTCTGTGAACTGTTCCTCTCATTAGAAGTCAAGGTGAAGTTATTTACAAAACAGAAAAACAGACCCACAAACTTGGAGAATGAACTTATGGTTGCCAGGGGATAAGAATCGGGAGAAAGGACAGCTAGGGAGTTTGGGATGGACATGTACACACTGCTAAATTTAAAACGGATTACCAACAGGACCAACTGTACAGCACATGGAACTCTGCCCAGTGTTATGTGACAGCCTGGAAGGGAGAGGAGTTTGGGAGACAATGAATACTTGTGTATGTATGACCGAGTCCCTTTGCTGTCTACCTGAAGCTATCACAACATTGTTAATCAGCTATACTCTAATATAAAAAAAAGAGTTAAAAGAAAAAGAAGTCAAGCACAGTTTTAGAAGTTTTTTCAGATGGGGGCTGTACATCAAATAGTTTACATAACCTAGATCTAAGCACCATGTGAGCCCTTACAAAATCAAGAAGGACTGTTACCTTTAAGGAACTGCCTTATGGATATTAGGAGAATGTTGTTCTTTATTGTTGGGCAGGCATTTCTGCTGATGGGGAGGTTTGATTGATGTCTAACGCAGGTACACAATACACAGTGGGTAGGGAGAGGAAGGCCAAAGGGTACAGAAAATTTTTTTGTTTAAATTTTTATTTTACCATAAAATATGGATTTTATTTCATGCTTGTAATCCCCATCCACACCAAGAGGAGTTTTCCTTTGCATTGTTCAAAAGAGTGTTTCTTTTGGATCTAAGAAATGAGGAAAAAAAGGAATAAGAAAAAGCCAGTCATATTTCAGTTCAGTTCAGTTCAGTTGCTCAGTCATATCCGACTCTTTGTGACCCCATGGACTGCAGCACGCCAGGCCCCCCTGTTCATCACTAACTCCTAGAGTTTACTCAAACTCATGTCCATTGAGTTGGTGATGCCATCCAACCATCTCATCCTCTGTCGTCCCCTTCTCCTCCTGCCTTCAACCTTTCCTATCATCAGGGTCTTTTCCAATGAGTCAGTTCTTCCCATCAGATGGCCAAAGTATTGGAGTTTCAGCTTCAGCATCAGTCCTTGCAATGAATATTTAGGACTGACTTCCTTCAGGATGGACTGGTTGGATCTCCTTGCAGTCCAAGGGACTCTGAAGAGTATTCTCCCACACTGTAGTCCAGAACCATCAATTCTTCGGCACTCAGCTTTCTTTATAGTCCAACTCTCACATCTATGCATGACTACTGGAAAAAGCATAACTTTGACTAGACAGACCTTTGTGGGCAAAGTAATGTCTCTGCTTTTTAATGTACTGTCTAGATTGGTCATAACTTTTCTTCCAAGGAGCAAGCATCTTTTAATTTCATGGCTGCAGTCATATTTACATTGAACTTAATATCAAGGTATGCTAATGATGAGTGTGTTTTCATTGGCCTGTGCCTTAAATTCCTGGTTCAGTTCAGTTCAGTTCAGTCGCTCAGTCGTGTCCGACTCTCTGCGACCCCATGACTCACAGCACGCCAGGCCTTCCTGTCCATCACCAACTCCTGGAGTACACTCAAACCCATGTCCACAGAGCCGGTGATGCCATCCAGCCATCTCATTCTCCGTCGTCCCCTTCTCCTCCTGCCCCCAACCTTTCCCAGCATCAGAGTCTTTTCCAGTGAGTCAACTCGTCGCATGAGGTGGCCAAAGTATTGCAGTTTCAGCTTTAGCATCAGTCCCTCCAATGAACATCCAGGGTAATCAGGAGTAATGTTAAGAGGTTTCTAAGAATAAAGACCCTCCCTCTTTCTAATTCTTTAGGATATGATTCTTTTTCTAAGTGGGAACTTTGAGGTCAAGCGCAACACCAGCGTGAGATACCAGACAAAGTCCATTCATGTTCAACTTTTAAGTATCTCCTGTGATGAAATACTCATTACTTTCCTTTCTTGAACATTTTCTTGAGTCTTTGTAAGCAGTATTCCTGTTGTGGTTGAAGTTTCTAAGGGATTTTTAGGCAAATAAGCTAATAAATTTTAAAAAATGATAATAAAACCACACAGATATCCATTAGTTTCATGATGTTCATTTTGATTATTCAGTAGAATGCCAGGAGAAACACCTGTCCTCAAGACATTCTTAACCTGCTTAGAGAACTGAGATATGGATGCTATATCTTTATAGCATCCATAAAGATGTTATAAAGACTCCAGATACTCTGTGACAGTGGAAAATATAATTAGTGCCAATTCCATTGGGTTACTATGATCAGGTGATAGCTGAAGACATTAAATGTGATCTGAACTTTAAGGGCTGGATAAGAATTAAACTGGTAGATTTTGGAGTACAGTCAAGTTAGGGTAGAAATAGGGGAGAGAGAATGCACCATAAGAATGGACTGGCACACGTGGCAGGAGGAGGGCTTAGTGAGTAGTTTGTAGACATCAATTCACCGGTGCTACTGAACATTAACCTGCAGATAAAAGAGAACTGCTGACAGTTGTTGAAAACTGAAGATGGATAATGAGTGAAGGTGACTTGAGGTCTATAAGATGAGTTATTATAGATAAAAACCTGGATGGGGGATAATCCAGGGGAGTTGGAGGGATACAAACAGAAATAACAGAGGGGTTTGAGAGACATTAGGAAGAAAGTAAAGTGGATATGATGACTAATTTGGTAAAGAATGAATTTTGAGCTGGCCCACTGAGCACACACAAGGAGCTGATTCAGTCAGCTAGAGGGAACCATTATTTCCTCTTAACAGGATTTAAAAGATGGAGTAATAGGACTAATATCATGGGACAAGAAGCCTGTTAATTAACGTCTCTTCAGCTTTTTCCTGGTTTCTTTATACATTAGCTTTCTTTACCACTTGCTTCTTAACACAATAGATAGGTATGGTGAAGCTCTGCTGAGATTACCATTGTTCTTCTGACCTTAGACTGAACATTATGTTAGAAGTGTCTGTTCCAGCCAGTACAATAAGGCAGGTAGACAAACAAATGATTCTTAATGTTATTGTTCAAATGGCATACTCCATGGTTGTGAAGAATTGCTAATAATACATTCTGGAGAGTCTTGACATTGTCTTCAAATAAGCTACTCATATCTTAATTAATATACAAAATAGCTTCTGACATTTGGTTAAAACTCCCCAAGTGGGGAGCAACAGGGTCTCATTTAATCAACATTTTAAATCCTACTTAAGTGATGAAGACTCAAATGAGGCTTTAAGTGACTGTCATTTGATTTCAATCCTAAAATTCACTTAAAGACTCATCATATACTCTGAATTATCTTGCCAGGATGTTGAGTGGAGAATACATTTTCTAAAATGCATAATGAAGTTATATGGACCATTTATGCACATACACCAGAAAACAGTGTCTTTCTCTATAGGATTGTGAAATAAGCAGTGTTAATTTTAAAAAAGTTGAGCAACATTTTGGTGTTGAGTCGCCTCCGAAGAACAGTTTTGACATATTGCATATGCTGTGCTGTGCTAAGTCACTTAAGTTGTGTCTGACTCTTTGCAACCCTATGGACTGTAGCCCACCAGGCTCTTCTGTCCATGGGGATTTTCCAGGCAAGAATACTAGAATGGGTTGCCATGCCTTCCTCCAGGGGATCTTCCCCAGCCAGGGATCAAGCCTGTGTCTCTTATGTCTTGTTCATTAGTAGGTGGGTTCTTTACCACTAGAGCCATGTGGGAAGTTCTGCATATGCTGTAACTGAAAATATTTTAAATGAATGGGAAAGAATCATTTAAATCCATAATAAATGATAGATTAAATTGAAAATAACGATAACGTGTATGATAGGCTTTTTGATATTGTTTAGAAAAAAAATCACTGTTTTGCTTACAATTTAAGCAAGGAAATGCTTCACTTGCAGAAACACCATAAGATAATTTTGATGAAAATAAAATTTTTTCTTATCGTCTTCCTTATTAAACTCTGATATAATAAAAACATTCAAATATTACCAATCCCCACTTGTAAAATGAATGTTTACCTTTTATCAGTATAAAAACCATGCAAATTCTTTGTGGTCTAAATATTAAACTGTAATTATAATGTACTTTATATAATAACAGTAAACACTTCTAGCTTATTTACTATGTGTTAGATATTTTCATTCATTCTTTTGTTTAACCTTTATTATGCTCCTGTGAGGTAGGTACTAGCATTGTCTCTACTTTATAGGTTAGGTAATTGACATTAAGAAAACTGCCAAAGGCTCATTAATGTTACATGCAGACAGCACCATCTTTAGTTTCTGAATGTGGCCAAAGCTGGAGACCCCACAAAATAGAATTTGTTTTTGCCTCCACTCCCCACCTCACTCCATCTCCAACCTCAGATGAACAGAGAATGACACCCCAGAAAACCCCAGGTGAGGACACCTCCCCATATTTGATAGAGTTGTTAATTCAAAAATGTTGGAAAATTGTGATTTAGAGGGATAAGATAAATACACTTCAACTATTCAAAACTGGCCAAATTCTGCATTCATAAAAAAATTCTATTTTTTCTTTTTTAAAAATTGAAGTTTGCATAATTTACAGTGTTGTGTAAAATTTCTATTTTTAATAATTTGACATTAACATATTATTTAATCCAAAATGTAAAACTCTAAATGAGCTGCAAAAGCACGTGAAAAAGGCAAGTATAGCTTAAATATGGTGATCTGTAAAGGAAAAAAAAAGCAGAAAGAAAACTGCCAAAGGACGCACACAAAATTGGAGAAGCAGAAGTGGAACAAAACTTCCCTAATTTGACTATACAGTTAATGCACTTAATCTACTGAACTGTTCCCCTTGTGCTAGTGATACTCTCCCCAAATTCATATCCAACACTAATAAAGGAGTTGGTCTTCATATTCCCTTTGAAAAAAATTAGTTAAGGCATTTTTAACTTTGCCCACACTGGTAGGTACCCTTCAATTTTACTGTTTGTTTTTTTTTTTAATTGAAGAGCATAATTGATCAGCCAAGCCTTAAAGACACACCATTGTGGCCACAGAGACAGAACAGATGAAAATAGGAGGCAGGGTTTTGGAAAACATTATCCCCCCAAGTTACCAGCTTTTTAAAACACAGATGGTTTCTGGGGCTACAATGCATTCCTGTTTTTTGACTGCTTTGTGATATTCCCCCAGTAAGTGTTTAAGCAAGAGAGGGCCATTGTATGGATCTAAATATTATAATCTTCTGGGTAAAGAACAGAGATGTATGAATGCAGATGTAATGTGTGTGTGTGTCTGTGTGATGGCTGGTTGTCTCTTAAATGTTAGAGGTTGTGCAGACTTTTACAAACTGTGTCCATTAACTCCATCACTCAGTCTTCAAATGCTCTCACTTCCTTTTCATCCTGTCTTTAAAATTTCTTCCTTTGTATGAGCCTGTACTTTATAGATTGAAACTCTGAGGCTCTTAAAACTTACTGAAGTCCCAAAAGAAAGTATGTATTTTAGAGTCAATTGCATCATTTAAAATATTAATAGCAAAGGGAAAGGTATATTTTTTGGTGACTTTTGAAATGAAATGAGTTTTAGAGTAGATTTAATTGAGAACCCCATCTATAAGCTGGAATGAAGAATGATTTTGTCTGGACATGTTCCCATGGAATTGGAATTTTCTCAGGTGAATCATTTTATAAAATGAACGAATCCATGAGGAATGAGGAATTACTCTGTCTTACAGTATTAAAAGGGCTTCCCTGGTGGCTCAGAGGTTAACACGTCTGCCTCCAATGCGGGAGACCCGGGTTCGAGCCCTGGGTCGGGAAGATCCCCTGGAGAAGGAAATGGTAACCCACTCCAGTATTCTTGCCTGGAGAATCCCATGGATGGAGAAGCCTGGTAGGCTACAGTCCACGGGGTCGCAAAGAGTCGGACACGACTGAGCGACTGAACAGAACAGAACAGTATTAAAAACAAAACATAGCTGTCTTGGGTTATAAATAGAAATTCAGGTATGCATCTTCATTTGTATTTATTACAAATTTTAGGGATTGAAATGCCCTTGGTTCATTTTTTAAAACAAACATATTGATTGTATATATAGCTTTCCAACAATAAACAAAATTATGGCAGTAAAAAATTAAATCAACTTGGATTTTCTCTATTTTCTCTTCGTTCACTCCCTTTTTCCCTTGAAGTATTATCATAGAATTAAATTTGAATGTCCCTTCTGGATAAGTCAGATATGTCAGAAAATAAGAACATGATAAAGAACAAACTCTTACAACCCAGGACCAGTGTTAACAGATGCAAGAATATTCTGGGTGGAATGATAGGCTGTAATCCATCTGGAAGGGTTAAGGGGTTGTGGAAGTGTCTCATGACTTCTTGCAAAGCTGATGAACACGAGGGCTTTAAGGTTTTCTTAAAAGGTGAAATTAGAGGTGCAGAGGGCTTTGTTTATGTGTTCTTGGTGCCAGGCATTAAGTGAAGATGTATGTGGATGGAGAAGATTGGAATCTACACTCTGTCTGGTTTTTTGAGTTGGTTTTGCCCCCTCCAATGAGGAGAGTTGGTGAGGCCCAGCTAAAGGAACTGCTTCAAGGGAAGTTAGTGGTCCCCTAGAGCCAGATGACAATGTGGGAGCAGACTTGACTCCGCCCACTTCCTACTGGAACCTGGAGCTCGTCTACCACCCCCAAGGCCTTCCTCTCATGGGAGTCTGGAAGCAGTGCCTCCTATGGAGCTTGTGCAGGTGCCCTCTACGGAGCTTGCACAGGCAATAGGGAAGTCTCTCAAGAAGATGAATCGCCAGTCCAGGTTCAATGCATGATACAGGATGCTCGGGGCTGGTGTACTGGGATGAACCAGAGGGATGCAATGGGGAGGGAGATGGGAGGGGGGTTCAAGATGGGGAACACATGTACACCCAAGGCAGGTTCATGTCAATGTATGGCAAAACCAGTACAATAATGTAAAGTAATTAACCTCCAATTAAAATAAATAAAAAAAAGAAGATACACTAACACACATTGTGAAGCAACTATACTTCAGTAAAAATAAAAAAAAGAAATGTATGTGGTTTAAAGAATAGAAGAAGGTGAATGAAAATGTTCATGGAATGTCTTTTTCCTTGACGATGAATTCCTTGTGCAGGTAAGAAACATCCGAGAATCCCTTCCTCTGGCTTCACACGCAACAGCAGCCGTCACTGGGAGGCTGCACAGGTGGGGAAGCACTCACTTTGGACTCATGTTAGTATCAATCCTGGCTTGTGCCAAACTTCTTGTAGCCTCTGTTTCTTCTGTCATTAAACATGGACAGTGGGTATGACTTGCAAGGTTTTGGTACAGTTAAGATGGTGAGCTGAATGACTGTCTGGGAAGGCCTTCTTAGAGGGTTGAAAGTGCTGAGCAGTCGGGATCAGCGAAAACTCGTGCAGTGTACTCATACTGTGTGGGGGCTGGGAGCCAGGGGAGAGTTTGCCATGTGCATTGTGAACTAAAACTTGGACTCTCTGTCCCAGCGGTCAACCCCCCACACAGATGGTGCTTCTGGGCAGTCCCTTCTCTCTGCACCTCTGTGTTTGGATCATTTACTTCTGAGTTTTATTTCAGTTCCCAGTTTTGCTCCAGACACAGCTGAGCGACTTCACTTTTACTTTTCACTTTCATTCATTGGAGAAGGAAATGGCAACCCACTCCAGTGTTCTTGCTTGGAGAATTCCAGGGACAGGGAGCCTGGTGGGCTGCCATCTATGGGGCCACACAGAGTCGGACACGACTGGAATGACTTAGCAGTAGCAGCAGCAATAACTTATTTGCTAATATAACTATTTTCTTTTCTTTTTTTTTTGGCCATGCATTGCGATTTGCAATATCGTAGTTCTCCCACCAGGGATTGAACCCTCAACCTGGGTGGTGAAAGTGCGGAGTCTTAACCACTGGACCACTAGGGAATTCTCATAATACAGCTATTTTCTAACTCATCATTTTCACACCCATCAACCCATGCTTAAACACAAGATAACCATCAGTTCAGTTCAGTTCAGTCACTTAGTCGTGTCTGACTCTCTGCGACCCCATGAATCACAGCACGCCAGGCCTCCCTGTCCATCACCAATTCCCGGAGTTCACTCAAACTCATGTCCATAGAGTCGGTGATGCCATTCAGCCATCTCATTCTCTGTCCTCCCCTTCTCCTCCCGCCCCCAACCTTTCCCAGCATCAGAGTCTTTTCCAGTGAGTCAACTCATCTCATGAGGTGGCCTAGTATTGCAGTTTCAGCTTTAGCATCAGTCTTTCCAATGAACACCCAGGATTGATCTCCTTTAGAATGGAATGGTTAGATCTCCTTGCAGTACAAGGGACTCTCAAGAGTCTTCTCCAACACCAGAGTTTAAAAGCATCAATTCTTCGGTGATCAGCTTTCTTTACAGTCCAACTCTCACATCCATACATGACCACGGGAAAAACCATAGCCTTGACAAGACGGACCTTTGTTGGCAAAGTAATGTCTCTGCTTTTTAATATACTATCAAGGTTGGTCATAACTTTCCTTCCAAGGAGTAAACGTCTTTTAATTTCATGGCTGCAGTCAGCATCTGCAGTGATTTTGGAGCCCCCCAAAAATAGTCTGACACTGTTTCCACTGTTTTTCCATCTATTTCCCATGAAGTGATGGGACCAGATGCCATGATCTTTGTTTTCTGAATGTTGAGCTTCAAGCCAACCTTTTCACTCTCCTCTTTCACTTTCATCAAGAGGCTTTTTAGTTCCTCTTCACTTTCTGCCATAAGGGTAGTGTCATCTGCATATCTGAGGTTATTGATATTTCTCCCGGCAATCTTGATTCCAGCTTGTGCTTCTTCCAGCCCAGCGTTCCTCATGATGTACTCTGCATAGAAGTTAAATAAGCAAAGTGACAATATACAGCCTTGACGTACTCCTTTTCCTATTTGGAACCAGTCTGTTGTTCCATGTACAGTTCTGACTCTTGCTTCCTGACCTGCATACAGGTTTCTCAAGAGGCAGGTCAGGTGGTCTGGTATTCCTAACTCGTTCATAATTTTCCACAGTTTATTGTGATCCACACAGTCAAAGGCTTTGGCATAGTCAATGAAGCAGAAATAGATGTTTTTCTGGAACTATCTTGCTTTCTCCATGATCCAGCGGATGTTGGCAATTTGATCTCTGGTGCCTCTGCCTTTTCTAAAACCTGCTTGAATATCTGGGAGTTCACAGTTCACATATTGCTGAAGCCTGGCTTGGAGAATTTTTTTTTTTCCTTAATAATTTTATTTTTCTTTTTTTTTTTAAATTTATTTTATTGGAGGCAAATTACCTTACATTAATATATTGGTTGGTTTTGCCATACATTGACACGAACCCACCCCGGGTGTACATGTGTTCCCTTTCTTGAACCCCCCTCCCACCTCCCTCTTCCCCATATCCTCCCTCCAGGTCATCCCCGTGCACCAGCCCCAAGCATCCTGTATATGAGTCATGGCTTGGAGAATTTTGAGCATGACTTTACTAGCGTGTGAGATGAGTGCAATTGTGCGGTAGTTTGAGCATTCTTTGGCATTGCCTTTCTTTGGGATTGGAATGAAGACTGACCTTTTCCAGTCCTGTGGCCACTGCTGAGTTTTCCAAATTTGCTGGCATATTGAGTGCAGCTCTTTCACAGCATCATCTTTCAAGATTTGAAATAGCTCAACTGGAATCCCATCACCTCCACTAGCTTTGTTCGTAGTGATGCTTTCTAAGGCCCACTTGACTTCACATTCCAAGATGTCTGGCTCTAGGTCAGTGATCACATTATTGTGACTATCTTGGTCATGAAGATCTCTTTTGTGCAGTTCTTCTGTGTATTCTTGCCACCTCTTCTTAATATCTTCTGCTTCTGTTAGGTCCATACCATTTCTGTCCTTTATCGAGCCCATCTTTGCATGAAATCTTCCCTTGGAATCTCTAATTTTCTTGAAGAGATCTCTTATTTTTCCTATTCTGTTGTTTTCCTCTATTTCTTTGCATTGATCACTGAGGAAGGCTTTCTTATCTCTCCTTGCCATTTTTTGAAACTCTGCATTCAGATGCTTATATCTTTCCTTTTCTCCTTTGCTTTTCGCTTCTCTTCTTTTCACAGCTATTTGTAAGGCCTCCTCAGACAGCCATTTTGCTTTTTTGCATTTCTTTTCCATGGGGATTGTCTTGATCCCTGTCTCCTGTACAATGTCATGAACCTTCGTCCAGAGTTCATCAGGCACTCTATCTATCAGATCTAGTCCCTTAAATCTATTTCTCGCTTCCACTGTATAATCATAAGGGATTTGATTTAGGTCATATCTGAATGGTCTAGTGGTTTTCCCTACTTTCTTCAATTTCAGTCTGAATTTGGCAATAAGGAGTTCATGATCTGAGCCACAGTCAGCTCCTGGTTTTGTTTTTGCTAACTGTATAGAGCTTCTCCATATTTGGCTGCAAAGAATATAATCAATCTGATTTCGGTGTTGACCATCTGGTGATGTCCATGTGTAGAGTCTTCTCTTGTGTTGTTGGAAGAGGGTGTTTGCTATGACCAGTGCGTTCTCTTGACAAAACTCTATTAGCCTTTGCCCTACTTCATTCCGTGCACCAAGGCCAAATTTGCCTGTTACTCCAGGTGTTTCTTGACTTCCTACTTTTGCATTCCAGTCCCCTATAATGAAAAGGACATCCTTTTTGGGTGTTGGTTCTAAAAGGTCTTGTAGGTCTTCATAGAACCGTTCAACTTCGGCTTCTTCAGTGTTACTGGTTGGGGCATAGACCTGGATTACTGTAATATTGAATGGTTTGCCTTGGAAATGAACAGAAATCATTCTGTCGTTTTTGAGATTGCATCCAAGTACTGCATTTCGGACTCTTTTGTTGACCATGATGGCTACTCCATTTCTTCTAAGGGATTCCTGCCCACAGTAGTAGATATAATGGTCATCTGAGTTAACCCTCACCAAACAGGAGAGGAGTCACTGCAGATTGATAGAGAGAAAGCAAGTTGGTAGAAAAAAAGGAGGCTGAGAATTTCTCCTCTTTATCAGCCTCCTTGAGTCGTTGCTGAAGTAGGTCGCTGTAGGACAGCCCCTGGATTCCCCCACTTCGATGGCCTCAGGCCCGCGATTGGTGCTAGGTAACCAGCAACACTGATCTGGTTACCTGGCGGCCTGGTTGGGATGAGCTGACCTGGGGAGTGCAGGAAAGGGTTAGAATTGCTCCACAAGCTCACTTCTTATTTGGTTATCTAAAGGCAAAAGAAACGGTCTCTCCCTGCCTCCCTCCCTCACTCCTCATTCCTTTCTCTGAAATTCTCATTAAAAACCATAAAGTGATATTAAGTAATTTCCTATCACAAGAAACAAAAACATAGGCATAATGAAAAGGAAGCCAATTAGAAAGTTGTACCAGTTGTGGCTTTACAGACAAAAAGTGGAAACTGTTTTGTCCCTTCAGAGAAAACTTAGCCACTCAGATGAAAAGACATACATGATTTTCCCTTTCTTTCCCCAGTCTTTCTTCTGCAGCCCTCCTCCTCATTCAGAACTTTAGAAAGAAAAATAATGGTGAGGGGGAGCTAAGGTAGGCAGTCAGTACTGGAATTCAAGAATTCCTGGAGGTGTTGCATGTGGGTCTCTAATAGCATCGGATTCTCAAGAAAAACACGGCTGATGAGATTCTCCTCTGGGAAGGTGTGGGGGAGGAACCCAGGCTGTCACAGGGCTCCAATGTCCTTACATGCTCCTGTGTGCTCATCAGTGGACCGCATCCGAAAAACAGGAGAAATCAGCGTGGGTTACTGGCATAAGGATGGATAACATTTTCAGTAACTAAGTAATATCATTTGAAAAAAGTGATTTTTCAAAACAAGACTATTAACATTGAAAAAAAAGTCTAAATTTGAGGTTTGTGAGTACTAAAGGCTAATTGGCAATAGCACTTAAGTTACTTTTTTGTGGTGTGCTTTTAATCTACGTAAGAACCAGGGAAAATAATTGATGTCAGAAATTGAATCCACATTTATGTTTAAAAGTCAAGCACAATCAGACATATCTGAAATTAAATAAAATTTGAGGTAGGATGGAGTAAATTTTAGTATAAAGGAAAAAACATTTTTACTTAAAAATCTTAAAAATACTGTCTATCTTTCTGCAAAATCAACCCCAAACAAACCTAAAGTTATTAAACCACTTTCACACTGATGTAGATAAAGATGCATATTTATTTGTTTAAATAAGAAGAACAGTCTTTGGGACTCTGTGGGAGAGGGTGAGGGTGGGATGATTTGGGAGAATGGCATTGAAACATGTAGGTTGTCGTATGTGAAACGAATCACCAGTTAAGGGTCGATGCATGTTACAGGATGCTTGCGGCTGGTTAGCGGGGATGACCCAGAGGAAGGATAAAGGGAGGAGGGAGGTGGGAGAGGGGTTCAGGAAAGAGAACTCATATACACCCGGGGTGGATTCATGTCAATGTATGGCAAAACCAACCAATATAATATTGTAAAATAATCAGCCTCCAATAAAAAAAGAAAAAAAAAAAAAAGAAAACCTCAAACCTGTAAAAAAAATAAATAAATAAAAATAAAAAATCAGATAAATGAAATCTTTAAGCCTGGAGAGTTTATAAAAATGCAATGCATTTCTAGTACCTGTTGCCATGGATACAGTCATTGTCCTTATGGAAACTGTAAATATGACCCAATCATGCTGAGAGGCTTCACTGTTACTAACTGGTACCTATATAGTGTTTGTAAGTGATACTATTTCCGTAGACACGATTTGGTTTTATGTAAAAATGCTTTAATAACTAGAGGTTTATATCACTCCAGCTTTTTTTCAGTTCAGTTCAGTTCAGTCGCTCAGTTGTGTCTGACTCTTTGAGACCCAATGGACTGCAGCACACCCAGCCTCCCTGTCCATCACCAACTCCCAGAGTTTACTTAAACTCATGTCCATTGAGTCGGTGATGCCACCCAACCATCTCATCCTCTGTTGTCCGCTTCTCCTCCTGCCTTCAATCTTGCCCAGCATCAGGGTCTTTTCCAATGAGTCAGTTCTTCGTATCACATGGTCAAGTATTGGAGCTTCAGCTTCTGCATCAGTCCTTCCAATGAATATTCAGGACTGATTTACTTTAGGATGGACTGGTTGGATCTCCTTGCTGTCCAAGGGACTCTCAAGAGTCTTCTCCAACACCACAGTTCAAAAGCATCAATTCTTCAGCGCTCAGCTTTGTTTATAGTCCAACTCTCACATCCATACATGACTACCGGAAAAAACATAGCTTTGACTAGATGGACCTTTGTTGGCAAAGTAATGTCTCTGCTTTTTAATGTGCTGTCTAGGTTGGTCATAACTTTCCTTCCAAGGAGCAAGTGTCTTTTAATTTCATGGCTGCAATCACCATCTGCAGTGATTTTGGAGCCCCCAAATAAAGTCTATCACTGTTTCCCCACCTATTTGCCATGAAGTGATGGGACTGGATGCCATGATCTTAGTTTTCTGAATGTTGAGTTTTAAGGCAACTTTTTCACTGTCCTCTTTCATCAAGAGGCTGTTTAGTTCTTCTTCACTTTCTGTCATAAATGTGGTGTCATCTGCATATCTGAGGTTACTACTATTTCTCCCTGCAATCCTGATTCCAGCTTGTGCTTCATCCACTCCAGCATTTCTCACGATGTACTCAGAATATAAGTTAATAAACAGTGTGACAATATACAGCCTTGATGTACTCCTTTCCCAATTTGGAACAAGTCTGTTGTTCCCTGTCCAGTTCTAACTGTTGCTTCTTGACCTGCATACAGATTTCTGGCTTTTCTAGTGTAGAATAAAAAATATCCACCAAAGGCAGCCTTCTAAGCCTATAATATTTGCTGAACTACTCTTCATTGTGTTTGAATTTTGATCATAGAATGGTGATTTCAATATATTTGACTTATAAATGACATTTCTTTTCAAGAGATATTACATCATCTTAATGTTTGAAATGCCAAGTGTGTGTTTTAGCCCAATGATTGCTGTGAATCAATACAGTTTTACCTGTAGAGTCTTAGACAAGTTAACTTAGTCTCTGAGTCTACATTTCCCAATAAACAGGGTGGGAATAATGATTTTCCCAACTCATAAAGGTGTTGTGAGCATTAAATGAGATGATCCATGTGACTGCTGAACACAGTCCCTGGCCCAGGGCAAAATTCAATAACTGGTAGCTATTAGTATGAAAAGAATCGTTGATAATCAGCTTTGCAACACATTCAGGCAAGCCAAGAAAATTCATCAGTGATTGTGCATGTGAAATATTAAGTCAGCCTTGGAAATGAAGACATCTATACATATGGCCTTAAGTATTAGTTATCTGATGTCAATATTTCTCCTGTCACTAATCAGTTTAATTTGGGCTAATTAGCCATTCATTCTCAACAAAATGTTTGAGGCAATTTAGGAGCAGCACAATCTAAATACACAGGCGCTACTTTCTTTTTCTGCTGTATTTGTGACTCAGACTAAAGTCATGATATCTGAAGGTTAGGGGACCCTTTCAGTCTCAGCAATACTTTGGCCACCTCATGCGACGAGTTGACTCACTGGAAAAGAGTCTGATGCTAGGAGGGATTGGGGATAGGAGGAGATGGGGACGACAGAGAATGAGATGGCTGGATGGCATCACCAACTCGATGGACGTGAGTTTGAGTGAACTCCGGGAGTTGGTGATGGACAGGGAGGCCTGGTGTGCTGTGGT
The DNA here is from genome assembly GCF_049115385.1 of Moschus berezovskii. NCBI lineage: Eukaryota > Metazoa > Chordata > Mammalia > Artiodactyla > Moschidae > Moschus > Moschus berezovskii. Next base: position 5,139,631 of record NC_142487.1, on the reverse strand, counting down.
TCATGGGGTTGCAAAGAGTCGGACATGACTGAGCCACTGAACTGAACTGAACAGTCTCAGCATGAATTTCGTTAGTGCTGTAGAACAAATAGAGTGAAAGGGGAAGAGCGTAAATGGACCAGGGTCTACATCATGGCTCTTCCTCTCCCTCTCTCTGTGACCTTGGCCTGGAGAGCTGGCTTTCCTCAAGGTCAGTTCACTTATCCACATGAAGCAAATCATACCTTCCTTTTAGTTGTGAATATAAAGCTCCTAGTCAGGAGCAGATACATTATTAACTTTGTTACTTTTAACATTTGAGAAAGCTGAGCTTAGTGTATTCCTTATTCTTTCCTATATAATACTCACCCTTTACCCTAATATTTCTAATTCAGCTTGAATACTCTCCAACGGTGAGCCAGTTACACAAGAAGACCTAGAGTCTTGATCTCAGCCTTTCTGTAACTGTGAGTGGCCACATCAGCTCTAATTCACTTCTCATTTTTTGGTTTCCCCTGAAGACTCATTCCTTTCTTTCCCGAGTATCGTATATATCTGTAGCTCCTCTCACAATACTCTTCTAATAGTTACTAGAGACCACATCATCTCAAGGAGAAGGGAACAACAAAGACATGTCAGCATAAGGATTGAATCTGGCAGACAGTGGGTTAGCAAATATTGATATGTCTACCCTTGAAAAACACCATCTCAGGAACTTCCCTGGCAGTCCAGTGGTTAAGAATCCACCTTCTAAGGTGGGAGGTTGGAGGGAGGCTCAAGAGGGAGGGGACATATGTGTACCTATGGCTGATTCATGTTGATACACGGCAGAAACCACCACAATATTGTAAAGCAATTATCCTCCAATTAAAAACAAATAAATTTGTATTGAATAAAAGAGTCTGCCATTTATTGCAGGGGACATGGTTTTGATCCTTGGCTGAGGACTCAGATCCAACATGCCACAGAGCAACTAACCCCGGGTGTGGCAACTACTGAGCCCAACTACTGAGCCCATGCACTCTGGAGCCTGCTAGCCATAATGAGAGATGCCACATGCTGCAACTAAGACCTGACACAGCCAGAAAGAAAGAAATAAATATTTTTTAAAAAGAAGAAAGTAAAACACCATCTCCCATACTCGCTCCGTCTCTGTCAACCATCAAGAACCACTGCCCTACACAGAAGGAAGCTTCACAGATAGATCTGTGCTGTTGGGAAAATCCTTGGGGGTAGGCTTCCCAGGTGGTGCAGTGGTAAAGAATCTACCTGCTAATGCAGTTGATGCAAGAGGTGAGCATTCAATCCTTGGGTCAGGAAAATCCTCTGGAGAAAGAAATGGCTACCCACTCCAATATTCTTGCCTGGGAAATTCCATGGACAAGGAACCTGGTGGGCTACAGTCCATAGGGTCACAAAGAGTCAGACATGACTGAGTACACACAGCAACATCAGGAGGAAAGTACCTACAGAATGGGTTTCTACAGCTGTATGGAACCAAGACTTGAAACTCTCTTATGACCAGGATGCTGTGCATTCCACAAGAAGGAAAATGGTGTCTGGGAGAGGAAGTACTCCCAGGATAGAAGTAGGAGATGCTGTGAGACCTCAGAGAATCAGAATTCTCATAAAGGAATCAGAGAACCAAGCTAACTTAGAGAACCAAATGATTTGGTAGAGAATTTGTGAATTATTAAACAAGATTGGAACCAGGAAGAAAAGAGAAGAAAGTATGTGACTGTGTCCATTGTAGAATGTACATCTAATTTAATAGGAAATTTGAGATGAGAAATGGACAGAAGATCATTATATAAACCATAAGTAGATAGCTAGTCCTTAGTCGAAAGGTACATGCCATATTTTACATTCATTCACTTATCATTATTATTATTATTGTTATAGTTTATTATTTAATTCCAGATGGTATGAAAGAGAAAAGACATTCCTTACTCTGCAGAAGCTATATGGTTGAGAAGAAATGTACAATTAACCTTTAGTCTGCTGTTTTTCAGAAGTTGGAAACGGAAGACAGCTTCACAAAGAAGACATTTTAGATTGCCTTTGACTTTCATGTTGATTTATTTTTTTCAAGTGAGGACAGTGAGAAATGTTTTTTAGGCCAAGAGAACAATAAGATGAAAGTCACAAAGGTATGAAAGTATATGACATGCTCAGGAAACCACAAAATTTCAGCATGGCTGTGAAATAGAATTTACTGGAAAAAATGATGAAAGCTCAGTCTGGACATACATTTTGGAGCCAAATGGTAAAGGACATTCCAGAACATCTAAGAAGTTCAGATGGGACCTTATGTAATGAAGGAAGGCTTTGAAGTTTTACTTACTTGTTTTGTTTTTATTTTATTTTTACCCAAATCAAAGCTGTTTTTTCTAAAGATAATGAGCGAAACTTACAAGCATCATATCCCAGAAAAATAGCCACTGCTGATACAGCTTATATCCTCCCAGTGTTTCTATTAATTTATATCTAAAGATAGGTAATGGTAGACCCCACATTCACCTCGTTGAGAAGTGTAGCCTTGGTAGAACCACAAGGTCCCACCACTTTCTGTTTTAATTGAGTAGATGGGGATAAACACACAAACTCATGTAACATGTAAGGGATATATATATATATATAGTGCAAAGTGCATTTGTAGCTTTAAAAACATTATTTATGTATTTATTTTTTGGCTGTGCTGGGTCTTTTTTGCTGTGTGCAGGCTTTCTCTAGTTGCGGCGAGTGGGAGCTTCTCTAGTTGCAATGCCTCTCATTGTGTGACTTCTCATCTTGCAGAGCACAGGCTCTAGGTGTGCAGGCTTCAGTAGTTGTGGTGCATGAGCTTAGTTGCCCCACAGCATGTGAAGTCTTCCTAGACCAGGGATTGAACCAGTGTCCCCTGCATTGCAAGATGGATTCTACTGGACCACCGAAGAAGCCCCCTACACTTATAGTTTTGAAACAGGGAGATACTGCTTGAGGCTGAAGGAATCAGGGTAAGCTTTGTGGGGAACGTAGCATCAAAATATCAGGGACTGATTCATAAAATTACTTGTGTGGGGCTCATGCCAATGTATTTTGAGTTGCTCCAGTTTCAATTACATGTGCTGAGGAAGTGAAGCCTTAATATCCAAAGAATGGTGGTGCTTGTCCTCTGCAGTGGCCATTCTGAAATTTAAGTAAGGAATTGTACCCACTTATCACTCACTCTTTATAATTCATACTTATATGCCAACTAGCATCACCGACTCTGTGGACATGAGTTTGAGTGTACTCTGGGAGTTGGTGATGGACAGGGAGGCCTGGCATGCTGTGATTCATGGGGTCGCGGAGAGTCAGACACGACTGAGCGACTGAACTGAACTGAACTGAACTGAGTACAATCTCACCATTTGTGGATGAGGGGTTACGAGTTACTTGGCATTACAGAAGTAGTCAGAGATGGGACTAGGCTTGTGTCATAGACTTCATGCCATCCCATCCATTTAGAGTCTCTTAAAAAAGGATTACACGGCCCAATGGAATAAAAAGAAATGGTAATAAGTGAAAAACTATTGTTACTTTAAAATTTTTCAAAAGATTGAAAAAGACAGTTTTCATACAGATATAACATGAGCATATATCCAAGACTGTACTGAATTCACTGCATTAATAAACCAGTAAGATGATTTAAGGGGCTTCCCAAATGGCTCAGTGGTAAAGAATCCGCCTGCCAATGCAGGAGACATGGGTTCGATCCCTAAATCTGGAAGATCCCCTGGAGTAGGAAATGGCAACACACTCCAGCATTCTTTTCTGGGAAATCCTATGGACAGAGGAGCGTGGTGGGCTAAAGTCCATGTGGACACAAGAGTCAGACGTGACTAAGCAACTGAACACAAAGATGGTTTAACCAGTCTAAAGAGTATTTGAGAAGCTAAGTGTTTATAGGCAGATTAGTAAAGAATATTAAATTAGGATAACTGAGTTTGATAGAACACAGGTTACACTAAACTATAATTTAGGGGGTTATCTGTCTTTCCAACATGAAAACATTTGCCTCTCTACCAGACAAAAATCTTTAAATTAACCTCTGTTCCAGTGAAGTTCTACAACAGTCTATTCATTACAAAGTTAATCAAAGGTACAAGCCTCTCACTGAGGGACACCCAGGACTTTGCCTATTTTCAAGTTCCAGATAAATTTTCTCAGAGTGATTCACAAAACTTCAAAGCTTTGACCTCAGATATCCTTTTTGAAAATTATTAGGAACATGTTGATATATCTCTAGTACAGAACCTTTCAAATATAAATAGTCATCCTTCTGGCAACAAATAATATTGACAGCCCACAGTTTCAGGTTTTATTTTCTTGGCTCTTAATGCAGCTATAAGAACCACAGCTCTAGCAAAATGTATCTGAGAACTTGTGAGAATAAATTCCATATTCTGCACTTATATTTAGTTAGAAGGCTGAAGACAGATCTCTAGCAAACAACATAAGGAATAAGCTGGAACTAGCTGAGCTTCCTATAGGTGAGAATTATTTGACTGTTTCTCAATGGACAAAAGACATGGGTATGAGCTGCACTGAAAAATGCACTCTAAAAAATATTTATTTGGCTGCATCAGGTCTTAGTTGGGGCTCATGAGATTTTTCGTTGCAGTACACAGTTTCTAGTTGTGGTCAGTGAGCTCAGTAGTTGCAGCATGTGGGTTTCATACTTGGCATGTGGGATCTTAGTTCCCAGACCAGAGATGCAACCCACAGCCCTTGCACTGAAAGGTGGATTCTTAACCACTAGACCGCCAAGGAATATGCACTTTTGGAAACTTGTGGTCCCCTTCACTTCATTCATTCACCAGTATGTTTACCAATCAAACATTTTTTTTTTAATTGCTAAGAGCTACTTGCTGCAGAAGATAGTAACATTTCTAAGAGATTTTTATCATTCCTTTATAAGAATGTTTTAAAATGGTTGCAAATGGTATTCTCTGTGCATCCAACACATGCAACTACCTACTTGGTGGCATTTCCATGGTTTTGTCTCCTTAGTTTTCCTCAGAAGAAGAGGAAGTTACCATTTGTTCCCAAGTGTGGATCACTTCAAAAGGAACAATGAACTAGCTGGAGATGAGTTGTTTTCTTTTTTTTAAACAGTAGTGTTATTCCTCTGTAACTGATGTTCTAAAATTTAAGTAAGATATTCATCTTAAATTCTACTAGGCTTCCCAGGTGGCTCAGTGGTAAAGAATCTGCCTACCAATGAAGGATACACAGGTTCGATCCCTGGGTTGGGAAGATCCCCTGGAGAAGGAAATGGCAACCCACTCATTTCTTGGATAATCCCATGGACAGAGGAGTCTGGCGGGCTATAGTCCAGGCAGTTGCAAAGAGTCAGACAAACCACTGTCTTGTTTGTTTCTCTCTCTCCATCGCTTTAACTGTCTTTCTCAATCTCTCCCTACCTCTCTCTCTGGTTTGTTTTTATCGGAAGAAACATTCAGACTGTGTTATTCCATTTGGGCCACAGTAGAAGTTTCTTTCTAAGCAAGCAGGACTTGTAAATAATATGAGGAAAGAAGATAGGTTATACACTTCAAAGTAAAAGAAATGTTATGCAGCATTGTTAAATGTGATCAGGCAATGGCCTCTTAAAGTGTCAGGAGGTTTATTGCTAATGTACTAGACAGAATACAGCTGCTTTTGAAGACTATGAAAAAGTATAAATAGAGTTACCTAACATGAATGGATGGATTATTTTATGAACAAAGTTAAGGAATTAGGCTAAATGACCACTGAATACATTTAAATGTTTGTATCAATAAACCGTGTTCTTTACTGTGAGTCTTAGTATCACATAATTTCACAAATATTTATGTTAAAATGTTAGAAGCTATAACAACTATTTATTCACTGAACTTTACCATCATATACAAAACAACACTGGTATTAACTAATGAGTACTCAATAATCACGTTTGTGTCTATGTGTTGAACACATACAATACTTAAAACTGAAATCAGACAATTTCAAATATAGAATTCTACAAACATAAACTATTTCGAAGCTGGAAGAAAATACAAAAATTCCACTCAGAGTCCAGCTGACCTTTGCTGTTACTGATTTAACAAAATATCTCAATGAAATTCAAGGCTGACCTTTCTGCACCCCATCTTATGACAATTTTTCTGTTTATGAGTTAATCAGCTCAAGTTTCATTGTACTGGGAATTTGGGAACAGAAGAAAGGAAGAAAAGTTTCATATAGCAAAAATTGAGGGACAGCACAGAATACACAGAATAAGAAAAAAAGTGTCAGTATCAGGCAAATAGTTATCTAAAAACAGATAGTCTTATTATAACTTTTTAAACATTCATCACACTCAAACTTTTCTAATCTTTTTTCTCATCAAAAAGTGTGAGAATAGTGTGGGTAAGTTTTTTTGGTATGCTTTTGAAGTCAGAAGAGAATGAAATGATCAAAATTGACAAAAAGGGAGTTGCAGAAAAGTTAACATTAAATAACAGTGCAGGAGTTTTTGGTTAAAAATTGAACAGAAATAATGGTCTTTGGAATTGGAGAAAATGAATTATTTAAAACTATTCCTATCGAGCTCTCTTTCTACTAATGATTCATGAGTAATAAACATATAGAATAATCCATTATTCACCATATAATGAAAACAATCATTCTCTTTTTTCATTCTTGGTCCTTGAGTGCACCGTGACAATGTAGGATCCATCATATGAACTAGTATGAGGTTGTTGTTGTGTATTTGCTTAGTTGTGTCCAACTCTTTTGTGACTCCATGGACTGTAGCCCACCAGGCTTCTCTGTCCATGGAATTTTCTAGGCAAGAATACTGGAGTGGGTTGCCATTCCCTCCTCCAGGGGATCTTCCTGAACTGGAGATCAAACCCTCACCTTCTACACTGCAGGCAGATTCTTTATTATCTGAGCCACATTCAGTTCAGTTCAGTTCAGTCGCTCAGTCGTGTCCGACTCTCCGCAACCCCATGAATCACAGCATGCCAGGCCTCCCTGTCCCTCACCAACTCTCGGAGTTCACTCAAACTCATGTCCACAGAGTCGGTGATGCCATCCAGCCATCTCATTCTCTGTCGTCCCCTTCTTCTCCCGCCCCCAACCTTTCCCAGCATCAGAGTCTTTTCCAGTGAGTCAACTCGTCGCATGAGGTGGCCAAAGTATTGCAGTTTCAGCTTTAGCATCAGTCCTTCCAGTGAACACCCAGGATTGATCTCCTTTAGAATGGACTGGTTGGATCTCCTTGCAGTACATGAGGAACGCTGGGCTGGAAGAAGCACAAGCTGGAATCAAGATTGCTGGGAGCCACATTAGCTACCTAATAATTTCCAGAAATCATGACTTTCTGGGAGCGTAAAAGTCCCACTGTTTTCTTACATAGCCTCTCTCTGCTTCAAAACAGTCACCAATAACTATTTCATCTTTTTTATTTCAAATTATGCTTATTTATAAGACCCTGATGCTGGGAAAGATTGAGGGCAAGAGGAGAGGGGTGTGACAGAGGTTAAGATGGTTGGATGGCATCACTGACTCAATGGACTTGAGTTTGAGCAAACTTAAGGAGATAGTGAAGGACAGGGAAACCTGGCGTGCTGCAGTTTATGGGATCTCAGAGAGTCTGGTACAACTTGGTGACTGAACAACAACAAGAAATGTTGGTGTTTGCATACTTTTATCACTCAATAGTTCCTGATTTTAAGTATTAAACGCTTGGATATTTGATGAAACAGAAAAATGGTTTACTTTATGCCATCAATTTAGACCACAAACATAATTTCACCTGAAAATTACACAAACATCCATATAACTAAGTTTCCTGTTTGTTTTCAGAATACAGAAAATTTCTTCTAATTGTGACCTCTTAGTATTGTTGCTAAGACAGGGTGGAAATTTGGAAGCTTACAAGTATACACTGTCCTGGATTTTTGGGTACTCCTGTGTTAAAGTGAATCGATTAAAGTCAATTGATTAAATCTTTAACATATAAACGTGTCAGACCTCAGAATATGCAAAGGAAGCAACATGCAGTTCTATCCATTAGAAAATGTTACTCTGGTATTCAGTAATAATAATTAACATGAGTCAGTTATTGAGTTGCTTTTGCTTAATCATAATGCTGTGAAAGTGCTGCACTCAATATGCCAGCAAATTTGGAAAACTCAGCAGTGGCCACAGGACTGGAAAAGGTCAGTTTTCATTCCAATCCCAAAAAAAGGCAATCCTAAAGAATGTTCAAACTACCACACAATTGCACTCGTCTCACATTCTAGCAAAGGAATGATCGAAATTCGCCAAGCTAGGCTTCAACAGTATGTGAACCGAGAACTTCCAGATGTTCAAGGTGGATTTAGAAAAGGCAGAGGAACCAGAGATCAAATTGCCAACATTCGTTGGATCATCGAAAAAGCAAGAGAGTTCCAGAAAAACATCTGCTTCATGCTTCATTGACTATGATAAAGCCTTTGACTGTGTGGATCACAGCAAACTGTGGAAAATTCTTAAAGAGATAGAAATACCAGACCACCTTATCTGCCTCCTGAGAAGTCTGTATGCAGGTCAAGAAGCAACAGTTAGAACAGGACATGGAACAACAGACTGGTTCCAAACTGGGAAAGGAGTAAGTTAAGGCTGTATATTGTCACCCTGCTTATTTCACTTCCATGCAGAGTACATCATGCAAAATGCCAAAGTGAATGAAGCTCAAGCTGGAATCAAGATTGCCAGGAGAAATAGCAATAACCTCAGATATGCAGATGACATCAACTTTATGGCAGAAAGGGAAGAGAAACTAAAGAGTCTCTTGATGAAAGTGAAAGAGGAGAGTGAAAAAGCTGGCTTAAAACTCATCATTCCAAAAACTAAGATCATAGCATCCTGTCACATCACTTCATGGAAAATATATGGGGAAACAATGGAAATAGTAGAGACTTTATTTTGGGGGGCTCCAAAATCACTGAAGATGGTGACTGCAGCCATGAAATTAAAAGATGCTTGTTCCTTGGGAGAAAAGCTATGACCAACCTAGACAGCGTATTAAAAAGAAGAGACATTACTTTACCGACAAAGGTTTGTATAGTTAAAGCTATGGTTTTTCCAGTAGTCGTGTATGGATGTGAGAGTTAGACCATAAAGAAAGTTGAGTGCCAAGGAAGTGATACTTTTGAACTGTGGTGTTGGAGAACACTCTTGAGAGTCCCTTGGACTGTAACGAGATCAAACCAGAACATCCTAAAGGAAATCAGTCCTGAATATTCTTTGGAAGGACTGATGCTGAAACTGAAGCTCCAATACTTTGGCCACTGGATGCAAAGAACTGACTCATTGGAAAAGACCCTGATGCTGGGCAAGGTTGAAGGCAGGAGGAGAAGGGGATAACAAAGGATGAGAGGGTTGGATGATGTCACAGACTCGATGAACATGAGTTTGAGCAAGCCTTAGGGGTTGTGGTGATGGCCAGGGAAGCCTGGCATGATGCAGTCCATGGGGTCTCAAAGAGTCAGACACAACTGAGCAATTGAACTAAACTGAACTAAATTGAAGGGAATGGAGAGATTCTAATGGGATGGGCAGAGTTACAGAAGGAAAGAGCCCTTAATAAGGTGCCAAAGAGTTAGAGATTCCCTTGCAGCTCAGTCCATAAAGCATCTGCCTGCAATGCAGGAGCTACTGCTTCTGCTAAGTAATGTCAGTCGTGTCCGACTCTGTGCGACCCCATAGACAGCAGCCCACCAGGCTCCTCCATCCTTGGGATTCTCCAGGCAAGAACACTGGAGTGGGTTGCCATTTCCTTTTCCAATGCATGAAAGTGAGCAGTGAAGTCGCTCAGCCGTGTCTGACTCTTAGCGATCCTATGGACTGCAATCTACCAGGCTCCTCCATCATGGTAGTTTCCAGGCAAGAGCACTGGAGTGTGTCACCAGTGCCTTCTCCGGCAATGCAGGAGACCAGGATTCAATTCCTTGGTCAAGAAGATCCACTTGAGAAGGAAATGGCAACCCACTCCTGTATTCTTGCCTGGAGAATCCCATGGACAGTGGAGCCTGACAGGCTACAGTCCATGAGTTCACAAGAGTTGGACACAACTTAGTGACTAAACCACCAAAGAGTTAGAATTCTTGCAAGGTAATAGAGAAGGGTCAGGATAGAAGGAAATCAACTAGAATGATTTAAAAAATATTAATCTTTTATTTGCTGATTGGATAGGGCTACAGGGAGAAGGAGAGGCAGGGGACCATTCCCAGGTATAAGCCGGACTCACATCTGTCCGGCAGAGCAGGAGTTCTGCACCTTAGAAAGGAAATGGAATTGGTCGAACATTGTTTCAGTTCAGATCAGTTCAGTCGCTCAGTCATGTCAGACTCTTTGCAACCCCATGAATCGCAGCACGCCAGGCCTCCCTGTCCAACACCAACTCCCGGAGTTTACCCAAACCCATGTGCATTGAGTCGGTAATGCCATCCAGCCATCTCATCCTCTGTCGTCCCCTTCTCCTCCTGCCCCTAATCCCTCCCAGCATCAGGGTCTTTTCCAGTGAGTCAACTCTTCGCATGAGGTGGCCAAAGTATTGGAGTTTCAGCTTCAACATCAGTCCTTCCAATGAACACCCAGGACTGATCTCCTTTAGGATAGACTGGTTGGATCTCCTTGCAGTCCAAGGCACTCTCAAGAGTCTTTTCCAACACCACAGTTCAAAAGCATCAATTCTTCAGTGATCAGCTTTCTTCACAGTCCAACTCTCACATCCATGCATGACCACTAGAAAAACCATAGCCTCGACTAGACGGACCTTGGTAGGCAAAGTAATGTCTCTGCTTTTTAATATGCTATTTAGGTTGGTCATAACTTTCCTTCTAAGGAGTAAGCGTCTTTTAGTTTCATGGCTGCATCAGCATCTGCAGTGATTTTGGAGCCCAAAAAAATAAAGTCTATCATTGTTTCCACTGTTTCCCCATCTATTTCCCATGAAGTGATGGGACGAGATGCCATGATCTTAGTTTTCTGAATGTTGAGCTTTAAGCCAACTTTTTCACTCTCTTCATTCCCTTTCTTCAAGAGGCTTTTTAGTTCCTCTTCACTTTCTGCCATAAGGGTGGTGTCATCTGCATATCTGAAGCTATTGATATTCCTCCCAGCAATCTTGATTCCAGCTTGTGCTAACATTGTTTGGGGTTGGCTTTCTTTTGCTGTATTTTTTTGAATGGGGATGGGGGCCCAAGTATCCTTATAAGAGACAACAGGGGATTGTCAGGTGAGCACCATTGTTCTGTTGTGTTTGCTACTTCTGTCAACACAACAGCAAGAATCAGTTTTTAATAGATTGCTGTTTAGTAGACAAATTGTGCCTGACTCTTTGAGACTCCATGGACTGTACCCCACCAGGCTCTTCTGTCCACTATCTCCCGGAGTTTGCTCAGATTCATATTCAGTGAAGCTATCTAACCATCTCATCCTCTGCCGTCCCCTTCTCCTTTTTCTTTGGGAGGAGGGGGCTTCCCTGGTGGCTCACAGGTAAAGAATCTACTTGCCAATTCAGGAGATGTGGGTTCAATCCCTGGATCAGGAAGATTCCCTGGAGAAGGAAATGACAAACCACCCTGGTATTCTTACCTAGGAAATCCTCTGGACAGAGGAGCTTGGTAGGCTAGAGTCTGTGGGGTTGCAGAGAGTCAAACGTGACTTAGTGACTAAACAACAATACATCTTTTAATAGAGTAGCCCTCATGTTAAATAAAAAATCATAGGCTTTATTGTACAGTTTTTTGTAATTTTCCTTTGAAATATATTTTAAGCCTTCTTTTTGTCAAATTTTAAACTTATTTTAACATCTTAATACAAATAAAAGGATTTTTGTGATTGTAAAATTTAGCTTATAAATCATTCAAATGGAAGTGAAGGGTTACTATGTCATTGTTAATAACAGTCTTTTGAGAATATACATATTTTTGTAAAGGAAAAGCACTTTAGATGTTTGCTGCTAAGTCACTTCAGTCGTGTCCGACTCTGTGTGACCCCATAGACGGAAGCCCACCAGGCTCCCCCGTCCCTGGGATTCTCCAGGCAAGAACACTGGAGTGGGTTGCCATTTCCTTATCCAATGTGTGAAAGTGAAAGTGAAAAGTGAAAGTGAAGTTGCTCAGTCGTGTCCGACCCTTAGCGACCCCATGGACTGCAGCCTACCAGGCTCCTCCATCCATGGGATTTTCTAGGCAATACTACTGGAGTGGCTTGCCATTGCCTTCTCCACTTTAGATGTTTACTCAGTACTATATGTCTGTTTTGCAGAAATAAAATTCAGCTTAGAGATTCTCTTTAAATATTTTTGTATTTTTGTTCTCAAATGTATTTTCTGTTGATATATGGAATTTTTGTACAAAAGTGAATAGTGGTACTGTTGGTCTAGATATTTAAAAACAAATCTGGACTTAGGCAAGTATATTTCACCATGTTAAAATATTTAATATGTTATTTTACTATGCTATTAAAATTTGACTTCATAATTTTTAAAAAGTAAGATTTAATCATATAAATCTTAATTTATAAAGATTTGTGTGGATTTGTTATGAAATTTTTAATTACTCTAGATAACTATTGATTGCCTTAAAATAAGAATAGAATTACTATTTATCAGTTCTTTTTTCCTTAAATTTAAAAAATTCAGGTCAGATTCATCTTGTCTTATTCACAAACTCCTGTATATACCTAATTTGTGTCACTCAGAACACTTATGTTATAGTTATTTCTTCCTTAACTTGTAACCATCTGGCAGTGTATATCTCAAGTTGTATAAATTAAATCTGGCACTCTCCCTGATTCTTACACATTTGATGGGGCCATAGTTGGGGTGGTAACCAGTCCATTCTAAATGAGATCAATCCTGGGTGTTCACTGGAAGGTCTGATGCTAAAGCTGAAACTCTAATACTTTGGCCACCTCATGTGAAGAGTTGACTCACTGGAAAAGATTCTGATGCTGGGAGGGATTGGGGCAGGAGGAGAAGGGGACGACAGAGAATGAGATGGCTGGATGGCACCACCGACTCGATGGACATGAGTCTGAATGAACTCCGGGAGTCGGTGATGGACAGGGAGGCCTGGCGTGCTGTGATTCATGGGGTCGCAAAGAGTCGGACACGACTGAGCGATTGAACTGAACTGAACTAACTGATACCATATTGTTGATGATGACAGGAATGGTGACGATGATGATGGTGATTGTGTGATGATGTGATGGAAATAGTAATGGTAATGATCTTAATACAACTGAGTAATATTTTCACAATAAGTGTTCATGCCGATTATCTCTTCATCATAGTTCTGTGAGATATTCATCCCCATTTACATATGAAAAAAACAAAGTTAGAAAAGATTAAATACTTCATCCAGATTTATCTATGACTCAATTTTTTTTAAAGAAAAATTAGTTTTGGCGGGATTATGTCAGTGTAGGTTGGTCAATTGTAACAAATGTACCGCTTTGATTGGGGAACTGTCTGTTCTTTCCTCTTAATTTTGCTGTGAAACTAAAACTACTCTAAAAAAGAATAATGTCTTTAAAGATTAGTTTCTGGCTTTACATCACACTTAGAGAGTTTTCTAGTTGTCAATATTATAAAATATTACTCCTACTATCACTTTAGATTTCTTTATTTGCTATTTCATTTTTTTCCCTTTGTTTAAAGTTTGCTTTACATGGACCATTTTTAAAGTCTTCATTGAAATTTTTGTCACAATATTGCTTCTGCTTTATGTTTCGGAGTTTTGGCCATGAGTCATGTGGAATCTTAGCTTCCCGACCAGGGATCGAAACTGCACCCCTTGCATTAGAAGACGAAATCTTAACCACTGGACTGTCGGGGAAGTCTCTGCTATTCCATTTTCAAAATCTTTACATTTATATTCTCATTCTGATTGTCCAATAGAGGAAAGGTTGGTATTATAGTTGTTTTAGTGATGTAGATGGAGAAACTAAAGCAAAGAGGAGAAAATTGTCACTTGCTTAACGTCACTAACTCCAATAGTTTACAAGTATAATTTAGTGTTGCATGAATTAGTAGTAGTGATAGTAATAATAAACCAACTTCACATACTTCTTCACTGTAAGAATTCAGTCATTTTGATATATAACTCAATGGTCCAATTCCCACAGAGTTCTGCTTAAGATTCTTGCCTACACAAATTTATCACACTCTGCAGTAATTTAACTTGTGTAACTGAAGAGATTGTTTAATAGCAGTTTCCTTACTAATCACTTTCTAATGACAAATTACTTTAATACAATGGATTATAATAATTCACCCGCTACCTTAAGCAATGAATAAATTACTGTTTGCATATCGCTTTTGAGTTTTTAGTATTACTTTTCAGCTCTAAATATTAATAATTCTCAATAAAATTTTGCATGCTATGAGTTATTGGGAACACTGCATGATGAAAGTGTTCCCAAATGATTCCATTGTTTATTATTCAACAAAGATAGACCTTTCGGTGTTGATTTCTTTTCCTGTGTAATTGCGTTTCTGGTTGCTCAGTATTTAAGTACTCACGGCACCAAGGGATTAGAGAATCAACTGTAGGTTGTTAGGATCATAAATCCTGGTGACACATTTTGATTAAGAAGAGCAACAGAGACTGCAGTGTATGCTTAGTGCATTGGCCAAACCCCTCAGCTTTATCACCAAGGTATTTATTTCTCCACCTGCAAGTGAAGCTTTATAAAGATAAGAATTTTTTCCTGTTTTATTCACTACTATAGCTGAGAAGTATTTACAAATTTTAAATAGTTGAAATAATTACCTGGCACAATCAAAATTCAAAGGGTAATATATTCAATACTAAAGAAAATAATTATAAGAAAAACTGTGCTGTGCTGTGCTTAGTCACTCAGTCATGTCCAGCTCTTTGAGACCCCATGGATTGTAGCCCATTAGGCTCCTCTGTCCTTAGGGATTCTCCAGGCAAGAATACTGGAGTGGGTTGTCACTCCAAACCAGGGATCGAACCCAGGCCTCCCATATTGCAGGTGGATTCTTTACCAGCTGAGCCGCCAGAATATTAGTATGTGCCAGGTACTTGTATCAAGATCTTTTCCATGAGTTTTACCATTTAATTCTCAAGATAACCCAGTAAGGTAGGGGTCATGCCAGGTGGGTCCTTTAAGAGCAATTTCATGTCATGTGACACAAGAGGGTAGGGAGTATCTTCTATAAGGGGAAGTTTAGCTGACATAACCAAAGGTCACCAGCCAGAGTGCCCATGGTCCCCCAATCTTCCCATTATCTAACATCTAACATCATAGCCAGGAATACAATAGATTCTATTATATAGAGACAATATAATAGATAAATATATAAGATGATAAATGGAGATAAAGTCAAATGGAAAAATAAAGCTGGAAAAGGTGACAGAGTGCCTGGGCTTGGTAAAAATCAGGGATAAAGTAAATAAATAAACACACTTAAAGTGTGTTTTAAAGTAGAGTTGTTAAGGAGGGACTCACTAATACTGTGATATTAGAGTAAAAACCTAATGGAGATGAATGAGTTCTAGAATGCCTAATTAAATCACATTCTCAGGAACTCACAGTATCTTTGCATTAGTTTTCTGACCTGTGGGGTTAGGGCTATCATGGGGTGGTAATTATCACCAACCCCCATTCAACTCATCTATTTGGCCTGCCAGATGGCGCTCGAGAATGACAGTGGATTATCATAAACTTAACCAGATCGTGACTCTAATTGTAGCTTCTATTCCAAATGTGGTTTCATTTCTTAAACAAATAAATGCCCTGTACGTGTCACACTTCCCAGGTGGTGCTAGTGGTAAAGAATCCGCCTGCAATGCAGGAGATGCAAGAGATGTGTGGGTTCAATCCCTGGGTCAGGAAGATCCCCTAGAGGAGGGCATGGCAATCTCCAGTATTTTTGCCTGGAGAATCCCATGGATAGAGGAACCTAGTGGGCTACAGTCCACAGGGTCGCAAAGAGTCAGACATGACTGAACCGGCATAGCATGCACGCCAGCACATACCTGTCACACAGCTATTGATCTGGCAAAATAGTTTCTCTTTATACTTATTAGTACCAGAACAGTTTGCTTTTCACTGGCAAGGCCAACAATGTAACCATTAGCATAAGTATACTGACCCTTCTACCCTATGTCATAATTTAGTCCTCTGGGAACCTTCTGCAAAATGAATTATATTAATAGTATTCTATGGATTGGACCTAAAATGAGCAAGAACTAGCTACTACCCTACATTATTGGCAAAATATTTATGTGTCAGAGTGGGAAACAAATACACCAAAAATACGGACTTTCACCTCAATAAAATGCCCAGGGGCCCTGTGGTACAGAGCATGTAAAGATAATCCTTCTAGAGTGAAGATAAAGTTGTAACATCTGGCCCTCCTACAGACAAAAAAGCAAAAGTGTCATAGCATCTAGTGGTGACATCTGTTTGGATGTGGGAGGTGACATTCCTCATTGAGCGTCCTACTCCAGTCCATTACCAAGTGACCCAAGAAGCTGTTAGCTTTGAATGGAGCCCAGAACAAGAAAAGGCTCTGTCACATGACCAAGTAGAGTCAATGGTGCTTGAAGTGGCCGTGGCATATAGAGACCATGTTGCAGACTTTGGCAGGCCCCCAGAGGGGAATCTCAGTGAAGACTCAGGATTTTGGAGCAAATTCCTGCCATTTCCTGTGGGTAACTACTCTTTTTGAGAAAAAGCTTTTGGTTGCTTCTAAAACTTAGACTGATCATTTAACAATGAGCCATTGGTGCTTCCCTGGTTGTCCAGTGGTTAAGATTCTGTGCTCCTAATGTGGGGGTTTGGGGTTGATCCCTGGTCAGGGAACTAGATTCCACATACTACAACGAACAGCTCTTGCACACCACAATTAAGACCTGGCACAGCTATATATATATATATTTAAATATATATAAATATATATATATATATATATATGTTTTAAATGAGCCATCATGTTATCTTGCAACCTGGTGTAGGGTAACCTCACTTCTAAATTCTCTAGTGTGCAATTCAGCCCCTCACATCTATATTCCATGAAAGTTGATTCCTCAGTATCAAGAAATTTGCTGATTCAATATCTACAAAGAATTTGTAAGGATGGGAGACCCACAGTTGGGAGAGTCATAATTGCCTGCTCCCTAGAATGTAGGTGGAAATCTGAGTGTCTCAGCCTTTTGTATATGAATTTTCAATCAATTTCACTTTTTCCCTAGCACCTTTCATCACCTCTCTTTTCAAGGACTTTGAGAACTAAATTTTCACCAGAAATCCTTGACAAATACTTAGTCTTCAACTTCTTCACTCTCTGATGTTTTTATGACCCCTCTTCCTGTTCATCTGTCTTCTTAAAATTATTTGAAATCTTCCTATGCTCTTGCCTAACCTCTCATGTCTTTGTCTTGGGTAGTTAGTTTTCTTTTTCATTCATTTATGCCATTTTAATGGGTTTGTGGAAGAGGGATGAAAAGTTCGTATTGTCAGTCTATCTTTTTAACAATGTCTCTTTATTGGTTTTTCAGAATAAGATTCTAGTGCCAATTCTAAAGTTTCAAGACAAAATTTTAATAGGATGATTGAAAAATAATATAAATGTTAAAACTATTGTATTTCTAACTTGTATGTGCTCAGTTGCTCAGTGGTATCTGACTCTTTGTGACCCTTTGGACTGTAGCCTGCCAGGCTCCTCTGGCCATGGGGCTCTCCAGACAAGGATACTGGAGTGTTTCCTCTTCTGGAGGATCTTCCCAACTAAGGTGTTGAACCAGTGTCTCCTGCATTGCAGGCAGGTTATTTACCCACTGAGCCATCTGGGACAATACTAAAATCGGTTAAGTAGGAAAAAAAAAAGCATTTTCACTTTTATCAGTGATTCAAAAGGAGCAGCATAAGAATAAAACCATCTGGGTCTTTTTCTTTGTGTTTTATAACATTTGGGCAAAATTTTCTTGGGAAGTTAGGGATGTTTTGCTTCTCTTTCATGAAAGCCTGATGTTTGCCTTCACAAATCAGTTCGTATTTCTTTCAATTTGGAGCTGATAAATCTTTACTGCAAATGGCAAATGAGGTCAAAAGACAACCCAGGAGACATGTCTTCTGCCTTTCACCAGATGCTCTTTTACACTCAGGGGCCTGGTGAGAATGGTTCTGAGGGAGCTAGTGAGGAAAAGTCCCTCAGTAAAAGTTGTTTGGCTGTGTGGTTTACAATATTGGTGATTTATCAGTCACTTGTCACTTATAAATCTCTAGGAATTCAAAAGACCAAACAGCCTTCCAAGTAGAAGTCTGAATTCAGAGTCCACCCCTAGTCTGGAAAAGAATTTCTATTCTATTACAAATTTCCAAGACTTGTCCAGTTTTATATTTTTATAAGTAAGTCAGAGAAAAATATAAGAGGCATGTTCAGGTAGCATGGATATAGGAGCATTGATAGCTATGCTGTGGGAGAGAATCCAAAATCACAATATCTCAATATGCTGAATTATGGGAATAATCTAAAAATAACAAACATGTGTTGTACTCACATTTTAAAAGTTCAAGTTAATAATAGTATTTACCATTTATTGCAGGTAAAAGGTACAATGCTTATCCAAGATACAGTGCTAAGCACACACACAAAACACCTCTTTTAATCATGGTAACCTCCTCAACGGTAATTGATTGAGCACTTACTGTAAACCAAGCCCTACACTATGTGCTTAAAATAGATCAGTGGACAAAACAGAAATACGTTGGCTCTTGTAAGGCCTAGACAGAGTATCAACATTGTGGTTCCCATTTTCTGGGTGGAGAGACAAAGTAAGAGACATTCTGTAAACCTAAGTTCTCAGAGCAAGGGAACAGTAGAGTCAGTCCATTTTCTCAGTATTGCTCTAGTTAAATTTTAACAAAATTAACTAATTGCATAGAAAAGAGGCAATGTATAACAGCTGTGAGGTAGACAATCTAATTGACAGCAAACTCAACAAGTGTCAGTATTTTAATGAGGTTGCCAAGACTCTACAAGCGCAATAACTATGAAACACTGACTAAAGCATGACCTCTGAGGTCAGACAAACTTGGTTTCAAATCTCAGAACCTCTGTTAACTAACCATGTGACCTTCATGCTTCACATGCTTTGCTTTTGTGTTCTCAGTTTCTTCAATAGTAAAATAAATATATACGAAATCAGGTGAGGATTAAATGTGGTTCTATGTATGTCCTCAGCAGAGTTCCGAGTACATTTTAACTGCACATAATTGTCGCTATTCATCCTGTACCATTTAAGGGTTAATCTGGAGTTCCATACACTGACAGGTGGTCTCTAAATTTAGCATATTTCCTTTTATTACGCGGTAAAGGCACACTCTCATTTCCCTAAAATTAAGTAAGTCATCAAAAACATTTCAGTATGGCTCCAACTCTTTCAAATCATCCGCTGTCCCTTGTTCATTCAGATGACAGCTCCATCTAAACTGTTACATAAATAAACACACACAAAAATATTCAGACTGTAGCTGAACATGCCTTTGTTTTCCTGCTTCTAGATTTCTTTTCTATTAAGTTAGCCCAACTCATGGCTATGGAGGTCAATGCTATCTGACTTTTTACTGAAATATTTTTTTGTTACACCCCTATATAAATTTATGGGCTTCTGTGGTGGCACTAGTGGTAAAGAACATGCCTGCCAATGCAGTAGACATAAGAGACTTGGGTTAGGTTCCTGGGTCAGGAAGATCTCTGGAGGAGGAAATGGCAACCCACTCCAGTATTCATGCCTGGAGAATCCCTTGGACAGAGGAGCCTGGCAGTCTATGGTCCACAGAATTGTAAAGTCAGACACAACTGAAGCTATTTAGCACACATACCAACTTACGGAGGCCATTTATTAAGTTCTGATGGATCCTAAAAAAACTAATGATTTGAAAATAAAACAACCGATTTTAAGTCCCAATGTGAAATTCCCAGTGTGCCTTGTAGACTGAATATCAATAGAAATAAACAACAGAAATTACTTGAATGGCCACCTGGTGTATTCTGGCCTGGCTTGATACCAGGGGCGTATATTTTAAAACTGAGAGCAACAGAATTTAGTAGATGTGTCATCTTATTTGATCTTATTGATCTTATTACTTCAGGAAAAAATCTTCTTTAAAACCCTTTCTACTGATCATATGTCATTGAGGGAGATTCTAGAAATTTATTCATCAGACCAGAAAGAACATCTTATTTCTTTTGTAAAGCATACTTTTAAAAAGTTCCATGATAAATTTCAGAAAGAGGAATGAAAATAAAGAAGAACACTGCTGCTGTTACACAGATGTGACCTCAGCTAGGGTATTTCTGAGCAAAAGGCTGTTTAACAGGGAATGATGAAATATCTACCATCCATCTACTGATCTAGGAGTATCAACATAATCGCATTTCCCAAACTGGAGAAGACTCTTGAGAATCCCTTGGACTGTGAGGAGATCATTCCAGTCAGTCCTAAAGGAAAACAGTCCTGAATATTCATTGGAAGGACTGATGCTGAAGTTGAAACTCCAATACTTTGGCCACCTGATGCGAAGAACTGATTCATTGGAAAAGATCCTGATGCTGGGCAAGACTGAAGGCAGGAGGAGAAGGGGATGACAGAGGATGAGATGGTTGGATGGCATCACTGACTCAATGGACATGAGTTTGAGCAAGCTCCAGGAGTTGGTGATGGATGGACAGGGAGGCCTGGTGTGCTGCAGTCCATGGGGTTGCAAAGAGTCAGACATGACTGAGTGACTGAACGAAAATGAAACTAGTATTCCAGACCACAGTGATCTCAAAGTATCTCCATCAACTATCTTCAAAGTTTAAATATCTTAAAGGAAATAGCATATTAGCCTAATAAGACTTTTAAGTGGATGTATCAGATTGTTGTTGCTTTTTAGTTGTTAAGTCATATCCAGATGTTTGCAACCCCATGAACTGCAGCATGTCAGGCTCCTCTGTCCTCCACTATCTCCTGGAGTTTGCTCAAACTCATGTCCATTGAGTTGGTGATGCTATCTAACCATCTCATCCTCTGCCGCCTTCTTCTTTTGCCTTCAATTTTTCCCAGCATCAGGGTCTATTCCAATAGTCAGCTCTTTCATCATGTGGCCAAAGTATTGGAGCTTCAGGTTAGCATCATGTATCTTCTGTTCAGTTCAGTTCAGTCACTCAGTCGTGTCCGACTCTTTGCTACCCCATGGACTGCAGCACACCAGGCTTCCCTGTCCATCACCAACTTCCGGAGCTTGTTCAAACTCATGCCCATCGAGTTGGTGAAGCTATCCAACCATCTCATCCTCTGTCGTCCCCTTCTCCTCCTGCCTTCAATCTTTCCCAGCATCAAGATCTTTTCCAATGAGTCAGTTCTTTGAATCAGGTGCCAAAGTATTGGAGGTTCCACTTCAGAATCAGTCCTTCCAATGAATATTTAGGACTGATTTCCTTTAGGATTGACTGGTTTGATCTCCTTGCAGTCTAAGGGATTCTTAAGAGTCTTCTCCAACACCACAATTCAAAAGCATCAATTCTTTGGTGCTCAGCTTTCTTCATAGGCTTTCTTGTTGGGCTTCCCTGGTGGCTCAGAGGTTAAAGCATCTGCCTGCAATGTAGGAGATCTGGGTTGGGAAGATCCCTTGGAGAAGGAAACGGCAACCCACTCCAGTATTCTTGCCTGGAAAATCCCATGGACAGAGGAGCCTTTTGGGCTACAGTCCATGGGGTAGCAAAGAGTTGGACATGACTGAGAGACTTCACTTTCACTTTCTTCATGGTCCAACTCTCACATCCATACATGACTACTGGAAACACCACAACTTTGACTTGACAGACCTTTGTTGGCAAAGTGATGTCTCTTCTTTTTAATATGCTGTATAGGTTTGTCATAGCTTTTCTTCCAAGAAGCAAGTATCTTTTAATTTCATGGCTGCAGTCACCATCTGCAGTGATTTTGGAGACCAAGAAAATGAAGTTTTTCACATATCTTAGATATATGCATAGAAATTCTCTAAGTCTTGTTAAATTATGCTGTAAATAGACCATTGGATATTACAGTTCTACCAAAAGTAAATTCTTTGTTCTTCCACATTTTATAAGGAATTTTTATTATCTACCACTCATCCCTTGGACAGAGGAGCATGACGAGTTACAGTTCATGGAGTCACAAAAGATTCAGACATGACTTTGTGACTAAAACAACAAACTTATTATAATAGGCATATCTGGAAATAAATATTATGTCCTTTAATTTGTAGTACTTTGTGACAATTTCCATTCAGAGTTGATGAATAAAGGTGAAGTAGTATTAATGGTTAATCATCTCAGAAAATACTATGAGCTCTATAATATTATGTGCTCAGTCATGTCTGACTCTTTGCAATCCCATGGACTATAGACCTCCAGGCTCTTCTGTCCATGGAATTTTCCACACAAGAATATTGGAGCAGGTTGCATTTCCTCCTCCAGGGTATCTTTTCCACCCAGGGATCGAACCCGTGTCTCTTGTATCTCCTGCATTGGCAGGCAGATTCTTTACCACTAGTGCCCCCTGGGAAGCCCTACATGTGTTAACTTGTTAATACACAGCAGCAAGTCAACATTAGATAAATAAGTTCTATTCTTACTGTGTAAAATGAAAGATGCATTTTAATGGAACTGATATCTTGCAGTTGCATGATCTTGAGCAAAGCACTTAACCTCTCTAACCTAGTGATCTTCTGTCATATGAGGGGTATTATCACCTGGTGGAGAGCATTGAATATGACCACATGGAGAGAGACAATGGGCTACATAGTAGGTCCTCCACAAATGTGCATTCTCCTCCTTTTATCTGGAAAGTCTCCACTCACAGCAGGACAATGAATGACTTGACATATCACACTTTGCTTCTGGCCCTTAATACTTTGACTTTGATCTTCAAATTGTTTTTACTTCTGTGCAAGAAATTTTACTTTTGTTTTCTGCCTTCTCTTTGAAAGACATGACTTTGACTCATGTTTGTTTTCTTTAATCTCAAAGCAACTTGAGGGGTTTAAGTCTCTTACAGTTGGGAACTAAGAAAATGATAAGAAGACAGACACACTCACTAATTGCTCTGGAGGTAGGCTTCTCCCGGGGCAAAATCCTCTCTCAGCCGCAGAGTTTCATGTTCACATTGCTGTCTGGAAAAGCAGCTAGATTAAGCTTCCTTTGAGACACTGTTTAAAGATATGGCTTTAGGGAACCAGCTTCACTAAGTAGAGAAATGATCTGTGTCTCCGGAGGAATTGCTGTTGTTTTGTCACTCAGTTGTGTCCAACTCTTTGCGACCCCATAGACTGTAGGCCTCCAGGCTCCTCTCTCCATGAGATTTTCCAGGCAAGAATACTGGAGTGGGTTGCCATGCCTTCCTCCAGGGAATCTTCCAGACCTAGGAATTGAAACCACGTTTCCTGATTGGCAGGTAGATTCTTTACCACTGAGACACCTTTGAAGCTCAGAAGCAGAAAAAGACAAGTGGGAGCTGGTCAGAATGAGGATTTGAACAGGGTTGTGACTGGAGCATTGCTAGGGAGCTACCTGTCACAAGCAGGCAGGCTGAGGATGGGTTTCTGCAAAATGCCTTCTGCCCACCAGACATCTTGGGTGTGGCCAGACAGCAATGAAATCTCACCATCTCTGCCAAGTGTCTTTCACGGATCTTTGGCACAGCATCTATTTTCTCTTGTCAGTTTTTATGCCAGTAAAGGACCTTTGGGGGCTTCCCTGGTGGCTCAGACAGTAAAGAATCATGTGCAATGCAGGAGACCTGGGTTCAATCCGTGGGTCAGGAAGAGCCTCTGGAGAAGGGAATGGCTACGCACTCCAGTATTCTTGCCTGGAAAATTCCATGGACAGAGGAGCCTGGCAGGCTACAGTCCATGGAGTCACAAAGAGTTGGACATGACTGAGCGACTAACACATACACACACAGGACCTTTGGAATGACAGATATAGTTGAAAATTGACATATATCAGTTTAGATAAGTGAACAGTTTTAGAAAAGAAAAATTGATGTCTCCAAGATAAATCTATTCAGGTAGTCAGACAGAGGAATATGGGCTCATATGGATACTGGTTTCAACAAAAGCCACTGCCTTGCTTGCCTCAGTCTATGCAGTTCATCCTCAGGACCCACCAAGCTGACCCACCAACTCCCAAACCTTCGACATAAATCCTTTGTCAGTTTCTGAAAACTCAAAAGTGTAGAATAATAGCTATTTCCAACAGCATGTACATGTGAAGGTGTTCTGTTATTACTCTGCTTGAATGGAACGCATATGTAACCTGTTGAGTTTAGATCAAGATTTAATGTGTACACCCAAACTATCTCTGTCCATGTGATGTACTTTTTAAACAATTAATTAATAAAGTTACACTTAAGTAGTAAAACTGGTGTTACAAGGTGGATCGACATTACTTACTTTAGTGACAGATTATGAGCTTCCAGTAAAAATATACATTAATAATATATTATATAATATTTACCTATTATACAGAATATATATTAATGTATATATCTTATACAGTTAAAATTTGAGATTTCCCTATGTAATTCTGTTCCTACACAGATTGTGTTCCTGAACACATTTGTTATAGCTACTTCTGAAAGACAGTAACTTTCTTTTAATAATTATAGAACCAAAGCGAGACATCATTACTTATGAAAGAACCACAATTAAACTACCTTGGGTTTTCCTCTATATATTTTGGGGTTAGAAACTTTGAATGAATCAGCAGAGGAGAGGTTAAAAGTTGCTATGGTTTAATTACTTTCCTATTTTTTTCTTTAACCAGATTGTCTGTTTATTAGAACTGATTGATTTGAATTGATGAGTTTTATTGATTTTTGCCAGGCACAATTTAATTAAATTAAATTGCCTTGTTACAAGCTGTGAAAATGAGCTTTAGTTTCTAATCCAATTGGAGGGAGCCTATAGGGTGTTGGTCAGGAAAAAACTGGGGAATAACTAATTTGCTTGCCAGTTAACTGGCAAGTCAGCAGTGTATAGAATCCACATAGTGCAATCCCAAATGGTACAAATAACCTGTGCCTAAAAGTCTCTGAAATAATACTATTTTTAGGATATGGCAGATCATAGAAAATGGCCAAAGTTATATGCACTAAGAAATTTGTACTACCATAGGACCCAGGTATCTAAGAGGTGACTCAAGACATAAGAGTCAACCAGTCTGAGGCTCAAAGTCATAAAATCAGCCCTTAAGTAGCTGACAGTTTTCAAAGGCATAACTTGCAGGGAAAGTCCTTTTCTCTTCCTCCTACTCTGAGTGCCCACATGCTCTGTCACTCAGTCATGTTTAACTCTTTGTGGCCCCATGGACTGTAGCCCACCAGGCTCCTCTGTCCATGGGATTCTCCAGACAAGAAAACTGGAGTGGGTAGCCATTTCCTCCTCCAGGGGATCTCCCAGACCCAGGAATCGAACCTGCATCTCCTGCACTGACAGGCGGATTCTTTCCCACTGCCCTACCTGAGAAGCTCCCCTCCCACTCTATACTCCCATAGACATCCTTTTCTAAAGCTGACCTCCTGTCTGCTCTAATCTGATCTTGCTCATAGAAAATGTCAGGTACTACAGTGTTTGTGGGAAGCCCCATTATAATAAAATCTATTACAGCATCTTGTTTTATCTGAGGTTACAAGAGGGCCCATCTCTGTACAGAATCAAATATTTCTGAAAATAACTTTTCAGATCTTAGTTCAACTTAGTTTTTGGGTAAAGCAGTGACTATCAAACTGGTCCTGATTTCTATTCTATTTTTAGTTAAACCTAAATAACTATGATTGATGAGGTAGTTTTCCAAGGTTTTGTGTGAAGTCAATCTCACACAGTAGGTCACTGAATCACATCAAAACATCCTGAGTGTAAATAGGTTGTCTATAAATGAACAGATATTTATTATTGTGTAAGAGCTTTCTCTTTCATTTTTAACTGAAAGTACTCAGAAACTATAATATCCATATAATATTGTTATAGATATAGATATAGATATAGATATTGACCACTTTGTTTAAGCAACTATGAAAATTTTCTCGAACACATAATCTGCAAAACTTTTTTGCATTTCTCTTATTTGTGAGTGAAGTTGAACATCTTTTCAACTAGTTAAGTGCCACTTTTCTTACTGTGACATGTTTATTTAATAAATGTTATCATTAAAAAAACTAGCTTTAAATATTTATCAGATATAGAAATACAGTGATTTAAGTATACTGATTTTTTTAACCATCAACCTGAGGAAATCTATTTTATTTCTCATAAGTAATGTGCAGATTCTCTACAATGTTTGCATTATTTGCAAACAATGACATTCTTGATTTTTTGTTTTTCTGGTTTGCTTCTATTCCTTACAGTTTTGATTTATTCTTTTTGTCTTACTATAGTAGAAGAAATCCCAGCAATATGGTTAATAAGAGTGGAAAAGAATAAACCATACAAAATAGGATACTGGAGCAAGTGGTTAGCATATGAAGGCTAATTGGAAACCTACAATGCCATAAATTAATAATTAATTCCAGATGGATGAAAGAGCTAATTGTGAGAAAAGTGAAACTAGTAGAAGAAATTGCAAAACAGTATCTTTATGAACTTGATCTAAGAAAGGTTTTTTAAAAGATATTGGAAAATATAATCCACATGAAAGAGAAAGTAATGGTTTTTATTAAAATGTAGAATTTCTGTGTATCCATGCACAAGAGTCTCCATGAGTGAAACAATTCAGAGAAGGTAACTGCAGAGCAGATCCATACACAGAATTACTACTGTTGAGTGTCTATTTTGTGTCAGGCATTTTCAGCGTTCTATGTATAGAACAGTTAGCAAAAGGGACAAAAATTCTTATTCTTGTGGAACTGACCTTCTAGTCCTATAGTTGATGTGATGTAAAATGAGGATTTGAACCTATTTCTGCCAACTCTAAAGCTCATGCCTCATGAAGTATTAATAATAAATACATTGACATTCAGTGTTTATACATCACTTTATAAATACTGTGCATACTTAGTCGTGTTCAACTCTTTGCATCACTTTGAACTATAGCTTGCCAGGGTCCTCCATCCATGGGATATTTCAGGCAAGAATACTCGAGTGGGTGGCTACTTCCTACTTCCGGGGACCTTCACAACCCAAGAATTGAACCTCATCTCCTGTATTGCAGGCAGATTCTTCACTTGCTGAGCCATTGGGGAAGCCCCATAACTATTGTGAACTTGGTTAATAAGGTCTCATCCCTGATCATTGGATCCATACTGGTATAACAAAATCTGAACCTACAAAGATCAATGCTATGATGAATTCTCTAAAGTAAAAGTAACCTTGAAAGAAGTCAGTCTTTTCAGAAAATAACCAAACTTGTAATGAATAGAGATATAAACATATCAAAAATTCCTGTAAATCAGTAAAAAAGTGAAAAATATGCAAACTGTAGGATAGCCAATTGATTTAGAAAATATAAAGGACAATTAAACATAAAACATACCTCACTAGCAGTCAGGTAACTTGACATTGAAAGCAAAATGAGATACTATTTCTTACTCATCCAACTGATAAAACTTAAAGTCAGATAATTCAAGTCATGGAGAAGGTGTAGAGCAATATGAATTCTTATACACCGATGAGAGTGTAACTAACACACCATCCTTGGGAGAGAGCAGATTGCCAATATCTATTAATAATAAAGCTGTAGTCACCTATTTCTTAATACCCAACAAATCCAATTCTACATGTATACACTAGAGACAGGTACATAAATGCTTACTGAAACATTGTTCATAATAAGAAAAACTGGAAAAAGAGACACCTAACTATCTGTTAAAAGAAAGATAGATATATGCAGTCTTCTCTACATTATACTCTATTCATCTAATGAACAATAGGTAGCAGTGATGATAAATGACCTGGAGTTCTTTCTATCAACAAAGATAAATCTCACACACGTAATTTGGAACAGAAATATAAATTGGAATAAGATGCCTTCAGGGTCCTATTTTGTGAACTTAAAGACATGGGAAGTATTACTTTATATTAATTATGAATTCATACATATTTAGTAAATACACAAAAAGGTGAGAAACTCCAAATTATGGCAGTGTTTTCCTTTTCGAAAGAGGGAGGTAAATCTAGTTGAAGAAGTGAATTAAAGAGGTCTCATGTCACTTTAAAAATTTTGTTTCTTAATCTGAGCAATATAATGTATATTTATATACATGAATGATTTATATTATTCTTTATGCCTATCGAATATCTAAAATATGTCATGATATTTTAGACTTATAAAATAGTAAACAGCCCCTCAAATTTGTTTTTCTTTTCTCTGTTCATCTTTTGTTGTTGTTTAGTCCCTAAGTCACGTCCGACTTACTGTGACCCCGCGGACTGCAGCATGCCAGGCTTCTCTGTCCTCCACTTTCTCCCAGATAGGGAGGTTAGGTTCTACAGATGGATATTAATGCTACCTTTGAAGGAAACTTGAACACACTCAAGGTTATCCAATGCAATATCCAGTGCTCCCTTTCAAAATAAACCATTTTATCCAGAAGGGGAGAGCAGTGATATATGTTCTGAAAGAATAATTTTATATCCATGCTTTTAATCTCTGGTATATAGTCGAACATATGGGAAGCTTTTTCAAAATACCCTTGACTAAAACCCACAGGTGGCCTATCAAGTAAAAAACTCAGGGACGGATTCTTATTATAAATATGTTGAAAAACATATTCCCCAGGTGTCTTCAATATGGAATCCCAATTGTGAGCAACAGATTAATGTGATCAACATCCAATTATGTAACATTAAATTACCTCTACTTAAAATCATCATTGTGCATGCTTGAAGAAAGATTTTTGCTGGACTCAACACCATGATTATGTGAAGGACTATGTGCAGAAAGAAGAACCTGGAAATCAATGTACTCTATGCATGGTTTTGTTCTTTTTCCCTCACCTCAGTATACTGTCTTTTACACAGCAAAATATGCATATAATATACTTCCGAGATGTTTTCACCCTAAGAACAGATGTGCTTTAGAATTAATTAGATTTTAGCAATTAATATCTCATTCTGATAATACAACTATTGATTTATTGACCTTTTATTTGTCATTTTTAGTAATGATGGATGACGTTGGTTTTTTTAATTTTATGGATAGTAATTTCAGAGCCAGTAATAAAACACTGATGAATAAATTATGGGAGGCGGGGGGAGGATTCGTAATCTCTCCACAAGGTGAATACATTTAAACCTCAAAAAACTTAGTTCACTTTCCCAGACAAGTAAAGAATTAAGGAATAGAAAATAACACGTTTTAGCTTCATGTTAATAATTTTAAGTCACCAGAGGGACAAAGCCCTTAGACATATTTCTAAGTCCATAGGGTTTCAAAAGAACAGCTACTTACTCAAATTCAGTCCAGAAGCAATTTTTATCATAAAGGTGATGGACGTTTGTACCTAGTTACACTTCAGCTGAAAAGAAAAAAATGAATTTCCCTTTACTCCTGTTTGCTGTTTCTGTGTTTTAAGAACAAAATACCCACTTCAGGGAAAGTCTATCTTGTCAGTTAATTTTTATTGCTGAATAGTTATGTGTTTAAACAATGTTTCTTTGGGAGCATCATAATAAATGGGCCCTCAGGGATGTCAGATGCAGAGTGATAGCAGGTGAGATGATACACAGCACTGCTGGGGGAGCCCGAGGTGTCATCCCTTCTTCCAAATAGCTTTGAACTATTTGAAAATATTATCTTTCCAAAGGAGAGACAGGGAAAATGAAGCATGTAAAATCATCCTTTGGGAGACACGTATAATTTAGGGGAAGGAAAAGAAGTTCCCACAACACAAAGACAGTAACAACAACAACAGCAACAAAAATTGATAAAAGATAAGTTGTTGGAAAAGAAAATGAGAACTAAGAAAGAGAAACTGCCCAGAAATCACAAGAGGAACATCAACAAGCAAGCATCGGGGTAGAGCTGAAACAGCATCCACCACAAGTTGGCTGTGGCCCAGGTGCATCATATATGTGTTCTATCCGTTTATCATTATGTTATCTAACTGCCCTATGTGGGAGGTCATCTTTTTCAGCATATAGATGATAGGATTTTGGTTTAGATTAAGATTCTCAGGGGCTTCCCTGGTGGCTTAAGTGGTAAAGGATCTGTCTGCAATGCAGGAGACCTGGGTTCAATCCTTGGGTCCGGAAGATCCCCTGGAGAAGAAATTGGCAATCCACTGCGGTATTCTTGCCTGGAGAATTTCATGGGCAGAGAAACCTGGCAGGCTACAGTCCCTGGGATTGCAGAGTCAGACACAACTCTGTTTAAATAAAACATATAATGTCATGGATAACCAACCAGGACCTACTGTATAGCGCAAGGAGCTCTGAGCAGAGTTATATGGCAACCTGGATGGGAGGGGAGGTTGGGGGAGAATGGATACATGTGAATGCATGGCTGACTCTCTTCACTGTTCATCTGAAACTATCACAACATTGTTTGTTAATTGGCTATACCCCAATACATAATGTGCCATTTCATTTATTCCTTCCATTCATCTGAGAAAAAAGGAAGGACAAGGAAGCCATGTTTACTATAGTCCATGGGGTCACAAAGAGTTGGATATGACTTAGTGACTGAACAACAAATAAAATTTTAACAGTAATTTCAAAATCAATACTTTTTATGAAAATATAACTTGTTAATATTGGCTCAAGAATAAATTTTTTAAAACCATAAGCCTCTGTCCACTAAATAAATTGAATTTGTACTGAGAAATCTGCCACTCTCAAGAACACACTATGCTGTTCTAGTCCCATAAAAATTTTAAAAACCTTTTACTAAAATTCAAGGGACAGACAATTTTCAAAGACCTGAAAAGTTGGCAATATCCCTTAAACTCATTTTATTAGGCCAGTGAAATTTTGACTCTCAAATTGAGAAGTCTGTAAAAACAAAATCACTTTAAAAATTAATACAGATACATAAACCTGTATCAAACAACTAAAGAGATGTATGAAATCATAGAATGTACTGAAACATTTGTGTTTCACAGAAAAGCAAACAATATAACATTAGAATCTCTATTATGTCATTAATAGATACAGAGGAAAATATAAAAACCCTTTTATGATCAAAACTTAGCTAAAAGTAGAAGGGACCTTATTTAATATGACAAATGATGTCCAGTAAAGGCCTACAGTAAATAGCATACTTAAACATTTATAAGACAGAAAGATAAAACCATAAAAAAACAAAGTACTCCTATCCAATTCTCTAAAATAAAAATTACTCACTAGTAAGACTTTATTCAACATATACTGTTAGTCTTTTCAAGTGAAAAGTGACAAGACAAGGAAATATAAAAGTATTGGAAAGGAAGAAAAGGTTATTATTTATTGACAATATAACTGCCTTCTTAGAAAACCCAAGAGAAACTACAGATAAATTCTACTGTTAAATGTCAGAAAAAAGACCAAAATATAAAAATCCAATAGCAGCAAATATCTAGACAATTTATATAGAACAAATGATTTCTAAAAGAAAACATTAACAAAGGAACAAAGCCAAGTCAATGTCTAGTAATAAGTCTAATTAAAAATGCATTCAGATCTGTATAGGAAAATGTATAAAACCTTACTGTGGAATATAAATGAAGATCTGTAGATTCAATGCACTCATATACTGGAAAACCTGTTCTTACAAAGGTGAAAATCTCCAAAAATTAATTGGCAAATTCAGTGTGTTTGAAATAAAATTTCCCACCACTTTTGAGGAGCTTAAAGATGAGTTTTAAAAAGTTGTATAAAAATAAATAGTCATGAAGGTACAAGAAAATTAGGAAGAATTTGAAGAATAAAAGGGACATGTCTTTCTATATTTAAGCATTCCTTTTGGTATTAATGCAGCAAGAGAAGCATGTCAATGGAACAGAATTGATAACCTAGAAAGAGAAATTCTCAAAAGAAGGTCTTGGAATATGACAAAGGGAGCATTAAAAATCAGTGGATAGTTATTTACGATAGCCAGGAAGTGGAAGCAACCAGATATCCATAGACAGTTGAATGGATAAAAATGTGGTACATATACACAATGGAATATTACTCAGTCATGAAAAGGAACGAAATTGAGTCAGTTGTAGTGATGTGGATGAACCTAGAGTCTGTCATACAGAGTGAAGTACATCAGAAAGAGAAAAACAAATATCATATATTAACACATATATGTGGAATCTAGAGAAACAGTACTGATGAACCTATTTGCAGGGCAGGAGTAGAGATGCAGGCATAGAGAATGGACATGTGGACACAGCAAAGAAAGAATGGTGGGGGGATGAATTGAAAGAGCAGCACTAGCAATATATACACGACCATGTGTAAAATAAATAGCTAGTGGGAAGCTGCTGTTTAGCACAGGGAACTCAGCTTGGTGCTCAGTGATGATTGACAGGGGTGGGATAGTGGGGTGGATGGGAGCGACGCTCAAAGGGAGCGGATATATGTATACTTACCCCTGACTCACATTGTTGTACAGCAGAAACTAACACAACACTGTAAAGCAATTACACGTGCTCAGTCGCTCAGTCATGTCTGACTCTGCTGCAGTGGATTATAGCTATGGGATTCTCCAGGCGAGAATACTGGAGTAGATTGCCATTTTCTTCTCCAGGAGATCTTCCTGACACAGGGATGAAACCCGAGTCCCCTGTATTGCAGGTTGATTCTTTACCGCTGAGCCACAAGGGAAGACTCTAAAGCAATTATATACCAATTAGAAAAAAATTTAGTGAGGAGGATGGGCAATTCAACAAGCTAAATGTGTGCATGCTAAGTCGCTTCAGTTATGTCTGACTCTTTGTGACTACATGGGGTGTAGCCTGTCAGGCTTCTCTGTCCATGCAATTCTCCAGGCAAGAATACTGGAGTCAGTTGCCGTTCTCCTCCTCCAGGGGATCTTCCTGACCCAGGGATTGAACTCTTGTCTCATGTCTCCTGTGTTGGCAGGCATGTTCTTTTACTGCTAACACCACCTGGGAAGCCCAGTAAAGCAATTATACTCCAATTAAAAAAATAAAATCAGTGGGCAGGATGGGTAATTCAACAAGATAAACACTATTCATGTAAGTAAAAGGTTCAGTTCAGTTGCTCAGTCGTGTCTGACTATTGGCGACCCCATGGACTGCAGCACGCCAGGCTTCCCTGGCCGTCACCAACTCCCAGAGCGTGCTCAAGCTCATGTCCATCACGTCAGTGATGCCATCCAACCATCTCATTCTCTCTCGTCCCCTTCTCCTCCTGTCTTCAATCTTTCCCAACAGCAGGGTCTTTTCCAATGAGTCAGCTCTTCACATCAGGTGGCCAAAGTATTGGAGTTTCAGCGTAAGCATCAGTCCTTCCAATGAATATTCAGGACTGATTTCCTTTAGGATGGACTGGTTGGATCTCCTTGCAGTCCAAGGGAATCTCAAGAGTCTTCTCCAACACCGCAGCTCAAAAGCATCAGTTCTTCAGCACTCAGTTTTCTTTATAGTCCAACTCTCACATCCATACATGACTACTGGAAAAACCAAAGCTTTGACTAGACGGAGTTTTGTTGGTAAAGTAATGTCTCTGCTTTTTAATATGCTGACTAGGTTGGTCAGAGCTTTTCTTCCAAGGAGCAAGCGTCTTTTGATTTCATGGCTGCAGTCACCATCTGCAGTGATTTTGGAGCCCCCCAAAATAAATCTGTCACTGTTTCCACTGTTTCCCCATCTATTTTTCACGAAGTAATGGGACCAGATGCCATGATCTTAGTTTTCTGAATGTTGGGTTTTAAGCCAACTTTTTCACTCTCCTCTTTCATTAAGAGACTCTTTAGCTCTTCTTCGCTTTCTGCCACTAAGGGTGGTGTTCAAAAACCAATAATTCAACTTTGATTAAATACTAAAAAGTTGCATTAGTTTCCTAAGGCTGCTATAATAAAGTACCATGCACTGGGGGACTTAAAGCAACAGAAATGTATTGTCCCTCAATTCTGGAGGCTGGAAATCTACGATCAAGGGATGGCCAGGACTGGGCTCTATCTGAAACCTGTAGCGGATCCCTCCTTGTCTCTTCTTTTGCCAGCACTCTCCGAAATTCTTTGCCTTTTAGATACATCCCTCCTATCCTCCATATTCACAGGGCATTCTCCTTGTGTATCTCCAGCTCATCTCTCAGTGAATGGTGACTATAGCTAACAATGCTGTATTGTATATTTGGGGCTTCCCTGGGGATTCAGTGATAAATAATTCGCCTGTTAATGCAGGAGATTGTGGTTTGATCCATGGATCAGGAAGATCCCCTGGAGGAGGAAATGGCAACCCACTCCAGTATTCTTGCCTGGGAAATCCCGTGGACAGAAGAGATTTAGTTCTTTTGTGCTTTCTGCCATAAGGATGGTGTTCAAAAACCAATGATTCAACTTTGGTTAAATACTAGAAAGTTGTATTAGTTTCCTAAGGCTGCTATAATAAAGTACCACACACTGTAGCCAGGGCCTACATTCCCTGGGCTCACACAGAGTCAGACATGACTGAGTGACACAGAAAGGCTAAAAACATATTAGAGGACATAATAGGCTTCTTCTGATGAAAATTAATAGAAAGTCTGGGCATTTGGTCATTCAAAATAAAAATGTTGTAATAATATACAGTCAAAAAAAGGGCTCAGCAATGCAAATACTGCATTCCCACTGAGTTTAATAAACAGGGTGAACAATACAAAGAACCCATGAGATTAAAAGGTCAGTGGGAAACTTTCTGCCTCTGGGAACCATGTTATGATGATTTTGGAAAAGGAGACGGAAGTTTCTAAGAACATTTGTGTTTAGATACTTGTTTGGGAATCAGGGTATTAATATCATGTTGTTCGTGTTCAAGTTAATGGCCCAGTTGTTTGGAAGAGCCCAGCGGTCAATACTTATCAGCAAGGTGTCTATGGGCATTTACAGGTGTGCCATACTTTGTTAAAATGGATAGGCTTCTACAAAGCAGTCAAGTCATGTGTGGGTGGGCTCAGTTGCACAGTCATGTCTGAGCCTTTGCAACCCCAAGAATTGCAGCCTGGCAGGGTCCTCTGTCCATGGGGTTCTCCAGACAAGAATACTGGAGTAGCTTACCATTTCCTCATCCAGGGGATCTTCCTGACCCAGGGACTGAACTCAGGTCCCCTGCATTGCAGGTAGATTATTTACCACTGAGCCACCAGGAAGACCTATAGACTTGACTAAGTGCTGGAAAATATATAATATAGATAACCAGTGGTCATGTACGGATGTGAGAGTTGGACCATAAAGAAAGTTGAGTGCTGAAGAATTGATGCTTTTGAACTGTGGTGCTGGAGGACTCTTGAGAGTTCCTTGGACTGCAAGGAGATCAAACCAGTCAATCCTAAAGGAAATCAACTCTGAATGTTCATTGGAAGGACTGGTGTTGAAGCTAAAGCACTAATACTTTGGACACCTGATACAAGGAGATGACTCACTGGAAAAGACCCTGATGCTGGGAAAGATTGACGGCAAGAGCAGATGGGGATGACAGATGAGGAGATGGTTGGAAAGCATTGCCGACCCAATGAACATGAATTTGAGCAAATTCTGGGAGATAGTGAAGGACAGGGAAGCCTGGCATGCTGCAGTTCATGGGGGCACAAAGAGTCAGATGTGATTTAGTGACTGAACAACAATTACAAAAGTACAGCCTTGGTTTCATCTGAATAGGTATAAATTTTAGATTCCTAATATTCAATTTAACTGAGGTTTAACACAGATCAAAAGGGTATATTCTGAAAAGAAAGAAAACAGGAACTCAGGTGTTTGTTACAATGCCATTCACTATAATCAGCAGTTAAATTCAAAGAGTCAAAGGTGGATATTATCCAAATGTCCATCAACAGATGAATAAACTAATATTGTATATATACACAATGATGTTATTCAGCCTTAAAAAAGAGTGAAGTTCTCACATGTACTACAACATTCAAAGCCTTAAAAACCTTATGCTGAGTGAAATAAACCAGATACAAAAGTACAAATGTTTTAAGGTTCCAGTTATACAAAATCAGTAGGCAAGTTCATAGAGACAGGAAGTAGTTAAGAGGCTAACAGGGGATGCGGAGAGAGGGAGTGGAAAGCTACTGCTTCATGGTTTCAGACTTTCTCTTTGGAGTGATGACACAGTTTGGAAATAGATGCTAGAGATGGTTGCACAACACTGGAAATGTAAACTAATGCCTCCAAATTGTACACTTAAAATGATTTAAGATGGCAAATTTTACGTTATATCTTTTACCACAGTAAAAAATGAAAACAAAAAAAGAAACAACCACAGCTGTGATGACTAATACTCATCTTGTTTCTTACCACTGAGGTGATTAGAATTTATTTACTAAAAAGTAGAATATTAAGAACTCTACTATAAATTATATTTTACTAAAATATGTCATATTTCATTATTTTTTACTCCTGCTATCCACAATTCTAGGCTTCTTTGTAGAAGTAAAAATCTTGTACTACGGGCGTCTCAAAGCACCATCTAACTCCTCAATAAAGGCAGTGACAAGGAGCACATCCATTTGAAGCTATAAGGCTTGTATTTATTATATTTGACTTGAAGTCACCAGAAAATCATGTAATAAGAAGTCATGTTATGAGTCAATTCTGCCTCCATGACACTAAAAGAAGCTCCTCAGTAAGATAAGCACTTCATTTACCTCATCTCACCAAACAAACAAAGAAACCACTCTTGTGAGTCAGTATCAGAGTCAGTATACAATGTCATCTATATTTTAAAAATCCGCTTTAATATCATATCTTAGAGGCATACGTTTGGAGCTACGAATTTCTTGTGAAAATTTTTCTCTTTATATTTCTTAGAACAGCAATAGGAAAATCAACTCTTGCCCTTTTTCTAGGAGCCGAAGAGGGAATACACTTGCAGGTGAAATAAATTGTCTCCCTTTTGTTGAAATGAAACTGTAATCTATGCGCTCTGTGGCATATGCAAATAGCAGATTGAAACTTGGTCCCAGAAAATCTTCTGTTCCCGACAACATCTGTTATACTTGACAGATGCTCCAGTGCCAGCATCACACCAAGTAAAGTGAGACTGCAAGAAAGCCAAAATTCCCAGTGTTCTAGCTTCTTTTCTGAACAAAAACACCATGAACTTGGAAAGTAGGTTCTGAACTGAAAAAGCGTATATAATGTTTGCACTTTGTCGATGTAGAAGCATCTGTGATTTCAGTGATTAAAATATCACATCCCTCACTCCCTGCTTTCTGACAGACAGAAGGTCTGGCTTCTTTAATCTTATATTTGAGTTCATAACATTTCACAATGTTTTCATTTTTCCCCTATGATTATCAAAGTAAGAAATGGAATATCCAAAAAACGTGAAATGTTTATCCCCAATTGTAAGAACATCACGAGGCTAATAACTGTACATGCAAAGAACATGAACAGTAAAATGGCTCATGAAAATGCAAATAATAAACACACATCAGACTTTGATTTTTCTAGAATTAAATGAATGTGAGTTAACAAAAATGAGGTATAATATATGACATACACCTTAAAATATAATATGATGCCAAGAGCTAATGATAGTACATTGAAGTCTAGAGTACTGCTGTGTTGATTGCAAAGGAGAGGTACATTTATATGTTCATTTTGGAAAGCCTTTTGGCATGTCAAAGTTCATTTAAAAAATGTAAAAAGACTTATTTTAGGAAAGTGTTGGTTAATTTTGCGATGATAAACAAGCATCAGCTGTTGATTTTCTCCACAAAATTCAATCCTGAAGAAACCAAGGAAAGAAAAGGAAAATATATATTCTAGAAATCACACACACACAAAACCCAGGAGCAAGC
Organism: Moschus berezovskii; assembly: GCF_049115385.1. Classification (NCBI taxonomy): domain Eukaryota; kingdom Metazoa; phylum Chordata; class Mammalia; order Artiodactyla; family Moschidae; genus Moschus; species Moschus berezovskii. The sequence continues at coordinate 5,101,675 of NC_142487.1, read as the reverse complement.
CATTCAGAGCATTGAATGTATTGTGAGTTGTTTATAAAAGGAAGATGAGTGGCTATGGGCTATGAAGGAAGGGTGGATTGATGCTGTGGTGAGTAGGCAGGAGGGATTTAAGTTTCATTCTTTTTTGGGGAATATCACGTATTAATAGTGAAAGTGAAAATCTCTCAGTTGTGTCTGACTGTTTGCGACCCCATGGACTATACAGTTCATGGAATTCTTCAGTCCAGAATATTGAATTGGGTAGCATTTCCCTTCTCCAGGGGATCTTCCCAACCCAGGGATCAAACCCAGGTCTCCCACATTGCAGGCAGATTCTTTACCAGCTGAGCCACAGGGAAGCCCAAGAATCCTGGAGTGGGTAACCTATCCCTTCTCCAGCGCATCTTCCCGACCCAGGAATTGAACTGGGGTCTTCTGCATTCCAGGAGGATTCTTTACCAACCAAGCTATAGCATACAAATAAGTGCACAGCTCAGCAATGATTATGAATATAACCCCTTCCAGTTCAAGAGAAAGAATATTATTAAGGTGAAGAGGATCAAAACCAAAATATGCCACATTGACATGAGGATTATTTTGAGCTGAAGGTAATTGAGAATCAATACATGCAGGGAGAGTTCTCTGCCTTCCCCTTACGTACCTGTAAACAGGATATAAATTTCCCTTTGTGAAGATGTCCATCCCCCTCTACCCTCCTTCCAGCTCCCATCCCCAGGACAAGAAGACTGCTCATCACTAAAGACTGAAGTTTTTGCTATTGCTTAGCCTCGAAGTCATGTCAGACTCTTTTGCGACCCCATGGACTATAGCCTGCCAGGCTCCTGCGTCTATGGGATTTCCCAGGCAAGAATACTGTAGTGGATTGCCATTTCCTTCTCCAGGGGATCTTCCCAAACCAGGGATCAAACCCACATCTCTGGCATTGGCAGATGAATTCTTTACCACTAAGTCACCAGGGACGTTCTGGAGACCGAGAACTGACCCCAAAATGAGCTTGCACAAACAGATCTGATTGAAATAAGACCTTATGGTCCAGGCTTCCCAGGTGGTGCTGCGGGTTCAATCCCTGGCTTGGGAAGAACTCCTGGAGAAGGGCATGACAACTCACCCCGGTACTCCTGCCTGGAGAATCCCATGGAGAGACGAGCCTGGCAGGCTACAGTCCATGTGGTTGCAGTGAGACTGGCGACTAATCACACAGCACAGTGTCCTTTAGTTCCTCATGTATTTCTTAGTAACTTCCGCATGATTCACTATTACTTGAAGCCCGAACCTCCTTTCCTTATATGGACACAGTGTGGGAAGGAAAGGGTGGGATGAACTGAGATACTAGCATTGACCTCTATTGTGTGTAAAAGAGACAGTTAGTGGGAAGCTGCTGTATAGCACAGGGAGCTTAGTCCAGTGCTCTGTGCTGACCTAGAGCAGTGGGATGGGCTGGGGGGCACGGGAGGGAGTTTCAAGAGGTCCATGTATACATACAGCTGATTCACACTTTTGTACAGCAGAAACTAACACAACGTTGTAAAACAATTATTCTAAAAAGATGGTGTAGAAGTGCCCCAGTCCAATCACTTCTTTGAGTTTCATTTCTTTCCTATGAACTCCGGTGTACATAAATATTAAAATTGTGTACTGCTTGTCCTGCTTAAAAAAGAGAAAGAGACAGAGAGAGAATATTATGAGCATCAACATCAAGACAGGGAACATTGCCAACATCCAGAAACCTCCCTCCTGCTCCGACCCAGTCTGCTTTCCCCAGAAAGGACAACAGATAGGTTTTGGCTATTTTTGAGCTTCAGATAAGCAGAGTCATACTCTTTTGTATCTGGCGTGTGTAGCTCAAAATTACAATGGACAGATTCAGCCATTTTATTGCATGTAACAGTACTTTATTAATATTAATTTGTACTATTTAATATTTTATATCACATTGTATTTATATGGACTTCCCTGGTGGCTCAGACAGTAAAGAATTAGCCTGCAATGCAGGAGACCTGGGTTCAATCCCTAAGTCAGGAAGATCCCCTGGAGAAGGGAATGGCTACCACACCAGTATTCTCGCCTGGGAAATCTCATGGACAGAGGAGCCTGGTGGGCTACAGTCCATGAGGTTGCAAAGAGTTGGATGTATGCCAATGGTACTTATTATTTTATTGAATATAGCAGTAGTTTATGAAATACTATGTAGTATTTTGTTGTATGTATATTTAAAATCTTTCAAAATCATACTCTTAATGGGTATTTGAGTTGTTCCAAGTTTTTGTTATTATAAAATAAAACCTGATAAAACTTTCTTGTAATCCTTTTCAGTGCAAATACACATTTATTATATTGAATCTACACGTGAGTGTTATAATTCTTGTCTTCTTAAGGAGAAAACAGTGATATATTTAATGTTGTCATATGTGAAATTAATCACTAGTTCAGGGTCGATGCATGTTATAGGATGCTCGGGGCTGACATGCGGGGATGACGCAGAGGGAGGATAAAGGGAGGAGGGAGGTGGGAGGGGGATTCAGGAGGGGGAACTTATGTAAACCTGGGGCGAATTCATGTCAATGTATTGCAAAACCAACCAATATAATATTGTGAAACAATTTGCCTCCAATAAAAAATAAATTAATTACAAAAAAAAAGAAATCACAAAAAAATAATAAAACAAGTCATACAAGCTTAATTTTTTTTCTAATTCACATACTTATATTGAACAATAGAAAACTTGGTCACTCAAATATGAAAAAAGAGCAGAAAGAATATACAAAGGCGACATTCACATCAGAAGATGTCAGAATGGACAGGAGCCTCCTTCCACTGCCACATTGCTACAGTTCGAAATGCGTTAAGTGCCCTAGAGTTTAATGAAGTGATTAGACATTGTATATTTAGATTCACATTAAGTGTTCCCACACTATAATAATAACAATTTTCCCATATGATGAGAATAATCCATTAACAGTAGAAATAGGGGAAATGGCAATCTATTCCCTACTTGGTTGAACAAAGGTATCAGGTTGCCTTTCACTGGACTGCTCCAAGGCATTTTATTCATTCATTAATAGTAATAAAAATTCATGAATACTCATTCACCCAAATTCAGGTTACTTGCAGACACCTAGTCCTGTATGTTCCTAGCCAGGGAGGGATGGTTCCCCAGAGAAAAATCAGGATGCCATTAACAGGGGAAGAAAGAACTGACTTGGAACAGACATGAAACGCAGATGTCTGCCAGAGTTAGTCATTTAAAGAAAACACCACACCAAATAGCTAAACTTATAGACACAGTTAAACACTAATTGTGAAACATCAAGTCATAAGAAATAAGAATAAAATACAGTATTTGTAAATTCTTGAAGGGAGATAAACTATTCTGAGCTTAAAATTGATAGGGCAATCCAGGAAAGAAAGATGGATTACCCTTCCAGATTTTCATTTTCTGTATTCAAAATGAATATAGCCACATTCTGAAGCAGTTATTCATCTGTATTTTTCCTGATTTTGATATTTTTGACATATAAAAATTTTGCATTTTTATTTAATCAAATATGTAAGTTTTATGGCTTCTTCTGTTGATTTCATACTTTAGAAACCCATCACTATACACAGTTTAGGCTAAACATTTGCAACAAATTTTATAATAATGTATGAAACAATATAATGGAAAAATACAGGAGGGATTAAAAATATGGTAAAATGATATATATTATTTATCCACTATACACTCATTTATTTTTTGAAAAATATTTCTTGCATGTCTTGCAGGTGAGTTAAGCACCATTCCAGGCACTGGGTGTAAAGTAGTACCTAAAACTAATGAAAATATTCCATTCATGGAGCCACCATTCTAGGGGAGGAGACAGATAAGAAAATAAATTTGCAAAGTAAATAATATGTTGGATAGTGATAAAAACAAGGGATAAAAATAAAGAAGGGATGTCATACCGTGAAAGTGAAATTTGAACAAAAATCTAAGCTAAGTGAAGGTGCAAGGCATAAATGTAGCTGGGGAAGAATATTCCAGGCATAAGACATTGATTGCACTTGAGTTCCCTTCATGTCTAATATATTTGAAGACGGAAAACAGAAAAAACTGATAATAATAAAGCAAAATTAAAAATAGTTTTAAAAATCTAGTGAAAGGAATAAGTATTATATTTGTGAAGAGTGTGCTCACAATCATGTACACATATGTACGTATAGAAAAAGCCTCGTTGGAAAAACAAAAAATGATTAAAAATAGGATTAAGGGTGATTTTTGTTCAGTTTTTACTTTTTGTTGTTTTAATTTTTTCTAACAACCATAGCTGTCTTTCACACTAGAATTTTTATTTTTAAAACTCACCGACAGGGATGGATTGAGCACCTGGAAGAAATGTACAATTATAAAATGAGGATAATAAAACCACCCACTTGATATTAAATATCAAATTTTATGAATACATGTAAACTCATGCCAACTTCTTAGTCTTATACAACAAGTGATGAGCAGAGAGTCCCATCAATAAAAATCGTTTTCACTCTCTTCCCAGAAGAATTGCTCAGCCAACAAATACCCAGACAGGAAACTTACTGTCTCATAGTGAGAACATCAGCCTTGTGCTTAACTTAATTTATGACTTCACAGCAACTCACCAAACTTTGAGATAATGTCTTCACATTCTTTATTAGTTTACTGAAACATCTAAATAGGCACAGTTGAGCCCTTAGCAGATGGCAAGCTTCAGCCCCTGAAATGGGATTATAGTTCTTTCTTGGCCAGGAGCTGACAGATGTGTATCATCACATGCCTCCAGGGCAAAGACTGGATGCACAGAGCTTACATGGGAACAATTGGGTTTAAAAAGTGCATTCCAGTTCTGCCAGCTAAATCAATATGTGACAACTGACAGCTGGAACTATCAAGTCATGGTGGGTCTGGAAATTGCTCTTAACCTTTGCCTTCACTTGCAGACTGCCAACTCTGGAGAGAAACACCCAAAATGTGAGTGGATCGAATGGGATACTGCACAGTGACATTCTGATTAGGCTGCTATTTTTATAGATGGGTTACAGGGTCATTAGATCTTAAGCTGAACTGCTTTCTCTTTATATTGTATTTCCAGCATGTTACCTAGAACAGAGTAGGTAAAAAAGCCTACTGTGTGATGAGAATTGGTCTTCTGCATGATGATGCCCTCAAGTAGCACAGACCTGTCTACAGAGAGGCCTGCACGTGCTGGACAATCTAGAAGATCAGCGAACATTGCACCAAAGCCTAACCTCCTTTGTATTGAGCTACGAGGATTAGACTGAGCAGGTTTTTTTTCTCTTAGTTGTGCAAATCGGCTCAGTTCAACCTGGAATTACATCACCCTCCCAGGTCCTGGGACTCAACCAAGTGTTCAGTGGCACATGTATAGCAGATATTTTCTTCTTCTAGGTCTGATTTTTTTTATTATAATTGGTAATGTCGTAATTATTTCTGTTAGTTTTATGTATCTGTTAGGGTAACATAACTTGCAGTGATTAATACTTTCAAAAGATTATGTTTAGTTCAAGTGTACCAGGCAATATGGAGGTTCCTAGTCTGTAGATGGATTTCTTCCTCTGGATTTCCTCCTCCTAGCAATTCGGGAAATCAACCCTGAATACTCATTGGAAGGACTGATGTTGAAGTTGAAGCTCCAATACTCTGGCCTCCTGATGTGAACAGCTGACTCATTGGAAAATACTGTAATGCTAGAAAAGGAAAAGGGGGTGGTAGAGGGTGAGATGGTTACGTAGCATTACAGACTCAACAGACTTGAATTTGAGCAAATTCAGGGAAACAGTGAAGGACAGGGAAACCTGGCATACTGCAGTCCATGGGGTCACAAAGAATTGGACACTACTTAGTGACTGAACAACAACAGCAAGCAGTTTGGGTCTTAGGCTTCTGCCAACTTGTTTATCTGTCAGCTGCTGAGGTCCCCAGAACCATCTGCAACCAACCTGTTAGAGGAAGACAGGGGAATAAAAATGCTCTTGATGGATTCTTAGAAACTCTAAGCTGAAACCTATTCCTCCTAGTCCCATTTCATGGGCAAAACGAGCCATACAGTCATCTTTGGGTTACAAGTGGGATCAGGACATGTTGCTTTTTGTTTAGCAGTTTGTCATTTGGCATCTTCTGGAAGGTGAAGCATGACTGGTGAACAATTAATCATCTCTACCAGAGTGACTTTAATCAGATTCTTTTCAGCATCCAGAAGTCTTTGGAAGATGGCATGTCAGAGTGCCAATCTATTTCCTTCTAGGGACAGAACTTTGTGGAGGTAGAGATCAAAGGGGAAACAATGACCGATGACTTCCTCCCAACCATCTGGAGTCCTAGAGCTACCGCCGCTGGACCTGCGTTTCATCAGCTCACACAGCTGGGGGAGGATCTATGGCTGACTCCCTTAGACAACACCTATTTAAAAACAATAGGCTCTTGACTCTAGGTGGCCCTCCCCCATCGTTTTCCTTTGTAGCTATTTCTTAACTAGTAATGGACTTAAAGTCTTCCACTGAGGCAGCCTCAAACACTGGAAAGAGCATTGACTTTGCAATTAAACAAGGACAGGAATAACAACCTGTTTTTGAAATCCTGTTCCATTGCTTATGAGGATAGGATTTTGAGTGATCAAATGACACTGAGCCTTGGCTTCTCCGTCTTCCAAATGCTAATACATCTGATCTCAAAGAAGCTGATGTGTTTTTGGCACTTGGTAAATGGTCTCTGTTTTCTCTTCAGGATAACAATTATAGGAAATTATTCAAAAGCTGAACATTAGTAAGGTAAGCCTTGAAGATATTCTTTTGGTGATGAGTATACCAAATGTTTACAGGGCTCATCATAATTGTACAGAAAATATTGACATTTTCGTAATTTTTTCAGAGGAAAAGAATATCTTTAAGGCCTACCTTGTGCTATGTGCTAAGTTGCTTCAGTTGTGTTCAACTCTCTATGACCCCATGGACTGTAGCCTGCCAGGCTCTTCTGTCTATGGGATTCTCCAGGCAAGAATACTGGAATAGGTTGCCATGCTCTCCTCCAAGGGATCTTCCTGACCCAGGGATCAAACTGGCATCCTGAATTGGCAGGCAGGTTCTTTATCACTAGCACCAATCTGGAAAGCCCAAAAGCCTACCTTAGCTCTCTTTTAGGTATTTTTGGAAAACTGTTTGGAGGGCCAAAAAGATGGAGCAACCAAAAATAAGAATAAAAGTGGATATTCTCCAACTAGGAATAATAGTGACTTCAGACGCCTATTTCTTCATAGATGGTGATAGAGATCTACTCCCTAGGCAGGGTAGAGAGTGACACTTGCACTTTTCCATGGGACAATGTCCAGTTGTCTCAGTTACTATTCCTAAGGGCATAGATTCCTGGATTGCACAGGGGCTCTTATATATTGTTCTGAGGGAATCGTTTACTCTCTTATTTATAGTACTGGGGTGGCCAAAGAGTTAATTCGAGTTAACATCTTAAGGAAAATTATATCAAGTATATTTTCTAACCACAATGTTAGTGGCGTTGTTCTTGTTCAGTTGTATCCGACTGTATAACCCCAAGGACTGTAACACACCAGGCTTCTCTGTCCTTCACAATCTCCTGGTGTTTGCTCAGATTCAGGTCCATTGAGTCAGTGATGCTATCTAACCATCCTGTCCTCTGTTGCTCCCTTCTCCTTTTGATTTCCATATTTCCTAGCATCAGGGTCTTTTCCAATGAGTCAGCTCTTCGCATCAGCTGGCCAAAGTATTGGAGTTTCAGCTTCAACATTAGTCCTTCCAATGAACACCCAGGACTGATCTCCTTTAGAATGGGCTGGTTGGATCTCCTTGCAGTCCAAGGGACTCTCAAGAATCTTCTCCATCACCACAATTCGAAAGCATCAATTCTTTGATGCTCAGCCTTTTTTTATGGTCCAACTCTTACATCCATACATGACTACTGGAAAAACCATAGCTTTGATTATATGGACCGTTGTCAGCAAAGTGGTGTCTCTGCTTTTCAAACCACAGTGATATGTATGAAATGAGAAACACATAACAGGAAGTAAGCTGAAAATTTTGTAAATCAGTGGAAATGAAACAACACACTCCAAAATAATCAATGGATCAAGGAAAATATGAAAGAACAATAAAAAGTATCTTGAAACAAAAGTAAATGAAATCTGTTCCATTCCGTTCCGTCGCTCAGTCGTGTCCGACTCTATGTGACCCCATGAACTGTAGCCTACCAGGCTTCTCCGTCCACGGGATTCACAACATACAAAAATCTATGAGATGGCAGTGAAAGCTTCTAAGAGGGAAGTTGGAGGAGGTCATCAAGAGGCCACACCCACCATAGCTGGACCCTAACAATGGAAAGGCCTCACCACCTCTTCTGTCCTTGAAATGTACATCCTGCCCACTGTTTATACGACTGGAACCATATTCAAGGAAGGACACAGACTTCCTTGAGACAGAAATGTGTAATTTAGACCATCTAGTTGGTATATGTGACAGGACTCAGTTCACTAAAGATTTAAGCCTTAACCTTCACGTCATTTATTCAGCATTTATTTTATTTATCTGATACTATTCTAAGAACACAAAAATTAAAATGAATTACATATCTCTTCCTTCTTAGAAAAGAACTCCTTATCTGGTAGGTATAAAACATTGTTGTGGTTTAATTGCTAATTCACGTCCGACTCTTTGTGACCCCATGGACTAAAGCCCACCAGGCTCCTCTGTCCATAGAATTCTCCAGGCAAGAATACTGGAGGGGGTTGCCATTTCCTTTTCCAAGGGATCTTCCTGACTCAGGGATTGAACCCATGTCTCTTGCATTGCAGCTGAATTCATTTCGGTGAGTCACCAAGGAAACCCAATTTAGTCCTTAAATTTCTGCAATTTGTAAAAAAAAAAAAAATACAAACTATGATGAGAATAATGAAACAACTGACATCAGGAACCATCTTCCTGAAGAAGATTATAAATACAATTTGAAAACTCTGGAGTGAATAGTACTATACATTCTATGATTTTATTTGCTAGCCAGCTGTGTAAACGTTGCATTTGACAAAGAGATATTAAAAAGTTCTGCAGACTCTTCAGTAGAAGACACAGGCAATTTTAATCAGAGTTTGACATTCATACTCATTCATCTGCGTGCCAGAGTGCAGTTTCACCTCTATATAAACACCAGATTATTGTTTTCGCAACAGCTTGGAAGTCACCAGGTGGAAGAATAAACAGCACTTTTCAGCCTCAGAAACAATGAAAAGGGTAAATGAACTTTGTGTGAATCCTCCAACTCTCATGATATTTTCTCTGGCCTCCTCCCCAGGATGTTTTATCCCAAAAAGAAAGAAAAAAAATAAAAGGAAACCAACTTTCATAACTACATCATGAATATTGGAATCAGAGTACTGAAAATTGAGGAAATTTGTTTTTCACATGGTTGAGTGATACATCAATGGAATAAAAATTTTTGTGTTGTACAATTTCAGAAAATTCTTAATGGATAAAACATTCTTAAATGGATAAATTAGTTTTGTAGACTTAAAACAAATAATACTCTGTGTATTTACCATGTTACTTTTTATATGTACCAAAAAACCAAGAAATTGACAAGTATATTCAGTATAAATATGAATATGATTAAATTTCAATGTGTTAATGTTAATACTGGTGTTTCATAATAATCTTATTTCAAAAGAATATATAACTTAATACTTAGGAAATATGTAAAAGAGTATACAATGATCAGTATGTTTAACTCATTGTAGACATCTGAAAGAAAGCATTTAACTATTCAATTAAATTAGGATGTGTAATATGTTAATAGTTTTTGTGTGCTACATTTCTCTCTTTTACAAAGGAAAATATTGCAATCTGCATTTTATGAGCTAGTATTATATTTTAAAATGGAAATATGATGCAAAGAATTACTTAGGGAGAAACTATTTTAAAATTCAAAGATTTAAGCATCCTTATTTTTACAGAAGTTGATTTAAATTTCAATGGACAAAGACATGTCCAAAATTATGAAAAGTGCTTTCTTTCCCATTTCAGGAAATGAAAATTTCTAGTAATTTTATCTTATACAATAATGCAAATTTTTGAAAGATGAACACTATGCTGGGGAGTCATGTGAGGAATATCAAATTCTGTTTCTGTCTGAATATTTATAAAAAAAACTATAATTCCATATAGTTATTAAAATGTGAGCAACTTCTATTTTCTTTCTATGTTCTCTTGCTGTGTAACCAGTCACCCAGAAATTTAACAGCTTCATTTTATTATGCTTATGGGTTTGGAATTTCAGGAATTTAGCAAAACCAACACGAAATGTTGGCTTTCCTTTGTTGCATACTATCTCAGGCTCAGATTGGAAGAGTGGGAAGCTGGAGGAAATTCAGTAACTTGGGTTCCAGCACACTGTGAATCTGGACAAAATGCTCTCTGTATATACAGTCCTCTGGACTTCCCTACTGGTCCAGTGGTTAAGAATCCACCTTGCATTGCAGAGGACACCACACTGACCCCTGGTCCTGGAAGATCCCACAAGCTGTGAAGCCACTAAGCTTGTGCGCTACAACTACTGAGCCTGCAGTCTAGAGCCCGTGCTTCACAAGAGAAGCCACCACAACAAGAAGCCCATGCACCACAACTAGAGGGCAATACCCATTCACTGCCACTAGAAAAGCCCACGCCCAGTAACGAAGACCAGCGTAGCCAAAAATAAATGAATAAATAAATCTTTAAAAAGTAAATACAATCTTCTAATCCATAAAGCTAAAATCCTATGGTGGCTCAGACAGTAGAGAATCTGCTTGCAGTACAGGAGACCTGGGTTTGATTCCTGGGTCAGGAAGATCCCTTGGAGAAGGAAATAGCAGCCCACTCTAGTATTCTTGCCTGGAGAATTTCATGGACAGAGAAGCCTGGCGGAATGTAGTCCAGGAGGTCCCAAAGAGTTGGACATCATTAAGCGAAATCCATAAGACTAAGAAAATAATGCACAGTCTGTTTTTCAGGGTTGTGTGTAACACATATATGTATGGATGTGTGTGTGCCTGTATACATAAGATTTGTGAGCACATATATATCTCTATGTTTACATCAACTCACATTTCCTAAAGTAAACTGAATTGGTCACCTAGCCTTATTTGGTAGGAAAATTTAATTTTCATACTGAAAAGTTGTTGCTGAACGACACAAAGACACGGGGATTCTTGGCCTCCAGAGGAGAAGAATCCAATCCAGGGCCAGAGATGAGGCTTGATTGCTCAGAGCTTTTGTGTAATAAAGTTTTATTAAAGTATAACAGAGACAGAGAAAGCTTCTGACATAGGCATCAGAAGGGGGCAGAAAGAGTACCCCCTTACTAGTGTTAGCCATGGAGTTATGTACTTTCTAATTAGTTATTACAGTGAATCAAAGGACTGTCTGGAGGTTGTAAGCTTAGCTTAGCTTAGCTTAAGTCACTCACTAAAACTACTTCCATAATTTACACCTTAAGATAACAGGATTAGCCAGAAGGTTTTTTCCAGAGACTATCCTCAAGCAGGATACATGATTGTTATATAATCCTAAGGATTGTAGAAAGACAAAAAGTTTGTCCTTTCCTCCTCCTTGAGAATTCCAGACCCCTCTCTCCTTGGGGACCCCTAGACTTCTTATCAATAAACTGTGGAAAATACTGAAAGAGATGGGAATCCCAGACCACCTGACCTGCCTCTTGAGAAACCTGTATGCAGGTCAGGAAGCAACAGTCAGAACTGGACATGGAACAACAGACTGGTTCCAAATAGGAAAAGGAGTACGTCAGGGCTGTATATTGTCACCTTGCTCATTTAACTTATATGCAGAATACATCATGAGGAACGCTGGGCTGGAAGAAGCACTAGCTGGAATCAAGATTGCTGGGAGAAATATCAATAACCTCAGATATGCAGATGACACTACCCTTATGGCAGAAAGTGAAGAGGAACTCAAAGGCCTCTTGATGAAAGTGAAAGAGGAGAGTGAAAAGGTTGGCTTGAAGCTCAACATTCAGAAAACAAAGATCATGGCATCTGGTCCCATCACTTCATGGGAAATAGATGGAAAAACAGTGGAAACGGTGTCAGACTTTATTTTTCTGGGCTCCAAAATCACTACAGATGCTGATTGCAGCCACGAAATTAAAAGACGCTTACTCCTTGGAAGGAAAGTTATGACCAACCTTGATAGTATATTAAAAAGCAGAGACATTACTTTGCCAACGAAGGTCTGTCTAGTCAAGGCTATGGTTTTTCCCCTGGTCATGTATGGATGTGAGAGTTGGACTGTGAAGAAAGCTGATCGCCGAAGAATTGATGCTTTTGAACTGTGGTGTTGGAGAAGACTCCTGAGAGTCCCTTGGACTGCAAGGAGATCCAACCAGTCCATTCTAAAGGAGTTCAATCCTGGGTGCTCATTGGAAGGACTGATGCTAAAGCTGAAACTGCAATACTTTGACCACCTCATGCGACGAGTTGACTCACTGGAAAAGACTCTGATGCTGGGAAAGGTTGGGGGCGGGAGGAGAAGGGGACGACCGAGAATGAGATGGCTGGATGGCATCACCGACTCTGTGGACATGAGTTTGAGTGAACTCCAGGAGTTGGTGATGGACAGGGAGGCCTGGCGTGCTGTGACTCATGGGGTCGCGAAGAGTCGGACACGACTGAGGGACTGAACTGAACTGAACTGAGGAAATGACTCTCTCAATACCAACAGGAATTCATCTACTTACAAAAACACTGTTGCTGCTGCTAATAAGTCACTTCAGTCGTGTCCAACTCTGTGCGACCCCATAGACGACAGCCTACCAGGCTCCCCCGTCCCTGGGATTCTCCAGGCAAGAACACTGGAGTGGGTTGCCATTTCCTTCTCCAATGCATGAAAGTGAAAAGTGAAAGTGAAGTCGCTCAGTCGTGTCCGACTCTTAGCGACCCCACAGACTGCAGCCTACCAGGCTCCTCCGTCCATGGGAGTTTCCAGGCAAGAGTACTGGAGTGGGTCGCCAGTGCCTTCCGCAAAAACACTCTAAGTGTATATAAACAAAGGAAAATTTCCTTTGTAAGTCTGTGTGGGGGGCAACACAAGACAATGATTGAAAGACCTGGCCATGAAACAGAATGCTTAGGTTCAAAGGTTGACCCCACAAATTAATGTTGGCAAGGCTTTAGGTAAGTTACTTAACTTTGGCACTGTAATCTTCGTAATATGTAAAATGGATATTTAATATTTAATTAATGTAATTTTAAATTTAATATTTAGTACATACATCACAAATGTGATAAATAAATGAGTTAGCACAGGCAGAGTCTTAGGAGAGTTAAAGGCATATGGTATGCTAGTAAATGTGGAAACAACCCAGGCTTTATAAAGTAGCTGTAAGACTTACAGCAGAGTGACTATGAAATATGGGGTGGTAAGAAGTAAGGCGATCATTTCATACTGATGGCAAAAGGCTGCCAATATTGAAATGTTTCTACTGATGGTTAAAAATTCAGTTTCCAGTAGAGCCTTCATAAAATCAAAGAATATTGATATAATCTGCCTAGCTAAAACGTGAATTTTTAACTCAATCAAAATTTCGTGAGTGTGTGTTAAGTTGCTTCAGTAATGTCTGACTCCTTCCAACCTTATGGACTGTAGCCCGCCAGGCTCCTCTGTCCATGGAATTCTCCAGCAAGAATACTGGAGTGGGTTGCCATACCCTCCTCCAGGGAATCTTCCCAACCCAGGGACTACACCTGAGTCTCTTATGTCTCCTGCATTGGCAGGAGGATTCTTTACCACTAGCGCCACCTGGGAAACCCCTCAATCAAAATTGTTCTCTTGCAAAAAGGACATCTCTTTTCAAAACTGGTTCTTCACATCAAACACTTCTGATGTGAGAATTTGGCCAGCATAGTGGTTGGTAATGTGTACAGAAAAAAAAAAAAATTATCTTCCATTCTGGAAGAAAATAGAAAACTTCCTGCCATGAGACCTAGCAAAGTAAACACTGGAAGGAACGTAAAAGAGCCATCCATACTCAGGGAACCCCGTTCCCATGATCCCGGCTCTTCAGCACGTAGGAATGACAAGCCAGAGATGTGGGGCTCCAGGAAGCAGTCTTGAGCAGCTGGCAGGAGAGCCAGAAATACCTCATTTTTGTGCACATATGTGAAGGTGCTCTCGGTCTGTGTCAGAATTTCAGCAGTGGTTTTACCAGACTCTGAATTTGATCCACTTTCTCATAATATCCAAGACAGAAAGAAAGCAGCCATCTGTTGGATCACCAAGGTAGAAATCGCATTATCATGCGAGAAATTAACCAGAAGGTCTGAGTCAGTGGGACCATTGCTGTGGTTCTGTCATGAGCAGAAAATAAACTCTGACGAATATGTTCCATCTTTAGGATAACAGTCAGTCTACCTCAGCCCAAGTATTCTCACTTCAGCCTGTAGACTTAATAAAATTTTGAAGTCTTTTCTGTGGCGATGTCTGAAATTGATTGGTGCCAAGTCAGTGTCAGAGCAAGAGATGCTGCTCATCTTAACCACAGTGCTTGGTGTCACCATGAAAATTGAGCCGTCACTCATCTGAGTCCTGCTTTGGGAAAAACATGCAATGGTTGTGTTCCCTCATGTATACCTACAAAGTGAAAGCGAGAGTGTTAGTTGCTCAGTCATGTCCGACTTTGCAACCCGATGGACCATAGCCCACCAGGCTCCTCCGTCCACGGAATTCTCCAAGCAAGAATACTGGAATAGGTTGCTATTTCCTTCTTCCCAATCCAGGGATTGAACCTGGGTCTCCCACATTGCAGACAGGCTCTTTACCATCTGAGCCACCACGGAAGCACTACATCTACAAACGGGTGTCCGAATGAGAAGGTTCGAGTACAGCGAGAGTTGGTGAGGGACAGGGAGGCCTGGCGTGCTGTGATTCATGGGGTTGCGGAAAGTCGGACATGACTGAGCGACTGAACTGAACTGAACTGAACAGCATGTAGAAGAGATGTTTTATGATACAATAAGCCAAACACAGGTGTGGATTCCAACAGTCAAAAGAGGGCTGTGAGTACAGAAATGGAAACATTGATTATCTTCTCCTTCTCTTCTTACCACACACCCCTGCTCTGGCTCCCTGTGTTCATAAAACATGGCAGAAAGCTTTATCCCCCTTTCCTATAGCGCTAAAGTCCTCAATGTTCTTCAAGGCTCATTTTCTCCATCTATGAATGAAGGCTTTACTGAGTGTCTCAGCTTTACTCACCCATGATATTTAGAACTTTAAACAGTGCTGGCTGCCTTCAGTATACATTTATGAATTGATTATATTCTATATTTTGATCATCTCAAATACTGCCGATTTCTGAAAATATCTGTTGAGGTTCTTTGATGGACCGGAACCTGGTGGTCCGGAGTCAACGATGAGAAAGTGAAAGAAGGAGAGAGGCTAATAGTTCCTGGGTTATGCAGCCGGCTTTCACGTTCCAGGAAATCAGCCAGAAATAGAGAGAAAGAAAGAAAGACACGGGGACCCTTTGCTCTGATGGAGCAAAGGTTTTTTAATCAACATGGTGTGGGCATATACACTGTCTTACAAGGTAGTTATTTTCAGAAGGCAATCCATATTAAAGAGAGAGAGTTGTAAACAATTACTTTTACCTTAAGGTTCATAAGAAGGAAGGGGGTACTTATCACCGTATTGAAAAACTAATGAAGGAAATGCCTGGATTCCTCAGCCCCTGCGAGAGGCTTGCCTCTCCTCTTAATTCCTGAATATTCAGGAATTAATAAGGAACAGAGGATTCCTGACAGATCCAAAACAGCACACAGGAAGCCTCCTGTTAAATGCTTCCTGACAAATATCCTCTAACTTAACTACCTCAGAAACAAGTACCCATCCTCTGTCTTCTCCTAGTCAATAGTGATTAGTTTTTTTGTTTTCAGATAGCAGTTACTGCTCTGCACTGCAATAATCCCGTGAGTTCCCTCAAGGGATTAGAAAATGCCTTTCTCTTACTGTATCCCCACCATCTAGCAGAACCTTGCACAGAATTGCTGCTCCATAAGTGTTTGCTGAATGAGTATTCCTTTCCCAGACTCTTGCAGTCCTAAAGATGATTAGCAGCAAAAGGGCTGCCAAAAAAAAAAAAACAAATTTAGATTTAAGTTGGTGTTCAGTCACTCAGTTGTGTCCAACTCTTTGCAACTCCGTGGACTGAAGAACACCAGGCTTCTCTGTCCTTCTCTGTCCTCCTGGAGTTTGCTCAGACTCATGTCCATTGAATTGGTGATGCCATCCCACCATCTCATCCTCTGTTGTCCCCTTCTCCTGCCCTCAATCTTTCCCAGCATCAGGGTCTTTTCCGATGAGTCGTCTCTTTGCATCAGGTGGCCAAAGTATTGGAGCTTCAGCTTCAGCATCAGTCCTTCCAATGAATATTCAGGACTGATTTCCTTTAGGATGGACTGGTTTGATCTCCTTGTTGTCCAAGGGACTCTCAAAAGTCTTCTCCAACACCACAGTTCAAAAGCATCAATTCTTTGGTGCTCAGCCTTCTTTATGGTCCAACTCTTATATCTATACTTGACTACTGGAAAAACTATAGCTTTGACTAGATGGACCTTTGTCAGCAAAATGATGTCTCTGCTTCAGAAGGACCATAAAATTTGTAAGTGACTAAAAGGTCAGGCAAAAAAGGCTTTTCTTTAAAGGGAAGGAATAAACAAGATAAGAAAGACTCAAGGTGAGGAAGTGAGATGAGCAATGATCTGCTCTGAAATGTGGCGTTTTTTCTAGAGTCAACAGATTCTGTAGGGGTTTTTAAGGTTGAGTTTTTCTGGGTCATGTTTGCTCAAGGATGGGATAAGAAGAGGAGCTTAACTAAAATTTGCTTGTCAAGTTAGCAGATATTTCATCTAGATTGGTCAGTGGTTACAAACAATTCAGATAATAATTTATAAGACAAACAGCAAATTTGGAGTGTCTTTGGTCCAGCCATATTTAATGAAGGGGGCATCTAGTTATCTTATTTATGTCATATGAGTAAGGGTGCCTGCCCTACCTGTTCAGTTGCTTCAGTCATGTCCAACTCTTTGTCACCCGATAGACTGTAGCCCACCAGGTTCCTACATCAATGGGATTATCCAGGCAAGAATAGTGGAGTGGGTTCCTGTACCCTCTTCCAGGGGATCTTCCCAACCCAGGGATGGAGCCACCATCTCCTGCATTGCAGGTTGATTCTTTACTGCTGAGCCACCAGGGAAGCCCCATGGTAAGGGTAGTTCTTTGCATTAAACCATTTCTTGGAAGGCTGGAGATTTACTGCCTGTTAGCAGTTTCCAGGAGCATTCAGGTAAAATTTAATACTATCCAGGTAAAGTGATTATTTGGCTTCAAGATCACAATAGCTCTTACCATTTGCCAGGCATTGGGCTTGTTTTATCTCTGACTTTTATGTGGTTAAGCTTATAATTGGTGAACAACTTTCCAGAAAGAAGGAAAAGCAAGAGTGAAGGTCCTGAGGAAAGAAAGAGGAATGAGTCATTTGGGAAGAGAAATAAATCTTGTCAAATGGAATATTAAGGAAAAAACTAAACTAAAAGATTAAGAAAAATAGTATATGATCTCTGGGTGAAGAAGGTATTTAAAGATGAGATTGGAAACGAATTGAAGAAAAGAGCTGGTTTTGACTCTATGACATACAGAGACTTCTATAAATCAAAGAATGTCTGTGCATCAAGTCTTTGTTCTTTGTTTTGCTTTGAGTTCCTGGAGACCAATTTCTATAATTAGGACACTGGGCTCCCACTGCCTTCTGGCTTCTGGACTATACTGGTCTGTGCATGGCACCAGCAGGTCAGAGGAATCCTCTTCCACGGTTCCAGGTTGGACTCCAGTAACATTGTTCCCTCCTGTTGCCTTTCCAGGCCTAGAGAGGGTAACAGCTCCCTGTTGATAATTCTTGGGTGTTTCATTATTCCTCATCTGGTCCCTTAACCAGGCCCATAACTTTGTAAACTCTTTTAATTTAAACCCTTTGGTTGTGCCATCTGTTTTCTGCAGTAGTCCAGATCAAAATATCACAACCAAAACAGCAAGTGACAAAGGGAAAGAAAATGCTCTAACCTGCATTACAGACGAGCTTTTACCAATTTCACAAGCATCAAATGATATAGTCCTTAAAACTATTATGAAAATTAACAATGAATAACTCAGTAAAGATGAACAAGTGACCACAACATTCAGTTCAGTTCAGTTCAGTCGCTCAGTCGTGTCTGACTCTTTGCGACCACAACATTAAAAAACATTAATGTCACCAGATAACTATGCAATAGATACTTGTATGCTTGTAAGCAGAATTTTATGTCAGTTTCTGTGTTTCTTGAATTTCCTACCAAGAATAGCTTTTGTGCTCAGTCGCTCAGTTGTGTCCTACTCTTTTGTGATCCCACGGACTGTAGTACACCAGGCTCCTCTGTCGATAGGATTCTGCAGGCCAGAATACTGGAGTGGGTTGCCATTTCCTCCTCCAGGGGATCTTCCTGACCCAGCTATCAAACCTCCATCTTCTGCATCTCCTGCAATGGCAGGTAGATTCTTTACCTCTTGAGCCACCTGGGAAGAAGAATAGCTATTATAGGAAATTAACATTTTTTTTCTTAACCTAGTAGGTTCCTGGAGGTACAGCCTGTAAGTATGATGGCCCTCAAAATATTGGGTTCTCTGTAGTTTCTCATTCTCGTGAGAATCCACACTCATTCTCCAGAAATTCATCAAAATAAACATTCAGATGTTTCTCCAGGTTGTATAGCTCTGGTGTCTCCTGCTCAAGCTAAATTCATCTTGGTTGTGATGCTCTAGATTCTCCTTTTCCTCCAGATTTCCATGGGGCAGGGTATGCTGTGCCCTCAGTTCTCTGAAAGGATTTTGGACACATGTATCAATGCCACTGTCCTCCTATCTGAGGGAAAATCTACAATACAAATGATGTGAAGAAAATCTAAGTCTCTTTGCCTTTAATAAATTTTATCATTCCCTTGTGGCTCAGCTGGTAAGGAATCTGCCTGCAATGCAGGAGACCTGGGTTCGATCCCTGGGTTGGGAAGATCCCCTGGAGAAGTGAAAGGCTACCCACTCCAGTATTCTGGCCTGGAGAATTCCAGGGACTGTGTAGTCCATGGGATCGCAAAGAATCAGACACGACTGAGTGACTTTCACTATCATTCCTAAAACATAAAAATTTGTCCTTCTTCCCTTACCCTGAAAAAATGAAGGTTCTTTAAGACTGACTATATATATTTAAAAATGATAAAGTAAAATATATTTAAATTAATCCTGCATTTTATAAAGTAAGTAAACATGTATTTTCAGAATTTGCAATGCCTTTTTATTATGCATTAGAGAAATCAATCTCAATTACTGGTATAATTTGTCATGTTAAACCTACACAAGTCCATGGCAGAAATCATCACTGTAAATCTTTATATGTAAATTAGGCTTCTATTGCTTCAAGCCTCATAGAACAATTACTCAGTTTCTTTGAAAGTGTGATTTATTGATCAGCGATTTATAAAGATGGAAAGATGTTAGCTGATTTTCCCTTATAGGTTATTCCATTGGTTGGAGTTTTGATATATGCTTTTCTTTTTTGTAGGCATGTTAGCCATGCAGTGTCATCTGTCATTGAATTCCTCTCTGTGAAGCTGCATACATAATATTGTAGATTCCTGGGTACTTTTTGTTGCTGGTGTTCAGTTGTTCAGTCGTGTCCTACTCTTTGTGACCCCATGGACTGCGGCACACCAGGTTTCCCTGTACTTCACCATCTCCTGGAGCTTGCTCAAACTCATGTCCATCTAGTTGGTGATGCCATCCAACCATCTCATCCTCTGTTGCCCCCTTCTCCTCCTGCCTTCAATCTTTCCCAGCATCAGGGTCTTTCCTCAGGAGTCAGCTATTCACATCAGGCAGTCAAAGTATTGGAGTTTCAGTTTCAGTCCTTCCAAAGAATATTTACAGTTGCTTTCCTGTAGGATTGACTGGTATGATCTTGCAGTCCAAGGGACTCTCAAGAGTTTTCTCCAACACCACAGTTCAAAAGCATCAATTCTTTAGTGCTCAGGCTTCTTAATGGTCCAACTCTCACATCCATATATGATTACTGGAAAAACCATACCTTTGACTATATGGACCTTTGTTGGCAAAGAAATGTCTCTGCTTTTTAATATGCTGTCTAGGTTTCTGATACATTTTCTTCCAAGGAGCAAGCATCTATTAATTTCATGGCTGCAGTCAGTGTGTACAGTGATTTTGGAGCCCAAGAAAATAAACTCTCTGTTTCCATTATTTCCCCATCTGTTTGCTGTGAAGTGATGGGACCAAATGCCATGATCTTCTTTTTTGAAATATTGAGTTTTAAGCCAGCTTTTTCAGTCTCCTCTTTCATCTTCATCAAGAGGCTCTTTAGCTCCTCTTCACTTTTTGCCATAAGGGTGGTGTCATCTGCATATCTGAGGTTATTGATGTTTCTCCTGGCAATCTTGATACAGCTTGTGCTTCATCTAGTCCAGCGTTTCTCATGATGTACTCTGCATATAAGTTAAATAAGCAGGGTGATGATCAATACACAGCCTTAACATACTCTTTTCCCAATTTTGAATGAGTCTGTTGTTATATGTCTGCTTCTAACTGTTGCTTCTTGACCTGCATACAGACTTCTCAGGAGGCAAGTAAGATGGTCTGATACTCCCATCTCTTGAAGAATTTTCCACAGTTTGCTGTGATCCACACAGTCAAAGGCTTTAGCATAGGCAATGAAGCAGAAGTAGAGATTTTTCTGGAATTCTGTTGCTTTTTCTATGATCCAATGGATGTTGGCAAGTTGATCTCTGGTTCCTCTGCCTTTTCTAAACCCAGCTTGAACATCTGGAAGTTCTCGGTTCATGTACTTGCCTTTCAAAAACCTGTTTTTAAAAGTAAGCAATCAAACTAAATACCAACAGATTGTATGAAGTTAAAAGTTATTCATTAATATAACTCTACCTTAGTGATTGGAGTAACTATAAAATAATTAGCTTTGTTTCTCTCTCTCTTTGATTATCAAAATATTTAAAATGTATGGGTGTATAGAATTTTGGGGCAAGTAACAACAAGAGATCTCTTCAAGAAAATTAGAGATTCTAAGGGAATATTCCATGCAAAGATGGGCTCGATAAAGGACAGAAATGGTATGGACCTAACAGAAGCAGAAGATATTAAGAAGAGGTGGCAAGAATACACAGAAGAACTGTACAAAAAAGATCTTCACTACCAAGATAGTCACAATAACGTGATCACTGACCTAGAGCCAGACATCTTGGAATGTGAAGTCAAGTGCGCCTTAGAAAGCATCACTACGAACAAAGCTAGTGGAGGTGATGGAATTCCAGTTGAGCTATTTCAGACCTTGAAAGATGATGCTGTGAAAGTGCTACTCTCAATATGCCAGCAAATTTGGAAAACTCAGCAGTGGCCACAGGACTGGAAAAGGTCAGTTTTCATTCCAATACCAAAGAAAGGCAATGCCAAAGAATGCTCAAACTACCGCACAATTGCACTCATCTCACACACTAGTAAAGTCATGCTCAAAATTCTCCAAGCCAGGCTTTAGCAATATGTGAACCGTGAACTCCCAGATGTTCAAGCAGGTTTTAGAAAAGGCAGAGGCACCAGAGATCAAATTGTCAACATCCGCTGGAGCATGGAGAAAGCAAGAGAGTTCCAGAAAAATATCTATTTCTGCTTCATTGACTATGCCAAAGCCTTTGACTGTGTGGATCACAATAAACTGTGGAACATTCTGAAAGAGATGGGAATCCCAGACCACCTGACCTGCCTCTTGAGAAACCTGTATGCAGGTCAGGAAGCAACAGTCAGAACTGGACATGGAACAACAGACTGGTTCTAAATAGGAAAAGGAGTACATCAAGGCTGTATATTGTCACCTTGCTTATTTAACTTGTATGCAGAGTACATCATGAGGAACGCTGGGCTGGAAGAAGCACTAGCTGGAATCAAGATTGCTGGGAGAAATATCAATAACCTCAGATATGCAGATGACACCACCCTTATGGCAGAAAGTGAAGAGGAACTCAAAAGCCTCTTGATGAAAGTGAAAGAGGAGAGTGAAAAAGTTGGCTTGAAGCTCAACATTCAGAAAACAAAGATCATGGCATCTGGTCCCATCACTGCATGGGAAATAGATGGAAAAACAGTGGAAACGGTGTCAGACTTTATTTTTTTGGGCTCCAAAATCACTGCGGATGCTGATTGCAGCCAGGAAATTAAAAGACGCTTACTCCTTGGAAGGAAAGTTATGACCAACCTTGATCATATATTAAAAGGCAGAGACATTACTTTGCCAACCAAGGTCCGTCTAGTCAAGGCTATGGTTTTTCCCGAGGTCATGTATGGATGTGAGAGTTGGACTGTGAAGAAAGCTGATCGCCGAAGAATTGATGCTTTTGAACTGTGGTGTTGGAGAAGACTCTTGAGAGTCCCTTGGACTGCAAGGAGATCCAACCAGTCCATTCTAAAGGAGATCAATCCTGGGTGTTCATTGGAAGGACTGATGCTAAAGCTGAAACTGCAATACTAGGCCACCTCATGTGACGAGTTGACTCACTGGAAAAGACTCTGATGCTGGGAAAGGTTGGGGGCGGGAGGAGAAGGGGACGACAGAGAATGAGATGGCTGGATGGCATCACCGACTCTGTGGACATGAGTTTGAGTGAACTGCGGGAGCTGGTGATGGACAGGTAGGCCTGGCGTGCTGTGATTCATGGGGTCGCGGAGAGTAGGACACGACTGAGCGACTGAACTGAACTGAACTGAAGGAGGACCTGAGAAAGCAAGATATTTTTAAATGTTAAAAATGTAATAAGAAAAAGAAAGACTCTATAACCTACTATTTATGGTTTCACTACTATAATAAAAAGTCAGATGATTATGTCTCCAAAACATTAATCATCTTTGCTTAAACACAGTTAACTTAGAAACATGCATTTCAGTGAAACTTAATGAAAACTTTGAGTAAAAAGTTGCTGAGAATGTGATTTTGAGAATGACAAATGTTAAGTTAGCTGTTACCCTTTGTTTGGAAACGTAAGCGTCAATATGTTTACAAAACAATTACCAAAAAGTTTAATCCATTCTTATTCTGTGTTTTGATATCTTAAAATTGAATTTTAGACCAATGCAAAGTTATCCTGTCTTTCTTCACCGTTAGGTTGAATTCTGACTCCATTTTGCTCTTTGTTTTAGTCATTATCAATCAAGAGCTGATAATGTTTTGGTAACTGTAACTTTACTGATCTTAGTGCAAACAACACATATATATGTACATACACATTGTGGTTTCTCCTATCCAGTTAGGGAAAATCATCAGAAAGTATTTTATTAGAGTGAATTTATTTCATCCCAGTAAAATAAACGTGATTTTACCACTAATTTTGAAACTGCAGGCAAGATTCCATTCTTTTGCCTATGTGTCCGTGTTTGCTCAGTTGCTTCAGTCTTGTCTGACTCTGCAATCTGTGGACTTTAGCCTTCCATGCTCGTCTGCCCTTGGGACTTCCCAGGCAAGAATACTGGAATGGGTTGAGATGCCCTCCTCCAGGGGATCTTCCCGACCCAGGAACTGAACTTGCATCTCCTGCATTACACGCAGATTTTAACCACTGAGCCACCTGGGAAGCACTTTTCTGCCCATTTTATGTTAATTCAGGATTTAAGAGAAACATCTCAGTCACAGTAAGGGAGCATCTTTACGTCTGATGTGTCTGGGTATCACTGTTTCACTGCATTCACGAGGGATTGGGTATAGCCCTCAGGAAACAAATCCTCAGATGCTCAAGACACTTAAATAAAATGTTATCATATTTGCATATAACCTATGGCTCATACTCCTGTACAATTTAAATAATCTAGATTAGTTATAATGCCTATACAATGTAAATAATAAATGTAATGTAAATGCTATTAAATAGCTGTTGCTGCTGCTGCTGCTGCTAAGTCACTCCAGTTGTGTCCGACTCTGTGCGACCCCATAGACGGCAGCCCACCAGGCTCCCCTGTCCCTGGGATTCTCCGGGCAAGAACACTGGAGTGGGTTGCCATTTCCTTCTCCAATGCGTGAAAGTGAAGTCGCTCAGTCGTGTCCGACTCTTAGTGACCCCATGGACAGCAGCCTACCAGGCTCCTCCATCCATGGGATTTTCCAGGCAAGAGTACTGGAGTGGGGTGCCATTGCCTTCTCCAAATAGCTGTTGCTGCTGCTAAGTCACTTCAGTCGTGTCCGACTCTGTGTGACCCCATAGACGGAAGCCCACCAGGCTCCCCCGTCCCTGGGATTCTCCAGGCAAGAACACTGGAGTGGGTTGCCATTTCCTTCTCCAATGTGTGAAAGTGAAAAGTGAAAGTGAAGTTGCTCAGTCGTGTCCGACCCTTAGCGACCCCACAGACTGCAGCCTACCAGGCTCCTCCATCCATAGGATTTTCTAGGCAAGAGTACTGGAGTGGCTTGCCATTGCCTTCTCCGCCAAATAGCTGTTAGTGCAAGGCAAATTCAAGCTTTGCTTTTTGGAACTTTCTGGAATGCTTTTTCCAAATATTTTAAATTCATGATTGATTAACTCCATGAGTGCAGAACCTGCAGATACAGAAGGGCCAGCTGTGGTTATATTTCCTGTCTAACACCTTTTCCCTAAGTGTTACAGAGAAAGCCATTTCCAGTTCTGAGTTTTCCTGTCCAATCAGAAAAAGGCTCATCTTCTCTTCCCTCACACCATTACTTCCATTTGCCAGAGAGACAGGGAGGAAGCTGTGTGACATCACTGATTTTGTGTATTTATGTCTAACTCTTACCCAGAGAGCTGCAGCAGCTTACTGGGTTTTATATTCTAATTTTCAAGGTAGATTCAGATTTCAGGTGTCTTGACTACTTGACTTAAACCTGTCACACTTATTAGCCCCCTACAAAAATTCAGTCCCCTGTGAAACACTTGAAACATGGTTTCTAGCTCTTTCTTGAGAAACCATAATTTAGATAATCTGAGTATTATCCAATGGGAGATTTAGTTGAATTTACCGGTTTCTACTAGAAAACATGGTAATTGAAGTTGATCCAGAGAGCTATGTCAGAACAAAGGAGTTCTGCTGCAATATTACCAAGAGGTTTCATTTAAAGCAAACTGGGAAAGTTCTGGGCTGCAATGAGTATTTCAACTGTCAAGTTCTAAGAGGAAATTTATTAACGATATGCACAATTGATGTAACAGACTATGCAAGAGGGAAATATCTGCTTTGACTACTCTAGTTTGACACAAAGGCATGATTTTTGTAGCTTTTAAGCTTCTAAATAAGTGATTAGAAATGCTCCTTTCAAATAGCCATGCATGTATATCCTCCTATCATTTATTTTCCATTTCTGCTTTCTTACTTTCTACCCTCCTATGAATGAGCAAATCCTTTGGAAATAGTTAAGAATAAGTAAGATAAGAGCAAGGAAAACAAGAAAGAGGTAAGGAACACTCTCTTAAAAATGTATAATGTTAAGTTGCAAGATAAAAAGTTCTTTTTGGAATTTGCTGTTAAATGCAGCTAAACCTTAAATTTAGTAATTTTGCTTTGCAGCAGCATTTTAAACTTGAAAGTATGGCATAGGTGATTCAGCAACACAAAGCAGCTTTGGGAAATGGACATCTGAATATATCTTATTTTGTTCTAAACTCAGCAAACCAAACCTATTTATTTAATTCCTTATTCCTCCCACTAAGTGTTGCAGATTCTCTGGATTATATGGTCTTAAAGCATGTAAGGAAAGGAAAAGTATTCAACCACAGGTTTAAACTGTTGTCAATATTATACATCAAATCCTCTCTCCAGAATCAAGTAACTGCTGGCTTAATATGTCAGTCGATATTTGCTACTAAAAATCTTTAAAATCTCTATGAGTACTTTTTCATATATAAACAGGTATCAAAGAAAACATGTGGGGATAAACACTGATCTTTTCTACTGTTGTAAACAAGAGAATTGCTAAATAAAATCGTTCAAAGGGCACGATGTAAATACATTGAAGATATACAGCTACTAGAGAAATACAGTGACTAATCTTCAAGTAAGATTCTTTGGTGAAAAAGACTGTTTCATCAAGTTAAGGCTGCACAAAATACTTCAGCTGTTTTCTCACCTAAATCAAATGTCATTATAGATGATATTTTCATTTATTTCCCCTGTTCTTCCTATTATTTTGAATGCCCTTATGGTTTCTAGGCAACCATGCTAATACTTCTCTTTTAAAACTCTACTGCACAGGAATACTACTCTTAAAAAAGATTGGTGGCCTTCCTCCGAATATTTTAAGTCAGAAATAAATGCTAACCAGAAAAGAAGAAAAATATCACAATTATAAGCATCAGTTTTGAATGTTATGGTGCAGAAAGTTAAATAATGGGTATCCTGTACATCATGAGCCCCACAATGACCCAAGAAAGAGGAAGAAGGTACAGGCGGGCAAGATCAATCGGGCAAGATGGTCTGCTTGCAAATTGGCACAGGCTGTAATGGAAGACGCATTGTTTCCTTACATTTACTTTTCAGAAAACAGAAAAATGATCATGAGGTATGAGGCAGAAATAGGATGATTTTGGCTTAATGAAATTTTTTAATGATTAGGATCGGCTGCAGGGGGTTAGACTAATTCAAAGGCAGTGAAATCTGTAATTGTATGTGTTTAAGGGAGATGACAGTCTTATGTATGTCACTGGACCCCCACATCCCTTCTTGGGTTCTCATAGGCATGTTGACTTGAATGTGCCTTCAAACAAGCTCTGAATCTTCCACCCCTGCTCTTCCTCCCTGCTTTTCCAGTCTCAGCGGCCATTGTTCAGGCTGAAAATCAAAAAATCACCTGTAACTCCTCCTTTCTGTTTCTCATCTTTCACATCCAATATAACAGCAAATCCTTTGGCTTAACATGCATTTTAAAAGCAGACTGTTCCTCGTCACTTTTCTCCATTTATCATTTCCTACATCCATCAACCCCCATCTCTATCTGCTGTCGTCACTTGCTTGGGTTGTTGCGATGGCTCCTTAGTCATGTCCCTGCTTCTACATGGGGTCCCTGAAGCCTATTCTCTTCAAGGACATCTTGTAAAAAAACCATAACCAATCATGTTAGTCTTTTGTTCAGATCCCTCTGATAACATATCATTCCACTTGGAATAAAACCCAAAGTTCATATATATTAAAACTGAGCTTCATGTTGTTGTTTGTGTGAGTGACTCACTCACATCACTTTTTACTTCTCCTTTTTCCTTTTGGTTCAATCTCTGGAAGCATGAGATAGACCGTAGACACCAACACATTCTTGCCATGAGGTCTCTATTCTCAATGCTCCTTCTGCCTGAAATGTTATTCCCCAGTTATCTACGTGGTTTTATCTCTCATTTCAGTTAAAGCTCTGCTTAAATGTCAGCTTATCAAAAGAGACCTTCCCCAAATTCTCTTTATAACGTATTACAACCATTACCCGTCACCTCTATTTCCTTTCTCTTTATAGCATCATCAACATTCAGAAAACGAAGGTCATGGCATCTGGTCCCATCACTTCTTGGGAAATAGATGGGGAAACAGTGGAAACCGTGTCAGACTTTATTTTTTTGGGCTCCAAAATCACTGCAGATGCTGATTGCAGCCACGAAATTAAAAGACGCTTACTCCTTGGAAGGAAAGTTATGACCAACCTTGATCATATATTAAAAGGCAGAGACATTACTTTGCCAACCAAGGGTCCGTCTAGTCAAGGCTATGGTTTTTCCCGTGGTCATGTATGGATGTGAGAGTTGGACTGCGAAGAAAACTGATCACCGAAGAATTGATGCTTTTGAACTGTGGTGCTGGAGAAGACTCTTGAGAGTCCCTTGGACTGCAAGGAGATCCAACCAGTCCATTCTAGAGGAGATCAATCCTCGGTGTTCATTGGAAGGACTTATGCTAAAGCTGAAACTCCAATACTTTGGCCACCTCATGTGACGAGTTGACTCACTGGAAAAGACTCTGATGCTGGGAGCAATTGGGGGTAGGAGGAGACGGGGACGACAGAGAATGAGGTGGCTGGATGGCATCACCAACTCGATGGACATGAGTTTGAGTGAACTCCGGGAGTTGGTGATGGACAGGGAGGCCTTTCGTGTTGTGGTTCGCTAAGAGTCAGACACGACTGAGCGACTGAACTGAACTGAATATGTTATACTTCTGTTTACTTTTTTAGCATCTGAATATCATGACTTTATCATTCTATAATCTCTTGTTTGACACTCTATTCTGAGACCCCAAAATGTGGTGTCCCATAGATGATGCTCAAAGAATATTTTTTTGATAAATGTTATTAGAAGCATTTCAGCATGATCAAGAGATTAGAGTATGCGAAGTTACTTCAATCGTGTCCAATTCTCTGCAACCTTATGGATTTCTCTGTCCATGGGGCTCTCCAGGCCAAAATACTGGAGTGGGTTGCTATCTCCTTCTCCAGGGGATCTTTCCAACCCAGGGATTGAGCCACATCTCTTGCAATGGCAGGTAGATTCTTTACCACTGAGCCACCAGGGAAGCCCAATAAGGTTTCTTATAAATCTGCAGTTCTCCTATCACCACCAAGAGATATATTTTGCTTATTCTCTAGATTAGTTATCTTTTGCAAATTAACTTGGGTATTTTCTTTAATTTTTTCTGAAAGTACTTGCTCTTTGTGTTCCAACACCCCCAAATTTCTTATGAAGCTCATTAATTTTATGGAACTATTTATGACTACCAGGTTGTTATGTTACAAAATGTTAGATTCATTTTAGTTCCCCTGTCATTACCATCTTAACCATTTAACTTCTTTTCCTGAGGAGCCTTCTGAGCACAGTTATAAGAGAGTTATAATGACTCTTTAGCAGGTAACTTTGCCAGTAGGATTGCCATTCAAAACTGTTTATCATAGTAGTTTTAACTTACCAGAGATACAAATGTTGTTATTAGCTCTCCAGGTTCTTACTTCAGGGTGTATATAAGACTAGTTTTTTATTTTGAAATTTTCAATTTCTCTCACAGGCATATGAAGCTAAGACAACTTGCTTTAGATGGATTCTTAAAAACTGGTGGGATATAGTTTTCATATAGATCAGAAAGTTGCTTTCCAGATAAATATATGTTACATTGTTTTCACTGAGAGCCCAAGATGATCTAAAGATATGGAAGTGGCAGAGAATAAAGAGCTAAGTATCGCTAAGTGGTATCACATATTTATTCATCAATCTTAAAAATTTATTTATATTCATTGTAAATATGAACACCTATTCTGGACCACAAAAATGCCTGGTGGTAGAGTGACTTTAAGAAATTTTCCATCTGTCTGTGATGCATATAACTGGATCTGACACAATGTGTCAGACACATTCTAATTGAAATAAAGTTGATTTACAGCATTGAGCCAGTCTCTACTGTACAGCAAGGAGACTCAGTTATACACAGATAGATATTCTTTTTTATATTGTTTTCCATTTTGGTTTATCACAGCATACTGAATATAATTCCCTGTGCTATACAGTAGGACCTTGTTGTTTATCCAAGATGTATATAATAGTTTCTATCTGCTCATCTCTAACTCCAAGTCCGCCCTCCCTCACCCCTTCTGCCTTGGCAACCATGAGTCTGTTCTCCACGACACACTATGTTTTATGTCACAGTTGCAGTGAGTACAAGTTGTAGGGATTGAAAGAGGTCTTTTTTTTTTCTCTGTTCACTTACAGTGAATGCTGATTTTTCAGCTCTGTTGTGGAAATAAAGCATTTGCTTATGAGCAGGTTGTGTGTGTGTATGTGTTAGTCCCTCAGTTGTGTCCAATTCTTGGCGAACCCATAGACTATAGCTTGTCAGGCTCCTCTGTCCATGGAATTCTCCAGCAAAAATACTGGAGTGTGTAGCCATTCCCTTCTCCAGGGCATCTTCCCAACCCAGGGATGGAACCCAGGTCCCTGCTTTGCAAGCAGATTCTTTAACCTCTGAGCGACCAAGGAAGCCCCATAAGCAGGATATTACAAAATAATGCTTACATGGAAGAATGGTCATTGCAGTGAATATAATGCTCAGTTTGGGATTGGAAATGATGTGCTACTTCCTCGTCACAAAGGAAATAACTTCCTGGTAACATAATTCAGGCCTTCCCTGGTGACTCAGATTGTAAAGAATCTGCCTGCCATGTGGGAAACTCAGATTCAATCTTCTCTGGGTCAGGAAGATCCCCTGTAGAAGGGAATGGCTGCCTACTCCAGTGGGCTTCCCTGGTAACTCAGCTGGTAAAGAATCTACCTGCAATGCAGGAGATTCCAGTTTGATTCCTGGGTTGGGAAGTTCCCCTGAGGAAGGGATAGGCTACCCACTCCAGTATTCTTGCCTGGAGAATCCCCATGGACAGAGAAACCTTGTGGGCTACAGTCCATGGGGGTCACAAAGAGTCAGACATGACTGAGCGACTAAGCACACACACACCTACTCCAGTATTCTTGCCTGGAGAGTTTCATGGACAGAGGAACCTGGCAGGCTACAGTCCATTGGGTTACAAAGAGTCAGAACACAACTGGGAGACTACAGCATAATTTAACTAGTAACCGATGATTTCACATTGATGTATTGTCCACCTGGTCATTTATTCTTTGTTTCTCTGGTGATAGTAAAGTATACCGAGAGTGGATTGATCTTACATGAGACCGTGTGGTGAAACATAAGCTTCATTCAGTAGAACTGAGTACCAGTTCCCACTTTAACATTAACCTATCAACTGACAGCCTGTCTTTCATGGAAAAATAACCTTCCTTGGGTTGTGTTATCTTTATCTGATTAATAAAAGGGCTGAATAAAATCATCTCCAAGTGAACTCACTGGCCACATCTTGTTCTAAAATGTGACATTCAAAGGGGAACTAGTGCAAGTGACTCAAAAGTACCTTCATTTTTTTTCACTCAGACCTAGTTCTTTTTCAATGAAAAGCACAAATTTCAACCCCAATCTGTCGAAAACTCTAGCCAATCCTGTCCATAAAAAAACCTTTCTGTGACGATGGAAATGTTCCATAGCTGTACTGTTCAATATGGTACCACCAGTCACATTGGTCAGATTTAGCACTTAAAACTACTCTAGAGCAACAAAGGAACCAATTTTAGATGTTATTTAATTTCATTAATTCTCATGTAAATGCTTCCCACTGGTAAAGAATCAGACTGCAATGTGGGAGACCCGGGTTTGATCCGTGGGTTGGGAAGATCGCCTGGAGAAAGGAAATGCTACCCACTCAAGTATTCTGGCCTGGAGAATTCCATGACTGTATACATGAGACTAGTGACTAACTTATTGGGCAGCACATCTAAAGCCACTATGTATAGGGACTTCCCTGGAGGTCCAGTGGTTAAGACTCTGTGCTCCCAATGCAGGGGGTGGGGGTTTGACCCCTGGTTGGCTACTAAGATTCCACATGCCTCCCAGTATGGCCAAAAATAAATTAATTAATAAAAATTGAAAAAATTACCAACAGGATTTGCAACACACGTGACAAAAGGTTAATATTAAAAATAAAGACACTGTACAATTAATATAAGAAGGATATGATAACATGTAAGTTTTTTTAAAAAAAGCCAGTGTTCATCGGATATGTTTTCTGTTCTGCATTTCTACTTTAATAAAGCAGTATCATTTGTACAATGAAATGGAAACTAGGATGCTAGTAAAAGAAAAGCATTTAGAGCACATTGTGCATAATGGAAATTATCACCCACCATTGCTTTGCTTTTACCATATGTGTTCAATGGCATTTATATAAATTGGAAAGGATCATTTCTTTTATTAGCATTTTAAGTCAGTAGAGTAATACTTTTTAGTGTGTTCCACTCGTTTTTTCTTGAATATGTGAAAATGTCATTGAAGCTTAAATTAGGAAGGTACTTTAAAGGTCATGAGATTAGTGTATCCTTTCCATTTCTTTGTAGGGTATCATATATTCTATTTTTCAGAGTTTTTAACCTGTATAAATATGCATTAAATAAAATTAACTTCGAGTAAATAAGTGAAAATGACTTCATATTTCAAAAACTTGAAAATATTATAGATACACTTCAACAGGACTTCCCTGATGGCTCAACTAGTAAAGAACCCACCTGCCAATGCAGGAGGTATAAGAGATATACATTCAATCCCTGAGTCAGGAATATCCCCTGGAAGAGGAAATGGCAACAACCCACTTCAGTGTTCTTGCTTGGGAAATCCCATGGACAGAAAAGCCTGGTGGACAATAGTCTATGGACCACAAAGAATAGGACACAACTGAGTGTGCATGCATGCACACACACACACACACACACACACACACACACACACAGTGTTTCTGAATTGTTTTCGGAAGAGACAATTATATGCTTCAATTCAGTTCAGTTCAGTTTGCACTCAGTCGTGTCCGACTCTTTGCGACCCCATGAATCACAGCACGCCAGGCCTCCCTGTCCATAACCAACACCCGGAGTTCACTCAAACTCACGTCCATCAAGTCGGTGATGCCATCCAGCCATCTCATTCTCTGTCGTCCCCTTCTCCTCCCGCCCCCAATCCTTCCCAGCATCAGAGTCTTTTCCAGTGAGTCAGCTCGTCGCATGAGGTGGCCAAAGTATTGCAGTTTCAGTTTTAGCATCAGTCCTTCCAATGAACACCCAGGATTGATCTCCTTTAGAATGGACTGGTTGGATCTCCTTGCAGTCCAAGGGACTCTCAAGAGTCTTCTCCAGCACCACAGTTCAAAAGCATCAATTCTTTGGAGATCAGCCTTCCTCACAGTCCAACTCTCACATCCATACATGACCACTGGAAAAACCATAGCCTTGACTAGACGGACCTTTGTTGGCAAAGTAATGTCTCTGCTTTTTAATATACTATCTAGGTTGGTCATAACTTTCCTTCCAAGGAGTAAGCGTCTTTTAATTTCATGGCTGCAATCAGCATCCGCAGTGATTTTGGAGCCCCCCAAAATAAAGTCTGACACTGTTTCCACTGTTTTTCCATCTATTTCCCATGCAGTGATGGGACCAGATGCCATGATCTTTGTTTTCTGAATGTTGAGCTTCAAGCCAACCTTTTTCACTCTCGTCTTTCACTTTCCTCAAGAGGCTTTTGAGTTCCTCTTCACTTTCTGCCATAAGGGTAATGTCATCTGCATATCTGAGGTTATTGATATTTCTCCCAGCAATCTTGATTCCAGCTCGTGCTTCTTCCAGCCCAGCATTCCTCATGATGTACTCTGCATATAAGTTAAATAAGCAGGGTGACAATATACAACCTTGACGTACTCCTTTTCCTATTTGGAACCAGTCTGTTGTTCCATATACAGTTCTGACTGTTGCTTCCTGACCTGCATACAGGTTTCTCAAGAGGCAGGTCAGGTGGTCTGGTATTCCCATCTCTTTCAGAATGTTCCACAGTCTATTGTGATCCACACAGTCAAAGGCTTTGGCATAGTCAATGAAGCAGAAATAGATGGTTTTCTGGAACTCTCTTGCTTTCTCCATGATCCAGCGGATGTTGGCAATTTGATCTCTGGTGCCTCTGCCTTTTCTAAAACCTGCTTGAACATCTGGGAGTTCACGGTTCACATATTGCTGAAGCCTGGCTTGGAGAATTTTGAGCATGACTTTACTAACGTGTGAGATGAGTGCAATTGTGCGGTAGTTTGAGCATTCTTTGGCATTGCCTTTCTTTGGGATTGATTATTATTATATGTTTAATAAATCAGTAATAAAATATGAAAACAAATACCTCAAAATACGCATTTGTGACCAATGTGCTGTTGTCATTGTCTTTTTTTTTCTTTTATAAAAGTATAGTGTATGCTGTAACTCTGAAATATATTCCAGGAATTCAACAGATGAGAATAATAACCATGTAAATAAACACAAAAGCATCTACAAATGTTTGTTGAATACCTATCTTGTGCCTAGTATTCTAAAAAATATAGAGAAAAATATTATATTTTCTCTGTTTCAAGAAGTTCACAGATTAATGAAGAGACAAGAAGAACTATTCAATAAATCAAAAATTATTCCAATATTTAAACTGGTTTTTCCAGTAGTCATGTATGGATCTGAGAGTTGAACCATCAAGTAGGCTGAGCACTGAAGAATTGATGCTTTCGAACTGTGGTGCTGGAAAAGACTCTTGAGAGTTCCTTGGGCAACAAGGAAATCAAACCAGTCAGTCCTAAAGCAAATCAGTCCTGAATATTCATTGGAAAGACTGATGCTGAAGCTGAAGCTTGGCCACCTGATGTGAAGAGTCAGCTTATTGGAAAAGACCCTGATGCTGGGAAAGGTTGAAGGCAAGAGAAATGGGTGGCAGATGATGAGATGGTTAGATAGCGTCACCAACTCAATGGACATGAATTTGAGCAAACTCTGGGAGATAGTGAAGGACAGCAAAGCCTGGCATGCTGCAACACCCCTGGGGTCTCAAAGAGTCAGACATGCCTTAGTGACTGAACAACAATGGTGTGAGTTATGCACAATGAGGAAATTTCAAACATAAAGCTAGTTTTCTTCTTGGTATATTTGCTGAGTCATTGTACCATTGATACTAAGGAGGTAGGGAACTAAGCCAACTGTTACTAAAAGACAGAGTGAGAACTCCTGCAGAGAACTTGAAATAATCAGGGAAAAGAATGGTTGGAAATGGCAGTATTTACCAGATTTTGTAGATGGGAAAGTCAGAGAGCTGCTTCCTCCACATTATTTTATCAAGAAGTTAAGGAGTTTCCCGGCGCCCCCTCAGATATGCTCTTGCTTCCCTGGTGTTCAGATGGTAAAGCGTCTGCCTGCAATGCAGGAGACCTGGGTTCAATCCCTGGGTTGGGAAGATCCCCTGGAGAAGGAAATGGCAACGCACTTCAGTACTCTTGCCTGAAAAATTCTGTAGACAGAGGCTACAATCCAAGGGGTTTCAAAGAGTCGGACATGACTGAGCGACTTCACTTTCATACCTAAGGATCAGGGATTAAGCTCGGAAGGAAATTTATGACCAACCTAGATAGCATATTAAAAAGCAGAGACATTACTTTGCCAACAAAGGTCCGTCTAGTCAAGGCTATGGTTTTTCCAGTGGTCATGTATGGATGTGAGAGTTGGACTGTGAAGAAAGCTGATCGCCGAAGAATTGATGCTTTTGAACTGTGGTGCTGGAGAAGACTCTTGAGAGTCCTTGGACTGCAAGGAGATCCAACCAGTCCATTCTAAAGGAGATCAGTCCTGGGTGTTCATTGGAAGGACTGATACTAAAGCTGAAACTCCAATACTTTGGCCAACTCATGCAACGAGTTGACTCACTGGAAAAGACTCTGATGCTGGGAAAGGATTGGGGGGCGGGAGGAGAAGGGGATGACAGAGAATGAGATGCATGGATGGCATCACCGACTCTCTGGACATGAATTTGAGTGAACTCCGGGAGTTGGTGATGGACAGGGAGGCCTGGCGTGCTGTGATTCATGAGGTTGCAAAGAGTTGGACATGACTGAGCGACTGAACTGAACTGAACTGAATGAGTGTTACTGGTAGTAATTTAGTTCAGACCCATTTCAACTTTCTATTAGATTGAGAGATTGATCAAGGGGTGATCCCTGTCAGCATCACCCTCAACTGATTAAAAAGTTTGGTTGTAGAACCACATTCATCTGACTGCACTCTGCATTGCTTCATTTTCTGGCTAGGTAGAGTAGAATTGAGCAATTATGATGGACTTGTACTTAATGAAGACTTAACAAACATTAATATTGTCAGAACATAATCCAGTGCTGGTAATATGTGTATCCCAGAGTGTTAAGATTTTTAATTAATCTGAACAACGTGTACTTGCAAGGATCTATATGTTGTGACAGTGTCTAGGCCACTTTTTTATATTGAAAGAATCTCCAAGCTAGAGCTCATCTAATTGAGATTGTCGTCTAATCAGAGAGAAAATTGAATGCACTAAGAGTTTTGATATGCCTAAGTCCCCTAATGACATGTTTGTTTCTCATATGGCAAATTTTCATGATGTCAAATTCACTGATAGAGGATCACATTTGTATCCAGTCAGAATTAATGTGATCATGTCATTACAGACATCGCCTTTAATTTACCCAATGTTGATTTAAAAAGAAGCCCAAAGTTCTGAGCTCATATGTTTATCTTGATCTTCTATCTTGTTTTGTAGATTTAGCACCACTGGTCATTCTGATAAATCAGTCCACACTAGGTAACAATCAGAGTTCATCTAAAGACTCTGAAATCATATGCAAGACTTTGTTGTATATATCTACTTGCATTTATCTGGTGAAAGAAACCCTCTAAACAGTTAATATCCTTGCTTTAGATATGTAAACACTTTAATGTAATAAATCTCAGGTCAGTAAAAGCAATATACTGAGATCCTATAAGCAGACCAAACTTAGCA
Source organism: Moschus berezovskii (assembly GCF_049115385.1). NCBI lineage: Eukaryota > Metazoa > Chordata > Mammalia > Artiodactyla > Moschidae > Moschus > Moschus berezovskii. Next base: position 5,065,108 of record NC_142487.1, on the reverse strand, counting down.
ACAAGGTAATAGTTATTTTATCTTTTGAGGAAAATCACCATTAGATACCAGCTCATTTTTTCAAGACAAAAGTGAAGATACTGACTTAAGTCTTTTTTCTCAAACTGAAATTCATAATGTGGAACATTTGCATCTGATGTATCTAAAAACTGACTTATCTTTTTAAAGTGTAATATTATTTAACATCTTTATTTAGATATAATTCATCTACCATAAAATTTGGGCTTCCCCAATAGCTCAGTGGTAAAGAATCCACCTGTCAATGCAGGTGATGTGGGTTTGATCCCTGGGTTGGAAAGATACCTTGGAGAAAGAAATGGCAACCCATTTCAGTATTCTTGCCTGGAGAATCCTATGGTCAAAGAAGCCTGGTAGGCGATAGTCTGTGGGGTAGCAAAAGGATCAGACATGACTTAGCAAATAAACAACAACAACCATAAAATTTACCAATTTAAAGTATATAATTCAAATGTTTCTAGTGTATTCACAGAATTGTGTAACCATTGTTACTTTGTTAGTTGCTAAGTTGTGTCTGACTCTTTGTGACCTCATCGCCTGCAGCACACCAGGCTTCCCTGTCCTTCACTATCTCCCGGAGCTTGCTCAAACTCATGTCCCTTGTGTCCATAATGCTATTCAACCATGTCATCCTCTGCTGCCCCCTTCTTCTGATGCCTTCAATCTTTCCCACCATTGGGGTCTTTTCCAATGAGTAGGCTCTTTGCATCGGGTGACCAAAGTACTGGAGCTTCAGCATCAGCATCAGTCCTTTCAATGAATATTCAGGATTGATTTCCTTTAGGATTGCTTGTTTTGTCTCCTTGCTGTCCAAGGGACTCTTAAGAGTCTTCTCCAACATCACAATTAGAAAGTATCAATTCTTTGGTGCTCAGCCTTTCTTTAGGATCCAGTTCTCACATCCGTACACGACTACTGGAAAAACCATAGCTTTGACTATATGGACCTTTGTCAGAAAAGTGATGTCTTTGCTTTTTAATATTTTAATAGGTTTGTCATAGTTTTCCTTACAAGGAGTAAATATCTTTTAATTTCATGGCTGCAGTAACCATGACTGATTAGTAGTCAGTCTTCATTCTCCCAACCTCCAGCCCTTGCAACCACTAATCTACTTTCTTCTCTATAGATTTGCCTATTCTGGACATCTCATAAGTGTAATCATATAACATGTGCTCTCTTATAGCTGACTTCTTTCACTGAGCATAGTTTTTTTTTCAGTCCGCATCCAATTTTATTCTAGAGTAGTATCTATTGTGTGAATGGACTAGTTTTATTTATCCATTTATCTGTTAATGGATATTTAGGTTGTTTCCACCTTTCATTATTATGAAAGATAACTTTCAATTATTATGAGTTATAATGCTGTTATGAACATAAAGGTTCAAGTTATATGTAGACATGTCTCTTCATTTCTCTTAGGAATGGGATACCAAGGAGTGTAATTGCTGGGTCATATGGTTAAGTCTAGGTTTAACATTTTGCAGGACTGCCAAACTCCTTTACAGCATGGCTGCACCAATTTACACTCTCACCAGCAAAGTATGAAGTTTCCAAGTTCTCCACATCCACATTAGCTACGACAACTCAACAGTTGTTATTGTCTGTCCTTTTTATTAAAGTAATCATCCTAATGGCGTGTAGTGGTATCTCAATGTAGTTTTAATTTGCACTAATGTTAGTGCTTTTCTTCATTTCAAATTCCCTGAATCAGATTCTGTCTAAATACAGTGATATAAATAAATTGAATTCTAGCTTCCAATCCAGTCTAATCAGTGCTGAACTTTAAACAGAATAAAAATGCTGTAAACTTGGATACAAGCAGATATTTATCTTGCTACAAATAAAATTATTGCCTGGAAGCTACTAAAAAGACTCCCCACAGCAAATTGTTTGATTTTTAACACCAGGCCATCCTTAGAAGACAATAATAGTTCTTTTCTTTAGCCATTCTCTTCATGTTTGTAAATTTCAAATTATTTCATTACATAAAGATGTTAATGTATTATTTACAAAATTGTGGACCTGTGTTCTCTTGTGGACCACCCTGCGCTGTTCGTTTCATAGGAAATAGTTTCTTGATTGTATTTTCATCAGGGCATTGCTTCAGATGGCTTTACAATTTTCAAAAATCATAAATGTTCCAATGCAGCTTCACTTATAGCCTGCTGAATGTGTTTACTGTCCTGTATTTTAGACACCTGTACCTTGAAAGGAGCCGCTGTGCAAGGCACAGCCTACTGAGTTATTTTCAAAATACAGAGTATAGGGAAAAGGTTGTCAGCAATGGAAAAAAAAAAGTTATGAACTGCACTAGTTAGTAATACAGGGTGTAAAAACTATATTTCCAGACTTTTAGTTCAACTTGTTTTTCTATCTAATTTTCAAAATCTTTACCTGAATGTTCCATCCCTTAAAAATGAACAGCACCTACCATAACAGACATCTCACTCCATATCTGTTCATTTAACCGATTTTTGCTTCCTAAAAACCATTTCAGATAATTCATTATGTCTTTCTCTTTAATATGACTACTAGCAGCCCATAAATATTTACTCATAAGAAGATGCATGGTACTTCGTAGATCATGACCTATGAATACTAGAACAGCTGGTCAAAGGGATTCATAGATGCAATATGTTTTCTTATGCTCTTAAGTTCTAAAGGAGAAAAGAAAAGAACTAATAAGAAAAAACTATAAAATACTGTTACATACTGTGGTATGTTATTTTGGTATCATGCTTGACATTCTTCTAAAGAAGGTATAAAATTTACATCATGTATGCAAGCTCATGTAACATGATTGCCATCATAATAACATTTATTGATAATTTCTATACAATAAGCATTTTGCAAATGTAATACAGCTGAGCAACTCAACAAAAACAATTCACCTAAAAAAAAGCAACACTTTGAGAAAAGTGCGCTTCCCCTGTGGCTCAGTGGTAAGGAATCTACCTGCAATGCAGGAGACACAGGTTCAGTCGATGGTCAGGAAGATCCTCTGGAGAAGGAAATGCCAACCCACTCCAGTATTTTTGCCTGGGAAATCCCCCGGAGAGAGGAGACTGGCGGGCTACAGTCCATGGGGTCTCAAAAAAGTCAGACATGACTTAGCCACTAAACCAGCACCACCGTGAGACAAATACTGCTAAGCACTATTAGGACCTGTACATTTTACAAAGACATTTAATTAAGCAAGCAAGTGATCCTCACAACTTCAAACACCAGAGGGGCAGAGTCAGTATTAAAACCCAGGCAATCAGGTTCTAGAGTCTGTTCTCTTAAATGCCAAGGAATAGTGCCTCTACATAAAACTAAAATATTGATTTTACATTTCTCATTCTGAAGGAACAATTGAACATTAACATTTACCCACTTCTCTCCCTTTTAAGGGCTTCCCTTGTGGCTCAGAGGTTAAAGCGTCTGCCTCCAATGCAAGAGACCCAGGTTCGATCCCTGGGTCGGGAGGATCCCCTGGAGAAGGAAATGGTAACCCACTCCAGTATTCTTGCCTGGAGAATCCCATGGACGGAGAAGTCTGGTAGGCTACAGTCCACGGGGTTGCAAAGAGTCGGACACGACTGAGCGACTTCACTTCCCTTCTTCTCCCTTATAAAATCCCAAGAAAAATACAGTGAAAATGGATGAGAAGAAAAAAAAACTAACAATACTGGAAAAAATGATCTAGAAGAGCATAGATAATTTTATGAATTTCTGAAAAAGAAAACTAGACGGAAGTACAATGACAGTCTTCAAAGGAGAAATCACAGTCCAGGAAACACTGCAGAGAAACCTACAGTAAAGGTGAGGGCGTGTTTCCCAGGCACTGAGCTCAGCTTGGAGATTCATAGGACAAGTATAGGGAGTATGCATTCAGACCCATGATTGAAAGGTAAGCTGAAGAAGAGCTCTGATGCCAGCCAACCTCCTGACCTCCACCCTTACAGAGTGACTACAGGATCAGGGGTTTCCAGGGTAAATCTAGGATGACACTGACAAAAATAATATGGGATCATTTGCCTGGGGAATGCTAGGCTTTTAGGTTGGGAACCAAGACTCTAGAGTAAAGACATCTTAATTCTGGCACTGAAAGTGGAGTGCAGTGCACGTTCTCCCTAAAGCAAAGAAGCACGTGGATGCTTACACCCCTTGCACATCGCTGACAGCCAGTGTGGAAGCCAGGAGCAAATATGTCTAAAAGTGTCCTGAGGAAATCCAGAACAGATCCTAAGAGTTTCAGCATTATTATTCATTCATAAATATGGATGGATTAGCAGGATTACCAAACAGTTGAGAAAGCACCAAAGAGAAGGACCAAGATAAATAAACTGAAGAACTGAACCTGGAAGGAAAGAGATTATATACATTATTTACATAGAAAAAAACTAGGATATAGAATTAAACAGAGAGTGGAGAATATCAGAGAAAAGTAAAGGGATGGAGGATCGATCTAGGAAACTTGGTATTTATCAAGTAATAGGACCATGCAGGGAGAAGGCAATGGCAGCCCACTCCAGTACTCTCGCCTGGAAAATCCCATGGACGCAGGAGCCTAGTAGGCTGCAGTCCATGGGGTCGCTGAGAGTCGGACACGACTGAGAGCAGGACCACGAAAAGAATCCTCAGAATGTGCAGACAGGCATAGTGAAAGAAAGTGCAATTTCCATTTTCTTGATGAGGAAGAAAGATAAGGCTTCCCTGGTAACTCAGTCAGTAAAGAATCTGTATGCAATGCAAGAGACCACCTGCAATGCAGGAGACATAGTTTCCATCCCTGGGTCCGGAAGATCTCTTGGAGAAAGAAATGGCAACCCACTCCAGTATTCCTGTTTGGGAAATCCCATGGACAGAGGAGCCTGTTGGGCTATGGTCCACAAGGTCTCAAAAGAGTTGGACATGACTTAGGGACTCAACCACATCCTTGAAGAAAGATAAGTCATTACCTGGAGGAATGACAAAAGATATACAAATAAGTATCTCCTGGTGAAATAGTAGGACCTCAAAGGTCAAAAGGCTATCCAAAAATTTCCCAAGAGGAAATACAAAACACAGCAGATTGCCTATAAAGGAATGAAGATCAGATGGGTGTCAGGCACCTTGTTACCAATCGCGGAAAGTGTAAGAAAATGGAAGAATCTTCAACGTTTCGAAGGAAGATGACTGAACCTAAAATACATATGATGAGATGACTGAACCTAAAATACATATCTAGATATGTAACCTTGGCTTTGTAACCTTGATATGGAACCTTCACTTTGGCTCCTCATCAGTTTAATCCATCTAATTTTATCAAGTACTACCCCTGCCCAAGTGGATGTGTCACTATTTGTAAAACATCATGAAGTGAGGAAAATGGAGAATATTAGAAAAATTCATCGCTGCCAACAGAAATAAAATTTTGAGAATGAACCTGAGTATCCTATTTCACTGTCTTTTAAAGGAATGGAGATTTACATCTGTTTTCTAATTCACTGAAGACATTTAAGAGTAGTCACTGAGAGGTCAATGTGTGTTTAAAAATACAACTGGATATCCACATGCAAAAATAATAATAATAATCTAAACATCATGCCCATCCCTCCAAATTAACTCAAACTGAATTACAGACCTAAATGTAAAACACAAACTATAAAACACCTAGAAGATAATGTGGGAGAAAATCGAGATGACCTTGGGTTTGGTGATAATAACATCAAAGATATGATTCAAGAAAGAAATAATTGATAAGTTGGATTTCATTAGAATTAAAATTTGCTTCTTTGTGAAAGACATGTCAAGAATAAAAAGACAAGCTATAGACTGGGAGAAAATATTTGCAAACGACATACCTGATAATGGAGTGTTATCTAAAATACACAAAGATGTTGCTTAAAATTCAGCAATAAAAAAAAGATTTTTAAAAAGACCTGAGCTGACCACCAAAGAAGATATACAGATGGCAAATAAGCATATGAAAAGATGCTCTGTATCATACGTTGTCAGGGAAATACAAATTAAAACAGCAATGAATGAGGGACCACTACACAGTTATTTTTTGCTGTTGTTCAGTCTCTTAATCATGTCTGACTCTTTGTGATCTCATGGACTGCAGCACACCAGGCTTCCCTGTCCATCACCATCTCCTGGAGCTTGCTTAAACTCATGTTCATTGAGTCAGTGATGCCATCCAACAATCTCATCGTCTGTCATCCCCTTCTCCTCCTGCCTTCAATCTTTCCGAGCATCAGGGTCTTTTCCAATGAGTCGGCTCTTGGCATCAGGTGGAAAGTATTGGAGCTTCAGCTTCAGCATCAGTCCTTCCAATAAATAGTTAGGATTTATTTCCTTTAGGATTGACTGGTTTGACCACCTTACAGTCCAAGGGACTCTCAAGAGTCTTCTCCAACACCGCAGTTCAAAAGCATCAGTTCTTTGGCAATCAGCCTTCTTTATGGTCCAACTCTCATATCCATACATGACTACTGGAAAAACCATAACTTTGACTCTACAGACCTTTGTGGGCAAAGTAATGTCTCTGCTTTTTACTACTCTGTCTAGATTTGGCATAGCTTTTCTTCTAAGAAGCAAGTGTCTTTTAACTTCGTGGTTGCAGTCACTGTCATAACACAGTTATTAGAATAGCAAAAATCCATAACACTGACGTTAAACACTGATGATATGAAACAAAAGGAACTCTTATTCATTGTTAGTGGGAATGAAAAGTGGTCCAACCACTTTGAAAGACAATTTGGCAGGTTTTTTTTTTTAATAGTACTAAACATTAGAGGGCAGACACACTGAAATCATAATCACAAAAAACTAGTTGATCTGATCACATGGACCACAACCCTGTCTAACTCAATGAAACTAAGCCATGCCATGTGGGGCCACCCAAGACGGACGGGTCATGGTGGAGAGGTCTGACAGAATGTGGTCCACTGGAGAAGGGAATGGCAAACCACTTCAGTATACTTGCCTTGAGAACCCCATGAACAGTATCAAAAGGCAAAATGATAGGATACTGAATGAGGAATTCCCTAGGTCGGTAGTTGCCCAGTATGCTACTGGAGATCAGTGGATAAATAACTCCAGAAAGAATGAAGGGATGGAGCCAAAGTGAAACAAATACCCAGTTGTAGATGTGACTGATGATAGAAGCAAGATCTGATGCTGTAAGGAGCAATACTGCATAGGAACCTGGAATGTTAGGTCCATGTATCAAGGCAAACTGGAAGTGGTCAAACAGGAGATGGCAAGAGTGAACGTCGACATTCTAGGAATCAGTGAACTAAAATGGACTGGAATGGGTGATTTTAACTCAGATGACCATTATATCTACTACTGTGGGCAGGAATCCCTTAGAAGAAATGGAGTAGCCATCATGGTCAACAAAAGAGTCCGAAATGCAGTACTTGGATGCAATCTTAAAAATGACAGAATGATTTCTGTTCGTTTCCAAGGCAAACCCATTCAATATCACAGTAATCCAAGTCTATGCCCCAACCAGGAATGCTGAAGAAGCCGAAGTTGAACAGTTCTATGAGGACTTACAAGACCTTTTAGAACTAACACTCAACAAAGGTGTCCTTTTCATTATAGGGGACTGGAATGCAAAAGTAGGAAGTCAAGAAACCCCTGAAATAACAGGCAAATTTGGCCTTGGAGCACGAAATGAAGCAGGGCAAAGGCTAATAGAGTTTTGTCAAGAGAACGCACTGGTCATAGCAAACACCCTCTTCCAACAACACAAGAGAAGACTCTACACATGGACATCACCAGATGGTCAACACCGAAATCAGATTGATTATATTCATTGCAGCCGAAGATGGAGAAGCTCTATACAGTTAGCAAAAACAAGACCAGGAGCTGACTGTGGCTCAGATCATGAACTCCTTATTGCCAAATTCAGACTGAAATTGAAGAAAGTAGGGAAAACCACTAGACCATTCAGATATGACCTAAATCAAATCCCTTATGATTATACAGTGGAAGTAAGAAATAGATTTAAGGGTCTAGATCTGATAGATAGAGGTTCGTGACATTGTACAGGAGACAGGGACCAAGACCATCCCCATGGAAAAGAAATGCAAAAAAGCAAAATGGCTGTCTGAGGAGACCTTACAAATAGCTGTGAAAAGAAGAGAAGCGAAAAGCAAATGAGGAAAGGAAAGATATAAGCATCTGAATGCAGAGTTCCAAAGAATAGCAAGGGGAGATAAGAAAGCCTTCCTCAGCGATCAATGCAAAGAAATAGAGGAAAACAACAGAATAGGAAAAACAAGAGATCTCTTCAAGAAAATTAGAGATATCAAGGGAACATTTCATGCAAAGATGGGCTTGATAAAGGACAGAAATGGTATGGACCTAACAGAAGCAGAAGATATTAAGAAGAGGTGGCAAGAATACACAGAAGAACTGTTCAAAAAAGATCTTCACGACCAAGATAAACACGATGGTGTGATCACTCACCTGGAACCAGACATCTTGGAATGTGAAGTCAAGTGGGCCTTAGAGAGCATCACGACGAACAAAGCTAGTGGAGGTGATGGAATTCCAATTGAGCTATTTCAAATCCTGAAAGATGATGCTGTGAAAGTGTTGCACTCAATATGCCAGCAAATTTGGAAAACTCAGCAATGGCCACAGGACTGGAAAAGGTCAGTCTTCATTCCAATCCCAAAGAAAGGAAATGCCAAAGAATGCTCAAACTACCGCACAATTGCACTCATCTCACACGTTGGTAAAGTCATGCTCAAAATTGTCCAAGCTAGACTTCAGCAATATGTGAATCATGAACTTCCAGATGTTCAAGCAGGTTTTAGAAAAGGCAGAGGCACCAGAGATCAAATTGCCAACATCCGCTGGATCATGGAGAAAGCAAGAGAGTTCCAGAAAAACATCTACTTCTGCTTCATTGACTATGCCAAAGCCTTTGACTGTGTGGATCACAATAAACTGTGGACAATGCTGAAAGAGATGGGAATACCAGACCACCTGACCTGCCTCTTGAGAAACCTGTATGCAGGTCAGGAAGCAACAGTCACAACTGGACATGGAACAACAGACTGGTTCCAAATAGGAAAAGGAGTACATCAAGGTTGGATATTATCACCCTGCTTATTTAACTTCTATGCAGAGTACATCATGAGGAACGCTGGGCTGGAAGAAGCACAAGCTGGAATCAAGATTGCCGGGAGAAATATCAATAAGCTCAGATATGCAGATGACACCACCCTTATGGCAGAAAGTGAAGAGGAACTCAAAGGCCTCTTGACGAAAGTGAAAGAGGAGAGTGAAAAAGGTTGGCTTGAAGCTCAACATTCAGAAAACTAAGATCATGGCATCTGGTCCCATCACTTCATGGGAAATAGATGGGGAAACAGTGTCAGACTTTATTTTTTTGGGCTCCAAAATCACTGCGGATGCTGATTGCAGCCAGGAAATTAAAAGACGCTTACTCCTTGGAAGGAAAGTTATGACCAGCCTAGATAACATATTAAAAATAGAGACATTACTTTGCCAACAAAGGTCCGTCTAGTCAAGGCTATGGTTTTTCCCATGGTCATGTATGGATGTGAGAATTGGACTGTGAAGAAAGCTGATCGCAGAAGAATTGATGCTTTTGAACTGTGGTGCTGGAGAAGACTCTTGAGAGTCCCTTGGACTGCAAGGAGATCCAACCAGTCCATTCTAAAGGAGATCAATCCTGGGTGTTCATTGGAAGGACTGATGCTAAAGCTGAAACTTCAATACTTTGGCCACCTCATGTGATGAGGTGACTCACTGGAAAAGAGTGTGATGCTAGGAGGGATTGGGGGTAGGAGGAGACGGGGACGACGGAGAATGAGATGGCTGGATGGCATCACCAACTCGATGGACACGAGTTTGAGTGAACTCCAGGGGTTGGTGATGGACAGGGAGGCCTGGCATGCTGTGGTTCATGGGGTCGCAGAGAGTCGGACACGACTAAGCGACTGAACTGAACTGAACTGAACTGAAATATACTCCTATCACACAATCCAACCATCATGCTCCTTGGTATTATACCCACAGAAAAATCTGAACAACCAAGATATTTCTAATAGGTGAATGGATAAATAATCTGTAGTACACCCAGGCAATGGAATATTATTCAGCACTAAAAATAAATGAGCTATCAGGCCATGAAAAGACACAGAGGACCTTTCAAGGCATATTACTGAGTGAAAGAAGTCAATCTGAAAAAGCTACACAGAATTCCAACATTCCAGAAGAGGCAAAACTATGGAGACAATGGAAAGATCAGTGGTTGTCATGGGTTCACTGAGTGGAGACTGAGTACATGAAGTGCAAGGTTTTTTTAGGCTGGTAAATTATTCTGTATAATAATATGTATAATATTATATATGTATACATAAATGTATTAGATAAATAATATATATGTATAATATTATATATGTACACATAGTATAATATGTATACTATTATTATACATAATAATATGTATAATAAAATAATTCTGTATAATAACAATTATGGTTGATAAGTGACATTTCGCTTTAGTCAAAACTCACAGAACCTTACAGTGCAGAAAGTTGTAACCTTAATGCACATAAAATTTAAAAAAAAAATTTAGTAGGTCTGAGGATTCCAGGAAAGAAAACATAATGTGACAACTGCATTATTCCTCTATGAAACAACTTCACTGAAGTGTATAGCAGGAAAATGTGTTAATGTAAGTATCTTCAGAGATGCATATAGAAAGGAGGTGATGTTAGTGGTAAAGAACCCATTTGCCAATGTATATGACTTGAGAGATATGGGTTTGATCCCTGGGTCAGGAAGATCCCCTGATGGATGGCATGGGAACCCACTGCAGTATTCTTGTCTGGATAATCCCATGGACAGAGGAGCCTGGTGGGTTACAGTCCATGGGGTTACACAGAGTTGGACTAGACTGAAGCTACTTAGCACACACACATATTAAAAGGAAATCGCCTCAACACATCTGGGCACCATAAAATATCAAACACTTTTCCACTTTTGGTAAAAACTTACACATACAATGTAATTAAATTGCACAACTTTGAAATCTAAGATTTTTTCCCCCTCCTGATTATAAACTCTGAGTTTCTGAATTTCCAGCTTTATGCTTCATAGACCCTTGCTTGTAACACACTTTTAATGAGCTCCCTTTCTTTAATCACAATTTCTACCACCCATCAATGCAAGCTCATTCTCCTTTTCAACAAATAAATGGGCAATAAAGCAATCACAACAAACCCACAAAGCATGTAAGGTCACACCACTCAACACTTTAACTGTAAAATTATAATTCTCTGGTTTTTCCAAACATTTATAACACTCTGAGCTCATTCGGTAAGAGGAAATATATCTATCTCTGTCAACACATTTTAGTGATTTCTTTATTCGTGAGAGTCTCTAAGGGTTTCCTAATTAGAGGAATTTACAGGAAATGTCAAACAGTCTCAATAACTGATGTGTTGTAATTAAAGTCTTAGCAATTGAGCAAATTAACCTTTATATTTTAACAACATCAAACTACATGGCAATTTCCACAAAGTTTCTAAAGCAAGCAATTAGGAGAATTATAAAAACTGGGAAAAAGAGGGAAAAAAATTTCTGGAATGTTACTATCATAGTCTAAGTGTGGAATTAAATTGATAGCAGCGGTCCTTCTCTAACATTACAAATAGTGAAAGCGTTTCATTGTTAAAGTATAAGACATTAATTTATTTCAGGTGATGGAAAATTAGGTGAATAAAATATCTATAATTTTAATTGTTAAGGCTTTAGTAATATTTTAAAATTTCAATATATGTGATGGTATATTGATAAGAAATGTAAACATTATTTTAAATGATAGTAAAATCAGAGACATTACTTTACCGACAACGGTCCATCTAGTCAAGGCTATGGTTTTTCCAGTAGTCATGTATGGATGTGAGAGTTGGACTATAGAGAAAGCTGATTGCCAAAGAGTTGATACTTTTGAACTGTGGTGTTGGAGAAGTCTCTTGAGAGTCCCTTGGACTGCAAGGAGATCCAACCCGTCCATCCTAAAGGAGATCAATCCTGGGTGTTCATTGGAAGGTCTGATGTTGAAGCTGAAACTCCAGTACTTTGGCCACCTGAAGCGAAGAGCTGACTCATTTGAAAAGACCCTGATGCTGGAAAAGATTGAGGGCAGGAGGAGAAGGGGACGACAGAAGATGAGATGGCTGGATGGTATCACCAACTCAACGGATATGAGTCTGGGTGGGCTCCGGGAGTTGGTGTTGGACAGAGAGGCCTGGCATGCTGCAGTTCATGGGGTCGCAAAGAGTCAGACATGACTGAGCGACTGAACTGAACTGAAAGTCAGATAGGGCTTCCCAGGTAGCTCAGTGGTAAAGAATCCACCTATCAATGCAGGAGACATGGATTCGATCCCTGAGTAGGAAAGATTCCCTGGAGAAGGAAGTGGCAATGCACTCCAGTATTCCTGCCTGGAAAATTCCATGGACAGAGGAGCCTGGTGGGTTACAGTTAAAGGGGTTGCAAAGAGTAGGAACAACTTAGAGACTAAACAACAGCAGCAACAACATTGGCTTTATTGTCAACAACAACAAAGTCGGATAGAGATTGAAAAGCTGAACAGAGTTGTTGAATTCTTGTTGATTTTTACACAAGTATTTATATGCTCAGACAAGTCCAAAATTGAATAGAAAAAGAATACATCATTTTGCTTCAATTTATTTCAGCTTATTATTTCATTTGAATCATTTAAAAGTCATAGTAACTGAAAATCATGCTCAGTTATGAAGTGAAAATAACAGTAGCTAAATCCAGCAACTGAATAAAACACCTAGAAGATAGTATTGCATGTAATAAATAGGCACCAAAGAGCTGCTTATTTACATCTGCATTTCCTGATTTATGTGTCTGGTATAACAAGATAACTGTGAAATTTGTATATTTAGTATAAGTTTTAGAATTTACAGATAATTTATTAGAAGTAAGTTATAGTAATTTTTTTAAGTTCTGTGTAGTTCTCATAATATTCTATTATGCTATCTCTGCTGTCAATTATTTTGAATTCATATATAAAGCGGGAAAAAAATTAGGGTGAATATTATACATGCCTTTCCTTTTTATACATCTGAGCTGAAATTCAAAGTCCTTACTGCTAGTATGAATTTAAAACAAGAAGTTGACTAGGTAAAAAAGCTCTCTTCAAGTAGTTTATATGAAGCTACAGATATGACACATCTTATGAATTTCTTAGTCTAAGAATCAGGTTGAAAAAAATTTCCTTCTTACTACTTTTATATAAGTAAAAGTACTTATTTTTTATAAAAGTACTACTTTTATATAAGTTCAGTTCAGTTCAGTTCAGTCGCTCAGTCGTGTCCGACTCTCCGCGACCCCATGAATCACAGCACGCCAGGCCTCCCTGTCCATCACCAACTCCCGGAGTTCACTCAAACTCATGTCCACAGAATATAGCTTTTATATAAAACCAGGGAACTCTACATTATTTTTAAAAACATGTATATTATCATATGTGAAATAAATTGCCAGTCCAGGTTCGATGCATGACACAGGATGCTTGGGGCTGGTGTACTGAGATGAACCAGAGGGATGGCTTTGGGAGGAAGGCGGGAGCGGGGTTCAAGATGGGGAACACATGTACACCCATGGCGGATTCATGTCAATGTATGGCAAAACCAATACAGTAATGTAAAGTAATTAGCCTCCAAGTAAAATAAATAAATAAAAAATCTTAAAAAAATAAAACTAACTTTAGAATCATTGATTTTTAAGAATATTAAATCTTTAAATTTTAAATATATTAATCTTGGGTAGGTAACCTTTTCATGTTCAAAAGTTGTGTGTCATGGGAAACTGTAAAAATAGAAGCTGTGAGCATCTTCCAGCAAAATATAGCATTTTATTATGATAAAACAAATTTGCCTTTAACAAAATAATTCCTTGGGATATGGTCAAATTTTTCTTAGTATCTGGGGAGTTGAGATAAAATGAGATTTCAGAACAGAGCAAATACAAATGGATTGTCTTGAGTTTTCCTAAAACTGTATGCCCTCTGATGGATAAAGATAAGAGGCTTGTGGAAGCTTCCGGATGGGAGAGACTGGCTGTGATTTATGGACCTAACATTACAAGTTAGGTTACCATACAAGGTTACCTTGACTCATTGACCTAACATTCCAGGTTCCTATGCAATTTTATTCTTTACAGCACTGGACTTTACTTCTACCACCTGACACATCCACAATTGGGCATTGTTTTCGCTTTGGCTCAGCCTTTTCATTCCTTCTGGAGTTATTTCTCTGCTCTTCTCCATTAGCATGTTGGAACTGTGGCAATGGAGAAGACTCTTGAGAGTCTCTTGGACTGCAAGGAGATCCAACCAGTCCATCCTAAAGGAAATCAGTCCTGAATATTCATTGGCAGGACTAATGCTGAAGCTGAAGCTCCAATACTTTGGCCACCTAATGCGAAGAACTAACTCATTAGAAAAGACCCTGATGCTTGGAAAGATTGAAGGCAGAAGGAGAAGGGGATGACACAGGACGAAATGGTTGGATAGTATCACTGACTCAATGGACATGAGTTTGAGCAAGCTCCAGGAGATGGTGAAGGACAGGGAAGCCTGGTGTGCTGCAGTCCATGGGGTTGCAAAGAGTCAGACACGACTGAGCAACTAAACAAAAACCCACCACAGCACTGGAGAGTTAGACTGGTAGGAAGATTGAAAAGATCCCCCAGAATCATTGAAAATCAATAGAACACCTTCCATAGAATTACATTTTTTTCTGATGTGAATTTTTATTTTTTAATCCTACCTTGGCTTCCTTCTATGACCACAAAGCTTTCTTGCAATTGCCAAATATAAATTCAGAGACTTCAAATAATAGTTTCCACTAAAATCTGAGTTGATTTTAAACTGATACCAGTGAGACTTACATATCCTTATGGCATTCAAATGCTTTTCTTTCATATGCCAACTTGTCACTATTTCTCAGGTGATTTGAATGCAAGTCAAGGCCAGTTTTTTATTGATATTTACTTCGACAGTGTTGCTGGCAGTTTAGACTTCAAGTGACAGCATCAATACTGAAAGCAGCAACAGAAAGTCAATGGGTATCTTTGTAAAAAAGATGGATTTCAAATGTACTTTAAATAAAAGTGATGAGAATTTTTTTAAAATATGAATTTATTTATTTTAATTGGAGGCTAATTACTTTACAATATTGTATTGGTTTTGCCATACATTGACATGAACCTGCCCCTGGTGTACATGTGTTCTGCATCCTGAACCCTGCCCCCACCTCCCTCCCCATCCCATCCCTCTGGGTCATCCCAGTGCACCAGCTCCAAGCATCCTGTATCACGCGTTGAACCTGGACTGGCAATTCGTTTCACATATGACAATAGACATGTTTCAATGCCTTTCTCCCAAATCATCCCACCCTTGCCCTCTCCCACGGAGTCCCAAAGACTGTTCTATATGTCTGTGTATAATCTTATCCACTTAAAAATCTATTCTTATTATTTAGCCACTGTCTATTTTAATCCTCTCAAGGAACCCAAATCATTTCCTTGAGAGATTAAAATAGACAGTGGGTAAATAACAATAGATTTTTAAATGGATAAGAGAATTCAAAAGAAACATTATATAGCTATTTTAAATCAAACATGACCTTAAAGGAAATAAGGAATAATAAAAGGAGATAAGAGAAAAAAATGATAAGAAAGGTGGCAGAATAAAGACAAAAAAGTTTGGAAGTCAGAGTGTTATACTTCCTTTTTCATTTGTTAATTTTAAGATAAAGGCATATCTCAGTCTGTTTCCTGTGATAATAATGGCTTATTTTGTCTTTTTCACCAAACATTTACTAAACCTCTTCACTCTCCCTCTGATAAAGTACTTCCATGTTGCACTACAGAAGAGGGGCTGTGTGAAAAATGGAATCTGAGAACACCTAATAGTTTTATAAGATATAAAAATCTAAGCTTTATAATATTTTTATTCCTTAGGGGAGTCAATGACACTATTTCTATTGAAATTATAAATGAATTCAACACCAATAAGAATGTATCTAGAAAAACACAGCTTTATAATATTTTTATTCCTTAGGGGAGTCAATGACAGTATTTCTATTGAAATTATAAATGAATTCAACACCAATAAGAATGTATCTAGAAAAACACAGAGCGAGCGTACACACCCAGGAAAATACAAAGTTCTGTCCTCCATGCCACAGACAAGGTACAGAGCTGAAAATGTTCCAAGGAGTGCAAAGAAGTCATTATTCAGGGAATGGATGGGGCTCAGATATGTGGATGCCTCGTTAATTGAGAAGATTTTGTTTGGACATTGTGGTAAACAGAATGAGGCCTCCCTCCACCCCCAAAGATGCCTACATCCTAATCCTCAGAACCTGTGAATATGGTGCAGGGACTCAGCAGACAGGATTAAGATAACTAAGGATCTGGATTTGCAAGATTATCCTGGATTCTGGAATGGGTGAATTTAACTCAGATGACCATTATATCTACTCCTGTGGGCAGGAATCCCTTAGAAGAAATGGAGTAGCCATCATGGTCAACAAAAGAGTCCGAAATGCAGTACTTGGATGCAATCTAACTTAAAAGCGACAGAATGATTTCTGTTCGTTTCCAAGGCAAACCATTCAATATTACAGTAATCCAAGTCTATGCCCCAACCAGTAATGCTGAAGAAGCCGAAGTTAATCGGTTCTATGAAGACCTACAAGACCTTTTAGAACTAACACCCAAAAAAGATGTCCTTTTCATTATAGGGGACTGGAATGCAAAAGTATTAAGTCAAGAAACCCCTGGAGTAACAGGCAAATTTGGCTTTGGAGCATGAAATGAAGCAGGGCAAAGGCTAATAGAGTTTTGTCAAGAGAACGCACTGGTCATAGCAAACACCCTCTTCCAACAACACAAGAGAAGACTCTACACATGGACATCACCAGATGGTCAACACCGAAATCAGATTGATTACATTCTTTGCAGCCAAAGATGGAGAAGCTCTATACAGTTAGCAAAAACAAGACCAGGAGCTGACTGTGGCTCAGATCATGAACTCCTTATTGCCAAATTCAGACTGAAATTGAAGAAAGTAGGGAAAACCACTAGACCATTCAGATATGACCTAAATCAAATCCCTTATGATTATACAGTGGAAGTAAGAAATAGATTTAAGGGTCTAGATCTGATAGATAGAGTGCCTGATGAACTCTGGATGGAGGTTTGTGACATTGTACAGGAGACAGGGACCAAGACCATCCCCATAGAAAAGAAATGCAAAAAAGCAAAATGGCTGTCTGAGGAGGCCTTACAAATAGCTGTGAAAAGAAGAGAAGCGAAAAGCAAAGGAAAAGAAGAAAGATATAAGCATCTGAATGCAGAGTTCCAAAGAATAGCAAGGAGAGATAAGAAAGCCTTCCTCAGTGATCAATGCAAAGAAATACAGGAAAACAACAGAATAGGAAAAACAAGAGACCTCTTCAAGAAAATTAGAGATTCCAAGGGAACATTCCATGCAAAGATGGGCTCGATAAAGGACAGAAATGGTATGGACCTAACAGAAGCAGAAGATATTAAGAAGAGGTGGCAAGAATACACAGAAGAACTGTACAAAAAAGATCTTCACGACCAAGATAATCACAATGGCGTGATCACTCACCTGGAGCCAGACATCTTGGAATGTGAAGTGAAGTGGGCCTTAGAAAGCATCACGACGAACAAAGCTAGTGGAGGTGATGGAGTTCCAATTGAACTATTTCAAATCCTGAAAGATGATGCTGTGAAAGTGCTGCACTCAATATGCCAGCAGATTTGGAAAACTCAGCAGTGGCCACAGGACTGGAAAAGGTCAGTCTTCATTCCAATCCCAAAGAAAGGCAATGCCAAAGAATGCTCAAACTACCGCACAATTGCACTCATTTCACACGCTAGTAAAGTCATGCTCAAAATTGTCCAAGCTAGGCTTCAGCAATATGTGAATTGTGAACTTCCAAATGTTCAAGCAGGTTTTAGAAAAGGCAGAGGCACCAGAGATCAAATTGCCAACATCCGCTGGATTATGGAGAAAGCAAGAGAGTTCCAGAAAAACATCTATTTCTGCTTCATTGACTATGCCAAGGGCTTTGACTGTGTGGATCACAATAAACTGTGGACAATGCTGAAAGAGATGGGAATACCAGACCACCTGACCTGCCTCTTGAGAAACCTGTATGCAGGTCAGGAAGCAATAGTTAGAACTGGACATGGAACAACAGACTGGTTCCAAATAGGAAAAGGAGTACGTCAAGGTTGTATATTGTCACCCTGCTTATTTAACTTCTATGCAGAGTACATCATGAGGAACTCTGGGCTGGAAGAAGCACAAGCTGGAATCAAGATTGCCGGGAGAAATATCAATAACCTCAGATATGCAGATGACACCACCCTTATGGCAGAAAGTGAAGAGGAACTCAAAGGCCTTTTGATGAAAGTGAAAGAGGAGAGTGAAAAAGTTGGCTTGAAGCTCAATATTCAGAAAAGAAGATCATGGCATCTGGTCCCATCACTTCTTGGGAAATAGATGGGGAAACAGTGGAAACAGTGTCAGACTTTATTTTTTTGGGCTCCAAAATCACTGCGGATGCTGATTGCAGCCATGAAATTAACAGACGCTTACTCCTTGGAAGGAAAGTTATGACCAGCCCAGATAGCATATTAAAAAGCAGAGACATTACTTTGCCAACCAAGGTCTGTCTAGTCAAGGCTATGGTTTTTCCCGTGGTCATGTATGGATGTGAGAGTTGGACTGTGAAGAAAGCTGATCGCCGAAGAATTGATGCTTTTGAACTGTGGTGCTGGAGAAGACTCTTGAGAGGCCCTTGGACTGCAAGGAGATCCAACCAGTCCATTCTAAAGGAGATCAATCCTGGGTGTTCATTGGAAGGACTGATGCTGAAGCTGAAACTGCAATACTTTGGCCACCTCATGCGACGAGTTGACTCACTGGAAAAGACTCTGATGCTGGGAGCGATTGGGGGTAGGAGGAGACGGGAACGACAGAGAATGAGATGGCTGGATGACATCACCGACTCGATGGACATGAGTTTGAGTGAACTCTGGGAGTTGGTGATGGACAGGGAGGCCTTTCTTGTTGTGGTTCATGGGGTCACTACGAGTCGGACACGACTGAGCGACTGAACTGAACTGAATGTAACCACCAGCATCCTTATAAAAGACGGAGGGAGACTGAAGAAGCTACTCTGGTTATGAAGATGGGGAAAGAGCCAGGACTGAAGAAATGAACACGACATCTAAAAGCTGGAAAAGCCAAGGAAACAGATTCTCCCTGGAAGCTTTAGAAGGAACACAGCCCTGCTCATTTTGATTTTTAGCCCACTCAGATTCATTTCATACTTTTGATTTACAGAATTAGGAGAGAGTAAGTCTGGGTTGTTTCAAGCCACTAAGTGTGGGGTAAGTTTTTGTTGTAGCAACAGGAAGCTAACACAAGGACCTATAATGAACTAAGCACTGAGGACACAAAGATGAATTAGACACCATCTGTGGATTAAGAGGGTCATTGTGCAGTGGTGGAGATGTGGATGAAAGAGTAAGGACACGCTGAAAAGCATGGCTGTAACAAGGTGATAGAAACATGCTCTGAACCAGTAAGGAAACATCTCATCTAATTCTGACTTGGAGAAATGAAGTTGGTTTTGTTATTAGAGGCCATGGTTAAGGTAAGCCTTGAAAGATGGGTAGGGCCCTGCCTAGCAGACAAAGGAGAGAAATTCATTCCAGGCTAAGAGAACAAATGCCTGCAAAAGTCAAGACACTCAGACTGGAAAATTCATATTCAAGTGAATAAGAATTTGTTTAGCAAATCTCAATATTCTAGAAAAAAGGAGTCAAAAGATTTTTTTAATTTTAATAACTGTTAGAAGTAATTTAGGGAGACTATGTTATCTTTATTTAAATAAAGCTTTTCGGGATATTCAAGTTCTCATGGTGATATGGCAGGAATGCTTGCTTCACATGTGCTAATTTATCTATGTAAGTTTGGCATTTAATGCACCGACTATATGATCTCCAAACTAAAATTACAAATAAAGTAAGAGGAGTCAGGAGGAAAATGAGAATGAATAGATTGACACTGGAATACCTATAGAAATTAGTAACTGAATTATTAATGTCCTTATCATTCAGCCATTGTTGTTGTTTAGTTGCTAGATGTGTCCGACTCTATGCGAACCCATCCACACAGGCTGCACTGTCTATGGGATTCTCCGGCAAGAATACTGGAGTGGGTTGCCATTTTCTTCTCCAGGGGATCTTCCTGACCTTGGATCGAGCCCAGGTCTCCTGTATTGGCAGGTGGATTCTTTACCACTGAGTCACATGGGAAGCCTCATTTAGTAACTGGGTCTCTGTTACATCTACATGTTTCTTGTTGACAAGGACTCTGTTTTATATTTATCTTACTATTCCTCCAGTTACAGAATGCAATGCTTGTACACTGGATGCACAGTAAACACTTTAAGAATCAGACTTTTAATGTATGCAGTTGACTGTCACATAATAATCATGATCTGAGATTATTTTCTCTGGCACATAAAAATAGGTTAAGGATCACAACAGACAACACAGAAATACAAAGGATTATTAGAGACTACTATCAGCAATTATATGACAATAAAATGAATAACCTGGAAGAAATGGACAAATGCCTAGAAAAGTACAACTTTCCAAAACTGAACCAGGAAGAAATAGAAAATCTGAATAGACCCATCACAAGCATGGAACTAGAGGCTGTAATAAGAAATCTTCCAGCAAACAAAAGCCCAGGTCCAGACGGCTTCACAGCTGAATTCTGCCAAAATTTAGAGAAGAGCTAACACCTATTCTACTCAAACTCTTCCAGAAAATTGCTGAGGAAGGGAAACTTCCAAACTCATTCTATGAGGCCACCATCACCCTAATCCCAAAACCTGGTAAAGATCCCACAAAAGAAGAAAATTACAGGCCAATATCACTGATGAACATAGATGAAAAAATCCTTAACAAAATGCTAGCTATCAGAATCCAACAACACATTAAGAAGATCATACATCATGACCAAGTGAGCTTTATCCCAGGAATGCAAGGATTCTTCAATATCCGCAAATCAATCAGCGTAATACACCACATTAACAAACTGAAAAATAAAAATCATATGATTATCTCAATAGATGCAGAGAAAGCCTTTGACAAAATACAACATCCATTTATGATAAAAACCCTCCAGAAAGTGGTAATAGAAGGGACATACCTCAACATAATAAAAGCTATTTATGACAAACCCACAGCAAACATTATCCTCAACGGTGAAAAACTGAAAGCATTTCCCCTAAAGTCAGGAACAAGACAAGGGTGCCCACTCTCACCACTACTGTTCAACATAGTTCTGGAAGTTTTGGTTACAGCAATCAGAGCAGAAAAAGACATAAAAGGAATACAAATTGGAAAAGAAGAAGTAAAACTTTCACTGTTTGTTGATGACATGATCCTCTACACAGAAAACCCTAAAGACTCTACCAGAAAACTACTAGAGCTAATCAATGAATACAGTAAAGTTGCAGGATATAAAATCAACACACAGAAATCCCTTGCATTTCTATACACTAACAATGAGAAAATAGAAAGAGAAATTAAGGAAACTATTCCATTCACTGTTGCAACGAAAAGAATTAAATACTTAGGAATATATCTACCTAAGGAAACAAAAGACTTGTACATAGAAAACTACAAAACACTAGTGAAAGTAATCAAAGAGGACACTAATAGATGGAGAAATATACCGTGTTCGTGGATTGGAAGAATAAATATTGTAAAAATGAGTATACTACCCAAAGTAATTTATACATTCAATGCAATCCCTATCAAGCTACCAAAGATATTTTTCACAGAACTAGAACAAATAATCTCACAATTTGTATGGAAATACAAAAAACCTCGAATAGCCAAAGCAATCTTGAGGAAGAAAAATGGAACTGGGGGAATTAACCTGCCAGACTTCAGGCTCTACTACAAAGCCACAGTCATCAAGACAGAATGGTACTGGCATAAAGATAGAAATATAGATCAATGGAACAAAATAGAAAGCCCAGAGATAAATCCACACACCTATGGACACCTTATCTTTGACAAAGGAGGCAAGAATATAAAATGGAGAAAAGACAGTCTCTTTAACAAGTGGTGCTGGGAAAACTGGTCAGCCACTTGTAAAAGAATGAAACTAGAACACTTCCTAACACCATACACCAAAATAAACTCAAAATGGATTAGAGAGCTAAATGTAAGACCAGAAACTATAAAACTCCTAGAGGAGAACGTAGGCAAAACACTCTCTGACACAAATCACAGCAGGATCCTCCAAGACTCACCTCCCAGAATATTGGAAATAAAAGCAAAAATAAACAAATGGGACCTAACTAAAATCAAAAGCTTCTGCACAGCAAAGGAAACTATAAGCAAGGTGAAAAGACAGCCTTCAGAATGGGAGAAAATAATAGCAAATGAAGCAACTGATAAAGGATTAATCTCCAAAATAAACAAGCAGCTCCTGCAGCTCAATTCCAGAAAAATAAATGACCCAATCAAAAAATGGGCCAAAGAACTAAACAGACATTTCTCCAAAGAAGACATAAAGATGGCTAACAAACACATGAAAAAATGCTCACCATCCCTCATAATCAGAGAAATGCAAACCAAAACCACAATGAGATACCATTTCACACCAGTCAGAATGGCTGCTATCCAAAAGTCTACATGCAATAAATGCTGGAGAGGGTGTGGAGAGAAGGGAACCCTCTTACATTGTTGGTGGGAATGCAAACTAGTACAGCCACTATGGAGAACAGTGTGGAGATTCCTCAAAAAACTGGAAATAGAACTGCCATATGATCCAGCAATCGCACTCCTGGGTATACACACCGAGGAAACCAGAATTGAAAGAGACACGTGTACTCCAATGTTCATTGCAGCACTATTTATAATAGCCAGGACATGGAAGCAACCTAGACATCCATCTGCAGACAAATGGATAAGAAAGCTTTGGTACATATACACAATGGAGTATTACTCAGCCATTAAAAAGAATGCATTTGAACCAGTTCTAATGAGATGGATGAAACTAGAGCCTATTATACAGAGTGAAGTAAGCCAGAAAGAAAAACACCAATACAGTACACTAACGCATATATATGGAATTTAGAAAGATGCAAATGTTAACCCTTTATACGAGACAGCAAAAGAGACACAGAATGTATAGAACAGTCTTTGGGACTCTGTGGGAGAGGGTGAGGGTGGGATGGTTTGGGAGAATGGCATTGAAACATGTATATTATCATATGTGAAACGAATCACCAGTTCAGGGTCGATGCATGTTACAGGATGCTCGGGGCTGGTATGCGGGGATGAACCAGAGGGAGGATAAGGGGAGGAAAGAGGTGGGAGGGGGGTTCGGGAGGGGGAACTCATGTACACCTGGGGCGGATTCGTGTCAATGTATGGCAAAACCAACCAATATAATATTGTAAAATAATTAGCCTCCAATAAAAATTAAAATTAAAAAAATAAATAAAAGTAAAAAAAAAAAAGGTTAAGGATTTGAATGAATGTCTCAAACTTGACATGACCATATGTTTCAATACTTTTTCTTAATTTCACTAATTAAGAACACAACATGGGAATTATGTCAAAAGGGAGATACCACTTATTCAGCAACTTAATTTATATCATGGAGAAGGAAATGGCAACCCACTCCAGTATTCTTGCCTTGAGAATCTTGTGTACAGAGGAGCCTGGTGGGCTACTGTCCATGGGGTTGCACAGTCGGGCACGACTGAAGTGACTTAGCATGCATGCATGTATTGGAGAAGGAAATGGCAACCCACTCCAGTGTTCTTGTCTGGAGAATCCCAGGGACAGAGGAGCCTGGTGGATTGTCGTCTATGGGGTCGCACAGAGTCGGACATGACTGAAGCGACTTAGCAGCAGCAGCAATTTATATCCAGTTTCTTTTGTCATTTTTCTTTTGTATTTTACCACATTAAATGAGCATGGGGCTAGTGCCACTATCATCTTTTCTAAGACTGAATTATGTTTCCCAGAGTCTCCTTCTCTGCAGGGTTTTGGCTTAGAGTTTATCAATGAAAGGAACTCACAGGAGATTTGCAAAGTGAAAATGAAGAACAAGATATCCACAGTAGCTTTTCCCACCTGCTTGCCACTGAAGATTGAAACAATTGGTGACATCATCTCAGAGAGCTTCAAGAATAATAGCAGCTTCCTGGTTAGAGGGAGAGAACCATCTAGTTTGGTGTTCACAACTGAAATCTTTGGTATCAATGTTTACTAATTTTAGGAGCAGCTTCTCTGACTTCTACTTCTGCAGCATTTCTACAGGTCATCAACCCCCTAAGGTTTGTTAAACTCCTACATACATAGCATGATTTCTGCTTCCTAATTGAACCTTGTCTACTATTTGTGTATACTTTGTCTAATATTTCCAGCAGCCCTAAAGGGTTCAGTTCAGTTCAGTTCAGTTCAGTTGCTCAGTCGTGTCCAACTCTCCGCAACCCCATGAATCACAGCACGCCAGGCCTCCCTGTCCATCACCAACTCCCGGAGTTCACTCAAACTCATGTCCACAGAGTCGGTGATGCCATCCAGCCATCTCATTCTCCATCGTCCCCTTCTCCTCCCGCCCCCAACCTTTCCCAGCATCAGAGTCTTTTCCAGTGAGTCAACTCGTCGCATGAGGTGGCCAAAGTATTGCAGTTTCAGCTTTAGCATCAGTCCCTCCAATGAACACCCAGGATTGATCTCCTTTAGAATGGACTGGTTGGATCTCCTTGCAGTATAAGGGACTCTCAAGAGTCTTCTCCAACACCACAGTTCAAAAGCATCGATTCTTCGGTGATCAGCTTTCTTCACAGTCCAACTCTCAAGGGTAGGTGCTTTTAAAATGTGAGAAGTGAAGTTACTGAGCTCCTCCACCATTCCAAAGATTTTTTTCTCAACTAGTGACTTGAAAACGGCCAAATTCAAAGATGCCTGACTTCAGTCTCTTAACCCCTGCACCGTGTAGTCATATGTTGCATTGAGCTTTAAAAAGAAAGTGTGAAACTTTATGAGAAAATTGCCAAGCAGCACTTAGAAACAAGCCTAACTACCCAGGTAAAATTATTTTTTACTCAGGAATCAACCTTTTTTGAGGATAGTCTTCTAGTACTCACTCATATCCTGACTGTCTGAAAATGGTTTTATTTTATTAACATATCATTTAAATATCCTTAGCTTCCTAATAAAAACAGTACACACACACACAGAAACATACACACACACTTCCTTATAAATAAAAATGAAGCAGTCAAAAAAGAAATATTTGCTCACACCTCCACATCTGTATCTATATGCCCTTTCCCTTACTTCAGTAGGTCTATCTATCTATCCAAGTCTTCCACTTTTCCATTAGTTCTCATCCTGACTTTAGATAATTTTCAAGTATTTCTTCCCATGCTATGGATTGTCATTTTACTTTCTTGATGGAATACTTTGAAGAACAAAAATTCTACATTTTGATCAAATCCAACTTTTTTCCTTTGACTCATGTTTTGGTATTACATCTGTGAATCACTTGCCAAAGTCAGGATCGTAAATATTTACCCCATGCTTTCTCCTAAGACATTTACAGTTTTAAATTATAGTGAAACCATAAATTTAGGTCTTGATCTCTTTTCATTTAATTTTTGTTTGTAGTCTTAGATAAAGGTCATTCTTTTGCCTATGGCTATACAGTTGTCCTAGCACAATTTAAGATTTTGTTACACATGTACTAATTTAAAATTTTAATATCTTCTTACTGAACAGAAGTATTTTTGTATACAGTTTCCCTCTCTATCCTCA
This sequence comes from Moschus berezovskii, assembly GCF_049115385.1. Classification (NCBI taxonomy): domain Eukaryota; kingdom Metazoa; phylum Chordata; class Mammalia; order Artiodactyla; family Moschidae; genus Moschus; species Moschus berezovskii. Next base: position 5,039,122 of record NC_142487.1, on the reverse strand, counting down.
ATGATGCTTTTTGTTATCACAGACTATTTGGTCTTTTGCAAATGGTGACTCACACTTTCTTAAAGATTTTATATTTATCTTGCAATTTTTTCCATCCTTTTAAATTTCAGTGTTTCTGTATCCTTATGTTTTACTCATGTCCTTTTTAAATGTCATGTTGCTGAATTTTTTTTCAGATTTCCAATATGAAAATCTCTATCTTTCAACTTGTCAATTTAGTTCATTTACATGTATTGTGATTATTAGTATATTTGGACTTGATAATATAGCCTTCCTGGATATTGTCTACATGTTCAGTTTTTTCTATTATTCTCATTTCTCTTTTCCTTTCCTTTTCAAAAGTCAATTCATGTTTTTTTTTTTTTCTATTGATTTTCATTCATAATGAAGATAGAATCAGGGTGTCTCATTTACTAAGATATCTAGAGAGCCTGGAACAGTGCCTGCCACTTATTAAATACATATTGACATATGCCTAGAAAGCACTGTGGTTCCATTTCCATTTTATGAGCAAAGAGATTGATGCTCTGTTGAGTGGAAGTTTTCAAGGATTGTCATGTAAGAGTTCACACCAGAACAAGAAAGAATAAACGTGCATCCCCTTAGGTTTCATGAATCAGTATTTTGGGCTTCTCTGGTGGTTTAGATGGTAAAGAATCTGCCTGCAGTGCAGGAGACCTGGGTTCGATCCCCAGTTCAAGAAGTTCAGTTCAGTTCAGTCGCTCAGTCATGTCTGACTATTTGCGACCCCATGGACTGCAGCACACCAGGCCTCCCTGTCCATCACCAACTCCCAGAGTTTACTCAAATCCATGTCCATTGAGTTGGTGATGCCATCCAATCATCTCATCCTCTGTCGTCCCCTTCTCCTCCTTCCTTCAGTCTTGCCCAGCATCAGGGTCTTTTCCAATGAGTCAGTTCTTTGCATCAGATGGCCAAAGTATTGGAGCTTCAGCTTCAGCATCAGTCATTCCAATGAATATTCAGGACTGATCTCCTTTAGGATGGACTTGTTGGATCTCGTTGCAGTCCCAGGGACTCTAAAGAGTCTTCTCCAACACCACAGTTCAAAAGCATCAATTATTTGGCACTCAGCTTTCCTTATAGCCCAACTTTCAATCCATACATGGTGACTAGAAAAACCATAGCTTTGACGAGACGGACCTTTGTTGGCAAAGTAATGTTTCTGCTTTTTAATATGCTGTCTAGGTTGATCATAACTTTTCTTCCAAGGAGCAAGCATCTTTTAATTTCATGGCTGCAGTCACCATCAGCAGTGATTTTGGAGCCCAAACAAATAAAATCTGTCACTGTTTCCATTATTTCCCCATCTATTTGCCATGAAGTGATGGGACCAGATGCCATGATCTTAGTTTTTGGAATGCTGAGTTTTAAGCCAACTTTTTCACTGTCCTCTTTCACTTTCATCAAGAGGCTCTTTAGTTCTTCTTCGCTTTCTGCCATAAAGGTGGTATCACCTGTATATCTGAGGTTATTGATATTTCTCCAGCAATCTTGATTCCAGCTTGTGCTTCTTCCAGCCCAGCGTTCCTTATGATGTACTCCGCATACAAGTTAAATAAGCAGGGTGACAATATACAGCCTTGATGTACTCCTTTCCCGATTTGGAACCGGTCTGTTGTTCCATGTCTAGTTCTAACTGTTGCTTCTGGAAAAGGGAATGGTTACCCACTTCAGTATTCTTTCCTAGAGAATACCAGGGACAGAGGAGCCTGGTGGGCTACAGTCTATGGGGTCGCAAAGAGTCAGACACAGCTGAGTGACTAACACTTTCCCTTTCAGTTATCTCTATTTTACAGCAGCCTTTTAAAATACAGAATAACAAAAGAATCAAATATTTTAATCATTCATCAATCCCTTTTTATACGTGAGGAAACTGAAACAAATTAAAGTATATGCCCCTTAAACCAACTAGCAAATGCTGTGATTGCTTCCAACTCATGCTTGGGAAATTAAATATAATATTTTCTCTTGGTTAACTAAGTTGTTCCTTTTTTTAAAAAATTTTTTCTTTGGCTACACTAGGTCTTAGTTGCTACATGGGGGATCTTTTTTTTTTTCCCCCTGACTAGGGATCAAACCCAGGCTTCCTTCATTGGGATCATAGAGTCTTAGCCACTAGACCAGCAAGGAGGTCCCATGTTGTTCCTTTTTTTTTGGTTTAAAAATATAATTGAAATAAAGTAAGCCAGGGGTCCTGATCTGTGACAAAGGTAGGTGATCTGTCCTATGGGATCACTGGTGAATATCACATTCCCAAAATTCTAGTGCTAATGATTTCTGTGATTTGACTCCACTCACTGCGGTAAAGCATTTAGTGTTTGTAAAAAGAAGAGCAAAAAGGAAATAGAACATTTTCCATGTAATTTTCCATTTGTGTACTCTTGACTTCATTAAAATTGCATACTGATCCAATCCCTTGGTTTTGCTAATAGCTCCACAGAGGGATAGTCATTACTAGAGTATGAGCACCACAATCCATTTTCTCTGATCATTGTTTTGCGATATTGCTAATTTGACAGCTCCTGCTGAACATGGGCTCATTATTTTGTGTCATTGTTTTGGGAAAAGGAATATTGGATGTGCAGCAAAGTAACTTAGAAAGACGATGATAGGTTAGAAGAAAGAGTAGTTTTTCTCCAGGCATGGGCGAGAAGAGCCAAATTGAAATGGTAAGGAATGAACTGCTTGACCCCTATAAGATACCTTCTCCTTCAAGACTCAAATCTTCTGCAACTTTTTTTGTGAATTCATATGGTTAGATAGCATCACTGACTCAGTGGACACAAATCTGAGCAAACTCCGAGAGACAGTGCAGGACAGAGGAGCCTGGCGTATTGCAGTCCATGGGGTCACTAGGAGTTGGACACAACTTAGCAACTGGACAACAACAAAAGGTGGATATGCCCACTTTCTTTTCTGTGCTCTAGGGTCTATCTATTTATCTATCATTTTCTATCTATATTTATCTATGTATACATACTTCTAGAATTTTACATTGTTGTTCATTCACTAAATCATGAATCTCACATATATGATGCTTATTTTATATACATGTACCTCTAGACTCTGTTTTTGTCATCTAATTCTTTTCGGGGAAAAACAAAGAAACAAAAAACCTTCTGCCTGCCTCTCTAACCTCAATTTGCTGCTTTGCCCCTTGCATTCTACCCTGAAGCCATAATTTACTTATTTAAGGTTCTCAAACTTGCCACATACTCTCCAACATCAGAGTCCTACAGTTCTCCCCACTTTTCATGATCAAGCAGCTATTTTTACTCCCCTCACTTTTTCTCCTTCCTCCCCATCTCAGCCTGTATTAATTCTTTTTTAAAAATAGATATCTGCTTAAAATAACTTATAAAAGAGTTTTTGTCATCTCACCCCATTTACCCAAGTTTAAGTCTCCTACAGAATTCTCCTTTATATCATTTATCACATTGTAACTCCATGCGTTATGTCTGGTATCCGTTGGATTTGGACTTTAGGTGGTTTGTTTCCTTCACCTCTGTCTCCCTAATAACTCTCCAATGACTGACACACAGTGGTTTCCATTAAATATTTGTGGAATCAATGAATAGATGTGGCAAGATTTTTTAAACTGTGTACCTCTATTTTGTTTGATTCTTCTACTTTGAATGACCTTCCCCTGTATTTTGCTTACTTGCTCTTTATGATCCAGGTCTGGTTTCATTTCTCCCAGAGGTCTTTCATAACCTCCTGTCCCCTCCATGATCTCTCCTATCTCAGTGTATTCCTCTTTTCTGTTTCCCCAGAGGACACTATACAAACAGTTCTCCTGAGCCCCTGTCACACAGGAGTGCAGCCCTAGGTCAACATATACTCCTTGCAGAACTTTGATACCTCATGAACCGTAGTTCATATTTGTTTTTTCTCCGTTATATGACTAGAAAAATAATACACCATACTGGAACTTAACATAGATGCCCCAAAATACAGTTGAAAGTTTAAAAAGATATTTGAATCTTAATAGAGATATTTGGATTATAATGGAGTAAAAAGATTATCATAGAGATTAATATAAGCTTTAATGTTCCACTCAACATTAAAGCTTGCGATAATCATCAATAGAACAGAACTAAGGGGAAAAGGGCTTCCTCACTGTCTCAACAGTAAAGAATCCGCCTGCAATGCAGGAGTTGCAGGAGACATGGATTCGATCCCTGGGTCATGAAGATCCCCTGAAGGAGGGCATGGAAACCCACTCCAGCATTCTTGCCAGGAGAATTCCACGGACAGAGGAGCCTGGAGGGTTATAGTCCATGGGGTCGCAAAGAGTCAAACATGACTGTAGCAACTGAGCACAAGGGGAAAAAGCCATGTGATGAATAATGTAGATTTACAGTGAGGTTTTATGGTATTTCTTATAAACACTATGTGGAAATAGTTGACTTTTTCTTCTGTCTCATTATTGTTTGCCCATTTGAGCTTTCTTGAGATATTTATCACTATAGGTTTTTTAAAAATAAAGTATAACTAAAGTATCTATGTTACATATGTGACATTAATGTTTGAGAATAAGTTGGTACCAGTCCTTGTCAACTTATAAATGGTCTCAGTTCAGTTCAGTTCAGTCGCTCAGTCGTGTCCGACTCTCCGCAACCCCATGAATCACAGCACGCCAGGCCTCCCTGTCCATCACCAACTCCCGGAGTACACTCAAACTCATGTCCACAGAGTCGGTGATGCCATCCAGCCATCTCATTCTCCGTCGTCCCCTTCTCCTCCCGCCCCCAACCCTTCCCAGCATCAGAGTCTTTTCCAGTGAGTCAACTCGTCGCATGAGGTGGCCAAAGTATTGCAGTTTCAGCCTCAGCATCAGTCCCTCCAATGAACATCCAGGATTGATCTCCTTTAGAATGGACTAGTTGGATCTCCTTGCAGTATAAGGGACTCTCAAGAGTCTTCTCCAACACCACAGTTCAAAAGCATCGATTCTTCGGCGATCAGCCTTCTTCACAGTCCAACTCTCACATCCATACATGACCACGGGAAAAACCATTGCCTTGACTAGACGGACCTTGGTTGGCAAAGTAATGTCTCTGCTTTTTAATATACTATCAAGGTTGGTCATAACTTTCCTTCCAAGGAGCAAGCGTCTTTTAATTTCATGGCTGCAATCAGCATCTGCAGTGATTTTGGAGCCCAAAAAAACAACTGAATGTAAATACCTCACTCTGTGCTTAATGCTTTCCCGTCTGCTTTGAAGATGCTGGTGCATGTAGGTTCATTGCCTGGGAGAGGAGGCCATTTTCTAGCTAGCTTAACTTGTCCTAAATGCAGTCAAGTTTGTTTATTTCATGTTATGAGAAGAACTCCAAGGCACAGTTTAGTGGTAGCCACTTTAAGAAAGAAAGAAAATGAGGTGAAGGCAGTAGCTGTCAGTAGAAAAACAACCGCTGACAAGTTTTGATCAAAGTACAGGCACTGTAGCAGATTTATTTTTTGCTGCCACCAAGAATATATGCTTCTAAGGTGATGTATGCCAAGTGAAACAGTACGATGAGAGGGTCATGGAAAGAGCTCACTTAGCAAGAATGTGTGATTAATTTGTCTCCTAAATTTATGAGACAGTTCAGTCGAGCCAGTTTGAAAATAGCAACAGGGTGATTACAAGTGACTGGGTAAACAATGTATTAACTGTGGGTGGAATTTAATCTCTTCATATGTTCTTCTAAAAATTCCAGCTTTTGAAAGAAGTCCATGGACATAAAAAGGGTGAATATTATCATCATAAGGACTCCTGCAAGGAAGGAAGGGCGGAGTGGAGGGGATCTGGTCCTGAAACACTGATGTTTCCATCCTTACATTTCTAATATGTAGGCAGTCTTCCAGGTATTTTGGGATATGAAGTCAGAAATTCGATTTCCTTATTTATGAAATTTTAAAACATTTAATAAGTGTCTGCTTCCCTGGTGGCTCAGAGGTTAAAGCGTCTGCGTGCAATGTGGGAGACCTAGGTTCAATCCCTGGGTCGGGAAGATCCCCTGGAGAAGGAAATGGCAACCCACTCCAGTATTCTTGCCTGAGAATCCCATGGACGGAGGAGCCTGGTAGGCTACAGTCCACGGAGTCACAAAGAGTCAGACACGACTGAGCAACTTCACTTTGTGCCTTTGGTTTGTTGATGCATCTTTCTCACAACTTTAAAATAACAATAGCTACTGTATATTGAACACATATTGTATATGTAGGACTTTACATAGATAATTTTATTTACATAAATATGTCTGTCCATTCTAAAGAAGATCAATCCTGGGTGTTCATTGGAAGGACTGATGCTAAAGCTGAAACTCTAATACTTTGGCCACCTCATGCGACAAGTTGACTCACTGGAAAAGAGTCTGATCCTGGGAGGGATTGGGGGCAGGAGGAGAAGGGGATGACAGAGAATGAGACGGCTGGATGGCATCACCGACTCGATGGACATGAGTTTGAGTGAACTCCGGGAGTTGGTGATGGACAGGGAGGCCTGGCGTGCTGTGATTCATGGGGTCTCAAAGAGTCGGACACGACTGAGCGACTGAACTGAACTGAACTGAATGGTATCAAGATATGATTATCGATTTTATTTTAAGGAATCAGAATAAGACTCAGAAAGACCAAAGGACTGGTTCAGAGTCATATATAGTCAGTTCTACAGTTGGAATTTGAATATGAATGAACTGCAAAGTTTGTCTTTCTAAGCAAAGTTCAGAGACTCGACTATAAATATCGATCTAGGAGTCTATATTGAACACAGACTGGAAGATTCAACTTGTATTGAAATGTGCCAGCCAATGTGATGGAAACAGGTATACCAGAAGGCTGATTTGGTATTAAAGGTACATGACCTGGGCTTAGTGGATTTGATTCAGGGGAAATTGAAGCAGTGTAGTATATGCATCAAACAGTATCCTTCAAAGTAGGAGTGAATAAGTGTTTTTTACAGTCTGCACCACACAGTGAAATATTAATAGTTCTTCCTTGTGAAGCTGGGTCTGTGGCCCAAACAGAACTCATGACCGGCATTATACGTGCGATTTAACCACTAGGTGGCACTGAGTCTGCAGAGTTAGGATAAGCCTTAGCTAAACTTTATTGGGTACATCGATATGCATCTTTTCCGGGTACGAGTGAACACCACTTTTCTTGTATAGATCCCCTAATATAAAAATATCTCAAACATTTGATTCTAAATTATACTTACTTCAGCTACTATTTATATTCTGCTCCAGCTTCATCACCCCTCCCCCTATGGGTGGCTTGAGTGACATTTTTTAATTGGCTATGCTAGAGCTTGTGTAGATGGTGAAGAAAATGTAAGCATATTGAAATGGTCCATTTGTACTGTTCTGAAGTGACATTCTAGATATAGTCATTGACTCTCCAGGAAGAAAGTTCATCTGAAGTAACTAACTCCTTAGTAGGTTCTTATGAATAAGAGAACTGGCAGTCCTACTGTGTGACTGAATCTCAAAATCCAACCATCTTTGGATTGCTCACAGGAATTCATTTATTAATACTGCATCCTGGATGGAATAATGTTTCTAAGCCGATTTAGTTTTAGTGAAACAGAAGCAAGTCTATGAAGCAAACACTTTATTTTCCTTCCAAAATACATTACATAAAAAGCTTGAAAACAAAGAGAATATTTATCAGCATAGAAACATAAAACTTCAAATGAGATATCAGAGAAAAGTTTTACTTTTTCATGGCAAGCTATGCAGTATGCTGAAACTTAAAACTCTTCAAATATAAATCAGATTGATGGAAATTAAATTTACAAGGCAGAAATTAAAGACCAATTATGGACAGAGTATAACACTTGCTATTATAAAAGGACAGATTATACTCTCATTACTCTTTCAGGGTAAAATGGGAATATAATTGGAATATATTTAAATAATGAAACATTTAATAAAAACTTACTTTTTTTCCTAATAAACATTATAGTGGTGTATGAGGTAAGACTGGTGAATTTACCATCTCATTGTAAAGATTAGATTCTGTAGAAAATAAAAGTTAATCATGCATCTAAATCCTTCAAGACCTCGTTCATGGCGACTTCATAGAATTCTACAGTTAGCAATTCACTTCATGCCACCCTTGCTTCTTCTGAATTTCTCTTTCTCGACTTCCTTGCTAGAATCTGGTGATATCTTGAGAGCTGGTCACTGCTACATTTTGACTGAACAAGAATGGAGGTCAGGGCTTTCTTGCTGATCTAGAGGTTAAGAATCCATCTGCCCATGCAGGAAACATAGGTTCAGTCTCGTCCGGGAAGATCCCACAGGCTGTAGAGCAATGAAGCCTGTGTGCCCAAACTACTGAAGCCCCGCACTGGACCCATCACTACCTTGCCTGCTATCCATGCTTTCTGGGGCAGAGACCCAGAGCAGCCCTAAGGATGGACTCCCATTCATGACACAGGACTGAAGGTGCTGGGGCTAAAGTAGGCAGACTGATTTCTCACTCCACTCCACTTGGAAAACTGCATCGAATTAAACAACCGAGTTCCTATTTTAACAATGCATACAGCCTGCTTGGGAAGATATGTATAAAACATAAAACAAAGGCACATAAGAAGCAAATAATAAAATAAAGTATGATGAAGATATAATTTATATATTCATTATAAAGTATACCTTATATGTGGTACTGGAGAAGACTCTTGAGAGTCCCTTCGACAGCAAGGAGATCAAACCAGTCAATTTCAAGGGAAATCAACCCTGAACATTCATTGGAAGAACTGATGCTGAAGCTGAAACTCCAGTAGTTTGGTCATATGATGTGAACAGCTGACTCATTGGAAAAGTCCCTGATGCTGGGAAAGATTGAAGGCAGAAGAAGAGGGCATCAGAGGATGAGATGGCTGGATGGCATCACCAATGCAATGGACATGAACTTGGGCAAACTTCAGGAAGTGGTGAGGGACATGGGGGCCTGGCGTGCTGCAGACCAATAGGTCATAAAGAGTTGGACACGACTGAGTGACTGAAGAATAACACAACATAATGAAGATATAATTAGGAAATTAATGAATTGTTGATGCTCTTGTTTGTTGCCAAATTCCTAGACCAAAAATGTCAGCTCATTACATTTTTAATTGGATAATTTTTATAGCTAATAATTGGCTTCTCATATTTATTTTTTAAAATCTCCCCTATAATAGATACTTTGACCATTTTATATTAATATATAGATTTTTTAATTGCCTAAAATTGTTCTTTACAAATTAATAACATTACCCTTTGCCACATGATTGTATTGAATAGCAATTATATTTTCATTTGCCTATTTATCTTTTGATGATCCCATTTGTAATTATTATGTGTGGCTTTTATTTTTATACATTCAAATATCTGAATTAAATATTTCAATCTTTCCTCCACTGTTATCCCATGCTTAGTAAGTCCTTTATCCATTTCATAATAACTTAAATGATGTTCAGCACCTATGCTTTCCCAGACAATTCTTCCTAGTCAGAAGAGCTTGTTCAAAAGTACAGTAGTCATATTATCAATATAAAAAGAGCTAGCATGAATTTAGAACTCTGTGATTTATCTCATTTAATTATCTTAACAATGGCATGAAATAGGGGGTATTGTTATCTGCAGGTTACAGGTAATAAGAGTGAACACAGATTAAGAATTTGGCTCACAACCAGATCCTGAGGCTGGTTTGAAAACTTGGATTCTTTTCCCCCCAGATTTACCAGTAGTATGTTGCTCTTGGGGGGTGTCTTAGGTGGCACTAGTTGTAAAGAACCCACTTGCCAATGCAGGAGACAGAAGAGAGGAAGATTCGATCCCTGAGTGGGGAAGATCCCCTGGAGGAGGAAATGGCAACCCACTCCAGTATTCTTGCCTGGAGAATCATGTGGACAAAGGAGCCTTTTGCAGGCTGCAGTCCATGGGGTGGCAAAGAGTCAGACATGACTGAAGACACTTAGCACACATGCATGCACAGGTTGCTCTTGGACATTCTGATTCCCGTTTAACTCTGTGCCATCTTTTCTTTTGGGAGATTTTTAGATCTAATCATTTTTTTCTTTATTCTAAAATCTCAAGATGATGTGGTTTGTTGGATGTCTTTTATTCACTGACCTCATGTGAAGAGTTGACTCACTGGAAAAGACTCCGATGCTGGGAGGGATTGGGGGAAGGAGGAGACGGGAACGACAGAGAATGAGATGGCTGGATGACATCACTGACTCGATGGACATGAGTCTGAGTGAACTCCGGGAGTTGGTGATGGACAGGGAGGCCTGGCGTGCTTTGATTCATGGGGTCGCGGAGAGTCGGACACGACTGAGCGACTGAACTGACTGACTGAGTCAATGGAACGGCGTGCTCAATTCTCTCAGCTGTGTCCAGCTTTTTGCAACCCCATGGACTGTACCAAGCCAAATTCCGCTATCCATGGGATTTCCCAGGCAAGAACACTGGAATGGATTGCTATTTCCTTTTCCAGGGGATCTTCCTAATCCAGGAATTGAACCTGTGCCTTTTATGTCTCCAACACTGACAGGCAGATTCTTTACCGTGGAGAAACTGGAAGCCTCTGACCTAGGGAAACAACCCTTTAATTTTGAAAATTTCACTCATTTAATTATGGAACCACTTATTTGATCACTTCATTTAAAAATTTCCATTTCTTCCTCTTCTGTCTTTTATGGAACTCCTACTATGAGGTGGCTGGACCTTTAAATATTTAATTTTTAAAAAGTCTTTCTCTTCTTATCATCCTTTTCTTTGTGCTTTTGTTCTAATTACAGGAGGATTATTCTTAAAATCTTCTAATACCTTCTTCTGCTGATTTGTTAAAACTTTGGCTATCATAATTTAAATTCCCATGAATGTTTTATTTTTCATATCCATCTTCGTTTCATAGATATGTGCTCATTTTGCTCATTCTTACCAAAAGTGTATTAAAAGTAGCTTTTATAAAGTTTGCCTTCGGTTACCTTGAGTTATATTCTTGCTTCAATTCATTTTTTTCCTGTTGATTTAGGCTTTGACCTTGATTTTAGAGGGTTTTCAAACTGTCCTGGGGCCCTTGCCTTTGAATTCCTGCTTGAGTGAGGCATTGACGGTTATGCAGTAGATCTGGGTGTATGACATGACTTTTTAGCGAGTGGAGGGACAGTGCTGTAAAGCGACCTAGCAGAGGTGCCTCTTTCCTCAGCTGACCCCAAATGTCAGAGATTTCAGTCGAGAGGAATGTCTTTTTCTTGAGCAGTTGCTCCAGAAAATACTTCATTTTCTTGCTTTGGTGACTGGAGAGCATATATTTGATGGCCTCTGTCCTTGGAGCCAGGATGAGGAATGAGCCTGGAGGACTCATGATTCCTGTGCACATTTTCACTTACTCCCTATGTCTTCCATAATCCTTGCCACCACATTCCAAGCACCTTGAGCTCAACTTCTTCAGAGAACAAACATCTACCTGCAGAGGTTGGGGGAAAGAAAGTTACCTGATGGCTTGCTGGATGAGGAAGAGATCCCAGGTTTTATCTTCACTGTAGACCAACCTCCACTTGGGTCTTAGATGAGCCAAGACTCAGACCACTTCACATCCTCTGATGCATCCAAGTTTCAAACTGTTCTGGTCCCTCTGGAGTGTGCATGTCTGCTCAATTGCTTCAGTCATATCTGACTCTTTATGACCCTACTGACTGTAGCCCACCATGTTCCTCTGTCCATGGGATTCTCTAGGCCAAGAATACTGGAATGGGTTGCCATGCTCTCCTCCAGAGTATCTTCCCGACCCAGGGATAGAACTTGTGTCTCTTATGTCTCCTGCATTGGCAGGTGGATTCTTTACCACTGAGTCATCAGGGAAGCCCCCTGTCTGGAGTAAACTGAGGATTTATCATCATTCCTCTCTGCAGGCACTTAGGTTTCAGCTTTCTCTCTACTAGTTTGGAAATAAAAAGTTTTTAAAATAGGAACTGCTATACAAATTAATTCTTTTTTTCAAATAGTTGGAGAAAGAGATCAAAGTCATGTTTTTAAAAGTAATCTATATTCTGAACCATAAAAAACCTTTGCTCCCAAAGTGCATAGAGATTTCTACTTATCATTGTATGTGGTCATCACTAAGGCAAACCTACCCATTCTATCCACCATCTTCTGACCAGGTAAATTTTTTTTAAAGGAAATTTTTAATTTTATATTTTGGTAAGAATTAACATTTAAATACTTCTATGGTTGAATAAGAAGAGAAAATTGAAAAATGGATACAGGAAAAGAAATGGATACAGGAAAGCCATCAGTAATATGAAGCTCTATTTTTCATGTCTCTGCACAAGCATCTTTTCATAGCTGGGTGTACAGTTGGCCCTTAATCACACTGTGATGTGGCCAAACATTTTCAGCAACCAAATTCATTTTCCTTGCTTTTTTCCAGGCCTATTCTAAAGCACGCACTAGAGACTATCAAGTCCAGAGTTTACCCTGACCAGCACTTGAGCAAATTTCTTAAGAGGTGATCAACACAGCTCTCAGCACACTGAGACCTCTCATAAGTGCGGTACAGAATTCAACTATTACCATCAGAAGCATTGTTACATGTCTGTGTTGCAGTGCTTTGTTGGCTAAAGCATGGTAAAAAATAACATTTCTCTGACATTTCACTGAGCTTAACCTACATTACATTAAGTTTACATTACATTAGCTTCATAGCCCCTATAAACAGCATAGGATCTGGAGTTATAAAATTATATTAATACAAGGAGTCTTATTTTGCTGCCACCTAGAAGCCCCGTGACTGGATAAATGATCCTTTTTGAGCTTCAGTTTACCTTAGTGTAGTAGATATAGATAATAACAATTTGCACTGTGTCCTCTGAATTTCTTACTCCATGATGAGCACACTCCCCTATACACTCAGTACTTTTCCTGAAAGTTCCCTCTACCTCTTTCTTTAAGTGAATGCTGGCCATCTCCTGAGAATACTTGCTGTCAGGTAGAGGAATCTATTTTTAAAGAATATATTTTTAATATTTACTATTTTTAAAGAATCAATTCAAAATTAGATAGTGGGTGAGCCAATTCCTCCTGTCTAAACACACTACCATACTGCTACCCCCTCCCCTTGCTTTACCAGAAGTCCTTCTACTATGAGGTCTATTGATGCTATTAGCATTTAGCACTCTGCTTTCATCATCACTGGCTTCTACTGACCTCCTTGTCAATTCCCATCCATTATTGCTTCTTCAGGACCTGGGTCACAATCTCCTTACACCTTTCCTGACAGTATTTTAAATAATTTTAATATTTATTAGAACAGTTTTCTGATACCCTGAGTTCTCAGCTCCTTGAGCCCTTGATCTTCCTCCAACACCATTTCGATTAATCTCTCGGGATGTTTTAATTGCTCTTGTGGCTCAGCCAGAAGTGAGGCTAGTGCTTGGGGAAATGGGGATGAAAGCCAGTGACAGTCCCTGCTTTAGCCAAAACTGTAAGTGTTAAATGCAGAAAGAATATTCCAAAAGTAAAAGTAATTTCAAGCCAAGACTACTTGGCTCAGCTGCAACTATTCTATTTTTGAAAGGCCTTACAGTCTGGGAGCAAGAGCAAGAACTGGGGACACAGAGAAACAGTGACCTGTGATACAAAAGCTATGCCTTTCTGTGGGTAGAAAAACATTTTGTGAGGTTTTAAATAGAGTCATATTTATCTCTTGAATTTCTCACGGAATAAAACTATAGACTATTCTGACAACCAAAAAAAATGTGTATACTCTCTTGTGAATTTCTCAAAACAGACAGAATTCAACTCGGGGCTGCTATTAAATCAAACAAAGATAAGTAATGAAAAATAAACATGTATTCTTTTGGTATCTGCAAAATTTAACACCTTTTATATAGAATCTACAAGATCCATGATGTACAGTAATCTGCAAGGTGGTTAATGAAACCTACCTCATGAAACTCTTGTAATGATGAAATGCAATCGTAAGCGTGAAGAGAATTGCCACACTGAAGAGATTTGATTTTTGACCATGCCAGGCTTTCGTACAAATGTGGTTTCTTGGGGATGAATGAGCTGAGCAAATCACAAAGGGCCAGCTCTCAAAAGATGACTGCTGTAGAACCTGTGAATCTGACATTCCATGTTCAAAATGTATCCTGAATTCAACTTTTGCTCACCTCCACCACAGCTGCCCTCATGTAGGAAGAACCTTTCTCTCTTGCCTGGATCAGGGCAGAACTTTTGAGGTCTCTTCTCTTGCCCACAAAAGGTCTGTCCCCAGATGGTAGCCCTAGCGATCCCTTTATAAATGTAAATCTGAGTATGTTCTTTCCACCCGCCGACACCACACTACAGAAGAAAATCCAACTCTGTATCATGATTGATGAGGAATGCTCCCTGGTTAAGCCTCTAGCCGCCTCTCCTTCCTTCGTACTTGCCACTCACCATACCTCCCACTTGTCGGTATGTCTCGATCGGTCATCTCTCTAACTTACTAGCTTGTAAAGCCATTTGGCACAGGGAGCTTTTGTCTGTTTTTGTCGCTGTTGTAAACCTGTGGCTTCAGACAGTGATTGGCACATGGGAAGCACTGAAAACATATTTGTTGAATGAATAAGTGAGATTCCTAAGTGTGGTTTCACAGCACATCAGTCATATTCTCTGGTGGTTAGATGGACCTAGCACTCACCAGAAATCGTCTTACACCCAAACACAAGATCCTATTCCTACTACTGGTTTTGTCACATAGTGTCTCAGAAACAATATTTAAACTATTTCAGACCGTCAATCCATTGGCTCTCTACCAGTTACTCTAGACTTTACATCCATTTGATCCTCATGGTCCATTCTTCATATAGTTGCCAAAGTGATCTTTTCAAAATGCAGATAGAATCATAACGCCCCATCTGTAAAAACAACAACAACAACAACAAAAAAACCACTTTACTGGTTCCACTGTGCTTGCTGCTGCTACTGCTAAGTCACTTCAGTCGTGTCCGACTCTGTGTGACCCCATAGACGGAAGCCCACCAGGCTCCCCCGTCCCTGGGATTCTCCAGGCAAGAACACTGGAGTGGGTTGCCATTTCCTTCTCCAATGTGTGAAAATGGAAAGTGAAAAGTGAAAGTGAAGTCGCTCAGTCGTGCCCGACCCTTAGCGACCCCACGGACTGCAGCCTACCAGGCTCCTCCATCCATGGGATTTCCTAGGCAATAGTACTGGAGTGGCATGCCATTGCCTTCTCTGTCCACTGTGCTTACAGTCTTGTAAAGCTGGCTTCAGCATCCTCAACTGACGTGACCTTCACCTGTGCTCACTAGGCTCTGGGCACACCTGGACTCCTTTCTGTTTCCTTAAACTACACTTTTTCTAGCCTTAGGACATTTCTCTTGCTATCCTTTTGCCAGGAATATTCTATCCCAAATTTTGACAGTGCTGCTTTATTTTTGTCCTTCAGACCTCAACTCACATAATCAACCCCTGGAGAATATTCCCCACCTCCTGAAGTTCTTCAGTATGAAATCCTGAGTGTTTGTTTGTAAGAAGCCAATAATCAGGGTCCAACATGGGCTTCCCAGGTGGTGCCAGTAGTAAAGATTCTGCCTGACAATGCAGGCAATGCAAGAGATGTGGATTTAATCCCTTTTACTCCAGTAATCTTGCCTGGAAAACCCCATGGACAGAGGAGCCTGGCAGGCTATAGTCCATGGGACTGCAAAGAGTTGGACACAACTGAGTGACTGAACATAATATCAGAGTCATCGTTTGCATTTTCATACATAATCTGAAGTTCAATTACAGCATATAGTATAAACTATTGTCCACAACATAATAGGAGTAGAAATTTGCTCAAGGGGTTGGAAACTCCAGTTCTAAAATAATTCAGGTTGTAATTGCCATTTCTTGTTTTACCAGTGAAATGTAATTGAATCTTGACAACATGATTGTAATCAAAGGACACCCACAAGAGCACATAATCAATGCAGCCAAGCTTCCTGATGATCATATGCAAGGGACATTGATGGAAAAAGACACCAGAATCCACTGCATTTCTATCAGCGTGAAGCAAGTGCAAATTAGATGTCTTCTGTGTCATTGTCTTGAGCAGCTAGGTTCCAATTGTGTTAAAAGTGATCATTGATCACCTGAAGAACCATGGTAGATAAATTAGTTTCAGCTTGATGTTATTTTGTATATAAACAGACTAATTTGTAAAAACCTTAGGCATCATAGATTGTGCTTAATGTAGTACACTAGCTTAATTACTTTTAAATGATCAATGACAAACTCAAACCAATATGAAAATAATGTGAAAATAAGAAGTACAATGACAGCAGTTATGAATTAACAGTGAACTCAGTTATCCCAAGACTGTTTAGCAAATAAGACTGGTTTAAGGGAGGATGGTGAGCAAAATAAACATATGGAAAGAAGGCAGTCAGACACAGAATAAATAAGAAATTCTTCATTGATCAAGAAGTTGACTGTAGAAGAGCCTTACATAAGCTATATTAGGTGGAGTCAGGCCAGAAAGGAAAGAGGTGACATACACTTGGAGATCTGTCCTGTGACTTAACTATTTGTCCAGCTAGGGTAAGAAGGTTTCAGGGAATAATATTATACAGCCATATCTGAACCACCCATATAAAGAAGCAACCATTAATCAATGTCACTAATTTAACAAGCACATATTAAGCCGTGATAAAGTATAATTTTCCTCCTATCAAATTGGGACAAAAATTGAAAACAGCGAGTGTAACTGAAGACATGGTGATATAAGCATGCTCATACACCATTGGTCAGATTGTAAACTGGTTGCTGCTGCTAAGTCGCTTCAGTCATGTCCGACTCTGTGCGACCGCATAGACAGCAGCCCACCAGGCTCCCCCATCCTTGGGATTCTCCAGGCAAGAACACTGGAGTGGGTCGCCATGTCCTTCTCCAATGCATGAAAGTGAAAAGTGAAAGTGAAGTCGCTCAGTCATGTCCGACTCTTAGCGACCCCATGGACTGCAGCCCACCAGGCCCCTCTGTCCATGGGATTTTCCAGGCAAGAGTACTGGAGTGGGGTGCCATTGCCTTCTCCAGTAAACTGGTTAGACTTCCAAAATTAGAATTTGGAATTGAATTACACATGCCGGCACACATTCACACATGTTCCCACTTCTAAAAACCTACCACTAAATACATTCACGTGTGCACAAAGATATTTACTCATCACAGTGTCAGGGTCACCCTAGACCCTAGACATCACAGTGTCAGAGTCAAAGCTAGAATAGAAATGTCTATCTGAAAAACAGCAGTTGAAAACAAGATTCACATACTCAGTGGCATCCTATATCCCCTGTTAAAAAATTACATTGGTAAATGGTGGGGGGAAGGGGGTAGAGTAATATTTATGGGAAGATCCTATGTATATAAAAAATAAAAGACTAAAAAGGATAAATGGACATTTATATACATTTACACAAAACATAAAAACTTTATAAATACATAGAAGGATACCAGAAGGTTGACCGTGAAACTGTTAGGGTGGTTACAACTGGAGAAATAATGAGAGAAAAGAATCATCCACATTTTTCTATAAAAAAAATTATACACAGGTATTACTTGTGTTAATTAAAAAATAATGAGTCTATGAACTTATTTTCAAAATAAAGCAAGACTTGATCTGCAATGACAGCCAGAGGCTAGATCAGAATAAACGTTTGGCTGGGGGCCTTGAGACACAGACCACATAACTGACTAGTTGTGTGACTTTGTGCATGTCATTTAAACTCTCAGTTCTCAGCTACTGTGGTGGGCTGAGCAACAGTCAGCATATGGCAAGGCCCTCGTCCTGGAAACCTGTAAACATAAAAGGAGCTTTGCAGATCTTGAGATGAGGAGATTATTCTGTGGGCTGGATATTATCACAAGGGTCTTTACAAGAGCGAGGCAGGAAGGTTAAAGACAGACGGTTATGTGACAGTGACGGGGGAAAAAAGAAGACAGAGGAAGAGTGGCAGAGAGATGAGACTGAAAGATGCTACACTTCTTTGAAGATGGAGAAAAAGACCACCATCCAAGAAATACAGTCTGCTTCCAGAAGCTGGTAAAGGCAAGAAGATGTCTTCTCCCCTGGAGCCTCCAGAAGCAACCAGCCCTGAAAACGCTCTAACGTTAGTTCAATCACATGGAACTTGGACTTCTGAGCCCTGGGATTGTAAGATATATTTGTGATGTCTTAAGTCATTAAATTTGTGGTAATCAATTACAGCAGAATGAGAAAATAAATACAGTTGGGACTTCCCTGGCATTTTAATGGGTTAAGACTCCACTTCTCTGTGCCATGCAACCCGGCCAAAATAGAAAAAAAAAATTTGATAAGTTATTTAGCCTATAAACTGCAACTGTAGAATTGGGTTATTGATGATAATAAATCCAGTAATAATTAAAAGAGTAAGCATTTATAAATACTTTATATGTTAGATGGGATTCCCCCTTGGCTCAGATGGTAAAAAGCCTGCCTGCAATGCGGGAGACCTAGGTTCAATCCCTGGGTTGGGAGGATCCCTGGAAGAGCCCCTGGAGAAGGAAATGGCAACGCATTCCAGTATTCTTGCCTGGAATAATCCCATGGATGGTGGAGCCTGGTGGGCTACAGTCCATAGTTTGATAATACGCTAAGGGTTTCACTTACATATTTCATGTAATGTCATAGCAACTCTATGTATGGGCACTATTTACGTTCTCCACTTCATGTTTACATGAGAAGACAAAGCTTTGAGAGGTTTAGCAACTCTTCAGTGAGTAATAAAACTGAGAAACACACAGAGATCAGCCCTTTTCTTATGGCAGTTATCAAGGGAGCCAGTTTTGCTACCCTACATGTGGAATGGTTGTGATACTGACTATTCATGGGTGCTAAGTCACTTCAGTCATGTTTGACTCTTTGTGACTCTATAGACTGTAGACCAACAGGCTCCTCTATCCATGGGATTCCCCGGGCAAGAATACTGGAGTAGGTTGCCATTTCCTACTCCAGGGGATCTTCCTGACCCAGGGATCAAGCCCTCATCTCTTAATGTCCCGCACTCGCAGGAGGGCTTTTTACCACTAGTATCACCTGGGAAGCCCAAGGCGTCTGCTTGTGGAGTAATTCTCACACAGTGTGGCGAGTTTGTTCCAGACAATTAAACTCTAGGCCCTTTGTGTGCATATTTGAATGTACAGAGGTAGTGAGAAATAATGCTAGGAAACTGACACCTGTCACATAGTCTAAGTTACTGAAAAAGGTTTTTATTTTCTGATTAGTTAAAGCATGTGCAGATCTGTGGCTAATGAAACACAGATTAACAAGGAACTAATTTCATAGAAGGACACTGAGGAGTAGAGAAACCAGGGGGCCTTTTGCTGGAGACAAGGGCCACCGATGATGTGGTTTGATGATCACATGGTGGTCTGCTGGGGACCACCTACTTGGCTGTACATGGTGCATTAGGACAGGTATAGCTGAGATGTTTTTGAAAGAGTTTTGGGCCAGTGCTTGGACATTTGGGGCAACAGTAACCAAGGTATTTAAGGAACTGCAGGAAGCCACACAGGGCAGTGTTACCGCATAGAGAGTGCTCATGTAGAGTGTTACAGAACTGAGATTCCAGCCTGATTCCATCTGTTCTACACATGGTTCTCCAGAGGATTTCCTCCATTGGTAGCAGAGGGTATGAGCTCTGGGATGTCACACATAGAGTTCCTCTGAGAAAACGCTGGGAACCTCTGACTCCACAGTCCACTCCAGAAGGGACTGTTCTTGGACTGATGGTGTTGTCAATCCTACAATTTAATTAAATCCTGGTACTTTTGATACTGGTAAAGAACCTGCCTGCCAATGCGGAGACTTAAGAGACTTGAGTTTGATCCCTGGATCAGGAAGATTCCCCTGGAGAAGGAAAATGGCAACCCACTCCAGTATTCTTGCCTGAAGAATCCCACAGACAGAGGAGCCTGGCAGGCTATGGCCCATGGGGTTGCAAAGAGTCAGACACCACTGAAGTGACTTTGCATACAAAAAATTTCTGATAAGGACTTGATACCAAGGCTTGTGGATCCTAGGATTGGGGCTGCTGTGGACTGAAGAGTTCCCTTTCAGTTTTACCCTATTCTGGAGTCAGCTTTGGGGCCCTAAGAGGACTCCAGAGTCAAGTAGGTAAGCCCAGTTGAGGCACTGTCCCTTCATCTCTGCAATGTCACCACCCACACTCGAGAACCAATTGAAAGAAGAGTCCACTAAATAGTCCTCTTAAATCTCTTTCTCTCTCTCTCTCTCTCTCTCTCACACACACACACACACATTGCTTTTGTGTTAATTAGCTGTTCAATTGGCAGCTGAAATTCTCAATAAACATGCCCTGGAGCAACCATCACCTCTCCTTGTAAGATAGGTAAACAGTCTCATCAGAGAGATGAGTTGGTGGCATCTGGGTGCTGGGAATAAATAAAATCTCCCATCTGGTTGAAAGGGTTTTGAAATCCCACTTCCTGCCCAGACTGTCACTGCAGCTGCAGCTGGATGACAATACTCAGTATTACCAGCAACCTGCCCAGATCTGTTCAGTGAAGCAATGTCATCCAGTTTTACTGATTAAAAATGGGTATTTTCTTGCCATGCTGAGATCTAGCAATCTTTATTTCACAAGGTTATGACAGACCAGATGGATAAATAAAAATACTTGAGTTATGGAGAAGGCATAATCAACTGCCCTTTTCTGAAATGTATTATATCTCATCTGTTCATTGTTTTCCCATGAAGACAGTGATAGGAATTTGAGTGGTAACAAAAATTCTTCCTAAATGTTGAATACTGTGTACATGTTGCCTGCTAGGTTGCTTCAGTGGTGTCAGACTCTTTGCGACCCCATGGACTGTAGCCCACCAGGGTCCTCTGTCCATGGGATTTCCTAGGCAAGAATACTGGAGTGGGTTGCCATTTCCTTCTCTAGGCAATCTTTCCGACCCAGGGATCAAACCAGCACCTCTTCAGTCTCCTGCATCCGCAGGAGGATTCTTTACCACTAGAACAACCTGTGAAGCCACTCTAAATACAATTAAGTGTTAGAGGAAAAGTGACATTTTTTTCAAGTGTCATTATTTCATTAATTAATCCAGTTTATCTACTTTTTACTCTGATAAGCTGACTTCTCTCTGATTATACCTTGTCCATGCACTTGCTTAGAAGATTCTAACAGACTTGCTGGGGAATAACAGCAACATCCCCCAATAAATAGAAACTTGCTGGTGTGTCCTATGATTGAATCAAAGGTTAATTAACTGAGGAACAGTTGCTCTAATTGGTGACACACTGAATTTTACTATTTTTCTAGAATTGATGATTTGGAAAGTAAACAGATTTAAGTAGCTAAGCAATAGCTAGATACATGCAACTACAAAAAGACTTCCATATATATTTAATTAAATTGACCTTAAGCCATCCTGTAATGTTTATTTCAACAAATAGCTCACTGTGTGATCACTTCTGGAATATTTGTATGACTTGAAGCATCTTTTAGGTATAATCAGCATTCAAAACATCATTAAGCTTTACTGTTTGTGTATCATTAGTGTCTATAAAATATATTACATTGGGCAAATGATAGCAAGAGATCCATTTCATTTATGTGGTTCGCATCTCACATCACCAATTACCAATAGACTGCATGAATTATTTATCATCTCAAGTTGGCTTTATATCAAATATTTTACCACTTATGTATATCAAAAATTGAAAGAGCATTTCTCTTATTTTCTCCTTGTCTTAGGAGAAAATTTGCAGACAAACTTCTTAATTAAATGCAAAGCAAACTGAGAGAGAAGGAAATCTTCCTCAGAAGGAGATTATTTGATAAGAACTATTTTGCAAAACAAAGGAGGTCATTTCAGTCCAAAAGTTGAAGATTTGATAGTCCTACTTGCAATTAACTGAATAAAATTTAGGGTTTGTATGCTTGTCAGAAGGGTTTGTTTCATTTTAATATATAATTTTAACAAATTATTACATACAGATGAGATAAACCAACAGGAATTAACCTTGCTTCAGGTTTTTTCTTCAATGGACAAGGGAATAAATCTGTAACCAGAAATGGAAATGAGACCCTGTCCATTCCTTTAATCTGTCTATCATATCAACCTTACTATCAGCTTTGTTGTCTACTGTTGGTATAAACATCTCATCCAATGATCCTCTTTAAGCATTCTCCCTTCAGCATTCATTTCTTTAGCGTGAATTAAGAAGTGACTGTAGTTCTTACATATTTTAGTAAATATTAGTTGTTCACACAAAATAAAAGATTTTCTAAGGAAAAGGAAGAAAACAGCATTTGACCTATCGTTCATACAACGATAATCCAGCCTGAATGTTCCTTGCCCTTTTTCATCTTCCTTCTTTCTAAAATAGCTCATTTAATGGCTGCTGGCCCCTCCACTGATTCTTTTCTTTTTTTCTAATTGGGGTATAGTTGCTTTATAATATTGTGTTAGGTTCTGCTGTGCAACAAATTGAATCAGTTTATATAAATACTGACACACTCTCCCTCTGGGGCCTCCATCGAAGAGCACTAAGCTGAGCTCCCTGTGCTATGCAGCAGGTTCTCACTAGCTATCTATTTTATACACGGTAGTATATATATGTCAACTCTACTCTCCCAATTCATCCCACCCCCGCCTTCCTTTGTCTGTTCTCTACATCTGGATCTCTATTCCTGCCTCACAAATAGGTTCCTCTGAACCATTTTTCTAGATTACACATAGATGCATTGATGTACAACATTTATTTTTCTCTTTCTGACTTCTTTATAGTGGCACTGAAATCAAATTTTCATGTGCATAAGAGTTTCATAGGATGTCTTTAAAAAAAAAATGTGGATTCCTTGACTCTGCCTCTGGATATTTTGAATCAGTAATTTTGAGTGGAACCCAGGAATCTAAGATTTTTAAATAAACATTCCCAAGTAATGTTAATGAAGCAGAGAGTAGATCATACTGAGAAATACTGAAATAAAAGCTATAAATAAATGCAACTTTTAATTAATCGTAACTAAGTCCTAGCAGTGGGCTAGCTTTCCAGGTGGCCCCAGTAGTAAAGGATCTGCCTGCCAGTGCAGGAGATACAGGTTTGATCCCTGGATCAGCAAGATCCCTGGAGGAGGAAATAGCAACCCACTCCACTATTCTTAGCTGGAGAACCTCATGGACAGAGGAGCCTGGTGGGCTACAGCCCATACATGTGTGTATGTGTGTGTGTGCTAAAGTGCTTCAGTAGTGTCCGACTCTTTGCAATCCCATGGACTACAACAATTAGCATCACCTGGGAAGCCCCAGGATACAGTCCATGGGGTAGCAAAAAAGTCAGACACAACTTAGCAACTGAATACACATTCAAGTCCTAACAAGCTTGCACTAACTCTTGAAAAACACAAGGCATATAAAAACTTCTAATTGAAATGATCAGTTTTGATTGACCTAAGAAATCAAGAAATCAAACATGTTCAGTTATGGCTTTTTCAATTTTATTCAAATTTACATTAAAATATATTACTAGAATCCAAAGTGATACTGTTAACTAAAATTAGGCATAAGGAAGTTGAGACTCAAATAAGTCATTAAAATCCAATTTTGAAAAAAAAAAGAAACATAATTTATTCTGTACTCTTTATTTTCAAGAAATGAATGGAACTGAGTTTTATGGAGCAATCTAGAGACAATAATTAGAATTCTCCTGTCATCCATTTTGGACTTCCCAGGTGGCTCAGATGGTAAAAAATCCACCTGCAATGCAGGAGACACGGGTTCAATCCTTGGGTCAGGAAGATCCTCTGAAGAAGGAAATGGCAATCAGTTCTAGTATTCTTGCCAAGGAAATCCCATGGACAGAGGAGTCTGGTGGGCTACAGTGCATGAGGTCACACAAGAGTCAGACACAACTTAGCCACTAAATAACAACGACAACAAAATCATTCACTTTTTTTAAGAAATACAAATTTGCTTCCCAGACAGAGTCTCAGTGTAAAGCATTTCAATTTCCGTTTTTAAAAAACCTTGGCACTAGCGTGGAAATGAGCTAGTGTAGGTTACTCACGGTGGTTATCTGTAGGGATAAAGAAAAGCTTTCCAACTTTGCCTTGGATCATCAGTCCAGGCTAACAAACAAAAAGCCTGACAAATGGAATAGACCTTGCTTCCTTCTAAAAAAAATCCTAGAGAAAATACCTATTAGGAATCCCTAGAAGAGAGAGAAATGTGTAGACCTGGGTTTCAAGAACAGTTTTGTAAATTCTTGCAGCATCTGGGAGAAGTATGGGTAGGAAAGGCAATTTCCAAGACACATTTGGTTAACTTCTCAATTGCGTTTGAACAAACCCCACAGGGGACCATCCAGTGGAATTCTCTCCCCTAGATCCTGGTTTTCTCCTCTCTTTCCATCTCACACCCTGACTTTGTTTCCTCCACCTCTTTTGGTCTAATTATCTACAGAGATAAATTGCTTTAACAGTCTATCTAGAAATTTTTGAAAATGTGATAAATAATGTGGTCATGTATGGATGTGAGAGTTGGACTGTGAAGAAAGCTGATCGCCGAAGAATCGATGCTTTTGAACTGTGGTGTTGGAGAAGACTCTTGAGAGTCCCTTATACTGCAAGGAGATCCAACCAGTCCATTCTAAAGGAGATCAATCCTGGATGTTCATTGGAGGGACTGATGCTAAAGCTGAAACTCCAATACTTTGGCCACCTCATGCGACGAGTTGACTCACTGGAAAAGACTCTGATGCTGGGAAAGGTTGGGGGCGGGAGGAGAAGGGGACGACGGAGAATGAGATGGCTGGATGGCATCACCGACTCTGTGGACATGAGTTTGAGTGTACTCCGGGAGTTGGTGATGGACAGGGAGGCCTGGCATGCTGTGATTCATGGGGTCGCGGAGAGTCGGACACGACTGAGCGACTGAACTGAACTGAACTGAATGGTCCCTTTGGAAATACTGAGAATCTTAACAACCATAAGACAAAGTCTGAGAATCTCTGTTACAAAGGAATTCAATGCATTAGCCAGAGAAATGAAAGAACTGAAATTCAAACTCAGGTCAGCCTGATACCAGTGTTCTTGAACTTTCCACCTCCTCATCCCATCATCACTGACTACCTTTCTGAGAATTAACAAATGGATTGGTTTTCCCCCTTTTAGTGGTGAGAAACAGTCTCACCAGGCTTCATCACTCATATGACTAACCTGTAGTACCTAAAGTCCAAGCAACTTGCTGGAAAAAGGGGAGTCAATCTAGAAATTTGGTATCAGTTCAGTTCAGTTCAGTCAGCTGATCATAAATTAGACCATTTTTCCAGAATTTGATTTTTCCTTTCTGAAATCAAACAAACATGTGACCAATGTCAATAGATACTGACTAATGAATTGCTTCACAACAAATGAGCTAGTTAAGTATAATCATTATTCTATCTTGCTACTGACAAAAAATGTACCATGTAAACCTTGAAATGCTCAGAAATAAAACAGTAGAAATAGTAATAAAACAAAAACTTAACATATACTTTTTATATACCAGTCACTGCATAAGGGATGAGTTAATTAGAAGTTTCATAATGCCATGAAGAGAAAGTGAAAGTTGCTCAGTTGTGTCCAGCTCTTTGCAATCCCATGGACTATACAGTTAATGGAATTGTCCAGGCCAGAATACTGGAGTGGGCAGCCTTTTCCTTCTCCATGGGATCTTCCCAACCCAGGGATCAAACCCAGGTCTCCTGCATTGCAGGCGGATTCTTTACCAGCTGAGCCACAAGGAACTGTACACTAATTTTATTTCCACTTTGAAAACGACTAAACAGAAGCTCAGATCAAATAAGTCACTTGTCCAATGTTGCTGCTGCTGCTGCTGAGTCACTTCAGTCGTGTCCGACTCTGTGTGACCCCATAGACGGAAGCCCACCAGGCTCCCCCGTCCCTGGGATTCTCCAGGCAAGAACACTGGAGTGGGTTGCCATTTCCTTCTCCAATGTTACACTAGTCCAAAATTATAACAGGAAGTGGTAAGAGCAGGTTTGAAAGCACCCATCTTTTACTCCATTGCCCGCACTGTCAATTACTCACCCCAACAAGTGGGGCAGTTTCTCCTAAGTTCATCAGTGGCTCAGACAGTAAAGAATCCAATTGCAAAACTTTCACTGTTCGCTGATGACATGATCCTCTACACAGAAAACCCTAAAGACTCTACCAGAAAACTACTAGAGCTAATCAATGATTACAGTAACGTTGCAGGATATAAAATCAACACACAGAAATCCCTTGCATTCCTATACACTAATAATGAGAAAATAGAAAGAGAAATTAAGGAAACTATTCCATTCACTGTTGCAACGAAAAGAATTAAATACTTAGGAATATATCTACCTAAGGAAACAAAAGACTTGTACATAGAAAACTATAAAACACTACTGAAAGCAATCAAAGAGGACACTAATAGATGGAGAAATATACCATGTTCATGGATTGGAAGAATAAATATTGTAAAAATGAGTATACTACCCAAAGTAATTTATACATTCAATGCAATCCCTATCAAGCTACCAAAGATATTTTTCACAGAACTAGAACAAATAATCTCACAATTTGTATGGAAATACAAAAAACCTCGAATAGCCAAAGCAATCTTGAGGAAGAAAAATGGAACTGGGGGAATTAACCTGCCAGACTTCAGGCTCTACTACAAAGCCACAGTCATCAAGACAGTATGGTACTGGCATAAAGACAGAAATATAGATCAATGGAACAAAATAGAAAGCCCAGAGATAAATCCACGCATCTATGGACACCTCATCTTTGACAAAGGAGGCAAGAATATAAAATGGAGAAAAGACAGTCTCTTTAACAAGTGGTGCTGGGAAAACTGGTCAGCCACTTGTAAAAGAATGAAACTAGAACACTTCCTAACACCATACACCAAAATAAACTCAAAATGGATTAGAGAGCTAAATGTAAGACCAGAAACTATAAAACTCCTAGAGGAGAACGTAGGCAAAACACTCTCCGACATAAATCACAGCAGGATCCTCCATGACCCACCTCCCAGAATATTGGAAATAAAAGCAAAAATAAACAAATTGGACCTAATTAAAATCAAAAGCTTCTGCACAGCAAAGGAAACTATAAGTAAGGTGAAAAGACAGCCTTCAGAATGGGAGAAAATAATAGCAAATGAAGCAACTGATAAAGGATTAATCTCCAAATTACACAAGCAGCTCCTGCAGCTCAATTCCAGAAAAATAAATGACCCAATCAAAAAATGGGCCAAAGAACTAAACAGACATTTCTCCAAAGAAGACATAAAGATGGCTAAGAAACACATGAAAAAATGCTCAACATCCCTCATAATCAGAGAAATGCAAATCAAAACCACAATGAGATACCATTTCACACCAGTCAGAATGGCTGCTATCCAAAAGTCTACATGCAATAAATGCTGGAGAGGGTGTGGAGAGAAAGGAACCCTCTTACACTGTTGGTGGGAATGCAAACTAGTACAGCCACTATGGAGAACAGTATGGAGATTCCTCAAAAAATTGGAAATAGAACTGCCATATGATCCAGCAATCGCACTCCTGGGCATACACACCGAGGAAACCAGAATTGAAAGAGACACGTGTACTCCAATGTTCATTGCAGCACTGTTTATAATAGCCAGGACATGGAAGCAACCTAGATGTCCATCTGCAGACGAATGGATAAGAAAGCTTTGGTACATATACACAATGGAGTATTATTCAGCCATTAAAAAGAATACATTTGAATCAGTTCTAATGAGGTGGTTGAAACTGGAGCCTATTATACAGAGTGAAGTAAGCCAGAAAGAAAAACACCAATACAGTATACTAACACATATATATGGAATTTAGAAAGATGCAAATGATAACCCTTTATACGAGACAGCAAAAGAGACACAGATGTATAGAACAGTCTCTGGGACTCTATGGGAGAGGGTGAGGGTGGGATGATTTGGGAGAATGGCATTGAAACACGTATGTTGTCATATGTGAAACAAATCACTAGTTCAGGGTCAATGCATGTTATAGGATGCTCGGGGCTGGCATGCGGGGATGACCCAGAGGGAGGATAAAGGGAGGAGGGAGGTGGGAGGGGGGTTCAGGAGGGGGAACTTATGTAAACCCGGGGCAAATTCATATCAATGTATGGCAAAACCAACCAATATAATATTGTAAAAAAAAAAAAAAAAGAATCCAATTGCAATTCAGGAGACCTGGATTCAACCCCTGGGTTGGGAAGATTCCCCTGGAGGAGGGGTTGGCAACCCACTCCAGTATTCTTGCTTGGAGATCCCCTTGGACAGAGGAGCTTGGCAGGCTACAGTTCGTGGGGTCGCAAAGAGTCAGACACGACTGAACAACTAAGCACAACACACAAGCTCATCAATGAGTCTTCCTCCTAATGAAATCCCATGCAAATGAGTTAAGCCAAGAAGAAACTGATATTTTACTATTGGCTATGTCAGAAAACAATGCAGAACCAGTATTGCAATTCACCAAAGCATTAAAGAGTCTGGGGATTTGTTTAGGGGAGATGAAAGTTGGCTACATACTGTAAGAGCTGTGCTCATTTATTCAATAAACATTTTATCATCTACGAGGCAATATAAAAGAAGCTAGGAATGCAAAGGTCATTCAAACACAGTTCCCACTTTCAAGTTGCTTTGGAAACAGAGGGCTTCCCTTGTGGCTTACCTGGTAAAGAATCCGCCTGCAATTTGGCAGACCTGGGTTCAATCCCTGGGTTGCGGAGATCCCCTGGAGAAGGGAAAGGCTACAGACTCCAGTATTTTGGCCTGGAAAATTCCATGGACTGTATAGTCCATGGGGTCGCAAATAGTCAGACATGACTGAGCGACTTTCACTTTCACTTGAGCTTCCCTTGTGGCTCAGATGGTAAAGAATGAGTTCAACTGGAAATAGAGGAGCTAACTCTTTTGAGTTGTCACTGGAAGGATATTCGGAGAGTATGTTACCTGAGCAGAGCAGCCCTCCCCAGTGTTTAAGACTAAGTGTAGGAAGTCTTAAGTGTAGATATCCACATATAAATTTAATGAAAGTTTTGTTTTCTGTTTTTTTTTTTTTTTTTGAGAAACAGACATAGAGAACAAATGTATGAACCCCAAGAAGGGAAAGCAGAGGTGGGGTGAATTGGGAGATTGGGACTGACATATATACACTGCTGCTGCTAAGTCACTTCAGTCGCGTCCGACTCTGTGTGACCCCACAGACGGAAGCCCACCAGGCTCCCCCGTCCCCGGGACTCTCCAGGAAAGAACACTGGAGTGGGTTGCTATTTCCTTCTCCAATGTGTGAAAGTGAAAAGTGAAAGTGAAGTCGCTCAGTCGTGTTCAACCCTTAGCGACCCCACGGACTGCAGCCTACCAGGCTCCTCCATCCATGGGATTTTCTAGGCAAGAGTACTGGAGTGGCTTGCCATTGCCTTCTCCACGTATAAAATAGGTAACTAATGAGACCCTACTGTATAGCACAGGGAACCCTACTCAGTGCTCGGTGGGGACCTAAATGGGAGTGAAGTGAAGTGAAAGTCACTCAGTCATGTTGGATTTTTTGCGACCCCATCGACTGTAGCCTGCCAAGTTTCTCTGTCCATGGAATTCTCCAGGCAAGAATACTAGAGTAGGTAGTTGTTCCCTTCTCCAGAGGATCTTCCAACCCAGGGACTGAACCCAGGTCTCCCACATTGCAGGAAGATTCTCTACCGGCTGAGCTACCAGGGAAGCCTGACCTACATGAGAAGGAAATCCAAAAAGTTGGGGATATATGTATATGTCTAGCTGATTCACTTTTCTGTACAGCAGAAACTAACACAACATTGTAAAGCAACAATACTTTCATGAAAATGTTAAAACATAAAGTTTATGAGAGTTTTTCATCAGAGTTCAGTGATACCACTTGAAAAGATTATTTGAACTATTTTTGCTTCTGAAGCTTGTGCAACATCACCAGTGTTTTCTTTTTCCTCTTTCACAGAGAGACAATGCTTGTACACACTATAAATGGGAGGTCTGTTTTTGTATTTCATATCATCTCCCTCAAAGCAAAATCCTGTGAAACTGAACCTTGTAATGGCCCTGCCTCCTCGGGAGAAACTCACGAGGTCACTTCAAACAGGGGATTTTTATGAAAATAGATTGGCCTGGAGAAATTTTGAAATTCCTCATCCTTGTAAATAGAGACATGTTTTCTTGTAAATGCTTTAAACTTTAAACTGATGAAAGGAATTAAGGTCATTGGAGGAGAGGCATAAGAAGGAACTAAAATATCCCAGAATTACACAACCAGCAGGGAGCTCCAGGCATCTAGCCTTTTATTTATTGAAAGGATTGCAGCTAAGGAGTTACCTTAACCTTAAAAAACATCTCCCGAGAAACAGCCCTCCTAGCCCTGTTTGGTAAAGTACTCCTGGAAGGTTATTCAAAGCTAAAACCCATTCCTCTTTCTTTTCATTTGCTTGTGGAAATGTGTGCGGATCCTGCTTACAAATGACAACTCTCCAGAGACTGAAAGTCTGCTACTCGGTTCCCCAAACCTGAGATCAACTTATCTCCATGTAAAGGGACCCAGGTTTCTTTAGCTTTTCCCCTATTCTCAATCTCTCAATCTTTCAGCTATACGCCTTGCATATAATATGCATGCATGTATGCTCAGTCGTGTCCGACTCTTTGTGACACCCGTGGACTGTAGCCCACCAGGCTCCTCTATTCATGGGATTTCCCAAGCAAGAATACTGGAGTGGATTGCCATTTCCTACTCCAGGGGTCTTCCAGACCCAAGGATTGAGCCTGCATCTCCTGCATTGACAGGCAGATTCTTTACCATTGCACTACCTAGGAAGCCCCTGCACATAACAGGTCACTGATAAATATTTATCTCATTAAATGGACTTCGTTGATCTTCTCTAGAAGGCTGATTAGGTTGCATCTTGTTTCAGTTATAAAAGAGGATTTATATAATCCTGAGAAGAGTGCTTCACTGTTTAAAATATACTTACATACATGTGTATATACCCTTTCATTACCACCTTTTCAGCCAGACTTGTTTTCTGTAGCTCAGTACTGGGAATAAAAAACAGAAAAGCACAGTCCCTGTATTCAAGGCATTGAAACTACTTGGGAGCACACATACACACTGTAATTCTAACTTAAATTTGTAAATACAGACAGGTTTCACAGGGTATCGTGAGAACACAGAGAAGTGTGCATAGTGGTGGGTTTGGCTGGGTGAGCAAATGGCAGATCAACCACCAGTCTGAAAAATGTACAGCCAGAGAAGAGGAGTCAGATTTTAGGAAGGAAACGTTTACTTGACGTAACAGTCTGGATTTCCTCCCGGTCACTTCAGGGATATTTCTGGCACGTGAAACAAATGAGAAGAGAAAAGGGGCTAAAAAAATAAAAGAAAGAAAATGAAAGACAAGAGGGAAGAGGAGAGGAGAAGCAAGAAGTAGAAAAGGAAAGGAAAGCAAAAGAAAACGAAACCCAGGATCTTCTCCTTTGGAAAGTCCTGGACCACTACTTAATCTCTTCCATGTAGCTCGACAGTCTTCTTACTGCCTTGTGGTAATGTTATCTTCACAGTATGTGAAAATATAGTTATTTGTATATGATTGCACACTGGGTCTACCTTGAAGCACTTTCTAAATAAGCTGAGTAAGTGATTGAGGCCCTTCCTTTAGATTCCAACAGTGCTTTGCTAGGGCTGCCCTTTGCACTTGGAATTTACCTGCCCCCACTGTTACTCCAAACTCACTGGGGACAGATTTCCATTCAACCCTATGGAGCTATTGCATGGTGAGGAATCTTCCAATCCAGTGCCTCCTAAGCATGCTTCTAGAGGAAATGAAAGTGAAAGCGTTAGTCACTCAAGTGGTGTCTGACTCTGCCACCCCGTGGACTGCAACACGCCAGGCTCCTCTGTCCCTGGGGATTTTCCAGGCAAGAATACTGGGGTGGGTAACCATTCCCTTCTCCAGGGCCTCTTCCTGACCCAGGAATCAAACCTGGAACTCCTGCATTGTAGGCAGATTCTTTACCATCTGAGTCACCAGGGGAGTTCCCAGAGGAAATGATCTATTCTAATTTTAAGCCCAGATTATAATGGTGTCAGCTTTACTGACAAATTCCTATTCTGGCCTTTATCTGACTTCATATTCTCTCTAATTGCTCATGTTGTTCTGCCTAGGTTCCTTTTCCTTCTTTTCTTTTTTCTTAGTCTATGTAGAGAATAGTGTCCAAAGAGTTGGCTACTTACATATCCCTCCCTATTATATTCAAACCTGTTTATAACTTCCTGATTTTTTACCAAATCACATAGTCACAACAAAAGGCTTTTAACCCTGTGGAAAACATTTCTCAAAATGTGTCCCATAAAATAGTAGTTCTTTGAGATGCTTGAAGAAGGAGGTTACAGACAAATAAGCTTAGAAAAATTATGGGAAATATCTGAATAACCATATTTTTTTAAATGTATAACATCTTTCAAAGTTAGCATTCTAAAGATCAGAGTAACCTGGATACATTTTAAAAATAGAGATCCATGGGGCCAAGCTTAGATTTTCAAAATCTTTCATAGGAAGCCTGAGGAATCTATATTTCATGTAACTTCCCTAGTGTCATGATGTTATCATGTTTCTCTGGGATTTCAGAATCAGTATTTGAGGGTCCCCATTCAAAGGAAAGATATAAGCATCTGAATGTAGAGTTCCAAAGAATAGCAAGGAGAGATAAGAAAGACTTCCTCAGTGATCAATGCAAAGAAATAGAGGAAAACAACAGAATAGGAAAAACAAGAGACCTCTTCAAGAAAATTAGAGATTCCAAGGGAACATTTCATGCAAAGATGGGCTCGATAAAGGACAGAAATGGTATGGACCTAACAGAAGCAGAAGATATTAAGAAGAGGTGGCAGGAATACACAGAAGAACTGTACAAAAAAGATCTTCACGACCAAGATAGTCACGATAATGTGATCACTGACCTAGAGCCAGACATCTTGGAATGTGAAGTCAAGTGGGCCTTAGAAAGCATCACTACTAACAAAGCTAGTGGAGGTGATGGAATTCCAGTTGAGCTATTTCAAGTCTTGAAAGATGATGCTGTGAAAGTGCTGCACTCAATATGCCAGCAGATTTGGAAAACTCAGCAGTGGCCACAGGACTGGAAGAGGTCAGTCTTCATTCCAATCCCAAAGAAAGGCAATGCCAAAGAATGCTCAAACTACCGCACAATTGCACTCATCTCCCACGCTAGTAAAGTCATGCTCAAAATTCTCCAAGCCAGGCTTCAGCAGTATGTAAACCGTGAACTCCCAGATGTTCAAGCAGGTTTTAGAAAAGGCAGAGGCACCAGAGATCAAATTGCCAACATCCGCTGGATCATGGAGAAAGCAAGAGAGTTTCAGAAAAACATCTATTTCTGCTTCATTGACTATGCCAAAGCCTTTGACTGTGTCGATCACAGTAAACTGTGGAACGTTCTGAAAGAGATGGGAATCCCAGACCACCTGACCTGCCTCTTGAGAAACCTGTATGCAGGTCAGGAAGCAACTGTTAGAACTGTACATGGAACAACAGACTGGTTCCAAATAGGAAAAGGTGTACGTCAAGGTTGTATATTGTCACCTTGCTTATTTAACTTATATGCAGAGTACATCATGAGGAACGCTGGGCTGGAAGAAGCACAAGCTGGAATCAAGATTGCTGGGAGAAATATCAATAACCTCAGATATGCAGATGACACTACCCTTATGGCAGAAAGTGAAGAGGAACTCAAAAGCCTCTTGATGAAAGTGAAAGAGGAGAGTGAAAAGGTTGGCTTGAAGCTCAACATTCAGAAAACAAAGATCATGGCATCTGGTCCCATCACTTCATGGGAAATAGATAGAAAAACAGTGGAGACAGTGTCAGACTTTGTTTTTTTGGGCTCCAAAATCACTGCAGATGCTGATTGCAGCCATGAAATTAAAAGACGCTTACTCCTTGGAAGGAAAGTTATGACCAACCTTGATAGTATATTAAAAAGCAGAGACATTACTTTGCCAACCAAGGTCCGTCTAGTCAAGGCAATGGTTTTTCCCGTGGTCACGTATGGATGTGAGAGTTGGACTGTGAAGAAAGCTGATCGCCGAAGAATCGATGCTTTTGAACTGTGGTGTTGGAGAAGACTCTTGAGAGTCCCTTATACTGCAAGGAGATCCAACCAGTCCATTCTAAAGGAGATCAATCCTGGATGTTCATTGGAGGGACTGATGCTAAAGCTGAAACTGCAATACTTTGGCCACCTCATGCGACGAGTTGACTCACTGGAAAAGACTCTGATGCTGGGAAAGGTTGGGGGCGGGAGGAGAAGAGGACGACGGAGAATGAGATGGCTGGATGGCATCACCGACTCTGTGGACATGAGTTTGAGTGTACTCCGGGAGTTGGTGATGGACAGGGAGGCCTGGCGTGCTGTGATTCATGGGGTCGCAGAGAGTCGGACACGACTGAGTGACTGAACTGAACTGAACTGAACTGATTCTACAAAAGTCTTCAAAACATTTTAATGATCATCTGAAAGCAACTCTTTATCACTCTGTTAATCTACTAATAACTGTTCACAATTCTTCATGATAGCATTCTTTCCATTCTTAAAAAATGTCTGTAAGCACTTGATGTATTTATAAAGATGGTACAGACCTAGACAGCAGAGACATCACTTTGCAGACAAAGGTCCATATAGTCAAGTTTTTCCAGTAGTCATGTATGGATGTTGGATCATAAAGAAGGCTGAGCACCAAAGAATTGATGCTTTCAGATGGTGGTGCTGGAGAAGACTCTTGAGAGTCCCTTGGACAACAAGGAGATCAAACCAGTTAATCCTAAAGGAAATTAACCTTGAATATTCATTGGAAGGACTATTGTGGAAGCTGAAGCTCCAATATTTTGACCATCTGATGCAAAGAAAAATACTTTGATTATGGGAAAGAATGAAGGCAAAAGGAGAAGGGAGCAGCAGAAGCTGAGGTGGTTAGATAGCATCACTGACTCAATGGACATGAATAAGAGCAAACTCTGGGAGACAGTGGAGGACACAGGAGTCTGGCATGATACAGTCCATGGGGGTCGAAGTCAGACACAGCTTAGCAGCTGAATAACCACAAAAACATGATGGGGAGTGAATGAAGACATGCACTTCAGAAGCCATTTCAGATTTTAACTCTTGAATATTCCTATTCTTCATATATTCTTTTTTTTCTTCCCAATCAGTCTTTCTCCAACTTAGTGTGTATCGATAATTTTTCAGAGCTTTAACATTCTTTCTGAACTAACTGGAAACAGTTAAAGCACTACACACTCCAATATTAGTAAGCTTTGAATGTCTCAATATATAATTATTACTTTCTTAACAGATTCATAAAATTTTGCTTTAAACTACTGAAGCTAGTTTATTAAAATTTAGGAAAAAATCTTAATTGTTTTAGAGCTGTTTGGAGTTTTCATCTTTATTTTCATTTATAAGAAAATTAGTCTGTTGCTGGTAAAAACTCAAGTAAGTCTAAAATGTGTAACAATTAATCAACATGTGAGTTATAAATAGTAGTCTAGTGGCAAGCCACTCCAGTACTCTTGCCTAGAAAATCCCATGGATGGAGGAGCCTGGTAGGCTACAGTCCATCTGGTCGCTAAGGGTCAGACACAACTGAGCGACCTCACTCTCACTTTTCACTTTCACTCATTGGAGAAGGAAATGGCAACCCACTCCAGTGTTCTTGACTGGAGAATCCCAGGGACGGGACAGCCTGGTGGTCTGCCGTCTATGGGGTCGCACAGAGTCGGACACGACTGAAGTGACTTAGCAGCAGCAGCAGCAGTGTACAATTAACAGCACAAAATAGTAACTGGGGACTGGTTGGCCTCAGAATGCCAATGAGAAAAAATTAACATGTAATAGAGACTAATTTTTAACTGAAAATAACATTTGCACTGAATGTCAAGAGTGCAATTTTTTAGAAATTATCAGAAATACAAGGCAATGGAAAGATTTTTAAACTATTTTTTAAATTAGAAATGGTTTGATAATCTTATGCTTTCTGACATCTCAACTTCCATATTTTTAGCTGAAGACACTGGACAATTTCACTTACCTAATAAAATCAAAGTTTGCTCAAAATTTATAGCACAACTAAAGTCATCTTCTATTGTTTTAACTGCTTAGAAAATAGAAAAATATTTTTTATCACCACATGAGCCAGAAATAGTGTTTAGAAAATAGTGTTTAGAATCTTGTCAGTGATAAAAAGTTAGATGCTTCAACAATCATGATGTGTAATGCTATTTTTGGCTCATGCCAAAATCCCATTCTGGCCTTTATATCATTGAGGACACTGAGCATCATATCTATTTCTAAGATCTGGCAAGCTTGCAATAAAGGGTAAGTCCCTTTTATAATCATTTAAATGTAGCATTTATTTTCTGTCAGCTCTCCTCTGCTAAAGAGCAGAGAGCTTTGAGCAATCATGTTCCTCACTTTAGCAATCAAGTATTCTTTATGAATGAGGGAGAATTTCAGGCTAGGTTTCTGCCTTGACATACGGTTTCCTCAAGATTGAACCCTCCCCAGATTCTAGTAAAAAATGATTCAGGTTATAGTAGCTACAATTCATGACAGGAGCAATAAGAGGTCCAAGAAAGACAGCCATGCAACAGAACTGAACAGCACAATCGGGAGTGTAACAATTGAACGAAAGATCATTCTGGTTGTTGCCAATGCAAAATCTGTGTGTGAGCACATGCAAAGACACACCAGTGTGTGTTTGTGTGTTTATCTTTTACCAAAAGGACAGGAGGAAAGAGTATATAATTGTTTTATTGACATACCCTTAAGATTTAGAGCTTTCTTTTTTTAAAATTTATTTTAATTGGAGGCTAATTACTTTACAATATTGTATTGGTTTTGCCATACATTAACATGAATCCACCATGGGTGTACACGTGTTCCCCATTCTGAACTCCCCTCCCACCACCCTCCCCATCCCAACCCTCTGGGTCGTCCCAGTGCACCAGCCCCGAGCACCGTCTCATGCATCAAACCTAGACTGGTGATCTGTTTCACATATGGTAATATACATGTTTCAATGCTATTCTCTCAAATTATGTATCACCCTGATGTGGGAAAGATTAAAGGTAAAAGAAGAAAGTGGGAAAGGATGATATGGTTGGATAGTATCACCAACTCACTGAACACGAATCTGAGCAAACTCCAGGAGATCGTGAAGGACAGAGACGCTTGGCATGCTGCAGTCCATGGTATTACAAAGAGTCAGACATGACTTAGCAACTTAACAACAACAACATATATTTATCAGCTGCTTGTACTTATTTTTTAATACAAATCATATATGCATATATTTTTTATCTTTTTCTTATTTCGTTGTTCATCTTTTTTAATGGACTTTCATTTGTTCTTTATGTAGTGTTACAATTAAAAGTTTCTGTCCATTATATTTTGTAAATATTTCTTCTTTACCATACATAAAGAACCAATGGAAAGTATATTCTACTTAATTGACTCCAGCTCCTGAAAAACCTTCTAAGTTTACACTATTTTTTTTGTACTGGAGAGAAGCCCATTTTCTTGCAGAGAGGAGAAATCTATAAATCAATGTTAACTACCCTAACTACTTATGTTCTTCCCATAGGTGAGCTCAATACAGGAGTAACTGCTGCAGTTGAAGACTTATTTTCTACCCCAAGTGAATCATGCTAGTAGAAATCTTCATCCAACATGATTCTTCCTGTTTATGACATCTATAAGATCAACTTCCCTATCAGTGTGTGAGGTGTCACTAGGTTAGGTTACTTTGGTTCTCTGAAGATAATTTTGAACTAATAATATAGTAAGTTTTCCCCAAAAAGAGTTATAATAATTCTCTTGATTGATCTTTCAAGTCAGAAACGAAATCCTGCTCACAGCACATAAAAAATAAGTAATATTACACAAAGAAAATATTTAAATATTTGCTTAGAATAAAAATGTAGCCTCTAGAATCATTTACAAACTTTTCCTTTTGTTTGAGCCCTCAAAATAAATTATGGATTTGAATATTTTCTTTTTAACAGATTTATTGGAATATAACTTATATATGATAAATTGCATGAGTTTAAAGTGTACAGCTGGATGACTTCTAATATATACATATATATATATATATACTCCCTTGAAATCATCACTGCAGTTGGCAATAGACATTATCACTCTCAGAAGATATTTCTGCTTCTGTGTAATTATTCACTTTTGGTTAAATTATTCAAAATCATAGGTTTTGAATCATATGTTTTGTTTCCTTTTGTTTACATGTGAAAAGTGTTAGTCATTCCTTTGTGTTTGACACTTTGAGACCCCATGGACTGTTGTCCACCAGGCTCCTCTGTCCATGGAATGCTTCAGGCAAGAATACTAGAATGGGTAGCCTTTCCCTTCTCCAGAAGATCTTTCTGATCCAGGGATTGAACCAAGGTCCCCCACATTGCAGGCAGATTCTTTACCATCTGAGTCACCAGGCATATGTTTATCCAATTTTTTGAGCACTTTTTGATGAAAGATGTTCTTTTTCCAGTGAACTGAGTTTGCAACTTTTCCAAAACCAGTTGTCCATATATGTGTATGTCTATTTTCAGACTTTCTATTCTGTTCCTCTTATCTATCTATTTTTGCCAATATTAAAATGGTCTCAATTAGTATAGCTTTGTATTAACTCAACGTTCAGTTCAGTTCAGTTCAGTTCAGTCGCTCAGTCGTGTCCGACTCTCCGCGACCCCATGAATCACAGCACGCCAGGCCTCCCTGTCCATCATCAACTCCCGGAGTACACTCAAACTCATGTCCACAGAGTCGGTGATGCCATCCAGCCATCTCATTCTCGGTCGTCCCCTTCTCCTCCCGCCCTCAACCTTTCCCAGCATCAGAGTCTTTTCCAGTGAGTCAACTCGTCTCATGAGGTGGCCAAAGTATTGCAGTTTCAGAGTAGAATTAATTCTCCAAATTTGTTCTTCCTTTACTAACTTATTTTGGCCAATCCAGATCCTTTGCATTTTCGCATTGATTTTCCATTAGCTTGTCAAGTTTCAAGAAAAAATATAATGACTGCCCGGATGTGAATAGAATAGTGTTAAATCTTTAATTTGAGAAGAATTTACATCTCAACAATGTTGACTCTTCCAATCCGTAGATGGTAATCTCTCCATTTATTCAGATTTTTACTTCCTTTCAGTAGAATTTGAGAATTTTCAGTGTGCAGGTCTTTAACACTTTTTTCTGACTTTATATTATATATTTCATATGTTTGATACTACAGTAAAGAGTACTTTTTCATATATGATTATTTGGTATATAGAAATACAGTTAATTTCTGTGTATTAAGCTTTATGAGGCCCTCTTGCTAATTCATTTCATTAGTAGTATTAGATTTTTAAACAGATTTCCTTGAATTTTTCTACACAATCATCTCATCTGTGAATAAAGTGTTCCTTCTTTCTTTCCAATCTAGATGCATACACATATTGTCTCTCTTGCTCTGACTGAAATTTTTTCTCCATTATTTTTGTATTCTGACATAAAAAATGTCATTGAGGTGTTATGATTCTTAAT
The DNA here is from genome assembly GCF_049115385.1 of Moschus berezovskii. Classification (NCBI taxonomy): domain Eukaryota; kingdom Metazoa; phylum Chordata; class Mammalia; order Artiodactyla; family Moschidae; genus Moschus; species Moschus berezovskii. Next base: position 4,999,385 of record NC_142487.1, on the reverse strand, counting down.
GCTGACTCTACAGTTTGCTGCTGATGTACCTAGTCAAGTTATCTCCCAAAGAAAGGCAATGCCAAAGAATGCTCAAACTACCACACAATTGCACTCATCTCACACGCTGGTAAAGTCATGCTCAAAATTCTCCAAGCCAGGCTTCAGTAATGAACCATGAACTTCCAGATGTTCAAGCTGGTTTAGAAAAGGCAGAGGAACCAGAGATCAAATAGCCAACATCTGCTGGATCATTGAAATAGCAAGAGAGTTCCAGAAAAACATCTATTTCTGCTTTATTGACTATGCCAAAGCCTTTGACTGTGTGGATCACTATAAACTGTGGAAAATTCTGAAAGAGATGGGAATACCAGACCACCTGACCTGCCTCTTGAGAAACCTGTATGCAGGTTAGGAAGCAACAGTTATAACTAGACATGGAACAGACTGGTTCCAAATAGGAAAAGGAGTACATCAAGGCTGTATATTGTCACCCTGCTTATTTAACTTATATGCAGAGTACATCATGAGGAACGTTAGGCTGGAAAAAGCACAAGCTAGAATCAAGATTGCCGGGAGAAATACCAGATATGCAGATGACACCACCCTTATGGGAGAAAGTGAAGAACTAAAGAGTCTCTTGATGAAAGTGAATGAAGAGAGTGAAAAAGTTGGCTTAAAGCTCAACATTCAGAAAACTAAGATCATGGCATCCGGTCCCACCACTTCATGGGAAATAGATGAGGAAACAGTGGAAACTGTGGCTGATTTTTATTTTTTGGGCTCCAAAATCACTGCAGATGGTGATTGCAGCCATGAAATTAAAAGACACTCGTTGGAAGGAAAGATGACCAACCTAGACAGCATATTAGAGACATAGTAGAGACATTACTTTGTCAACAAAGGCCCGTCTAGTCAAGGCTATGGCTTTTCCACTAGTCATGTATGGATGTGAGAGTTGGACTAGAAAGAAAGCTGAGTGCCAAAGAATTGATGCTTTTGAACTGTAGTGTTGGAGAAGACTCTTGAGAGTCCCTGGGACTACAAGGAGATCCAACCAGTCCATCCTAAAGGAGATCAGTCCTGGGTGTTCATTGGAAGGACTGATGTTGAAGCTGAAACTCTAATACTTTGGCCACCTAGTGCGAAAAGCTGACTCATTGGAAAAGATCCTGATGCTGGGAAAGATTGAGGGCAGGCGGAGAAGGGGACGACAGAGGATGAGATGGTTTTGTGCATCACTGACTCAATGGGCATGAGTCTGGGTCAACTCCGGGAGTTGGTGATGGACAGGGAGGCCTGGCATGCTGTGGTTCATGGGGTCGCAAAGAGTCAGACATGACTGAGTGACTGAACTGACTGGCTGAGTCAAGTTATCTAAATATACTAACTCTCAGTATCTTGGCTTTTGAAATATGGACTTTATCACAATGTCTATCTCATAAAGTTGCTGGTAAAACCAATTGAAATTTTAAGTGGTATATCAAAGTTAACTATTATTCTCAGCAAATATGAATTAGGCAAAAATCAAATATTGTGGATGAATAAAGAGATATAATTAAATTGATACAATTTAGAACTGAACGTTAGTTCAGTCCTTATGCAAAGAAAATTCAAACTCTTGAAAATTAAAGGGCCATGGGGACATAGCTGGGAGAAAAAGTTGTATTTATTACCTTTACTTTGCCTGAGTGAGCCCAAGAGGGATGATGATACTCAGATGGTTGTGCTATATAGATGGGCACACCTGAAACACCAGTTCAGTTCAGTTTAGTCACTCAGTTGTGTCCGACTCTTTGCGACCCCATAAACCGCAGCATGCTAGGCCTCCCTGTCCATCACCAACTCCCGGAGTTGACCCAGACTCATGTCCATTGAGTTGGTGATGCCATCCCACCATTTCATCCTCTGTCATCCCCTTCTCCTCCTGCCCTCAATCTTTCCCAGCATCAGGATCTTTTCCAATGAGTCAGCTCTTCATATCAGGTGGCCAAAGTATTGGAGTTTCAGATTCAGCATCAGTCTTTCCAATGAATATTCAAGACTGATCTCCTTTAGGATGGACTGGTTGGATCTCTATGTAGTCCAAGGGACTCTCAAGAGTCTTTTCCAACACCACAGTTCAAAAGCATTAATTCTTCAGTGCTCAGCTTTCTTTATAGTCCAACTCTCACATCCATACATGACCACTGGAAAAACCATAGCCTTGACTAGATGGACCTTTGTTGGCAAAGTAATGTCTCTGCTTTTTAATATGCTGTCTAGGTTGGTCATAACTTTCCTACCAAGGAGCAAGCATCTTTTAATTTCATGACTGCAATCACCATCTGCAGTGATTTTGGAGCCCAGAAAATTAAAGTCAGCCACTGTTTCCACTATTTCCCCATCTATTTGCCATGAAGTGATGGGACCAGATGCCATGATCTTAGTTTTCTGAATGTTGAGCTTTAAGCCAACTTTTTCACTCTCCTCTCTCACTTTCATCAAGAGGCTCTTTAGTTCTTCACTTTCTCCCATAAAGTGGTGTCATCTGCATATCTGAGGTTATTGATATTTCTTCCGGCAATCTTGATTTCAGTTTGTGCTTCTTCCAACCCAGTGTTTCTCATGATGTACTCTGCATATAAGTTAAATAAGCAGGGTGACAATATACAGCCTTGACATACTCCTTGTCCTATTTGGATCCAGTCTGTTGTTCCGTGTCCGGTTCTAACTTGCTTCCTGACCTGCATACAGGTTTCTCCAGAGGAAGGTCAGGTGGTCTGGTATTCCCACCTCTTTCAGAATTTTCCACAGTTTATTGTGATCCACACAAAGGCTTTGGCATAGTCAATAAAGCAGAAATTGCTGTTTTTCTGGAACTCTCTTGCTTTCTCGATAAAACTCACAAAATAGTCTAGTGAGTGAAGAAATCAAGATTCTTAGAATTCCAATAAATAGCATAAAGGAAAATAAACAAGTAAACAAAACAAAAATGGAGTAAGCTTGCATCCACCACCTAAAAACCAAACCTCTTGATTGATACTTAGTTGTACAGTAAGAACTGGAAAACTCCAGGAGAGGTGGTGGAATAATATTGAGCATGAGTATGAATGGAGTGAAGAGTCAACAGCAATGCCCACACTCCAGTTATATTGACTGTAACAGATAGTGGTTTCCCACACAAGAAAAATTTCTTAAAATAACAGATTTTTCCTGTGGAATATGATCAGGTGATATTTGGAATGGAAGGAGAACAGCATGGTAGTGCTGTTCTTAGAACAGCATAGTGGAGGTCAGCTGACTTTATGGCCATCTTCACTGAAAGGGTGGTTCAGAAAAAACTAGCATGGGAAAGTAACAAATACATCTGCCTTAGCAGATGCTAAGTAGAAAAGGTTTCCATTAAGAATTTCTAAATTTATTATACCTCACCTGATTTGGGAGGCTTCACGGGTGGCTCAGTTTTAGAGTCTGCCTGCCAGTCCAAGAGATGCAGGTTCAGTCCCTGGGTTGGGAAGATCCTCTGAAGGAGGAAATGGCAACCCACTCCAGTATTCTTTCCTGGGAAATCCTATGGACAGAGGAACCTGGTGAGCTCACAAAAGATTCAGACATGACTTAAAGACTAAAACAACAACACCAACTGAATTTGGACATCACATTGAAATTAACTATTTGGACTGGGGTTGTGCCAAGAAAAGAATGTAGAAAGTACTTCTACAAGAATATGTTCCCTGGCGCACCTGCCAAATTGTGTGCTGCTATAGAAATGTTTTTACAGGAATACTCTTGTTTTTTTTTAAAAAAAAAACAACAGTCTATTAATGCCTCCTACCAGGAGAATGGTAGTGAAATAACGCCCACCAAATCTGTTCTTTCTTAAAAGCAAAGAGAAATTGTCAAAATCAATCTTTTTTTGGAATTCTAGAAATTAAGCAAAAGCTTGGAACAATCTATGATTCAACAAATATCCCTAAATCTCAGTAAGAACAATGAGCTTTGTGGCATTTCAACATATTTTGTTCCCTTCCTCCTTTCCCCAGTTCCCCAGTAGCCATACAACCAATGGACTTGCAAGCACTTGTTGTTCAGTCTCTCAGTCGTGTTCAACTCTTTGTGACCCATGGAGTGCAGGACACCAGGCTTCCCTGTCCTCCATTATCTCCCGGAGTCTGCCTAAACTCATGTCCATCAAGTCTGCGATGCCATCCAAACATCTCATCCTGTTGTTTGCTTTTCCTCCTGCCTTCAATGTTTCCCAGCATCAGAGTCTTTTTCAATAGGTCAGCTCTTTGCAACAGGTGCTCAGAGTACTGGAGCTTCGGCTTCCGCATCCGTCCTTCCAGTGAATATTCAGGACTGATATCCTTTAGGATTGACTGGTTTGATCTCCTTGCTGTCCAAGCTTGCTTGAAAGCATGGTAGCTGTAAAATCAGTAGTCTAGGATAGAAGGCACTAAAGGGGCCAGAACAGGTTTGAAGCTCACTCAAAGCCCCAATCCAGACAACTTTTACTACTGAACCTCCCTGACTATTGTCAGGAGAAATATATTGATTCACAGGGCTTGTTTTTATTTGAACAGACTCAGAATTTTATCACTGGGAAAATCTCCATTCCCAGGATTTGGGGATCATTCACCACCACTCTGTTGTTCCTCTAGGTTCTTCCAGTAGCATTTTGGGTAGAAATGTGTCATCCTAAAAGATCTATCCCATCCCTAAACTCACGCGTGTGGCCTTATCTGGAAATAGCGTCTTTGCAGACGTAGCAAAATTTAGATGAAGGCATACTGGATTAGGGTGGACCCTGACTCAACAACTTGTCTTCTTAGAAGAAAAGAAAACCTGGCTACCAGAAAGATGTGAAGACGTACAGGGGAACACCAGGCAAAGATAGAAGCAGAGACTAGAGGGATTTATCTACAAACCAAGGAATGCGGAGGATTGCTGGCAAACACCAGAAGCCAGGACAGAGGCTTGGTATAGATTTTCCCTCAGAACTTCCACAAGACAGCAAGACACCAACCCTGTTAGACTTCCAGCCAACATAACTGTGAGAGGATACATTCTTCCTGCTTAATTCATCCAGGTGTGGGAATTTGTTACAGCAGCCCTAGGAAGCTGTTAATGACACAAGCTTCCCTGGGGGCTCAGGGATCAAGGAATCCACTTGCCAAGGCCAGAGACCCAGGTTCAATCCTTGAGTCAGGAAGATCCCCTGGAGACTGGAGTGGTAAACCACTCTAGTATTCCTGCCTGGGAAATCCCACAGACAGAGGAGCCCAGTGGGCTACAGTTTTGGGGGTTGCAGCGCTGGACGTGACTTAGTGATTGAACAACGACAACCAAAAGGAAACTAACATACCCTCCAATTCCTCTGTCACTTCTGTGCATTCTTCCCTAGCTTGGGGACACTTCAGTTCCCAAGACCCTGAATGTGGCTTGTGTCAGGTAGACTGCCTTTAGGCTACTGGAGCCACTTTTCCTGACAATACAGAGAGCCTGACAAAGACATTTATGAATTTTGATAAATGCATGGAGTATAGCAGTTACCATGCCTAGACTAGAGAATGAGCAAACAAGCTTTGGGGGGAATTGTCGGCAGTCCAGTGGATAGTACTCTGTGCTTCTACTGCAGGGTGCATGGATTCAACCCTTTAGTTGGATGTAAAATGAGAAAAATAAATAAAAGCAACAAAGGAAGGAAAGAGGGAAAGAAGAAAAAATTACATGTTTTATCATGCTTGATAACATCAAAATATAAAAAAACTGTGTACATATAAAGACACTGATGCTGGGAAAGATTGAAGGCAGGAGGAGAAGGGGACAACAGAGGATGAGATGGTTGGATGGCATCACTGACTCAGTGGATATGAGTTTGAGCAAACTCGAGTAGATGGTGAAGGACAGGGAAGCTTGCCATGCTGCAATCCATAGGGTCACAAAGAGTCGGACATGACTTAGCAACTGAATAACATAATCTTATAATCTCAGCCTATGATTTATGGTGATCTGCCTAAAAATTTGCATGTTAACTTATTATTCAGCCAAATGAGTCTGTCAAGACAAGCACAGTAATTTAATTAAGCAGATGTTCATCAATATCACTTTCCAAAATGGATAATAAATTTAAAAAGTGGTTGATAGGTGGACTTAGCTTATATGAGATGCTTTCATCACTCATGTGTTTGATTTTAAACAACTTATCTCTTAATTTCTTATAAATTAACATCCCTAGATCATCTTTCATCTTCTAAGTTCAAACTTGCCTTTATCTAAGAATTGATATTTTTAATAAATGCCATCTTAGAAGCATCAGCAAAATTGTAACACAACTTTTTTTTTGAAATTATATGGATATCTCACTGAACCCTCATTAATTTTATAATGGGTAGAGTTTATACTTAAGAAAGCTGTCATGAGTGATAAACATATAAACATAAAAACTTAATTGAGAAAATATGAATGAAGTATGTAAAATGAACACCTAAATTGATATTTGTAGGATTTATACTTTTTATTGTATCTATTTGGAATTGTAAATTAAAGAACAAAATTAAAGATGTTTTATGAAATGTTGAAAAGGAACATTTTGAATTTTATATCTGAACGTGAAAATAATTAAAGATTTTATGGTATCATTTAGCTCTCTGCAGAAAGAAATAGGTTTTACAAAATACTCCCCTCTTCTGTTTTACACATTAACATCTGTACAGTTTTTTAAACTGCATTATATTTAAAATTAAGGGACTGCCAGAAAATTTTCACTGACCAGATCAGAGTTAAATCTTGTTCAAGACTTGTGAAACCAGGTGTCTCTCAGATTAGTCTGCTAAGTTGCATCAGTCTGTGTGACCCCAGAGACGGCAGCCCACCAGGCTCCTCTGTCCCTGGGATTCTCCAGGCAAGAACACTGGAGTGGGTTGCCATTTCCTTCTCCAATGTGTGAAAGTGAAAAGTGAAAGTGAAGTCGCTCAGTCATGTCCGACTCTTTGCAACCCCATGGACTGCAGCCTACCAGGCTCCTCCATCCATGGGATTTTTCAGACAAGAGTACTGGAATGGGTTGCCATTGCCTTCTCCGTCAGATTAGTCTATTTTAGTTGAAATCCTCCTCTGGCTGTGACACTGAGAAGTCAATTCTCCTTTCTTATCTTCACCCTAAGTCTAATTCCACGTCCAATTGGAAAGTCTTTCTCTAATTTTCTTTTTGTCTGATAATTAGCAGGTAACCAAGGTCTTCCTTGGTGAAGAGCTGACTCACTGGAAAAGACACTGATGCTCGGAAAGATCTGTATAAATTAGTGAACTATGTGCTTGCATGATTTTCAATTGTATTTGAACTTATTATTGTAGTTTAGTCACTCAGTAGTGCCCTGTTCTTTTGTGAGCCTATGGACTGTAGCCCATCAGGCTCCTCTGCCCATGGGATTCTCCAGGCAAGAAAACAGGAGCAGGTTGCTATTTCCTACCCCAGGGGATCTTCCCGACCTAGGGATCAAACCTATATCTCTTGCACTGCAGGCAGATTCTTTATCACTGCGCCATTTTGAACTAGAAATAAAATTAAAAGCAAATGTTCGGCAATCTGTAGCTTACTGTTGCAGTTGTTGCAGTCTCTAGTTCATTAATTTTTGCTGGATTCTTAGTATTAAAAAATAATTGATTTTAATTACACTATAGGGAAAACTAGGGGAGAAAATCTGTTGATATATACCTAATAAAAATAGATAACTAGCTGCCTAAAACATGCTAGTTTCACAGAGCTTACCATTATAGCCATGGTTAGATCATGTATTTTTGTTTAGGTTGCTTCCTGATGAGACTCCAGTTTGATAATGAAAACATATTTATGAATTTATCCTCACAGGCACAGATCAAAGTTCAGGAGATCGATTTTCACAGAGCTTAATGCCCAAATATTCCACAGTAGTTTAAACTTTCTGTTATTAAAAAAAAATGCTTTGATGTATTACTAATTGGTTTTAACACATTGAAGAGGTGCTGAAATCAGTAGGCAAGAAATTTCTAGCAGTAGGTGGAAAAAGGATAATTCTGAGAATCACCATATGCTTTGAGAAATTCAGGCATTACAACACACATCCAAAAAGAAGTCAGAACTCATTTTTTCTATTATTATTTTTAAAATACAGACTGATTACAAATGCTATAAAACTACTGAAAATATGCCTGCTAATTCTAAAACATTTAAGTTGTTACTTCACAGTTTTTATTTTTATTTTTGTAGACACAACTCCTTGCCTTGACTACTTGTTGTATGCAATGCATTCTGACACCTAATGTGCAGTGAAAGACATAGTAACAAAGATCATTTTTTCTGTGGTAATCTGTGAACACTTGAGTCAATATCTGTCATAGAAAACTAACATACTCATAAAATAGGGAATCAGGTCAGAAAATTATTCTAGGAGATAGAAAGCCTTGAATTGGGTTGTCTGATTATTTACAAACAGTATATGCCTTTATAAAATTGTGCATTTTTATAAATTGATCAATGTAATATTTTCTGTCAACTCATGGGGAAATATAGAATTTTATTTTACCTGTTAGAAACCAGATGTTTCTTTCTTCATGTACCACAGTCGATCATTTTGGACTAGAAGAAGTCATTCTCTTCCTGACATTCTGAGAACCAGCTTGTCATAAATAGAACATATACTTCATGTTTCCCTAACATAATAATAGTGACACTTTTACATTCAGACAGACACATTTTTCTCCTGCTCCACCTGGTGACTCATGGATGCCTCCACTGGTAACATGAGAAATGCAGCTTGTTATGCTGAACCGACCAATCACCTTCTCATTCACACTGTGTTCTACGTAGTTCTGTTAATTGACCCATCCATGGAGTCCTGCAATCCAAAATGTCTATTGTAAGCACAAAATTCCCATCCCTTTCTCTTCCTTCAAAAGTAAGAGAATCCAGGTCCTTCATTCAGGTTTAATAGGAAGGTTTTCTGTTTATACCAAATTCTATGTGTGAGCATATTTATTAGCGTGTTTTGTCACCAGTTTACATTACTGGCAACATTCTAAATTTTCTCTTCCCTTATAGGTACAAATTATCCATTTCTTAGCCATCAAATCTGAACTCATGATACCACCATGATCTCTTTTATGCATACCCATCCAGCTATTTAGAGTTTACTCTTTGTAATGTTTCACTGCTTCCTCTCTGTTAGCACATCAGTAAGACTCATCACTTTGTATTAACATCTATGTTATTTTAATCCTCTTACCTTTTATGTGAACAAATAAATCTTTCAATCTCTGTTGCTTTGCTTTTTTTGTTATAGTCAGAAAACCTAAGGAAAAGATTCACACAGTTATTGACAGTTATTTTTATCGTTGTTGTTGGTGGTCATTCGCTAAGTCGGGACTGACCGTTTGTGACCCCATAGAGTGCAACATGCCAGGCTCCTCTGTCCCACGCTATCTCCCATAGTTTGCTCAGACACATGTCCATTCCTCCAGACCCCCTGACCTTTTTGTCATCTCCATAATTTGCTATTTCCAAAATGTCACATACTTAGGTCATATATTATGCAGTCTTTTTTTTTTTAATTTTCTTTCTTTCTTTATTTTTTTGAGAGTTCTTTTTTTAAACTATTTTTTTAATTGGAGGCTAATTATTTTACAATATTATATTGGTTGGTTTTGCCATACATTGACTTGAATCCGACCCAGGTGTTCACTTGGTGATATACATTATGCTTTTTGTAGCTTATTTCTTTTTGTAACTGAATAGTAGCCTATTTTCTGGATGTGTCACATTTGGTTTTACTGTTGTTGTTTTTTACTTGCTAAGTCGTGACTCTTTTGTGAACCCATGGACAGTAGCCTGTCAGGCTCCTCTGTCCATGGGATTTCCCAAGCAAGAATACTGGAGCAGGTTGCTATTTCCTTCTCCAGGGAATCTTCCTGACCCAGGGATCAAATCCACATCTCCTGCATTGGCCGGCGGATTCTTAACCACTGAACCACCAGGTAGCCCATATTTGGTTTATCTACTCACATATTGGAAATGAACTTGGTTGGGGATGATGATAAATCAACATAAAAATAACCACGTGCAGGTTTCTGTGTAGATCTAAGCTTTTAAATCAGTCAGGTAAACACTAAGCAGTCCCACTTGTTGGACTGTATATGGTAAGACTGTGTTTAGCTTTACGAGAAACTGTCAAACTGTCTTTTAAATGATAGTACAAGTGTTCACTCTGAAATTAGAAATCACTTCGAATTTTTGAATTTGTGAAGTGGTCTACATCTTTTCTCAACCTTTTTGTTTACTATTATGATGTGAAACACATTATTTTACTTTTTTTATGGATGAGGGAGTTGAAGGGTTAAATTATTTTCTGGGTCAAATATTTCAACATAGGCAGAGGCAAGAGACTAACTCATCTTTTAAATCAAAACTCACTACAATAGAAGAGATCATTTTAAAAGCAGGGGGCGGTTTGGGACCGGGGCACACAAGTACCCCTGTGACTGATTCATGTCAATGTATGGCAAAACCCACCACAATATCGTAATTAACCTCCAATTAAAACAAATTAATAATAATAAAACAAAACAAAAAAAAGTTAATTAGCTTAGGTGATGTCTTTTCTTTTGTTTTTCTTTTTTCTTATTACCAATTAAATTTAAAAATCCAAAAGGAGATTCTACAAGGTAAGAAATATGTTTCTAACTCTCCTTAAAACACTTGCCTCTTTAACCTGCAAAGTTTTCCTGGATCCAAAGTAAGGGGGAAAAATATGAATGGCAATTGGTAGATACTATTTTGGCCCTACTGCAAAATTTAGACTTAAAATGAAGAAAGCAGGGAAAACCACTAGACCATTCAGGTGTGACCTAAATCAAATCCCTTACAATTATACAGTGGAAGTGACAAATAGATTTAAGGGATGAGATCTGATAGAGTACGTGAAGAACTATGCACAGAGGTTCATGACATTGTGCAGGAGGCAGTGATCAAGACCATGCCCAAGAAAAAGAAATGCAAAAAGGCAAAATGGTTGTCTGAGGAGGTCTTACAAATAGCTGAGTAAAGAAGAGAAGTGAAAGGCAAGGGAGAAAAGGAAAGATATACCCATCTGAAAACAGAGTTTCAAAGAATAGCAAGGAGAGATAAGAAAGTCTTCCTCAGTGATCAATGCAAAGAGGAAAACAATTGAATGGGAAAGACTAGAGATCTCTTCAAGAAATTAGAGATACCTAGGAGAAGGCAATGGCAAGCCACTCCAGTACTCTTGCCTAGAAAATCCCATGGATGGAGGAGCCTGGTAGGCTGCAGTCCGTGGGGTCGCTAAGGGTCAGACACGACTGAGCGACTTCACTTTCACTTTTCACTTTCACACATTGGAGAAGGAAATGGCAACCCACTCCAGTGTTCTTGCCTGGAGAATCCCAGGGACGGGGGACCCTGGTGGGCTTCTGTCTATGGGGTCACACAGAGTCGGACACGACTGAAGTGACACAGCAGCAGCAGCAGGGAACATTTCATGCAAAGGTGGGTGCAATAAATGACAGAAACAGTATGGACCTAACAGAAGCACAATACATTAAGAAGAGGTGGCAAGAATACACAGAACTATACAAAAAAGACCTTTATGACCCAGAAAACCACCATGGTGTGATCACTCACCTAGAACCAGACATCTTGAAATGCGAAGTTCATGTGGGCATCACTAAAGAAGCATCACTATGAACAAAGCTAGTGAAGGTGATGGAATTCCAGTTGAGCTATTTCAAATCCTTTTAGGATGATGCGGTGAAAGTGCTGCACTCAGCATGCCAGCAAATTTGGACAACTCAGCAGTGGCCTCAGGGACTGGAAAAGGTCAGTTTTCATTTCAATCCCAAAGAAAGACAATGACAAAGAATGTTCAAACTACCGCACAATTGCACTCATTTCACAAGCTAGCAAAGGAATGCTCAAAATTCTCCAAGTGAGGCTTCAACAGTACATGAAACAAGAACTTTCAGATGTTCAAGCTGTATTTAGAAAAGGCAGAGGAACCAGAGATCAAATTGTCAACATCTGTCGGATCATTGAAAAAGCAAAGGAGTTCCAGAAAAACATCTACTTCTAATTTATTGACTACTCCAAAGCCTTTAACTGTATGGATCACAACAAACTGTGGAAAATTCTTTAAGAGATGGGAATATCAGACCACCTTACCTCCTGAGAAGTCTGTATGCAGGTCAAGAAGCAACAGTTAGAACTGGACATGGAACAACAGACTGGTTCCAAATTGGGAAAGGAGTACATCAAGGCTGTGTATTGTCACCTTGCTTATTTAACTTATATGCAGAGTACATCATGAGAAATACGGGCTGGATGAAGCACAAGCTGGAAATCAAGATTGCCAGGAGAAATATCAATAACCTCAGGTATGCAGATGACACCATCCTTATGGCAGAAAGTGAAGAGGAGCTAAAGAGCCTCTTGGTGAAAGTGAAAGAGAAGAATGAAAAAGCTGGCTTAAAACTCAGCATTCAAAAAAACAAAGATTGTAGCATCCAGTCCCATCACTTTATGGCAAATAGTAGGGGAAGCAATGGAAACAGTGACAGACTTTATTTTCTCGGGCGCCAAAATCACTGCAGGTTGCGACTGAAGCCATGAAATTAAGACACTCGCTCCTTGGAAGAAAAGTTATGACCAACCTAGACAGCATATTAAAAAGTAGAGACATTACTTTGCCAACAAAGGTCTGTCTAGTCAAAGCTATGGTTTTTCCAGTGGTCATGTATGGATGTGAGAGTTGGACTGTAAAGAAAGCTGAGCACCAAAGAATTGATGCTTTTGAACTGTGGTGTTGAAGAAGACTTGAGAGTCCCTGGGACTGCAAGGAGATCCAACTAGTCCATCCTAAAGGAGATCAGTCCTGAATATTCATTAGAAGGATTGATGATGAAGCTGAAGCTCCAATACTTTGACCACCTGATGCAAAGAACTGACTCATTTGGAAAGACCCTGCTGCTGGGAAAGATTGAAAGCAGGAGGAAAAGGGGATGACAGAGGATGAGATGGTTGGATGGCATCAATGACTCGATGAACATGAGTTTGAGCAAGCTCCAAGAGTTGGTGATGGACAGGGAAGCCTGGTGTGCTGCAGGCCCCAGGGTCACAAAGAGTCAGACACAACTGAGCAGCCGAGCTGAATTGATTTTGGTCCTATAGAATGGTGAGCCCAGAAGTGATGAAAGAATGGAATCTTAAAGAACTAAAAATATACTTTTTCTTTTTTTTGGACACTCTAGTTTGTTGACCAGGGATGAAACCCCAGATTGCGGGGTTTTCACCTTGGCAGTGAGAGCATGGAGTCCTAACCACTGAATCACCAGGGAATTCCCAAGAATGAAATTCTAAAGAGAGAACTAAATCGGTGAGTCAGAGCTAAAGGGGTAATTGAAAGAGATGAGGAAAATTAAACTAAGGGTCTTGAAATCTGAGTAACCATACAAATTAATAGTTGCTTTGTCTGGAAACAGTTGCTGAAATAATTTTTCTCCTTAAGCACTCTTATTGCAACCAGTACATGGTCATTATCCATTTGCTGGAATCAGCAGACATCTTTTAGAGAAACTGTATTGATTTGTGACCCGGAAAAATAAAATGAGAGCCATTATCTACTTCTTTGATAAGACAAGAAGCACTTACAGCTCGTTTGCCTTGCTTGTACATTCTGCAAGGTCGTTTTCCACCTCGTCTATGGATTCCATAATGAGTAGAATAAATATGACTTCCTGCTTTTCTGCTAAGGGATGAATAAAAGAGCCTGGTTAGCAGCCCACTTGAGCAAACAGTTCTGTTATTTACATTCTGTCTAGTGATTCACAGGATCATTAAGTTGCAAGGACAGAAGAAAGCTGACACTGAAAGCATACATCCTGGCTACTTAAGATGAAAATACTTACAAATGTCCCAGGAATGCAATAAACATCACCCAGTCTCTGCGATCATATGCATTCGATCTTCATTTCAAGACCCAGGGAAACTGAATGCTGCTAATTAGTGGTGTCCTTCCAAATTTCTTGCAGTAAGTTCAATTTACTGTGGATATTCTAAGCTTTCATCATTCCTTGATTCTAATGAGGAATCAAAAAGTTTTACTGTTCCAATCAGAATGCTTCTCAAATTGTATTATCAAAAAAGAATCTCATAAATGTATTCACACCAAAGTGATCTGCAAATGATCAACAAGGTTAAAAGTGTGGTGTAATAATTCCTAAAAGCAGGTCTATTTTAAGATGACTGAGTCCTAAAACTCAGGGGACACCCAATAGTGAATAATTAATAAGATAATAATACGAATCCAATTCGAAATGTAGACATCAAATCAATTATCAAAATTTGGAGGTATTCTTGGGACACTGATGTTTTCTACAGTCTTTAAAACTACATAAAATTCAAACTATTATTTTTACGGCATTCATAATGTCATCAATATCATAATTTGCAGAGCACTACTTTGGCCACCTGATGTGAAGAACTGACTCATTGGAAAAGACCTCGATGCTGTGAAAGATCGAAGGCAGGAGGAGAAGGGGATGACAGAGGATGAGATGATTAGATGGTGTCACCGACTCGATGGACGAGTTTGAGCAAGCTCCAGGAGTTGGTGATGGACAGGGAAGGCTGGCTTGTTGCAGTCCATGGGGTCACAAAGAGTTGGACATGACTGAGCGACTGAACTGACTGACTGAATTAAGTGCTGACAGTCTGTCAATTATCCAGTTTATTCCAGTACACTCATAAACTAAAGACCACACAATACTGCACACCCAAGAGAGCTCGAAATGAAATCCAGGTCTAAAGTTGTAAACCTGTAACCTGTTCTAAACAATTTCTGTCTTCCTTTACTTATACTTTCATTGTCTCACGTTCTATTTTTCTTTCTTCCTAGTATGTGGCAAGTGATCGAACAACTTCTACTGATTATTTGCTCAGTTCCACTCAATCCATTTCATTCTACAGAGCTTTCATCTGCATTTTCCAAAGGTGACCATTCATCTGTTTATTATTTTTAAATGGCGGAAGTGCTGGCCTTGTTATAGATGCTAGGGGTGTAATCCATCTTGACATTTATTTAGTACTTAGCATGTGCCAGGCATTTAAATACCTCACAACTACAGCCCATAATGTATGGACAATTACAATCCATATTTTACAACAGAAATTTCTGCAGTGTAAAATGTTACATGTGTAACAGAACTGGAGTACAAATTCAGGTAGTATGACTCCAGGTCTCAAGATTTAACTGCTAGAGCATACAATTCTCAATCACAGAGTGATGAATGTGACCAAAAATGCCTTTCCTTGGCAGGACTGACTTTCCCATGTGGCTAGGCAGATGTCAACAAGTAAACATACTATTAATTGCAAATAGTGGTAATTGCTATTTATAATGAAAGTTGGTTTAGAAATAATAGCATGGAATCAATCACATTTAAAAAAGGAAATGAGATGAATAATTGCAATCTCAGCTTCCTGTTTTACTCAGTGTTCTTATATAGCTTACTGACATTGAGAAATTGCACAAGAAATCATATTATAAGAAAGTAGCAATATTTTAATGAAAATACTTCCAAAATTTCATCAGTTTCCTATTTCAGTGTACAAATGGCCATACCAAATTGAGAATGGGTATGTTCCAACATTGTTCTTGACTAGGCGGGGATCTCCAACTC
Organism: Moschus berezovskii; assembly: GCF_049115385.1. NCBI lineage: Eukaryota > Metazoa > Chordata > Mammalia > Artiodactyla > Moschidae > Moschus > Moschus berezovskii. Next base: position 4,983,698 of record NC_142487.1, on the reverse strand, counting down.
TATATTTTGTCCAACCTTATCCTGGCTCATGGTCTCTCCCTAAGTCTCAAGTTTTCCAAGGCCCTATCTTTTGCAGGGGCCTTGAACACAGTCCTAGGGTTATCTGCCTGATGAAATACTTAACTTCCTGATGAAATTGTGGTCAGGAGTTGGCTGTGTATAGGATGGTTGTCAATGGGGGGAAATGGGAGACAGCCAAGGAGGCATCTTGATTATTGACAATGCATAGAGTTCACAATCTTGGAGACAGGTTGACTTGAATTTTAGAAGCTAACTCAGTTCCTACACTCCCCTGGCAGCAGAGACCCAACCACCGTGCTCACCCCAGTGAAGGTCATCCTCTTGCTAAATCTTCCGCTAAGTTCTACGTCATACCTGTTGTCACCAAGGCTCCACCACCTCCAGATATAGCCTGTTTTTTGTTATTTTGTTTTTTTCCTGCATGAGAAAAGGTTGTTCTAAAAGTATATATCTTTCTGCTATTTTTAAATTCAACTCAAAGATTTGGCTCCTCAGCTTCTCTTATTTTACAATGTTCCTCTCAAAGAGTAGGTGACTCATACTCTCTCTCTGAAATGGATGGTGATGGTGATGATCAGGGACAGTCTCTTAAGTTCAGAGAACAAATTCAGAGTTTGTTTATAGATGAATGTTTTATTCCAGGTCTCTGACCTGATGCGGCTCCATGTCTTTAGTAAACATCTACCAAAGGGTATTAGATTACTGAAGAAATTTATGTGAACTGACTAATCTATTACCATGTTTTCATTTTTAAATTTCTCTCCAAAGGGAAAAATTGCTTCCTCTCAAATCCAAGATGCCTTTTCAATGGAATTTTCCTAAACCCATCTTAACTATAAAAACCTTTTCTACAACAATGGGAAAATAAATTGAGCATACTTAGATTAGGATCAATTCCAAGTCATAAAATTAATAGCAAGCCAAAATAAAAAATGTCCGTGTAGAGGACGAGATGCAGGAAAAGGTCTTTTTGTAGATGTGTATTTGGCATTGTTGCTGTTCAGTGGCCAAGTTGTGTCTGACTCTTTGCAACGCCATGGACGGCAGCATGCCAGGCTTCCCTGTCCTTCCTTCACCGTCTCCCGGAGCTTGCTCAAACTCATGGCCATTGAGTCGGTGCTGTTATCTAACCATCTCATCTTCTGCTGCCCCTTCTTCTGCATTCAATGTTTCCCAGCATCGGTATCTTTTCCAATGAGTCGTAACTGGTATAATGAAAAGCAAATTCAGATTATTTTTTGAAACTACAGTCGAACAAGTTTTCAAAATATTGTACAAAGGTTTTCAAAATATTTTCATATATATTAATGTTTTGTGTGCCTGCTAAGTCGATTCAATCTTGTCTGACTCTTGGACTGTAGCCTGCCAGGCTCCTCTGTCAATGGGCTTCTCCAGGCAAGAATACTGGAGTGGGATGCCATGCCCTCCTCCAGGGGATCTAACCAATGATCCAACCTGTTTCTCTTTACATCTCCTGTATTGGCAGTTGGGTTCTTTACCATGAGCCTGTCTGGGAAGCCCACGTTAATATTTTAAGACGTATTAAATGTTACTGATATTCATTTCATCTGGGGCCTAACCCCTCACACTCAGAACAAGTCCAAGGTTGTAAATATCAAAGTAGTTAGGATACAACTCTTAAGCGAGTTGACCTGCTGGCTCTTTCTGACCTCACTTCTTCCTACTTGCAAACGGTTAATAGATCCTCTTGTAGCCTCCAGACTCTTTGGGGCTCCTCACACTGGCCAAGCATTTGGCTCATCAGGGCATTTGTACCTGCTGTTACCTCTGCCTGAACTGTTCTTTCCCGAGATAAATGTCTGACTTGCATGTTTCTGTTCAAATGTTACCTGCAAGAGAAGCCAGACTTGACTGTGCTGTTTAAAATAACACCCCACCACCTGACGTGTCTTCATTCCTTCGTCTTACTTTACTTTTCTTTACAAACCTTATCACTACTTGGATTACTATGTAATTATTAATTTATTCTCTGTCTCTCCCAACTAAAATATAATCCTAAAGGAGTAAGGGCTTCTTTTGGTAATATATCTCTAAAGTTTAAAATAGTGCCTAACATATATGTAGAAGATGCTGAATAAATATTCATTGAATAAATAAAAGAATGAGCCAATGAATGCTACCTTTCTCATTTTAGTTTACAGATGGTAAAAATATTTATGATTTTTATGAGTTAATTTGTAACCTTGGTCAGTCAATATAGTTTTCCTGAAGTTTATTTTTTTATTTAAGATGAAATTCATGTAACAATTAAACATTTAAAAATGCACGATTCAGTGGCATTAATTACATTTACAGTGTTGTGTATCTACCACCGAGATCCAGTTCAAAAACCCTTCCACTACCCCTAGAGAAAACCCCGTATCCTTTAAGCGGTCATTCCCCATTCCTTCCTTCTCACAACACCAGGCAACCACTAATCTATTTGCTGTCTCTGAATTTATCTAATCTGTATATTTCACATAAATGGAATCATATAATATGTGACTTCTGAGCCTGGCTTCTTTCATTTAGCATATTTTCAAGGTTCTTCTTAGTTATTATAGCATGTAGAAGTCCTTTATTTCTTGTTGTATCTTTGAAAATATTTCACTATAGATAGACTTACGTTTTTGTTTGAGCTTCCCTGATGGCTCAGCCGTAAAGAATCTGCCTGTCAATGTAGGAGATGCGGGTTTGATCCCAGGAGTGGGAAGATGCCCTGGAGAAGGAAACAGCAACCCACTCCAGTATTCTTGCATGGGAAATCCCATGGAAAGAGGAACATGGAGGGTCCTGTGTTCATGGGGTCACAAAAGAGGCAGACATGACTTGAAAACTAAACAACAGCAACATTTTGTTTACCCATTCATCACCTGATGAACATTTAAGCCATTCCCACCTTTTGGATATTGTGAGCACTGCTGCTCTGAACATTTACAGACAAGTATTTAGTTAGGTCCCTCACACACATTGACTTTTCTGAATTGTTTCCAATGTTTTACATTTTATTTTTAAATGAAAGTTGTTTATACTTAAGGCATACAACATGATGGTTTGATATACATATATATAATGAGATGATTAGCAGTATCACTTTGAGTATATCCTAGGAATGGAATTGCTGGGTTTTATAGTATTTCTACATTTAACATTTTAACATTTTAAAAAGATCTTTTTAATGTTGACCTTTTTTTAAAGAAAAAAGTCTATTTAATTTGTTATAACATTGTTTCTGTTTTATGCTATGAGACATGTGGGATATTAGTTCTCTGATCAAGGACAGAAACCACACCCCATGAACTGGAAGTACTTTGCCAACAAAGGTCCATAAGGTCAAAGCTATGGTTTTTCCAGCAGGTCATGGATGGATGTGAGAGTTGGACCATAAAAAAGACTGAGCACTGAAGAACTGATGCTTTTGAACTGTGGTGCTGGAGAAGACTCTTGAGAGTCCCTTGGACTGCAAGGAGATCAAACCGGTCAATCCTAAAGAAGATCAGTCCTGAATATTCATTGAAAGGACTGGTGCTGAAGCTGAAGCTCAAATACTTTGGTCACCTGATGTGAAGAGCTGACTCATTGGAAAAGACCCTGATGTTGGGAAAGATTGAATGCAGGAGAATGGAGTGACAGAGGATGAGATAGTTATATGGCGTCACCAACTCAAGGGACATGAGTTTGAGCAAATACCAGGAGATGGTGAAGGACAGGGAAGCCTAGCGTGCTGCAGTCCATGGTGGTAGCAAAGAGCCAGACATGACTTAGAGACTGAACAACAACAAACCACTGGACCACTAGGAAAATCCTTACATTTAATATTTTGAAGAACAACCAAACTGTTTCCATTAAGGGAGACATCATTTTACATTTTCACCAACGAAACTTAAGGTGAAAACATCTTGTAGGCCTTCTTATTTTAGAAGTCATTAAAAGTGTGATTACTCACAGCAACTGTTCTCTGTGATGCATTTGAAGTTGTGAATGGTGGACAACGGTGTCACTTAACAGCACAGTCGTAGCCTTCAGAGCTCTATGTTCCCTCAACTATCTTGTGAGGTGTCTTTTATCCTACCACAAAGAACAGATAAGAGCGTATAAACAGTTTCTGGGGACTTAAATTGGAAAAACTATAGATTTTAAGAAAATCAGTGAAGGTGGCTCTTCACCACTGACTCCACTTTCTTTATTGGCTTCCAATATAAGTCTTCTGCGCCAGCGTTCTCCAAAGCAGTCTCCACCAACTTGAAGTTTTCAGTACTTTGATGTAACAATGAAAGTTTATTCTAATATCATTATCTTCATTGAAATGAAGACTAACTTACATTTTCAGTTGCATTTAAGGAACAAAAATGTATATATTGATTTATGATATAAAAGCCAAAACTAGTAGTGCTCAGAAATCTTGAAAAGTTCCATCTTGCCAAGTCTCCCTCCTGGTACTCACCAGGATCCCCTCCCACCAAGAGTCCCACGATGGAACATCTTCTGGGTCTATTCCAGTGGTGCAATACCCTCAAACTCTTGGTATTTTTGAACCCCAGTACTCAAAATGCAAGAGTGTCTTATGTATTGCAAGCGATAGCTAATTAATTTGATGAAAACAGTTGGTGTCCATGGGTGACATTCAACAGTGCTTTCAAATTTGTCCTTCTATGAAAACAAATATAATTTTACTGTAGTGTATTTGACACGAAAGCATAATCCAACAAACTGAATCTCATGGGGAAACTAATAAGCACCAGAGCAGATGACATCATATTGTTTAATAGTTCTCTTAGAGCACACATCCTAGATAAGTTTTAACACAGCACTGCTATATTTATGATCTCTTGAAAAATTATTTTCTCTTACAGAAAAGAATTCCAATTATCATATGTTCAACTCACTCACTTATCAAGAGCTTCAAAGATGAAGAAATCATTAAATTGTAAATAAATTTATGGGAAGAAGAAAGAGCATTCTGAGCTGAAGAAATGCAATAAGCAAAGATGACAATGCAGGGAGAGTGTAGTATATTGAGACCAGGGTAAAGCGGTTATCTTGCTTGAAATAAGAAATATGTCACAAATTGCCTGGAAATGAAAATTGGATCCCATTATAAAGGACTTAGAAGTCTATGCTAAAGACTTTTAAATTAATCATATAGGAATACAAGAGCCATTGACGATTTTCACACATGCAAGTAGCATGATCAGATTTAGGATATAGGAAATTCACTCTGGGAGTGTTGAATAGAAATATTGGCTTCCTGAAAGATTATTCCATGGCAGTCAAATGTATCCTATTGGCAATGAATTAATCTATCAATTAACATTTCTGTCCACACAGTCCAAAGACCAACAACTCTTCTATTTCCCCTCAATTAAGCAATTATATAATCTCAGTTTTTCTAAGTAGGAATATCTGTAATAGCATCCAACTGAATGTATAATAATTGTTTTCAAAAACTTGGAATCATTTTCTGAGTAGTCCACATGACCTATAAGATAATCCTAAAAGACAGAAATAAGAAACAAAATATCAAGCTAATTGGCTGGCCGAAAGTGCTGCATGGAAGACTCTACCACTGGCAAATCATTACCCTGCACATTATAAAACAGGCTTTGACAAACTAAATCTTACAGCTTGGTTTTTGTATGACCTGTGAGCCAAAAGTGGGTTTAAATTTTTAAATAACTGTAAAAAAAACTGAGAAGAATATGCAACAGGGATGGTATGTGGACCTCAAATAAAATCTTGTTTTACCCAGCCCTTTCCCCCTAAAGCCATCGGCTCTTGTCATACAATGAAACACATGAAAGAGAGCTTGAGGGAGATTTCTTTTCACTTAAATCCTCCTCCTATAAACTACTAAGAAGCAACAGGTGAGTACCTTTATAGCCTTACTACTATTTTCCTAGGACAATTATTTTTCTATTTGGTAAAAATATTTTACTTTTTATAAATGGTTTGGTACCACAGCATTTTGATCTGCAGGATGGGTACCAATTAGAATGTTGTTTAAGTGATATCAACTTGGAGGCAGATACCCAAGATTCATTCTCACACGTATGAATAGTTCAGAGTAGTTAGTACTGTCGTTTTCATGAGACTTTGAGACTGTACATCTTTTTTAAGGCAATAATTCTAGCCTGTCACTTACAGCAGAACTTTTAGCAAGCAACAGAGGGAAGCAGAAACCTGTTTGAGAGTGAAACTGAATCAGAGAAGTTAATTTATTAGGTAACTGATCATATAGAATAGAGGAAGTTGAAAGTCTTTATTTAGATACAGGAAATGACTATTTCGTAAGGACTTGATCAGTAATTTCCCTTAAGGTAGAAACTATGGGCGGCAAGTTCATTGACAAATCTCTCCGTGACCTTTCTGAATAATGTACAATCACAAGACATTTATATTAGTAATATTTTATGTGGTGTGTGTGTGTGCGTGTGTGCTCAGCCATGTCTGACTCTTCACAACCTCATGGACTGTAGCCAATCAAGCTCCTCTGTCCATGGGATTTCCCAGGCAAGAAAATTGGAGCTGTTTGACATTCTCTTCTCTAGGGGATCTTCCCGACCCAGGGATCAAACCTGCATCTTTTGCATCTCCTACATTGGTGTGCAGATTCTTTACCACTGTGCCACCTGGGAAGCCATTTTTATGTGAAGATGGACTTAATGCATAGTTGGCTTGGCAAAGTTCTACCTTTACCTCTTTTATTTCTGATGATACCTGAATATCTGGTTTTGATGAGATTTGGTTACTTAATTGAAATAGGATCAATATGGATTGCTTATTTAATCAAAATGTTACTTGAAAATAAAACAGAAGACTGCTATATGATTGTAAGAAATACTAGCTCTTTCACAACCATGGAACCATTTTTAAAATAATCAGGACATTTCAAAGTCAATTTAACACAGAGGAAATTATTCTATACGATATGGAATATTAGTTACTAAATCAAAGAAAATTCAATTCCTTCCTTCATATGCTTTAAAACTTGGAACAAATAGTTGAGTTTTGCCCTTTGTTATGAACTTACATATTCTAGAATAGACTAATGCTTTATTTAGGATAAACCTACTATCTAATTCCCTGGAAATCAAAATCTCATCTGCTTGCCCGAGAATAAGTTTGTGAAGTTTTTTCAATACCACCTTTAGTTTTGAATATATGCCAATTATAATTTGTAACCAAACTAAATAATATTTTACGAAAGAAACTAAGTGGATGGTAATTGAGAATTCTCACACACAAACATTTTAGAATACTAGCAAAGCTCACAATTTTCTAGAGCCAGAAACATTTTATTAAAATGAACACATTTGTTAACATGTTCCAGAAGTCTACTCATGTATAAGAAAAGGAACAAACATATGTAAACTTACTGTTATGATTATTAATCAGTGTTTCTATATTCAAAAATATTACTTAGAAACTGTCTAGGAATCAAATGATTAGCTATAACTCAATTTAATATTATTACAAGATATTAAGATATCTAAAGGTTTTGGGAAATAATGTTCAAAACTATACATAGAAAATGTAATTACTTTTGTTATAAAAAATTGTCATTATTATTTAATTTAGTCAGACACAAATTTATATTTTTTATAGTTTTAAGCATTATATAAGATTACTTTTAACTTAGTAAAGTGTATAAGAAGCTGAGGAAATTCAAATGAACTAGTCTCTTTATGAGAAAATAAACACAAATCTAATTTAAAAAATAAAATGTGTAATTATCTTATATTTTATAATGATAATAATGAAGGAAAAGACACAAGTATAATTTTTAAACCGGGGCAGATTTATGTCAATGTATGGCAAAACCAATACAATAATGTAAAGTAATTAGCCTCCAATTAAAATAAATAAATTTTTAAAAATTATTAAACCACTATACTAATTTTCCATGAATTGATCTTAACTCTATAAACTTGGGTTCTCATATAAAATATGTTGGAGCTAACAATTTCCTTAAGAAAATTCTAATCTAAAACTCTTTAATTATCAGGAGTTCAAGTCTCTTATTTTTATGGTGTTTATGGATATTAGTGGAGAAGGAAATGGCAACCCATTCCAGTATTCTTGCTGGGAAAACACATGGACAGAGGAGCCTGGTGGGCTACAATCCATGGGGTCACAAAGAGTTGGACACCACTGAGTAACTATGTAGCAACAATAATGGACATTAGATTTATATAAGTAAACCCTTTATCATTACCAGGTGTCAACAGAACAAAATAATTTGAACTTGAGAGATGAAAATTTATTAACTCTCTAAAGCTATGACAAATTTAGACAGCGTATGAAAAAGCAGAGACATCACTTTGCCAACATATAATCAAAGCTATGGTTTTTCCAGTAGACACGAGTGATTGTGAGAATTGGACCATAAAGAAGGCTGAGCACCAAAGAATCGATGCTTTCGAACTGTGGTGCTAAAGAGAGTCCCTTGGATAACAAGGAGATCAAACCAGTCAATCCTAATGGAAATCAACCCTGAATATTCATTGGAAGGACTGATACTGAAGCTGAAGCTCCTCCAATACTTTGGCCACATGATGCAAAGAGCCGACTCATTGGAAAAGATCCTGATGCTGGGAAAGATTAAGGGCAGGAGAAGAGGACAACAGAGGATGAGATGATTGGATGGCATCACTGACTCAATGGACATGAGTTTGAGTAAACTCCAGGAGATAGTGAAGGATAGAGAAGCCTGGAGTGCTGAAGTCCATGGGGTTGCAAAGAGTCAGACATGACTTGGTGCCTGAACAAAGGTATTGGGTATCCATTACTGCTCAAGAAATTACTCCAAATTAAGCAGCTTAAAACAACAAACATTTATTACATAGCATGGTTTGGAAAGGTCAGGAACACAGAAACCTCTGGCAGTTCTGGCCAGAACCTTGCAGCCAGGCTGCTATCCAGGGCTGTAACATCAAAGCTCAACAGGAGCTTCTAAATGTACTTACTTGGAGGTCTAAGGTGTTTCCTGGTGGAAACTGGCTCTAATTTCTCAAGATATGGGTTTCTTCACCGTGTTTCTTGCAACATAGCAACTTTCCAGACAAGCAGTTCTGGAGAGAAAGCAGAAAGTATGCCGAAGACGGAAGCCACAGTCTTCTTTTAATCATGTAATTTGAGAAGTGACATCCTACTGCATCTGCCACCAACCACTGGCCACCCAGAGCAGCCTGGCACAAAGCAGGAGAGAACTACAACACATTGCGAACATCAGGGGCAAGGGTAACCGGGGTCACCCTGCAGGTTAGGGAGCACAGAAGAAAAACATCTGTTACTTACGCAGTACAAGGTCAGTTCAGTTCAGTTCAGTTCAGTCGCTCAGTCATGTCCGACTCTCCGTGACCCCATGAATCACAGCACGCCAGGCCTCCCTGTCCATCACCAACTCCCAGAGTTCACTCAAACTCATGTCCACAGAGTCGGTGATGCCATCCAGCCATCTCATTCTCCATCGTCCCCTTCTCCTCCCGCCCCCAACCTTTCCCAGCATCAGAGTCTTTTCCAGTGAGTCAACTCGCCGCATGAGGTGGCCAAAGTATGCAGTTTCAGCTTTAGCATCAGTCCTTCCAATGAACATTCAGGATCGACCTCCCTTAGAATGGACTGGTTGGATCTCCTTGCGGTACAAGGGACTCTCAAGAGTCTTCTCCAACACCACAGTTCAGAAGCTCAGGACTTCTTAATTACAGGTACAGAGAGATGGACCCTGACACACAGAGTTCTTAATAGATTCAGTTCTACAAATCAAGCTATGGGACCAAGTAAACAAGGAAATGGAATCTCACCAATCTGGATTCTAAGGAACTGCTGGGAATGGAGGTTTTAATTGATTGAAGGGCACAAATAGACCAAGAGACAAACCAACAAAAATAACCAACTAACCAGCTTCTCTGTTCTATCTCACCAAAGATAGGATAGATCTTTATGATCCATCTAACAGATCACCAAGTGATTAGGGAAAAGCAAAATTCTTAATCACTGCATCCAAAAATGGAAAATAATATGTTAGCCACGCATGAACAAGCATCAAAATTAAAGAATAAAGTTCATATGGAGGAAAAAAAATCTAGAGAAACCAAGAGTTGCTAGATTGAAATTGTACTGTTTTTTGAGTTTACCCTGGGCCAAGGTTAAGCCGCCCATCATGGGTACTTCTCAAGAAATGTAGGTTTATTACCTCTTCAAGCAGATTAGCCTACTTGAGCATCTCAGAGAAAATCCTCCAAAACAGCTTAAGTATAATATTTTAAAGTCTAAAACACATGACTCATAAAAATGTAAAATGAATACACATTACAGATTTGATTCAACCAGGCATTTGTAAGAAATTCAATAAAGGAAAGTTAGGATAAAGTTGCTTCATGAGATACAAAACTGATTAATGTCTACAGGGAAATAAACTGTACCCTTTGATTTAGCTACATATTTGTCTAGTCCCTGTTAGCATTAACAATAGAAAGTCCTGGGAAAACTGTATGACAATTAGTACGGTATTAAGTGAAAGTAACAGTGTGACACAGTAACTAAAATGGCTTATGGTGCAGTGCAATATTCAGTTACTTTAAAGCAGGAAGTCAGAGATAACAAATTTGTACCCCAAGCTTGTATATAAAATATATTATATATATATATATTAGTATAATATATATTACATATTGTATATTGTAAAGAAAGAGTTAGTTGCTCAGTCGTGTCCAACTCTTTGTGACCACATGGAATGTAGCCTGTTAGGCTTCTCCATACATGGGATTTCCCAGGCAAGAATACTGGAGTGGGTTGCCACTTCTTTCTTCAGGGGATCTTCCCAATCCAGGGATAGAACCCAGGTCTCCTGCATTGCAGGCAGATTCTTTACCATCTGAGCCACCAGGGAATCCTATATATACATACACACACACATATATATATAAGATTTGGCTACACTGGGTCTTAGTTGCAGCATGCAAGGCAAGTGGGATCTAGTTCCCTGATCAGGAATCGAACCCAGGTCCCTGCATTGGGAACACAAAGTCTTAGCCACTGGACCACCAGGGAAGTCCCCCCACGAAGCTTCTTTTAAACTCTAGTATGCTATACTAATATTTTAATATCAGGGATATTGAGTTTACTTTGAAGAAGGACAAGAAAACAAGCAAGGAAAAGAGGGATAATCTCTGTTAAAATTTTTTAAAATGTAAAACATCACCATTTGAGTTTAAAGAAAAGGAGCTATGTTTTAATACTATGCAGTGCTAAATTTTCTCAATGAATAAACAAAGCTTGAGAATGTATTTCCAAATATTTGATATTTATCAATACATTTCTAAATAGACCATAAGTCAAAGAAGAAATCACAAGAAAAATGAGATGTCAAACTATATGATGATAAGAGTACAGTGTAACCAAATGTCTCGTTAAGGCCACTGTACAACAAACCACTCATAATTAAATGGCATAAAAGAGACATTTGATTTTGTTTGTAAATTCTTCTCTGAATTCAGGAATTCAGACAAGGAGTATACGGATGCCCTGTCTCTGCTCCCCAGTGTCTGATCCTGAGCTGGGAAGACTGAAATATATGGGGCAACTCAATGACTGGTTTGGTGACATCTTACCTCACACGTTTGGTACCTAGGCTTGGGATGACTGAAAGCCAAGCTCATTGGAGCTGGTGAGCAGAGCACCTATGCATAACCTCTCTGCAGCCTAAGATTCTTCCTGGCCCGGGGCTTCAAAGTAGCCAAATACACGGCTTCTGGGGTCTACAAACATGTGAGTTCCCTTTAAGTATTAGTAAAGGTGCAGATCAACTGAGGCTCTGGGACATTGCTAGTAGGAGTGGAATATAGAACAAGGTGGCTCAGACAGTAAAGAATCTGCCTGCAATGTGGGAGACCCAGGTTCAATCCCTGGGAAGATTCTATGGAGAATCCCATGGACAGAGGAGCCTGTTAGGCTACAGTCCATGGGGTTGCAAAGAGTTGGACATGACTGAGCGACTAAATTTTTCACTTTTCATAGACCAAACACTGTGTAAAACTTCATGGGAATTTCTAATAAAGTTTTGGCAGGAGGAGAAGGGGACGACAGAGAATGAGATGGCTGGATGGCATCACTGACTCGATGGACATGGGTTTGAGTGAACTCCGGGAGTTGGTGATGGACAGGGAGGCCTGACGTGCTGTGATTCATGGGGTCGCAGAGTCGGACACGACTGAGTGACTGAACTGAACTGAACCGAAGAGGGATACATTTCAAATATTTTATTTTCATAAAAGAAGCCAAAGAATACAGTTGTATGATTTCCATGGTATGAATAGGCAAAACTAATCTATGGTGATAGAAATCAGAATTATAGTTATGTATGGGAGGTGGAAATTGACTGGAAAGTGGCAGGAAGAACTTTCAGAGTCAATATTATTGAATCAATGATAGTTATTTTGGATATGATAATAGTGTTGTATTTAAGGAGACAAAATTCTAATGCTAAAAATATGCACCCTTCAAGTGTCATAATGTCTATAAACTACTTTCAAATAGCTCATACATATATATACAGGAGAGAGAATGCCTGATAGACACATTCACAGACATAAACAACAAGGAAAAGCAAGTATTTTATTTAAAGTTTATCCATCTAGTTGACATGTACATGAGTTTTCATTGTCCAGTTATTTCATTATCTGTATGGATTTGAAAACCTGACATCTAAAATATTCATTAAATAAATTCTGACTTTGAAACAATTATTTTTAAATTTATTAATTAAAGATATTTGTTTTGTAACCCTTACGTCAGAATATCTTGACTGTTCAAATATCACTATTTGTCTTTATTATTACACCCAGAAATATCACTACCTAGTCCCTTGGACTGCAAGGAGATCCAACCAGTCCATCCTAAAGGAGATCAATCCTGGGTGTTCATTGGAAGGGCTGATGCTGAAGCTGAAACTCCAATACTTTGGACACCTGATGTGAAGAGTGGACTCACTGGAAAAGACTCTGCTGCTGGGAGGGATTGGAGGCAGGAGGAGGAGAAGGGGACGACAGAGAATGAGATGGCTGGATGGCATCACCGACTCGATGGACGTGAGTTTGAGTGAACTCTGGGAGTTGGTGATAGACAGGGAGGCCTGGCGTGCTGTGATTCATGGGGTCTCAAAGAGTCGGACACGACTGAGCGACTGAATTGAACTGAACTGAATCTTCACGAGCATTTCATTATTTCAAATAAGCTACAGTAAACTGCAAGGAGATCAAGCCAGCCAATCCTAAAGGAAATCAGTCCTGAATATTCACTGGAAACACTGATGCTGAAGCTGAAGCTCCAGTACTTTGGTCACCTGATGTGAAGAGCTAACTCATTAGAAAAGACCCTGATGCTGGGAAAGATTGAAGACAGGAGGAGAAGCGGGCAACAGAGGATGAGATGGTTGGATGGCATCACTTACTCAAAGGACATGAATTTGAGTAAACTCCAGGAGTTGGTGATGGACAGGGAAGCCTGGCGTGCTGCACTCCATGGGGTTGCAAAGAGTCAGACTTGACTGAGCGACTGGAATAACAACAATAGTTTTAGAAATAAAAGTTTTGAACTAAATCATAAGTACAAAATTAAGCTGAAGTAGAAAATTATGAAACTTATGTTAAGACAGTTGTAAGTAGACATATTAAAATTTTTTTACATGAAATAAGGACATATTTGTCCAGAGGGAGAAAGAGACTTTGCTAATCTGTTGAATAGAAGGTCCAGACAATAAAATCAATGGTAGGAACATATGCCTCCCTCCAACTAATCTAACTTGAGGAGTCTATGTGGTGCTTTTATTTAAGAAATCAAGGTTGTATTCGATCATTTACTTTCATTATCTAAAATAACTTACACTTTCAAGAATATGGGCAATCTTACACAAAAGAGTGTTGCAAATGCAATGCATTCAACCAGAAAATAATCCAGGAAGGCTGGGGACAGTTCCTCTCTGGAGTCTTTTCTAAGAATCTTTGAAACCCTTTGTTCTTAAAAGCATCTAATATTTCTCATGATCATTCCTCAACTTCCAGTGGCCAAATTTTAGGAGAAGGCAGAGTTAAAAGTGTTAAGTGGGGCAGGTATTCTTTATGGACAAAGTTCAAAATTCATCCTAGAAGTAGGGATGACAGTTTACTTTTTTGCAAGTAATCTCTTTATGTAATGAGATTTTCTAGGAGGTTTTTGGATTTTTTGGTACTGAAATTTCTTCTGAAATAACTGTGAATTGCAGTACCAAGATGATAAAATGGATATTCATAAGGATGGAAGTTTTTTTTTAATTTAGAAAATTTTAGATGAAGGATCAGCTTATTTTTAAATAATAAATAATACTTAAACTTCTAGATTCTCTTCTTCCTGTTCCTCTTCTCTCAGTAGCAGATACAGCCTGTAAAGAACAGCAAAGGGGAAAGAACTACAGAGATTTTTTAAAGAATAAGAAAAACAATAAGGACATAATATACAAATAGAATTAAGTTTGAGAAATATTCCATGTACAAGACAAACAGAAGAAAATAAGATGCAGAACAAATTGAATTCACTTGATGAATTTGTTCTTAGTAAATTGGCAGCATAACAGAAAACAGTAAAAGAACATTTTGAAGTAACGGTTAAACTTAAATAAAAAACACTGAAATATTTGTGGTTTTGTTGCATTAATGTACATTCAACACAAAATAATTATATTTTTGCCATGAATTCAAATATTCATTTCTACTGCATTTTTGTTTCTTTATTATCCATCAATAAAAATCAAGAGTTTTTTTTTTTAATTTTGGGAGATATGAGATATCTTGTCATACCAAGAAAAGCAGAATAAAATGTTTGTAGACATCAAAAGAACATCTATATTTTACTTTCCCCAAGTATAAGGAAACTGATCCATACTCAGAATTACGTATATATCATCGTGCTACTTTAGATTCAGCTGCAGGCAGGGTAGAGAACGAAAAAGGGAAACAAGGACTTGTGATACGTCTGAAGGAGAGTGAGGAACTCACATTAAGAGTTGAAAACCAAAAGAGATAATTCTGAATTACTATTAGGCTGAGATAAATCATTATGCTCCATAATCTTTGATTAGCATATTTAAGAATGTATATGTATTCCTTTGGCCTCCTTGGAAAGGTCTTCCCTCTTATTATTTGAATATAATTAGAAATCCAGCAATGAGAAGTGAAAATCTTAATTAAAAGTTACATTTATGGCATATAAAGTTCTAAATGTCACCCCTGGTTCATTGTATGTCAATCTATCTAAAATATCAAAATTATAATAATCTGCCTCTTAAACAGAAGTTAAATTAACTATTTTGGTTTAAAAAGGATATTATTAACTCAAAAAGATAATCAAGGCCTATAGAAAGTGATAGTAATACAGAGATGACATTCATACTTAGAAACATAAATCATAGCACATGTAATCATGTCAAAGGTAAACTTCAATGGGACACTTAAGAAGTGTCATTTTAAAAGTATAATTGCTTGACATTGTTTATGCCATTAGAAGAGTTCTATTATGATTCATAAAAATAATACATCCACAGAAATAGTCTTAACCTGTTTAAGTGTTTTCACATAAGAACCACCATGAAAATTTCAGGTCATACAAGTAAACTTGAATAGAAAACATCCTTACTTATGTTGCATGTGGAAAATAAGAAAATACCCTCAAAAATGACATATGGTATCTTATTAAATAAATTATTTTCGATATAGGTTATAGAAGAAAAGTGCATATCCAATAATATATCATCTAAAATCTAAATTCCTAATGATAGTTTTCATTTCGATTTAATCATCTACCAATCAGATGTTTGAGATTTACGTCTGAGACCAGATGCATAAGCGTTTACGTTCTGAATTAAGGTTTGATACACTGCCACCTTGTGCTTGTTTGAAGAAAGTTCAAGTCTTTGGGGAAATGCATTTATAGAGAACTGAAAATATAATACCACTTTTACTTGAATGCTGGGCAAGAAACTAGCTCACGTTTTGCTTAGAAGCGAGCTGGTTAAAGAGAGGACAGAGTAGTCCAGGGTGGTTTGAATCTCTGCTCCACTAACATTAAGACCTTAGGAAAGTTATTTGACATCTCTTGTGCAGTCACTAAGTTGCATGCGACTCTGACTCTGCAACCCCATGGGCTGCAGCACACCAGGCTCACCTGTCCTTCATTATCTCCCAGAGTTTGCTCAGATTCATGTCCATTGAGTTGGTGATGCTGCCTAACCATCTCATCCCCTGCCATCCCCTTCTCCTTTTGCCTTCAATCAAGGTCTTTTCCAATGAGTTGGCTCTAAGCCTTAGTTAACATCTCTAAAAGGCTTCCATGGTGTCTTGGTAATATAGAATCCACCTGTCAATGCAGGAGACTAAGGTTGCACCCCTGAGTCAGGAAGATCTCCTGCAAAAGGAAACAGCAACCCGCTCCAGTATTCTTGCCTGGGAAATCCCATGAACAGAGGAGCCTGGTGGGCTACAGTTCATGGAGTCGCAAAAGAGTGGGACATGACTTAGCGACTAAATAACAACAAAATATTAGAAATAATTCTCTGATTACTTCAAAGCATTGTCTTAAGAAATGAACACAATGAGAACACAGGGTTACTCCTGGTATACAGTGCATATAAACTCTGTTAGGAATCACACAATTATTTTGAAAAACGTCTGTGAGTGATTTCATGACTAAGGTCAATTCTATTTTTTCTAAAATATTGCTGAAGGTATTTTTGCTTCTTCAGCAAAAAGTAAAAATGGATGGTTTACAGTGGGAGTGGTGACAATTACAGTTGCTATTTCAAAATGAAAAGACTCTATACAATTCTAAATCTGAATTTTATTTCTATAGTTTGAGATTTCTATAGTGCAATCATAACAGAGTCCTGAGTCAAATTCCCTTTGTGTATTTTCCATTAAATTAACAGTATTTGTCATTTACTGTGCTTCTTTTTATACATCAAGTACATAATTGTAATGCCTAGTGCATAGTAGGTGTTTTTCTTCATCATACAAAATATTTCTGTAAGGTACAAATATTGCCAAGATGTTAGATTTATTTCAATGGGCATTTAGTCTGTATTGTAACTCAGTAAATGAAACAGATAGTTATGAGAAAGTGAATGAACCAAATTAGTAAAAGTTAAAATTGAATACAACTAGCTAGAATACAAATCAGGGGAACTGTGACAGACCCATAAGCTAAAGAAGAAGCAATTCTGATCAGAGTGGGGAAGGGTACAGAGAAGGTAAGCCAGAATAAAAATAAGGAGAAACATTCTGTTTCTCTCCTAGACATATTCCCCTGTATCCACTAGCAGTAAAAACTAGTGGTTCATTTGGCAAAAATGAAGATGAAAAAGGTGAATTTGTATAAGCAGAATTAGTGACTTCTGAAAAAGTCAGGACTGTTGAAGTGACATTTAAGTGGACTTCTGTTCCAGAGCAACCTCTTAAAGTGAAAAACTATTTGGACATTTTTCATCATACAATTGTGTCCTATTTCTGGACAACTTTCATAAAGGAATTATTTAAACCTTCAATGGTCAAGAGAAGATGCATGTTTTTAAATCAAAGAGCACAGCAGCTGTTTTTCGCATCATCATGCCAGTAGTCTAAAATAAAGAGGTAAAAGGCAGCCTGGAAAACCTCCTCTTTTTCTACCATATTTATGAAGAGGCCAGTGCCCCCAAGTCAACAGGTCTGGCCATAAATGGAATTTGATAGTAGAAAGAGGACAGAAGACAAGGAGACAGATGAGGAAAGAGTCTAGAGATGCTGGTGAAATTCTCACCATAGCCAAAAATTATGAAGGGGCTGTCAGAGCACATTTTGATTGATATTATTAAAAGCTAGCTAGATCAATAGCAATTGCTTTGAGGTCACAGTGTGCCTCCCATTTCTACTCTTGGACTTGATGTGCTGTAAACTGTATTTAAGTTGAACTTCGCTAATTCTTCATAGTCACCCTGTATTACATAGAACAAAACTGCTCCTGAAAGAAAGATGCTAACAAGGAAACTCAGAGGCCACAGGCAGAGAAGAGCAGGTGGAAAGCAATCCAGCATACACCCTAGGAAACATCCTTTGTCCATAATTAAAATTAGTGATTAATAAAATATGGAATATAGCCAGTTTCATAGAAGACACATTTAGGAAGTGATTTTGTATATATTTATAAAATGTATATATTGCACAAAGTTGTGGAAGCTAAAAATGTATAATATGCATATACTACCTTTTCTGCTCACCTTTAATGAAGACAAGAAAAATATAATGAGACAGAAGGCAATGCAAGGTGACAATACAGGAAAAACCATGAGAAAAGTTCCTCTCTGCTTTCTGCCATTAGGGTGGTATCATCTAATGGTATTACCATGGTTGGGCCTGACCTAATCAGGTGAACCTTTAAAAGTGGGTCTACGGTGGACAAATGGGAGAAGGAAAAGAGATGTGGGCCTATTGCCTTTGAGAAGCAAATTGGCACTTGTGTGTAAGATCTCATGGCAGGGAACCATGGGCAACCCTTTGGAGATGAGGGTCTCAGTATTGCAGTCACCAAGAGCTGAATCCTGCCACCAGGCAGTGTCTGCAGAAGAAGACATTCAGACTCAGGCTACAGTGCAGTCCCAGCCTGTGCTTAGACTGCAGTCTTGTGAGAACCTGAGCAGCTGACCCAGAAGCTGTGGCCAGACTTCTAATGCACAGGAAGTGTGTGTTGTTTTCAGCAGCTAAACTTGCCATTGGTTATATAGCAATAGAAAACCAATAAATTTACAGTTTTGAGGGATGTCATTTGGGGGTAGAGTAGCATGCTAGCAGTACTGAACTCTGAAACACGCTGTTTTAGCAACAGCTGCAAGGCTACTCTGTCTGCATACCTGGAGTTGGAAGAGATCATAACAATGTTAGGAGTCTTGCTGTTCAACCTGCTCATTTTATTTTTCCAGAAACTGAATCTCAAGGAGATTAAATAACTTGCCTTCAGGTCATATAACTATGATCCAGAGACAAGGAACAGACTTTGGCAGCAGAAGCCACTGTGGATGTGGAAGCACAGGCAGTCGGCAAACGGAATGGAAGGGTAATTATCATCAGAAAAGAACAGCAACAGAATCCACATGAAAACTGATGAAATCTAGCAGAAAATTAGCCACCAGAAGAATTTGTGACAATATGTCGGAGCCCATCTCTGGAAAAACTGGAATATCTTCAAGGGATCAAATGATAGTTTAAAGCATTGAGGAATGAGACTGATACTTTCACCAGGACTGCAATTTAAACCATGAGCTTAGTTACAGGAGAAAAAAGCCTGATTATTAGAACCAGGGTATGAATTCCATGAAAGGTAAGGACTAGATGATGATTGATGATAGCCAACGGGTTTTGAGCAGGGATGTGAGTGATCTTAGCGATGAGATTAAGAAGGTGCATGACACAAAAGACCCACTGCACACTTTCCCTCCAATATATCTTCCCATAAGAAACAGAATGATCTTCATCTGAGGGAATCACCCTTTTATTTTTTATAATGCTTTTAGCAATCATTTTCAAGATGTAAAATGTAAGCACAGATTCTGTTAGTCGCTCAGTCATGTCCAACTGTTTTGTGACCCCGTGGACTGTACCCCGCCAGGCTCCCCTGGCCATGGGACTGTCCAGGCAAGAATACTGGAGTGGGTAACCATTCCCTTCTCCAGGAGATCTTCCCAACCCAGGGATCGAAGCCAGATCTCTTGCATTGCAGGCAGATTCTTTACCGTCTGAGCCACCAGGGAAGCACAGAAACATATTAATTTTCAGTGCTTTCAACCTGTTAGTATACTGTTACTCTCAATTTCTTCTAACAATTATTTTTTAAAAACCTTATTTTGGTATGTAGCCAGTTAACAATGCTATGATAGTTTCAGGTGGACAGCAAAGGGACTCAACCATACATATACATGTACCCAATCTCCCCCAAACTCCTACCCCATACAGACTGCCATATAACATTGAGTAGAGTTCCACATGCTATATATACAGTAGGTCCTTGTTGGTTATCCGTTTTAAATAGAGCAGTGTATATATGACCTTTCCAAACCCCCAATTATCCCTTCCCGCTATCCTTCCCCCAGCTTACCCTCCCCACCTCCCTACCCAGCCTCGGCAACAATGTTTGTCTCTAAGTCTGTGAGTCTGTTTCTGTTTTGCAAGTAAGTTCATTTGTATCATTTCTTTTGGGGGGGATCACCTTTTTAAATTAATTGTCTTCTCACCTACATCCACGTTTTATCCTTCTTTTATTAAAAAGGGGGTGGTATCATTTCTGGGCAGAGGAGAAGGGGACTACAGAGAATGAGATGGCTGGATGGCATCACCGACTCGATGGACATGAGTTTGGGTGAACTCCGAGAGTTGGTGATGGACAGGGAGGCCTGGCATGCTGTGATTCATGGGGTCGCAAAGAGTCGGACACGACTGAGCAACTGAACTGAACTGAATTAAAACAGAGTTTTCATGGTTTCCAAGACCCATTCCTTCCCAGGAACGTTCTCTGTTGATTACTCACAGCTTTTGGGTTCCCTCTTTGATCCCCTTGTGTAGAAGACTAAAGAAATTTCCAATTATATTGTGAGCTAAAACTCAACTGTGTTTTCATTTATAATTTACAAAGCAATTTTTTTTCTTCACAGGGCATTTAGGCAGGGGGGGTGAGTTTTCCTGGAGTTCTAAATTATCTTCCTGTAATAAAGACTTGCCCTGCCCACTGTAGTAAAGTTCAGCAATTTTGATATCCTTCTCACAGTTCCAAGTGAACCAAGGTAACAGGTGCTAAATCCTTACTACCGCAGGATCTGTGAACTCTAACTTGAATACTGCTTCAGTTGTATACCCACTTGGGATTCAATGTAATCATTCATTATTTTAAAAGTCATAGTCCAAGGGGGAAAGATAGGGGAGGGATAAACTGGGAGATTGGGATTAAGAGACATAAACTTCTATATGTAAAATAGGTAACTAATAAGACCTACGGTATGGCAAGGGGAACTGTACTCAATATTCTGTAATGACCTGTATGGGAAAAGAATCTAAAATAGAGTGGATATATGTATATGTATAACTGATTCACTTTGTTGTATAGCAGAAACACAACATTGTTAACCAACTATACTCTAATAAAAATTAATTTAAAAAATAAATTTTTTAAAAATTAAAAAATTGCAAATTGAATAAAATTATATTAATCGTAAGTTTATACAAGAAAACTTACATGTTTTGTCCAAAAATACCTATTCAACAACTATTAGACAGCAAACACCATTCTTTAGTAAAACTCAAGAGCCTATGATGGTCATTATTACAACATTTTTCTAAAAGATAAAACAAAACAAAAAGCTATAAACTTTAAAAAGAAGAACACAGTTCTCATTATTAGATTATATAATTTTCGCAAGGGGACATAAGTATATACCTAATGCTAAATCATGTTGATATATGGCAGAAGTGAGTAAAGTGAAAGTTGCTCAGTTGTGTCTGACTCTTTGTGACCCCATAGACTATACAGTCCATGGAATTCTCCAGGTCAGACTATTGGAGTGGGTAGCCTTTCCCTTCTCTGGGGGATCTTCCTAACCAAGGTATTGAACCCAGGTCTCCCAGCATTGCAGGCAGATTCCTTACCAGCTGAGCTACAAAGGAAGCCCAAGAATACTGGAGCGGGTAGCCTATCCCTTGGACTGCAAGGAGATCCAACCTGTCAATCCTAAAGGAAATCAATCCTGAATATTCACTGGAAGGACTGATGCTGAAGCTGAAACTCCAATACTTTGGCCACCCGATGCGAAGAACCAACTCATTGGAAAAGACCCTGATGCTGGGAAAGATTGTAGGTGGGAGGAGAAGGGGACAACAGAGGATGAGATGGTTGGATGGTATCACCAATGCGATGTACATGAGTTTGAGTAAACTCCAAGAGTTGGTGATGGACAGTGAAGCCTGGCGCGCTGCAGTCCATGGTGTTGCAAAGAGTTGGAGATGACTGAGCAACTGAACTGAACTGAATTGAGCCTATTCCTTCTCCAGTAGAATCTTCCTGACCCAGGAATCGAACCGGGGTCTCCTGCATTGAACGCAAATTCTTTACCAATTGAGCTATATATGGCAAAAACCAATACAATATTGTAAAGCAATTATCCTTCAATTAAAAATAAATTAATTAAAAAACAAACAAAAAGTAAAATTGTTAGGGACAATAAGTCAGTAATATGGCCTAAAACATATAGAAAAGTGATAAATATAAAAGTTGGGGTAAAGATGGATTTAAGAGGCAAGAGAAAGAAAAGAATTCGGAAGACCCTCTGCTTTATTTCATATCTTAGAGATGGTTCAGTTCAGTTCAGTTCAGTCGCTCAGTCGTGTCCGACTCTCCGCGACCCCATGAATCACAGCACACCAGGCCTCCCTGTCCATCACCAACTCCCGGAGTACACTCAAACTCATGTCCACAGAGTCAGTGATGCCATCCAGCCATCTCATTCTCTGTCGTCCCCTTCTCCTCCCGCCCCCAACCTTTCCCAGCATCAGAGTCTTTTCCAGTGAGTCAACTCGTCGCATGAGGTGGCATCAACCTATAAAAAAGGTACTGGATCAAGAATACACTTGGGTGGTTGAAGACAGAGGTTGAAGAGAATGAGTCTGACTTTGGATACAATGTGTTCAAGATGACGAAGTCTTCCAAGTGGAGATCCCATTTATGTGTTAATAAGGATAGTTTAGGCTATGTTATAACTCCAAAATCCTGGTGACTTGTACCAAACAAGCTGTATCTCTCACTCTCACAAAATCTAGTTCAAGTTGGAAAGCTGGAGCCCTTTCTCAGCCTGCAGCTAAGCTGTTTGGCAGAGCTTACATGACTTTCACCCATAATCCACAGGCCAAAATTCTGTCATATCACCCAATTTTAGTTGCAAGAAAGGTTAGAAAATGGTCTTTCCCTATTCCTATGAGGCATAAAACAGTACAAGTAAACACAGAACAGTTTCTCTGCCTGAAAAAGACTGTCAGAAATATGTTTGAGCTTAGGGATGAGAGATTTTCATTATAATTATTTGCTAGGTTTTAATGAAGTCCTAAATTAGAACTCTAATTTCTTCACATGGAAAGGAAGTATAATAAGATCAACATTTTCTATTTGGCATGATGTTATAATAAAATCAAATGATTATGCAGAAATACTAAACCACAAAACAATAAATAAAAAAAAGCTAACGTATTTTATATTTATTCTAGAAATAGCAATATATACAGAATGGACTTTAATTACTCTTTTTTGTCCGATACTTGCTTCTTATGCAGTAAAATAAAAGTGTTGTATGTATTCGCATTTGTTTGTGGTAGTTAGTTATTCATCTTTCACACCTAATAGCAACAAAGAGTACCAGATGATTTCCTTTTCCACTTCACGGAGCTAGAGGTAAGCAAACTTTTTCTGTAAAAAGAGTAGGTAGCATATCTTTTAGGCTTTGCAGGCTATAAAGTCACTGTAGATTACTGCTCCAACTACTAAATTCTGCCATTGTAGCAAGAAAGTAGCTGCTAACAAACTGGATGGGTGTGGCTGTGACCCAATAAAGCTTTATTTATAAAATAACAGTAGTATACTAAAGAGCACCAGTTTGTCCAAAAGAGCACATCCATAATAGCAGACTTTAGATATTAGACAGGGCATGAACATGTTGCTCAAAGGCATTTTCTTATTCCCTCAGTTTAGCCCCAGAACAATTAACAGCTTTCAGTAGTACTGGATGAGCAAAAAAGCTTTCTCCTGCACAAGGACCCCCACTGGGATATGTGACTAAAGTTGTAGAGAGGTTAATGGAATAGTTTGAATAAGAAAATCTCCGTGGGTATTATTAAACAGTAAAGACAAAGTAGAAAACAGATTAAAGTGTCAAAACTGAATAGGGAAATCAATCAACCAGTCAATTATAATCAAGTTATCTATTTTCCCACTATTATTTTTGCGTACTACTAGCCTTTCTTGACGGAGAAGGCAATGGCAAGCCACTCCAGTACTCTTGCCTGGAAAATCCCATGGATGGAAGAGCCTGGTAGGCTGCAGTCCGTGGGGTCGCCAAGGGTCGGACACGACTGAGCGACTTCACTTTCACTTTTCACTTTCACACATTGGAGAAGGAAATGGCAACCCACTGCAGTGTTCTTGCCTGGAGAATCTCAGGGACGGGGGAGCCTGGTGGGCTTCCGTCTATGGGGTCACACAGAGTCGGACATGACTGAAGTGACTTAGTAGCAGCAGCAGCAGCCTTTCTTGGATAAAGGAACATGGTAATTGTCATTAAACAATAAAGCAACATTATTTGTAATTTGCGATGCTCAGGAACTTATAAACAGACTGGTTATCAAGTCTTCTCTGTCATTTTCTTCAGCCTTTAAACCACCTAAATGCCAAAACACTTATTTATGAAGTGACTCCACAACCACCATGCCTATTATTAATGTTTTTCTTTCCACTTTCATATTTTACACAATCCTCTCTTGCTTTTAGAATGCTATAGTAGTGTTCAAAATGGCAAATTCCCTACCAATTACAATAGGTAAGAACATAAATCTTAATCTCAACAGAAAAGGAAAAATAGGTATTGCAGTGAGATGTCTTCATTTTCTTAATGACAGCTGCTAAAAGAAGGTCTTGCTCCAAAGACAATGTTACGGGTTTGGGGGAAAAAATAATTCTCAGTAGTTGCAATTCTATGTGCTTGTCCTTCTTGACTGTGAGGTTAGCACAATGGAGGCTAATTATTCTGTTGGGTCAGAGGCCATTTACAGTAAAAAGGCAAACTGTGATAGTGGAGGAACCTCTTTTCACCTTCTGCCTGTAGTTGCTGAGTGATGTCAGCTTTCATTCTGATTATACTAAGAGAATCATAGACGAAATGGCTTTATGCCTCTTTAGCATTATCAATAATACAATGGGACCTGGGACTGCAGCTTTGTGAACGCACTCTCATTTTCTCACCTTTGATTATTCTCTCCCTCATGCTGCACTTATTGATCTGATACTCAACCTGTTGGCAATTCGAGGTCTAGAATTTCACCTGTTAATTACATTTCTTGTGGTTCCAAAACAGATCCATGCCATGAGGCACCTGCAAACTTTACGTAATGGGCATACTATGAATTTATAAACTCCTGTATTCCCACCCTCATTTGCAGCTTTCTTACAAAGTTTAAGTAGGAAGTTTTCCTATAACCCATTCTATAGAGCCCACATTCTTAAATTTAGTGTAAGACTACCTTATTGTGGTCTTATATTTGATGTATTTAATGTGCTATTGTAAATCTGTTATTTAGAGATATAAGCCCAATTCCTTCAAGCAGCATTTACTGATTACCTGCCTTTTGGAAAGTATTGTCCTACAAATAATACAAAGAGAAGAGCTATAAGGAACTATTGTGATTAGAGTTATACAATAAATCATGGATGACAAGAACTATCAGTTCAGTTCAGTCGCTCAGTAGTGACCGACTCTTTGCGACCCCATGAATCACAGCACGCCAGGCCTCCCTGTCCATCACCAACTCCTGGAGTTCACTCAAATTCATGTCCATAGAGTTGGTGATGCCATCCAGCCATCTCATTCTCTGTCGTCCCCTTCTCCTCCCGCCCTCAATCCTTCCCAGCATCAGAGTCTTTCCCAGTGAGTTTTAAACAAATTCTCTCAGAGTGCTGAAGAATGAAGATTAGTGAGTTAATTAAATTGTTACTCTATAAAATAATTAAAAATCAAGAGTGAGTAAACATTTTTCCTAGCACATGTTTTTGTCTGTCTTATGTACTACTATTCTCATCATTATCCACTCATTTAATCTAGATCTCAACCTGGAAGTTGCCTTTTGCAACATACAAGTCCAGGACTTACAATGAGAAGACTTGGACTCAAACTGTGTGACTTTGGGCTTGTGTTCATCATTCTAAATCTCAATTTCCTCACACACACAAAAAAAATTGTGGATAATTATTATAACCAGTTCTTTGTTTGCTTTATGTTAAGGATTAGGTAAGACAAAGTGAGTTGTTGTTAATGTACCCACCTAACTCTTAACAAATATGAGGTCTTTCTTTTTATATTTCCATCTTCCAACATTTATGCTTAGTCACTCAGTCATGTCAGACTCTTTGCAACTCTATGGACTGTAGCCCGCCAGGCTCCTCTGTCCATGGAATTTTCTAGGCAAGAATACTGGATTGGGGTATCATTTCCTCCTTCTGGGGATTTTCCTGACCCAGGGATTGAACCTGTGTCTCCTGTGTCTCCAATATCGCAGGCAGATTCTTTACCCGCTGAGCCATCGGGGAAGCCATTTATACTATGTAGAGCATGCACTCATCATTATTTTAATTTAGCGATTCTTTTTTTGAAGTGGAGAATGGATGGGCAATAGTAGCGACACCATTATGTAGTATTTTCACTGTACAAGTATAGTAGACGTATCAATAAATAACTGCAAAAGCATATAAAGAAGAAAAATGTACTCAAATACTTGGGAAGTGATGAGTTATGAAGAAGTCTTTTCTTTGTTTCCAGTATATTTTCTTTAATAGTAAGTTTATATGTAACTTCCCTGTGGTACAGTGGCTAAGACTCCATGCTCTCAACACAGGGGGCCCAGATTCAATACATGGTCAGGGAACTAGATCCACGTGCCACAAATAAGACCCAGTGCAGCCAAATAAATAAATATTTTAAAAATTTAGTAAGTTTATATACTTAATTTTTAATATTGACTATATTTAGTGACTGGTTCTCAAAATTCCTGAAAAATTAATAATCAGTTCCTGCAAACCATTTGAAACAGTTCCATCTCACCACTACGTCTATCGACATACAAGCTTAACATACTGACAGTATATACTACACAGTATATAGTATATACTACAGCATATGGTATATACAGCAGGAGAACTCCTCAGAGCTTATAGCCAAATCCTCCACAGTTCCTTTCATAGTTCTTATTTTTCCCTTTTGCATTTTGATGTTGTGAAAAAGTGTTAGTCGCTCAGTCATGTCCAACTCTCTGTGACCCTATGGACTGTAGCCCATCAGGCTCCTCTGTCCTTGGAATTCTCCAGGCAAGACTACTGGAGTGGGTAGCCATTCCCTTCTCCAGGGAGTCTTCCTGACCCAGGGATCAAACCTGGGTCTCCTGCATTGCAGGCAGATTCTTTACCATTTGAACCAAGAGGCTTGGCTTGCTGTTGTACACAAGCACTTCTTGTAGGGTATATATGAATACACTATTTCCTCCACTAGCCTGCAAGCTGCTTGCAAACAGCTACTCTGTCTCAGGAACCTGTATGCCCTCGAAATATAAAATGGCAGTGGACATAAGGAGACATTCCATAAATAGAGAAATACATTTCTTTTAACACGTTAATGTTCCACCCTAACTAATCTGTTTGACCAATGCCAAAATTACTACTTATGATTATTGTCATTATAAAGCAGTGAAATACAATTCAAAAGAGCTCAAGAAAAGAATGATCATTTTGGCCACACATAATTGAGAATTACACTGGGTGACTCAAATCAAAATCAAAGAAAGAGATGGAGGAAATCCATGAGCTTGGGACCAATATTTCCAGAATTTCTTTGGCCCATCTCTGATATCTTCTTGTTTCATTATAACCAATACAACTTTACTCTGGCATTGTATACAGTAGGTTTATTGATTCATCCCACAAATATTTATTATATATCGGTTCTCTCTCTGGTATTGTTCTTAAGGTTGTAAATAATAGCACAGTAAAAAAATAAGAGAGAGACAGACAGACAGACAAGCTTCCTGTTGTAATAGTTAATGGTCTAGTGATGATGAGACCAATACATAATTACAATACAGTGGGAAAGGCTTTACACAAAGGAATGTTTTGAGGTCTCAGGGGCACAGAAGAAAAGCACCAAAATTAGCCTTCAGAAGTCAGCAAAGAATTCCAAGAGAATTACTGTCCAACCTGACCTCTAAGATATGACAAAGAGTCAGCCAGGTCAAGTTTGTTAAAGACTAACTTCCTTACTGATTTCAATTTTATGTTCTTCATTCTGGAAATATATTGCCCATATTTTTAAAATTTCCTGTGAAACAAGAGATTTCAGCTAGAAATGTGACTATACCTAGTAATTTTTAGACTCATGTAGGCAGAGGTCAAAGAACTTAATTCATTGTTCTTGTTTAGAAAAGGTAGAAAATTTTCAACTTATTTGCTCTGATGAGAAGATATAATAAGTATAGTGAAAAGGTCCAAGCAGGCACTTGATATTTCTTCTTTTCCTGAACATAAAATCAGTTTAGAAGAGGTTAAAATGGTAATGATGAAACATAAATTAACTTCACAGGCTCATCCTATAAACCATGTTGTTGGGGAAAACTTGAGCAGTATTAAACTACTTTCCCCCAAAATAAGATATCTTATATTTTTATTTAAAAATGCATTTGAAGAAAAGAACATTTCTCAGAATCTTAACCTATTTCCTTAGGAACTGTATGCATAGATTTTTTTCTCTACCAAATTAATTCTTTTATTCTCTTTTTATAGCAGTCCCATCTTCTATGTCAGAAAGGGGTTGAAAGGTGAGAGAAAAGAATTCTCAGAGAGAGTCTTGGGATTGAATAACCATTAGCTTATTCACTCCAGCTAGGGGAAGAGTAGGAATCTGACAGAGTTTATTCGTGACAAGAATGAAAATCCCATACAGAGGATTAACTTGATATAATAGCATTTCATCAAACCAACTATACAATATTCATGTGAGCAAAATCCCAACTACAATTTAACAGACCAAGCAAAGGAGGTGGATAATATACGTTGAAACTGTGAGGACTGGCTATATTTACTTTTAATTAAAACACCCCAAGTGTGTTCATTGCATGATGCAGTTTGCTAAATTTGTGAACTCAAGGCAGAAATTGGCTGCTATATGTCAGGTATGGTGCTAAGCTAGTCATTAAAATAATTACATGAGAACTATTATTATCCCCATTTTTACAAATAGGATAATAGTGATATGGAAATAACTTTCTCTGTTTTGAAAGAGAGCCCATGTCTCTGATAGAATTCAATCTTATTTCTAAACCCAAAGCCGTTCTCACTTTCCCTGCAAGATATACAATAAAAATGGAAGAGATTAATGAATATACAAGAATGCTTTCAGTTCAGTTCAGTTGCTCTGTCATGTCCAACTCTTTGTGATCCCATGAACTGCAACACTCCAGGCTTTCCTGTCCATCACCAACTCTTGGAGCTTGCTCAAACTCATGTCCATTGAGTCAATGATGCCATCCAACCATCTCATCTTCTGTCATCCCCTTCTTCTTTTGCCTTCAATCTTTCCCAGCATCTGGGTCTTTCCCAATGAGTCAGTTTTTTGCATCAGGTGGCCAAAGTATTGGAGTTTCAACTTCAGCATCAGTCCTTCTAATGAATATTCAGGACTGATTTCCTTTATGATTGACTGGTTCGATTTCTTTGCAGTCCAAGGGACTCTCAAGAGTCTTCTCTAGCACCACAGTTCAAAAGCATCAAAACTTCAGCACTCAGCTTTCTTTATAGTCCGACTCTCACATCCATACATGACTACTGGAAATTGCTTTAAATGTATTAAAGAATGCTTTAAACAATAATATTTTTCTCTGAAGCACCTCTTCCTAAAGATATTTTTCTGTGAATTACCTAAAGTGGTGTTTCATGGTATTTCGGCAGATGGATGAGAATTCCTTTGCTAACACTCCCAGAAAGGGTTAAATTATATGAGTCCCACCATCACAATAAATATATAACGTTGATATAAATCACTATATGACATATATTCATATTAAAAGGTAATTCTGTTGTAGAAAATAATAATTCCTGGATCGTCTGTTTGAATGAATTGCTACAATTTCAATTAACCCTAAAAATGCAAGGTTTAGGGCTGCCAATCCCTCACACAGCTAAATATCCATGTATAATATTTGACTCCCTCCAAATCTGACTATTAATAGCCCTTTCTTGATTAGAAAGCTTATAGATGTAAATATACAAATTCATCAAATTATAGATTTATTACAATCAGTATTGCCATACCAATAATTTCATTGTAAATCCAAAGTTTAACTTCAAATTTGAATCAAACAATAAATTATTAAGCTAGAGTTAGATTCAAGGTAAGTATTTATATAATTTCTAACTCTGTTTGAATACAAATTACACATGACACAGAAGAAAAGATTTCCTTTTGACTCTTCCTCATTAGTTATTTAAATAACCAACTTTCTAACTTCCTCAGAAATGGTACATTTTTGGAGTTTTCCAATTTATAGATAAGAATAAAAATGTAAATAAAAAGAGGAATAATAAAATCTTATGAAAATATATTTTATAGTATTTGAACTGTATGTTCTTAACATAATGAGCATTATTTAATTGTCAGCTAAAAGTGAAATAGGAGCTAAAAGTATCATGACTCACTTTTTTGCGGTCTTCACCATTCTGACTTATCTGAGGAACTTAAGAAATTTAATCCACCATATATTTATACAATGTTAGATTAAGGTTTGTATTCAATTAAATTCATTAATACTAAGGCACCTCCTGATTGAGTTCAGAGGATGGTAACAGTTTTAGGGGAAATTCATACAGCATGGTTCTTAGCCTCATATGTGTTTGATTAACCTGGTGATATTAATATTTGGTGATATTAACATTTTGTAATAAAGTGACATTTCTAACACTGAGAGAAATCATATTATCTAGCTAATCCTCGGAACATTCATCAGAGTCAGCTTGCTGAGAAATATGAACTTTCAGTTTTTCAAAGGAAAAAACAGAGAATTTAAGCTATTTACCAAAATGATGACTACTAGCTATTCTGTTTGTGGGCATTAAATGCACTATTCTAGAGGTTTAGAAAAGGAACCTTCAGGATGGTTTAGGGATGAAATTTTGTAATGAAACATTGAGGGTCTACTTAGAGCCTCCTTCAGACTCCTAAAGTTCACACACTGATAACCATCTCCAATTTGAGAAGGACTCACCGGACAGGGAGATCCTAGAAGCGTAATCATTTAGTTTATGAATATGTTTCTTACTGATAGTTCTTCACCAAAGTGAACTCCTTTCCATGTATCTACTTCATTTTTTTTTAAAGACTCAACATTCAAACTGGAAAAAAAAAAAAAAAAACAAACCAGAAACTCGCCCCATCTGACACCTATAGGCTCCAACAGAACTGCGTCTCTGATGTGCAGCTGTCACTACAGTGGTCTTGCTAAGCTTGAGAAATCACACCATGAAGTAATAACTCAAGTAAGACTAGGGATGTAGCTCTGAACCTGACTAGAAAGTCCTTAGGAGAATTATCAGGGACAATGTCTGTACAAATACGAACACAGATGCAGTGCTGTTGCAGCCTAATACATCCTTGGCCACAGTGAAGCCTTTGGTGCCTATCATGTGAGGTAGCTAGGCATGAGAGGGAAGTGATACAGACAACAGGAAAACGTCTGTACTGCTTTTGGGGATCCCCCCACCTTCCCAAATCACCAAGGATATGGAGTCATCATTGACTACCTAGATACTGCCGAATTCTTCCATATCCCACTCACTGCTGAATGGGAAGCTAATCTAACTGCAGGGAAGCAAGAGCCAGGCTGCAGCCAGGAGCTGGAGAACAAGAAAACTGCAAAATAGAAATTGAATGATAAGAAAATAGATAGGTGATCATATAAAGCGATGTGTGAGAACAAGAAGTCAGCCAGCCTTTTGTGTTATGGTAGAAAGTATACAGGTCAGGGACCTAAATTTTATTTATTTATTATTTTTAAATGCAGTCACTATATGGTATCTGGGGATTATACATGCATGACCTTTAACTTCAGAGAAAGAGAAAAAAAGTAAGGGCATTCCCTTTTCAGGAAATGTTTGTGTTGTTGTCTGCTTATATTAATGTTCATCTCTGAGGCTCCAGGGGCAGAGAGCAGTTCAAGGGAAGAAGGAGGAACATGAGGAAACCTCTGCACTGGGGAAAGATAAGAAATCCAAAGAGCCTGATTACAGGGGCGTGAATTTGAACAAAAACTTCCACCCTTAGAAACAACAAAACATCAAAACATCACAGAAATGGCCTTCCCTATTTTTTTTTTCTTTCTCTCTTTTTTTCCCCCTGCAGTAGACATAAGTTTCCAGTTCTCTCACTGTTCTACCTCCTCTGGTACCCACAGACCTTTACACAAAGACACAGCCATACTGGTGGAGGACCTGCAACCTGCCCTTTTTCAATTGTGTCCAGCTCTCTGCGACCCTAGGACTGTAGCCCACCAGGCTCCTCTGTCCATGGGGATTCTCCAGGCAAGAATACGGGAATGGTTGCCACGCCCTACTCCAGGGATCTTCCCAACCCAGGGACCGAACCCTTGTCTTTTATGTCTCCTGCACTGGCAGGTGGTTCTTTCCTCCTAGTGCCACCTGGGAAGTCCACGAGGAGTCATCATTTTGTAGGTTTCAGCTAAAAAACAAATAATAACAAACAACTCTAAGTCTCTCACTGTCATCGTCATCCAATCATGTCTTCTACTTTCCTTTTATGGAGAGAAGTGCTCTTCCCTAAAGCTTCCTGGTATTCTGACTACATGCAAGCCATTCCATTTGCTAAACACAGTTGTTTCCTTTCACACGGATGGACCTGGAGCTTATCATACTAACTGAAGTAAGTCAAAAGGAGAAAGACAAATCCCATGTGCTAGCACTTATATGTGGATTCTAAAATATGACACAAATGGACTTATCTATGAAACAAAAACAGGCTAACAGACATAGAGAACAGATCTGTGGTTGCCATGGAGGAGGAATGATGAATTGGGAGTTTGGGGTTAGTAGATGCAAACTATTATGCGGAGAATGAATAAGCAACAGTCCTTGTATAGCACAGAGAACTATATTCAATACTCTATGATAAGCCAAAATGGAAAAGAATATATATATATAGTATACATATGTACATATATATATACACACACATACATATGTATGTATAACTGAATCACTTTGCTGTACAGCAGAAATTAACACAGCATTGAATCAACTATATTCAATAAAAAAACAAAAACATAGTTGCTTCAAGTTGAAAACATATCTCTAATGGCATAGAATGCATCCTTCTAAAGTACTTGAAATGGGAAAAAGGAGGAAAACAATAGTCCTTTTGCCATGCTACTGAGAAAGCTGTGTACCAATATTTTTATGTCTAGAGGAAAGTAGATTTATTTGCTGAACTTTGGAAAGTCTCCATTAGCTGCTCTATTTTCAGATGGAAAGAATGCAGGAGAAGCTTAAGCGGAAGCTCTGTTGTGATGAGAACTGGCCTGCCCTGAAGCCAGCAAGTTTCTCCAGACTCAGTGTCCTCATCTGTCAAATGGGGACAGGCTACAGGGTTGATTACAGGTAATGAGTCTGAAAGATGGAGCTCAGTTTAATAAGATGAGCATTCATGATACATGGTGAGATAAGGGGATGACTTTATTTTCTCTTATCAGGGAAATGGAAAAGATGCCCTCCTAACTGCAACTCTACACTGTATTTATTCTATTCAATGATTTTTTTTTAAATTTTCTTTTTTGGCTATACCACTCAGCATGTAGTGTCTTAGTTCCCAGACCAGGGATAGAACCTGTGCACCTTGCAACAGAAGCTCAGAGTCTCAACCACTGGCCCACCAAGGAAGTCTGGTCTACTCAGTGATTTTGTGTGTGTGTGTCTGTGTGTGGGGGTACCACCCGGGAGTACCAGACACCCACACCCCATACACCTCCCTTTTCAAAAACGAGAATGGACAGACTCATGTAGCAAGAACAACAGTTCCTACCCCATGGAAATAGAGGAATATAGGTCATGAGGAAGAAAGGGAGGGGATCGCAATCTACCTACTATGAGCAATGAAACTCAAATATTTAAAAAACAAAATACAACTTCTACTATGCCATGTGGTCAAGAAAAATCTAGCTATATTATTTTTCCAAATATACATGTATCTTCTCTTTGTGGAGTAAATATCTACATTTTAATATAAAATTAGCTATCAGTAAAGCACATTAACTACACTGCTGTTGGTGTTAGTCAAGATAGTCAGCCCCGTTTTCAGCTACTAGAAAAATTTTTTCAAGGAATGGTTAACTATGGAGACCCCTGCAAAAATGCATTGTATCGAATTCTCCCCATTGAGTAAATTGAGATGCTTATCTTAGCTTTACTGCTTTGTTATAATTGTATCGACTATAAATCTGGCTAAACTTGCAGTATCAAATAAAACCATTTATTTCATTTTGGGAAAAGCAAATGTAAAATTCACGCAGTTTTATTTTTCTAATGCTTCCACTTATTGATTTACTCTGTATTTGCTTTCCATGTATTTGTAGAAAATATTTTTTCATTATGTACATGGTGCTCCAACAAAATCCATCGTCATTTTTCTTTCAATTTAGATAGGTCATATGATCTTTATTCTTCCATTAAGTGGACTGGCGTACTCCTGGCCAGAGAGATGTGATTTATTACCGACTGAAGCAGCTTTGTTGGGTAAGTTCACAAGCTGGTTCTCTTTAATGTCCTATTGTGCACGCCATCTGGGCCTGCTGTTCTCAGCGCACTCAGTTTTTCAAATATTCCCTCACCTGTTTTTTTTTTTAAATATGCTGCTATTTTGCTAAGCAACTTGTTAGCTTCGATTATTTATCTATCCTCCTTTTCAGAAGGTAGAGAGTATAAAAATAACAAATGAGTCTAAATCAATATCCTGGACATTTTCTGAAGTTATTCATTTTGTTGATGCATATTTAGGAGACTAGTTTATTCCCCTCATGAAACTATCAATACATCTTGACAAACACTGGAATAGACTACATGGAAGTTACCTTTCTACTTTCTTGCCCTAACACAACTAGAAAAAGCAAACACTTCTATATTCCGTGTCTAATGCAAACCACTTTTTGTTTATTGAGAAAGGGACAAAGTACTCAGGTGTCATGAGTCAAAAGATGATATACAGTGGCCCTCCAAGTCCGCAGTTCCACATCCATGGATTCAGCCACTCTCAGATCAAAAATATGTGTTGTTGTTTTTTTTTTAATTTCCCGAAACTTTCAAAATGCAAAATTTGAATTTGCCACACACCAGCCACTATTTACGGACTTTTCACATGGTGCTAGTGGTAAAGAATCCACCAGTAAGAGATGGGTTTGATTCCTGGGTTGGGAAGATCCCCTGGAGAAGGACAAGGCAACTCCCTCCAGTATCCTTGCCTGGGAAGAGGATCCTGGTGGGTTATAGTCCATTGGGTCGCAAAACATCAGACACAACTGAGCGTCTGAGCAGCAGCCACTATTTACAAAACATTTACGTTGTATTGGGTGTTATGAATAATCTAAACATGATTTAAACTATACAGGAGGATGTTAGATTTGACAGAAACAAATACTACACAAATTATAAAAGGGACTTGAGCACCTGTGGATTTTGTTGTCTGTGGGGGTTCCTGGAGCCAGTTGCCCAGAGATACCAAGGGACTACTGTACAGCAGGCAGACTAAACAAAATAAGTAAGTGGATGTTATAGTATATTGTAAGTTGTAAAGATCATGATGAAAAATAAAGAGGAAAGGCGGGGTTGGACCAGAGGCGAGAGTGATTTGGAACACCTCACCAAGAGGAGGCTCAAAACACTGAAGTAGCTGAAGGAGACGGAGAAGGCAATGGCAAGCCACTCCAGTACTCTTGCCTAGAAAATCCCATGGATGGAGGAGCCTGGTAGGCTGCAGTCCGTGGGGTCGCTAAGGGTCGGACCCGACTGAGCGACTTCACTTTCACTTTTCACTTTCACACATTAGAGAAGGAAATGGCAACCCACTCCAGTGTTCTTGCCTGCAGAATCCCAGGGATGGCGGAGCCTGGTCGGCTGCTGTCTATGGGGTCGCACAGAGTTGGATACGACTGAAGCGACTTAGCAGCAGCAGCAGCTGAAGGAGAAGGGTACGTGGCTTCCTGGGAGAAGTACTTCCAGGTAGCTTCAGGCCATGCACAGCCATTAAGGCAGGAGTGTGCCTGACACATTCACAGAGAGCAAGGACCCAGTGTGGCTGAGGCAGAGCGAAGAAGGAAGGAGAAGAGAGGACCATCTCTTCCTGAGGCCCCGTGGCTGATGAAGGACAGACACCAGGCCGTGGCTTAGGTATTGGGACACAGTGAGCACCATCAGTAACGCTGCTTCAAGGGGGGGCCACCTGAAGGACAGAAACGTTCTCTGTTAATGAGTTCAAGTAAAGTGGGAGCTATCATTTCTTAAGTTCCAATCTAAACTTTATTTTCAAAACGAGTGAACAAAAATTGAAGAGTACAATACTGGTGGACTACAGTCCATGGGGTCGCAAAGAGGCAGACACAACTTAGCAATTTCACAACAACAAACCCAAAATGACATCAGAAGTTTTAGTCTTAAGCCTATACCCACTGTGTACAAGAAAATGTCATTGACAGCTTTAAAATTACCCAAGAAATTTTAAATTATCCAAGGTCTTTAAACTACACTATTTAGAGGTCTACAAGGTAAGTCTATTCTCTACTTCTAAACTCGAATAATGACAACCTTTTAATTTTGCTGAAAATTAAAGAATATAAATCTTTGAATTAGTCCCATTGATCTTTTATCCCATAAATCTTATTTTAAAAAATGTCCTATCAATGAATATCCTCTTTTAAGATTTAGCAGAAAAATACTAAGTAATAAGTACCAAAGTAATGTTAGCATAAATCCAGAAATAGTATATCATATTAAGATGCTCAGTCTTTTTCTGGCCATGTGTACTTATGATTATAATTTAACATAATATATATATAAATATACTTTTGCCATCAGATTTTCTGGGGTTCATTTGCCAAAATTAAATATATTAATGAAAATAAACTTGCAGAAACTCTAGTTCCACTGTCTATTCTTGACTTTCAACTCTTAGATAGGATCAAATTTTCACTGGACTAACTTAATCACAAATTCCAAAGACAAAAGTAGCACTTAGGATAGACAGGAAGAAGCTATCAGAATCCAGGGACAAGATCAGAAATGATCCAGATCCCCTGGCAGTGTGGAAGCTCTACATTTGGTTGTGGGAACCTCTCATATCACAGAGATGGGATGGAACTAGCTCAGCATTGATGGTGCTCAGCGAGCACAGTGATGCTCCACTAGGCACACAGGGTCAGGAGAGATTTGTTGCTGTAGGAGATCGCTTCCCAAATAGTGCATGGATGATCCAGAAAACCCTGATGAAAAACTCAAAGGTTAAATAATAGCCATTTGAACTTAGGTAGCTGAGTATTTCAGCTTCAGCTTATCCATCAATAAGTTGGAATAATTACATCTTCAGTGCTGATAGCAAAATGCTGTCACAAAGATGAAATAAGTCAATGAATTTGGAAATTTTTATATCCATTTTAAATAAATTATTAATGCTAGTAATAATAAGTATGACTACTTAATAAAGAAGAATAATTAAACTTGGGATGTGAGAAGGTGATTCTGTATATGTGTCTGCTGTGCCCGATTCTTTGTGACCTCATGGACTGTAACCCACCAGGCTCCTTCATCCATGGGATTCTCCAGACAAGAATACTGGAGTGGTTGTCATTTCCTTCTCCAGGAGATCTTCCTGATCCAGGGATCGAACCAGCATCTCCTGCATTGGATGGCAGGTTCTTTATCACTGAGTCACCTGGGAAGCCCCTGATTCTATATAAGACCATAACTAATTCATCATGTATTGAATATTCATGTATATGTTCTTACCTTTCAAGATTATTCTAGGAATAACTGGCTCTGACCTCCTGTTGTGTATCCCAACAAGCAAAGGTATTTAGAAGTAGGAGTATGATGTGTTACCTTCACATATAACCTATAGCATTGAAAGAAGCATGTCAAGAATTTTGCTTCCCTCTAATAAAAGCTAAAAGATATTTGACTTTTAAATAAGTCTGTGGGAGGATGAAAGAAGAAATAAAATTATTTAAGATGAGCAATAATTTAAAAAAAAGAAAACAGTACTTCATGCTGTGTAGGAAGAGAAAAAGATATAATAGTTAATTTACTTAAATTTTGCTTGGCTAAATTATAAAAACATCAAAACATCAAACCAAAGTACCATTTTAAAGACCCAACTTCACCTTACACTCTGAAAATAACTAATAGGCCAAAGAAGGAACATTTATGAATTGCATGGATTATTAAAAGGGCACAGTATTTCCTGCTTGCTCTCCCATACAAAAATAAGGGCAATTTTTTTTTATCTTCAATAAAGAGGAAAGGGGCAAAGTGGTAGATAATATTATAAAGGAACAATTTATAAAACAAAAACAAAAATAAAATAGATTAAACTCAGTTATTAAATGAAATTTATACCAACGAAAGCTCTTAAAGTGATCTAACGTTCCTCTTTGCTTTTATAAAAATTACATAGCCTACCTTTGTCTTACAGTCCATTAAATGAATAAAAATATGTCTTTTGCAAGTACCATTAGTTTTAGTAGAAGAAAATCCTAAAGAAGTGCATAAGAGTATTTCACTGAATGAATTCAATATGAGTGTAGGGTCTTTACATTTTAAGACAAGCCTGAGATCACATGGAATTCCCTCAATTAGCAACAACAACAAAAAATAATTCCAAGGTATGTGTGTGAAATAGTCTTACTAATCTCAGTTGCCCCTTTCTCAGTGTTCCTATACCTAAAATATTCAAATTTGCCTTGCTTTACAGCTAAGCTTTTGCTTTGTGTCTTTTGGTCATTTACCCTCAGTCTGATCCTACTGGTCTCTCACCACAGTAATACTACTTGGAGAATTTTTTCAAACAAAACAGGACCACAATTTGTCAGTTCTAGTTGGTGATTTTCTGTCTACTAAGGAGGCTGTATGTTTTAGGGGATGGAGGGGGATGAAACTGGAGCCTATTATACAGAGTGAAATAAGCCAGAAAGAAAAACACCAATAAAGTATACTAACGCATATAGATGGAATTTAGAAAGATGGTAACGATAACCCTGTATATGAGACAACTAATCTTCGAATGTATAGGCATAAAGTTGTTTCTATTATTTATATTCTTAATGTTTCTATGAGTAATTCCCATTTTGAGTATTGTTTATTTGCAAGATTTTTCTTGTTGATTATTGTTACCTTTTTAGAGAAGATTTTTAAGGCAGCTTTGACTCTGTTGAGCCTCTCAATTTTATCTTTATTTTTATTGCATTAATACCTGGTATGTATTAGTCGTTTTCTTTCCTTTATGATTATTCTGTTTATTTTGCTATCTTCT
Source organism: Moschus berezovskii (assembly GCF_049115385.1). Lineage (NCBI taxonomy): Eukaryota > Metazoa > Chordata > Mammalia > Artiodactyla > Moschidae > Moschus > Moschus berezovskii. Next base: position 4,944,262 of record NC_142487.1, on the reverse strand, counting down.
TAAACTGGCTGTATACTTGTATACTCATTGCTTTTCCTTTTTATGTAAAGTCTACTGCATTTAAGGCCTCAGTGGATAATGTTTTCCATATCCCGTAGGTTTTAAGACTTTGTATTTTTGTTATCTTTCTGTAATGATGTTGTTTTTAAATGCCATGTACTCAGTGAGCAATATAAATACATTGCAAATTTCAGTTTTCTAATAAAAAATTTTGAAAATTAAAAAAAAATGAAATAATGGTTATACTATTCATTATTTTCACAAACTTGTGAATTTTCTTACATTCTCTGAACTTCATTTCCACATCTGTAAAGCAAAGAACTAAAGAGCCTCTTGATGAAAGTGAAAGAGGAGAGTGAAAAAGTTGACTTAAAACTCAACATTCATAAAACTAAGATCATGGCATCTGGTCCCATCACTTCATGGAAAATAGATGGGGAAGCAATGGAAACAGTGACAGACTTTATTTTGGGGGGCTCCAAAATCACTGCAGATGCTGATTGCAGCCATGAAATTAAAAGATGCTTACTCCTTGGAAGGAAAGTTATGACCAGCCTAGACAGCATATTAAAAAGCAGAGACATTGCTTTGCCAACAAAGGTCCATCTAGTCAAAGCTTTGGTTTTTCCAGTGGTCATATATGGATGTGAGAGTTGGACTATAAAGAAAGCTGAGCACTGAGGAACTGATGTTTTTGAACTGTGGTGTTGGAAAAGACTCTTGAGAGTCCCTTGGACTGCAAAGAGATCCAACCAGTCCATCCTAAAAGACATCAGTCCTGAATATTCATTGGAAGGACTGATGCTGAAACTGAAACTCCAATACTTTGGCCACCTGATGCAAAGAACTGACTCATTTGAAAAGACCCTGATGCTGGGAAAGATTGAGGGCAGGAGGAGAAGGGGACGACAGAGGATGAGATGGTTGGATGACATCACCAACACACTGGATGTGAGTTTGAGTAAACTCTGGGAGTTGGTGATGGACAGGAAGGCCTGGTGTGCTGCAGTCCATGGGGTCGCAAAGAGTCGGACACAACTGAGTGACTGAAATGAAACTGAAACAGAAAGTTACTACAAGAATTAGAAATAGTACTGTCAAATCTGTTTATGCAATGCCTGACATGTATTCAGTTCAGTTCAGTTCAGTCGCTCAGTCGTGTCCGACTCTCTGCAACCCTATGAATCACAGCACACCAGGCCTCCCTGTCCATCACCAACTCCCGGAGTTCACTCAAACTCATGTCCATAGAGTCGGTGATGCCATCCAGCCATCTCATTATCTGTCGTCCCCTTCTCCTCCCACCCTCAACCTTTCCTAGCATCAGAGTCTCTTCCATTAGGCCTAAAACAAATTGCACCATTTATATTTTATTGCATTTCTACAATTAAGTTTTAGAGACTCTTAATTTGGACCTAGTAAGTATAACTGAGGAAAAATTGTGATACCTTACAACTTTCCAATATAACACACTAAAACTTTTTCACATTTATTATCTCAATTGTTTCTCATGAAAGAAAGAAAGAGAAAACAACTGCAATGTAAACAGAAAAGATGCTGTTTTGCTTTAGAGGAGAGAAGCAGGGGTTCAATGCGTGGTTCAAATCACTGCCATCTAGCAGATCAAGAAGGAAAATTAATTTCTTGTGTCACTGAATGCTCTAAATAGTGTTATTGGAAACAGCAGACAGCTAGAGATTTTCTAGTCTTCTCTTTCAAAATTTTCCTCATTTCAGTTGAAATGAGGAAATTGAAATTATCCAAACGTTGCCATCAACTGAAATGAGGAAAATTTTGAAAGAGAAGACTAGAAAATCCCTAGCTGTCTGCTATTACCAATAACACTATTTGGAATAGATATGCAGAGTACATCATGAGAAACGCTGGGCTGGTAGAAGCACAAGCTGGAATCAAGATTGCCAGGAGAAATATCAATAATCTCAGATATGCAGATGACACCATCCTTATGGCAGAAAGTAAAGAGGAACTAAAAAGCCTCTTGATGAAAGTGAAAGAGGAGAGTGAAAAAGTTGGCTTCAAGTTTAACACTCAGAAAACAAAGATCATGGCATCTGGTGCCATCATTTCATGTGAAATAGATGGGGAAACAGTGGAAACAGTGTCAGACTTTATTTTGGGGGGCTCCAAAATCACTGCAGATGGTGATTGCAGCCATGAAATTAAAAGATGCTTACTCCTTGGAAGGAAAGTTATGACCAACCTAGATAGTATATTAAAAAGCAGAGACATTACTTTGCCAACAAAGGTCTGTCTAGTCAAGGTTATCGGAGAAGGCAATGGCAAGCCACTCCAGTACTATTGCCTAGAAAATCCCATGGATGGAGGAGCCTGGTAGGCTGCAGTCCGTGGGGTCGCTAAGGGTCGGACACGACTGAGCAACTTCACTTTCACTTTTCACTTTCCACTTTCACACATTGGAGAAGGAAATGGCAACCCACTCCAGTGTTCTTGCCTGGAGAATCCCAGGGACGGGGGAGCCTGGTGGGCTTCCGTCTATGGGGTCACACAGAGTCGGACAAGACTGAAGTGACTTAGCAGCAGCAGCAGCAGTCAAGGTTATGGTTTTTCCAGTGTATGGATGTGAGAGTTGGACTGTGAAGAAAGCTGATCGCCAAAGAATTGATGCTTTTGAACTGTGGTGTTGGAGAAGACTTGAGAGTCCCTTAGACTGCAAGGAGATCCTACGTCCTCCTCCACCCCTTCCCATCCCTACCACCCTTAGAAAAACCTGCAGGGGACCCTTTGACCTGCCTGCTCCGACCTGGGCAAGTGGCCTGCTCTTTTCCTCAGCTCTGATTCTCTTTGCCTCATCTCATCACTGTACCAGTGAAACACGATGAGAAGACAAGGTGCTAGGTAGAGAAGAAAGGAGCTAAGAACAATTTCAGTTCCTGGACCAGAAGCATGTGCCTTGTCCAGTCCTGCTTCTGAAAACAAGGTGTGTCTTATAAGTATTTAGCTCATACCAATGAAAGTTGGGTTTTTTGGGGGAGGTGTCCAAAAACTCCTTAAAGTTAATTTGCAGAATGCTTTATTTATATTCTTGTTTTTATGGAAGCAGAGTACGATAACTTCTTCAAATTCTCAAGACATTCTGAAAATCAAAAAAGTTAAAAGTCACTTCCTTCGGGACTCAAGGTTTGATGACGATAAACGTCCTCTTTGGAAATCTTCTTTGTATAAACAAAGTGTATTCTTTGTTCCTATTTGCCTCACAAAACCATGATAATATCCTTATAAGATATCTTTAATTCTTCTCGTTGTTAACATGTACCACTGGGTCAAGAAAACAGGTCTGTGCTTTAAGGTCTCCTGAGATTAAAGTGTGAAGAAACAGAGAATCCCAGTGTCTCTACACGTACTGAGCAGTGCTTTGGTTCCAAACCCAGAATATCACCAAACCCTCAAACAACATCAACCCTAGAACTTGTCTTTTAAAAATTATTTGGTAACAGGAAATATGAGACATCCTTTTTCAAAATCAAAATTTATCTTATGTATATAAATTCCTTCTTTGATTTATAAAATAAATTTAATCTGCGTATTTCACTTTCTATTTATTTCCTAGTAACACATTAGATTTTAAAGTAATCTGAGGCTTTGATTAGGAGGGAAATTTTGAGAAGGAATTTGCATTTAACTTCATTTTTAAAAATTTGAAAGCAAATACAAATTTTCATCATACTGAAACATTTAGAATAAAGCCAATAATAAATTATCATTGTTTTCTCTTAATTCCTTCATGGGCAAATGTTACTTTTTATTTCCTCTGTTGTTCAAGATGTAGTGTGTTATTAACAAACATTAAAAAATGCAAAGATGTGTCTTGCTCCCCAGAGGCTTACAATTTTGAAAGGTGAATGAGATAAATATACCCATAATTACAAAGTAGAGCATTAATGGGTATGACATATGCTATAGACAGTAGATATGAGAGTTCACCGAAAGAGAACTATCTTTGTGTTGGAAGGTATTCATGGAATGTCCCACTGAAAGAGAAAGAGGTTTGTTACCTAATTATAACCATAATGCTCACTGAGCAATTTTATTATTCAGTGTTCATCAGAATCATTTATAAATTTTGGATAAATTTGATAATATACTTTTATAAGACATGAATAGCATGGCAATTAGATGCTTCAAGTTTTCGGTAAAGATTTAGTTAATTAATCAAGTAGTGTTGAAACATTCACCAGCCCTCTGCTGATCTGGGAAATGAAGGTGGCAAGAAAGCCAAGTATCTGACGTGGAACAAGTTCCAGTGGTTCAGTGTCCGCCCAGAGAAAGAAGCAGTTTCAGGCACACACACAGAAATGTTTCAAAATGAGCTTCAAACTTAACACAAAGGCAAATAATTACAGCTTACAGTTTGTAATCAACACCCGCTGTGATACAGGAATTGCAAAGTCCTTTGAGTCTCCTTCAAAACACCATTTGTGAACTTTGAGCTCTAGAAAACTGAGTAAAGAGCTTTTTCATGTATAAGTCTCATGAATTTTGAATATTAAAGATTCATATATACATAGCATGTGTAAAATATGTATAGCTGTTGGGTGGAATGTACATTAGGGCAGCCACTATGGAAAACAGCTTGTGTGTGAGTGAGGGCTTCCCTGGTGGCTCAAATAGTAAGAATCCACTTGTAACGTGGGAGACCTGGGTTTGATCCCTGCATTGGGAAGATCTCCTGGAGGTGGGCAAGGCAATCCACCCCAGTATTCTTGCCTGGAGAATCCCCATAGATGGAGGAGCCTGGCAGGCTGCAGTCTGTGGGGTCGCAAAGAGTTGGACACAGCTGAGCGACTGAACTGAACTGAACTGAAGGGAAGGAACATTAGTGCAGCCACTATGGAAAACATCATGGAGGTTCCTTAAAAAACTAAAAATAGAACTACCATATGATCCAGCAATCCCACTCCTGCACATATATCAGAAAAGATGAAAACTCTAATTCAAAATGCTGCATGTACCCCAATATTCATAACAGTTCTACTTACAATAACCAAAACATGGAAGCAACTCAAGTGCCCATCAACAAATGATTGGTGTAAGATGAAGAGTATTGCTCAGCCATGAAAAAGAATGAAATATTGCCATTTTCAGCAGATGGCATTGAACCTAGAGAATATTATGCCTAGTGAAATCACTCAGCCAGAGAAAGAGAAACATTATGTAATATCACTTATATGTGGAAAACAAAAAGTAATCCAAATGAATCTATATACAAAACAAAAACAAACTCACTTCCCTTTATGGTTACCAAAGGGGAAAGGGAGGTGGGTTGGCAAGATAAACTCGGACTGTAGGATTTACCGATAGAAACTACTATACACAAAATAGGTGAGTAACAGGAATTTACTATATAGCATAGGGACCATAACCTATAAGGAACCTCAGATATGCAGATAATACCACTCTAATGGCAGAAAGTGAAGAGGAACTAAAGAACCTCTTGATGAAGTTGAAAGAGGAGAGTGAAAAAGTTGGCTTAAAACTCAACATTTGAAAACTAAGATCATGGCATCCAGTCCCATCACTTTATGGCAAAAAGATAAAGAAAAAGTGGAAACAGTGACAGATTTTATTTTCTTGGCTCCAAAATCACTGTGAATGGTGACTGAAGCCATGAAATTAGGGGGCGCTTGCTTCTTGGAAAAAACATGACAAATATAAAAAGTGTACTAAAAAGCAGAGACATCACTTTGCCAACAAAGATTCATATAGTCAAAGTTATGTTTTTTCCAGTAATCATGTATGGATTTGAGAGTTGTTCCATCAAGAAGACCAAGCACCAAAGAATTGATGCTTTCGAATTGTGGTGCTAGAGAAGACTCTTGAGAGTCCCTCGGATTTCAGGGAGATCAAACCAGTCAATTCTAAAGGAAATCAGCCCTGAATACTCATTGGAAGAACTGAAGCTGAAACTCCAGTGCTTTGACCACCTGATGCAAAGGGCCAACTCACTGGAAAAGGCCCTGATGCTGGGAAAGACTGAGGGCAAGAAGAGGAAGGAGCAGCAGAGGATGGTTGGATAACATTGCTGACTCAATGGACATGAGATTAAGCAAACTCTCGGAGATATAAAAGACAGAAAAGCCTGGCATGCTGCAGTCCATGGGGTTGCAAAGATTTGAACATGACTTAGTGACTGAACAATAATTTGAAAATATATATATATATATATATATATATATACATATATAACTGAATCACTTTGCCATATACCTGAAACTAGCACAATCTTGTAAATCAACTATACTTCAATAAAAATTTTTTAATTAAAAAACATATAGTATGTGTATGTGTATATCAGTTCAGTTCAGTTGCTCAGTCATGACCGACTCTTCGTGACCCCATGAATCACAGCACGCTAGGCCTCCCTGTCCATCACCAACTCCCGGAGTTCACTCAAATTCATGTCCATGGAGTCGGTGATGCCATCCAGCCATCTCATTCTCTGTTGTTCCCTTCTCCTCCCACCCCCAATCACTCCCAGCATCAGAGTCTTTTCCAGTGAGTCAACTCGTCACATGAGGTGGCCAAAGTATTGGAGTTTCAGCTTTAGCATCAGTCCTTTCAATGAATACCCAGGATCGATCTCCTTTAAGATGGACCGGTTGGATCTCCTTGCAGTACAAGGGACTCTCAAGAGTCTTCTCCAGCACCACAGTTCAAATGCATCAATTCTTCGGCACTCAGCTTTCTTCACAGTCCAACTCTCACATCCATACATGACCACTGGAAAAACCATAGCCTTGACTAGACGGACCTTGGTTGGCAAAGTAATGTCTCTGCTTTTTAATATACTATCTAGGTTGGTCATAACTTTCCTTCCAAGGAGTAAGCGTCTTTTAATTTCATGGCTGCAATCAGCATCTGAAGTGATTTTGGAGCCCCAAAAAATAAAGTCTGACACTGTTTCCACTGTGTCCCCATCTATTTCACATGAAGTGATGGGACCGGATGCCATGATCTTTGTTTTCTGAATGTTGAGCTTCAAACCAACCTTTTCACTCTCCTCTTTCACTTTCATCAAGAGGCTCTTTAGTTCCTCTTCACTTTCTGCCATAAGGGTGGTATCATCTGCATATCTGAGGTTATTGATATTTCTCCCAGCAAACTTGATTCCAGCTTGTGCTTCTTCCAGCCCAGCGTTCCTCATGATGTACTTTGCATGTAAGTTAAATAAGCAGGGTGACAATATACAACCTTGACGTACTCCTTTTCCTGTTTGGAACCAGTCTGTTGTTCCATGTACAGTTCTGACTGTTGCTTCCTGACCTGCATACAGGTTTCTCAAGAGGCAGGTCAGGTGGTCTGGTATTCCCATCTCTTTCAGAATGTTCCACAGTCTATTGTGATCCACACAGTCAAAGGCTTTTGCATAGTCAATGAAGCAAAAATAGATGTTTTTCTGGAACTCTCTTGCTTTCTCCATGATCCAGCGGATGTTGGCAATTTGATCTCTGGTTCCTCTGCCTTTTCTAAAACCTGCTTGAACATCTGGAAGTTCACGGTTCACGTATTGCTGAAGCCTGGCATGGAGAATTTTGAGCATGACTTTACTAGCGTGTGAGATGAGTGCAACTGTGCAGTAGTTTGAACATTCTTTGGCATTGCCTTTCTTTGGGAATGGAATGAAGACTGACCTTTTCCAGTCCTGTGGCCACTGCTGAGTTTTCCAAATTTGCTGGCATATTGAGTTCAGCACTTTCACAGCATCATCTTTCAGGGTTTGAAATAGCTCAACTGGAATTCCATCACCTCCACTAGCTTTGTTCGTAGTGATGCTTTCTAAGGCCCACTTGACTTCACATTCCAAGATGTCTGGCTCTAGGTGAGTGATCACACCATTGTGATTATCTTGGTCATGAAGATCTTTTTTTTACAGTTCTTCTGTGTATTCTTGCCACTTCTTCTTAATATCTTCTGCTTCTGTTAGGTCCATACCATTTCTGTCCTTTATTGAGCCCATCTTTGCATGAAATGTTCCCTTATATACATATATATATATATGTATATCAACATCTTCAAAAACATAAAACACAGTAACAAACTTGACTGGAAGTTGACCATTTAATAGTCACAGTTACCTTGAGGCTCCAAAAGTACTATGCTTTGTAAGCTTATTTTACCTGGGAGATGAGTGGTACTATTTTAATACATATTCAGGCATCTGAATTTCTTCCATGTGCTTCTGTGACACAATATTATCTCCTAACTTTTTGAGGGTAGAAACCACAGCAAATATTGCATATTTCTGTAAACATTAAGTAAGTATTTTGTTTTCAGTCGATGATGAAGACCGTCAGAGAGCTGAATCGCCTGAGTTATCCCTTCTTTTGCATGACTAAGTTACACATTGGTTTATGGATAAAGAATAGGACACTTGTTCCAGTTCTTTTTGCTGAGAATTTTTAAATCCCCAAATCTCAAAGGATTATCATAATTTCGAGCTGAGAGTATAATAGGTATGAATATTATTTTTCAGGAACACCAGGAAACATTATTATGCAAATTACTCAATTTTATTCAATTCCATATAAGTTAGTCCCTTGGTTCAGAAATATAAATTCTATGAGAAATTTACTGACTGACATTTAATAAAAGTGCATTTTTTTTTTATAAGAAATCACTTTAGTTTTCTAGGCCTCCCAATTTGAGGAGATGGAAGAAACATGTTTTATTTATTTGGGAATTATGTAATGGCATTATGAAATTTTAATCAACCTTCACAGAAAAATAAGCAAAAGTCTTATTCTTAAAGAATAGGAATTTTTTCTTATTTTCTTAGAATAGAAAATTCTTAAACCCTAAATAAGTAGACATTATTTGCTAAGTCCAGTACAAAAAAATAATGGCTTCACCCAAATATAATTCTAGGAATTAGTAATTTTCTATAGCAACATTCCTTAAGACAACTCATAACCAATGCACATTTGAAACTTTGAAAATAATTACAAATACTGAAGCGATCAATCAAAAAGATAAATTAGCAATACTTACAAGGATAGGTTAAAAGTTTTGGTATCTATCTGCTCTATATCTATATATTTCATAATAAGAAAATATCATTAAAATCCATAGAAGAAAAACAAATACACCAGTGGTACTTGACACATATTGACCAATAGTAACATGCTCTCAATCAATATAAGCACCAATAATGAGGCAACTATCATGTTGTCCCTTTAAAGGTCCAGCATTCTGGTGATGAAGAATAACCAACTATTATTTTATTGCAACTGTATCTGTACCACATGGTTTTTACTAAATGTTTTTTTGAAATTTCAAAAGACTCAATTTGCTGACTTTCCAAGCTATAACAGAAATATGATATTCCCCAGGGTCAGTCTTTCTGGAATCCCTACTGTCCTTGTTTACTGTCCCTGCCCCTTCCCCTGCTGTCCTGCTCATTCTGACTTTTGCAATAGCCTTGATAAATTCCTCTCATGATCCATATCTACTACCACACACCGAATTCTTGATCTAAAACATGAGTAAAATCATCTGGTTTGTGAACTAATAACACAAAACCTTACCTAGAACACTGTTTTTCATAATTTCTCAGAACCCCACTGTTTTATTAAGAGCTTATAACTTGCCAGAAAGTGAATCAGTGACTTATGTGTATTTAAATCTCATAAGAAACCCATCAGATAAGAGACATTATTGAGGCAAAGGAAGATTAAGAAGGTTAAGAAATCTGCCCAAGGTTATTAGCTAATCAGGGGTGAAATTGGCTCCTAAGTAGTGTGACATCAGAGTTCATGTGTTTACCTACCTATACTAGATTGCCCTCTCTCATTAATAGAAGGAAAGATTCTATCTGTACTCTAACAAATTGGTTAATACTGTGTCGATAGCCCTGGTGGAAGATTAAAGGTGCTTATTGTGATTTATCACACATTTTAGCACTTCCTAGGTTTTGTGGTTTACTTTTCATGGTAGATAGTATAAAGTCTATGTCGTTGCAGGAGCATTCATCTTTGCTACCCTCTTCAAGTCGGGCAGGGACATGGACTTCTTTGACTGAGACAATGTGAGCAGAAGTGACATGTGTCACTTCTAGACGGAGATGTTAAGAGCTGAGGGTGCTGGCCACGCTCTTTTCTACTTCTGTCCTAGCAACACACACAATTCCACACAGTGGCTTCTCTGTACTATTGGTTCTGAGTAAGTGTGTTGGTCATTCAGTAGTGTCCAACTCTTTGCAACCCCATGGATTGCAACTTGCCAGGCTCCTCTGTCCATGGAATTCTCCAGGCAAGAATGCTGGAGTGGGTTGCCATTCCCTTTTTCACGGGATCTTCCTGACCCAGGGATTGAACCCAGGTCTCCTGCATTGCAGGCAAACTCCTTACCATCTGGGCCACCAATAATAAAGATAGCAACAATTACAGAACAGTCCATGCTACCTCATGGACTGCAGCTTGCCAGATGCCTCTGACCATGAGATTTCCCAGGCAAGAATACTGGAACAGGGTGCCATTTTCTTCAGGGGATCTTCCGGACCCAGGGATTGAACCTGCATCTCCAATGTCCCTGGGATCCCCAAATGAACATACCCAAAGTATATAATTTATCTATTCTGTTTATGGACATTTATGGTTTTCAATATTCTTGCTTTTACATAAAAAAGCTGCTGTAAGCATTATTATCCTATAAGCATATCTCTGAATAAACATGTTTAAGAGCTGCTGTAAAGTACACATCCAGAGATGGAAAGCTTCTTCAGCTTTACCAGATGTTGGCAAGTCACTCTATAAAGTTGAACACATTTCTATTAATAATACTATCAGCAGTGTAAAAGTTGTACTCCTACTCCAGGCCCTCACCAGCTCCTACTATTATCAACCTTTGTAATCTTGATCAGGTTGATGGATGTGAACCAAAATCTCATTTTAAATTTTATTTTCATTTCCAGTGGGATTGAGCATCTTACTTTTATTAGATATTTAAATTTCTTCTGTTCACTGCCTGCTCATTTCCTTTATATACTTTTGTACTAAGAGTTTTGTGATTTTCATACTGACTGCTAAATTTATTAACATAATTTAAATAATTTATTGCTGGTTATTATCATTGTATACATTTATTTCTGTCTCTAAGCTGTTTTATTCTACTCTATTAAAAGTAACATTTTATCAGAATTTTATCATTTTAATGGATTCAAAATGATCACTGCTTTATTTCATAGTCTGCGTCTAGATGCATTCTCAGACTTGCTTTGTGGTCTCCTCCCAATTCTGTGATGCCTGGGTATCCTTTTGAAAAATCTTTGGTTGAAATTGATCAGAGACATTCTCTGTTGCTTTCAAACTGACCAAGAAAACCTGAAAGCCACATTATGACTTTATCTGAAAAATGATTACCTTGGGCAGGAAAATCTTTGCATAATAACACAAAAGGTCTGCTTATTTACTGAATAAATATATTGTCTTTCTGAAAAATTTGAGATCAGGTAGTATATACAACAACCTCTGGTTGAGACTCACAGCATATTTAAATTTCTGTATTATATGAACTCACAAGCAAACAAAAAAGACAGTCATATGGCTGAAGAATACTTTTGAAAAAAGATATTAAATAATTGAATATAGTGTGAAACGGAGACATTTTTGCACTGCTTCTCATTAACACGGAACTTTCTGCAAGTTTCTGTGAGCCCTTGCCTTTTGTGAAGCTGACTTTGAGTAAGAAAGACAACAAGCACAATTAAAAGAGAATGGAATAGAGTCTAACGTTCCAGGGTTATACTTCTCAAGTCACTTCTCAAAATTAGACAAACTGAAACCACTTGCAAGATGATGAGAATAACCGTAAGGAATATAAAAATCTCAAAGTCTTATGAGGGCCAGGCTATTTTATCTACGATGCGCCCTTAGTCATCCAGTCTTAAGAATAACGATTGTTCTTGGAATCTCTCAGGGGTCAAGAGATGAAACCAGAAGAGTTTTTTCTTTTTTCTTCCTGAGATGGCTAAATAGCATTAAGGAGTCATAACCCATTACTTTAAAATTTCATCTTACTGAAAAGTTCATCTGGCAAGCTACAGAATAATTAGGCAAGGTTTTTAGATAGTTGTGTTCATACTACTGCTGTCTATTGCTAAGTGATACCAAAGATTCTTATCTTTTTCCTGTCACAACAGGAAAATTGGTACTGTGATAACTAATTCCATGAAGTTGAACTTCAGCAATGCCAACTCTAAGGCATGTATATATACCTCTATACACCTGGCAATGATATACTGAAATATAACGTGTGCATGTGTATGTGAAAATATATTACGACATGTTTCAAGATTTGAGAGAGTATAGAATATAGTTAGAAGTTTCAAAGTATACAATTCCTATTTATTTGTATTTGGTTATTTTCACTAAGTCTCTAGATTTGTTTTTTCTAATCCTGATGCCAAAAAGAGCTGATAAACATGACAATGGTATTTCAGAGTAGAAGCCAGCCACACCTTGGCCTACAGTTTACACTGTCAAAAGTTCCAGGGATCAAGGGTCAACACTAACTTGCTATTGAAAATTCACCAGTCTTCCTCAGATTCATTTGTACTTTGCTATAACTCCTCTTCTAAGTTGTTCCTAATCTAGTTTGGCTAAAGCACAATTGGTGTGTTTAAGGCTTTAATTAGTTGTCAGGTTGGGTTTTGTTTGCATATGTTTAGGACTAATTTATCCATAAAGAGCCTTTCTCTTATTGCTTTCATTTGGGTTTCATTTAGAACTTCAGTTGCATAAAGAATGCTCACCTTATAGCCAATTGTCATCTTACTCTAACAAGAGATAAAAATTCATAGGAATACTTGATAATGGAGAGCACTCAATGGATAATATTGAATATTATTCTTTTACAGCCAGTTCAGTTGCTGTTTATACATAGAAAAGAAAGAGCAATATTAGCAAAGATGAGAAATAGTCCTCTGGTTAATCCCCCAAATCATTTTGTCTGTAATTAATCTGTAGTCAGAACAGGCAGTTGACATAAAGCAAAAAAAACATTGTTTTGACAAGACTTCTTCATTGGGTAAGAGTCTCTTGATGAAAATGTGAGATTTCTGAGTCTATGCTGTTTCTAAGTGGTGGGAAAGTATGTCAACATGCAGCATTAACTAGGAGTCCAAAGGCAAAATGGAAAGAAATAGTAGAAGCTGGCAAATGTGATGTCCTTGGACATGCGTACTTTCTTTGTAAATGTTCTTTCTACAATGTACACTACAAACGGAATCTCCATGGGACAAAGTAAAGCCATTCAAAACTTTCAAACAATTTAATATCAGTTTTTGGTGCTCATATTTTAGAGTCTTCAAAATAACACACATATTAGATTGCTGGTCCAGATATATTAAATAGATTTTTCATTTTTATTTTACAGTCCACATTTCAGAACCTGTTACAAACCCCCAGTGGCACTTGTGGCCTGAGTACTTGGCAGAGTAGATATTGGTGCCTCATTACAACAAACAAACTGACATACGTGTAAGCCATTTCTAACAGGGTTGGGTGCATATATATTTAAGAAAAGAAGGATCTGTTTATTAGTTGCCTCCTCAGGGTGGCGCACATCAGACTCTGCAATCAAATAAAGCTGTACTGGGACCGCATCAAGTGAAATATTTTTACAATAACTAGGAGAGTAAATATTTGCTTCCTTTTACAGGAAGAGAAACCACCCATCTTCATTGGCAACATGCAGTTGTGACTGTGACAGGCATCATTTTTCCTGTGACTCTCAGGAAGTCTCTCTCCCCGTCCTTACCAGCAGGGTAGACAACAGCAACTCGCCCCCCTTGTGACGGTACCATCTTACACCCCAGGAAGCTTACATAATCCAAACGCTGCTTGGAATAACTCCAGAGCAAATTGGACTTTTGAGAAGAGTCTGTTAGGAGTGAAGGAAGTAAGTGCTGCTTCCCACAACCCTGGAATTGTATGATGCTCATTTTGCCAATAAACACACATAATGGCCCAACCATTTGTTGTTGGGGAGTAGCCTGTTCCTTACACTGTCTCGGGGGGGAATGAATCTCTTCTTTCAGTTTCAGGAAGGAGCAAAGGAGGACCCTTTTCTCATTCATCCCATGGTTGTCCAACTGGGTACATTTAGGATAAGTATTCCTCCATCTGTGAGTCTTAGGGTGTTAGATCTTGCGATCTGTCTGTCGTCAACTTGACAGATCTCTGAAGGCCAGGACTCATCTGTACTTCTAGGACCCCACTCACTTTTGATGGGCATGTAAACTAATTCAAATTTCCAATTATCTGCCACCACAAAAGAATACAAGACAGGTCTCTATAAGCTGGTATGAACAATTACCAGGATGTGTAATTAAATGAAAAGGTGAAAACAAGTATGTATAGGATTGATATATGACTTCAGTGCAATTAAAAAAAAAACAGAAAAAGTAAGGGAGGGAAGAAGGAAGAAAAGGAATGAAAAGAAAAGCCATAAAATAGTGAAAATGATACCTACGGAGGTAGATGGGAGCAAGGCAGGACAGAAACAGAAGTGTACCACATTTTTATAGCCTAATTTTGGAACCATAACAATATTTCATCATATCACATATTCAAAAATAATATTAAATTAGAAGTAGAAATAAATGAACCTAAATCATATATACAGAGAAATAAATGTACCTAGGTCCATAGCAAATGGATAACATGGACCATGAAAAAATACTAATTAAAAAGAGAACTTCCAAATACAGCACTTAATGTCCTATTTCAAAGAAAGAAACAAATCCAAAGAAGTCTTAAAGTTTACTTAGTAAGTTTGTTATTAGTGGAAATAATAGTTCTGTAATTCTAAAACTACTGTCTCTGTGTGTATATACAGACAACTATTATTGTTTAGTCACTGAGACAGTGTCTGATTCTTTGTAACCCCATGGACTGTAGCCTGCCAGGCCCCTCTGTCTATGTGATTTCCCAAGCAAGAATACTGGACTGGGTTGCCATTTCCTACTCCAGGGGATCTTCCAGAACCAGAAATCAAACCCGCATCTCTTGCATTGGCAGACGGATTCTTTACAGCTGAGCCACCAGAGAAGCCACAAATACACCAGTTTTAATTGCCTATCTTACAGTTCTTAATCCATAAATGAAGTAATCTCTTAAAATGCAATCCACTTTATATTATACAATACCTGTTTCATGCTGCTGCTGCTGCTGCTGCTGCTAAGTCACTTCAGTCGTGTCCGACTCTGTGTGACCCCATAGACGGAAGCCCACTAGGCTCCCCCATCCCTGGGATTCTCCAGGCAAGAACACTGGAGTGGGTTGCCATTTCCTTCTCCAATGTGTGAAAGTGAAGTCGCTCAGTCATGTCTGACCCTTAGCGACCCCATGGACTGCAGCCTACCAGGCTCCTCCATCCATGGGATTTTCTAGGCAATAGTACTAGAGTGGCTTGCCATTGCCTTCTCCGACCTGTTTCATAGGAACTCAATATATATTATAAAATTCACAATTTTCTGTTAATTCTGAGTCACTGGTACCATTGCATCTATTTAATGGACTGATAAGAAAACCAAAAAAGCTAAACATTGGCTAATGAAATGTAGAACCAGAGGCTTTCACAAGGCTCTTATTTCCTTTTATTACATTTGTTAATTTTGTATGAGCAATTTTTAAAGCTATTACTTTTAACATAAAATAAGAATGAAAATAAAATAAACCACTAGCACAAAACTGAGCATTATATCAACATCTTTATTTTCTAATTCTATCATCTCGGACAAAAGCTCCAGACAGTCCACATGATTAATATTTTGTCTGGCCTAGAATAAATTCTAGGTTTTGAAAGACGATAAGTTATGAAAATTAAATTATGCTTAGAGACAGTTTTATCCATAATGTCACACTCCAAAAATTAGCTGCATGGGGAGTAAGAGAAAACATCCCACAGAGTTTACGAATGTGACACCATCCAAAGGCATCCTGGTTTTTAGAAATGCAATCATTGCAAAAGAGCTTGAAAACTAACTCAGAACTCATTTCCCCCTTTTTCTATTACTGTTTTGGGAGGGAGGGAGAGGAAGGAGGGACTGATGAGTTCTTGAAACTAATTCTCAAATTGGACTCCCCAAATTAATTTCTTCCTATGTCTATATCCTGTTGAAGTACTTTTTAACTCTGAAGCTAAATGACCACAAGGAGTGTTTACCAAGTGCATATCAAAGGAAAAAAAAAAGCCTCATAATGATGTTCTCTTTTTATCTTGAAACCTAAGTGCTGGTAGATTCTGGAAGAAGCCACTGGCACATACATGAACCATAAGCAGCAGATGAACCATTAGATGAAAAGAGCACCTGCTGAGCATTGCTTTTAAGGTGGTTGTCAATTTGTGTAGATTCGGGGTTTGAAAGATTCTCATTGCCTAGGCATAACTGCAAGCAGAAATAAATTTGTGGTTGCCTTGTTATGTATTAGGGAAAGCTACTTTGAGTGATATATATTTTCATTGTATCAGGCCAGATTGCATCTTGAATTATGTCCTTTTTACAGTAAACTATCAGCAGCAGCAGCATCATACATGTACATATATATATATCTATATTTATGAAAAACTGTGTGCAAATATTAAAAAGACCTTGTGCCGATCTGTGGGTGTTACTATGAACAAACAGGAGTGGACTGAGCAGAATGCTACCGTATTAGGAATCATCAGTGTTGAGAAACGACCCTTTACATTTTGACTTGGAGGTTTCTGGTTAAGACTCTACCTTATTTTTTATTATAATGTGGTTTCCTTGTCTACAGCATCCTAAATTATTTATTAATTGAAGTTGAGCCTAACCACAGCATCATTAATAATTAATTCTTCTTTTGGATCTGTGTGCATTCACGTGATTAAATGTCTGTGTTTTTGCTTATGGAACCCACAATCTGCTATTTCGCATTGATTAGAAAGGCTGCACAAAGAGCCGGCGCCCATTATGCAATTCCCAAAGGGTACTCTCAGTAACCTTTTCCTGAGCGTGTCTAACCTCGGATGCACCATTAGGTGGAGAGAGGAAGAAACAAATGCTCCGACCGCATTTTGCTGCACTGGAAACAATCCAGTCTTTATGGTTCGGTAGGTTTATCTTTCTCCTCTTCTCAGATGTTCTTACGGCATTTATTTTCCCCCCAGGAGCAGGGAGACGGGTGAGCAGAGGGATATGCCGCACAAAGTGTCCTCATAAGTGTGATGGGAAAATAAAATGACCTTTTTAAAAAAGTCTACTTTGTACAGAATTTTCAGCTTTTACCCAGCATAACTTGAAAGACCAGATTATGCCTGAGCAACAAACCACTCCCAAAGCGCGGGCACTTCGCAGTAAGAAAGATTGATTTTTCACTCGGGCTCATGCTACAGTGAGCTTCCCAGGTGGCACAGTGGTAAAGAATCCACCTGCCAACGCAGAAGACACAACAGATGTGGGTTTGATCCCTGGGTTGGGAAGATCCCCTGTAGTAGGAAATGGCAACTCTGCTCCAGTAATTTTGCCTGAAAAATTCCACGGACAGAGGAGCCACAAAGAGTCCCACATGACTGAATGTGCATACACCTGCACACACACACACACACACCTGGTGCAGATCGGTGGAGACTCTGCTCCACACTGTCCCCTAGAGATGGATCCAGCAGAAGCTGTTCCTCTTGTAACTGTGCTCCCTGCAATCAGACATGCTCAGGCAGGCTCCACATGGACAGAGAGGCTGCAGGAAATGAGTGAGTTTCTCATCATCTCAGCCTCAAAGGGACACTTTGTTTCCACTCATAGATCATTGGCTATCACGGCCATGTGAGTGGAGATGGAGGGGCAAATGGAATATTCGGTGAGCATTCCTATCTATGCTCCAGTTCTTCCATCTAGGTATTACATATCCTTCTGCTCTCTTCTTCCAACTGATGGGCCACACTTAACCACCTCCCAAGGGAGACCACATGAAACTTTCAGCCAGTCACAGATTTGGCCTAAAGCTCAGGGTCTCATAATCATCTCTTGTTGTTTAGTTGCTAAGTGGTGTCCAACTCTTTGCGACCCCAAGAACTGCTGCACACCAGGCTTCCCTGTCCTTCACTATCTCCCTGAATTTGCTCAAACTCATGTCCATTGAGTCAGTGATACCATCCAATCATCTCATTCTCTGTTTCACCCTTCTCCACCTGCCCTCAATCTTTCCCAGCATCAGGAATTTTCCCAGTGAATTAGCTGCTTGCATCAGGTGGCCAAATTATTGGAGCTTCAGCATCAGTCCTTCCAACGAGTATTCAGGGTTGATTTCCTTTAGGATTGACTGGTTTGATCTCCTTTCTGTCCAAGGGACTCCCAAGAGTCTTCAGCATCACAGTTCAAAAGCATCGATTCTCCAGCGCTCAGCCTTCTTTATGGTCCAGCTCTCACATTCGTACTTGACTACTGGAAAAACCATAGTTTTGACTATACAGACCTTTGTTAGCAAAGTGATGTCTCTGATTTTTAATATGCTGTTTAGGGAGTCATTTCTACCTTAGCCCATGTATGGCTCTTCCACGTCCAAAGATGTATGTATTAAAAAGATGAGGCTACATTCCATGGGATCGAAAAGAAGTGGACACGACTGAGAGATTAACACTTTCTTCACCTTCTTGTTACTGCCCTAACTAATGAAAAACTCCCTCTGGGGAGAAAAATAGGTAACATACAGTAATGACTTTTGGTACCAACTGTAAAATCCCAGTGAATACACATTGTGGAGGGCACCCTCAGCAGGGTGGGGAATAAGCCTTGATTCCTATATCTCGACGCTCATTCACATCTGAATTGGGCCTTGGGGAGTTTTACTTTCATTGTGCCTACAGAGCTTTCTGAGCCCAGTTCCTCCCCATAGGACACTCAGTTCAGTTCAGTTGCTCAGTCGTGTCCGACTCTCCGCGAACCCATGAATCACAGCACGCCAGGCCTCCCTGTCCATCACCAATTCCCAGAGTTCACTCAAACTCATGTCCACAGAGTCGGTGATGCCATCCAACCATCTCATTGTTGTCCCCTTCTCCTCCCGCCCCCAACCTTTCCCAGCATCAGAGTCTTTTCCAGTGAGTCAACTCATCACATGAGGTGGCCAAAGTATTGCAGTTTCAGCTTTAGCATCAGTCCTTCCAATGAACACCCAGGATTGATCTCCTTTAGAATGGACTGATTGGATCTCCTTGCAGTCCAAGGGACTCTCAAGAGTCTTCTCCAGCACCACAGTTCAAAAGCATCAATTCTTCGGTGACCAGCTTTCTTCACAGTCCAACTCTCACATCCATACATGACCACGGGAAAAACCATAGCCTTGACTAGACGGACCTTTGTTGGCAAAGTAATGTCTCTGCTTTTTAATATACTATCAAGGTTGGTCATAACTTTCCTTCCAAGGAATAAGCATCTTTTAATTTCATGGCTGCAGTCAGCATCTGCAGTGATTTAGACATTGCTGCTGCTGCTGCTAAGTCACGTCAGTCGTGTCCGACTCTGTGTGACCCCATAGACAGAAGCCCACCAGGGTCCCCCGTCCCTGGGATTCTCCAGGCAAGAACACTGGAGTGGGTTGCCATTTCCTTCTCCAATGTGTGAAAGTGAAGTCGCTCAGTCGTGTCCGACCCTTAGCGACCCCACGGACTGCAGCCTACCAGGCTCCTCCATCCATGGGATTTTCTAAGCAATAGTACTGGAGTGGCTTGCCATTGCCTTCTCCGGATTTAGACATTAGTGGCCCGTAATTGTCTCTACCCCTGCTCACCAATACTCACTGCCTCTCCGGGCAAGGGGATCACATGTCCCACTCCATTATCTCTGGCTTTCTCATCATTCCAGCCAAGATCCTATGGGAAGTGGTGGTGTGACATCCAGGGTAGGGCTTGCTCCTATGCTCTTTACCTTCAGCCACTTTGATTTGTGACACACCAGACAGTGGCTATTTTAGGGGGACCCAGAGTTAAGAGGGAGTACAGAGCACAGCCAGCTCTGATGGTCTTGTGTGCCAAGGAGAAATGAGTTTTGCCTGAAGTGAGCCAGTAGTATTTTCACTTGCTTGTTGCTACAGCATAACTTCAGTTCAGTTCAGTTCAGTAACTCAGTCATGTCCAACTCTTTGCAATCCCATGAATCACAGCACGCTAGGCCTCCCTGTCCATCACCAACTCCCGGAGTTCACCCAAATAACTTAACCTGTCTTAAAACTGAGATAAGCCCTAGAGTCATTTTAAGGCTCCATCTCTTTTGGTTCAGAGGTTTCTTTGACAATATAATCATTTCAAAAGCTTCACAGAGTTTCTTACCCAATCCTCTCCACTAGCCCAATGTGCCAATAAATGCACCCGACCTTCTCTCTGAGAAGTAGTTCTCATCTGCCGAATAGTCGTTTGCTTTCTCATCCTGGTGATTCTCACTGTCTTCACATTTAATGGTGGTGTCTAGAGTCCCCTGGGCTTCAGTGAAAAAAAAATTTTTTTTTCTGGGCTTCAACACTTAGTTTAATTGTTCCCTTAAGCATTTTAATTAGTTGAAAGATCATACTGAACAGGAGTCTCAAAAAGGCTTTCTCAACCCTCTCACTGCTGCTGCTACTAGGTGTCAAAGAAGTTGACTCTTTTAACAGTGAAGGACCTAAATGTCCTCATTCCCTTTCATTAAGCTGCAAATTGACAATTTCTAAGCTCAAACCACCTCTTTCTTCTAAAACCCTGTGAAATACAACCCTAAAGCAACCCACACATAATGTTCATGCTCCATCTTCCAACCTCTTCCCAGAGAGCTACCTGCATCAGGGATGCTATAAGATCTGCTTCCCAAATTATCCCAGGTTCAAGCTCTAGAAAATAGTTCACCCCTGCAAAACCAGATTGCTACTAACACTAGTGGTAAAGAACTTGCCTGCCAATGCAGGAGATATAAGAGATGCAGATTCAATCCCTGGATCGGGAAGATCCCCTGGAGGAGGTCATAGCAACCCACTCCAGTATTCTTACCTGGAGAATCCCCATGGACAGAGGAGCCTGGTGGGTTATAGTCCATAGGGTTGCAAAGAGTCAGACAATACTGAAGCGACTTAGCACGCAAGCACACACTGTCAATCTAAAGCAGTTCTGAAATTAAAAATGTTATTGAAAAAATTGATTGTTACCTTTCTAACTTGATAGTCATTTATTCAGTAGCCACCAAACCCAGGGCCAAATGCTTGAGGATTTCGGCTTGTTTTTATGGCAGCAAATCTCTCCTGGTACCAGTTTCTGTATTAGTCAGGTTCGGTTAGGTGATGCTAACATAACCAATAACCTCCTACTCCCTGTGGCTTCATATACCAAAGGGTATTTCCCCATCACAGCACACATCCCCTGCAGATGGACAGGAGGTATGCTCTAGACAGCCCAGCAGAGACCCACTCTCCGGGATTTCCGCTAGCTGGAAAAGCAGCAGCCTTTATGTAGACTTAGCCTAGAAATGACACAGAGCACCTCTCCCACAATTTTTTGACCAGAACAGGTCTTCATGACCCTACCAACTTGTAAAGTGAGTGAAAAAAATATAAAGGAGCATATGGAATCTTTGGTATTGCTATTTCTATAAGAATAACGTAATACACCAATCAAATTAAAAAGAAGCAAGTGACTGTAAATATGAACACAATGACAGGAAAGAGAAAAACATTATAATAACAAGGCACAGGAATTATGGAATAAATAATCAGATTTCTGACATGCCTGCTTGCATGACAGCAGTATAACACAATCATTCCTGAAGTATTCAGAATATGACTCTCTAATTTGCATATTTTATCTTTCCCTTGCTCATCTTACTCTACTGATAGGTACTATAAACTTCTGGTAATTACTGGGCTTCCCTGGTAGCTCAGTGATAAAGAAACCACCTGCTATGCAGGAGACAGATGTGAGTTCGATCCCTGGGGTGGGAGGATCTTCTGGAGGAGGGCATGGCAACCCACTGCAATTTCTTGCCTGGAGACTCCCATGGAGAGCAAGCCTGGAGGGCTACCGTCCGAAGGGTCACAAAGAGTCCGACATGACTGAAGCAACTTAATACGCTCACACGCCTGGTAGTTACTACTTAGTACAAGATATAAAACTCAAACTAGGCCATTTAATATTTTACAGTTTCACTGGCAAAGGTTACTAACCCAAGTGTCAATAACATGTATTGCTTGTACACTTGCAATCTTTATCAACTGTGTGGATAAATATTTATTGCCTAAACCAGAACATCTTGAGAATGAAAAGAAATATTAAATCCACAACGACAGATCATTTAGTTTCCTCTTTCTAACTTAAAGGCTCTATAAAGAGAAGCTACAGGAAGGTTACAGAATTAAGGCGGTCACCACATGAAGAAGCGTCACGTATAAGCCCAGGCTGCCTGACTCCCGCATCTAAGCTGTTACTCACTGTGTGACCTGAAAGACCTCCTACTTTCCCACTAAAGGGTCATTAACAGTACATGCTCTAAGCTGAGACAAATGTATGAAGAAATTCAGAGAAGGGAGGAAAGCATTGTTTGTGTCGAATTTAGTTGTGATGATACTATGTTCATCAGGAAAGAGCAAGCACACTGATGAGTCTGAAGAATACAAAGAGCCTAGCTGGGCCAACATCTGCTTGAAGGTAGAACGTGATTAAACAGGGAGAAATGTCAGGCATACATCTTTAGAGGTTCCAGAAGATTGGTGCAGTTCTTCATTTTTAAAAACAATGTGTATTAAACATATTCAAAAATATAAAAAAGAGTAATATCCAATTTATGTAAATAACTAGCTTATACTCTGATATACAACTCAAGCATTTCCATTGATTTCTGTGTCCTTCCAAAGTCCTAATAAAACATATATGTAATCAGATGCACTGTGTAATTCATAAAATAGGCCATGGAATTTGTTCGACAACATAACGATGGAAAAAATAGAAAATGCAATAGAAGTGAAGTCAGCAGAAAAATTAACAGAACTCAGAAGCAGTGATGTATTTCATTGTCACAGTGTGGCCTGGGAGTTTCATCTTGTTCTTAGCATTGTAGCCTCTTAGGACCATTTATCAATATGCCTACCAACAGTCAAAGTTCATGGATACGTTTGGCCGGAATCCCTTTACCAGTTGGGCATAGTGAAAGTGGTACCAAAAGGGGCCGATAAGGAGACAGAGGGTAAAACAGAACGAATGAGTCAATGAGCAAATGAATGCAGAGTCAATCTAGAATTTAAAATACCCAGTTCTGTCCCTCCATCACTACTCCTCAACTATATGTACAGATAGACAGGAAATATTCTCCCTTCACCTCCAGGAGTCAGTGACTTTGACCTCCAAACACTAATGTCCAAGGTAGGCAAGACAGTTGCACAACAAGTAAAGTAGTTATTGGGCACTTTTTTTTTTTATAACTTCCAAAACTTTTTCAAAACTAGCATTTGCCCTATAAAATGGGCAGTCTCCACTCATATTTACCAAGGCTTCTCTAAGAGAGTTCTTTATTGACAAGGTACGGCTTCAGTTCAGTTCAGTTCAGTTCAGTCGCTCAGTCGTGTCCGACTCTTTGCGACCCCATGAATCACAGCATGCCAGGCC
Source organism: Moschus berezovskii (assembly GCF_049115385.1). Classification (NCBI taxonomy): domain Eukaryota; kingdom Metazoa; phylum Chordata; class Mammalia; order Artiodactyla; family Moschidae; genus Moschus; species Moschus berezovskii. Next base: position 4,920,643 of record NC_142487.1, on the reverse strand, counting down.
TCCCTGTCCATCACCAACTCCCAGAGTTCACTCAAACTCATGTCCATTGAGTCGGTGATGCCATCCAACCATCTCATTCTCTATCGTCCCCTTCTCCTCCCACCCTCAATCCCTCCTAGCATTAGACTCTTGTCCAGTGAGTCAACTCGTCACATGAGGTGGCCAAAGTATTTTCAGCTTTAGCATCAGTCCTTCCAATGAATACCCAGGATTGATCTCCTTTAGGATGGACTGGTTGGATCTCCTTGCAGTCCAAGGGACTCTCAAGAGTCTTCTCCAACACCACAGTTCAAAAGCATCAATTCTTTGGTGATCAGCTTTCTTCACAGTCCAACTCTCACATCCATACATGACCACAGGAAAAACCATAGCCTTGACTAGACAGACCTTTGTTGGCAAAGTAATGTCTCTGCTTTTTAATATGCTATCTAAGTTGGTCATAACTTTCCTTCCAAGGAGTAAGCGTCTTTTAATTTCATGGCTACAATCAGCATCTGCAGTGATTTTGGAGCCCCAAAAAATAAAGTCTGACACTGTTTCCACTGTTTCCCCATCTATTTCCCATGAAGGGATGGGACCAGATGCCATGATCTTTGTTTTCTGAGTTGAGCTTCAAGCCAAACTTTTTTTTTTTTTAGAGCACAGCTCTTTATTTATTTATTTTTTATTGGAGGCTAATTATTTTACAGTATTATATTGGTTGGTTTTGCCATACATTGACATGAATCTGCCCTGTGTGTACATGAGTTCCCCCTCCCAAACCCCCCTCCCACCTCCCTTTATCCTCCCTCTGGGTCATCCCCGCACACCAGCCCTGAGCATCCTGTAACATGCATCGACCCTGAACTGGTGATTCATTTCACATATGACAACATACATGTTTCAATGCCATTATCCACAATCATCCCACCCTCACCCTCTCCCACAGAGTCCCAAAGATTTCTATACATCTGTGTCTCTTTTGCTGTGTCATATACAGGGTTATCATTTGCATCTTTCTAAATTCCATATATATGCGTTAGTATACTGTATTTTCACTCTCCTCTTTCACTTTCATCAAGAGGCTTTTGAGTTCCTCTTCACTTTCTGCCATAAGGATGGTGTCATCTGCATATCTGAGGTTATTGATATTTCTCCCAGCAATCTTGATTCCAGCTTGTGCTTCTTCCAGCCCAGCGTTCCTCATGATGTACTCTGCAGATAAGTTAAATAAGCAGGGTGACAATATACAACCTTGATGTACTCTTTTCCTATTTGGAACCAGTCTGTTGTTCCATGTCCAGTTCTAACTGTTGCTTCCTGACCTGCATACAGGTTTCTCAAGAGGCAGGTCAGGTGATCTGGTATTCCCATCTCTTTCAGAATGTTCCACAGTCTATTGTGATCCACACAGTCAAAGGCTTTGGCATAGTCAATGAAGCAGAAATAGATGTTTTTCTGGAACTCTCTTGCTTTCTCCATGATCCAGCGGATGTTGGCAATTTTGGTTAGGCTTATTTGATAATTAACAAGGTCATTCCCACAGACTGGATTAAACTTTAATTTAGATGGATATTAGATTTTTGATGTCTCTTAAAAAGACAGAACTACATTTATTAACTAATTTATATACTTTTTGCTATGGACAATTATTTTAAATGACCCATAAACTGTCAGAAATTGATTTAGATTTGCAATAGAGTTTCAACCAGGTAATAATCACAGTCAAATGAATCCTTAATGGCAAGGTAAGTACTCTGAGTCTATTGTTGGTATTTTCCATCACATGTATGTGGATGATTAGTCATGACTCTATGTAACACTATCAGCAAAAAGAAAGTTGATAATATTTGGAGATACAAAACGTGTAATCGTGGAGTTACATTTGGCATAAATTAAAGTATACTGAATATAGAAGGACAGTTTGTCATCAGGATGCCTTGTTGTCTAATTCAAAGATCTAACTGATAAACTGTAGGTTTTTCTAAGTGGCTGGTCACAAATGAGCAAACGATATTATTTCATGGTTGGGATATCAGTACCATATGACCAAAATTTGCTCGTGGGATTAGTTTATGAATTTGTTTTATAAAAAGAAATACTCTAGATCTTAGAAAATGGTTAGCCTATGTTATCCCTGTGTTTTGACAGTAATCTGGAGAGTCTTTTTCTCCTTCTTAGCAGTCTCCGTAGCATACAGACTGTTTTGAGAGCTGTTACTGCCAACACCCTCCCTTAGGATTCTATGTTCCTCAAGCTTAGTTATGGAAATAAGTTTTTTCACCTTATCTATCTTTCAGAAATGAAATAATGAAGTAAAATGAAATGCATAGACATACTGACTATAGGGCTTCCCTGGTGGCTCAAATGGTAAAGAATCTGCTTGTGATGCAGGAGACCTGAGTTTGATCTCTGGGTCAGAAAGATCCCCTGGAGAAGGAAATGGCAACCCATTCCAGTATTCTTGCCCAGGAAATCCCATGGACAGAGGAGCCTAGTGGGCTACAGACCATGGGGTTGCAAAGAGTCAGACACAACTGAGTGACTAACATGTACTGAATATAAGGATTTTGCGTCTATTAGAAAATAAGAAATCTGGCATACAGAAACAACAAATATGGGAATGCTTATAAGACTGCAGAATTTTAATATTTTTAACAGTAACTCCAAATCTTGAAGACAGTCTGTAGTCCTCATTTTCTTCTAGACTAGCAGATGGGCATTCTGATGGATTTCATCCCTTTGTTTTGTCCCTGAGCTTGGCACTTAGTAACTTTCAGCGGACTTTCTGACCTTACCTTAAGGAGATACCTATTTCTCCATGAGAACTCCTCATCCCAAAATGGGATATCAAACAAGCCACAGGTTTCTTCTCCCTGTTTCAAGGAAACAGTTCATATTCATCTAGACTTGAATGCATGCTGTCATTTCAGTCATGTTTGACTCTTTGCAACCCTATGGACTGTATCCTTCCAGGCTCCCCTGTCCATAGAATTCTCCAGGCAAGAATACTGGAGTGGGTTGCCATGCCCTGCTCCAGGGGATCTTCCCCACCCAGAGAGCAAACCTGCATCTCTTACATCTCCTACATTGGTAGGTGGGTTCTCTACCACTAGCGCACACCTGCAAAGCCCAATCTAGACTTAGTAAACCCCTTTCCCCGATAGGAATTCCCCCATAGGAAATTCTGCCCCTCACAGGAATGCCATTTCCTCAGAGGGCATATCAAATAAACGAGAGCTTCCTTAAAAGTTCTTTTGGTTATTGTTAGAGGAGGTTCTACCATGTGTGGAGAAGGCAATGGCAACCCACTCCAGTACTCTTGCCTGGAAAATCCCCTGAACTGAGGAGCCTGGTAGGCTGCAGTCCATGGGGTCGCTATGAGTCGGACACGACTAAGCAACTTCACTTTCACTTTTCACTTTCTTGCACTGGAGAAGAAAATGGCAACCCACTCCAGTGTTCTTGCCTGGAGAATCCCAGGGATGGGGGAGCCTGGTAGGCTGCCGTCTATGGGGTCGCACAGAGTCGGACATGACTGAGGCAACTTAGCAGCAGCAGCAGCTATGTACAAAACAGGACTTCAGTTACATTAGCATTATATTTAATGTATTTTTATAGCAGAGTTGCAATCCTAATTTTGGATTCATATAACAACTGTATATTTTAATCACAGAATGCAATGTATCCTCTTATTTTTTGCACCTGGATAATAAATAGATTTTGAAAAAAAGTAGTTGAAGAAGTAAGATATATTCTTTATAATACTTGAATTTTTTTACTCCATCATAAATGAAACATAAATTAGGGAACAAATATGATTTGCCCTCTAGATGGCATCTAACTATTATTGAAATCAAAAGTTTCCTATGATGTTTTGAAAGTTTGAGAGCAAGCACCTGCCTTTACTGCCATTGCCTGAGCATTCCACGCATTACCTCATCATTAAGGAGACTCACTGATGGCTCAGACAGTAAAGAACCCGCCTGCCAATGCAGGACACCTGGGTTCAGTCCCTGGGTTGGGAAGATCCCCTGGAGAAGGAAAAGGCTACCCACTCCAGTATTCTTGCCTGGAGAATCTCATGGACAGAGGAGCCCAGCGGGCTACAGTCCACAGGGTCCCAAAGAATCAGACACACTGAGCAGCTAACACTGGGTCACAGTCATGAAATAGCCACCCAGTCTCCAACACTAATCTGAATACTTTAGTGTCCTCACCAGCACCTAACACCCAACACAATGGTATAAGGAGATGGGGCCTTTTCAAGGTAATTACATCCCTTAGATGGGATTAGTGCCTTTATAAAAGAGACCCTGCAGAGCTCTTACCCCCTCTCGTCCCCACTGTGAGGTTATAGCTAGAAGGTGCCAGCTATGAGGAAGTGGTTCCTCACCAGACACCAAACCTGCTGGCACTATAATCTTGGACTTCTTAGGCTCCAGAACTGGGAGAAATAAATGTTTGTTGTTTATAAACCACCCAGGCTAAGCTATTGTGTTACAGTAGCCCAAATGGATTACGATCACTGGCATACCCTATGGTGAAAGTCAAGGTCAAACTCCAGCCACTCAACTCCAGCAGAGCTAGTAATGAACTGGATTCTTCAGGTATGAAGAGAGATCATCCCCCCAGGTAAAGAACCATGCTCAACTGAGGTGCTTACTGGGAACAAAGGAAATACAGAATGGTTTGTAGCAGAAAACAGTTACAAATACCAGCTATAACTTTAAGACCAGCTGCAGAAATGAGTACTATAATTATCACTATAATTATAATTATTCTCTTGTTTTCTTTTTAATGTTTGTGAATATACATAAAACATAAACACATATGTATATATAACAAATATATTTCTTTTCTCCCACAATCATTATGTGAGCCCATTATTTAAATAAATCAATCTCTTTCTCTCAGAGAGATAAATAGGTAGGTAGGCAAGTAGGTACATAGGTATATAAGAATAGAGAGGATAGAGATTTATCCTATTATAATCTTAATACAATCATACCATGTCTTTTAGAGCACAAATTTAAATCTTTTGAGGGCAAGAGCTACTTTATGTGACCTCTATAAATGCTTTTCACAGAAGAAATTCAAGTAATGTCTACTAACGAAGGTCCAGTGTTTTATGAAGCCACTCCCATTCTGAGAAGTGGCTTTAATTTACTCTTGTAAACACGTATGTGTGTTGTTTTAGCATAATCTGAACTCCGAAAAGATTATCTTGGTAAACTTTGTGTGCATGCTCAGTTGCTAAGTTGTGTCCGACTCTGTGATTCCATGGACTATACCACCAGGCTCCTCTGTCCATGGGATTTTCCAGGCAAGAATATGGAGTGGGTTGCCATTTCATTCTCCAGGGTATCTTCCTGACCCAGGGATCGAAGCCACATCTCCTGTGTCTCCTGCATTGCAGACAGATTCTTTACCACTGAGCCACCTGGGAAGTTCTTGGGTAAAACTTTATAAAGCTCTACATAGTCTAGAAAATGATCTCATATTTTAAAGTAATGTAAAGTCCAAAGCCAGATTGTTTCCCCCACTAGATCATTTTTATAAGCAAACAATAAAAGACGGAGACATAATATCCTCCAACCTACACCCATTTTAAAGAAAATAAAAGGAGAGGGAACATCACTTCTGCAACATAATGATAGGCAGGCTCCTCTGTCATGGAATTTTCCAGGCAAGAATGCTGGGGTGGGTTGCCATTTCCTCCTCCAGGGAATTTTCCCAACCCAGTAATGGAACCCATGTCTCTTGCATCCCCAGAATTGCAGGCAGATTCTTTACGATCTGAGCCACCGGGAAAGATTCATTGAGATTAAGGAAATTTCAAGAAAGACTGAAACTAAAAGGGACATTGGAAAGGCCCTTTGTAAATTTGGGTAGCTCACACAAGGCTTTCTCTCAGGGATTTTGGAGGCTTAAATACATTTTGTCTATGACTGTAATTTGTCTCCCATGAGGCAGCCATATTTATAGTCATATTACTGCACATGCTGCTTGCATTAGGGTCCTATTGCTTCTGTCACAAATGATCACAAACTTTATGGCTTGAAACAGCACAAGTTTGCTGTCTCATCATTTTGTATAGCAGAAGTCTGAATTTGCTTGAAAGGTCTCTCTGCTTCTAATTTCATAAGACTAAAACCAAGGCATTAGGCCCTGGGAAGAATCCTAGCTCATTTGATCTCCTGGTAGAATTAAGTGGTCTTCTGTTTGTTGTCAGACTGAGGTTTCTGCTTCCTTTCTATCAACTGGGGCCCACTCTTCACTTAGGGGCCTTCCTCTAGACCTCACAGAAGGTCGGCCATCCACTGCAGGACCAGAAATGGAGTGTGGAATCCTTCTCATGTTTGGCATCTCTCTGACTTCCCTTTCCCCCACATCTCTCTTCTGCCTCCTCTTCCACTGCATCTCTCTGACTCTAGCCAGAGAAAATTCCGTGCTATAAAAACTCATGTGATTAGGCTGGGTCCAACTAGGTGATCCATTATTTCTCTTTATTTTGCAGTCCTTAAACTTAGTTGTTGTTGTTCAGTCACCAAGTCATGTCCAACGCTGCGACCCATGGACTATAGCACTCCAGGCTTCCCTGTCCTTTGACATTTCCCAGAATTTGCTCAAACTCACACCCATTAAATCGGTGATTTTATCCAACCATCTCATCCTCTGTCATCCCCTTCTCCTGCCTTCAATCTTTCAAAGCACCAGGATCTTTTCCAATGAGTCAGCTCTTCGCATCAGGCAGCCAAAGTATTGGAGTTTCAGCTTCAGCATCAGCCCTTCCAATGAATATTCAGGGTTGATTTCCTTTAGGATTGACTGGTTCAACCATAGTTACCCAGGCAATTAGGGCATGGACATTGGTGGGAATGGGGGAAGGTATTATTCTGCCAGCCACAATGTCCCTACTTTATTATTTTGCTGGCCAGATTGTTCATTTTCTAACTTTCACTGTGGCATATGCTTGAGAAGCTCAGGGCTACTCTGTTTCTTAGGAGATACTAAAAATCAGAGGTTTGCTGAGAAAAATATATGATTGTGCTATACATGAGAGTTGGAAAGTCTTCAGGGATATTATCAGTGTGCTATAGCAGTCTCATGAAATACCTCTTTCTATTATGAGGTTTCTCCTATGAAGGCTAATACATACCGTTTGAGCTGTCAGAATTCAGTTCAGTTCCGTTCAGTTCAGTCACTCAGTCGTGTCCGACTCTCCGCGACCCCATGAATCACAGCACGCCAGGCCTCCCTGTCCATCACCAACTCCCGGAGTTCACTCAAACTCATGTCCACAGAGTCGGTGATGCCATCCAGCCATCTCATTCTCTGTCGTCCCCTTCTCCTCCCACCCCCAACCTTTCCCAGCATCAGAGTCTTTTCCAGTGAGTCAACTCGTCGCATGAGGTGGCCAAAGTCAGAATACCCATGTACATTTGTGCAGGATGTGCACTGCACAAATGCCCAGCAGAGGGGCTGGCATCCCGTCAATGCTTTATCTGCCAAGCTGTCCTGACAGTGCTACCTGGGTTCGCCGAGGCCCTGGAGCTTCCTCCCCCAGTAGTAGTGGGAGACATTCTGACACACTCTTCTTCTCCAGCTCTCTTTTCTCGCCCTTGGGGATGCCCAGCCCTTTTCCCTTTATTCTTGCTACTCACTTACTGCCTTCCTGATTTCACCATACAGTCCTAAAATATCTCAACTCCCAAAGTAGACCTTTTATTTTCATTGATTACATTTTATTTTAGCTTGACGTTTTCCTGATACCATCCAAGTAGACACTGTAACTTTATCAGTCGTATCTCTTCCCACCACATTGTAGGGTAAACTATTTCTGGGAAGAGAGTTCATTACTTCTGTGGGGATTCCTGTAAAGCTCAATCAAAGAGGGGGGCCTTTCCTGGTCAAAGTACCTTATCATTTTTCTCTCTAGACCTTTTTTCTATTATATGCTGCAGTTCAACTTAGTCTCAAAACCCTGCAGTGCTTTTAACTGTAATTTTAATTCTCTAGTGTTTATTCATATGAATGAGGCACTCATGGTTAAGTTTACCTTACATTAAGTACATGTTCGAACATGTCATGTTAAACACTCTGAATATAAATATTAATAATTCCTTTCTCAGTATTGATCACTTTTATCTATCTGATTTTAATGGGCTGTAAAAAATCTTCCTGTTCAATTTTTGTGAAATCTTTAAAGGTTAATTTTTTTTGAAAGCCTGGGGGAAAAAGAGTGACACAATTTTATTTAACAATTTTGAGATCTGAACTAACATAAAACTCAATAGCTTTCACTGTTCTCCACATCTCAGGGAATTATGTCCCGTACACTGCATGAGTCTGCATCAGCCTTTCTAACATGCACAGTGTCTCCATCACTGTTTCTTACTCAACTTACTTGTCACCTCGAGAGCTTCTGAAATTAAAAATGTTCTTCAAGATCTGGCTCTAATACCACTCCCTCCATGAAGCTTTCTTTACTCATTCAAACTAAGTGTGAGTTCTTATGCCTCTGGATTTCTTTAGCTTTTATAGTTTTGGTTCTTTCACTTCTATACTATAATCAGAGGACCTGGTACCATAAGTTTTTCTGAGCATATATGGTATCTTGGTTTCTCCAAACAATGGATTGAAATTCCTGCTGTGTTTTTTCATAACTATATGAAAGACTCAAGAGACTGTTTTATTGATATTAATGACAGACCTATAAGAGTATATGAATTTTGGTGGCAGATTTTAATCTGACTGCGTGGAAAATTGTCCCTAGTTCAGGTTACAAGTTCTTTAAGACTTAGTACTAAATATCTTTGATCAACTTATTATGTCATAGCCAGAAAAGCATCATACACCTGATGGTTGTACAATGAACACTTGCAAGGAAACAATAATATGAAGCATTTTATTCATTTTTTAGACAAAATTTCAGAAAGAAGTTGAGCTCCAACGATATATTGCCACCAACACAGCAATATTAAAATTCTGTGCTCTCTGTGTATATACAATTCACCAGGCACTGCTCTAGTACTTTTTTTTTTCCTTTTGAGGTTTTTAATTTATTTGTTCATTTTATATTAACCATTTTAAAAAATGTATTAATTTTAATATACATATATATTTATGTATGCAATATATACACACATATATTTTTATATACATATACATATATATTCCATGTTTATATACATCACATTTTTAAAAATTAATTAATTAATTTTAATTGGAGGCTAATTACTTTATAATATTATAGTGGTTTTTGCCATACATTGACATGAATCAGCCATGGGTGTACATGTGTTCCCCATCCTGAACCCCCCTCCCACCTCCCTCCCCATCCCATCCCTCAGGGTCATCCAAGTGCACCAGCCCTGAGCACCCTGTCTCATGCATCGAACCTGGACTGGCAATCTGTTTCACATATGGTAATATACATATACATCACATTTTCAAAAAATCTTTTTTGTACTGGGGTATAGCCAACTAACAAACAATGTGATAGTTTCAGGTGAACTGCAAAGGAACTTGGACTTACATATACATGTATCCCTTTTCCCCTAAACTCCCCTCCAGTCCAGGCTGCCACATAACATTGAGCAGAGTTCCATGTGCTATAAGGTAGATCCTTGTTGATTATTCATTTTATTTTTTTTAATTTTTTTGTTTTTTCAAAAACAATTTTATGAATCTTTACTTAAAAACAACCTTATCTTAAAATGGTGTAACTTTGGTTTTACGAGCAGCTAGCAAAGTACAGAAGCAAAAATGCATTACAGGAGCATTAAGTTCTACATTAGGTTCACAGCGTCTAATCTGAAATCACACCCATAATATCATTTTTCAGGATATCTGGGAAATAGTTATTTCCCAGGATGTCTGAACCATAGTTACTCTATTTTGACTTTTAATTGTAAAAAAAAAATTTTTTTTTTTAATAGCCAAAGCAGATTTTACCATTAATGATGTCAGTGTATTTTTAGGTATGAGAAGATGCAAGAATTGGAACTCATTAAACTTTTTTCTGAAAAGATCTAACTATCTGAAGGCCTGTTCTGCCAGTTTTCTTTTTTTTTTTTCAGAGCACAGAGTGCCTCATTCCTGATTTTCATCCTGAACTTCTTTCAGGGGGTGTTGAAGGTCAGCAGCTTGCAATGGTCATGATGTAATCTTTGTAGAGGCAGCTGGCAAGTACCAACTTCCAGTCAGCAGGGTCCCTTCATAGCCACATATCTGACCATGTGACACCATTTCATGGCCATTGTGTCCCACAGTGCTGGGAAGGCTCATTCCCAGGTCTAGGGAAGTGATGGACTCAGTGTGCTAAAATTGGACCAGGCCTTGCAAGTAGAAAAAGTCTCTGGACCGCTGTCTTACTAGCCTCCTGGTCCAGGAAAACATTTCCTCTTGTTGCTTTTTCCCATACCCAGAGTCACATTATTACAATTATTGATCTCACATGGAACTGTCAGTTCAGCATTATATCACAGGCTCAGTGAAACAAGTGACATAGAAAATAATATAGCCATGGCTAGCAGTTATTAGTAAAATAAGAATTATAAGTCAAGAACTTTCATTAGATAAAGCCTGGTATACCCCAAGTCACCTGACTTCATTCGTTAAATGATTATAGTCTGGTGTTAATCTCCTGGTTGTACATTATGGAGCATCCGACCGTTATCTGAAGATTGGTTACAGAGATAAGCCTTAGAAACTAACCTAGAGTGTCCTTTTTAATAACTTAATTAAATCTTTTAGCAGTATCATGTAACAAGGAACTGTCTCAGCAGTGAGTCTTAGTAAACACTAGACATTAACAAAACTAGAAACTTAATTTAACAATTTACAAAATTTAATATTCCGTGATTTTTCATTATGGAGGCCCTGTAGCCAGGGAGGCTTTAACCCATCAAATAAAAAATGAGGTTTGTCAGGGAGCTGGGAAAAGCCAAGCAGCCATCTTGGATTTCCCATAGCCCTGACTCTGATTTCCAGCTATTGTTTTTAATTTTCCAATTTAGAAGCAGACTGTTGCCATGGTTTAAGGACATTAGGATGGCACAAGTCTAACAGAGTTTTTGTATAAGCAGAATGAGCTTTTACATGTCTACAAACCCAACATCTATGGTTATATAAATAATCAGGTCAAGTTTATTGAGAACAGATCTATTTTTTAAACAAGTCTTAATTTGGTTATATTTGGTAAAAATGAGGGTGATTTTTAGGGAGAAAAGGATGTTTCAATAAATGTTAAATCCCAGTTTGTTAATGGTGGTCTACCAATGGAGATAGTAAGACTCATTTCTTGGATAGTTCCTTGCTGTTATGTGATATTAATGTAAAATTTAATTGAATTCTTAAAGAACACCCTAAGTTTGTTTCTGAAGCTTATCTCAGTGATCTATCTTTGGATGAAGATCAGATGCCTCGTGACCTGCAACCAGGACTAAAAAAAATTAAAAAAAGGACATAATTTAAAGGACTGTCTCCAACCTGGATGGAAGGACTTTTTTCAGAAGAAACTACACTACACCAGGATGAGAAGACGACGACATCAGAGGTAGACACCTTGCCCAAGATGCTGGACCTGATTCGTATGATCATTTCTAATGTTTTCTTGACTTCTTAGCCCTCTGCATATAAATCAAATGCTTTTCTACCATAGGCCTGATCCTATGCTAGTTTTAGAAAAATGTATTAATTTTTAACTGGAAGATAATTACTTTACAATATTGTGTTGGTTTCAGCCATGTATCAACATGAATCAGCCATGGGTACACATATATCCCCTCCCTCTTGAACTTCTCTACCAATCCCTACTCCATCTGACCCCTCTGGGTTGTCACAGAACACTGGGTTGAGGTCCCTGTGCTATAGAGCAAATTCCCACTGGCAATCTATTTTACACATGGTAATGCATATGTTTCAGTACTACTCTCTCCTATTCTCTCCCTCTGCCACTGTAACCCTAAGTCTGTTCCCCATGTCTGCATCTTTATTGCTGCCCTGCAAATAGGTTCACCAGTATCTTTTTTCTAGATTCCATATATATGTGTTAATGTACAATCACATTTGACCCTTACAACCATCCTGAGTGTGTTAGTTGCTCAGTCGTGTCCGACTCTTTGCAACCCTATGGGATGTAGCTCACCAGGTTCCTCTATCCATGGGATTTCCCAGGCAAGAATACTGGAGGGGGTTGCCATTTCCCTCTCCAGGGGATCTTCCTGACCCAGGGATTGAACCTGGGTCTCCTGCGTTGCAGGCAGACTCTTTACCATCTGAGCCACCAGGGAAGCCCACAGCCATCCTAGAATGTCAATATATTTGCTATCCTAACCTCAAGAAGAGAAAACCAAGACAGGAAAAAATAGGTAATTTGTCAGAGGTCACCCCACTAACAAGTGGTAGTGCTGGTAGGTGAAGCCAGAGCCTGTGCTCTGAATCACTATGCTATAAACTAAGTGGAAACACCTTTCCTTTTATTTATGGACTACCTTCAGTAGTCTGGAACCATGGGTACCCCAGTATTTAACAATGATTAGTCAGTGTTGAAAACTAAGTCTGAGTTTCTGGGAGTTTCACGTGCACAGATGATTCTATTAGTCAAATACTTTTGGAAAATGCCATACTTTAAAAACACTTTTTTCATAGACTCTGTGATAAACAGAGTACAATTTTAAAAGCTGATAGATGGCTTAATACAGCTGTTCTGTAACAGACTATTCTCATTTATTTCCTAAGAGATTATCAAAGCACATGCATTGATTTCTGTCCCAGTCAAGAACTACTGCATTAGATCTTGGGTGGGTCCTTAGTCAACAGATTCAAGTACAGCTTTAGAGTTCAGATTTATAACTGGTAGAATTCACCTCACTATAAGTCTATCTACACTCTACATTTTGTGAGCAGCTTTTATAGTAAAAGAGCTAATGTCATTTCCCATTATTATCTTGCTAATTCCAGCTATTTCAAAATTCAATTATTCTTTACATTTATTAATTAGTTCATTACAATATGGAGGTTTCTAATTATCTAATTAGGAGCTTACAATACTTCTGTATAGCTGAAATAATTTAGAAGGAAATAGCAAGAGTTGGTACTAACTAAAATAAAGCTAGTTCTTTATTTCTGTAACCTGTTTATTTTAGTGTTACACATTTGCTGTATGTCTAATTCCTATGTTGTATATGTTATAATGCAATTTTCAGCCTGCTGCTCTTTCTTTCAGATTTAGAAAAAGCAAGCAACAATAAGCATAAGAAAAAGTGGCATATTGCACGTATCTATCAATATATCTTAAGAACTGGTTTCTTCTAAAAGCACATAATACTTAGCATCAGAAATGCCACATTAAAGCAAAGCTGCAATTCTCTTGTCTTAAGGAAATGGAAAAGTTTATTAGCAAAGCAATTAAAACACAATTATTGTCTCACTTATATGTCCATTTTGCTCATACACTTGTGGTTGAATCACATTTATCTAGACAGTGAATACAGCTTTTTCAGGGTTTTTCCATTGCTTCACAAGGGATTTATGAGAATATTTTATCAGTAGTAATGGCAGGCCCATAAACATATATCCATATAGAAAGACTCTAACCTGTATTAGTAAGTGATTGATTTCAGAAATACTGATAAACTAATTTATGGAAAGAGGCTAATGTATTTTATTAAATGCAGCCTTTATAAATTTTATTTTTGCAAGAATATTTTACTGAGTAAACTTCCCAATTTTAGACACATTTCCTCATTTTTATTGCCTGTGGGTATCATTTTCTTTGACTAGAAGTTTAACAAAGGAATAGCAAATTTTTAAAAAATCTTTCAACATTGAGTATCTGCTCCCTTACAGATGTGGTGAGGGGTTGGGGGTGTGTGTATGCAAACACAGACAGAAGTGGCTTTGATCTTTCAGTGATTCCTACCAGAAGAGGGGCAAGAAACTTCAAAAGATCTACTGGCATTCAGTGGCTAGAAAGACTGGTAATTCAGGATTTATTGTTAAATCAAAAGTTTGCTTTAGGCTTGAGGGTAGCTTTTGTGTTACTGAGCACACTTGCCTAAAGAAAAAGTGTAAAGAAGCCTTCAAGTCAATCAAGAAACAAACAATAGAGCAGTTGAAAAGAACTGCTGGATATTATATATAAAGCCCATCATCTGACAGATTCTCTGCAAAAAGAGAGGCATTGTCTCAAGTGTGTCTCATGTCAAGAGGACTACAACAGAGAAAATCGCTTCAGCAAGACATGCAGAGGGCTTGATCTTTCACTCCTCTCAATCTCCCTCCTAAGCTTAGGTCAGTCAAAAAGAATTTATTGACCATCTATGAAGTGTCACAGGCTACAGTCCCATGGGGTCCTAAAGATTCGGACACGACTGAGCAACTAAACAACAGCAACAGTGAAGTATCAAATCATAATGGTGACAAGATACACACACCCTGAAAGTGTAAGTGAAAATCGGTCAGTCGTGTCTGACTCCTTGCAACCCCATGGATATATAGTCCACGGAATTCTCTAGGCCAGGAGACTGGAGTGGGTAGCCTTTCCCCTCTCCAGGGGATCTTCCCAAACCAAGGATCGAACCCAGGTCTCCTGCATTGCAAGTGGATTTTCTACCAGCTGACCCCCAAGGGAAGCCCACACACACTCTGACCTCAGGCGTTTCACATCCTGCCTTATGCTACAGCGGAGCATCCCTCCTTCTAGTGCTGTACTTAGTCGGTCAGCTGTGTCTGACTCTTTGCGACCCTATGGACCGTAACCCTCCAGGCTCCTCTGTCCATGGCATTCCCCAGGCAAGAATACTGGAGTGGGTTGCCATGCCTTCCACAGGGGATCTTCCCAATCCAGGGATTGAACCCAGTCTCCCGCACTGCAGGTGGATTCTTTACCATCTGAGCCACCAGGGAATCCCTCCCTTCTACTAGACTGTCAGCCATTTCAAGACAAGAAGAGTGCTTTTATTTTTTTAACCACCCCTCATGTGTTAGACAGAATCCTATACATAGCATGTGATAAACATTTAATTTGGTGTCAACTCAAACCACCCAATCACCCAACCTGGAAATTACAATTAACTAAATTTCTCATATCCCTTCACTTTCAGTCGACAAACTGGTCCTCTCAGTTTTGCTTTCTAATTAGCACTAAACCATCTCCCCCGCTTTAAGTTTGCTCTTCCATTTTCACTATTCCCATCAAATCACTTACTTTGGGTGAATTAGTGTCTATCCTCCAAGTCTTGTTTATCTCTAGTCTATCTCCTTCACTGTTGGACCAGTTCTTCATCTGAATAGCAACAATAATTTTTAATCCTGGTTAAAACTTTTAATAGGTCCCACAGACTTTGCAATAAAATCTCAACTCTTTTTAAACTATACAAGGTCTTCCTTTGCCTGTCCCTTAACTCTTTTGATTGAAATGTTTTAATTTTGTTGTTTATAGAATACACAAGAGAGTAAGCACTGTAAAATATTGCAAACAGGATGACTGCATCTTTAGAAACCAGTTCTCTTGCAGAAAAGTCCTTTTCTTCTCCTTCATAAAGACCAATAAATGAATGTGTAAGTAAAACCAACAAAATATGCAGAAGTTTTACTTATTCACTTTTTTCATTTGTTTCTGTGTCCATTTTCTTTGGCCTGACAATTGCATTAACATAATTCACAACAGTACACAAAAGTAAGCTAACTCAATGTCTTTGTGATTTAAGAAAAACAAGAACCTATTATTCTAGAGAAAAGAAAGCAATCTCTATGAGGAGTTGTACAGAGAAGGATGAATTTCTCTTCATTATTTAAGAGAACTTAGCTTCTTTGTTAAATAGTTTGACATAAGTTGATAGTTTTAAATGAACAGAAGATCCTTCCACTGCAGGTAACAGCGTTATTTATCAGAAATGTGCAAAGCGTATGACAAGAGAGCAGACAATGTGTTCACCTGGAACACTGAGTACGTAGAGGCGTGTACTTGAGGTCAGAAGAGTCTGAGGAACAAGACTACAGAGGACCTTTAATATCCAACTGGGCACTCGAAATACAAAACGTTGTCTAAGCACCATAAGAGGTTTCTGAACCGATGTTAAATAGAGTGTCTTAAAGAGATTGGAACGCTGGGCTGGAAGAAGCACAAGCTGGAATCAAGATTGCCAGGAGAAATATCAATAACCTCAGATATGCAGATGACACCATCCTTATGGCAGAAAGTGTAGAGAAACTCAAAGGCCTCTTGATGAAAGTGAAAGAGGAGAGTGAAAAGGTTGGCTTGAAGCTCAACATTCAGAAAATGAAGATCATGGCATCTGGTCCCATCACTTCATGGAAGATAGATGGGGACACAGTGGAAACCGTGTCAGACTTTATTTTTTTGGGCTCCAAAATCACTGCAGATGCTGATTGCAGCCATGAAATTAAAAGACGCTTACTCCTTGGAAGGAAAGTTATGACCAACCTAGATAGCATATTAAAAAGCAGAGACATTACTTTGCCAACAAAGGTCCGTCTAGTCAAGGCTATGGTTTTTCCCGTGGTCATGTATGGATGTGAGAGTTGGACTGTGAAGAAAGCTGATCGCCGAAGAATTGATGCTTTTGAACTGTGGTGCTGGAGAAGACTCTTGAGAGTCCCTTGTACTGCCAGGAGATCCAACCAGTCCATTCTAAGGGAGATCGATCCTGGGTGTTCATTGGAAGGATTGATGCTAAAGCTGAAACTCCGATACTTTGGCCACCTCATGCGACGAGTTGACTCACTGGAAAAGAGTCTGATGCTAGGAGGGATTGGGGGTGGGAGGAGATGGGGACAATAGAGAATGAGATGGCTGGATGGCATCACCGACTCAATGGACATGAGTTTGAGTGAATTCCGGGAGTTGGTGATGGACAGGGAGGCCTGGCGTGCTGTGATTCATGGGGTCGCAAAGAGTCAGACACAACTGAGCGACTGAACTAAACTGAACTGAAGAGATTACTGAATCCTGGATACGGGGAAGAATTGCCTGAAGTGGGTTGAACTAGTGGCAAAAAAACCAAAACCAAAACAAACCAAAAAACCCCACCAAAATAAGAAGGATATTGAACTACAAAAATAAAGGCTCTTTTTGACAGTCATTAAAATAGAATTGACTCCACCACTGTCTTTTGGGCAGGGTAGCTTAATGGAAATATGGACGGGGCAAATAATGACCAGGCCTGGAACCAGGAAAGATAGGAAGACAGCCATGGAGGCCAATTTCAGTGGTCTTTGCAATCCAATTGCTATCATTAAGTAGGATGTGATTTTAGTGGCTTCACTCCTCTAAGAGCTGTGTGCATCAGTGTGATCCAAGGTCTCATATCCTCCATCTTTCAGGTTCCATAGACTCATGTCTTCTCAACGAAACATTTACTTTTATTTGTAGTATAGTGGCTGTCACATTTATCTTTAATTCAAAGAATTATCATTTGTGATGCAGCTATTACTCACTTTCAGTGTGCTTAGATAAAGTCATTGCCAGTGGTTGAATGACTTGAATGTGGAGGTCAATAGTAAATTTCTAGCATCCTAACAATCATTCAGGAAATAACTAATTGGACTCACTGACTCGGATTCTGTAAATCTTTTCATCATTATCACTACATTATCATAGATGGCTTGACATAGTTTTATACCACCACATGGCTTATTTATTAGCTTTTTGACTACATAAAAGTCTCTGTGATTTGAGTTTCAAATTTATATAAAATTCAGTATAAGAAAAAATAAAGTCACAATTCATTTGAAAAAAATTATGTACACTGCATTTGTAAAACAATTTTAAAAGTGAAACAAGTTGAGGTAAACAAAGAAGTGAGAAACTCTATAGAACTTCTGGTCATGTTTAGGTTTCAATATACTCTCTTTTATAAAAACCTCTGAAAAATCTGACTAGAAAAGAGGATGTGGAGTTTTAACATTAAAGAATTCTAAATTCAAGGCAAGATGTGAAAAGCAATTTCTTTTTCACTGGAAAATATCAGTTGGCTTCCTGGGAAACAACCAGAAACAACTAACTATAAATCCGCTATCAAAGTTGGCAAAAATGGTTGTATTCTCAATATGTCATAATAAATATACAACTCAAAATCCTAATGTGTATGGCATCTATTAGAAATTCAATAAATGCATGTTAACTGAACAAATTAAAGTGTGGCTATAGCAAACAACAACAGAAAAAAAAACAGATCTCCAATTTGACCACTGCAACACACATATCTTCCACACCAATCTCTTCTATCAAGCTCTGCAAAGATATAAAATTATAATACTAACTTAATTGAAAATCATTAAAGAAGATTTAAAGAATACAAAGACATGTCATGTCCATGGATAGGAAAATTGAAATTCTTTCAGATATCAATTACTTTCAAATTTGTCTACTGATCTAATATAGTTGTAATCGAAGTATCAACTGGAGTCATAAACATAGCAATCTGATCCCAAAACTTCTATGGAATATATCTATGCAACACATCAGTTCAGTTCAGTTCAGTTCAGTCGCTCAGTCGTGTCCGACTCTCCGCGACCCCATGAATCACAGCACGCCAGGCCTCCCTGTCCATCACCAACTCCCGGAGTACACTCAAACTCATGTCCACAGAGTCGGTGATGCCATCCAGCCATCTCATTCTCCGTCGTCCCCTTCTCCTCCCGCCCCCAACCTTTCCCAGCATCAGAGTCTTTTCCAGTGAGTCAACTCGTCTCATGAGGTGGCCAAAGTATTGGAGTTTCAGCTTTAGCATCAGTCCCTCCAATGAACATCCAGGATTGATCTCCTTTAGAATGGACTGGTTGGACATGCAACACATATGTCTTATAATAAAGTGTCCAGAATATATAAAGACTTCCTATGAATAAATAAGGCAAATACAAATGACACAATAGAAAAAGTTGGCAAAGGACACAAATAGGTCTTTCAAATTAATGGAAACATGAGTGGCCCATAAACATGTGAAAAGCTGTTATTAACACGCACCCAATAGAGCAGAAAATATTTAATGTCTAAAACCAGACAATGTTGGTAAGAATGTGAAGTCATGTGAACAAAATCACAGAACTGATGGCGATAAAAATTGCTACACATAATATGTGGAAACAGTTTAGCAATGAGTAATCAGTTTAAGTTGTGCACACCCAGTGTGAAACAGATAGCTAGTGGAAAGCTGCTGTGTAGCACAGGGAGCTCCTCTCAGTGCTCTGTGATGACCTAGAGGGGTGGGTTGGGGGAGGGAGGAAGAATCAAGAGGGAGGGAATATATGTATACATAGAGCTGATTCACTTCATTGTATAGCAGAAACTAACACAGCATTGTAAAGCAATTATACTCCAATAAAAAACAAATTTTTTAAACAACTAACTTGTGTGCACCCACAGTCCTGAAATTCTACTCCTGCCTATACACTGTAGAAAAACCATTGCATATGGACAACCAGAAGACATGAATAAAAAACACAGTGAAAACAAACATAGTAAAAGGACCCAGATAACCAACACCAATGAAATCCATGTTCTCCAGTAAGAAGTTTAGAAAGCAGGAAGCATGTTCAGTTTCTTCCCACTGGAGAGGATAACCTCCATGAAGTTTAAAGTCAGCTGTTGTTGTTTAGTTGCTAAGTCGTGTCTGACTCCTTTGCAACCCCATCAGAGGAGCCTGGTAGGCTTACAGTCCATGGGTTTTCAAAGAGGTGGACATGACTGACTGACTGCACACATACATACACACAAAAGCATAGAAAATGAAGAAAATAAACATTCACATTATGATTATGGGCCTCTATGCTCGTTTCTCTTAGTTCGACCTTAATGGGAAAAATTTCAAGTACTGAGTACCATAGAGCACATGCATTCTTGGGTTTTACTTTCATCACTGGAAATGGGAAGAAATGAAAGGCAAGGTGCTTCTTATGTTGCAAAGCCCTTCCTAGGAAGTGAGAACAAAACAAATCTGAAGGAACTCTTTACACCGCCTATTCAAACCAAAACTCAATAATTCTCTTATTGAACATTACAGAGAAGCATAGTTAAATTTTGCTTTATTCTATCTGCAGAATTCAAATTTATTCATGTTTTTCTTATTTTTTACTGTGTTTTCTAAGAAAAAACAATTTTTACAAATAACAAAGTTTCACTAGATATTGTCCTTGTGAAATGGGTTTTCAGTAGAATAAAACTCATTATGTCCTAAATCTTTTTTATATATGGCTAAGTGGACTTCTTAAGGTGAAACCTATAACTTTTAACTGATTCTCATAAAGATTATGATTCATAAAAGGTTAAAACCACAGTTGTATAGTGGAAGAACTGTAAGAAATTCATCTAACAAATGGAAAATGGTAAAGAAATTTAAAGAAAATCTTCAGATTAGAAAATCATATCAACAAAATTTCTGCTCACTACCATATACATATTTAAAGAATTATTTGATACAACTTTCAATTTATGAGACATCTCCAGAAATGCCTCAGTCACAAATAAGAGTACACAGCATAGCTTAATGTGCTTTTTAATAATACACACAGCATTTCTATTGCTAAATCTTCCTTTTATTTAAAAATACCCAGAACACTTTCCAGTATTTAAAATCTGCACATTTAGTATTTCATGAAGAAGTGACAGTATTGAAAGTGTTTTAAGTGTTTCAGAGTTCTGACTTTCATCATTAATCCTCATTATCAGGCTATCCAAAAGATACACTGACAATATCTATCAAGAACTCTGGCTAACTCGCCTTAAACTTTGCTGTTGTACCACCGAGTTTTACATTTTTTCCAGCAGTGCTTTTACTAAAATCATATTCAATTTTTGACAGTGAACTTACTTTAACTCTGTAGATTGTCCTTGGATATCTCATTAACATCAATTAAAATTTAAAATCCTTTTTGTTAAAACAGACTTTTGTATATCCTGATGGCGTCTTATATGAATTTCATAAGGAAACACTGGTAACAATCACCAGATTCTGCAACTTTGTTCCTCATTATTCCCATGATGGATTTCTGAATTTTCATTCATTTATCAGAATCAGTTGTGAACTCATAAAGTGTGCCCTTTCATTTAGCTTAATCTATGATATACAATATCATGAAAAAATTCATAAATGCATAATCATAGAATAAATTTATCATGACCACTATACTATGAATATATATATTCAATTATAAATTTCATATATGTTCTATATCCTTCCACCTATTTTTATTAAGCTGATAATTTGTTATTAATCTTATGTACAGAACCATATGTATTGCCATTTGGTAGAATATCAGTCAGGTAGAAGTGACACTATTAAAATAACATGATCAATTGCACATACCAAAGGCCATCACTTAACATTTTTTGATATTCATTGATATGATATTTTCCACACTGAATTTTAAGTCAAAATTTCTTGTCAACATTCAAAAAAAAATTATAATTTTAAAACTATAGCTGAACTGATTTTTATTGTGCCATTTATATTGTGTCATACTTTTCAAAGCTCTGTTATTTTTAAGACAGTGGCAAATAAAAGATTCCACCTTCCGGGAATCTGGGAAATTATAAACTATACCACCATCCTCATTATCTCTAATTATCACGGTTTGACTTTGACCCCCAGGGATAAATAATGTTACTTTCTGCTCTCTATAAAATGTTAACACTAGCTAAGAATATAGAAAAGATTAAACTTCACTAATTGTATTTTAACTAATTGAGCTTCTATATGATGGCCAATATATTATTCTGTAACTGATTCAGATATTGGGCTTCCCTGGTAGCTCAGCTGGTAAAGAATTCACCTGCAATACAGGAGACCCCAGTTTGATTCCTGGGTTGGGAAGATCCGCTGGAGAAGGGATAGGCTAGCCACTCCAGTATTCTTGGGCTTCCCTGGTGGCTCAGCTGGTAAAGAATCTACCTGCAATGCAGTTAAAAATAAAGATCTTTTATTTTTAGTTTCATGTCCTATGCTTCTCATTTAAAATGGAAAAAATTTCTTATCTCTAGTCAAAGCTCAAAAGGAAAAGGCATATGTCAAATATTTTAGCATGACATGTATATGAGGAAAGATTCTAAAATAGATTGAGCACCTGCAGTGGGCAGTCGCACTAGCAGTCACACTGGAGCACATTTGACCCTATGAAGTCCATAATCTAGTTGCTCTGCTGATCTGGACCAACTATGTTACAAAGTTATCACAGAATAGATGCATATATTAAATTATTCCAAGAAGTATCTGAAATTACAGAATATAGGGGAAGCCCAGGAATTAAACTAGACCAAGATTATCTAGATGGTTGAATGGGGAAAGCTTGGGTCCCAAATAAATTAAAATGATGACATTAGCAATAGTTTCGGGGAAATTTCTAAAATGGTTTTATAAAGTGTACAGAGTGGGTAACTTTTGACCATTTAGGAAAAGTATTCATAAATACATCATTTTTTAAATAGTTGCCAATTTGTAACATACTATTTCTATTGCATTCTTCCTGAGGGATGTTCAGTTTGATCACTGTAGAACTTGGAGGTAGTGATTGCTTTTCCTGGAGTGCTTTGCCAGATGGTCATTACTATGTATTTAGCTGAGCTTGATTTTAATTTCACTTAAAGGCTAACAAACCTCCAGTGATTTTTTTTTGTTTTACCATTTTAGAGCCAGCTACCTGCACTCCTCCAAATATCACTGCACTATTTCAATTGTTTGAGTCAATTTTTTCCCATCTGTGTGTTCTTATCTTCTAGATTAACCCAACTAGAATGTTTCTTTCCCCATTGTTTTTAAGCTTCATTCAAGAAAAAGAACATTTTTCTTACATATACCCTCAACATATAAGTCAAAAGGGACAGTTTTAAAGGAAGAGAAATTTACTCTTCAAATGAAGAGAAACTGAGATTGCAGAATATGATGAGGAGCAAAAGACAGAGAGAAAACACACCAAAAAGGAAGTTTCGGAATATTTGAAATAGAAAAATCACCACAGTTTCCCAATCCAACCTATAATTCACTGCACTTTGAGATAAGTGAAGTGAAGGGAACTCACTCAGTCGTGTCTGACCCAGTGGACTGCAGCCCACCAGACTTCTCCATTCATGGGATTCTCCAGGCAAGAATACTGGAGTGGGTTACCATTTCCTTCTCCAGGGGATCTTCCTGACCCAGGGATTGAACCCGGGTCTCCCGCATGGGAGGCAGACGCTTTAACCTCTGAGCCACCAGGGATGAGGGCACTTTGAGATAAAGCAATCCCCTTTGTCCTCTTTGTCTACTTTATCAATGGCTTGGACCTGAGCATCCCTCTCCTTTAATCCAAGAAGTGCACATTATCACATTAATTGCCGGCAGGAGAGTTTGAAGAGAGTAGGTCCAGATGCTACCTTTTCTGTTTACTCACGGAGAATACAAGTGACACAGAGTCCTAAAATCTTACAGATGTCAAGGGCATGCAATATAAGGATAGAATATGAGAGTTTCTAAGGAAGGCAGGCAGAAGGAAGTGGGGCTGAACACTTTCTGTCAATTCCATCCCTAATGACTCCATTCCTGGTTATTGAAGTCTTGGAATAATCACCTTTTCCAAAAAAGTCACCAGAGAGAGATTAAAAACTAATTCTAACAAACATTTTAACAAAATAGCAGGAGGAAAACAAGGGAAAAAGGGGATTTACAATATTTCACTTGAAATTAAGAAAAAAGCTGCTACTTGGAAATCTTTACAATGTTGCTTTCATCTTTTAACTCAGAGTCAGTAAGCTAATTACAATTACTTTGTATTTATCATATGAATTAAGCCATACAAAATAGTAGACTCACGTTACCCATTCATTCTAGCATTCAGAAAAGAGATATCTTCTTTAGGTTTTAATTAATGCAAGAAAGACAATCTAGGGAGATACTAAACAGTTTCTGAGATAAATACTAAGTTTCGTTATTCCACTGGTAATCTGAAAAATATTTTCCTGACAGTTTAATTTTAGAGCAAATATATATTAATGTGATTAACAGACCAGCAACATCAGATGCACCTTCTAGGAGTTTAACAAAAAAAACAGGTTCTTAGGCCCCTCCCAGATCTACAGCATCTAAATTGGCATTTTAACAAGATCAGATCCCAGGATGATTCATATATATATCCAAGTCCAGAAGAACTGCTCTGTTTACAAGAAATGATTTATGAGCAGTCCAAGTATAGCATTTGTCCTTCACGAAAACTTTAAGAAGAGTTACCAGTGTTAAAATATTCAGTTCAATAAACCCACAATACACTTCAAATATTAAGTGAATGGGTTCAGAATGTAAATCAACACATCAAATAATGCAAATCATTTTATTTTATGTCTTCCGTTATTCTGACTCTCACAGAAGAATTGAGTTACTATAATTGAAGACTTGAGAATTGGCCAGTGAGGAGTGCTCTCAAAGTATGTTAGGTTTCAAAGTGAACCTAGATGGCTCTACTAGTTTCTGACAGCTTGTGCATTTGGATATGGCTAAGTTGGTGATGGACAGGGAGGCCTGGCGTGCTGTGATTCATGGGGTCGCAAAGAGTCGGACACGACTGAGCAACTGAACTGAACTGAAGTCCTCCCAAGCTTCTCTGTGCCTTGGTATTTCCACTCTGAAGTGCAACAGTGCAGTATTATCACAGGCCTTAAATACCCGTGTGAAATTGACCTAGATTGTCACTACAGGTGTTTCCAGGAAGGGGGAAGGGAAGGAGAGGACAATAGATCAACCTTTCAAATGAAGAGTCATTCTAGAATTTTTCTAAAGAAAACAAAGTTGCATGACACTACAGTGACATACAAAGTGAGGAAATATATGTCCTATTCTCAAAGTAGTTAAGCTCATTGTTTAATCTACATCAGTATGTAGATCAATCATCAATACATCAATATCTACATCAATCTACTATCAATATCAATATGTTAAATTCTTCCTTTAGTTTTATATCACTCACCCCTTTATACTGTGTTGTACTTAGGGTATATTTGCATACTTATAATTTACAGGTCATAAGAGAGAGCTGTCTCTGAATAGACTGTAATTTTATCTCAATGACAGTACCCAAATGTTTAAAAAAAAATGATACTGCAACCAATTTGATGTTTAGCTGATAACAAGTTGGTCAAAGAGTACAAACTTCCAGTTTTAAGATAAGTTCTGGAAATCGAATGTACAGCATGGTGTTTACAGTTAATAATATTCTAGCATATACTTGAAGTAGCTCAGAAAGTAGGTCTTAAAATGTTCTCACAAGAACAAAATGGTATTTAGGGGATGGGATAGAGGTGTGAGCTAAAGCTTGGTGGCCATCATTTTGCAACATGTATATACCAAATCAACATGCTGCACACCTCAAACTTTCACAGTGTCATGTATCAGTCATGTATCAATTATATCTCAAGAGAGCTGGGAGAAAGTATTTTAAAACTGAAACTCAGTTTCTAATTATCTCACAGTTGAAACTGCCTCCCAAATCCCACCAAGACTCTTCAATACCTCCCTTGTTGACCAAGAGTCTGAACCTGCCAGAGGTTTGGCAATGGTGGCTGTAGGGGAACCGAGAGCCAAGAACAATGCCCTGATTTTCACCACGTTGGATTCACCTGATCTTACTTATAGTTCACAGCTGCTGTCTATGGGGTCGCACAGAGTTGGACACAACTGAAGTGACTTAGCAGCAGCAGCAGCATGGATCACTGGTTATCAGCTTTCCAATACAAAACAATACACAAAAAAAGTACTTTATAATTAGACTATTTAAATAAAGGAGACTGATAATAAAGAAATTATATTTCCACAAGCTATTATCTTGACATTCAAAGTTTTTGTTTATATTGCACAGTTACAGACTGAATATCTTCTCCCAAAATTCCTATACTGAAGACCTAACCCAGATGTGATGGCATTTGGAGACAGAGCCTCTGGGAGCTAATTAGGTTTAGGAAAGGTCATGAGGGTAGGGCCCTAATCCTATCTGATTCCATCAACTGGTATCCATATAAAAGGATATCTGAATTCCAGTTCCAGTTACAACTCTTCTACTTAAAATGTCAAACATGATAAACTAAGGAGAGTCCACCAAGTGCCTCATACATTCTATTTGTACTCTAAATGTCAATGGCTTTGGATAATAATTAAAAGTCATTTAAACTCATAAGGCATCATTATTTCAAATGGAAAATGTATTTGCTATAGTAATGCATATCCCCTTTCTGTCGTATGCAATGTTCAGTTCAGTTCAGTTGTTCAGTCATGTCTGACTCTTTGCAATCCCATGAATCACAGCACGCCAGGCCTCCCTGTCCATCACCAACTCCCGGAGTTCACTCAAACTCATGTCCACAGAGTCGGTGATGCCATCCAGCCACCTCATTCTCTGTCGTCCCCTTCTCCTCCCACCCCCAATCCCTCCCAGCATCAGACTCTTTTCCAGTGAGTCAACTCGTCACATGAGGTGGCCAAAGTATTGGAGTTTCAGCTTTAGCATCAGTCCTTCCAGTGAACACCCAGGATTGATCTCCTTTTAGGACCAATAAAAATAGACTTGAAAATACCAAATGATATTATTAAAGGTGATGCAGGTCTCCTTATTAAAATACGGTTTATCATCATCTGAACGTTGTCATCAATGTATAGAATCTAGAAGGCAAATCATCAACGCTTCCTGTACTTTATTTCCCATATCAGGCATCAGAGTATATTAAGGCAATGGCAAGCTGAGAGGCGACGGTAAAGGAAGGTAATATTATGTTAGGTAACCAGACTGAAAAGTCATAATGTGAAATAAGGGTAAGCAGGTATTCGACTTTCCTGAATATTAGCAGGCTATGCTGTGCTTTGCTCTGCTCAGTCCCTAAGTCCTGTCTGACTCTTTGTGACCCCATGGACTGTAGCTTACCAGGCTCCTCTGTTCATGGGATTTCCCAGGCAAGAATACTGGAGTGGGTTGCCATTTCCTTCTCTAGGGGGTCTTCCTGACCCAGGGATTGACTTCATGCCTCTTGTATTGGCAGGCGGGTTCTTGTCCCACTGAGCCACCAGGGAAGCCCCCAAAATTAGCACAGAAAACCCCAAACTTGGCTGACCAAATAACTTTTAGAAAAAAAAGAACAACATAAACAGTATTTTGAGAAATACAATACGAACACCAGTGCTCAAGGTTTGCTTTTAAATTCTGAATTGAAATGAATGTCCTCAACTGCATCAAAGACATTGTCTCCAGAAAGCTTTACCTCTTTTGGCAACAACAGCCTCATCTCTAAAAGTATACCTGCAGTTAGGCTGCGAGTGCCTCGGAGGCAGGCTTAGCATCTCAGCTATCATTCTGTCTGATTTAATGCAGAGTAGACATCAGCAGGGTAAACATAACTGTGCTGAATGAGCCAACCGACTGTATATCATTATTTGAAATACGCTGTCCCATTGTTTGTCATAAACCATTAAAATATCCCAATAATTGCTTGTGCATCCAAAGCCTATCTCGAGACTTCCAAGGAGAGGCAGAAAACCCAGTGTCTGCTCATATATTAGGATCACTGCTAGGAACGTTCATTTCAATTCACTAAAGATTTGTGAGGTTCCTGCTCTGTCTTTTCAGCATACTAGATGCTATCAGAAAATAAAAGAAGTAAATGGCATGATTCTTGCCCTTAAGAGGAACTTGCCCATTTCTATCCCCACATTTATGTGCCATTAAAATTATTTGCCAAAGAAACATATCCCTCAATCTTCCATAGTAAGCCACTGCAGCATTTTTATTAGGTAACCCAAGTCATAAAAAGGGCAATTCTCATAAATGTTAGGCTTGAACAAACAAGGGACTGTAAAGGATCTAGCAGAGTCATAGTGTTCGGAAAGCAAAGCAAGGAAGAAAGCAAGAAGTAGCACTGAAGCTCAAATAGCAGCCGAGAGTGAAATCACCTTATAGGAGATTGCCATGGAAGAAAAACTCTGCTTGGCAAAAAGTCATCTCCGTCTCACGGGTAGTGGGCAACTTGTTTCTTTCTTTCCAGTCTTCTAATGCAGATTTAGAAGATACCAGATGAAGAAGATCGAGGGCAGGAGAAGGGGGTGACAGAGGATGAGATGGTTGGATGGCATCCCCAACTCAATGGAGAGATAGCCAACTCCAGAGATAGTGAAGGACAGGGAAGCCTGGTTTGCAGCAGTCCATGGGATCGCAAAGAGTTGGACAAGACTTAGTGACTGAACAACAAGATGTAAAAGAGAATGGGACAGGAACCATGAAGAAATGAAGTGCTACCTGATTAGCCAGGAATTTAGACAATAAAAAGAATAAGAAGAAATAATTTGGTTAAGCCAAGACATCTCTCGATTCTAATTTTGCTGAATAGTTTGACTAAAGGGAGAGGGCTTTCATCTAAATTAATGGCTAGCATTTACATATTAATGGAACTTTTTAGAAGGTATAGTAACCAAAATATTCAGCTATTTCCTTAGGGAAGGGACTCAACTCATTTCAAAACACAAAAGCAGGTAAAATTAAGAACCCATTCTCCTAAGACCAAACAAAGTAAACCTATTGGAAAAATCAGTTCAATAACAAATCAATAACTATTTTTAGATGAGAGATTCTTGACATCTTAGATTATTTCACCTTCACTGAGGGAAAAAAATTAGACATGTTACCAAATAATAATGATAATTTTAAAACTCAGGTGGTTTAAACATCTTCAATTAAAACTCAACTACGTCCCAAGTGGTGACTGGCTGCCATGCTTTTGTTTCCAAAATGGTTTTCTTTTTTTATAAGTCTTTTTTGAATGTTACAATATTGCCTCTGTCTTATGTTTTGTTTTTTTTTAATCTCAAGACATGTGGGATCTTAGCTCCCCAACCAAGGATCAAACCCACACACTCTGCATTACAAGGTGAAGTCTTAACCACTGGACCACCCCAAAACTATGTTCTAAAATCCAAGACAGGTGGACTGCTGATAAATTTGCCTGCTTTGTGCTAAGCTACTGGGGATCTATAGTTGCTAATCTGCCACCTTGCTTGCTTTATTTTTAGGCATGACCGTGACAAGGAACATATTGATATAGTTTCAGGTTTACTTAATTGAAGAAACATAAAAGATGCTAAGTATATTAATCTGAGAGTTAAGTTTTTCTCTTGCACATTGATAAATGGCTGTCTCCTGTTAATGAGTAATTTTCATAGGATGAAATAACAATAATAACATGGCAAAAACTATGTTTCTATAGGAAGCCAAGTATTTTGAAAACTGGTTGTTATAAATCCTCTTTGTGTTTTTCACACAGAAGGTAAGAAGGAAAAAGAAGGAATAGAGTTACCCCTTTCCTACTGCTGCTGCTGCTGCTGCTAAGTCACTTCAGTCTTGTCTGACTCTGTGTGACCCCACAGACGGAAGCCCACCAGGCTCCCCCATCCCTGGGATTCTCCAGGCAAGAACACTGGAGTGGGTTGCCATTTCCTTCTCCAATGTTCTGAAGTGAAAAGTGAAAGTGAAGTTGCTCAGTCGTGTCCGACCCTTAGCGACCCCATGGACTGCAGCCTACCAGGCTCCTCCATCCATGGGATTTTCTAGGCAAGAGTACTGGAGTGGCTTGCCATTGCCTTCTCCTACTAATTGTGCTAAAAATGCAGGCAGAAGTCTAATAATCCTTCCCAGTTTTCTCAGTGAGTCAGATGCAAGCTCACAGAGACTGAAGTAAACAGAAAAGAGATCAACACATAAGATAGCTTATTTACAGCAAAGTGAATATGTTTTTAATATTGATAAATAAAAATCTGAATTCCTGTTGGTAGTTTCCACTGGGCCAAAACATCCTCCCTCTTGAAATTTTAATGCCAATTCAAATATTTGCCAGAAGAAAGAGAAAAATGAAGCCTACTTGGATTGATATGAAACCTTGGGGTCATAGATTCGTTATTTATGAAGGCATAAGTCCTGGAAAGCAGTTAATATTTGTCTCTTCTTCTGCAGGTAAGAGAACTGAAAGGCAGATGACTCTTAAGCTCTAGGAATGAGGAAGCCTGGAGAGGAGAGGGAGGCCCTTAGGTTGGACCGCTCACTGGGTACTGCGTGGGCGCTCTTAGTCATCCACTCCCCTTGACCTTCCTTACTGTCATCATTTCCTGAATGTTTGAAACTAATAGAGCCCAATCTCAAATAATTCTAGATTTTCTGGCCTCAAACCAAACCTGGAAGAGAGTTAGGAGAGGGAACCGTCTAATGAGCCCGGAGATGAGTGAGTCATAAAAGGACACAGAGGAAAGTGTGGGCAAAATTTTCCACTTTTCTAGTGCCTCTTCTTTTTCTCATCATTCTGAAAGCAGTGGTGGTTTACTGCTTAATAGGCTGTGGAACTCCGTACGCATCACAGAAAAGTATTACATAGGTATTTCTAGTTGGGCGTCTGTCTCTGCAGATGAGGTCAGCAGTTATCACTGGAAAAGTCAGAGAGTGAGAGGTGGCAAATACAAGACTTTAAGAGCATAAGGCTTTGTTACTGAGGATTCTGCAAAGTTTCCTTGGAAAGGTCGTGAGCACAGTGGTCTGTGACCAGGTTATGAGGAAACAGTGCACATAATTAGAAAAAATTACAACTGCTACCTTCTGCTTACAAACTCAGAATCCAGTTACTGGGCAGCTGTTACAGATGTTTCTTTTTGAAATACTGATGCAATTTAAATGAAATCTCTAACTTCTAAGAGTCCCAAACTGGGAGAACTGTCCCACTAATCTCATGAGATGACAGAGTCTGTCACTAACCCAGTGTTTCTGTTTATGTTCATTTCCCTGCAGTGTGCTTGTAAAGGAAGCAGGATTGGCTCTGTAATAACTCGGGAGGAACAAATTGTGCCTACCCTAAGTCAAGGCAGTTAATGTCCTGGCTAGAAAAGTGACAAGATGGGTGACACTCTATTAATTATTTTCATAGTACTCAACACCATAGCACATACGCTCGTTAGCCTAATGACCACCACAGCTTGGAGAATATGTGGGTGGTTGACAATATAGCAAGGCTGTATACTTCCTGCCATGAAACCACACAGGAAATGGAGGCAGAGAAAGGAAAAGGCAAATAAAAACAAGACACTTCTATCATGGTCTGTGGTGGAAGGAGTTAAAAAGGACAGGCGCACACTGGAAAATTCTTAATATCATTACTGGCCACTGCGAATCCAAAGATATCTTCTGAAAGATTACACTTCATATTCAGACAGAAATAATGTTACTTTTGAAGTAACATTAGGAAATGGTTGCTGTTCTTACCTTATTTCCTCATGCTGGTTTCAGAATGTGTACATGATCAATATGAAGATTCCACCCATCCCAGATACCAACATTCAGAAGAGAAGGTAACTTTCAGATTCCGAAGACAACCAAAGGACAAGGTGAAAATTCCCGAATTCAAACTGTGGAATGAGAGAGATACATTCAGCTTTCTATATATTAATCATTACTTTAAGTTCTATTAACTTCAGAAATTACAGAGTGAGGGTCATGATTATTTTAATTTCCATTTCTCTTCTCACCAAGAAACTCTTAAAAAAAACTTACAAATATCACACTATTCTAGGACCCAAAATATACCAAGTTCATTTATTCCACAATAATATTGTTTCCCAAAGCATTTTCCATGGAACACTGCACCTTTTCAGTACACAAGATAAAAATAATTCATCTTAAAATAACTTAAGAAGTGCTTGAACCTATGTAAAGATACACAATGACCATGAGAATATTAAAAATTCTGAGAAGTCCTGCAGTTTTAAAAAAAGTTTTCAACAGACAAAAAAAAAAAATCACAGGAAAAGATAACTACAAATCAGTTCATTATCTCATAAATATTAATGCAAAAATTCTCAGCAATATATAACAAAGATAATGCACCATGATAAAGTGGGATTTATCCCAGGAATGCAAGGTATATTTAACATTTGAAAATCAATTAATGTACTCATATAATTTGTTTACATAAAACATGCAAACTGGATAAATTTATAGAGACAGAATGTAATTAGTGGTTTCCTAGGGCTGAAAAAGAATGGGAAGAAGATCGGGTGCAAGACAAGTGACTACAGAAAGGGATTTCTATTTGGGGTGGTGAAAACATTCTAAATTGATTGTGGTGATGGTTGTAAAACTCTGGTTAATATACTAAAAGCCATTCAACTGTGCACATTAAATGAATGAGTTGTTTCTTATGTGAATTACATCTCAACAAAGGAGTTACCAAAAATATATATTTTCACACTTTTTTTACATAATCTTATTAACATCCCTTACATTCCTTTGTCTTAAAAAGTTCTACTTGTTTATTAATAATAAGCCAAAATGTCACCACCACTTTAATGCCTTCTATGATGTCCTATTATAAAAGGCAAATACCTTTGATACATTTTGACCATGACCCACATATGAACTGATGGATGCTTAATCTTAGTACATACAGCTCATGGTATTATTTTCTATTGTATTTTATTCTGGTCTAGTCCAGTCCACTTAATTTTTAAATGTTTTTTATGACTCATTACATTAATTTCATAACCCCTAGTAAGTGTAATTTGAAAAATACTATTCAAGATAAGTACATTGGTCCCATATCGTACATTTTAAGATGAATATCCCTTTATGTGTCAGTTTGCAATAGTGAATATTCTTATCTTAAATTAGTGTAATAGTATACTGCAGTCATTGTCTATATTTTTTCATTCATCTCTTTTTTAATTTTGGAGTTCTATTATTCTTTACTGAGAATCCTAAAATTGAACTGCACAGGGACATAACATTTTATGTCGGAGAAATATTACTATTAGGAGAAAAGATTCAACCACTTATTTTAAAATGGTACTTAATTACAAGCATCATGCTGCATTACCAAGACAATCGTTCTCCTTTCCAACATGCTCTATGAAGTGATGTTTCACTGCTTTATCTACTATTCCTATGATGGTTTCTGAGCTGTAACTCAGTCTTTGTTAAGTGTTATATGATCTAAACAAGTCCCATAGTGTCTTGTTCCATGCTTTCATTTTCTTTTAAATGTGGACAGACTGGAAACATAGGGAAGGTAATCTCACCCTCAGGTGAGATCTGAGACAAATGGCTCTCACTGCAGAGGTGGCACTAGTGGTAAAGAACCCGCCTGCAAATGCAGGAGACATAAGAGACACAGGTTTGATCCCTGGGTAGGGAAGATGCCCTGGAGGAGGGCATGGCAACCACTCCAGTATTCTTGCCTGGAGAATCCCTTAGACAGAGGACGCTGGTGGGCTACAGTCCATGGGGTTGCACAGAGTATTAAGCAACTTAGCAAGTAAATCATCATCACCATATCTGCAGTCCGAGGATTCTACCAGGCATGAATGGTGCAAGACTGCAGTATTTTCTATTGAAAAACATCCATGTGTAAGTGGATCCTCACAGTTCAAATTGTGCTGTTCAAGGGTCAACTGTAGCTGTACATAAGAAACAGCTGGAATTTAGGCAAAAAAATTTTTAATTCAATGCAACTGTGAATCCCATACATATAACATAGTATGGTAACATAGTAACAAGAAAGAGAGTTTTAAAATTCTGAATACCACGGACATCTATATTCAAATGAAATGACATGAGTCAGGAAAGTGTCTCTGGCCCCTTTGCTCCCTTGTACTCAGTTCATCCTCAACACTTGTGTAGGGAGAGGTGTTGGCATGATAAATGTACCAGACTATTGCTGTGAAAGGCAATTGGTCTTAAAAAGTAGACCTTCCACTCTAAAGAATGTGACCACTTCTAACCTGCAGGATTGAATGAAAGGTCAGACCAAGCTGCAGGGAAGAGAGGGAAACCACAAAGTAGGAGAAAATTCAAGTTGAGAAGATTGCTAAATGGACAAGAAGGTCATCTGAAAGATGAAAAACGAATATATGCACTTTCCTCAGGACTTGGAATATATTCCTGGTTGGCAGAAGTAATAGCACCCCAGTGGTGAAAGACTGAATCTGTGATCCTTTCCAACTGATATTAAAATTAAGGCTAGAGTTCCCTAAAAGACACAACCAAAGGTTAAATGGAAACAGTGTGGATAACCTAGTTTGAGATTCCCAGAATATGGCTGGCCACCCACCCTCCCATATCTTGATGATTTCTGCCTTTTGAGGATAAAACAAGAAACTTCTGTGTCAAAAGAACTTTATTTAAAAAAAAAAAAAAAAGAACTGTTGACACTGAATACCATGATTCACCTGGGATGAGCAATGTGGCTTTCACAGGATTTGGAGTATGGTATCCCTAGCACAGCATGGTCTATCTTCCTATGGTGCTTGAACACAGTGAACTGGCGTCTGAGGGTTTCCATTGACTTCACACACTTTTGCTTCACATCCACTATCAGCCAAGTAGGTGCCGTAAGCAATACAGACAAGAATACAACCCCTCCTATGTTCTCAAAGCCTTTACAACACAGAGACAAATATATCTAACCCAGGGGGAAAGGGTGACATCATGGAATAGTAAATAAAATACTGTGAAAGCAGACAGGAAGAAGGAATGAAATCTGCATGCTTAAAATAAGTTTGAATGGCATTTATTCATTTGTACATATTAAGCACTAAAAAGAGGAAAGGCAAGAAAACACATGCACACACATACACACACAAAGAAAACTAGCCGGCCAACAGAACGTGTGGTTGGCTTGTTCATCAATTGTCCAGGAACTGCTAATGAGCATCTTGCCAAGTTCAGCAGCAGTTTATAAGATCGCTTTGGTGCTAACTTCAACTTAAAGAAAGTGTAAATTGCTTCTCACCAAGATGCTGGTGAGCGTGACCTTGAAAAACGAAATCAGCCTATTTTTCACTTACTCCTAGATGAAACAAGATATGAAGACTATAAATGTACAAACAGAATCTAGTGTAGCCAAATAAGTGAAAGGACACATGGACAAATAAACGGCGCCTGCAAATGGAGACCGTCCATGGGAGGTGGTTCCAATCATGCAAGAGCCCTGATCTGAATCACTCAATACGAGTGATGGCTCCCAGGACCACCATACAGAGCCGCCTCACCTGTGGCTGGCAGCCCATGCTCTGGAGCTCCTGCTGCATGTCAGCCAGAACTCTTGTATCTCCTCTCTCATGTCCACGCATCACCCCTCATCTCTAAACACTTGTGTTCACCTGTTTTAACTTCAGATAGGTAGAAGCATCTATGAAAGTGTTTCCACAAGTTAAAGTTATAAAATTTGAAATGAAAGTGTAGTCGCTCAGTCGTGTCCGTCTTTTTGTAACCCCATGGACTGTAGCCCACCAGGTTTCTCCGTCCATGGGATTTTCCAGGCAAGAATACTGGAGTGGGTTGCCATTTCCTTCTTGCCTTGCAGGCAGACTCTTT
The DNA here is from genome assembly GCF_049115385.1 of Moschus berezovskii. Classification (NCBI taxonomy): domain Eukaryota; kingdom Metazoa; phylum Chordata; class Mammalia; order Artiodactyla; family Moschidae; genus Moschus; species Moschus berezovskii. Next base: position 4,885,288 of record NC_142487.1, on the reverse strand, counting down.
GCCATCTGAGCCACCAGGGAAGCCCATAAAAATGGAAATAGGTGGATTTTTATAATAAAAGATTTTAGAGAATTGGGAAAAAGTGGGGACAATGAAAATATCAATGATAGTTTCATGAGACTAACAGAAACTTTCTGCAAACAGTCTGTGCTTGATCACATGTACTCCCGCTTCACCAAAATCACATATATACTGACCTTCTCCCCTACCTGTTTCGAGCGTTTTCTCAGAGCTATTTGAAATGCTATCTCCCAGGCTATAGGGCTCATTTTGCCCCAAATAAAACTTGACTCACAACTCTCATGTTGTGCGTTTTCTCAAGGCTGACAATGCTCATACTGCTGCCTGCACTCCCCAGACACTCAGGGCTCAATTCCAGTCTTCGTTCCCCGTGTGCTGGTAAAGGGGAGTTTGCTATCTTCTTTGCCTCCCCAGGTTGCTGTGGATTAGGTTGTGAATGACGGACTTGCTCTCTTTTTCCCTCATACAGTTTTCAGAAGGAGGTGATCGGAGGCCCAGATCCCCACGTCTACCACTGCCCCACCTTCTACAGTGCCTTGCACTGACATTTTAAAATCTTCATCAGAATTCATAATAATACTAATTTCATACAAAGGGAGTCTCTGGAGTGATTTGTAGGAAATCAGGGAGCCAGCACACAGCTTGATTCGTTTCCTGGTTACAAGGGTGAGCCTGGGGCTTCCTGAGTCTACAGCTCACCGAAAGCTCCATCTCACACGGTGACCAGCACACTTTTCGTATTCAGTCTCCTTTCACTTTTGAGACAGCCTCATCTCACCCTCAACTGTGGCTTCAGTCAGGAGCTCTGAAGAAAGACGAAGCAACTTTTTCCTTCTTTTCCCACAGAAATAATCTGATTCTGGCTGCACTTGCTAGCATATAGACCCAGTGCCCCAAACAGCCATGGTTTCGGTCCTGTACATTGCACGTGTTTCTGCTCCTCAAAGTGTTTATCTTGCTTTCACATCCAGCTATATATCTTTTCAGTTTCCATTTTTATATTTTCTCCAGCATTGGGATGTGTCTGGTACACATGGAAGCATGAAACCATGATTTTATAGAGTTGTTTTGGGCCACAAATTTTCAGATTGAGTTAATATAAGAGAAATCACGGTCTTTAATATAAAAGTCTTCCTGTGGATAGCAGAATGATAGGCTATCAGCATGTATCTGAACTGGACTTACCACATGCCCAGCACTACAAGTGACGTTTTATATACTTTATTATTGTCTATATTTTTGTGCGTGGAGAAATAGAATAGATAAGTAAATTATCACTTATTGCTCAGTGAGGATGTGACAAAAGTGCTATTAAAATCCACTTTGGTTTCCATCCAAAGCCTCTACCAACATATTAAGCATCTAATGTTTACTTCTTAATATTTAGGAAAGAATTCTAGCGGCAAGAAAAATATCCATGTTCTTCATGATTAAAGTTTCTGAACTTGTATCAAAAATCCATGGGGAATTTCTTTTAATGTTTATGAAATACTCTGAGACTTTCTGATGAAATTACTGTTAGCACGAATCATTTTCTTCACACTAAGAGCTAGCAGACATGTTTCCAGGCAGTCTCAATGAAGTGCAAGTCCAGGTATTGTGCTATTGTAATGGTATCTTCTGAGCCTTTTGATTTGCTTGATTTACAGTATGGATAATGCTTATCCTCACTCAATATCAGCGTGCACTGCCCAGTAGACCAACCTGCTTACAAACACACACAGAGCTCCCTCTGAACGGAATGAGGGGGTAAGACAGGCACTGGTTCTCTGTCCTTTCTAATCTTAGCCTCTCTTGGTGAAACCAAGGCCAGGGGAAAAAAGAAACCAGAAGAAAAAGTGGCCCCTTTTCTCTTTTTCTTTATGTATTTTCCTCTTTATTTTCAATTTGTAGTACTTGCTTTCAGCAGGAAGCCTCTACTTATTGTTCTGTGATTGACTCTTATTTAATCATCTTGAAATTTATTCACCAAATATTTACTGAGCATATGATATATGCCAAGCTTTGTGCTGGAGATCAGGGACCTGACAATTAATCAGAGAGATAAGACCTTTGCCCTATTGTAACTGACAGTCTAATGAGGGAAAAATCAATAAAACAGGTATATTTCACACACCTAGCTCCTTCCCCATTCATTTATTCACCTTGCTTTCAACTTCAAGTTTTCGTCTTATTTCAGCAGTCTTTATCAATCCCCTTTGCTGGCTCCAGCTCTTTCCCAACCTTTCCTATTACAAAACTCTTCTTTCCTTTTCTTTTCTTCATCCACCATAGTGACTTCATTAAGTCTCATAGTCTTAAAAGCCTCTTATGGTAAAGAATCTCCCTGCCATGCAGGAGACCCAGGTTCCATCCCTGGGTCAGGAAGATCCCCCGGAGAAAAGAATGGCTACCCACTCCAGTATTCTTGCCATGGAAATCCCAAGGACAGAGGAGCCTGGTGGGCTACCATCTACAAGATTGCAGAGTTGGACACAGCTGAGCGACTAACACTCAAACTATGGACCAATGACTCCCATTTCTCCAACCCAGATCATCCTCCCAGATTCATTTCCAGTGGCCACTTTGCCATTTCCACTTAGGTGTCAAAGGACATCTCAAAATAATTATGCCCCAAACTGAACACCTGACTCTCCCCTTCACAACTGCCCCTTCAAACTAGCTTCTCCACTTCTGTTGGCAAAAATATCTTGGTGCAGGTCAAAAACACTGGAACTTTTTTTTACTTGTTTCCTTATCTCATGCATCCCCTTCATCTTCAAAATACATCCAGAATCCCTTTAATTCATACTACTCCTCTGCTTGCCACCTGTTCCAACATACAACCAAACCCCGCCTTAATCTAACAGCCTCCTAACTGGTCTCTATACTTCTCACTGGCACTCCTACAGTCTTCTCTCAACAAGTCAGCAGAGTTAACCTCTTACTCTGTAAGTCAGATCACATCGCCCTCGTGTTCCATAACTTGTAATGATCCCCCTTGTGCCTCTGAGTAGAAGTCAAAGTTCAAACATGACCTCCAAGCCTCTCATTACTCTGATCTCACCTACTACACTTCCTATCACTTATCTTGCTCCTTTAGGTACCAGGCACCCTGACCTCTGCACTCATCGTCAGCCCCAACAGCTACGCGCCTATATGAGAATCATCTACTAGACCATCTCTTCTGCCTTGAATGCTACTTCTCCAGATAGTGGATCAGTTCAGTTCAGTTCCGTTCAGTTCAGTCGCTCAGTTGTGTCCAACTCTTTGCCACCCCATGAACCGCAACATGCCAGGCCTCCCTGTCTAGCATCAACTCCGATAGTGGATAGTCAACTTCTTATATCCTTTAAGTCTTTCTTTAACTGTCACTTGAAACTATCAATTCTTTTACCTTGGTCCTCTCTTTTTTAATTAAATCAAAGTTTATAACATTCTAACATATTATACAACTTACTCAGACTGTAAGCTGGATAAGAACTTTAATCTCTTTCACAATGCCAGGCACATAATAGGCAACCCAATACATACTTGTTAAATGAATAAACAAAGCATGAGTACACATAAATACACTTCAAATTACATATTTTGATAAGTGTTCTGGGAGAAATAAACAAAGCACTGTGATAGAACATAATCTTCAGCCTAACTTAAATAAACACTTTAGGGATTCCCAGCTATAGAGATGACACAGACAAAGATGCGAAGGATGAAATGCCAGGAACTAAGGGTGCGGTGGGGAGGTTTGAGGAATTGTAAGGAAGAGAAAGGAACTGTAAGTGAAAACAAAGGGACCAGCAAGTGCTGGCTGAAAAAAGTATTTTCTAAGATGGGAGAAAAAGACAGTAGGGCCAGAAGAGAGCTTATGAGAGGGAGGACATCATAAGATGAAACCACAGAGCAAGTGAGGGATAAGAAAAGGCATTTATGTCCTTTACAACATCAAGGGGGAGTCACTGCTAAAGTTTAAGAGAAATATCTAATTTGATTTGTGTTATTAAAGGTTACTGACTAATGCATGGAGTACAGGGGAACAAGAAAGGGACAGAAAGACCAACCAGGGAAAACGTCACTGGTCCCAGGGAAAGACAATGGTTGCTTAGACTGGTTGGTAGCAGGAAGATGGGGGAAGGGGATGGACAGTGGGGGCATATTTTGGAGGTTGAACTGAACTGAGTGCCTAACAGATCGGTGCTATTCATTCAAGTTCTACCTTTCAAATGTCCAGATGAATCATCTGAGGTGTCTGAGGCTGAATCTAAAATAGCAAATAGGTCTTGTATTCTATTTACAATCAACTTAGTGGTTCTGGCTGCTGAAGAATTAGTCTTATCTCTGCATAACATTACTGTCTATAGCACATATTAGAATTTGATTGTGGTTTCCATTTTCTAGCCCAATGTTATTATGAATGATTCAGGAAAAGCCCAAGATATGATTTGTATTCATTCTAATTTCTTCAAGATTTCTCCCTTACAAAAATATAGTTCTCCTTGGATTAGACCCTTGAGCAAGGGTCAGAAGCCACAGTTCTATATAGTCTGATCCTTCAGTTCAAATAACAATGCAGAATTCTTTTGAAAACTAATGTATGTTAATAAAGCAATTTTGTCTTGGTGCCATTGTGTCCCCCCTTCCACCAAGTTCATATGTTAGACCTGATCTCCAATGTCATGATATTTGGAAAGGGGGCTTTAGGAAGTGACGGGTCATGAGGGAAGGGCCATCATGAATGGGATTAGTTTCCTTGTAAAACTAGAGCTCCCTTGCCCTTTCCCCTAAGTGAGGTTACAGCAAAAATATGACCACCCATGAACCAGGACAGGACTCTCACCAGATTCTGAGTCTGCCAATGCCTTCCTTGATCTTGGACTCCCTAGACTCCAGAACCATGAAAAATTAATTTATTTTGTTTATAAGCCAGTCTATGGTGGTTTGTTGTAGCAGCCTGAACTAAGACACTTGCTTTTCATGAAATCTTGACAACGTATGCTCTGAGGACTCAAACACCTCTTTTGGTTCTATATATAAAATTTTTGATATCTGAGGTCTGGGATAACAAAAATAGAACTTAAAAAAGCTAGGATGCTAAAGCACACCTGTGCTTATTCCACTCCATTAAGTTTTAGTAACATGCAGAGACATTACTTTGCCAACAAAGGTCCGTCTAGTCAAGGCTATGGTTTTTCCCGTGGTCATGTATGTATGTGAGAGTTAGACTGTGAAGAAAACTGATCGCCGAAGAATTGATGCTTTTGAACTGTGGTGCTGGAGAAGACTCTTGAGAGTCCCTTGGACTGCAAGGAGATCCAACCAGTCCATTCTAAAGGAGATCAATCCTGGGTGTTCACTGGAAGGACTGATGCTAAAGCTGAAACTGCAATACTTTGGCCACCTCATGCGACGAGTTGACTCACTGGAAAGGACTCTGATGCTGGGAAGGATTGGGGGCGGGAGGAGAAGGGGACAACAGAGAATGAGATGGCTGGATGGCATCACTGACTCGATGGACATGAGTTTGAATAAACTCTGGGAGTTGGTGATGGACAGGGAAGCCTGGCGTGCTATGATTCATGGGGTCGCAAAGAGTCAGACACTACTGAGCGACTGAACTGACTGACTGACTCTTTATCAAAGGATGCTTTAAGAAAATGAAAGCCACCTATTGGGAGAAAATATTCACTTTATATCTAATAAAGGATTTATATGTAGAATATATACAGGCCTTTTACAACTCAATAGTAAGAGAAAGCAACTGAAGAAAATTGTTAAAAGACTTAGACACTTAACAAAGGAAGTTATGCAAATTGCCAACATACAGTTTAAAAATGGTCAGCATCTTTAACCATCAGAGAAATGCAAATTAAAACCACACATCCACTGGTGGCTCAGTGGTAAAGAATCCACCTGCTGATGCAGGAGATGAGGGCTCAATCCCTGATCTGGGAAGATCCCCTGGAGAAAGAAATGGCAATCTACTCCAGTATTCTTGCCTGGAGAACCCCATGGAGCCAGGTGGGCCTCAGTCCTTGGTGCCATAAAGAGTCGGACACAACTTAGAGACTAAAGAACAATGATAACCCATCCACTAGAACTGCTAAAAATTAAAAACGAACCTGATAAATAATATCATTTCTTTAAAAAGGAAAAGTTTCTTTCTTTTGTGATTGAACCTTATTGTAAAATTGTGCCTTATCATTCTTTAAGAGAAAAATCTGTCTCCTGGTCAATTATTTCGTATGAGGACTTGCCCCATGATCTCACTCCCTTTTTTCCACATGTCCTTGCTAGGAATCCTCCTATATGGCACCCACTGGCCATTCATCTTTACCTAGGTTCAACATACACTTTCTGTCCATATGTATTTCATCTGTCCACAGTACATTTTCAGTTTTGCCCAGCTGTGGAACTGTTTTGTTTTGTGAATCAAGTATTTTGCTTTTTCTCACCTCTATTTGATTGCATGATGAAATCATGTAATGATTGCATGATTTTCTTTAAGAAAAATTGTTTTTGGGGTCACACTGGCTTTCTTTCTATTTTTTAACCATACTGGTTACAGTCTCATCTTAGGACTTTGCAGAAGCTTCTAGAATGCACTCCCACCCCCCTGCATCTTCATGTTTCCACTACCAAATCTTTCATTTTCTTCAGGTTTTGACTCAAAGGTCACTTTCCAGATGAGACTTCTGACTATCCTGTTTAAAATTTTGATATAATCCTGTCCTTGCTCCCACACATCCTGCTACTTTGATCCTCTCCTACTCTTTCTTTATATCCAATGCAGTTAACAGACTCTATAATTTATCTATTTGTTACTGTCAGTCCATGCAAGCACAGAGTTGTCCATCACAAAGCGTCTATTAAATTAACTACTGAACCAATGCATCTGCCTTCATGGGTCTAATGTTTCCTCCTGTTGGGTAGCTTCATTTAACTCTCTTCATTTTTCTCTTAGATGCTGTGCCAAATACACACATGGAATGGACTTCTACGCTTTTCAAACCTTTTATTTGTCTTTCCTTTCATGTTCCTCTGTTAGAAATAAAGAAAAATCAATCAATGAGATACTGATTTACATTACAAGACGTCATATCTTCATGAGACCCAATTACCAATGATTATGCCACTGCCTCACCCAGAATTTCAGCCTCAAAATGAAAAGATAATTGGTTTTAAGGACTCTTAAATTAAGGAATCTTCTCTCTTATAATTATGTGGATTTGGGTCCTTTCTACCCACAGTTTCTGATTAAATGTCATATTAGTCTTCTACAATACAATGACTTTTTCAGCATTTTTGAATGGCATTTCTCTACATATTCTTGTAAAAATAATGTCCTGTCTTCTACTGTAAGTTATTTAGGTCTTTATCCTTTCAGAGAATTCCAGGTTTTATTCTCTGACTTATAGCAAATGCCAACCTAGCTCATTGTTATCATATATACAAATATTGATGCCAATCTTGACTTTATTTTCACATGTGTTAGACTTTATTTTCACACATTTTACATGTGTTAGACTCATTGAAATATTTTGAAAAGAAAATGTTTTTTGGCATTTATTGTCCACTTTAAACTGTCAAGACTCCATAAGAAATGCAATGTTGCTGCTGAATTTTCATAGATAAATTTCCACCTATATGACTTGAATAAAATGAAATTTTATTCACAGCATGCACAGGGTGTCAGTAATCCTTGAGTTCTTGGCATTCTGGTATCCTGGAAGAATAATGGAGAGTTTTCCAGATTATGATTTAAAATAGCCCCAAGATGCTGGTCTCATTTATAAGGATCCAGTATAAACAGGTCAGGTGCTAGACATGAGGACAGAAAGGTGCCAGAGTCCATTCCATAAGCACTCAACTGATTGGAAGGATGAGTAAGAGTATTAATGGAATAAGAACTGGGAAGAGAGTTAAACTACATTCTAACACCAGCTCTTTTGTTCTTCAATAGTGTGATACTTGTGGATCTCATTTTCCCCATTTGCAAATAAAAATTTTGGACTTGACAATGTTTATGGTTACTGTATCCTTATAACCAAGGGGCCGCTGAGATCTCATTACTTTATGATTTGGGTATATTGTCAAATGCTCCCCCACTAAAAGCCCAGAGTTCAAAAAAGTAAGGCAATGAAGTGGGGCAATCCTTCACTTCTGGACACCTACTAATTGTACAATTAGAAAGCATCTATGGTATCTTTGTTACGTTTAAGGTAAGAGCATAACTTAGAACCCCTGGCTCAAGTATCAGAAAATCAGATGATATGGACTTGCTGAAATGAGCAGAGGTGAAACTAAGTTTCGGGGGCCTGGAGAACAAAAAACTGAGGGAAGAAGCGGTTCACACATGACAAAAATGAAAAATTTCAGCATCCAATTCCAATTTTTAAAAGTAAATATTTACTTAGAATGAGAAAGGAAGATGCGAAAATGAGCAGATTTTAAGTAGTTCACAGCCACAGTTCAGTTCAGTTCAGTTCAGTCGCTCAGTCGTGTCCAACTATTTGCGACCCCATGAATCACAGCACGCTAGGCCTCCCTGTCCATCACCAACTCCCGGAGTTCACTCAAACTCATGTCCATCGAGTCGGTGATGCCATCCAGCCATCTCATTCTCTGTCATCCCCGTCTCCTCCCACCCCTAATCCTTCCCAGCATCAGACTCTTTCCCAGTGAGTCAACTCGTTGCATGAGGTGGCCAAAGTATTGGAGTTTCAGCTTTAGCATCAGTACTTCCAATGAACACCCAGGATTGATCTCCCCTAGAATGGACTGGTTGGATCTCCTTGCAGTCCAAGGGACTCTCAAGAGTCTTCTCCAGCAGTTGTGCTTCACCACAGTTCAAAAGCATCAATTCTTTGGCGATCAGCTTTCTTCACAGACCAACTCTCACATCCATACATGACCACAGGAAAAACCATAGCCTTGACTAGATGGACCTTTGTTGGCAAAGTAATGTCTCTGCTTTTTAATATGCTATCTAGGTTGGTCATAACTTTCCTTCCAAGGAGTAAGTTCACAACCACAAATATCACCAAAACCAGGAACATAACTTACTGCAGTTGGTTAACTTACTGACACACCTTTGTAATATTTTAACCTACATTTTTAGCTATGCACCCTTAGATAGCCTTTTTATATAGTAAAATAATATTTTATATAGCAAAATAATATTTTGCATTTATAGTAAAATAATATTTACTACATTTTACACAGTAAAATAATATTTACCAGGTGCCACTAGTGGTAAAGAAACTGCCTACAAATGAAGGAGACATAAGAGATGCAGATTTGATCCCTGGGCTGGGTAGGAAAGCATCGAGGAGAGCATGACAATACTTCAGGATTCTTGTTTGGAGAATCCCACAGGCAGAGGAGCCTGGTAGGCTACCGTCCATAGGGTCGCACAGAGTCAGACATGACTGAAGCAACTTAGCACATACACATGACATTTCGTAATATTTTCTATATATGGAATAAAAAGATGTCTTTCCTCTAAAAAACTTAATCAAAACTTTAAAAATTGATAGTATAGAAAAGCCTCTTTCAACTTCACTATTATCAGAAACATCATGGAAAATTTTATAATGTTAAATTAGGAAATGCTTTTACAAAGATTCTTCAAAGCATAAACTCTAAAATTTCAGGACACTTTGATTTGCTTACATAGTAACTAATCATATATATATAATTGTATTATATGCAAGTATACTTCCTTATATAAACAATTTATTTCTATTCAATATTTGGATTATTAAACCAAGAGCTTATTCATTAATATCTTTATGAAGTGGGCAATCTCATTACACTTAAAATATTTTTTAAGTCTGAGTTAATACATATGCTTAAAAAGTTCCATCCACATGATAACCTTGAAAATATGTAACTATTGGAAAATGCTCAATTAGTCAACAACTTAAAGAGTGGCCTTTTGTCTTCAGTGATAAAATGTCTTGATGTTAATGATGAGCTGATTGTGGCACACATTCTATGTGCTTATTAATCTTTGTACAGGGTGTTTGCTGCCAGAACTGGCATTGTAATTTGCAGAGTCTCTTGTTCATAAAGTAAAGAATTTCAGAAAAGTGGAGTGAAGACAATTAAGCCAACACAACACCCTTGTAAATGCCAAGCACCTTGTAATCCCACTGGTCACATGCCTGTGAAGCAAGTTCTGCTGTAGCCCTTTGTTCTTAAGTTTTATGCCAGCGACATTGTCATATACTTAGCCAAATGCTGTTCAACAACACACAGAAGAAACTCTGAGCTACATAAATATATCCCACTAACGTGCAGCTCTTTCTCCAAGTCCACAGTACCTTCCATGTCCCATGACAGGGAATGTATGAGGAAGAGGTTAGAATGAGAAAGGAAGCTTCATTTCACTTTAAACACCTTACATTTGCAAATTTTCAGAACATGTGACCCTATAAACACATTTCCAGAGCCTCTTCTAGAAGCTTCGCTTGGTTTCCTACAAGTGAAGAATATTGAGGCAAAATCTTAGAGCTTTATGATAAATTCACAGCTGAGCCTGGACCTAGGTCATGGCCACAAGCCATGATTTTAATGAACACAGGTATTTCCACAGCAGAAAGAGTTTTTTCACTGCCCACTTTGGGGTCACTGCTCTTTCCACCTGCTGCTTGAGGAACCCAGTAAGTCAGTCTCGTTCATTGATCTTTTAGGAGCCAGAAGAGAAAAAAAGACATGAAATCAACACAATGGAACAGGCTTCCCCACCCCATCATTCCCACATTGTCTCTGGAAATCTTTTGATTTGAGTCCATGCACCCTGGATGTCCGAATGCCAAGGTCAGCTAAAGGATATACCTCTACAGTCTTGTATGTGCTTTCATGCTCAGTCGTGTCTGACTCTTTCTGAGTCAGACTGCAGCCCCCCTCCACTCCCACCCCCCCCACCCCCCGTCCCAGGCTTCTCTGTCTTTGGAATTTCCCAGGCAAGAATGCTGGAGCGGTTGCCATTTCCTCCTCCAAGGATCTTCCCAATCCAGGGATGGAACCTTAGTCTCCTGCAGCTCCTGCATTGGAAGGTGGGCTCTTTACCACTTGAGCTACCTGGGAAGTCAAAGTCTTATGTAGTTGCTTAAGTATCCTACCTCAGAATTATAGTCAATATAAACTTTTCTAACCACTTTCCAATTGTTTGTCATAGGACTTTTCAACATTTGACATTGAAACTCAGAGGTGGCAGTGAGCACAGACCTACAGAACTGATGGTTTCCCTCAGAAGACATCAGCCCTTCATTTTAAATTCCATCATGTCTCAGAAAAATTTGGCATCTCTGATATCACAGAGCCCAGGAGGGGGCACTTCTTGTAGAGGTCCCGAGAAACCCTATCTCCCCAAACTTTACCCCCGACATACCCACACACCCCTTTATGACCCTCTCACCAAAAGACTGACTCACAGGTGAAGGTCTTGTAATTTGCTCTTTCTTGTAAAATCTCAGTGAATCATATTTAGTTCATGTTTATCAGATCTGTGATATGCATCTGACATAAAAATCAACCAGACCACATTATTCAGAGAGCCACACTGCTAACACAACCAATAAATTGTTTCTGAAACTGGTAAGAATGAAACTGTTCCTGGAGGTGCTCCAGTGCCCCAGTTTGACCTCCCAAATTCCCCTGGCAATGGCTTCCTCTATAATTCTTATTTGAATGAGATCAGATTTTTCAAAATACTCAAGAAACCCTCCTTTAAACTAGACAAGAGAAAACAATAAAATCCTTAGCCACAACTTATAAAGCATATAATTAAATATCTATTAAGTCTTATCAGGTTGCTATGCTGAACTAACTGCAATGACTTTATTGGTCCCTAAATTGCTGGTTTCTCCCACTTTCTGCCATTCATTACCTTTTGTCACCTTATTTGTTCTAGCCAATTTAGTTCATTGATTTTCATTGTAAAGGCTAGAATACTGCCAGCAATTTGGGACTTTCACAAGTTAGGCTAATACATGTTAACTGGTATCACCATCAGCTTTATAGTTGAGAATATATAAGATACAACCTTTTTCTTCTGGACATGTCTGTTAAGGAAGGGGCTAGATCAGTAAACAAAAGAAGATTGAGGCCCATATTTCTAAATAAGTTTGTGCTCAGAAAATGTGCTATTTTGTTTTCAAATGACTTGGAAACATGAATTTAATTGTCGTATTAAGCCAGCATTCAACCAACAGTCTTTGAGCACCTGCTAAGAACAAGGTCTTTTGGCCAGAAGTAGTTGACAATCACTGGTACTGCTCACTAAATAAGATTTTGAAAAATATAAATGCTCAAGGGTAGGTTTATATACAACCCTCTGTTGTCGCTTAGTCACTAAGTTGTGTCTGATTCTTTTGTGACCCATGGACTGTAGCCTGCCAGGCTTCTCTGTCCATCTTCCCAACCCAGGGATTGAACATGTGTCTCCTGCATTGTAGATGGATTCTTTACCATTAAGACACCAGAGAAATACCTTGCTTTTCTTTATGCAACATTTATTCACCCAGTCATATACTGGTCCAGCCGGGTGTTTACCACACCAGCTCTGTGCCAGAAACTGTGTAGTGTTGTAGATGGTTCTCAGCTAAGAGACAGACCCTGCTTAGGAAGGTCTCAGGCTATTTAGAAAGCAGTTACTCCATGTGAAACACAAAAATGATTACAATAAAGCATTCTATCTGCCATAAGGAAAGAATGTACAAGGTTCTATAGAAACCTAAGGAAGTCAAGGATGATTTAAAGAGATTTATTCTAAAGGATGATTTGCAAGACTTCCTGGTGGTTAAGTGGTTAAGACTTTGCCTTTCACCCTGAATATTCATTGGAAGGACTGATGCTGAAGCTGAAGCTCCAATACTTTGGACACCTGATGCAAAGAGCTGACACATTGGAAAAGACCCTGATGCTTGGAAAGATTGAAGGCAGGAGGAAATGGGGATGACAGAGGATGAGATGGTTGGATGGCATCACTGACTCAATGGACATGAGTTCCAGCAAACTCTGAGAGATAGTGAAGGACAGGGAAATCTGGCGTGCTGCAGTCCATGGGATCGCAAAGAGTCGGACATGAACAACAGCAAGCAGGGGGTGCAGGTTCAATTCCTGGTCAGGGAACTAAGATCCCACAGGCCTTGCAGCCAAAAAAACCAAAACATAAAATAGAAGCAATATTGTAACAAATTCAATAAAGACTTTTAAAATGTCCCATATCAAAAATTTTTGGGAAAAAGAAAACAGAAGGTTTGCAGAGCAAGTAGAGGGAAAGCGGAGCTTAGGAGTGAGTGGGCGAGCCTGAAAACAAAGAGAATGGTGGACATGAAAAGCCAGAGTCATAAGAAAACATGTGAACACAAATGAAGAGAATCAGAAGACAAAACAGTTGAACTCAGGCTCAAATCCTGGCTTTTCCACTTACAAGTTAGGCAAGTCACTTTATTCCTCTAACACTCAGTTTCCTCACCTGCAATACGGGGTTATTATGCCCATTCACATGAGTGTTGTGACAAATAAAGCAGCATTTTCAATTTCAATCATAGTATCTAAAATATGATAAGTGCTCACAGAGTATTAATTCACTTATTTTTCCCTCATAAGAGCCAGAAAATCATTGAATAATTTCAATCATAAAGACATGACATCATACAATCTGGCAGCACTTTTTTAGGATGGTTTTGAAGAAAATAGTATTTAGGAGAGGATAATTGTCATGAAAGAAAATGAATGTTTGAACATAGAGGAAGGGGTGGAGATTGAAGATATCTGAGAGGTGGAACGACAGAAGATAATAGTCAAATAACTCAGGAAAATAAGAGAGTAGTGGGGTCTCAAAGACCACGAAGTCAACTGCTTAAAAAACTGGTTTAATGGTGGAAAATATAAGGAGTTGATTCAGAAGATTGACCTCATGAGTTCAATTCTGGAAAATCGATATTGAGGCACCTGTGGGATATATATGTGGATTCAATACAAACATAGCCAATGGAGAGTAAAAAATGATACTTAGGGTTTGCAATTAGTAACAAAATTAAATTTTAAAGTATAAAAATTAAAATTTAAACAATGAATCTCTAAAGTATAGATAGTTATCATCTAGGGCAAAGGATTCTGAATAATTTAATTTCCAGCTGCCCCAGGTAAGAAGGTATTCTCCTTATACTAATCATGTTGAACTTACTCTGTGATCCTAGTTGGGTGCCTGGTAAATCAGAAGCACTGATTTACTAAGATGGGTTAAATGTGTTGGCTACAGGGAATCTCACAACTTCTTTCAGTCCCTTCCTTCCCACACTCACGTCATCCCCAGTCTGTCTTTAAGGACTGCTGAGTTAAGAACATTTACCATCCTTGTTCTGAAGCTGAAGGTCAACAAGCATGTGCTTGGTTGGCCCTCCCAGCCTTCAGAGCACTCACGGTGCTGGACACCAGAGAAGCTCCTGTTCTCCAAGGTCCTTTCTCTTTGGATAATGCTCTCTCCTTGAATCCAGGTGAGAGAGCTGAAGGTAGCACCCCTAGAAAGGAATAGCAAGTAAGAAAACTCTGGACTGGTGGCCACTGCTCCCTCACTCAGTTCTGAGCTCCTTTCTGCCTTCACTGATGAGCGTGCTTTGGATTGGGAGTCCCTTGCATACACTGTGTAAGAACGGAGCTAGTTTGAGCTCAGGCTGAAATGATAGGTAAAACAGGTATTTCGACTGACTTACATTCTGTTACTGAGGCCAACATAGCCTAAGGAAAGGAAAGATCCCTAGGTGAAACCAGAAACTCCCTCTGGGTTGGACAAATCCCTGTACATCATAACAGGTACTTGAACTTGCTTTTTCCTCAATGGGAACTATGTGAAGGAAGAATTCAGATAGTCCTATGGCTGTGACCCAATTCCACCCTGTTTTAACCCCAACATCCCTCATTCCCCAAATGGTTACGGATTATCTGAACATGAAAGCCATCCAAATTATTCATTTAGAACTTTCCATGTAAAATTTCAGTGGCTACTGCTTTTAATTCATATACATGGAAGTTGTATATAGTGAGACACCATGACATCATTCCCCAAGTTCAAGATAGAATTAGTTTGAAAGAATGCTGCAGTTGAGAGTACTATAATCAGATTGCTCCTTTGGACTATGTCAATTATAGTAGCTTCTTCAGGTTCATGTCACAGATCATTATCCTCAGCAAACTGGACCTGACTTGAAAACAGAAAATCACTTATCTGTATTTTTCAATACTGATTCTGGGACTGTAAATTGGAATAAAAGGGAATGTTCAGAATTTGGAAACAAATTTTAGCCTTAAAAAATAAAAATCTGAACATGGCCTATGGTAGAACACAGAGTCTCTACTCCCATTTCTATAGTTAGAATAAATAGTTCAACCAGCGAGTAACCTAATGTTATACAACAGACTCCTATGTTCATATTCTAATAAGGCTGTCACACCTTTAGGGCTGCTACTCCTTCTCTCTGGAATACTGTTTCTACTCTATGTTCTGCCGTCTCCAACTAAGTCAATCAAACAACTGGAGAACACTGATAAGGTCCCACGTTTCAGCCTAACTACTTAATGAATGAAAAACATTCCCCAAATTGATATACAAGAAAAAATACAAAAAATTTCCTCTTGGGTTTTCACTGTTATTTCTAAAATAGTTACCTTCAGAATCAATGTTGACCTCAGTTCTAAATTTAAGCTCTCCTTCAGTATTAGTCAAATGGATAGGAATAATGGTCCTGGCTCATTGTTAGTATTAATGGAGTTCTACCTGCTTCATTGACTGTGCCAAAGCCTTTGACCATGTGGATCACAACAAACTGTGGAAAATTCTGAAAGAGATGGGAATACCAGACCACCGGACCTGCCTCTTGAGAAACCTGTATGCAGGTCAGGAAGCAACAGTTAGAACTGGACATGGAACAACAGACTGGTTCCAAATAGGAAAAGGAGTACGTCAAGGTGGTATATTGTCACCCTGCTTATTTAACTTATATGCAGAGTACCTCATGAGAAATGCTGGGCTGGAAGAAGCACAGGATGAAATCAAGATTGCCAGGAGAAATATCAATAACCATAACCTCAGATATGCAGATGACACCACCCTTATGGCAGAAAGTGAAGAGGAACTCAAAAGCCTCTTGATGAAAGTTAAAGAGGAGAGTGAAAAGGTTGGCTTGAAGTGCAACATTCAGAAAACTAAGATCATGGCATCTGGTCCCATCACTTCATGGGAAATAGATGGGGAAACAGTGGAAACAGTGTCAGACTTTATTGTTTTGGGCTCCAAAATCACTGCTGATGCTGATTGCAGCCATGAAATTAAAAGACACTTACTCCTTGGAAGGAAAGTTATGATCAACCTAGATAGCACATTAAAAAGCAGAGACATTACTTTGCCAACCTAGGTCCGTCTAGTCAAGGCTATGGTTTTTCCCGTGGTCATGTATGGATGTGAGAGTTGGTCTGTGAAGAAAACTCATCGCCGAAGAATTGATTCTTTTGAACTATGGTGCTGGAGAAGATTCTTGAGAGTCCCTTGGACTGCAAGGAGATCCAATCAGTCCATTCTAAAAGAGATCAGTCCTGGGTGTTCATTGGAAGGACTGATGCTAAAGCTGAAACTCCAATACTTTGGCCACCTCATGTGAAGAGTTGACTCACTGGAAAAGACTCTGATGTTGGGAGGATTGGGGGCAGAAGGAGAAGGGTACAACAGAGAATGAGATGGCTGGATGGCATCACCGACTCGATGGACATGAGTTTGAGTGAACTCCGGGAGTTGATGATGGACAGGGAGACCTGGTATGCTGTGATTCATAGGGTCGCAAAGAGTCAGACACAACTGAGTGACTGAACTGAACTGAACTGAACCATATGCTAAGCATGCTTTAAATGCCTGAATGCTGCTATCCCTGTGGTAGCTAGAGTTAACCATAGTGTATTATATATTTGCAAGTAGCTAATTAAAAGACGCTTACTCCTTGGAAGGAAAGTTATGACCAACCTAGATAGCATATTAAAAAGCAGAGACATTACTTTGCCAACAAAGGTCTGTCTAGTCAAGGCTATGGTTTTTCCAGTGATCATGTATGGATGTGATAGTTAGACTGTGAAGAAAGCTGATTGCCGAAGAATTAATGCTTTTGAACTGTGGTGTTGGAGAAGACTCTTGAGAGTCCCTTGGACTGCAAAGAGATCCAACCAGTCCATCTTAAAGGAGATCAATCCTGGGTGTTCATTGGAAGGACTGATGCTAAAGCATTCCAATACTTTGGCCACCTCATTCGAAGAGCTGACTCACTGGAAAAGACCCTGATGCTGAGAAAGATTGAGGGCAGGAGGAGAAGGGGACTACAGAGGATGAGATGGCTGGATGGCATCACCAACTCAATGGACACTAGTTTGAGTGAACTCCAGGAGTTGGTGATGGACAGGGAGGCCTGGCGTGCTGTGATTCATGGGGTCGCAAAGAGTCAGATGTGGCTGAGTGACTGAACTGACTGAACTGAAGAGAAAGTAGATCTTAAAAGTTCTCATTATAAGAAAAAACTGTAAGCATGTGTGGTGATAGATGTTACTTAAAATCATTTTGGTAATTGCTTTTGAATAGATATAGATCTATATCAAAGCAGAATGTTGTACTCCTAAGACTAATGCAGTGTTATATATCAAATATACCTCAATTAAAATTTTTTTAATTTAAATGTACTATTTCATTTATCTTTAATCATTTGACATATCTGGGTTATCTGTATTTACACAGTGAGGTTCCTGGCAGTTTACAAATCTGATTATTATTGAGCAGGCTGATACTGGAAGTTACACTCTAATTATTTTAAATTATATGTGTGTTTTAAAAGTACAACATATTTCATTTCATTTCACCTTGCTGAGAATTTCTATTGTCTCCTTGAAGTACAAATTACAAACAACAAGGCAACATTTCATTGGTTTAAATAATGATCAAAACCTAGAGAGAGGAGGCTTTTAGAAATAATTCACCTTTTAGATTCTAACAATGCAAGTAGGAAGGCATGAATTTTAATAACCCTCATCACAAATACTTAAATTTTCTGGTCTCAAGATTCCTTTATATTCTTAAAAATAAGAGTCCCAAAGTGCTTCTGTTTCTACACATTACACTTATAGCTATTTAGCTTATTAGAAATTAAAACTGAGAAAAGTATAAAGCCCAAGAATACAGAAGCACATGTTCCATCAGTCACATGGCAATGGTGTCATTATATCAAACGACCTCTAAAAACAGCTTTGATCTCACAAATCCTCTGAAAGGGCAACATTTTGAGAACTGCTTATCAAAAATCTATAGTTCTTATCTGGCTATTCTCCTCAATAAACTTACTGATTTAAAGAGGAAGGGATTCTATACGACTATTACGTGGGAAACAGAGATGAAGTTGATCTTCCGATTTCCTTTTGGTCTTTCTTTTAAGATACAAATGCCTGACCACAGTGGCTAGTTCAGGATGTGTTAGTTCACTGCCAAATGTCAGTGACTGCGCTGACTACTGAAGTTCTACTCAGTGACTGTTCGCAAAAAGGCTTAATCGATCATACTCAAGAGGTGAGGTGACAGAATAAACAATGATCTCTGAGTATGCCCTCCGCAGGCACCAGGGCTATCTGAATCAGGGCTGGATTTAGAACCCCGAATACAGGGTGTGTTCATGCCTGGTTCTATTTAATGAAGTCAGGGATGACAAAAGTCAGAAAGACAAGCCACAATCAGCCAAATAGAGCTGAGAACCAGATGATAGGAGGAAGAAAGGTAAAACTTAAGTCTAAGAATATGTCAATCATACCTCAACGGTAATAATAATAAACTGAGAGATGATCTAGAGGCAACATTAGATTTAGGGACACAAAGCAAAAGTTTGAATTATTTAAAAATGTAGTCAGAGGAGGAGCTAGGGTGATAACAATTGTCATGTATTCATCGATGAATTTTATTAGTCAAAGGCACACACGTGGGTGTGGCAGACTAGCTTGAGGGTAGGGTTGGTTCCATGATGTTAAAAGTGAATAACTGACTTGGATGAATGCTAAGATCTCATCCTGTTAAACAAACAAAAAACAAAGCAAAATCCCTGATTCAATGAGTATTTTTACTTTGATCAATCACTTTGCCACTTAATCTTTTTGTTAAAAAGTCAAAATATTTTTACTTCTAAACCAGGTACATGAAGGGCTATCAGAGAACAACAAAAAAAAGCTTTCATTTTAAAATTGTCATCCTTTTGCTTTTCATCAATTTCAGGCACACACACGAACGCACACACACGTGCGCGCACACACACACACACACACACACAGTCGTAGAATGAGTAATGGCTAACATTCCAAAAGGTAGGTTTTTACATCAAGATAAATCCAGTAATCACCATCAGAAGTCTGTAATTTCTAAATTGGGTCACTTCATTACATTCTTTTTTTTTTTACATTTATGTAAGTTCAGGTTATGAAATGGTAGTATGCAAAAAAATTAAAAGAATGAAATGGATGCTTTCCAAGTTCCATTCCCAACTCCCAACGAATGCACGCAAATAAACATCCTGTTCGTCCTCAAGTGCTCACCTTTAGGTGGATGAGCCTCTGCAGACAAGATGTATGTGACACATGACCTTTATGAAACAGCAGAGAGAAGTCATTGTGTCAACAATCTGCGACTCTTCAAACAGCAGCAAACATGTTGACTAGATGTCCGTCATTCCCAAGTGCCGCATTAGACAGTTTCCTGGAGGTCAGAGACAAAAATAATCAAACATATGCCACAATTTTACATTAAAGATTTTACTGAAGCCACCCAGAGAAAGCAATTCACTATGGAGCAAGTTTTTCCTTCTTTGCTGGGATTTCCTGAAAGATAAAATTAGACAAACATTTTGAAGAGGCCAAATGGGAATGAAAGGAAACTTCCCAGGTAGCGTCAGCTAGCAATTTTTCCATCACTGAGACAAGGAATATCTCTGATGGAGGACACAGTGCTTTGGAGCATCAACAGAAGAAACCCTCCTTATCTTCAGAATATGTAGCTGAGTTGGTTCCTGTATCCAATCTCTTTGCCCAGATAAGGAACTGCATCCTTCATGTTTTTATTATGCAAGTTTCCCTTGCTTCTTGATAGAGTCCATAATAAATAATTTTTAAAAACAGGTCAAATTATATGTCATCTAAAAACTCTACCAGCCAAAAATCCTGAAGGTTAAATAACAGTCCACAAGAGGACCCTCGGCCTTTGACAGTTCTTGTGAGTTCTGCCCTCATATATGCAAGTTTTTGCCTTATATTAAGTCCTTCTAGTCCAAGGAGAAGGTTTAAAAAAATACTAATGAGTAAAGAGAACAAAAGGTAAATCTAACCTGAAAAGTTCTGAGTTCAGAAACAGCTTCAAGAGGTAAGAAATATTTTTAAAAAATCAATGGGGGCAGGGGAGAGGAGGGAGAGGGTGAGATAAATGGAAAGAGTAGTGTGAAAGCATATACACTATCATACGTAAAATAGTTAGCCAATAGGAATTTGCTGTATGACTCAGGGAACTCAAACCAGGGCTCTGTAACAACCTACAAGGTTGGGAAAGGGTGGGAGGTGGGAGTGAAGTTCAAGAGGGAGGGGACATATGTATAGGTATGGCTAATTCATGTCAATGTATGGCAGAAATCAAACCAATATTGTAAAGCAATCATCAAACAATTAAAAATAAATAAATACAATTTAAAGTTTTTTTTAAATTGATGGTTAAGAATCTGCCTTGCAATGCAGCACAGGTTTGATCCTGATCAGGGAACTAAGATCCCAGATGCTGCAGAGCAACTAAACTCTCGTGCCACAGCTACTGAGCCTGCATGCTGCAACTAAGACTCAAATAAACTATTAAACTAAGCCAAAAAATAAATTAATAATTAAAAAAATATATCTACCCCAAACTCTGTTGCCACGTCCTTTGGTAAAGGCAACAGAATATGCAGAATAGCAGAACAGACGCTATGAGTATCCTCTTTGCAGAAGGGCCCAACGCTGCCAGTGGCATCTCTGCTCTGAGATGACCCCAGAAAGCATGCGTAGCGATGATAACCTCGGCCAAGCCTACTTAGAAAGGATACCTTGGGACCCTGCTGCCTGCGAACACATATCTCTCCTTCCATTCTTGTCCTAATGTTGAAACTTAAACATTAAGAAGTTACATTAAGTAACATTAAGAAGAAACTTCTTAAACTTCAGAGCTCTGTTTGTTATCAAGGTAGAAGCTGGTTTTCTATTCAAGTTTGCCTCATGCTTAACAAGACAATTTCAGAGTGACCTGAAAAGGCAGAGGCAACCCTAATGATGTTAAGGTTCCAGAAACAACACTATAAACACCGGTGAAGGAGAAAGACATTTGGAATTAATGTGACAAAAAATATTCTTTTTCTGTTGTGGCTAGAGCCATTGAATGACAGTTCAGTCTTTTTGAAAAATTTGCTATTCACCAAGGTCACCTTCAGACAGAGTCTATTATTGTTTCCCATGATTGTTTCAGATAATTGCAGCTGTGTAAAATGAGAAAGCTATTTCAAACTAGGTGTTCAATGGATGATTATTGTCGGTAACATACATTTATAATCAGGTAGGGAAGTGATAAAGAAAAATAGGTGATGGCCTGAATCAATAAAAATACTGGACTGCTACTCAACCAAGGCTTAAATTTCAGCTATTTCTTAGGATGCTCTGTTCCTATGAAATACTCCAAAATGTGTGAATTCCTCATATTCTTAAAATATCAGAATAGTTTCATTAACCACAGATAAAACCTCCCTTGACCTCAACATTCCGCATGAGCTTCCCTTTCATTTTTTCACTCCTTTTACACATACACACACACACAATAATGCAAAAGAATTGTGCACATGGTCTGTCTCCTCTTCTTCATCTTGCATTTCCTTCTCAGCACATATGACCTGGGCTGCAGCCCCATACCCCACTAAAATGGTTCTTATGAAGATTCTCAGTAGCCCTATGTTGCCAAATTAGAGAACACTTGTCTTCCTCCTACATACTTCCAGCAGTACCTGGTAAAGATGGCCATTTCTACCTCTCTGGGGCCCTCTCTGTTTGAGACTTCAGTGTCACTCCACTTTCTGGCTTGCCTACTGCCCCTCTGGCCACTCCTTCTCAGGTTCCTCTCTTGACTTTTCCTCCTTTACAAAATTCCACAAATAGCGTCCCTCAGCATTCATTCCTAAGCCCTCTCACTTTTTCTCTATCTACACTCTCTGATTCAGGCCAGGTGGCACTAGTAGTAAAGAACCCACCTGCCAATGCAGGAGATGAAAGAGATGTGGGTTTGATCCCTGGGTTGGGAAGATGCCCTGGAGGAGGGCATGACAACCCACTCCAGTATTCTTGCCTGGAGAATCCCATAGACTGGGAGCCTGGCAGGCTACACATTCCATCTACACAGTGGCTCCCAGACGTACAATACATCTCTGATCTAGACTTGTCCTTCTGAAGCCCCAGATTCATTCATCGATAGATAGGCAGGTAGATGATGAGAGAGAAGCAGAAAGAGTCACAGCTCCCCTTTGATGTCTAGCAGGTGCCTTCAACATGGAAAGTCCAAAGAAGTGAGTCTTAAAGGTAAATTACTCAAACAACTCAAATCTCCAAATCTGTTTCTCTCTCAACACATCCCCCTGCCAACCATACAGTCAATCATCCAGAAAACCATAATTTTTACTTCCTTTCCTTTATCTTTCATGTCTCACCCACAATGAATTTATCGGATCACTTCTTAAAATCTCTCTCTACTTCATGCACTTCCATTGCTACCATCCTAACCAAGCCATCAACATGTCTGGGCTGAAGTTAGAAGGGGAAAAAAGCTTGAGTTATCTCTGCTTCTACTTTTTCACCCTCACCAATGCATTTTTTCTATACAGAAATCATAAGTCAGATCATGACATTCCTTTGTCCGAAAAAATTCACTGCTCTCCATTACTAGAATAAAATAGAATAAGCGAGAATAAAACTAGAACAAAACTCAGCTCCCATCAAAGACCAAGAATCCGCTGGTTCAGCCTCTATTTCATCTCCCATTATCCTCTCCCTTATTTGTTACCTTCCTGCCATAGTGGCTCTATTTCTTACCTTCTAGAAAATATCCCTGAGATTTTTCCTAACTCAGGGCCTTTGCATTTGATGCCTTCTTTGCCTGGAATTCTCTGTTCATCACCATTTTATGAGAAGTATATTAATGTATCCCCCAGTTTCCCTTGTGGCTCAGCTGGTAAAGAATCTGCATGCAATGCAGGAGACCTGGGTTTGATTCCTGGGTTGGGAAGATTCCCCTGGGGAAAGGAAGGGCTACCCACTCCAGTATTCTGGCCTGGAGAATTCCATGGACTGTGTAGTCCACAAGGTCACAAAGAGTCGGACATGACTGGTATAGTTATTTCACCAAATAGCTGTTTATGCTTTACAAATAGTAGATTCCTAGAGGAAGTAATCATGTTTAACTTGTTCCCATGGAATACACATAGTAGGTCTTTCGTGCTTGGCACAGCATAAGCAATCAGTAAACAGTCACTTAACTCTTTAAGATTTAAACTCATGTAGCATAATCATAAAACATTAGGATTTTATACTAAATTGAACACATTTCTGTTATTCTTTTTCCTTTTTATGTGATTGCTTTAATATCTTATATGCTGAAAAGCATAAAAATTCAAACTTGCTGGGCTATATGACTCAATTATATGATAAACAGATACAAAATCATCACAGATCCCTCCATCTAACCCCCATGTGGCTTTAGGAAAATAGAAGAATGGAGGATAAAGTGGTTTTGTATCACAAAGATGATCAATACTGAACCAAAAATCACTGAGGATAGTTACACTACATATGGGTACTTATCCTATAAGCTATTTGATACTAAACTCTCCAAAATGTAGGCTAAATAAATGATGTCTGTTCTTTCAGATGTTTGAAATAAACATGTAAATATTATGTATTACATACACACAGATTCAGAATATAAGACAAGTCATAGGATCAAAGGTATTCAGGATATTTAATGAAACAGCAAGTGAGGAGACTATGAGGCGGAAGGTTAATTCTCCTCTTTGTTTTTATGTAAGATGGAGAATTCCAGGTGCTGGATGATAATGAAAAAGAAGAGTTTTATTGAGAAGAATGAAACACTGTAGAATAAATGTATAACCATCCTGAAGTCTTGATCAGAGGAACGACCAGACACTGTAGTTAAATAACTACTACTGCCAGAAAAAAGCACGGCAGTACTGAAACGTAAATAATTCAGTGAGACCAAGTAAAGAGCGTGCGTCCAGATGATGAAAAATCTTCTCTGATATGTATGGCATAATAATCTGTTATACAGTTAATCCCTTAAAGGACATTTCCACCAGCCTGCAACTCTCTCTCCCTGCTATTTAGATACAGAGATATTTCCTATGTCAAGACCATAGCTCCAGTCCACCAGATTGATGCTAGATATAGGCATACCTAGGACCTACACATCTAACAAGAGAGTTGTCAGGCCATAAATCTATGCAGCTTCAATACCACTGCCCACTTGTCTGCTCAGAGCCCATCTCCATGCTTGCTTTGATGTGATTTTATTCACCTGGAGTTAAGACATACAGCAGAATAAGTGAAAAGCCTTAAGGTATCAAAAGGAAAACACAAAGAGAATGGGATAATTAGTCCTGATTACTATTAATACTAAATTATTAATAACCTCAAATTACCATTGCATTGGCAACTGTCATTTGATGCTTCTGTGTGGCCAGACTACATATTCTGTACCATGACAGCAATTACATGGTATTTCCAGTAGCTTCAAAACAAAAACAAGAAATACACAACAGCAAAAACTTCACTGGAAAATTTTATATGCTTATTTTTTCTGGAGAGCTAGAATTTTCAATAACCCTATAATTTGTATTAAGAGTACCAGGGAAAAATGATACAGGTGTAATGAATATCTTATTCTGTCTTAGGAAACAGTCTACAGACAACCCCAAAAAAAAACCCTAGTCTCTTATGGGACAGCTTTAGTAGCTACTCAGTGATTTCAAATTTTTTCTTTTAGTTTAGAAAAATATAAATAATAATATGTCTGTTCTCAATGAGACACCACTGATAAATAAATTTATTTTATTTAAAAAATAAGCTACTTTAGGAAAATGCACCCTTTTGGATGGATTGGAACAGATTTTAGTTTTCTTTCTAATAACTGAGCATTCTTGTATACCAGATGACCTAAATCTTTTCAGAGAGATATCTTTTTCTCTAACATGATTAACTCAACAAAGATTGAGCTCTGAAAAATGGAACTATGCTAGTGATAAAAATACAAAAATACACAGTATCTACTCTTAAGAAACTTTCTAAGTTTCTTAAGAAAGAGTGAAGTTTCTTTCATTATTTTTCAATAATTTTCAATTATTTGCTCAAAAAAAGTCATCTAACATATAAAATATAATTCATGCTTAACCCAAACTTCCATATTTTAGATGTCTGTAATGATTTTTAGAAATGATTCTATACTACCTACTTAAAGAAGATTTTTAATCCAGAGATTCCTAATAAATGCCCTAGGGGACATCATTCACCTCTTCTACATGTCAACAAGCATGCAAGGGGAAAATTACTGCACCTGCAAAAGTGAAACATAGTCAAAAAGGTTTCTTGGTTATATAACATTCCAGAGATTCTAGCATACAAACATGCATTATAAATTTCTCAATAGGAGAATATCTTCTCTGGCATTCCCTAAATATATTTTGTAGTGAAATTATATTTCATTGAGAAAAAGCTCACAGAAATAAAATCTAATAGAGCATATTTTTGGAATTCTAGATAAGGTGCAGTTTGATTGGTTCCAAGGTGGGTCAAGTATTCATATATATTGACCAATCTATATTTATCAGTGTCTTGGAATTCTCTATATATTTATCTCAATTTTTGTTTTTTAAGAATGACTCCTCATACATAATTTGAAACTGCAAAAGAATCAATATCCATTTAAGCAGATGTCTTTCTGCTATCCTTTTCCTTTAAGAATTTCTCTTCCAAGTTTCCATGAGTGAAGATATTATAAAATGTGAAGAAAAGAAATGTCAGTGAATAGGGAAAGAACAGTGTTTTGACAAATGCAAATAATTATGCAGAGATTATTTCAATTTTTCAATAGAAGAATGCAAAACCCACAAGAAAGAACTGGAAAATTCTTCATGAATGACCACTTCATAAGAATAAATGGTTGGATGGCATCACCAACTCAATGGACATGGGTTTGGGCAAACTCTGGGAGATAGTGAAGGACAGGGAACCCTGGTATGCTGCAGTCCATGGGGTCTCAAAGAATCAGACATGACTGAGTGACTAAACAACAAGAGTAAGAATAAGATACATGAAAATAAAATTATGTACAGAATTCACTGCTTACAGAATACCTTGACTACAGGAATCACAGTGCCAGTTTTTTCTCTAGAATCTTGGGAAGATCACTTCATCTTGCCATGCCTAGATCTCCATACTCACATAGAAGCTGGAGGAAAGTAAAAACTTGTAAAAACTCTGACATTTTAGGTTTTATTCTACTATTTCCATAGGAAATTTTACTAAAGACCAACAGAAAGAGTGAAAACATGCTTTTAATACATGGAAAATTTTACCTTCCAAGACATCTCACTAGATACCCACTCAATGTATTATTTCAGAAAGTCAGCTTTTATCATGAAACACAAACACAAAATTAGTTTAGGAGTTCAGTGTGAACTCTGAGATGGCTACCTAAAGTAAATTCTAGAAAGACAATCCAAAGGAATTTTTTTTTGTCTAAAACAGTAAATTCTCAAAGTTTTTAATTGGGCAAAGTATTACAATGACATCACACAACTACATTCTGTTTTTATTCAAACTCTTGGCAATACCACCATCACATCGTGTTCTGAAAGAAAGCTGAGGGGAAAACATGGTGGCTGCTCAGACATAACTGGACAAAAAACAGATGCAAAGCAGACACAGTGCAGAGCCTGACAGCACATTCTTTTTCACAAAACAATTATGGAGGGATCTGTGCTGAAAAAACAGGTTTAGAACGCATCCTTGTTTTATCTGATGGATGAAGGAACGGCAGCATTTTAAATCGTGAGAATGACAAAGCTATAAAATGGCCCTTATATGCAGGAGCCGATCCTTTAATGATGTCATGGACAGGGCTGATTAACAGCATCCACCCCTAAGGATACAGCTGTAAGCCTGAAAAGTCATCCGCCACCCGAATGACTTACTGTCCCAGCTCCGAGCGCAAGGGCCAATCTGAGCAGTATCATGATAGCCCAGTCCTCAGGAAGGAGTGGGGGTGGGGGGTCTGAAGAGCACAATTTTTCTTCGGCCCTGGCATGTCTGTGCTAGTGGCAGAGTGACTGTACTGGCATGAGTCAGAATACATGTGAGTCATCTGTATAATAAATGAGACAACTTGATTTCATTGAGCTTCTGCTCACTTCATTACAGCAAGAGAAAAGTAAGGAAAATTTCTGTCTTCTGTCAGGCTTGCCCCAAATGATCAGTCACTGATGGCTCACATGTCCCCATCAGGTCTGTGGGAGACGATGAAGCTGCAGCTTGTTCTGCCAGCAACCCAGGCGGGAGTGCGGTTGCCAAGCACACGGGCTCCTGCAATGATTTACCACTTCCAAATGCTACACTTGACAACAAATCTAGAAAACATATCCTTCGCAGCTCGAAGCTTCCAGAGCAGATCTTGTGTCACCGCTGCTTGGCTTTGCTCTCTGCATGAAGACTGGTTGGTTTTAGGCATCTCTTTTTCAGAGCTGAATCCCATACTTTGGACTCTGCATTCCAGGTTTCCTTCCTCTTTCCTGTTCAACTAAAAGACCTAGTTCAAACTCAAAATCTCATTGAGTTAACTGGTTGGATTACCAGCAGCTGAAATCAGTGGGGGTGGTGGGGGAGAGCAAACTAAACGATCTATTTGTTAAATACAAATGGGTTGTTGCTTGTTGTTGTTTTGTCACTAAGTCTGACTCTTCACGACTCCATGGACTGTGGCCTGCCAGACTCTTCTGTCCATGGAATTCTCTAGGCAAGAATACTAGAGTGGGTTGGCATTTCCTTCTCCAGGGGATCTTCCCGACCCAGGGATTGAATTCATGTCTCCTGCATTGGCTGGTGGATTCTTTACCCTTGAGGCACCAGGGAAGCCCAGGACTAAGATCAAAACCACTTCTCTGAGGATAGAGAACCGGAACACAAGCAGAACAATGAGAGAATCTCTGCAACTCAATATCTGCTGTATAGGAGGAGAATGTGAAAGATATCACACAGCCAGTTGGAACCAGATCATAATTTTCAAACTGAGACGATAACACCTGAGAGTTAGAAATGAGTTTAGCAACTGTCTCACCCCCTCATTCATGGGATGCAAAAATAGTCTCTACGGTAGCTTCACAGGCACTCACGAAGTCTCTGAGTCATTTCAGTGACCAGGGAACTCACTTACTCACAAAGCAGCCCACATTTCTGATAATCAGTTCTGATGACTAAAAGGTATTTCTCCGAGAGAGCTTAAATCTGCCCCTCTCTGAAGCTTCCTCACAGTTATTCTCATTCAGGCCACTTAACAGAACTGGCTGAGAGAGCATCTAAGAATCTACTTCAGCGTTTACACTGCAGTCCACTCTGGCTCTTGCACTTTGAATTATTCCAGGTGGTCTGTGACTCTGATCAGCATCCATCTGGCCCTAATAACCCTGCTCCTGGCTGTGCTCCTGACTCTGCTTTGATCAACCAAAGAACTCCCTCTACAGATTCAGCTGGCTGGCTCATCAACGGGACCAGAGTCTCCGTTCAGTTAATGAACCCTGTGCAGAAATTTGACACCTGGCTCTAACATCCGTCTTCTTTGTCTGGGCATGGCTCTGCCAGCTCTTGTACTTCTTGCCAAGTCCTACAATCCACCCCCAGTCCACTGTGCAAATTGTACATTCCAGTTTGGTTCATTCTAACTGCTCTGTCTTGAAAGCTCTGCCCCACTTCCTGCTGACTCTTGGTGTAGATAATGAAAGACTATACCCAATCTTGGGAGAGCTACAAGTAAGCAAAGATTGAAAAGCCAGGCAGAAAGAAACTTATGACAGCCTGAATTCAGGCCATGAGAATAGATGATGGATACAAAAGGTACTAAAAACTAGAAATTGTAGAATGCAGTAACTGAACTCATGATCTTCACTGAGGAGTGTGTATGTGAGAAAGAAAGACTATGAAATTACAAGGCAGAGTAGAGTCATTCATCAAGATAGATGATACTGAACTCCTTTGGTGTGAATTAATGATACATTTTTCAATGTGATTGATTTGAAGTGCCTGGGGACCTTCCGAATCAAAGGATTTATTAAACCATTGGAAACATGGGTCTGGAATTTAACAGAGTTCTTGATTAAATTCAAGAATCTTCAAAAATAAAGAATATGTGGGACACTTTTTTTTAAGATACTGCAGGAATTATATATACTATAAAAAGGCACAGAGAGATGACAATGGAATCCTTTGGAATTACAAATTTGACTTTTAAAGACTGAGAAGAGAAAGAACAGTCCTCAAAAGGAATCAAGAATGAATGGCTAAGGACTTTCCTGGTGCTCCAGTGGCTAAGACTCCCCACTCCCATTGCAGGAGCCTGGGTTGGATCCCTGGTCAGGGAACTAGATTCCACGTTCTGCAACCAAGAGTTCTTAGGCCACAACTAAAGATCTCACATGTTGCAACTAAGACCTGGCTCAGCCAAACGAATAAATGAAACTATTTAAAAATGAATCAATGGCTAATAAGAGGAGATGGCAGAAGAAATGAAAATTTACTTCATGAAAATCAAAGAAGAAAGTGGTTAGTAACAAATGTTCATCAGAGTGTTCAATGCTACAGTAAAATAAAAGTTCCTCTTGGTAACATAGATGCCAATAATCTTAACAGTGGAAACTCATTACCTTCCTCTTTCTCCTGGGCACACAAGCAGAACCGTTTTCAGCATCACTTGCAATTAGGTACTGCCATTTGAGTGAGCTCTGACCAATAAAGTGTGGGCAGATATGAAGAACAGCATGTCCTGTCTGACCCATAAGTGTAAGCCTCACTCAGCAAGAACATAATGATCAGGTCCTGAGTCCCCGCAGATGTAGAGGCTCTGGGTGTCAGAGGGCAGAGGTGGGGAGTGGGGGATGAGAGGGTACCTTGGTACATGATTATGGGTGGTAGGACTTGAAGAGTCCTGTTTCACTCTTGATATAGAGACCATACAAATCTAGTTCTGGTTTTGAGTCAAAGAGCTTTCCTACCTAAGTGGTTGCTCATTTATTTTATCATGAAAGTGAAAGTGTTAGTTGCTGAGTTGTGTCCAACTCTGCAATCCTATGGACGGTAGCGCACCAGGCTCCTCTGTTCATGTGATTTCCCAGGCAAGAATACTGGAGTGGGTTGCCATTTCCTTCTCCAAGGAATCTTCCCGACCCAGGGATCAAACCCAAGTCTCCTACACTGCAGGTGAATTCTTTACCATCTGAGCCACTAGGGAAGTCCTTATTCTATCTTACCTCTATCTATTTATCATATATCTCAAATTTTAAACTTCCTTATAGTTTTCTGATTTTTCTGAAATATTTCTTTCAATAACTCATGTAAATGTTAACAAATTGCATTATAGAAACCTGTGCTATTATTTGTTTTACAGGCCACTTATAAAATGAAAGGGTATTACAAAGGTTTAAAAAATGAGTAAAGAAAACAATTTAAGTGATACAAACACTTCCAGTTAACATCTCTGGACACGATTTCATGATCATGTAGAATGAGGGTATTCATCATTTTTTTTTAAATGTAGGAGCCTAACTTCCTCCATATGTCAGTAACATTCAGAAGATCTAATAGAGGATTCTAAGATCTTAGAGAAAGAAGGAAGGACAGGATATAAGGAGTCCATGATCCCAATCATCTTTAGAGCATTTATCACCTCTTTGAGAATCCTCTATTTCCCCCAACACCTTCCATTGGACTTCATGAGAACAAAAATAAACTTCTGTTAAACTACTGAGATTTGGGAATCATAAATTTCAGCTATTAGTTTACCTTTGGACAAGAGGAGCCTGGTGGGCTACAGTCTATAGGGTTGCAAAGAGTCAGACATGACTGAGCACACACAGGTTATTTTACTGTTGCAAAAACATTCAAAAGGCATTTTCATGCACTGGTCATCAGTCAGGAAAGGTAAAACACAGCTGACCATGCCACGTACCTTGGAGACTTCTTGACAAATATGGTTATGATTTGGATCCTCATACAAAAAAGGAAAAGAGCAAGAGTGATGTTTACAGTTCAAGTGGTACTTCTGATTTTTACGCGCTTTTGTCAGACTCCTGACAGAAGTTCTTTTGTCCAAAGGTAACCTAGTAGCTGAAATTTATGATGCCCAAAACTCAATGGTTTAACGGAAGTTTATTTTTGTTCTCATGAAGTCCAGTGGGAGGTGGTGGGAGAAACAGAGAATTCTCAAAGGGGTGATAAACGCTCCAAAGATGATTGGGAACATGGACTTCTTATATCCAGGGGCTCAAAATTAACTTTACAGGCCATAAAAACAGGATTACCAAATCTTGGCTCCTCAGCAATACTAAGAAACCAAACTGAGAAAAGGATGCTGGTCCCAGGGCAGCTTGTGATTGGATAATCTAGGGGGAAAGGGGTAGTTGGAGAGCTAAAACTGCTTCATGGAAGGAAGTGGAGTATGAACACTTCTTGTATTCACTCAGTAATTTTTTTCATTGCCTACTATGTGTTGTTCTAGGAAATGGGTACAAGGTGGAGAAGAGAGAAATGTTTCTGTCTCCATACCTTGTACATTTTGATGTATTCTACATTCCTACATCCTGCACAATAAGAAAACTGAGTGAACTCCAGTCACGGGTAGATCTTTGGTGTACATCCTGCTTCTCAAGCTATATATTAATACTCAGCTATATCCTACTCAAATACTCAGTAAAAACAAAAAAAGTAAATAAAAGTTGAGGCCAAGTGAGAGCTAATTATTTAAGAATAATTAGTTGCTAATATCACCCATGTCCTTTTGAACAGAAATCCACAAGATTAAGAACCCTCCACCTGACAGGAGTGGTAAGTAATCAGAGAGGCAAGAGACTCTAGCTTTTTCTTCGTGGCTGTTAGAGCCTCCAAAATTGATATCACTTCCTTTCATTTTGTGTGTCTGTTAAAAGATTTTCATTCCAGCTGAAATGGGGATAGGCTAAAAGGAATTTTAAAAGGGTTTCTATAAATTAACAAAGTCAATAGGTCATTCTGCAACAGCCAAAAAAAATGTAGTTGTATGTCCTGTTCATCATATTTTGAAATAAAATATCTTGGTGATACTGTAACAGTTCATTAAGTCGTCTTAAAGAATTATTCTTAAAGCTTTTATGTTCCTATCTTTAAATGCAAGTGTGTGTGCTCACTCAGTCATGTCAGACTCTTCCAGACCCTATGGACTGTAGCCTACCAGGCTCCTTTGTCCATGGGATTATCCAGGCAAGAATATTGGAGTTGGTTGCCATTTCCTTTTCCCAGGGGATCTTCTTGACCCAGGGATAGAACCTGCATCTCTTGTGCGTCCTGCGTTGCAGGCAGATTCTTTACTGCTAAAATCAAAGT
Organism: Moschus berezovskii; assembly: GCF_049115385.1. Classification (NCBI taxonomy): domain Eukaryota; kingdom Metazoa; phylum Chordata; class Mammalia; order Artiodactyla; family Moschidae; genus Moschus; species Moschus berezovskii. The sequence goes on along the minus strand of NC_142487.1, from coordinate 4,852,528 downwards.
GTATAAATAGGAGCACACGATCATTCAAAATTTTGCCATACCAAGAGTGCTAATTTCCTAATACAGATAGATAGCTTTTTTTCATAGATGATAAGTGTAAATGACTAATTTATGCATATGTATCAATATGTAAATATGTACATACATACAAATATGTATCTATTCACAATATATGTATATGTACATATATATACATATATATAATATATATACATAATATATGTATATACACATATGTATCTATTCACATATACTCTTCTTATAGAGTTGTGGGGGCTTCCCTGTTGCTCAGACAATAAAAAATTGGCCCTTAATGTGGGAGACCCAGGTTCAATCCTTGGGTCAGGAAGATTCCCTGGAGAAGGGAACGGCTACCCACTCCAATATTCTTCCCTGGAAAATGCCATTGCTCTGTCCATGGGGTCACAAACAGTTGGACACAAGTGAGTGGCTAACATTTTCTTTCACACTTACTCCTGTGAAGTCTCTCTAAAACATGCTCCACTCAAATTCAAATAGCTATTTTTTAATGACAAATTCACAAGGAAAATAAAACAATAACTTTTTTATTGTTTGATGCAATTAACTGGTCTCCAAATCACAGGGTGGAAGTTTTATCAAAGGGGCCATAGAACACAACGCCATCACTTCTACAGCTGCCAATTCAGCTCCTTTAAACGTCACTTGTTTGACGATCTGGGAGAGACTATGCCCTTGGGCCAGGTGTCTTGTTCTAAGGACTTAAGCCTTCATATTCCAGCACAAGGATAATTTCTGATGCAAATCCATCTGCCTATTTTCCTGATGGGAAAAGAAATTCAAACCTTTCCCATTAAATTGTGAAATAAATTGATTAATAAAAAATGCACTTTCCCCAACTGAGAATTAAGGCTTAATGTAGTCTAATGAGTTTATTTTGAAACAATTACACAAAATGGTGATATCAAGCCCAGAAGAGACACAATTTGGATAATAAACAGAGATTAACGATCAGACATGCATTTGGTGTTACTGAATGACTGATGAATGCAATGAAAGCTAAGGATGAGCAGATAACATGAGTTTGCAATTATAAAGTGTTAGTTTAGGATACCATATTTGAAAAAAAGAACTGTACCATATATTTCAAATTCTATACTATCCTACCACCTATTCTAAAACATTCTGTGTGTGTATGTGTTGTGTGTTAAATCACTTCAGTCATGTCTGACTCTTTGTGATCCTATGGACTGTAGCCCACCAAGTTTCTCTGTCCATGCAATTCTCCAGGCAAGAATACTGGAGGGGGTTGCCATGCCCTCCTCCAGGGATTCGTCCCAAACCAGGGATTGAATCCAAGTCACTTATGTCTCCTGTATTGGCAGGCAGGTTCTTTACCACCAGCACCACCTGGGAAGCCCTTTACCTTTTACTAAACTTTAAGTTAATGGAATCACAGTATGTATGCCTTTGTTTCTGGCTTCTTTGATGCTTTGATTCAGTATTGTGTGTGTGTGAGTTTTATTCTTGTTATTCAATACAACTATAGTTTGTCCACTTTTACTCCAGCAAAGTAGTCCATTATGTGAATATAATAGATATTATTTATCTATTGTTTTTGTATATTTTTGTTGTTATCAGTTTGAGACTAAGAGTTATCTGTATTCCCACACACATATTTTGGTGATTTTATGTAGTATTTCTGTTGAGTAATTACCGGGAGTGGGATTCTTTAGTCTCTATCGGTAAACAGCTTCCCAAAATGACTGTACAATTTACACTCTTATTTGGCATTATTCAAGAGTTTCTGGTGTTCCACATCCTCTTCCTCTGTCTTTTCTGTCCTAGTCATTCTCATGTTTGTGTACCTCCTTGTGGATTTTTAATTTGTTTATTTTTGCTGTGCTGGGTCTTCATTGCTGCATGGGCTTCCTCTAGCTACAATAAGCAGAGACTACTCATGGACAGAGGAGTCTGGTAGGCTACAGTCCATGGGATCACCAACAGTTAGACACAACTGAAGTGATTTAGCACACACAAAGCATAAAGAGGTTTTCCAATGTCTTTTTTAAGAGTTTACTGTTTGTCTTTTTTACTTACACCTTGTCTAGAGAATGGTCTAGTGGTTTTCCCTACTTTCTTCAATTTAAGTCTGAATTTGGCAATAAGGAGCTCATGATCTGAGCCACAGTCAGCTCCTGGTCTTGTTTTTTCCTAACTGTATACAGCTTCTCCATCTTTGGCTGCAAAGAATATAATCAGATTTTGGTGTTTACCATCTGGTGATGTCCATGTGTAGAGTCTTCTCTTGTGTTGTGGAAAGAGGGTGTTTGCTATGACCAGTGTGTTCTCTTGGCAAAACTCTATTAGCCTTTGCCCTGCTTCATTCCGTGCTCCAAGGCCAACTTTGCCTGTTACTCCAGGTGTTTCTTGACTTCCTACTTTTGCATTCCAGTCCCCTGTAATGAAAAGGACATCTTTTTTGGGTGTTAGTTCTAAAAGTTCTTGTAGGTCTTCATAGAACCGTTCAACGGCTTCTTCCACATTACTGGTTGGGGCATAGGCTTGGATTACTGTAATATTGAATGGTTTGCCTTGGAAACGAACAGAGATCATTCTGTCATTTTTGAGATTGCATCCAAGTATTGCATTTCGAACTCTTTTGTTGACCATGATGGCTACTCCATTTCTTCTAAGGGATTCCTGCCCACAGTAGTAGATATAATGGTCATCTGAGTTAAATTCACCCATTCCAGTCCATTTTAGTTCACTGATTCCTAGAATGTCTATGTTCACTCTTGCCATCTGTTTGACCACTTCCAATTTGCCTTGATTCATGGACCCAACATTCCATATTGTAAAGAGCAATATTGCTCTTTACAGCATCAGACCTTGCTTCTATCACTAGTCACATCCACAACTGGGCATTGTTTTTGCTTTGGCTCCATCCTTTCATTCTTTCTGTAGTTATTTCTCCACTGATCTCCAGTAGCATACTGGGCACCTACCGACCTGGGGAATTCCTCATTCAGTATCCTATCATTTTGCCTTTTGATACTGTTCATGGGGTTCTCAAGGCAAGTATTCTGAAGTGGTTTGCCATTCCCTTCTCCAGTGGACCACATTCTGTCAGACCTCTCCACCATGACCTGGCCCTCTTGGGTGTCCCCACACAGCATGGCTTAGTTTCATTGAGTTAGACAAGACTGTGGTCCGTGTGATCAGATCGACTGGTTTTCTGTGATTATGATTTCAGTGTGTCTGCCCTCTGATGCCCCCTCGCAATACCTACCCTCTTATTTGGGTTTGAGTGAACTCCGGGAATTGGTGATGGACAGGGAGGCCTGGCGTGCTGTGATTCATAGGGTTGCGGAGAGTCGGACACAACTGAGCAACTGAACTGAACTGAACTGAACTACCTTAGTCGTGGGGTATTTCTTCACAACTGCTCCAGCAAAGCGCAGCCACTGAACCTTACCTTGGACGAAGGGTATCTCCTCACGGCTGCCCCTCCTTACCTTGAACGTGGAGTAGCTCCTCTCAGCCCTCCTGCACCCGCACAGCCGCCGCCACTTGGACTTGGGGCTGTTCCTCTTGGCCACAGGCCCTAACCTCAGGCGTGGGGTAGCTCCTCTCGGCCACGCTTCTGCGTGTGGTCGATCGCGGAGCCGGGGCATGGAGCCGCCGGCGTCGCTTCAGTTCTTGAATGAGCTCTGAGCTCCTGCCTACCCTTCCCCGGCCCTGCATCACAGAAACTAGATCTGATAGATAGAGTGCCTGATGAACTATGGGCGGAGGTTTGTGACATTGTACAGGAGGCAGGGACCAACACCATCCCCATGGAAAAGAAATGCAAAAAAACAAAATGGCTCTCTGAGGAGGGCTTACAAATAGCTGTGAAAAGAAGAGAAGCGAAAAGGAAAGATAGAAGCATCTGAATGCAGAGTTCCAAAGAAGAGCAAGGAGAGATAAGAAAGCCTTCCTCAGCAATCAGTGCAAAGAAATAGAGGAAAACAACAGAACAGAAAAGACAAGAGATCTCTTCAAGAAAATTAGAGATACCAAGGGAACATTTCATGCAAAGATGGGCTCGATAAAGGACAGAAATGGTGTGAACCTAACAGAAGCAGAAAATATTATGAAGAGGTAGCAAGAATACACAGAAGAACTGTACAAAAAAGATCTTACGACCAAGATAATTACCAAGGTGTGATCACTCACCTAGAGCCAGACTTCTTGAAATGTGAAGTAAAGTGGGCCTTAGGAAGCATCACTACGAACAAAGCTAGTGGAGGTGATGGAATTCCAGTTCCACTAGTTCAAATACTGAAAGATGATGCTGTGAAAGTGCTGCACTCAATATGCCAGCAAATTTGGAAAACTCAGCAGTGGCCACAGGACTGGAAAAGGTCAGTCTTCATTCCAATCCCAAAGAAAGGCAATGCCAAAGGATGCTCAAACTACCGCACAATTGCACTCATCTCACACGCTAGTAAAGTCATGCTCAAAATTCTTCAAGTCAGGCTTCAGCAATACGTGAACCATGAACTTCCAGATCTTCAAGTGGCTTTAGAAAAGGCAGAGGAACCAGAGATCAAATTGCCAACATCCACTGGATCATGGAAAAAGCAAGAGAGTCCCAGAAAAACATCTATTTCTGCTTCATTGACTATGCCAAAGCCTTTGACTGTGTGGATCACAATAAATTGTGGAAAATTCTGAAAGAGATGGGACTACCAGACCACCTGACCTGCCTCTTGAGAAACCTGTATGCAGGTCAGAAAGCAACAGTTAGAACTGGACATGGAACAACAGACTGGTTTCAAATAGGAAAAGGAGTACGTCAAGGTTGTATATTGTCACCCTGTTTATTTAACTTATATGCAGAATACATCATGAGGAACGCTGGGCTGGAAGAAGCACAAGCTGGAATCAAGATGGCTGGAAGAAATCTCAATAACCTCAGATATGCAGATGACACCACCCTTATGGCAGAAAGTGAAAAGGAACTCAAAAGCCTCTTGATGAAAGTGAAAGAGGAGAGTGAAAAAGTTGGCTTGAAGCTCAACATCCAGAAAACTAAGATCATGGCATCTGGTCCCATCACTTCATGGGAAATAGATGGAAAAACAGTGGAAACAGTGTCAGACTTTATTTTTTGGGGCTCCAAAATCACTGCGGATGCTGATTGCAGCCAGGAAATTAAAAGACACTACTCCTCGGAAGGAAAGTTATGACCAATCTAGATAGCATATTAAAAAGCAGAGACATTACTTTGCCAACAAAGGTCCATCTAGTCAAGGCTATGGTTTTTCCAGTGGTCATGTTTGGATGTGAGAGTTGGACTGTGAAGAAAACTGATGGCCGAAGAATTGATGCTTTTGAACTGTGGTGTTGGAGAAGACTCTTGAGAGTCCCTTGGACTGCAAGGAGATCCAACCAGTCCATTCTAAAGGAGATCAATCCTGGGTGTTCATTGGAAGGACTGATGCTAAAGCTGAAACTCCAAAGCCACCTCATGCGAAGAGTTAACTCACTGGAAAAGACTCTGATGCTGGGAGGGATTGGGGGCAGGAGGAGTAGGGGACGACAGAGGATGGGATGGCTTGATGGCATCACTGACTCAATAGACGAGTTTGAGTGTACTCCGGGAGTTGGTGATGGACAGGGAGTCCTGGCGTGCTGTGATTCATGGGGTCGCAAAGAGTCGGACTCGACTTAGCAACTGTACTGAACTGAGTCTAGTTAATTGATGTGGAGGGGACATTAAAAGGGTCATATAAACATTCAATGACCCAGTACAATGTATTGAAAAGACTTTTGTTTCCATGTTTCCTTGCATATCAACTTTGATAGAAATAAAGTGGCCCACATTCCTGTGCCATTAATGTTCAGTTCAGTTAAGTTCAGTTCAGTTCAGTCGCTCAGTCGTGTCCGACTCTCTGCGACCCCATGAATTACAGCACACCAGGCCTCCCTGTCCATCACCAACTCCCGGAGCTCACTCAAACTCATGTCCACAGAGTCGGTGATGCCATCCAGCCATCTCATTCTCTGTCGTCCCCTTCTCCTCCCGCCCCCAACCTTTCCCAGCATCAGAGTCCTTTCCAGTGAGTCAACTCGTCGCATGAGGTGGCCAAAGTATTGCAGCTTCAGCCTCAGCATCAGTCCCTCCAATGAACATCCAGGATTGATCTCCTTTAGAATGGACTGGTTGGATCTCCTTGCAGTATAAGGGACTCTCAAGAGTCTTCTCCAACACCACAGTTCAAAAGCATCGATTCTTCAGCGATCAGCTTTCTTCACAGTCCAACTCTCACATCCATACATGACCACGGGAAAAACCATTGCCTTGACTAGACGGACCTTGGTTGGCAAAGTAATGTCTCTGCTTTTTAATATACTATCAAGGTTGGTCATAACTTTCCTTCCAAGGAGCAAGCGTCTTTCAATGTACTATCAGTTAATTACAACTTCTTAATTAGTTCTTTCATTCATTATTATAAGTCTCTTGCTTGTTCCTTTTGTTGTTGGCCATTTACATTTTTTAATGAATTTTAGAATCAACTTGTCAATTTACACACACACATACAATCACAGAATTTTTATTGGTGTGCATTGAAGCTATAAGCAAATTTGTAAAGAATTAAAACACCCACAATTTTCCATTCCTACCTACTGTCAGTCTTTTGCTCTGAAACTTTTCAATTCATCCTATCAAGATATAAATTCTATTTCTCCAGTGCCTGAATCTGGGCAAGACGTATGACTTGTTTTGGAAAATAAAATGCAGTGGAAATGATACTGTGTAACATTATAGTTAGGCTAGGTAAAGCTTGTATTTATTATCTCTCTTTCGGAACCTACCAAGTCACCATAAGAACAAGTTTAGGATAACCTGCCCAATTATGGGAGATGAAAGATGTTATAATATCTGCTTTCCAAGATAAAACCAGATATCACCCAGTATAAGTGAAATTATTGTGGACCAACTAGCCTCCAGTTTATCCACCAGATGATCAAAGTTGCAGATGTGAGACCAGTCAAAATCATCTGAGCATGACCTAAATCAGCAGTACTTTCCTTGAAACAATAGATTCATGACTAATAAATAGTGATTATTTTAATTCAAACATGTGGGAGAAGTTTGTTACACAATAATTTCTAACCAAATGTAGTCACAATACTGTCTTTCAATCCATAGTATTTCACTTAATTCATTTTACTTTTTAAATTTCTCTCGACAGTTTTGTAATGTTTGGTAAAAAGGTTCTTTGACTTTCTCTTTGCTTGGTAATTTTAAATACAATTGAAATTTATATTATTTTTATTTCTTTCCTCTCTCTGGCTATCCCACAGTTTGGGTTGCTATCTCACCTTAGTTCCCTCAGATTGCCCTCAGGGCATTCAGCCGGGTCCTTAACCTAAGCAATGCAGCCCATGCCTCCCTTGCCATTAGGCACGTAATCTGTGGGTTTTATTTATTTATTTTTCCTCCCAGTTATACTGCCCTCTGAGATACCAAAACTCCCCACAGACCCGCCAGTGAGAGTGTTTCCTGGTGTTTGGAAACTTCTCCTCTTTTAAGACTCCCTTCCCGGGACAGATCTCCATCCCTACCTCTTTTGTCTCTCTTTTTTTCTTTTATATTTTGTCCTACCTCCTTTTGAAGTCAATGGGCTGCCTTTCTGGGTGCCTGATGTCCTCTGCCAGCATTCAGAAGTTGTTTTGTGGAATTTGCTCAGCGTTCAAATGTTCTTTCGATGAATTTGTCGGGGAGAAAGTGTTCTCCCCATCCTATTCCTCCGCCATCTTAGGACCGCCCCCTATTTCCAGTTTTCTATATTATTTTTAAAATTAATTGTTCAGTTGTTTCCAGATTAAGTTATAAAAATGTTTTTGCATATTGAATTTATACTCTATGACTATGCTATTTAGTTGCTATGAAGTGTATAAGTCTGCAACCCCACGGGCTGTAGTCCACCAGGCTCCTCTGTCCATGGGATTTCCCAGGTAAGAACACTGGAGTGAGTTGCCATTTCTTTCTCCAGGGCATCTTGTCAACCCAAGGAGCGATTCCATGTCTCCTGCTTGAATGGCAGATTCCTTACCACTGCGCTACCTGGGAAGCCCCTATTCTGAATAAGCTTACATCATTTTTTTAAATTGTAATAATTTGTAAGATCTTTGGAATTTTTTATTTTACAATCCTATTTTCTGAGAATGATGACAGTTTAGTTCCTACTTTCCAAATCTTACTCCTTTTTCTTTTTTTACTTGCTTTCTTGAATCATCTGGAATATCCAGCACAATTTTGAAAACAACTAGTGAAACAAGCACTCTATGACACTCCCGATCTCAGAAAGAAATCTTTCAGTATTTCACTATTAAATACGATATTTCTAGAGAAAGACAAATATATAATATATGTTGAATCTAAAAACTGTATACATGGTATAATAAGTTCATTTATACCACTTGAATATTTATAAAAATAGAAATAGAGTCACAGATGTAGGAGAAAAACTTATGGTTACCAGGGAGGAAAAGGATGGGGAAGAAATAAATTGTGAGATTGGGATTGACATACACACACTTCTATATGTAACCTTCCCATGTAGCTCAGTTGGCAAAGAATCTGCCTGCAATACAGTGGACCCAGATTCAATTCCTGGGTCAGGAAGATCCCCTGGAGAAAGAAATGGCAACCTACTACAGTATTCTTGCCTGGGGAATTTCATGGACAGAGGAGCCTGGAAGGCTACAGTCCAAGGGGTGGCAAGAGTCGTACACGACTTAGCAACTAAACCACCACCATATGTAAAATAGGTAACAAATAAGGACCTACTGTATAGAGCAGGGACCTCTACTCAATATTCTGTAATGACCTATACTAAATTTGGTTCCTGTTACATCAGTTGGACAAAAGTATACCTTTATTGATTTATCTTTTAAACAGATTTACAAGAAGTAGAAAAAAGTTGAAGCTTACTCATATACTAATATTTTCTACTTTAGCTGGAGTGTTAGTCCTTCTACTTTGTCTTTTTCCTTAAATATTGTCTATTGCAATACCACACTTTCTTTCTTTTTTTTTTTTATTTATTTGTGGCTGCTCTGGGCCTTTGTTGCTGTGCACAGCCTTTCTCTGGTTGCAGTAAGCGGGGCTATACTCATTGCAATGTGCAGGCTTCTCACTGTGGTGGCTTCTCTTTCGTGGAGCTCAGGATCTAGGCACACAGGCTTCAGGAGCTGTGGCACACAGACTCTAGGTACAGGCTCAGTACTTGTGGCACACAGGCTTAATTGCTCCAAGGCATGTTGGATCTTCCTGGACCAGGGATCGAACCTGTGTCCCCTCCATTGGCAGGCAGATTCTTATCCACTGCGCCAGCAGAGGAGTCCTACACTGTCTTGACTGCTGTAGTTTTATAGTACATTTTAAAGTTGTGTGATGTCGGTCTTCCAACTTTGTCTTTCTTCCTTAATAGTCTGTTGCCTGTTTTGGGTCCTTTACCTCTCTATAGAAACTTTAGAATCAGTTGGTCAGTATCCACAAAACAACTTTCTGGGATTTTCATTGGGACTGTGGTGAATGTTCAGAAGAATTTAAGAAGAAATAAATTCTTGACAACATTGATTCTTCCTCTCCATGACCATGAAATAGCTCTCTGTTCCCTTCGTTCTTTTATTTCATCAATTTTGTAGTTTTCCTCCATTAGATCTTATACATATTTTGTTACATTTATACTTAAGTCAGATTTTATTTTTTTGGGCTCCAAAATCACTGCAGATGCTGATTGCAGCCATGAAATTAAAAGACGCTTGCTCCTTGGAAGGAAAGTTATGACCAACCTTGATAGTATATTAAAAAGCAGAGACATTACTTTGCCAACCACGGTCCGTCTAGTCAAGGCAATGGTTTTTCCCGTGGTCATGTATGGATGTGAGAGTTGGACTGTGAAGAAGGCTGATCGCCGAAGAATCGATGCTTTTGAACTGTGGTCTTGGAGAAGACTCTTGAGAGTCCCTTATACTGCAAGGAGATCCAACCAGTCCATTCTAGAGGAGATCAATCCTGGATGTTCATTGGAGGGACTGATGCTAAAGCTGAAGCTGCAATACTTTGGCCACCTCATGCGACAAGTTGACTCACTGGAAAAGACTCTGATGCTGGGAAAGGTTGGGGGCGGGAGGAGAAGGGGACGACGGAGAATGAGATGGCTGGATGGCATCACCGACTCTGTGGACATGAGTTTGAGTGAGCTCCGGGAGTTGGTGATGGACAGGGAGGCCTGGCGTGCTGTGATTCATGGGGTTGCGGAGAGTCGGACACGACTGAGCGACTGATCTGATCTGATCTGATATGATTTTGGAGTGTCAATGATACTGTGTTTTTAATCTCAGATTCTATTGGCTCATTGCTAGTATATAGAAGATGGAAGCCAGAAGTCATTATCTTTCTTCAGACTGCCACAGTAGTCTAATATCCATGTACCACACATGTGGCAATATAGAAAAATGAAGCACGAGCTGACTAGAGCCAGAAGAAAACCAAAGGCTCCTTTGTGGCATAAAAACGGGTTTCAATGAACACAAAGGACACATCTTTTAAGTTCCTAATCTTTCAGTAATGCCACCTTCATCACCTTTCTTCCTCCAGCACTTCTAACAAAATTTCATCTTAAGAATCTGTATTATAAATAAATACTTCTCTTAATGAAATATCAACAGTGGTTTTGTTTACTAACAGAATTTTGCCTGCCATGGTATTCCATTAATGTGTGATAAATTCTTAAGTAAATAAATGAATTAATGAGAAATAAAAGAAAGGAGACGAGATTAGAAGGAGAGGAAGCATTGCAAGGAAGGTTGGGGAAAGAAATGTAAGAATTTGTCTCATACCACTGATTTTCAAGGTATTTTGAAAGAACTTTTTCTGATAATGCATGGTTTTATATGGGCTGTCAAAATACAATTTTGTTGATTCCTTAAAAGTCTCAATTTCTCTCTTCTGTTTTAAGTATAGTAGTGTGAGGGGAAAAAAAAATGTTTTTGATTTGGTAATTCACTAGCACTCTACATTCAAATTGATCATGAAAATCACAAATGAAAACAGAAATGCTGTCTCAAAAAAGTCATTGATGTAATTTAGAATCTCCATAATAACAGTATATATTTTTGTTTAGCATCTCTGAATGACTCCACAGTTTGCAAAGTTGTCTCCAGTAGCTAACACACCAGACATCACATGTACCAGAAATACTTCTATTTGCCATTTAAACCTGACTTCTTTGCATAGACAGGGTGTCTAGAAACACGCATAAATGTTAGGTACAGCCAGGGCACTTGTACATTCTTTCCCGCTGCCTCTTGTTTGATGTCCTATGTTCACTCCACTGGCCTTTACAAGCCACAGTGTTTCATGTGATTTCAAAGGGTTTTGATTTTTAGACTGTCCCTGTTATTATCAAATGAGCTAACAATCAAGCATGCAGACTTATAGATGCAACTAAATACTAAATGTAAGGTTTCAACAATTGCTACTGCTACTTTACCTACCATAGCCAGGTTTATTTGCAGAGGGCATTTTTAAATTTGTACTGAATTTTATTATTTGAGCTAAATCAAAATCTTCTCCTTCTCCTCCCTGTTCTTGTCCTCTTTCTCTCCCCCAACTCCTTCATTTCCTTTGCAGAACAATTTTAAAATAAGTAAAAAGCATGCACACTGCAAAAATTTAAACCTTACCTTTAAGGTGGAGATATGATCGATAGATAGACACATAAAGAGATAGATGGATGATAGACAAAAGAGAAAATTAAAAACTCTCTTTACTCTTCTTTGTGTCTCTCCGTTTAATGGAGATGATGGTGGGTCAACCAAACCCATTTATTAGGCCTGAGGCATTTATTTCCTGACTCGATGGTAGTGTTGAGTGTTGAGGTCTCCAGCTGAGTCCCTCCCAGGGAACTGCCCCTGGACAAAGAGAACATCCATGACAAATGTTAACCCCTCCTCAAGGGTGGGCCACTGTAATGACTGTTCAGTGTAGATGGGAGGGTATGAAGGCCTAGATATCCATCTTATCTCAGTTCAGTGTCTCTGAATGGCCATCCCACATACAGAGTTGGCAGGGAGATGGTCTGAAGTCTCTGCTGCAACTGCATCACAGTTCAGCTTTGCCCTTTGCCTAAGCCTGCATCACTCACTGTCAGTGTTTTTCCTGAGAACACACTGCCAACAAATCACCAGGCTGCAAGTTTCCATTTTATAATCTGTTCCCTAGTAAAGCAACTATAAGGGTCAGTACCTGCAATGATCCACAGAGGTAGACTCTGGAACCAGAGCACCCATAGGATGGTAAAGATGATACTATCTTTGCTGGAAGGTGGCATCCTGATAGCACCTGGATCTCTGAAACAACTGAGATGAACTATATGGATCATCTGGGCCAGTGGTGAACTGCGTTTGGGCACCAGTGGACGGAAGTATGTCTGGGGGGGCATTTGAAATGCTGGGGGTGGGAGGGAGCCAAGCAGGGAGTAATAATCATAATAACTACAGAATTAGAAGCTTCTTAGGGGGAACTATTGAAACATTGAATTAATCACCAATTTCGGAAAAGTGTGAAAGCCAGAGGGTCTCCTAGGCAACATTTGAAGACTCTCATATCCTGTAGCCAGACAGCATAAAAATCTGGGGCTCAGAAGAATTACTTAATTATGAGAGCAAAAGAGAAGATTTCTGCAAGTCTTCTCTAAGACAGGAGTCCTGATTGGGACCCAAGTAGATGCTCTGAAGATCATCTCATAGGTTCCCTATATCCATGATATCTTGTTAATTACACCAGCTAAGTAAAAAAGAGGTAGAAAGTTAAACCATCGAAGATTAAACCATCCAAGGTGCTCAACATATCTGGTAAGATTTTAGGAGCCCAGTGTCCCAGAACATGGTGCAACTTCCTCTCTAACATAAAGGACAAATTATTGCATCTTGTCAACAAATTGTTGCAAATTGTCAACATCCACTTGATTGTAGAAAAAAACGAAGGAATTTCAGAAAAACATCTACTTCTGCTTCAGTGACTATGCTAAAGCCTTTGACTGTGTGGACCACAACAAACTGTGGAAAATTCTTAAAGAGATTGGGATACCAGACCACCTTACCTACTTCCTAAGACACCTATATGCAGGTCAAGAAGCAACAGTTAGAACCAGACATAGAACAACCGATTGGTTCAAAATTAGGAAAGGAGTATGTCAAGGCTGTATATATTGTCACGCTGTTATTTAACTTCTATGCAGAGTACATAATGATAAATCCGAGGCTGGATGAATCACAAGCTGGAATCAGGACTTCCAGGAGAAATATAAACAACCTCTGATATGCAGATGATACCAATCTAATGACAGAAAGTGAAGAGGAACTAAACAGCCTCTTGATGAGGGTGAAAGAGGCTTAAAAAACAACATTCAAAAAATTAAGATCATAGCATCCAGTCCCATCACTTCATGGCAAACAGAGGAGGAAAAATGGAAACAGTGATAGATTACATTTTCTTGGGCTCCAAAGTCACTGCAGAAGGTGACCTCAGCCATGTTATTGAAAGATGCTTGCTCCTTGGAAGAAAGGCTATGGCAAAACTAGACAGTGTATTAAAAAGCAGAGACATGACTTTACTGACAAAGGTCCACATAGTCAAAGCTATGGTTTTTCCAGTAGTCATGTACAGATGTGAGGGTTGGACCATAAGGCAGGCTGAGTGCTGAGGAATTGCTGCTTTTGAATTGTGTTACCAGAGAAGACTCTTGAAAGAGTCCCTTGGACAGCAAGGAGATCAAACCCATCAATCCTAAAGGAAATCAACCTTGAAAATTCATTGGAAGGACTGATCCTGAAGTTGAAGCTCCAATACTTTGGCCACCTGATTCAAACAACCAACTTGTTGGGAAAGACCCTGGTGCTTGGGAAGATTGAGAGCAGGAGGAGAAGGGGACAACAGAGGATGAGATGGTTGTATGGCATCATTGACTCAATAGACACAAGTTTGAGCAAACTCTGGGAGATAGAGAAGGACAGGGAAGCCTGGTGTGCTGCAGTCCATGGGGTCGCAAAGATTCAGATATGACTCAGTGACTAAACAACAACAAAATCTCATTTTGTGCTGTTTTTTATTCTCTGCTGTTTTTAAATATATTAAATTTATGTTTTTATTCAATAATTTTTATATACAGTGCCTTGTGGGTCTAATGTGCCATTTTTAACTTCTGCTGATTATCACTTGTATCTTGACATCTTAGGTTATAAGATCAATTTCATGAAGAATTTACATGTGGGAGGTTTTTCTGTGACTCTAAGAAATATTTATTTTTGCTGCAGCCAGCATCTAAAGGTACTATCAAACAGAGGCCACTTAAGATAAACTATTAGATTGGGATTTTGTGGATCACCCAAGTGGTACAAATTTGGACCTCTAACATATGTGAGTTCAGGATCACCCATACAAACTTTAGAGGAATTTTGCTTTGTTTTGCTTTCATTGAAAGTCCAGGATAAGACTTAGTTCCCTTGTCTTCTCTTTTTGCTGGTACATGGAATTTTTTTAGGCATTCTTTCACCAAAGTGTCCTAGTTTAAACAGCAGCCTCAAGCCCACTCACCTCCTTATATTGCCACCCTCATGATCATCAAACCCAAAGCTCTATGGAACTGAGATTGGTAGCTACTCTCAGGACAACTGTACAAAAGAGATCTTCACAACCCAGATAATCATGATGGTGTGATCACTCACCTAAAGCCAGACATCCTGGAATGTGAAGTCAAGTGGGCCTTAGGAAGCATCACTATGAACAAAGCTAGTGGAGGTGATGGAATTCCAGCTGAGCTATTTCAAACCCTAAAAGATGATGCTGTGAAAGTGTTGCACTTAATATGTCAGCAAATTTGGAAAACTCAGCAGTGGCCACAGGACTGGAAAAGGTCAGTCTTCATTCCAATCCCAAAGAAAGGGAATGCGAAAGGATGCTCAAACTACCGCACAATTGCACTCATCTCATATGCTAGTGAAGTCATGCTCAAAATTCTCCAAGCCAGGCTTCAGCAATATGTGAACTGCGAACTTCCAGATGTTCAAGCTGGCTTTAGAAAAGGCAGAGGCACCAGAGATCAAATTGCCAACATCCACTAGATCATCGAAAAAGCAAGAGAGTCCCAGAAAAACATCTATTTCTGTTTCATTGACTATACCAAAGCCTTTGACTGTGTGGATCACAATAAACTGTGGAACATTCTGAAAGAGATGGGACTACCAGACCACCTGACCTGCCTCTTGAGAAACCTGTATGCAGGTCAGGAAGCAACAGTTAGAACTGGACATGGAACAACAGACTGGTTTCCAAATAGGAAAAGGAGTACGTCAAGGCTGTATATTGTCACCCTGCTTATTTAATTTATATGCAGAGTACATCATGAGGAACGCTGGGCTGGAAGAAACACAAGCTGGAATCAAGATTGATGGGAGAAATATCAATAACCTCAGATATGCAGATGACATCACCCTTATGGGAGAAAGTGAAGAAGAACTAAAGAGCCTCCTGATGAAAGAGAAAGAGGAGAGTGAAAAAGTTGGCTTAAAATTCAACATTCAGAAAACTAAGATCATGGCATCTGGTCCCATCCCTTCCCCTTCATGGGAAATAGATGGGGAAACAGTGGAAACAGTGGCTGACTTTATTCTGGGGGGCTCCAAAATCACTGCAGATGGTGATTGCAGCCATGAAATTAAAAGATGCTTACTTCTTGGAAGGAAAATTATGACCAACCTAGATAGAATATTAAAAAGCAGAGACATTACTTTGTCAACAAAGGTCCGTCTACTCAAGGCTATGGTTTTTCCAGTAGTCATGTATGGATGTGAGAGTTGGACTACAAAGAAAGCTGAGTGAAGAAGAATTGATGCTTTTGAACTGTGATGTTGAAGACTCTTGAGTGGCCCTTGGACTGCAAGGAGATCCAACCAGTCCATCCTAAAGGAGATCAGTCCTGGGTGTTCATTGGAAGGACTGATGTTAAGGCTGAAACTCCAATACTTTGGCCACCTGATGTGAAGAAATGACTCATTTGAAAAGACCCTGATGCTGAGAAAGATTGAGGGCAGGAGGAGAAGGGGATGACAGAGGATGAGATGGTTGGATGATATCACCGACTCAATGGACATGAGTTTGGGTAAACTCTGGGAGTTGGTGATGGACAGGGAGGCCTGGCGTGCTGCAGTTCATGGGGTCACAAAGAGTAGGACATGACTGAGCAACTGAACTGAACTGAAATGAACTTGGACTACATACTCACAATTGCCTTGACTTTAGCATTATAAGTTGGTTTTCTTGCTCTCTCTTCCTATGTAGTCCCTGAGAATTTCCATTTGATTCTTCTTATTCCAGCTGTTCATTTTAAAGGACATTTGTCACAGTTCATGCAGCATTCCTAAATGTTTTGCCATGGAACTGTTTTTAGGGTGTCTAATGTGTCAAACTGATAAATAGATTAATGAATGCAAATTTTTATTTTGAATAAATGAAATTATATTTCTAATTATGGTCCATAAATGGCATGTAAATTACCATACAATATACTTTTCATATTGAAAGTGAACAATATTTTAACATTTGCACGCCAATGAAACCATTACCACATTCAAGATAATGGATATTCCCACTATCTCCAGAAGTTTAACTGCCTGTCATTTTGCAATTTTTTCTCCAGTTCATAATTTGGATATTTGATTTTGTTTATTAACTTAGATTATTGTTCTTTTTACTACAAATTTACAAATTCCCAATTTGTCTACAGCTAAATTTGTGTCATTTACTCCAGAGCTGCTTCTTTTTATTTTTAAAGCCATGCTTATAAAACCCTACTCCAAAATTATTTATAAGCTCAAAATATTTTCTGTAATTTTTTATGGATTCATTTGGTTCTTTTTCTAGTAGCAGCCCAAAGCATTATATATAGTGACAAACCAGTTTTTCAAGTCAATGAAAGGCTCGAATGAACAGTCTCATTTAATACAAGTTACTGAATTAATTCCAAATTAAATGAATTGTCTCATTTTTGGCACTGGCTATCAAACCTTAGAGGAGGTTACAAGGGTTCCCACTTCCTCTAACAACACTATAGGAAACATTTTAATTCTAATTTGAAATCCATGTTTGGAAGCTTTCCTTTCTAATATGCCCATTCATAAAGTTTGACATCATATCTTAATTGCTTTATTAATTGCTGTTTTTTCTTAACTGAAAGCTTAGTTCAATCAAAAACACTTTGGGGATGGTGCATACAGAAGTAGAAATTTAATGTTATACCAATGAAATTTACCTAATGTTATGTGATGTGATTTGTGATAGTTGCTCAATCATGTCCAACTCTTTGTACCCATGAACTGTAGCCCACCAACCTCCTCTCTCTGTGGGATTTCGTAGGCAAGAACACAGGAGTGAGTTGTCATTTCCTTCTCCAGGGGAACTTCCTGACCCAGGAATCGAATCTGCAACTGCTACCTCGTCTCCTGCATTGCAGATGGGTTCTTTACCACTGAGCCACCAGGGAAGCCTTGCAAACCTCAATTACGCTAGAGCAGAGGCCCAATTCAATTAACTTGTAGAAGGAAGTGTTTCACTCCTACTATCTAGGCCAGAAAGAGAGAGACAGAGGTGCCAAGAGAAGTGGAAAAGTGATTATTGTAAACACAGACATGGCCAAGTTAATAGACAACCCACAGGCAGTATCTTTAAGGGGAAAAGAAATGTTACAAGATAGCCCTTATGAAGTATTTTTTTCTTATTATAACAAATAAATACTAGATTTTTTGTTGTTGTTGCTTGACTATTACAACATTATTTTATGCTAAAGGGGATTTTTAACTCACATTAACTTCTGAGCACTACAGAGAAAAATTCTTCCTTTAAAATAAGAGACTTCAAATTTTTTAAAATACACAAGTTTGTTTAACTTTGCAACTGCACTGATGTACATAAAGTAAAATTTCCTGTGAATTACCTTTGCATATTTTATTCCATAACAGAAGAGAAGAATGTATGTTTCTAATATAATGAAAGTTAAAATGTGAATCCCGCAGTTGAGCCCAACTCTTTGCAACCCCACGGACTGTGGCTCAGTAGGCTCCTATGTCCATGGAATTCTCCAGACAAGAATACTGGAGTGGGGTACTAATCTCTTCTCTAGGGGATCTTCCTGACCTAGGGATCAAGCCCAGGTCTCTTGCATTGCAGGCAGATTCTTTACCATCTGAGCCACTAGGAAAGTCCAAGTAAATGTAAAACTTAATTCAGAAAAAAACAGTGGCAATTTTTCTTATTTTCTGTTAGATTTCTGGTACAAGATTTGCTTTTGCTTCAATAAATATTTTCTATGAAAAAGGGGACAGGCCTCTGTATTAGGTGTGCTTGCTTCATGAAATAGGTGTGTGTACATAAGCTGTACATAAAAATAACTAAAAACAAGCCTGTATCTTCATAAATTTTATAAAAGGCATTAGAAATATGTTCTCCTCAGGGAGGGATAGGAAATCTAACTTCTAATTTGGGGCAGCACATAGATACATGGATATTTTGCCTCATTGCTTGCTTTATTGAGTTTTAGGGCCATATGTTCCTGGCGATAGTTTCAATGTTTATACCACTGGTGAGATGATAAATTTGAGCACATTGTGTCCTCTTCAGGTTTCATCCAATAACTCATTTTTATTTCAGAATATATTCATCACACTAAGTCATATGATGCAAGGAAAAAAAAATTTTTTGACCGAGCAGAAATACCATTCTGAGCTAAGATTACAGAAACAAAGTTTCCTCTTCTATTTGTATAAAGATGAATTAAAATGATAGTATTGAGAATAGAAGCAACACATATATTAATATATTTGCATCCTTCCTAAAGTGTAACATTTGAATACATTTCCTATTCTGGGTTCTGGCATCCAAAATTATTTCCTCTCCTGTGGGTTTCAAATCCCACGCACATCCTCTAGCCCTCCTGTCCCACTTAATCGAAAGGCAGGGTGCATGCAAACCAGATGAAGTGCTCAACATGCCCCCCTATCTCCAGCTCCAGAAAGAGGCACAGATGCTCTGACAGCAGTTGGGACCAGCATCTTCTCCGTTCACCCACTGCAATATGGGAGATGAGCAATCACTCTGTTTCAGATCACAAAAACGGAATCTTCTGAGCAATTAACAAGCAGCATTGCCTTTACCACCACTAGTGTTCCAAATACACCCAAATGAAAAACTTCTAAAGACTGATGTCTGTAGGTGAATTTAGTCAACAGTGACATGAAATCCACAACCTGAATTTGTTTCATACATAGTCTAACTTGGTTTTTCAATATCATTATGGATGGTATAGAATATCACACTGGCCTCTGTGAGAAGGTCTAAGTGAACTAATAGTGTTACCAAGTCATAGAATAAGTGACCTTGAAAGTGAAGTGAAAGTGTTAGTTGCTCAGTCGTGTCCAACTCTTCGCAACCCCATGGACTGTAGCCCACCAGGCTCCTCTGTACATGGGATTCTCCAGGCAAGAATACTGGAGTGAGTTGCCATTCCCTTCTCCAGGGGATCTTCCCAACCCAGGAATTGAACCCGGGTCTCCTGCATTGCAGGCAGATTCTTTACCATCTGAGCTTACTGGTTTTGAACATCAAGTCTCAAAACAAAGCTATCTTGTCAGGCTAGTTGTTATCTGCAGTGAATTCAAATCCAAGACTGCTGATTCTTATTCCACTGCTCTTTCCGTTTTACCACGTGACCTTGTTCAAGACCATCTAGAAGGCAAATAACTTGAAATATGAATTATTGCTGCCTGTTAAGTTTATTCTGTTCAATGTCAATGAGAGAGATTTTTTAAATCTAGTTAGTAAGTTTTAACAAGTCATAGTTTTTTTATTAGCGGTTAACTGAAAATGATCTTCCATGTCATATTTAGAGTTCTCCCTTAATCTGACCAAGCAATTCTCATCATCTCTCTACTACTTGCAAATAAATGATAGCAATAAAAAAGAATACTAGGAGAATTTGAAGATAAAAGCTAAAGAACTGAAGATATTTGGAGAGAACATATGATAGAGTTATTCATAAAAATCACAAATTTGTGGGTGTAATCAAATCTGTGTTCTAGTCCCGCTTCCCTCATTTAGTGCTATGCCAACTTAACTATATTACTTAGCATCTCTGAACCTCAGTTTTCTCGTCTCTGAATGGGGACAGTGAAAATATCTACCTCATAAAGTTGTTGTGAGTCCTGAGAAAAAGTATACAATACTTAATATCTTACTTGGTGCTAAATGAACACTCAAGAAAAGTTGGCCAAACCTTAAAGCCTCTGTGAAGCATTAAAACAAACTATTAAACAATCCCCTCAACTAGCTGTATTCTCAAAACAAGCCTTTTGTAGAACAGTCATAAAGAGTTTTACAGAAAGTCTTCATCAGCTGCCCACCCCAAAGGTCATCATCTCCAAGGGAGTGAATCACCTCTCTGCTTGGTTCAGTGGAGAAGAACTTTGGAAAAAGCATCTTCTTTCCCACAAGTCTGGAAGCTGATGGTGATACATCCTATAGCTAGAAAGAAGCCAAGATGAGAAAATGCTCAATTTGGCAAAGCTTATTTACTGACTCATCCCTGAACAGTTATGCTTATATTAAAACTATATATCTATATGAAAGGTATATACAAATGCACACAGATGGGATAAGCATATGGGAGCACACGCGTACACGCATGCGCATACAGCATGTCAACCATTTTTAAAGACATGGAGAAATTTCGATCTCCATGAACAATTCAAAAGTACTCTTTGGAGTTCACTTTCAGATGTGGGGAGAAATATTTACTTTCCAAATTATGTTTTCCTTTAGCAAATATTTGCCTTCTCCAGGCATATAACTAACAAAACAGTAAAAACCATGCCCAGCAGCAGCAAGAAGACAATTTAAAAACTTAAGATTGACTTTGAACTCTAGGATGGCAGGGAAAAACTAATGTCACTGTTGTATCTATACCCTAAACTTAAGTGACAGGCATATATATCATAATTAAATACTTCAGTAGTGAACAGTGAAGAATAAATCCCCAAGCAAGCCTCGATATATATCGTATTAATCTGGAGCAAGAAAAGTACTATCACCTCTACTGCCTTGAATCAATATTAAAAATTCTTCTTTCTATGCTTTGTTTATTCCACCTAACATAATCCCCTCTAAGTCTATGCTGGCACAGATGGCAAGATTCCCATCTGTTTATGGCTGAATAATATTCCATTATAGTCTTGATTTGCATTTCATTAAAGATCAGTATCATTTCATGTAATCGTTAGCCATTTGTATGTCTTCTTTGAAAAAAATGTCTATTCAGATTCTTGTTTATTTTATAACTAGGTTATGGCGGAGAGGGTGGGTTGTTGCTTATTTGTTTGCTTTTTGCTATTGAGTTGTATGAGTTCCTTGTATATTCCTCCTAAGATACACAGTTTGCAAATATTTTTGCCTTTCCATACATTTCTTTTTCATTTTATTGCTGGTGCCCTTGGTTATACAGTGCTTCCCTGATGGCTCAACAGGTAAAGAATCTGCCTGCAGTTGCAGATTCCTCCACACAGGAGATGTGGGTTCGATCCCTAGGTTGTTCTTGCCTGGAGAATCCCATGGACAGAGGAGCCTTATGGGCTATAGTCCATGGGGGTCACAAAGAGACAGATATGACTAAGTGGCTAAGAACAAAACAGCACAAACATAACATTTCTTTTTGTATATATAAAATATTTTATAATAAAGATAAAAACAAAACATTTTATTTTCGTACTCTTGAGTTTTGAGGGTGAATTTATACCTATTTACTTCTTTTTTATAGAAACAAACACTGCTTTTTGTAATCCCTTTTGATCCTCAAAACCTTGGATGCCCACTCTACTCAGTAAAATAACTTCTCAAGCCACAAGACTAACCACTGGGGCAGACAGGGGTAGGACTTGGGTCTTCTCATTTCAGAAATTTAGACTGAAAAGTGTGAATTGTGTGAAAGTCACTCAGTTGTGTCCAACTCTTTCTGACCCCATGGGGTAGACAGTCCATGGAATTCTTTAAGCCAGAATACTGGAGTAGATAGCCTTTCCCTTCTCCACAGGATCTTCCCAACTCATGTTTCCCTCATTGCAGGCAGATCCTTTACCAGCTGAGCCACAAGGAAAGCCCAAGAATACGGGAGTGGGTAGCCTATCCCTTCTCCAGGAGATCTTCCCAACCCAGGAATCAAACCAGGGTCTCCTGCATTAAAGGCAGATTCTTTACCAACTGAGCTATCAGGAAAGCCCACATTGATATTAACACTGGGCTCACACTGAGTATAAAGTTGATGCAGTAATTTTGAGAATGTTTGGAGAAATTTGACATTGATGCTTTTGAACTCCAGTGCTGGAGAAGACTCTTGAGAGTCCCTTGGACTGCAAGGAGATCAAACCAGTCAATCCAAAAGGAAATAAACCCTGAAAATTTTTTGGAAGGACTGATGCTGAAGCTGAAGCTCCAATACTTTAGCTACCTGATGCAAAGAGCCAGCTCATTGGAAAATACTCTGATGCTGGGAAAGATTGAAGGCAAAAGGAGAGGAGATGACAGAGGATGAGACGGTTGGATGGCATCACCAATTCAGTAAACATGAGTTTGAGCAAGCTCTGGGAGATGGTGAAGGACAGGGAAGCCTGGCTTGCTGCAGTCCATGGGGTTGAAAAGAATTGGACACAACTTAGCAACTGAACAACAACAACATCATTAACTAATCATGTGGATTCTTATTCACCTGCAGAAAATGCTGGCCCTCTTATGACACTGGCCTGAAGCTAAACATAAGCTTTCACGTTTGGCTTAGTGCCTCCAAGCTCTGGTGACAACCTTCCCCTCCTCATCTTCTACATTCTTCCTAGTATGTACATTCTACATTCTTCTTCTAGATGCTAGTGCATCTCCCAAGTGTGATATGTCCTTTTTTATTATGTTTCCTTTGTTATGATTGTATTGTTATCTTAAGACACCATCCTGCCATCTGTGCTTACTGGACATTTCGCCTTTCCTCAAAAACAGCCTATCCTCCACTCCCAAATAAACCATCTCCAAAATTTCCTCTTGTAATTAATTGCTAGCTTTTCAGTGAAACCCTTGCAGAGTATTGGGACTTTACAGTTAATCTTTTATTCTGTCATGCTTTATACTAAATTGGAAATTACTTGAGAAAATAGTAACTGCGTACTTTTTTGGGTGTATTTTTATCCAACCATGAGCAATGGTATAGTGTATTCTTTGGATAACTTTTGAGTGGAATCTACTCATTTATTCACATAAACAGGAAATAAATCCTTAATGAGTTCATAGACATGTAATTTTCTTAATCAGTTTTCCTTAAGTTCTCCAAGTTAAATTTAAAAGGATTTTCTACTGATACAGGTTTTCCTAATTGAGTTATAATCATGTAAGTAACATGGCATCTGATTTTATCATAATCATTATCAACTATCAACATTATTGACGATGACAATGGTTAAGGGCTTAATGTGGAGGTTTAGAAATCCAAACAAGGATGTTTTCTAATGGTAGGAGAAATCAACATCTCATCTTCTTATTGCTATAGATTAGGCACAGATGAGAGTGTTGGGCATAGCAGGGTTCCTAATTTCATTTTTCATTTGTTATACAGTATTACAGGTGTACTGCTGTTTCTGAGACAGCCAAGTGGTTGTGAATCAAGTCTAGTAATCTCATGCTTTGCATGTACAGACACGTTTCAGTATCAGAGCAAGAGTCAGCATAAATGAATCTATTGATCTTTTTTCAAAATTCTACTACAAACCAATTTAGAATCAGATTTATTAGATATCAAGTGTAGTAGTTATAGCAAGGTCAGTGACATAATTAAGAACACTGTTGAGTATTAGGAAAACGAGAGGATTTTTTTCCTATTAAAGAGTAAGAAAGACTAGTTGAATACCAATACCCTGGTTGCCCATTAAAGTACAAGTCACATTAATATTTAAGTCTCTTAATGGTCTTTAAATTCTGCCTATTTAGCCCTGGGATTGACAAGGTACATAATAAAGTACTCCCAAGGAAACACTCCTCAAAAACTTTTTATTTAGAAATGGTACTCACACTCTCTTCCATAATATATCACACTGATTTTTCACTGCCTTTCTAAATCTCTGCGTTAAACATTTCTTCTGGGAGAACATACAAAGTACAAAAAACCAACATCCCACTAAAGTGATATCATGAAACCACCTCATTAGGAAAAAGGAGTAGTAGTTAATATGACCAAATTAAGACAGCCTTCCTTTGGTTCTTATGCTAACCCAGCTGTCAGCTTTGCTTATAGAAACAGATGTGTCTTCACTTTCTTGAATCTCAATCACTCACCATTTTAGCTGATTCCAGTGTGCTGCAAGCTGTCACACTTTTCAAAACACCTCCATAAGAACAACATTCAACTACTATCTGAACATTTCTGCTCTAATATACCCGTCGGTCTCTCCTCTTTTCTAAATGAATTACTCTTTCTAGGTATATCACTAACAATTGTCAACCTAACGTCTACAATACAAATCCCTTAATCCTATGTGCCCTCCAATTTCCTACTTCCTCTTGTCAGCCAGCCCTTAGAATAGAGAAGTCCTTGCTTATCATCTTATCTGTTCCCTCACTTACATTTCATTATCTTTTATTTTACCTTCTTACGTCTCTCTTAAAACTGCTGGGACGGTGCTCACCCTTCACTTGAACTATCCAAAGAACACTCTTCTCTCTCTGCTGCATGATTTACTGTTGACCCCTGGCTCCTTTCTTAAAGTCTCCTCTTGCTTGGTTCCCATGTCCCTGATCTTATGCTCTTGCTTATTCTGGGTCAATTCTTGCTTTCTTTCATAGACTCTTCAGATGTTCACCAATGGGGTAAGAAAATTGGTTTATGATACTTCCAGTGACATCCTTAAAGGAAAGGGGTGAACTCATCTTCACCACTTCCCTTTAGAGAGAGCACAGTTGAAATGTCTGGAGATCAAGGAGATGTGCTATCTGGAAATCTTGGCCACTGAGGTTGGTCCACGTGTTGAGAAGGTAGCAGTAATAAGATACAAGGAATCAACAATTATAATATAATTGCTCAACCAGCCCTTGTATTAATCATCTTTATTTTATGATGTTTTCTTGTCTCAGGGCAGCAGGGGTGGATGGGTGGACCTGTTGACCAAGGACGCTGCCCCTCTCAAGGTGAGCTATTAATCATTCTTATTGTCATTCAATCACCTTTGTAAATTAAGACCCAGGCACAAATTAGTCCTGGACTCTTTCATCTCTGAACTTTATTGGTATATGATGTCTGTTCTGCTGCTGCTGCTAAGTCACTTCAATCACTGTTATTTTCAAATATTTACATATTTATGTTTATTCTAACACAAACAAATATCACTGGTATGTATGTGGTGTCCCGAGGACAAAAGAACAGGATGAACCCATGCTGACTCAGAATACTAGGACAGAAAGCACCAGACCCTTATCTCTGCCCTTCCTGTCATGTTGCAACCCTTGCAGAATTCTTGAGCCCTCCTAAGTAGCATGGCCTGTCCCTCCCTCCCATATAAGGAAGGGAATTTGTTCTGCCCTTCTCCTGCCCCTTCTAAGGAAAGTATATACATCTTACCCAATCAGTATACATACCTTACTCTGTTCCTTTATTCCTCATCTATAAAAGCAGGCAAATGACCTATGCTCATCATGGGCTCTGCCTGACTGTCAGGAAGCCAGACCACGATTCTTGCAGTGACCGCCCCCCCAACTATAATAAACTCTACTTTTAATCCATTCACATGTCTGGAAATTCTTTTCAAACCTGCACACAGACCACAACAGTATAGTCCCTTCAAATACAGCATGTTCAAATCTTGTTTATCATTCTGTCCCTCTCAAACCTATTCTTACTCCTATTTTTTTCTTCTCCAGATAATATTATGATGTAAACAGAATTATCCAAGGCAGAAACCCAAGAATCATCCTAGAATTCTTCTCTATGTTCCAAATCCAACTAATATCCAAGGCTTTTACATTTTACCCACTCCCCTAAATACTTCTTGACTGTATCTTCACCTTTCTTTGCATATTAACTGCCTCTGCCCTGCACTACTGTCCTCTACTAAGAAAGAACATTTAAAATACATGTTACCTATTATGGCCTAAGAACCCCTGGGCTCATCTTACTCTTCTACCTTTACTTTACCCTGTCTATTATTTTATTCTCTCCTTACCCTCAAGGCCCAGGCCCTCTTTTCTGTCTCTTGAATAACTGATCTTATTTCCATTTTGGAGCCTTTAATTGGCTGTTCAGTCTGCTTGGAGAACCAGTTCTTTCCCCAGGCCACTCACACAGAGGTACTCGTACATCTATCACAATGCTATGCTAATTTTCCTTATAGCAATGATCACAATTGGAAGGATTTTTTGCATATTCTTTACTTGTTTGTTGTCTGTCTCACTTTTTGTTTGTTCGTTCATTTTTGTTTGTTTGTTTGGCTCCACTGGGTCTTTGTTGCTGGGCAGGCTACTCTGTAGTTGTTCAGTTCAGTTCAGATGCTCAGTCGTGTCCGACTCTCCGCGACCCCATGAATCACAGCACGCCAGGCCTCCCTGTCCATCACCAACTGTAGTTGTTATGTGCAGGCTTTTCACTGCAGTGGCTTCTCTTATTGCAGAGCATGGGCTTTAGGCCTGTGGGTTTCAGTAGTTTCAGCTCATGGGCTCAGTAGTTTCAGTTCCCAGGCTCTAGTGCACAGGCTCAATTGCTGTGGTGCTTGGGCTTAGTTACTTTGAGGCATGTGAGATCTTCCCAGATCAGGGATTGAACCCATGTATCCTGAATTGGCAGGTGGATTCTTCTACCACTGAGCCACCAGAGAAGCCCTTGTTTCCCTCACTTCTGCATAGGAGGTGTTCAAATATTTGTTGAATAAATGAATGAATGATCTATTTCTAACCATCCCCCTCTTCAGACCTAGCCTCCCCTCAGAATGATCTAAACAGAATCTAACTATGAAATAATATTAATATAAACTTTGCAGGGGTCCACTCCACTGGGCATGCCTAACTTTCAGTGTATAAGCTAGGAAACACCTTGAGGGTTTCAATCAAAGCATGGATTCCCAGACCCACTCTCAAGAGATCATGATTTGATATACCTAGGTAAAGGTCCGAGAAAACTCATTAAATGTATTCTCAACAAGCACTTCAAGTGATTCTAAGGCAGATGATCCATGAAACATGCAGAATAAAAATTCACGTTCCTTAACCTGGCTGACAAGGTCTTCTATAACCTGGCCTTTAAATGGGAAATGGGGAGTTACTGCTTAGTAAGTGCAGTGTTTCATTTGAGGTGATAAAAACTTTTTGGAAGTGAACAGTGGTGATGGCTGCACCACAGTGGGAATCTACTTAATGACATCAAAGGTACACTTTAACTTAGCTAAGATGGTAAATTTTGCTTTATATATATTTACCAACCTAAAAAAGAAAGCAATCCAGAACTGTAATCCTTATAGTTATCATTGACCCCGTAACAGGTATATACAACCATGTGATATTCAGTATGCTTTCGTTTACCTCATTGAGTATAGTTATAATAGCTGCTTTAAAAATCACCTTGCGGAGAAGGAACAAGATGGCGGAGGAATAGGACGGCAAGACCACTCTCTCCCCCACAAATTCATCAAAAGAACATTTGAACGCGGAGTAAAGTCCACAAAACAACTTCTGAATGCTGGCAGAGGACGTTAGGCACCCAGAAAAGCAGCCCATGGTCTTCGAAAGGAGGTAGGAAAAAACATAAAAGATAAAAAGCGAGAAAAAAGTAAGGACGGAGCTCCGTCCCAGGAAGGGAGGCTTTAAAAAGAGAGAAGTTTCCAAACACCAGGAAACACTCTCACTGGCGAATCTGTGGCGAGCCTTGGAAGCTCAGAGGGCCACATAACCCTATTTTTTTTTTCTAAGATTTTTTTAAAACCCACAGATTACCCGCCAAACGGTAACTCCCAGCGGAGAAGCAGCGCAGACGCCGGCATACGCCATTAGCAAGCGGGGGCTGGGCAGGGAGGAGCTGGCTGAACTGCTTAGAGAGAGGACTAGGCTTGAATGCCGCGAGAACAATTTGAGAGAACTGGGGAGAGCAAAGCAGACTGTGGGATAGCTTCCCCACGGAAAGGCGGAAAGCTCTAACCTAAGACTGCCAGCCCCACTCATAGAACAAAGGACTGAGCAGAGTGAGCCGGCTGCGGCTGGCCCATCCCCCATTCCCCGCCGAGACAGGCAGGGAGCGCAGCCAGAGCCGGAGCGGGCAACCGCGGCCCCAGAAAGGCATCTGATACAAACTGCACACAGGCTTGCTGCTAATCAGGACTTCTTGGGCTCGGACCGGTCGATATCCCCCTGAGAAGGTGTGCCAGTTGTACACCCAGAAAACTGAGTGGCAGGGACTGGGGAGGTGATAAGTCGCAGAGACCGCGCTCGCCAAACACCTGGTCCCCTGAGCTGCTCGGACCGGGGAAGGCACAAAACGCAGGCCCAACCAAGTCTGCGCCTTTGTGGAGTACCTGAGAACCTGAACTTGAGCCGCTCAGACCTGGGATGTGCATACAACCCAGCGCTGGCCTTGGACAGTTCCTGGCAGAGCAACCTAGAGCCTGTGCAGTGTAGACTGGGACAACACACCCGCTGTGAGCTGGGGCAAACCCAGTGTGGCCGAGACGCTGTGAGCACTCCCCACAGACGCCAGAGATATTCGTCTGCAGCGTTCCTCCCTTCCCAGAACAGGACTGAACAATTGAGCCTTAAAAAGTGTCCACCCACCCCCTAGTATCAGGGCGGAAATTAGACACTGAAGAGACCAGCAAACAGAAGCTAAAACAGAGGGAACCACCTTGGAAATGACAGATAGAGATGTCTAGAGGCTACTCCAAGAATAAGACCAAAAACCAGAGGCAAGAGGCTTAAGCCCGAATCCTGAGAATACCAGAGAACTCCTGACTCCAGGGAACATCAATTGATAGGAGCTCATCAAACGTCTCCATACCTACACTAAAACCAAGCACCACCCAAGGGTCAACAAGTTCCAGAGCAAGACATACCACACAAATTCTCCAGTAACACAGGAAACTAGCCCTGAGCTTCAATGTACAGGCTGCCCAAAGTCACTCCAAACCCACTGACATCTCATAACTCATTACTGGACACTTCATTGCACTCCAGAGAGAACAAATCCAGCTCCACCGACACAAGCTTCCATAACCAGGGAAACTTGACAAATCACCTGTCCAACCCCACACACAGCGAGGAAACTACATAATAAAGAAAACTCCACAAACGGCCAGAAGAGGGAAAAGCCACCCCAAGCAAAGCATTATAAGCAAGACGAAGAGGCAGAGAAATACCCAGCAAGTAAAGGAACAAGATAAATGCCCACCAACACAAACAAAAGAGGAAGATATAGGGAATCTACCTGATAAAGAATATCGAATTTTGGTGGTGAAAATCATACAAAATCTTGAAAGCTAAATGGAGTTACAGATAAATAACCTGGAGAAAAGGATTGAGAAGATGGAAGAAAGGTTTAATAAGGATTTAGAGGAAATAAAAAAGACTCAATATACAATGAATAATACAATAGATGAGATCAGAAACACTCTGGAGGGAACAAACAGTAGAATAACAGAGGCAGAAGACAGGATAAGCGAGCTAGAAGATAGAATTGTAGAAATAAATGAAACAGAGAGGGAAAAAGAAAAACAAATTAAAAGAAATGAGAACAATATTAGAGACCTCTGGGACAATGTTAAACGCTCCAACATTCGAATCATAGGAATCCCAGAAGAAGAAGACAAAAAGAAACACCGTGAAAGAATACTTGAGGAGATAATAGTTGAAAACTTCCCTAAAATAGGGAAAGAAATAATCACCCAAGTCCAAGAAACCCAGAGAGTCCCCAACAGGATAAACCCAAGGCGAAATACTCCAAGACACATATTAATCAAATTAACAAAGATCAAACACAAAGAACAAATATTAAAAGCAGCAAGGGAAAAACAGCAAATAACACACAAGGGGATTCCCATAAGGATAACAGCCAATCTTTCAACAGAAACTCTTCAAGCCAGGAGGGAATGGCAAGACATACTTAAAGTGATGAAAGAAAATAACCTACAGCCCAGAATACTGTACCCAACTAGGATCTCATTCAAATATGAAGGAGAAATCAAAAGCTTTACAGACAAGCAAAAGCTGAGAGAATTCAGCATTACCAAACCAGCTCTCCAACAAATGCTAAAGGATCTTTTCTAGACAGGAAACACAGAAAGGGTGTATAAACTCGAACCCAAAGCAATAAAGAAAATGGCTACGGGAACATACTTATCAATAATTACCTTAAACGTAAATGGGTTGAATGCCCCAACCAAAAGACAAAGGCTGGCTGAATGGATACAAAAACAAGACCCCCATATATATTGTCTTCAAGAGACCCACCTCAAAACGAGGGACACATACAGACTGAAAGTGAAGGGCTGGAAAAAGATATTCCATGCAAATAGAGACCAAAAGAAAGCAGGAGTAGCAATACTCATAGCAGTTAAAATAGACTTTAAAACAAAGGCTGTGAAAAGAGACAAAGAAGGAAACTACATAATGATCAAAGGATCAATCCAAGATGAAGATATAACAATTATAAATATTTATGCACCCAACATAGGAGCACCGCAATATGTAAGACAATTACTAACAAGTATGAAAGG
Organism: Moschus berezovskii; assembly: GCF_049115385.1. Taxonomy (NCBI): domain Eukaryota; kingdom Metazoa; phylum Chordata; class Mammalia; order Artiodactyla; family Moschidae; genus Moschus; species Moschus berezovskii. The sequence goes on along the minus strand of NC_142487.1, from coordinate 4,821,664 downwards.
GGAAATTAACAATAATGCAATAATAGTGGGAGATTTTAATACCCCACTTACATCCATGGATAGATCAACTAAACATAAAATTAACAAGGAAACACAAACTTTAAATGATACAATAGACCAGTTAGACCTAATAGATATCTATAGGACATTTCACCCCAAAACAATGAATTTCACCTTTTTCTCAAGTGCACACGGAACCTTTTCCAGGATAGATCACATCATGGGCCATAAATCTAGCCTTGGTAAATTCAAAAAAGTTGAAATCATTCCATGCATCTTTTCTGACCACAGTGCAGTAAGATTAGATCTCAATTATGGGAGAAAAACTATTAAAAATGCCAACATATGGAGCCTGAACAACACGCTGCTGAATAATGAACAAATCATCAGATCAGATCAGATCAGTCGCTCAGTCGTGTCCGACTCTCCGTGACCCCATGAATCACAGCACACCAGGCCTCCCTGTCCATCACCAACTCCCGGACAAATCATAGAAGAAATCAAAAGAGAAATCAAAATATGCATAGAAATGGATGAAAATGAAAACACAACAACCCAAAACCTCTGGGACACTGGAAAAGCAGTGCTAAGGGGGAAGTTCATAGCAATACAGGCACACCTCAAGAAACAAGAAAAAAGTCAACTAAATAACCTAACTCTACATCTAAAGCAACTAGAAAAGGAAGAAATGAAGAACCCCAGGGTCAGTAGAAGGAAAGAAATTGTAAAAATTAGGGCAGAGATAAATGCAAAAGAAACAAAAGAGACCATAGCAAAAATCAACAAAGCCAAAAGCTGGTTCTTTGAGAAGGTAAATAAAATTGACAAACCACTAGCCAGACTTATCAAGAAACAAAGGGAGAAGAACCAAATTAATAAAATTAGAAATGAAAATGGAGAGATCACAACTGACAACACAGAAATACAAAGGATTATTAGAGAATACTATCAGCAATTATATGGCAATAAAATGAATAACCTGGAAGAAAGGGACAAATTCCTAGAAAAGTACAACTTTCCAAAACTGAACCAAGAAGAAATAGAAAATCTGAACAGACCCATCACAAGCACGGAACTAGAGGCTGTAATCAAGAATCTCCCAGCAAACAAAAGCCCAGGTCCAGACGGCTTCACAGCCGAATTCTACCAAAAATTTAGAGAAGAGCTAACACCTATTCTACTCAAACTCTTCCAGAAAATTGCTGAGGAAGGGAAACTTCCAAACTCATTCTATGAGGCCACCATCACCCTTATCCCAAAACCTGGTAAAGACCCCACAAAAAAAGAAAACTACAGGCCAATATCACTGATGAACATAGATGCAAAAATCCTTAACAAAATCCTAGCAATCAGAATCCAACAACATATTAAGAAGATCATACATCATGACCAAGTGGGCTTTATCCCAGGAATGCAAGTATTCTTCAATATCCGCAAATCAATCAACGTAATACACCACATTAACAAACTGAAAAATAAAAATCATAGGATTATCTCAATAGATGCAGAGAAAGCCTTCGACAAAACTCAACATCCATTTTTGATAAAAACCCTCCAGAAAGTGGGAATAGAAGGGACATACCTCAACATAATAAAAGCTATATATGACCAACCCACAGCAAACATTATCCTCAATGGTGAAAAACTGAAAGCATTTCCCCTAAAGTCAGGAACAAGACAAGGGTGCCCACTCTCACCACTACTATTCAACATAGTTCTGGAAGTTTTGGCCACAGCAATCAGAGCAGAAAAAGACATAAAAGGAATCCAAATTGGAAAAGAAGAAGTAAAACTTTCACTGTTCACTGATGACATGATCGTCTACACAGAAAACCCTAAAGACTCTACCAGAAAACTACTAGAGCTAATCAATGATTACAGTAATGTTGCAGGATATAAAATCAACACACAGAAATCCCTTGCATTCCTATACACTAATAATGAGAAAATAGAGAAATTAAGGAAACTATTCCATTCACTGTTGCAACGAAAAGAATTAAATACTTAGGAATATATCTACCTAAGGAAACAAAAGACTTGTACATAGAAAACTATAAAACACTACTGAAAGCAATCAAAGAGGACACTAATAGATGGAGAAATATACCATGCTCATGGATTGGAAGAATAAATATTGTAAAAATGAGTATACTACCCAAAGTAATTTATACATTCAATGCAATCCCTATCAAGCTACCAACGATATTTTTCACAGAACTAGAACAAATAATCTCACAATTTATATGGAAATACAAAAAACCTCGAATAGCCAAAGCAATCTTGAGGAAGAAAAATGGCACTGGGGGAATTAACCTGCCGGACTTCAGGCTCTACTACAAAGCCACAATCATCAAGACAGTATGGTACTGGCATAAAGACAGAAATATAGATCAATGGAACAAAATAGAAAGCCCAGAGATAAATCCACGCACCTATGGACACCTCATCTTTGACAAAGGAGGCAAGAATATAAAATCGAGAAAAGACAGTCTCTTTAACAAGTGGTGCTGGGAAAACTGGTCAGCCACTTGTAAAAGAATGAAACCAGAACACTTCCTAACACCATACACAAAAATAAACTCAAAATGGATTAGAGAGCTAAATGTAAGACCAGAAACTATAAAACTCCTAGAGGAGAACGTAGGCAAAACACTCTCTGACATAAATCACAGCAGGATCCTCCATGACCCACCTCCCAGAATATTGGAAATAAAAGCAAAAATAAACAAATGGGACCTAATTAAAATCAAAAGCTTCTGCACAGCAAAGGAAACTATAAGTAAGGTGAAAAGACAGCCTTCAGAATGGGAGAAAATAATAGCAAATGAAGCAACTGATAAAGGATTAATCTCCAAATTATACAAACAGCTCCTGCAGCTCAATTCCAGAAAAATAAATGACCCAATTAAAAAATGGGCCAAAGAACTAAACAGACATTTCACCAAAGAAGACACAAACATGGCTAACAAACACATGAAAAAATGCTCAACATCCCTCATAATCAGAGAGATGCAAATCAAAACCACAATGAGATACCATTTCACACCAGTCAGAATGGCTATCCAAAAGTCTACATGCAATAAATGCTGGAGAGGATGTGGAGAGAAAGGAACCCTCTTACACTGTTGGTGGGAATGCAAACTAGTACAGCCACTATGGAGAACAGTGTGGAGATTCCTCAAAAAACTGGAAATAGAACTGCCATATGATCCAGCAATCGCACTCCTGGGCATACACACCGAGGAAACCAGAATTGAAAGAGACACATGTACTCCAATGTTCATTGCAGCACTGTTTATAATAGCCAGGACATGGAACAACCTAGATGTCCATCTGCAGACGAATGGATAAGAAAGCTTTGGTACATATACACAATGGAGTATTATTCAGCCATTAAAAAGAATGCATTTGAACCAGTTCTAATAAGGTGGATGAAACTGGAGCCTATTATACAGAGTGAAGTAAGCCAGAAAGAAAAACACCAATGCAGTATACTAACGCATATATATGGAATTTAGAAAGATGGTAATGATAACCCTGTATGCGAGACAGCCAAAGAGACACAGATGTATAGAATAGTCTTTGGGACTCTGTGGGAGAGGGTGAGGGTGGGATGATTTAGGAGAATGGCATTGAAACACGTATGTTGTCATATGTGAAACGAATCACTAGGTCAGGGTCAATGCATGTTATAGGATGCTCGGGGCTGGCATGCGGGGATGACCCAGAGGGAGGATAAAGGGAGGAGGGAGGTGGGAGGGGGGTTCAGGAGGGGGAACTTATGTAAACCCGGGGTGAATTCATGTCAATGTATGGCAAAACCAACCAATATAATATTGTAAAATAATTTGTCTCCAATAAAAAATAAATTAATTACTAAAAATCACCTTGCAACATTGAGTTATCTCACGGTTGGCGTATGTGTTCTGTTTTTCCCCTGGGAATTGGTCACATTTCCCTGAATCTTTTGCATTGTGATTTTGGATTATATTCTAGACATTGTAAATTGCATGTTGCATAAGTCCTAGGTTCTGTTATAAATCCTCTGGAGAATGCTGATGTCGCTATTTTGGAAGGCATTTAACATGCTTAGGTTCATATCTTAAAGTCTGTCTGCCTCTGTGGGGGTAGCTCACATTTCTATTTAGTTATTTAAACCTTTGCTGCACTGGTTTTGAGTCTGTCTCATATATGTGTTAGGCAGGAGACTTGTTCAGATGGACTCAAGTTTCTGTTAAGCTCCCTAAACCTTGCTAGCGTTCTTTGGTTGTATATCATGCATAACTAAGTGGTTAACTTGAGATTATTTCAGGTTAGCACACAGAATTAGTAGAACTGTTTCAGGCTCTCTTCTTCCCAGGATTTCTCCCAACCTCTCTGACCAGCTCACACTCCCTTTCCTTATTCTTCTATCCAAAGAGACAGAATTTATCTCAGTTTTAGCTGTTTGTACCAGTGCACAACTCCATGGATTGGCCCTGCGCTGAGAGTATAATTGTGAGGAGGGTGAAAATAGTAAGTCTCTCTCCCAACACTTGACTTCTCCAAGTTGCAACACACCTCCCCAATCCTGTGCTTTGGTTTACTTTTCAGAATTTTCATGTTGAAAGTATTCATTCATTTGTTCTGAGTTTCTAAGTGTTATCAGGAGGTGAATCTGGTCAGACTCAGGTAACACCATCCTATATCAGAACCGGATGCTCCTCCCACCTGTTTTTTTCTATTTGTGGATGTTAGTAAGGTCTAGCCAGGAAGTAAGAACTGCTTCAGCTTTTTTCAAACCCAAGGACTTTAAATATAATTGAATTGGTTTCACAGGTAATGGGAGGTCTGAGACATTTGAATGGTGATAAATATCAGCACAAAGACTGACAAGAGCTAAAAACTGCTCCCAACACTAGGGCTGGAGGAACAAGGGAAGGAGATGATGTTATCTCAGCCCAGATGTCAGGGTTCTCTGGCAGGAGCTAGAACATTAGCAGATGCACTGCTGGGACCACAGTGGGAGTGGCTCACTTAAGCTTGGAGCTAAAGTGAAGATCATTCACAGCCAGAGATGCTATAAGAAGCAGAGTAATTTGGAGCAGAAACCCCTGGCTTTCCCCACCTTTCAGCATTAGTATTCACATTGGTCAAACATTCCTGGAAGCCAGAGTGCAAGTGCATATTTCTTAAGATGCAAATCATGTCATATCATTCCAGTTACTGGTATGAGAGAATGAAAAGCCAGCCATTCTCCGGTCCATGGCTTGATCTCCAATTAAGATCAAAAGGAAAAACCTGGACTCAGGGACCAAAGGTATGTGAGTGAATGACGTTCTGAGTACGATGAAAGGAGGGGTTCTTCTCCTTAACTGATAATCCAGAAAACCCCTGAAAATCTGGGAAATGCAGTTCATAGAGAAAGGAGCTCACACTCATCTGACATTGTAACACCAGTTTCTGTCAGAGAGATTTAACCCATAGAATTTTAGTAGCAAAATATTTTAGGAGAGCTGTTATGATGTGCCCTATAGCATGCCTCAGATCTTTCTCTCTAAAGAAGAATAAACCTTGAATTCTTAGAAAAAAAGAATTCAAAGTGAAATTGCCAGTAAAAAAAATTCTAGATACTTTCCTTTAAAGTCATCCTCAACCTAGAATATGTTGTGGCTCTATATTCATGAGATATTGAAATTCCCCCATTCAAATTTTTTTGTTCCCTATGCTACAGCCAATTTGCTTCCAAAGTCATTTTTAAGTATCAGTTTTTTGTGTAGCTAATTTCAGCTAAGATTTCATTTTTCTGAAAGAAGAAATGAAAATGGAAATGCCATGATAGGTTTTGTATTTTCATTATATCCTCTTCATGTCCTTGAATGTGAATGTTGTAAACCAACCTATACATAGGGTCCTCAGCTAACACCTTATTGCTTAGAGCCAAGAGCCAAAGGGCTTAAGGTCTTCCCTTGTGGCTCAGCTGGTAAAGGATGAACCTGCAATGTGGGAGACCTGGGTTCAATCCCTAAGTTGGGAAGATCCCCTGGAGAAGGGAAAGGCTACCCACTCCAGTATTCTGGCCTAGAGAATTCCATGTATTACATAGCCCATGGGGTCGAAAATGGCTGAGCGACTTTCATAAGAGCAAAATACTTTAACTCATTTATCCATACAAGAATTTTTTTATATGAAGTAAAACAAACACAGGAATGAACACTATAATTTGTTAGAGGATGAGAATGGAGCTTGACTCAGTTAAAAGTGGTTTAATACAGAAAATATTTCTCTTGAGATAGAATTAGTCTGTGTAATTTTAGACCAGTTAACTGCTGCATAATTAAAGTTTCCAAATATGCCAGTGGTTCTCAAACCACCCCCCTGCCCAGCCCCAGGAGCAGTGACAAAGATACCCACGTGAGATAATTCCATCAGCAGCTGCTGATTTGGTTACAGAGCAGTAGCAAAATGACAATTCATTCCTTTAGCTTAACATCGCCACTCTTCATCACAGCTGAGTTCACCACAATCTAAAGAACAGTTTCTTCTTAAAGAACACAATTTCCCTCAGATGCCCTTCCCAAAAAAAAATTTTAAATGATCAAACTGAAAACAATGCATACATCTTTCTCATATATATTTTTTTAGTGGCACAGATTCACCTGGTGAGCATAAATACTGCAGAAAGCACTCAGAGCTGACATTTTAACATTCCCAGGAAAATACATGAACTTGCTTTAATACCTTCACAGAAATAGTACAACCAATATAGTGCTTTGCACAGGTGTCATTTGTCAGTTTTATATCACACAAGAAACAGTATTGTCTACTAAAAAATGTTCTCTTTGGATGTAAAACTAACCAAAAAAAATGTGTTAATTACAGTTGAGAAATGTAGGAATTTAACTTCAATTGCTCCAAAACATTTTTCCCAAGCACACCTGGGGATGGAGGGGGAGAGAAAAGAAGAGGTGGGGAATGATGAACTGCAGGGCAGATGGAAGAAAGGAAGTGGGAAGAGAATGTAAACTATGTCTTTTCTTTTTCCCCACCATCTTAGTTTGATTTTATCCTGATAAATTGGGATTAATTTTGGTTAATTATTTCACCTAGATTTCATGTGGCTCTCGTGTAAAAAATGCACAAGACTTTACAACAGAATGTGTTTATGAAGGAATCACCAAGCACATATTTAGTGTTGATTATAGTAGTCAAGTCTTCCCTGGTGGCTCAGACGGTAAAAATCTGCCTGCAATGAAGGGGACCTGGGTTTGATCGGTGGGTTGGGAAGATACCCTGGAGAAGGGAATGGCTACCCACTCCAGTATTCTTGCCTAGAGAATTCCATGGACAGAGGAGCCTGGAAGGCTACAGTCCATGGGGTCATAGCACTGGACACAAGCATAACATCATAAAAGAATAAGTATCTAACCTCCCCCAGACACTATAACGAGTTAAAGCCTTTGAACATCATTATCAGCATCAGTAAAAGTTGATAAGACAGAACTTTAAATTTATCATTGCTCCATGTCACTCTATAGAAATTTCCCCCATCTTGGGAGAATAGAAATGGCATCATTTAAAAAGATCAAAGCAAGCTACATATTCAGGTTAGAATCCTGCAGAAAACATTTGAGTAGACACTTCACAAAAGAAGATAAGTGAATGGCTAATCAGCATATGGGGAAAAAAACTCAATATCATTAGTCATCAGGGAAATAAACTTAAGATCCCAGTGAGATTCAACGCCAAACCTAGTTGAATAGCCAGAATCAAAATGACTGACCATACCAAGGACTTACAAAGATATAGAGCAGTTGGGGAGGGGTGTTTTATGCTGATGGTATAAACATTGTAGGAAACACCGCTTAGCCTTTTCATATAAAGTAAAACATTTTTAGAAAGTGAAAGCCAGCAATTCCACTCTGATTTTTGTCAAAGAGAAGGGAAAATGTATTTTACAAAAAAAAAAGTAAAATGGCCATCAACATTTAATTGGGGGGAGGGGAGGCATGGTATATTCATAAAAGAGAATATTACTTGGCAATAAAGGGCATTAAACAACTGACACACAATGTGGATGGATTACAAAAACTATGTTGAGTGAAAGAAGTCAGACACAGAAGAATCCATAGTGTATGAGATTTATAAGAATCCATAGTGTATGATCCATTTACATGAGATTCTGAAAAAGGCAAATTGAAACCACAGTGTCAGAAAGCAGATCAGCAAGTGCCAGTGGCAAGGGCAAGCTGGGAGACTAACTCCAAGAAAGCTTGCGGGGAATTGGGGGAGAGGAAATGTTTATCTGGATTGAGTTAGTGGCTAATCAGTGTATACATTTGTCAAAACATCAGAATGATAAGATTTGCTTTATTGTATAGAAATGCTAGCCTTAAATGATCTTATTTTCAGATTCTTGTATACCATCTTTAATAATTTTGACTATTTGCTAGCATGTGTTGTGCACATAATTTTAGATATATCATCTCATGTAACCCTCATAAAACACAACCAGATAAGATACTCTTATTGTATCATCTTAAAGAACACATTTTAATGATGAGAAAATGGGGCTCAAAAAGGCTAAGCAAAATTAACCTGAGGGGATTTAGTAAGTAAGTTGCTGTAGTATGATGAAACTTGATTCTCTCAGAACCACCATTTCACATTTTCCTCCTATAATTCTTTAGGATTTATTTTAAACAGCACTACTTTCTATGTTAGATTAAAGCTACTAATATTTTATTATAGAGGTTGATATAAAAGCTCTCACTCATGACTTCCTCTGAAGAAGAAATTAGTGCAATTATCTTTATCCTGATTTTATTATCTATGTATTATTTCCTAGTTATTGTCTCTAAACTAGACGTTTTTAACTAATGTAGGTGAAATTAATCTCTACCAACTATCTAAAAATAAATCTTTTGACTTTGTGCCACTTCAATTACCTGTATCCTCCAAATAAAATTTTACCCTGCTTGTGGCATCGATTTAAAAATATTCTGAATTTTCTTCTGGTCCCTCACTGATGAACTCTTTTATCATTTATTCTCATAATATTATAAATGCCCTTTCACATACACACAGAAAGACATTGATTAGGGCTGGATTTTATTGTCAGGTTTGCGCTTGGCTCCCATTAAGTTTTTTTAATTTATTTTTTTATTGAAGGATAATTGCTTTACAGAATTTTATTGTTTTCTGCCAAACCTCAACATGAATCAGCCACAGATATACATATATCCTCTCCCTTTTGAAACTCCCTCCCATCTCCCACCCCATCCCACCCCTTTAGATTGATACAGAGCCCCTTTTGAGTTTCCTGAGCCATACAGCAAATTCCTGTTGGTGATCTACTTTACATATGGTAATGTAAGTTTCCATGTTACTCTCTCCATACATCTCATCCTCTCCTCCCCTCTCCCCATGTCCGTAAGTCTATCCACTATGACTGTTTCTCCATTCTGCCCTGAAAATAAATTCTTCAGTACCATTTTTCTAGATTCTGTATATATGTGTTAGAATATAGTATTGATCTTTCTCTTTCTGACTTACTTCACTCTGCATAACAGGTTCTAGGTTCATCCACCTCATCAGAACTGACTCAAATGCGTTCCTTTTTGTGGCTGAGTAATATTCCGTTATGTATATGGACCACAACTTCTTTATCCATTCATCTGTCGATGGACATCTAGATTGCTTCCATGTTCTAGCTATTGTAAATAGTGCTGCAATGAACAACGGGATATATGTTTCTTTTTCAATTCTGGTTTCCTCAAGGTATATGTCTAGGATGGGATTGCTGGGTCATATGGTGGTTTTATTCCTAGTTTTTTAAGGAATCTCCATACCGTCTTCCATAATGGCTGTATCAATTTACATTCCCACCAACAGTGCAACAGCATTCCCTTTTCTCCACACCCTCTCCAGCATTTATTGTTTGTAGACTTTTTGATCATGGCCATTCTAACAGGTGTGAGATGATATCTTGTTTTAATTTTGATTTCCATTTCTCTAATAATGAGTGATGTTGAGCATCTTTTCATGTGTTTGTTAGCCATCTGTATGTCTTCTTTGGAGAAATGTCTGTTTAAGTCTTTTTCCCACTTTTTGATTGGTTGTTTGTTTTTCTGGCATTGAGTTGTATGAGCTGCTCGTATATTATGGAAATTAATCCTTTGTCAGTTGTTTCATTTGCTGTTATTTTCTCCCATTCTGAGGGCTGTCTTTTCACCTTGTTTATAGTTTCCTTTGCTGTGCAAAAGCTTTTAAATTTAATCAGGTCACTTGTTTACTTTTGTTTTTATTTCTGTTACTTTAGGAGGTGGGGCATAGAGGATCTTGCTTTTATTTATGTTATCAAGTGTTGTGCCTATGTTTTCCTTTAAAAGGTTTATAGTTTCTTGTCTTACATTTAGGTCTTGAATTCATTTTGAGTTTATCTTTGTGTGTGGTGTTAAGAAGTGTTCTAATTTTATTCTTTTACATGTAGCTGTCCAGTTTTCCCAGCACCATTTATTAAAGAGGCTGCCTTTGCCCCATTGTATATTATTGCCTCCTTTGTCCAAAATAAGGCACCCATAGGTGCATAGGTTTATTTCTGGGTTTTCTATCTTATTCCATTGGTCTGTATTTCTGTTTTCATGCCAGTACCATACTGTCTTGATGACTGTAGCTTTGTAGTATAATCTGAAGTCAGGAAGGTTGATTCTTCCAGCTCCATTCTTCTTTCTCAAGACTGCTTTGGCTATTTGGGGTCTTTTGTGTTTCCATATGAATTGTGAAATTTTTTGTTCTAATTCTGTGGAAAATGCTATTGGTAATTTGATAAGTGTCTCATTGAATCTGTAGATTGCATTTGGTTGTATAGTCATTTCACAATATTGATTCTTCCTACCCAGGAACATGGAATATCTCTCCATCTGTTTTATGTTGTCTTTCATTTTTTTCATTAGTGTCTTATAATTTTCTGTGTACAGTTCTTTTGTCTCCTTAGGTAAGTTTAATCCTAGATATTTAATTTTTTTTGGTTGCAGTGGTGAATGGGATTGATTCCTTAATTTCTCTTTCTGATTTTTCATTGTTAGTGTGTAGATATGCCTGTGATTTCTGTGTGTTGATTTTGTATTCTGCAACTTTGCTAAATTCACTGATTAACTTTAGTAAATTTTTGATACTGTCTTTAGGGTTTTCTATGTACAGTATCATGTCAACTGCAAACAGTGAGAGCTTTACTTCTTCTTTTCCGATCTGGATTCCTTTTATTTATTTATTTATTTTTCTTCTCTGATTGCTGTAGCTAGGGCTTCCAGAACTATGTTGAATAATAGCAGTGAAAGTGTACACCCTTGTCTTGTTCCTGATCTTAGGGGGAATGCTTTCAGTTTTTCACCATTGAGAATAATGTTTGCTGTAAGCTTATCACATATGGCCTTAACTATGTTGAGGTAGTTTTCTTCTATGCCCATTTTTTGAAGAGTTTTAATCATAAATGGGTGCTGAATTTTGTCAAAGGCTTTTCCTACATCTATTGAGATGATCATACGATTTTTATCTTTCAATTTGTTAATGTAGTGCATCACATTGATTGATTTGTGTATATTAAAGAATACTTGCATTCCTGGAATAAACCCAACTTGAATATGGTATATGAGCTTTTTGATGTGTTGCTGAATTCTGTTTGCTAAAATTTTGTGGAGGATTTTTGCGTCTATGTTCATCAGTGATATTGGCCTGTAGTTTTCTTTTTCTGTGTTGTCTTTGTCTGGTTTTAGTATCAGGGTGATGGTGGCCTTAGAATGAGTTTGGAAGGGCTCATTCCTCTGCAGTTTTTTGAACTCATTTTAGAAGGATAAGCATTAACCCTTCCCTAAATGTTTGATATCATTCTCCTGTGAAGCCATCTGGTCCTGGGCTTTAGTTTGGGGGGAGATTTTTGATCACAGCTTCAATTTCAGTGCTTGTAATTGGGTTGTTCATAATTTCTATTTCTTCCTGGTTCAGTCTTGGTAGATTGAACTTTTCTAAGAATCTGTCCATTTCTTCCAGGTTATCCATTTTATTCCCATATAGTTGTTCATAATAGTCTCTTATAATCCTTTGTATTTCTGCATTGTCTGTTGTAACCTCTCCTTTTTCATTTCTAATTTTGTGGATTTGATTTTTCTCTCTTTAGTCTTGATGACCCTGGCTAAGGGTTTGTCAATTTTGTTTATCTTTGCAAAGAACCAGCTTTTAGTTTTATTAACCTTTACTATTGTTTCTTTCATTTATTTTTCAGTTATTTCTTCTCAGATCTTTATCATTTCTTTCCTTCCACTAATTTTGGGGGTTTTGTTCTTCTTTTTCCAGTTGCTTTAGGTGTAAAGTTAGGTTGTCTATTTGATGTTTTTCTTGTTTCTTGAGGTAGGATTGTATTGTTATAAACTTCCCTCTTAGAACTGCTTTCATTGCATCCCATAGGTTTTGAGTTGTCGTGTTTTCATTGTCATTTGTTTCCTAGAAATTTTTTATTTCTCTTTTGATTTCTTCAGTAACCTGTTTGTTATTTAGAAACATGTTGTTTAATCTCCATGTGTTCGTGTTTCTAACAGTTTTTTTCTTGTAAATGATATCTACTCTCATAGCATTGTGGTCAGAGAAGATGCTTGATATGATTTTAATTTACTTAAATTTACTGAGACTTGATTTGTGACCCAAGATGTGGTCTATCCTGGAGAATGTTCCATGTTCACTTGAGAAGAAGGTGTATTCTTCTGCATTTGAATGGAATGTCCTGAAGATATCAATGAGATCCATCTCATCCAATATATCATTTAAGCCTTGTATGTCCTTATTACTTTTCTGTTTTGATGATCTGTCCATTGGTGTGAGTGGAGTGTTAAAGTCTCCTACTATGATTGTGTTACTGTCAACTTCCCCTTTTATGTCTATTCAGTTCAGTTCAGTTCAGTCTCTCAGTCATGTCCTACTCTTTGCGACCCCATGAACCACAGCACGCCAGGCCTCCCTGTCCACCACCAACTCCCGGAGTTCACTCAAACTCATGTTCATCAAGTCGGTGATGCCATCCAGCCATCTCATTCTCTGTCGTCCCTGTCTCCTCCTACCCCCAATCCCTCCTAGCATCAGACTCTTTTCCAGTGAGTCAACTCGTCACATGAGGTGGCCAAAGTATTGGAGTTTCAGCTTTAGCATCAGTCCTTCCAATGAACACCCAGGATTGATCTCCCTTAGAATGGACTGGTTGGATCTCCTTGCAGTCCAAGGGACTCTCAAGAGTCTTCTCCAGCACCACCGTTCAAAAGCGTCAATACTTTGGCGCTCAGCTTTCTTCACAGTCCAACTCTTACATCCATACATGACCATGGGAAAAACCATAGCCTTGACTAGATGGACCTTGATTGGCAAAGTAATGTCTCTGCTTTTTAATATGCTATCTAGGCTGGTCATAACTTTCCTTCCAAGGAGTAAGCGTCTTTTAATTTCATGGCTGCAATCAGCATCTGCAGTGATTTTGGAACCCCAAAAAAGTCTGACACTGTTTCCCCATCTATTTCCCATGAAGTGATGGGACCAGATGCCATGATCTTCATTTTCTGAATGTTGAGCTTCAAGCCAACCTTTTCACTCTCCTCTTTCACTTTCAACAAGAGGCTTTTGAGTTCCTCTTCACTTTCTGCCATAAGGGTGGTGTCATCTGCATATGTGAGGTTATTGATATTTCTCCCAGCAATCTGGATTCCAGCTTGTGCTTCTTCCAGCCCAGCGTTCCTCATGATATATTCTGCATATAAGTTAAATAAGCAGGGTGACAATATACAACCTTGATGTACTCCTTTTCCTATTTGGAACCAGTCTGTTGTTCCATGTGCAGTTCTAACTGTTGCTTCCTGACCTGCATACAGGTTTCTCAAGAGGCAGGTCAGGTGGTCTGGGATTCCCATCTCTTTCAGAATGTTCCACAGTTTATTGTGATCCACACAGTCAAAGGCTTTGGCATAGTCAATGAAGCAGAGATAGATGTTTTTCGGGAACTCTCTTGCTTTCTCCATGATCCAGTGGATGTTGGCAATTTGATCTCTGGTGCTTTTGCCTTTTCTAAAACCTGCTTGAGTTCACGATTCACATATTGCTGAAGCCTAGCTTGGAGAATTTTATGTCTATTAGTGTTTGTCTTATGTATTGAGGTGCTCCTATGTTGGGTGCATAGATATTTACAATTGTTATGTCTTTCTCTTGGATTGATCCCTTGATCATTATATAGTGTCCTTCCTTTTCTTTTGTAATCTTTATTTTAAGGTCTATTTTATCTGATATGAGGATTGCTACTCCAGCTTTCTTTTGCTTCCCATTTGCATGGAATATATTTTTCCATTCTCTCACTTTCAGTCTATATGTGTCTTGAGGTCTGAAGTGGGTTTCTTGTAGACAGCACATCTATGGGTCTTATTTGTGTATACATTCAGCCAGTCTGTGTCCTTTGGTTGGAGAATTTAATCCATTTACATTTAAAGTAATTATTGATATATATGTTCTTATTGCCATTTTCTTAATTGTGTGGGGTTGATTTTGTGGATCTTTTCTCTTGCATTTCTTTACTATATAAGTCCTTAACGTTTGTTGTAAAGTTGGTTTGGTGGTACTGAATTCTCTTAACTGTTGCTTATTGGAAAAGCTTTTATTTCTCCATCAATTTTGAATGAGATCCTTCCATGGTACAGTAATCTTGGTTGTAGATTTTTCCTTTTCAGTACTTTAAATGTATCCTACCATTCCCTTCTGGCCTGCAGAGTTTCTTCTGAAAGATCAGCTGTTAAGCGTATGGTGTTTCCCTTGTATGTTACTTGTTGCTTCTCCCTTACTGCTTTTAATACTCTTTCTTTGTGTTTAGTCTTTGTTAATTTGATTAGGATGTGTCTCGGTATGTTTCTCCTTGGGTTTATTCTGTATGGGACTCTTTGTTCCTCTTGGACTTGATTGACTATTTCCTTTTCCATGTTGGGGAAATTTTCAACTATAATCTCTTCAAACATTTTCTCATATCCTTTCTTTTTCTCTTCTTCTTCTGCTGCTGCTGCTGCTAAGTCACTTCAGTCGTGTCCGACTCTGTGTGACCCTATAGACGGAAGCCCACCAGGGATGGGATTCTCCAGACAAGAACACTGGAGTGGGTTGCCATTTCCTTCTCCACTTCTTCTTCTTCTGGGACCCCTATAATTTGAATGTTGGTGCACTTTATATTGTCCCAGAGGTCTCTGAGACTATCCTCAGTTCTTTTCATTCTTTTTACTTTATTCTGCTCTTCAGAAGTTATTTCCACCATTTTATCTTCCAGCTCACTGATTCATTCTGCTTCAGATATTCGGCTATTGATTCCTTCTAGAATATTTTTGATTTCAGTAATTGTGTTGTTTGTTTATGTATGTTTATTCTTTAATTCTTCTAGGTTTTGTTAATTGATTCTTGCAATTTTTCCATTTTATTTTCAAGGTTTTTGATCATCTTTACTATCATTATTCCGAATTCTTTTTCAAGTAGTTTGCCTATTTCCTCTTCATTTATTTGGACTTCTGTATTTCTAGTTTGTTCCTTCATTTGTGTAGTATTTCTCTGCCTTTTCATTATTTTTTTTTTAACTTATCGTGTTTTAGGTCTCCTTTTCCCAGGCTTCAAGGTTGAATTCTTTCGTCCTTTTGGTTTCTGCCCTTCTAAGGCTGGTTCAATGATTTGTGTAAGCTGGTTCAGTGATTTGTATAGGGTGAGATCTGTGCTGAGTTTTTGTTTGTTTGTTTTTCCTCTAATGGGCAAGGCTGAGTGAGGTGATAATCCTGTTTGCTGATGATTTGGTTTGTATTTTTGTTTTGTTTGTTGTTTAGATGAGGCATCCTGCACAGGGTGTTACTGGTGGTTGGGTGATGGCAGGTGATTCCAGTGGTTTCCTTTGTGTGAGTTCTCACTATTTGATACTCCCTAGAAGATGTGGCAAGAATACACAGAAGCACTGTACAAAAAAGATCTTCACAACGAAGATAATCACAATGGTGTGATCACTCACCTGGAGCCAGACGTCTTGGAATGTGAAGTCAAGTGGGCCTTAGAGAGCATCACTACGAACAAAGCTAGTGGATGTGATGAAATTCCAATTGAGCTATTTCAAATCCTGAAAGATGATGCTGTGAAAGTGCTGCACTCAATATGCCAGCAAATTTGAAAAATTCAGCAATGGCCACAGGACTGGAAAAGGTCAGTCTTCATTCCAATTCCAAAGAAAGGGAATGCCAAAGAATGCTCAAACTACCGCACAATTGCACTCATCTCACACGCTAGTAAAGTCATGCTCAAAATTCTCCAAGCCAGGCTTCAGCAATATGTGAACCGTGAACTTCCAGATATTCAAGCAGGTTTTAGAAAAGGCAGAGGAACCAGAGATCAAATTGCCAACATCCGCTGGATCATGGAGAAAGCAAGAGAGTTCCAGAAAAACATCTCTTTCTGCTTCATTGACTATGCCAAGTCCTTTGAGTATGTGGATCACAATAAACTATGGAACATTCTGAAAGAGATGGGAATACCAGACCACCTGACCTGCCTCTTGAGAAACCTGTATGCAGGTCAGGAAGCAACAGTTAGAACTGGACATGGAACAACAGACTGGTTCCAAATAGGAAAAGGAGTACGTCAAGGTTGTATATTGTCACCCTGCTTATTTAAATTATATGCAGAGTACATCACGAGGAACGCTGGGCTGGAAGAAGCACAAGCTGGAATCAAGATTGCTGGGAGAAATATCAATAACCTCACATATGCAGATGACACCACCCTTATGGCAGAAAGTGAAGAGGAACTCAAAAGCCTCTTGATGAAAGTGAAAGAGGAGAGTGAAAAGGTTGGCTTGAAGCTCAACATTCAGAAAACAAAGATCATGGCATCTGGTCCCATCACTTCATGGGAAATAGATGGGGAAACAGTGGAAACAGTGTCAGACTTTATTTTGGGGGGCTCAAAAATCACTGCAGATGCTGATTGCAGCCAGGAAATTAAAAGTCGCTTACTCCTTGGAAGGAAAGTTATGACCAACCTAGATTACATATTAAAAAGCAGAGACATTACCAAGGTCCATCTAGTCAAGGCTATGGTTTTTCCCATGGTCATGTATGGATGTGAGAGTTGGACTGTGAAGAAAGCTGATTGCCGAAGAATTGATGCTTTTGAACTGTGGTGTTGGAGAAGACTCTTGAGAGTCCCTTGGACTGCAAGGAGATCCAACCAGTCCATTCTAAAGGAGATCAATCCTGGGTGTTCATTGGAAGGACTGATGCTAAAGCTGAAACTCCAATACTTTGGCCACCTCACATGACAAGTTGACTCACTGGAAAAGAGTCTGATGCTCAGAGGGATTGGGGGTGGGAGGAGACAGGGACGACAGAGAATGAGATGGCTGGATGGCATCACTGACTCGATGGACATGAGTTTGAGTGAACTCCGGGAGTTGGTGGTGGACAGGGAGGCCTGGCGTGCTGTGGTTCATGGGGTCGCAAAGAGTCAGACACGACTGAGCGACTGAACTGAACTGACTGAACTGAGTATTAGTTCTCTGGTTGTCTGTCGTTTTGGAGTCAATGCTCCCACCCCAAAGGCTCAGGGCTTGATCTCTCTCCAAAGCCCAGCCTAGGTCCAATCTACCAAGAGGAATTTCACCCAAAATGAAAGGGCCTTTACTTGAGTTCAAAAAGCCAGTGCACAAAACACATCAGAGATCTCTGACTCAGCAGAAACTCAGTATTGCCTGCCACATGGAGAAGCCTCCTTGGATTGCAACAGATGACTGAAGGGTTTGTCCTTGATGATTATTAGCAGAACTCTCCCACTAAGTTTTAAGTTTAGTCCCCCTAATCGCTCATTTGAAATGTTTTAGTTCACTCCATTTACTGGTACATATTAGCTGATACCTATTAACTTATCAAAGCACTGTAAAATACTCAATTTAAACTATGGTTTGTTCTAACAAAGGCGAAGTTTATTTATATTTTAGTTTTCCTGGGGGAAAAAATCTTTATATCAAAACTCCTTAAATTTTTGCTTATTTATATTTTCATTTTCCTCAAAAAAAAAAAAAAAAAAAAAACACCTTTAGATCAAAAACTCCTTAGAATTTTCACTTACCAGTAAGTTTTTGCAGTTTTTCAGTTCAGTTCAGTTCAGTTTCTCTGTCATGTCCAACTCTTTGCAGTTTTTAAAAGCGTATAAAAAATTAGGAGCTGTGTTATATAACACATATCAAACAATTCATGAGTAGGAATCAGAATTTTCAACTCTAAAAGTGGTTCTCTTCCATTGTCTCTTCAACAGATATTATGTAGAAAACTTAGTTCTAAGTATTTTCAGATTCAATATATGATCTTTACATAATAAGCTTTAAATAATTACCACATCACAGATAAGTCACTGATAGATGATTTACTTCAACAAGTCAATTTGAAACCCTTGCCTCAGACAAGGATAATACCAGTAATAGCATGTTCCCTACACTGTAAAGTGTACGTGTTATTTTTGTGCTTCTGTCAACACTGGCCAGCAAATGATTCAGTCCATATTTGTCTTGATTTATTTCCTAAGGGAAAGCATACTGCTCCCTCAAAGATGAAATCTCAGGTTGTAGAAGATAAGAAAGCTGAGGGAGATCTTCTAGATCTCTGGGGGGAAAAAATAAAACACTGTAGCTTAGTCAGAGTTCCAATTATGATGACATCCAAGAAGCCCTGTCCATCCTTTATGTCCCAGTCTCTGGAGCACTTGAGGGTTGCTATCCTTACTACAGATGCAAGAAAATCAGCAGGGTGAAGGAAAATAGTCCCCCAGCTAAGGGACCTGCTTCAGATACTACAACCAGATATTCTATCTTCAGATGTTATTTTAGCACTTAAAAGTCAGCAAATGCATACAACACTTCAACAGTATATCCGAAGCAGACAACTGTGTCATGGCCCATGTGTATGCATCTCATTCATGAGAACTGTCTCACTCCTTTGTACATTTTGGAAGAAACATCTCTCATGACACAAGCACATCCTCTCTTGGTCTGAAACCCCCCTGATCAATTTCCTCTGGAGCCAGAGCAAAGTCAGTACAAACTCCAGAACTAATAGAGGAAGCCAAATCAATGATGTTCATCAGATATACACACCCTCTCGAACATCCTTTAAGAGTTTAAGAGTTTTTAAAAGCCAAAATTTCCAAGTCCCTGCTTTGAGTAGACAGTGAAAATGGGAGCCAACCTATAGCCAGATTATTATCACTGTTGGAGAAGACTCTTGACAAGAGTCCCTTGGACAGCAAGGAGATCAAACCAGTCAATCCTAAAGGCAATCAACCCTGAATATTCATTGGAAGGACTGATGCTGAAGCTGAAGCTCCAATACTTTGGCCACCTGATATGAAGAGCTGACTCATTGGAAAACACCCTGATGCTGGGAATGATTGAAGGCAGGAGGTGAAGCAGGTGACAGGGGGTGAGATGGTTGGATGGCATCATTGGCTCAATGGACATGAGTCTGAGCAAACTCTGGGAGATAGTGAAGGACTTGTTTATGCAAGTAGAACATTGTACAGTGTATCACTGGCCTTGAATGACTAAATTTTAGTTCCTTCTTGGTTCCATGATCTAATTATAAATATATTAAACCTCCACTCATGTCCTCTGCACTTAGAACTAGTACCTTTTATCCAGCCCATAATTCTCCCTAGATGTTGGCTATTTTCAGGAGAAATTTAGTCACCCTAATCACATAGTTTCCAAAGTTAATGATTTCCTAATGCAAAGGAATCATTATAAATGAGTCCATATTGCTTTGCTCTAATATATTTCCTGAGTTGAAATGAGTTTATGTACTAATGAGCATTAAAAGTAAATTTTCAGAAGCATTTTCAGGGCTGGTGTCTGGCTCAGACATTTACATTCCCTTGCAGAAAAGGAGACTATAAGGAAAGATATTATTTTTTTGAAGTGAAACTCAGTGAATTGATACATTATATACAAGTGCTGGTGAAGCAATCAATGTAATCATATTTAGGTTAATCAGAAAATAATCAATACAAACCAAATTCCTCTATCATGTTATTTTTATTTTGGCCTTGACGTAGCAACATGTAATCTCAGGAGCTTATTTCTTAACTTCAATGTACAAGCAACAACATAAATACCAACAGGGTAAAAATTTTGGAAGAAAATAAAAATAATATATCCTACATGGATTTACAAAGTGGAGCTATCTTCGAGGGGGTGGGAGTTTGCTTTTAAAAGGGTAGAAAGATACAGTAAAGTTTTCTCAAGCATTACTAATAGAATAAAATGAACCAGAGGATTAGGTATAATTATTTGTTGGATTTTATTTTACTTTTGGGAGCAGTGGGTAGGAGGAGGAGAGCTGTCTTAAATTTGTTTCCTTAATATTTTAAAATATATCTCCAATGTGAGCAAGTGAATTACTGCACAATTTTCTGGGCCTTTATGAAGACTGTAGATAATTCTGGCCTCCAAGTGGACATAGAACTAAATGATTTATATTACCTGTATTCATTCTGATGTGTACAATCTGAGTAAAAATAAAATTTTAGACCTTTTAAAGAAATTCATTAAAGAAGTAATAGTTAATTACTTTTTGTGCAGTTTTGCCATGTTATATCAAAATTTAAAGATTTAAGAACAGATTTGAGAATTTCAGAGCAAAATGTGGCTCAAATATTCCCTGTTCTCTGTGTTCCCTTGACTTTGTGTATTCTTTTAAATGCCTCTGGTGAGAGGAGGTAAGTCAGTTGGTAATAAAAGTGTGAAACAAAAGTCAGAGTAAGTACAAATCAAGAAAAGATAGCTATGGAGTTTTGTACTGAAAAAAAAAACTGAAAAGCATAGTATATGTGACCATCAGTTCAGTTCAGTTCAGTCGCTCAATCGTGTCCGACTCTCCGCGACCCCATGAATCACAGCACGCCAGGCCTCCCTGTCCATCACCAACTCCCGGAGTTCACTCAAACTCATGTCCACAGAGTCCGTGATGCCATCCAGCCATCTCATTCTCCGTCGTCCCCTTCTCCTCCCGCCCCCAACCTTTCCCAGCATCAGAGTCTTTTCCAGTGAGTCAACTCGTCGCATGAGGTGGCCAAAGTATTGCAGTTTCAGCTTTAGCATCAGTCCCTCCAATGAACATCCAGGATTGATCTCCTCCAGAATGGACTGGTTGGATCTCCTTGCAGTATAAGGGACTCTCAAGAGTCTTCTCCAACACCACAGTTCAAAAGCATCGATTCTTCGGCGGTCAGCCTTCTTCACAGTCCAACTCTCACATCCATACATGACCACGGGAAAAACCATTGCCTTGACTAGACGGACCTTGGTTGGCAAAGTAATGTCTCTGCTTTTTAATATACTATCAAGGTTGGTCATAACTTTCCTTCCAAGGAGCAAGCGTCTTTTAATTTCATGGCTGCAATCAGCATCCGCAGTGATTTTGGAGCCCAAAAAAATAAAGTCTGACACTGTTTCCACTGTTTTTCCATCTATTTCCCATGAAGTGATGGGACCAGATGCCATGATCTTTGTTTTCTGAATGTTGAGCTTCAAGCCAACCTTTTCACTCTCCTCTTTCACTTTCATCAAGAGGCTTTTGAGTTCCTCTTCACTTTCTGCCATAAGGGTAGTGTCATCTGCATATCTGAGGTTATTGATATTTCTCCCGGCAATCTTGATTCCAGCTTGTGCTTCTTCCAGCCCAGCGTTCCTCATGATGTACTCTGCATAGAAGTTAAATAAGCAAGGTGACAATATACAACCTTGACGTACACCTTTTCCTATTTGGAACCAGTCTGTTGTTCCATGTCCAGTTCTAACTGTTGCTTCCTGACCTGCATACAGGTTTCTCAAGAGGCAGGTCAGGTGGTCTGGGATTCCCATCTCTTTCAGAATGTTCCACAGTTTATTGTGATCCACACAGTCAAAGGCTTTGGCATAGTCAATGAAGCAGAAATAGATGTTTTTCTGAAACTCTCTTGCTTTCTCCATGATCCAGCGGATGTTGGCAATTTGATCTCTGGTGCCTCTGCCTTTTCTAAAACCTGCTTGAACATCTGGGAGTTCACGGTTTATATACTGCTGAAGCCTGGCTTGGAGAATTTTGAGCATGACTTTACTAGCGTGTGAGATGAGTGCAATTGTGCGGTAGTTTGAGCATTCTTTGGCATTGCCTTTCTTTGGGATTGGAATGAAGACTGACCTCTTCCAGTCCTGTGGCCACTGCTGAGTTTTCCAAATCTGCTGGCATATTGAGTGCAGCACTTTCACAGCATCATCTTTCAAGACTTGAAATAGCTCAACTGGAATTCCATCACCTCCACTAGCTTTGTTCGTAGTGATGCTTTCTAAGGCCCACTTGACTTCACATTCCAAGATGTCTGGCTCTAGGTCAGTGATCACGTTATCGTGACTATCTTGGTCGTGAAGATCTTTTTTGTACAGTTCTTCTGTGTATTCCTGCCACATACAACAACTTTTAACAGAAGTAACTGAATTATAAAACAAGCTCACATTCTAATGGTTAAAGATTAGGATTTTAAGGAGACTTCTAAAACCATACTCTATACTTCAGCTCACATTTCTCAACCATAACTCAACCCCACAGTCATACTAGGTGATTAAAGAGGCTGGGAGATGCAGACTATATCAGTTGGCAGTAATTCATTCACTACCAGCACAAGTTCTATGACAAAGGAGAGAAAGGTTATCAGGTGAGAGCTAGCAATGTCTGTCATGTGCCTTCACACAACTCTTCTTGAAACACTCCCCTCGTTTGACTCCTAAATTGCAGTCATAATGCTTTGCTAACATATCACTTGCTGATTTGGGAGACATCTTCCCCATCATTGCATTTATCTGTATATGACCTTGTAAAGTAGACACAATTATTACCTCTCAACTCTACCAATAAGAACCAGAAGCCTCAAGAATTACCATAACTTGTGAAGAGTTAAGACAAGCATGAATCGGTTTTGTTTTTGTTTTTTCTTAGTTTCATTCTAGACCCAGTTTGTTCACCATTCTGCCACAACTTTAAGTTCATCTTCTGCCACTCAGATTATCCTTCTACCATTTGCTCAAATAACTTTCAGAACAAAGTAAAATCATAATTCACATTGACATAGCCTCCCACCTTGACCAAACTTGGATTGAGGATCTCTGAATCCTTATCTCAACAAGGACTTTGTCCTCTCATCTGCCTAGCCCAGTTGTAGGGAGAATCCTGCCAAGCCAGTTTAGAGAGAACTTTTCTACCCTTACTATCTGAACATCCTCGATATCTACTCAAATTCCTCATCTTTCTCCATCCTCCAAGTGATAGCTGACTGCCATGATCTCTGCCTTTAGTAAGAATCCTATTCAGTCTCTTCAGTAAGAATTACCTCACCTTCAGTATCTCCTCTCAGTAATTTTCTATCCGCTGACCCCTCTCAAACTGCTCCTTGGCCATAATTCCCACTTGGTCTTGTTTTCAGAGTTGAACCTGATCTCTCTCCCCTATTACAATGGTCATGACACCTTTTACAATAGTCCTGAATAAAATTGTCCTTGCTGCACTGTGCTTAGTTGTTCGGTCATATCCAACTCCATATAATCCCATGGACTGTAGCCCACCAGGCTCCTCTGTCCACGGGGATTATCCAGGCAAGAATACTGGAGTGGGTTGCCATCTTCCCAACCCAGGGATCAAACCTGCATCTCACGCACTGGAAGGCAAGTTCTTTACCACTAGCACCACCTGGGAAGCCCCAGTGTGTATTAAGGGATTTTCTTATTTCTTATGATATGAGGGCCCAAGGCAGATGAAGTAACAAAATCAAAGGGAAATTTAAAATAGTACAAATTTATATAAAGGAATGTTGAGACACACTGGAAATTGAGACAAACTGGTTTTCCCTTAGACGGGAGTTGCATGAAAATCACAGAACAGATTTACACCTCTCTCAGTTATCTACAACATACAAAGGAAGATTTGTAAAATAGCTCAAAACCAGTCATCAGGACTAGAATCTGATGACCTGAGAGGGTGTACTACAGATAATGATTAGTTTTTCAGTGAAACACATTTTCCATGCATCTGTGTGTTATTCCTTAAATTAGTCTATGTATGGAGACTCATCATTTTCTTTATTACTTCCTCAGACAAAGCCTTCTATTTTATGAGTTAAATTCTCCTTCCTATACTGATAATCTGAAAATACTTACTGCCATCCTCTGAATGTCTCATCCACAGTAATTTAATATTATGCTGTGTTCACCATGATACTTCAATGTTATATGTGGCATCTATATTTGAAAGCTCAAATGATATGTAAAACTTCAAGTGTTAAAAATAATACCTCTGTGCATCCCATAAAATTAGATCTACTTTTCAACAGACCCACTTCTGCTACTGTCGTAACTATTATTCCAGTAACCCAGAATTCATCTCTTAGAATCATTCTAAATCTTCTAATATGTGCTTCACGTCCAATAGTAATTAAGTTCTGCTTATTTTTTCAACAAAAGATTTCTTAGAGGCGAGTTTCCCATTCCCCTTTATCATACACTTAGTCCTAAATTGGTTTCTAGTCTTTCCTCCCTCATTTCCACATCTATCTTCCATTTGTATGGCTACCAATTAATCTCTATAAACTACTTTCATCATGTAGCATAGATACTCAAGAATACCGTATAAAAAATTGAATAGGTATGGGAGTTGTAATTTTCAAAGGTGGCTTGTAACAATATCTCCATATACTCTTATTATTACATGATATTCTTTTGTGATTGCCTTAACCAAAAGAGTGCAGTGGATGTGACACTACCAACATCTAAGACTAGGACTTAAACAGTGAGGTAGGTTCTACCCTGCTCTCTCTCTCCCTGTCTCCCTCTCAGGATGCTTACTTTTGGAACTCAGGCTCCATGCCTTACGGAACCCAAAGCACACGGACAGGCCACATGGATATATTCTGGTCAACAGCCTCAGCTGAGGTCCTGCCTACTGACCAGCATTAACCACAGGTCATGGGTGAGGAAATCTCAAAAATGACTTCAATCCCAGTCATTGTGACAGGCACCACATAAAACAACCAAGTGAGAACCACCTGACTGAGGCTGGTCAGCACCTAGAACTCTGATGTGTGCGTGCATGCTCAGTCACTTCAGTTGTGTCCAACTCTTTGAGACCCTATGGACTGTAGCCTGCCAAACTCCTCCGTCCATGGGATTCTCCAGGCAGGAATACTGGAGTGGGTTAGCACTCCCTTCTCCAGAGGAT
The DNA here is from genome assembly GCF_049115385.1 of Moschus berezovskii. Classification (NCBI taxonomy): domain Eukaryota; kingdom Metazoa; phylum Chordata; class Mammalia; order Artiodactyla; family Moschidae; genus Moschus; species Moschus berezovskii. The sequence goes on along the minus strand of NC_142487.1, from coordinate 4,796,354 downwards.
CTTCCCAACCCAGGGATCGAACCCAGGTCTCTTACATCTCCTGCACTGGCAGGCAGATTCTTTGCCACTAGTACCACCTGGGAAGCTCAGAACACTGATAAATGATAATAATAAGCTATTGCTGTGTTTTATGCCACTACATCTGGGTGGGCTGTGCGGCAATGGCTAAGCAATACCATAGAGCAAGCATATCATACTGATGGCATCGTAACCTAGATTTTTTTAATGGCAAAAAATAGCCAGTCAGAGGTTGTAAACTGATGAATGGGTGTGGCATTTCTAAAATAGAAAGCTGTTTTGCAATAACAAAATCACAAAGGGAAAACAACATATCTGACTACCAAAACATTTATAAAATTTTATGTAAGAAAAATAGAAATAAATACTAAATAAAAAACAGTTTGAGAAAACATTTGATTATGTATGAAAAACAAAGTGTCAAACAAAATAAAGAGCTTATGTAAATTCTCCCCAAAACACTCAAGACACCAGACACAATTCATACTAGACATAATAAGTTACAAAGATTTTGAAAATATTTTGTCTTGGTTTGATATAATCAAAGAAATGAAAATTAAAGGACCATTAAGATAAAATTGTATGTGATTAAAATGAAAAATTAAAATAGTGACATGAAATTCTGATGATATGGTAAAATTAATGCATTTATATACAACTATAAAAATGACAAAATTGTATCTCTGATGTTCCTGGCTGTAAAATGATAATAAGTTTGGAAAGTCATAAAATATTCATAAGTAATTAATTCAGCAGAGAAAGAACAGCTACCCAGGCAAAGATATTCATTACAGTGTTACCAAAAATGGTAAAAAACAAAATCAGTAAAATATAGGATGACAGGGAATAGTAAGTAAACCACAGAACAACATCTAACAGAATACTATGTATTTGTTGATAATATTTGTAGAAAATTAAAAATACTTAATAATGGAATCTTAAAGAAAAGAAAAAGCCATGTAAGTATATTCAGAAAACAAAGACTAAAAAAGAATATTTTATAAATAGTTGTGTTCAGTTCTTGAAACTGTGAGCTATTATTTCTTTGAAAAATAGACTGTAATGTGAACTCATAGCTTTGTAGTAATAATGAAGAAAATAATACCTCAGTGACTAAACAAATGTAAAAATCGCAAACCCTAGAAATAATCAAGCTTTTAAAGGGTTTGTTTCCTTTATGATTGCTTCAGTCAAACGATATCAATTAAAACATAATGAAATAAGTCTACCAAGTATATTATCTTGGAGAATGTTAAACTAGTATCTTACATTTTTACCATTTCCTAAAGAATTTCAAACTGACTATTACTTCAAATCAAAAAAAGTTCACAATGTGAACTGACATACCTAAAAGAATCAAAAATAAAAGGAATCATCTTGTCTCTACAATTCAAAACTTCTTATTTATATTGCAGTAAAAGTATATATCATATACCTTTCAGATAAGGATTATGATACTAATGCTTGAAGATGAGATAGGAAGGTCAGTTCAGTTCAGTTCAGTTCAGTCGCTCAGTCGTGTCCGACTCTCCACGACCCCATGAATCACAGCACGCCAGGCCTCCCTGTCCATCACCAACTCCCGGACCTCACTCAAACTTATGTCCACAGAGTCAGTGATGCCATCCAGCCATCTCATTCTCTGTCATCCCCTTCTCCTCCCGCCCCCAACCTTTCCCAGCATCAGAGTCTTTTCCAGTGAGTCAACTCGTCACATGAGGTGGCCAAAGTATTGATAGGAAGGTAAAAAGGTGTAAATTCAGAAGTATGCAGACAGAATGCATACAACAGTTGTAAGCAAATAACCATCAACAAACGGTAAATTCCTTTTGAGTGACCTTCAGTAACAGGCAACATATCCCTCTTACAAAGCAGATGCCACACAGAAGTCCTATAATTATCCGTCTAAGAAGTTCAGTTCAGTTCAGTTCAGTTCAGTCGCTCAGGCGTGTCCGACTCTTTCAGAGGAGAATGAATAGAGAAGTCTATTGGGCTTCCCTGGTGGCTCATATGGTAAAGAATCTGCCTGCAATGCGAGAGCCATGGGTTTGATCCCTGGTTTGGAAAGATCCCCTGGAGAAGGGAACAGCTACCCACTCCAATATTTTGGCCTGGAGAATTCCATGGACTGAGGAGCCTGGAGGGCTACAGTGCATGGTGTCGCAGAGCTGGACACGACTGAGTGACTTTCACTTTCATGCTTTCATTTGACACATACACCTCTCATACATAGAACGGTGGCCTTTTAAAAACACACTAAATGTTCAAGCTGTCAGGTCACAGATGGAAAGCTGATTTCAAAGACATCTTTCATATGTAAATTCTAAATAATTTACTCAAGAGCATGGCTTGGGCTAGAAAATATTGCCAGTCATGCTTCTGTATGCAATTTCATATGCCAAGCCTGACAACCCATCTGTCTGTAGATCCTGTCCTTACGTGCATGCATACTCAATAGCTCAGTTGTGTCCAACTCTGCAACCCCATGGACTGTAGTCCACCAGGTTCCCCTGTCCCTGGGATTTCCCAGGCAAGAATACTGGAGTGCGTTGCCATTCCCTTCTCCAACGGATCTCCTTGACCCAAGGATCAAACCCTGGTCTCTTGCATCGGCAGGGGGATTCTTTACTACTGCACCACTCGGGAAGCCCAGTTCCTGCCTTTACCCTAATAAAATTCTATACATCCTTTAAACATAAATATACCCATGGAAAGTGACACAGGCAGAGCTAATCAAGAAAAGTCTATTTTTTTCTCACACAGTAGAAGTGATTTATAGCCAGCTGAAAAACTAGTAGAGAGACAGAACAAAATATATTCTTTCTCATAGGTCAGTTAGATCAAGGTCTGAAACATGCTGACAGGCTCAATGGCTAATGCAATTAGCCATTAGCACACGGGCACACACCTGTGTGCCATCTGTCCTCCGAGGACTGACACAACCATGCACTTCCTTAGACCTGGGTGGTAACCAAGTTCATTGTGGGTGCAAATCTGCAGGATGTAATAAGCCCAGAGACCTTTAACAATCTCCTCAGAATGTCTAGTTTATATTTTATTCAACAAAAATAATATGTTCACTAACAAAATATATGAAAACCACATTTTTAAAAAAAAAAAATCATTTAAACATAGTTCCTGGCACTCTCTGACATTCATTATTACTGAGACATAAGAAATTCAAATAAAGTATTGAGCAAAGCAACAGAAGCAAATTAATTATTTTATTGACTTTATATACTACCGCATGTAACGCTGAGTGTTTGCATATGTTGTCTCACTTAATCATGATTATATGTTATATGAGGTTGGGGGCGGGAGGAGAAGGAGACGACCGAGAATGAGATGGCTGGATGGCATCACTGACTCTGTGGACATGAGTTTGAGTGAACTCAGGGAGTTGGTGATGGACAGGGAGGCCTGGCGTGCTGTGATTCATGGGGTCACGGAGAGTCGGACACGACCGAGCGACTGAACTGACTGAAGGAAGCAGACAAACAAAATAGCACATATACTAGGATTCCACTTATATAAATATTTAGTTAATGCAAATTCACTGAAACTGATAAAAAAACAAATCAGTGATTATCTGGAGATGGCGCAGAGGACAGGAAGGAGGAGGAATTAAAAAGAGTCATTGGGAAAGTTGGGGGGTGATATAGATCTTCATTTGGAGAAGGCAATGGCAAGCCACTCCAGTACTCTTGCCTAGAAAATCCCATGGATGGAGGAGCCTGGTAGGCTGCAGTCCATGGGGTCGCTAAGAGTCGGACACGACTGAACGACTTCACTTTCACTTTTCACTTTCATGCATTGGAGAAGGCAATGGCAACCCACTCCAGTTCTTGCCTGGAGAATCCCAGGGATGGGGGAGCCTGGTGGGTTGCCATCTATGGGGTGGCACAGAGTCGGACACGACTGAAGTGACTTAGCAGCAGCAGCAGCATAGATCTTCATTATGTTTCATGGGTGTACATTGTATCAAAAATTATCAAATGTACACTTTGTATACAGTTTATTATGTCAATAATATGTCAATAAAACTATGTAAAAAAATAAATTAAAATGTTATTAAATTATTTAAAAAAGAAAAAGAAAGCTTCCAATAAGGTTGCAGAGCATTAAAATCCCTCCCTTTTCTGGACCTGGGAACTTATAGTTTATCAAGGTAACATTCATATTTTTCATCTGATTTTCTCATCTGCCCTACATTGGTAATCATAAATTATTTTTCTCTTCTCTTAACCTCTTCCAGAATTACAGAGAGAACTGTAAATCAGATGCCACAGAAATTACAAAGGTTGAGTATTCCTATTGATACTATTAGGATGAATAGCAGATCCTTGACAGTGAAGTATTTCCTTTCCTTCTAGAATGGAGGTCTTCAGAGGTCATCTCTTATTTTCTTGGCCTTGAGAGTTTGCCAATCTGAAAAAGAATATCTATATTTTGCATTCTAAAAGTTTCCCCAAGAAGAAACTTCCACCAACAAAAAAATCATTTTTGTGTCTGAGAGGTCTTACTTAGCATTTCCTATGAAATATTCCCAAGTAGTAATTCCCAAGATGCAGAATTTTGGAACTGTGTACTTGCTCAACACATATACTAATACAGGGTCATGCTTCTTCCAAATTTGCTAAAGTTCTCTGTGAACACAAATCCCCACTGCATGTAATGAATAACTAGTATAAAAATAGAGCCTCATCAGCTTTAGTCACAATTAAGCCTTTTATTAGATATGCTCTGTCTCCTTTTATTACTTACCACAGAAGAGAAAACTATTTAGTCAAGTACTAGATGTAGAAATGAATACTATCTTTTTAAATTAGTTTTGACCAAAATCAGACTAATTTATCCACAGAAGAGGGTTGACTCTACAGGTAATTATCACAAATTTCATTTGAGAAGGATTCCTTCTGCAGTGGTAAACAACTGCTTTCCACATTAGAATCAGACAGTATTTTAATAACTTCATGTACCTGTTCTACTGCCTAGGGAAAATTTAAAGAGTCCTTTAAATAAGATCCACAGTGTCCCAAACTTAATAGATCTTATAGCAAGCAGAATTCCTCCAGGAAGTTAAAAAGTAAAAGCAGGATTCTTCATATAGCTTTCATTTATTATATCCCAACACCCATTAAGAAATGACTTGGGAATGATTTCTTTGGGAGGCATTGAGTGTTATGGCTTTGACTCTCAGAGATAATCACAGACCTGATACACAGAGTTGTCACAGAACTCAAACTATTGATTTCCTTTAGCCTATAAAGGATGCCAAAGTTCTGATCAGGGTACAGTCTGACCAAGGGAACTGACTCAGTTTTAATCTTTACTTAAAAGGAAATAAAATGTATATAGTGATCGTCTTGGTCATTTAAGCTGGTACCACTCTCACTTGGTATGAACATATAAAAATAAAAACAGAAAACAGTTCCAAGAGATAATATAAAAAACAAATGATATCTCTGTAGAACATTACAGCTTTTTATGTGTTTCATAGTCATTATGTACCCGCCTCAAGACAAATTCAGATAATGTAATGCCTACCCACTTCTTACAGAAGACAGAACTGCATTACAGAAGAATTTCTAAGTGACTTAACAGAAGCCACACAGCTAGTACTTCAACTACAGAACCTAAATTTTCTGGTTTCAAATAGAGTAGTGTTTTCTTACTTTTTGCACTATATACCTGATGATTGCTTTATTCTGAATATAGCAACAAAATATGACCAACGTAGAAAACTTTGCAAAAGCAAAACAATATAAAGTAGAAAACTAAAATCATCCATAGTTCTATCAGTCAAACTAAGCCTTGGTAAAATCTACATATCTACTGCCTCAAGTCAGATTTTCTAGAACATAGACTCAACTGAAGATTTTTTTTTTTTTGGTAATTAATTTATTTTTTTATTGGAGGCAAATTATTTTACAATATTATATTGGTTGGTTTTGCCATACATTGACATGAATTCGCCCCGGGTTTACATAAGTTCCCCCTCCTGAACCCCCCTCCCACCTCCCTCCTCCCTTTATCCTCCCTCTGGGTCATCCCCGCATGCCAGCCCCGAGCATCCTATAACATGCTTCGACCCTGAACTAGTGATTCGTTTCACATATGACAACATACGTGTTTCAATGCCATTCTCCCAAATCATCCCACCCTCACCCTCTCCCACAGAGTCCCAAAGACTGTTGTATGCAGAAGGTTTGGGCTTCCCAGGTAGCTCTAGTGGTAAAGAACTCACCTGCCAATGCAAGAGACACAAGAGATGTGGGTTCGATCCCTGGGTGGGGAAGATCCCCTGGAGGAGGAAATGGCAACCCACTCTAGTATTCTTGCCTGGAGAATCCCATGAACAGAGGAGCCTGGTGGGTTACAGTCCAAGGAGGTCACAAAGAGTCAGACATGACTAAAGCAACTCATCACACACGCACGTGCAAACGGTTTAATGGTTTATCCTCTGGAGCAACGCCTACAAGAGTGATAGAAGCAGGTTGGGCAAAGCAAAGAGTATATTTAGATCAAATCATCATGCTGTACACCTTAAATATATACAAATTTTATCTAAAAATAAAAAGTTAAATAAGTACATAGAATCAATTTCTTGAGGACTTCAGATATATCTGGTTCTATATTTCCTTTTTAGTAGTTATCAATAACTTATAATATCTAACACCAATGTGAAACTGTTAAGTTCACTAATAGAATAAAGACTTTAAAAATTATTCCTCACTGAAATGAACAAAAAATATATCTATAATTATTAGTCACTATTAATTATTAATCAAATCATTGATTATGTGTTGCAGATTACATATTTTAAAATGAACCAGCATTACTTCAGTTGCTCAAGGATCAAATGTGGGTGACAGATTCTGATTCAATTTGAAACCCACTGATTGAAACATCCAATGCTCATTTTATGCCTTGGAGCACTTATTAATTATTCAGGAAACCATGGGTCTCTAGGGAAGGGTAAAAAATTCAGGGACAATCACAAGGAAGTGGGGACATTGTTAACAATAGCTTTAACTGTCAACTCTGGTCTAAATATTTGTTGAATTTAAGAAGTTTTTAGTTGTTCTGCAAAATGGCAGTGTACTAATTGACCTGACCATTCTTTTTTTCTCCACTCTAGTCATAGTGCTTGAGTTAATATGTCGACAAATGCAGGCTACTTGAGAGTTCCTATTTACATGGCATACACCAGAAAGTGATCCTAATTTGATGAAAGGCTGGAAAGACACAGTTTGAGCCCACATGGCCATTTGCCTCACCAGCTGGCACTGGCTGACAGGATGCAGACACATCTTCATGAGACTCCTAAATGAACAGTAAAATCGGGAGTGGAGTCATCAAGTGTGTCATTATTCTAAAAACAAGAAAATGACATTGTATATCTATTTGACACACTAGAACAGCCTTGATTCACAAATAGTGCTTGTGCATGGTTCATTGCTCTGCTACTGCTGCTAAGTCGCCTCAGTCACGTCTGACTCTGTGCAACCCCATAGATGGCAGCCCACCAGGCTCCTCCATCCCTGGGGTTCTCCAGGCAAAAACACTGGAGTGGGTTGCCATTTCCTTCTCCAATGCCTGAAAGTGAAAAGTGAAAGTGAAGTCGCTCAGTCGTGTCCAGCTCTTAATGACCCCATGGACTGTAGCCCACCAGGCTCCTCCGTCCATGGGATTTTCCAGGCAAGAGTACTGGAGTGGGGTCCCATTGCCTTTTCCAGCTTCGCTGCTCAGTTGTTTCCAAATCTGTGCAACCCCACAGACTGTAGTCCACCAGGTTCCTCTGTCCATGGGATTCTCCCAGCAAGAATACTGGAATGGGTTGCCATCTCCTTCTCCTGGATATATTCCCAACCAAGGGATCAAACCCATGTCTCCTGTGTCTCCTGCATTACAGGTAGATTCTTTACCTAAGCCACTTCTCTGTTTAAAAAACTTAAATGAAAGATTAAAAAAAGACTACAAATCTTTCTGGTACAGTCATGATAAAACTTTTTAATAAGGGAGGTAGGAGGGGGGATGATTCATATCAATGTATGGCAAAAACCACTACAATATTGTAAAGTAATTAGCCTCCAATTAAAATAAACAAATTTTTAAAAAGAAAGAAAAAACTTTTTAACACAGAACACTTCAAGGGACAACAGTACCTTTTTCCCACTTGATTTGTAATCACGCTCATGTTCTTGCATAAAGCAGAGGGAGATAATATTGTCCTGGGTTCAGTTCAGTTCAGTTCATCGCTCAGTTGTGTCCAACTCTCCGCGACCCCGTGAATCACAGCATGACAGGCCTCCTTGTCCATCACCAACTCCCGCAGTTCACTCAAACTCATGTCCACAGAGTCGGTGATGCCATCCAGCCATCTCATTCTCCGTCGTCCCCTTCTCCTCCCGCCCCCAATCCTTCCCAGCATCAGAGTCTTTTCCAGTGAGTCAACTCGTCGCATGAGGTGGCCAAAGTATTGCAGTTTCAGCTTTAGCATCAGTCCTTCCAATGAACACCCAGGATCGATCTCCCTTAGAATGGACTGGTTGGATCTCCTGGTGGTACAAGAACTCTCAAGAGTCTTCTCCAACACCACAGTTCAAAAGCATCAATTCTTCAGCGATCAGCTTTCTTCACAGTCCAACTCTCACATCCATACATGACCACGGGAAAAACCATTGCCTTGACTAGACGGACCTTGGTTGGCTAAGTAATGTCTCTGCTTTTTAATATATTATCAAGGTTGATCATAACTTTCCTTCCAAGGAGTAAGCGTCTTTTAATTTCATGGCTGCAATCAGCATCCACAGTGATTTTGGAGCCCAGAAAAATAAAGTCTGACACTGTTTCCACTGTTTCCCCATCTATTTCCCATGAAGTGATGGGACCAGATGCCATGATCTTTGTTTTCTGCATGTTGAGCTTCAAGCCAACCTTTTCACTCTCCTCTTTTACTTTCATCAAGAGGCTTTTGAGTTCCTCTTCACTTTCTGCCATAAGGGTAGTGTCATCTGCATATCTGAGGTTATTGATACTTCTCCCAGCAATCTTGATTCCAGCTTCTGCTTCTTCCAGCCCATAGAGAGGCCTAAAGACAACATGGCAGATTCAGAAAACTGGCAAATAGAGATAAGTAGGTTCAATGGTTACTTCCGCTAAAATTGCAGCCCTGCCATTTATAATCCTTATGTTGGAGCATGGTACTCATCATATACCACCTTGTAATATAATTATTATATGTAAAATGGGCTTCCCTGGTGGCTCAGTCGGTAAAGAATCTGCCTGCAATACAGGAGACTCGGTTGGATCCTTGGGTTGGGAAGATTCTTCTGGTGAAGAAAATGGCAACCCACTCCAGTATTCTTGCCTGAGAAATCCCATGGGCAGAGGAGCCTGGCAGGCTGCAGTCCATAGGGTAGCAAGAGTCAGACATGACTTAGTAACTAAACCACCATATGGATATCATTGTCCTTGCTAAAACAGTGTAATAAAAAGATACAGACTTTATAAACGGATCAACCTGATTTGAAATGTAGGTATAATAATTACCATGTGCTTGGCCTCAAGCAATTTACTAACTTCTCTGGGCCTCATTTCTTCATATTAAATAAGGCTGATATCTACATATCAAGGTTGCTAAAAGAATTAAAGGAGATTACATATACATGATATGGTACATTTTATTATTATAGAATATACTATTAATTATTTATAAATGTTAATTATCTGTAAGCATTAATAATTGTTGTTATTATACATTTATATATATTTGTATGGCACAGGATAGGAATGTAATTAATGACAACTGTCATTTTTATTGTCATAATATAATTTTGAGATTTACCCAAAGGCTAGTAATTTTGCAGAAAAGATGATAGAATTTCTTTGGAAAGAATAATGGATGAATGATTAAATGAATGAAGACATAAAAATGCCAAGGTTAAAAAGGAAATGCAGGCTGTGTGCCACGCTTGTTCAGTGATACGGCAGCAACATTATAGAATACAAAGGAGGCCGAATGCTGAGGTTGTGCTTTGTTAATGAGGAAATAATTATCGTTTGTTTGGTTTAAAATGAAGCTTCCAAATTAATAGCCCCTATTTCTTTCTTTTCAAATCTTCTCAGGACGTAAATATACATGCAGCAAGATTTTACTCATAGTCAGTATGAAAGTAACCTTTCTACTGTTTGTTCCTTGACAGTGTATCTCAGTTTACAACTATAGACTTATTTCTGTGAGCACTTGATTGAAGATGCCTCATTCTACTAAACTCAAAGGACCATGAAGGCAAGGACTGAATCTCTGACTTACTAGCATAGTCTTGGTTTTTGGCACATTGACTCATTGACTAGTGCATAGTAGGCTTTCACAATAATTGCTCAAAAAACAAAAGTTCCCCTCTTCATATCCTAAAAACATGTCAAAGGATTGTCATGATATATTTGGATTTCATTTTCTTCATTTAAACAACTAGGTTTTTTTTAATTGAAGTATAGTTGATTTATAAAGTTGTGCCAATCTCTGGTACAACAAAGTGACTCAGTTACACATATATACACATTCCTTTTTTTTTTTATATCTAAAAAAGAATTTTATTAAAAAAGCACAAATGCAAAGAAATGAACAGAGGAAAATTTATGCGTCGAACCTGGACTGGTCACTTATGATAATATACATGCTACAATTCCATTCTCTCCAATCATTCCACCCTCACCCTCTCCCACAGAGTCCCAAAGACTGTTCTAAATGCCTATGTCTCTTTTGCAGTCTCTTATACAGGGTTCAGGTTACCATTTTTCTAAATTCCATATATATGCGTTAATATACGGTATTGATGTTCTTCTTTCTGGCTTACTTCACTCTGTATAATTGGCTCCAATTTCATCCACCTCATTAAAACTGATTCAAATGCATTCTTTTTGATGGCTGAGAAATACTCCATTGTGTATATGTACCAAAGCTTTCTTATCCATTCATCTGCAGATGGACATCTAGGTTGCTTCCATGTCCTGGCTATTATAAACAGTGCTGCAATGAACATTGGAGTACATGTGTCTCTTTCAATTCTGGTTTCCTCGGTGTGTATGCCCAGGAGTGCGATCGCTGGAAATCAAAACCACAATGAGATACCATTTCACACCAGTCAGAATGGCTGCTATCCAAAAGTCTACATGCAATAAGTGCTGGAGAGGGTGTGGAGAGAAGGGAACCCTCTTACACTGTTGGTGGGAATGCAAACTAGTACAGCCACTATGGAGAACAGTGTGGAGATTCCTCAGAAAACTGGAAATAGAACTGCCATATGATCCAGCGATTACACATTCTTTTTTTATGCATTCTTTTCCATTATGGTTTCAACATAAAAATCTAAGCTTTAAAAAATTGTGTAGAATTGATAATTGATCATTTTAGACATTTAGGCACTCCATTACTTGCATGTTACAGAGCTTTCAAAATCAAATGTCAGAAACGGAAACCCAAAATAGCATTCTGCTTTCAGGTAGGGGTTCTACAAAAACTGTTTCTGACTCCAGTATTATTCAGCACAATCTCTTAAGATGCTCTTCATTGCTCTGGTGGCACAGTGCTTAAGGAAACGGAACTAGAGCTAGTGACAGTCCCTGCTCTGGGCCATAATCTAATATTTTAAATGCAGAAGAAAATTCCAAAAGTAAAAATCCCTTTCCTGAATCCATGAACTCAACTAGGTTATCCACTCTTACTGGGTTCTGGTCTCTGATATCAGGATCAGGAAATATATGTCAGAACAAAACAAAACTTCAGAACTTGAAAGCAAGAGTATGTGGTATGTTTTCCAAGTAGAATAGCACTTACAGATACAATTCATCATTAAACGCTACTACACACACACACACAATTTATTCTATTCTCAAACAACTCTGAAGTGCCATGCTGCTGCTGCTAAAACACTTCAGTCGTGTCTGACTCTGTGTGACCCCATAGACAGCAGCCCACCAGGCTCCCCCGTCCCTGGGATTCTCTAGGCAAGAACACTGGAATGGGTTGCCATTTCCTTCTCCAATGTGTGAAAGTGAAAAGTGAAAGTGAAGTCGTTCAGTCATGTCTGACTCGTAGCGACCCCATGGACTGCAGCCTACCAGGATCCTCTGTCCATGGGATTTTCTAGGCAAGAGTACTGGAGTGGCTTGCCATTGCCTTCTCTGCTGCAGTGCCATAATATATAACAATTTTGGATAAAGATACCTACTTCCCATGGCTATTTTAAGGAGTAACTGGGATCATATACGTGAAATGCTGAGTCAAAACTGGAATCTCTTGGGACTTCCCTGGTGGTTCAGTTGTTAAGACTCGGTCCTGTCAATGCAGGGGGCCAGGGTTCAATCCCTAGTCAGAGAACTAGATGCCACAACTAAGAGTTCTAGTGTTGCAACAAAGAACCATCACAGTCAAATAAATAGATAAACATTAAAAAAAGAAAAAAATAATAACCACTGGAATCTCTTGAATGCCCTCTGGAATACAGGAGCGAGTACTTGAACCATGGGGAGTTAAGGAGATGAGCAGATCATTCAAGAACCATCTCTCATCTCTTTGAGAACTGAAGATTTGTTTTCTGTTTGTAAGCCTCTTGTACTTTCACGTATATTCCAGATTCAATCATTTCTCATCACCTCCACCACTCCCACCTAGCGCTGGGAGGTGACTCCCACCATGTCTTTTATTGCCTTCCCACCTTTCCAAACCCACTTCCCAATTTGGCTATTAACCACTGAGCACCCAAAGTGATCCTTTTACCCAAAAAAAAAAAAATCTGATCTGGTCATTCCCTTCCTCAAAACCATCCAATAACCTCACTATAAAATCTAAATTCCTTACCACAGCCAAATATATCTGACTACTGACTACCTCTGTAACCACACTTTCTTAAACTTCACAGTATCCAGTGTTATAGTTTGTATTTATTTATCATTGGTTTGGCCAAAAAGTTTATTCAGATTTTTCTACAAGATATTATGCAAATTATATAAAAAACCCAAATGAAATTTTTGGCCAAACCAATACTTATTTTATCTACTAGAACGTAAATTCCACAAGAACAAGGACGATGTAGTTTTTACTTATTATTCTATCCCTAATAGCTAGAGCTCAGACACATAACAAACACTTAATGACTATGTGTTGGATGAAAGAATGCATGAGTCTTCTCATCCATATTAAAACTCAGACATATTCATGACAGATGAAGTCAACAGAAAAAGAATGACTAATCATAGTTTCCCTGATGGCTCAGAAAGTGAAGAATCCATCTGCAATGCAGGAGACCTGGGTTCGATCCCTTGGTTGGGAAGATACCCTGGAGGAGGGCATGGCAACCCGAACCAGTATTCTTGCCTGGAGACTCCCCAAGGACAAAGGAACCTGGAGGGCTGCAGTCCATGAGGTTGCAAAGAGTCAGACATGACTGAGCAACTAAGCACAATCATAGCTGTAAGAAAGACAGAAGACAGTTTTCAGTGGCAAAGGAAATCAGTGGAGTCAAAATAGGGGGAAAAAATGAATCTAGAAACATATACAAAAGCAAAAGTGAATTGTCTATTATTCCATAGCAATAGAAACTATAGCAACCATTTATCCACTCATAGGCAGATTCGATTAGTCAGGTCTTACTAGACTGACATCAAGCTGTCAGCCAGGCAACTCTAGGGAAGAATTCACTTCTAAGCTTATTCAGGTTGCTGGCAGAATTTAGTTCCTTGCAATTTTAAGACCGAAGTGTATGTTTTCTTACTGGCTATCATCTGGGGCTACTCTCGGCTCCCGAGGCTACCCACATTTCTTGCCGCATAGCCCCTTCATCTTCTAAGGTAGCTAGGCCATGTTTAATCCATCTCATACCTGGAATCTTTCTGACTTCCTCTCCTGCTACCAACCAGAGACAATTCTCTGGTTAGGCAATCACTGTTTTCTCTGTTTCATGAATGAGGAAATCAGTGACTAAACAATTTGCCTGTAGCCCCATGAGGATTCATTGATAGATTTGGTACTAAAATTCACATTTCTTCATTCCTAGACCAGCATTCTATCTCTTTCAAGAGTAAAAACAGGAATGTCACTAGACAGAGTCCTCCCCAGAATTTCCCCTCCTGGTCGGGATGCACGTCTTCACGGCCTGTCTGGATGCCTTGTCTATAGATAGTAGCACTGTTTAAGATCATCGTGAATTGTTTGGTTAACGCTCTTAGTGCATTTCTGGGCTTTTGCACAGTACAGTGAAGGAAAATACCTTATTCTACAAAAAAGGAAATACAAGATGAATTGACTCTTGAATAAGGAAGATATGTCCCAAGGAATAGCAAAAAGGACTCTCTCAGAATGCCATCTCTGACTGCACCAGCAAGGGCAATGAACAGAAATGCTATCAGTATACTTAGAGCAAAAACATTCAGTAAAAGAATTTGATTAAAAAATCTATTCTCACCCACAACTGATTTTTTTTCAACACAGCTTCCGGATAACTTAAAGATCAAAGAAAGCTGTTTATATACAGAGTACTAAGTGACAAAACACAGAGAGCTTAAAAATGCTGACTTTGGGAGCAAAATTATTCAGAAACTGAGTCCAGTTTCATATCCACCACATACTGACTGTGTTTCTTTGGGAAATGTACTTACCTCTCTAGAACTTAATCTCCTCATCTGTAAATTCAAAATGAGACAACTGCTTCCCTCAGAGTGTTATTGTGAGGCAGGTGTAAGTCAAATAACGTCTAGCATTTAACTCATTGTAAGCACTACTTATATGCTTGCTATTGTTACTACAACTTAGTGTTAAAGAATATGTTTTATGTTTTTTCCAATATTTACTGGCATAAATATCACGTATTGGATTAGTGATACTTATTTATCATCATTAATACAAGGAAGGTGATGTGTGAAAAAAAACTTGTTTAAATTTTTATATTTTTAAAAACAGTAATTAATTAGTAAGATTTAATCTCAGAAGTAATGAACCATCTTGTTAGACAATTATATCTGTTTGTAAACATAACTGCCGGAATACATATGAATATATTTAACTATTATGTATCACCCAAAACAGTTTCTGCAAGAGAAAAGAGTGGGTGGAAGATGTGGCAGAAAACACTCATTTTAAGATTAAGTGTGAAATATGTTGGAAAATCACCATGGAGACATTGTAAACAGTCAAATAACCCCAAATTTAGCCAAAGTTTGGAAACGGAATTCTTCTGGATTTTGTAACGCAGGACAACCTCATGCCTCAGAGCCTCAACAGTGAATAGTATTTTAAGGGATTATTCTCCCTCCCCGAAGGTTGGAATTAAAATGCCACAATTTATCTAAATTATCAAATCAGTCATCAGCTGATTCATGTCAATGTATGGCAAAAACCACTACAATATTCTAAAGTAATTAGCCTCCAATTAAAATAAATTTTTAAAAAATCAGTCATCAGAAGATGTTTTAGAGGACGAATTTCAAGTCCTACCCTTTAGTAGATTTAATTTTTAAAAATTACCTAATTATCCTGGTAGAAAATGTAAGAAAGAGATTACTTTCAAATAAATTTCTCACCTACTTCCCCATCCCCACCCTGAGGCATAAAAGTGGTCAGAGTTGTCAAGATGTGCAATTTTCTCTTAGCTAGAGTTGACTTCAACTTGAGTATTACCCAGTTTATTACTAACCACGAACTTATGAAGTATTATTTTTCCACGTTTACAGAAGAGGAAACTGGTCTGAGAACTCCAATACTTTTGCCCATGGTCACCCAGGCCCATCAGACTCTTAACACTTCAGTAGAGCAAGAATCTGACCAAGGTAATGACATAAGAAACAAGGTCTAGTGAAAAGGAAAAGAGGAACCCAGACAAGGGCCACAGAAAGACACAAGCAAGAAAGCACACCCACGGATGAGCCTGCACTGAGAGACAGTATAGCCAGGCCACCAACATTCCTGACCACCTGCTTGAGTTTAGGTTAAGTATACTAGTTACTTCAAACTGCCTGGAGTCCTGAATATTTGACATTCAAGACATAGTCTCTTTCATAACACACTCATTTTCTGGTACAGTGTTTATATTATTTTATTGGTTCATGTTGAATAGGTCTAAAGTCATTTACTCTGAAATATGAAAATAGTACTCAGTCAACACTTATTACGTAAGAGCCAGCATAGATCTTCCATCATTGCTATTGACATGAGTTGGTTAGAGTATCCTATGATAGGCTACAGGGGTGTCATCTAATTACATGCTTTTCATGCTTTTGAAGTACAGCAGGAACTGATCTTATTTACCACTATAACTGAGAACTTCTTAAAGGAATTAACTGAAACTAACATCTGCAGATGACACCACCCTTATGGCAGAAAGTGAAGAGGAACTAAAAAGCCTCTTGATGAAAGTGAAAGAGGAGAGTGAAAAGGTTGGCTTGAAGCTCAACATTCAGAAAACAAAGATCATGGCATCTGGTCCCATCACTTCATGGGAAATAGATGGGCAAAGAGTGGAAACAGTGTCAGACTTTACTTTGGGGGGCTCCAAAATCACTGCGGATGGTGATTGCAGCCATGAAATTAAAAGACGCTTACTCCTTGGAAGGAAAGTTATGACCAACCTAGATAGCATATTAAAAAGCAGAGACATTACTTTGTCAACAATTGTCCATCTAGTCAAGTCTATGGTTTTTCCCATGGTCATGTATGGATGTGGGAGTTGGACTGTGAAGAAAGCTGATTGCCAAAGAATTGATGCTTTTGAACTGTGGTGCTGGAGAAGATTCTTGAGAGTCCCTTGGACTGCAAGGAGATCCAACCAGTCCATTCTAGGGGAGATCAATCCTGGGTGTTCACTGGAAGGACTGATGCTAAAGCTGAAACTGCAATACTTTGGCCACCTCATGCGATGAGTTGACTCACCGGAAAAGACTCTGATGCTGGGAAGGATTGGGGGCGGGAGGAGAAGGGGACGACAGAGAATGAGATGGCTGGATGGCATCACCGACTCGATGGACATGAGTTTGAGTGAACTCCAGGAGTTGGTGATGGACAGGGAGGCCTGGCATGCTGTGATTCATGGGGTCACAAAGAGTCAGACACAACTGAGTGACTGAACTGAACTGAACTGAACATCCCAGATAAAGAAGCTGGATATAAAATCCATACTCTACTGTCAAGATAAGGAAAGACAAATAAGAAAAGCACCATAACTGCCTTTGTACAGAGAACTCCTCTTGCAAATGAGTCTATTGACAAAAAAAAAAAACAAATTTCTGATGATGCATAAAATATCAATCACAAGCTCCTTCAATATATTTCTAAAACATAACTTAGTTTGTTTTAATGAGGCCATTAAAAAACTTGAAAAGTTTTGGATATTTGTTGTTAAATATCTGTAACATTACTGAATGGTACACTTAAAATGAATAAGATGGTAAATTCTATACAAGTTATGTGACTTTGCTACAATGTTTAAATTTTTATTAGATAAAATCTATAAACAATTCAAAACAATAAAATCATTTAAATTACTTATGCAGCAATATTAGATGCATCAAAAGATAGTACTCATAAAAGCAACAATGATAATGTTAATGTTAAAAGATTAGTTCAACAGTGTCATCAGTTATTATGTTGGGTAATACGTAAGTATCATGATTATTTTATGCTATCATTTTATATAAGTTCTGGACATTTTATTATAAAAGGTAAAGATAATAACATTTGAAAAGACATTAAATTTTTTAAAAGAACAAAGTTCATTATCTAAAAATATATGCTTCATAAACTTAACATTAAGATGCTAGAAAACTTTTTCCCCAGAGACTATTGAATAATGTATTTCTGTAATGCCTAGTCTTAGTGAGGAGACGAATATTGAAGATAAATGCAAAATGTACACAACTTGGGCTTTTCCAAGGAAGAGATTAAAATTAAAAAAAAAAAAAAACTATTGCTCCCAGGACTTCCCTGCTGGTCTAGTGGTTATGACTCTGAGGAAGCTAAGATCCCTCATCCTGGGTGGCCAAAAATCAATAAAACAATTTTAAAAATTAAAAATCTATTGCAATATATGTATTCCTTTATATCGGATCTTTCACTTAATATTTTTGAAATTCTTTCATGCTTTACTTGTATTAGCAGTTTGTTCTGTTTGATTCTGAGTAGTATTCCATTGTATGACTATACCACAGTTTTCCTGTTCATTTTCCTGTTGATGGACACCTAAATGTTTCCAGTTGTGTCTGTGTTTCTGAAAAGGGTGGATTGCTTTGGTCCCATCTGGTTGCTCATCTAATATTCTGAAATCCAGCTTGAACCTCCATAATTTATCAGCAAATAAACTTCTGAAAACATGCAGTGAGCAAGGGAAGAGATACAACAGAGGTCAAGTCAAGGTCCAAAGAAGGCAATTCACACTCAACACCACACCCCTAGCCATTAGTGTATTTTTTTACATGCCAGAGTAAAAAAGGAGTAAGAGTGGAGAAAAAACAGATCATTTTCATTTTTTTCTTTTCTATCTAAAAAAAAATCCAAACAAAAAGTTTCTGCTTAAAAATAAAACAATTTAGTTTGCTGCAGTACAACACCTATTTCATTAGAGATGATCACAGAAGGACCCAAAGAAGCAACTATAAAAATATTCTCTACTCATGCAGATGAGTGGGGATTTTGTAAGATAAGAAACACATATTGGGTAATATCATATTTCAGTTCAGTTCAGTCGCTCAGTCATGTCCGACTCTTTGCGACCCCATGAATCACAGCACGCCAGGCCTCCCTGTCCATCACCAACTCCCGGAGTTCACTCAAACTCATGTCCATAGAGTCAGTGATGCCATCCAGCCATCTCATTCTCTGTCGTCCCCTTCTCCTTCCGCCCCCAACCCTTCCCAGCATCAGAGTCTTTTCCAGTGAGTCAACTCATCCCATGAGGTGGCCAAAGTATTGCAATTTCAGCTTTAGCATCAGTCCTTCCAATGAACACCCAGGATTGATCTCCTTTAGAATGGACTGGTTGGATCTCCTTGCAGTCCAAGGGACTCTCAAGAGTCTTCTCCAGCACCACAGTTCAAAAGCATCAATTCTTTGGCGATCAGCTTTCTTCACAGTCCAACTCTCACATCCATACATGACCACGGGAAAAACCATAGCCTTGACTAGACAGTCCTTGGTAATGTCTCTGCTTTTTAATACGCTATCTAGGTTGGTCATAACTTTCCTTCCAAGGAGTAAGTGTCTTTTAATTTCATGGCTGCAATCAGCATCTGCAGTGATTTTGGAGCCCCAAAAAATAAAGTCTGACACTGTCTCCACTGTTTTTCCATCTATTTCCCATGAAGTGATGGGACCAGATGCCATGATCTTTGTTTTCTGAATGTTGAGCTTCAAGCCAACCTTTTCACTCTCCTCTTTCCTAAAATATAATTTCCTTGCTCTGAAACTTATAACACCACTGTAGTGTTTCAGCCTTATTCACTCAACAAAAAATAAAGAAAAGTAGTTCCAACATTCTTAAGAAATCTCCTTAACTTTCTTAATATAACACCTCACTCCAGTACTCTTGCCTGGAGAATCCCATGGATGGAGGAGCCTGGTAGGCTGCAGTCCATGGGGTCTCTATGAGTAGGACACGACTGAGCGTCTTCACTTTCACTTTTCACTTTCATGCATTGGAGAAGGAAATGGCAGCCCACTCCAGTGTTCTTGCCTGGAGAATCCCAGGGACGGGGGAGCCTGATGCGCTGCCATCTATGGGGTGGCACAGAGTCGGACACGACTGAAGTGACTTAGCAGCAGCAGCAGCAGCAGCAACGAAAGTGCTGAAGGAGGAAGGAGTGGGAAGATTAGCCTAACAACCAAATAAATTCTTGTCATCTAAATTCATTTTATTTTAATTTTTAAGGAGACTACTGTCTCAATACTTTAATAAAATTGTATATGCAACTGGAGGTAAATATACAATTTATGTAGGATGTTGTAAATTTTGATGAAGCTACAAGTATTTCAGTGCAATAATATTTATATCTGAGGTCCCTCAAGTCTACCATTACTATAATACTTCTAATGGACTTGTCATATCAACATAACAAAATTCCTAGACAAAAATATATTCCCGGTCCTATAAAATTTCTCTGAGAATTGGGAAAACAGTCGATCACAAAGGCTTTTTTCCCTGAGTCACTGTGGCTATCACAAAGGATAACATTTCTCCTAATTATCATCTTCAGAATATCTACAAATAGCTATAAAATTCAAAATAATAGTGTGTGTATACAATAGAGAGTGTATATTGTTCTGAGAACAGACTCTGTCCTTTGCTCTGTCAATCTTACATGCTCTTGAAAGAATCTCAAGAGGCTTCTAACACTTATCAAAAAAAAAAAAAATCTATAAGAGATCCCCAGAAGGATTTTCAAAACAAAATAGGAAAAGAGGGATAAAAGTTGGAAAGATTTTTGAAATCTAGGGAAAAATAAATCAGTGTCATAAAATCAATGAGCTGACAAGACTAAAAATTTTATTTCTCTCTGGTGAATCCCAGTGACAGGTCAGCTTTTGTATTTTAATTCTGCATCTAGGCAGAAAGGATTTGGAAAACAATGTAGTACAACTATGTGTGACTTGAGAATACTTCATAGATTCTCCAAAACCAATTGTCATGTTTGGCTTTCCAGTGTAGCAAGAAAATACACTGTAGTTCCTGGGAATACTTTTTGCAATATTCACTTTCAAACAAATGTCATGCCACAGAGCCATGTTGTGACTCCACAATTTGAAGACCCACGGACTTGAAGAGTTCCATACTTGTTGTTGTGTAGTCATTAAGTCTTGTCTGACTCTCTTGTGACCCCATAGACTGTGTAGCCCACCAGCCTTCACTGTCCTAAGATTTTCCAGGTAAGAATACTGGAGTGGGATTCCATTACTTCTCCAGGGGATCTTCCTGACGCAGGGACAGAACCCATGTCTACTGAATTAGCAGGCAGATTCTTTACCTCTGAGCCACCTCCTTTAATCTCAGTTGAGTGAAACCCAACTAGAGTATACAGAAATTCGATTGGGAAATGTAAATATACATGACATATTTCTGTCTTTTCCTAAAACCCCATAATAGTATCAATAAAATTTTTTTTAAATGAGACAATAGGAAAGATTTTTTAATAAACTCTTAAAGATAACATAGGTGGGAAAGAAGACAATAGCAAATATTTCACATTTGTTGTCAGAAATATTCATACTAAAATAAAAATCCTAACTCACAAGCATTTTACATAATAGATAGCAACACATTTGGGGCAGATAAAAGCAGCTAGGAGAGAAGTAATTGGCACAGCAAAGGGAAGTGGCACCTTAAAAACTTGAAAGTGATTGTCTCTTGGGATCAGGACTGGACATGATGGGAGGACTCTTTAAAAGCCTTTAGCATCATTTACTTTATAGGCATTAATTACTTCATGAAAGTAAAACTTAATGTACTAAGTTAAAAATTAAAAGGGAATTTATAGGAAGGATAATAGCACATCTCATGTGAGGACTGTACTTTGTATACCTAAAATTAACACAATAATGTAAATCAACTATACTTCAATTTTAAAAAACAGGAAAGACAAAAAAACTATAGGAAGGTTATTATGATAGTCACTAAGGCTGTTACACAACTGTTTTCTGGTTCTCCCCAAGTCTGGCCTTATGGCATGTACTTTATGACCCCTATGCCTAGGTGGTACAATGTAACTCCTCTTGGTCAATGATTTTATGAACAGAACTGACATATGTATTTATGGGCTTTAATTATTGGTGAGAGACCCTTCAAACCTAGCTTATTCCTCTTTGGTATAGTGAGCAGTAACATTTGAGATGGGTCTGCTCCATCTGCAGATGTGGATCCGTGTAAGGATCCATCTGGATGCTTACATGCCTTTGATGAACAGAAAGTGAGTGTTAGTCGCTTAGTTCAGTTCAGTTCAGTTCAGTCGCTCAGTCGTGTCCGACTCTTTGCGACCCCATGAATCACAGCACACCAGGCCTCCCTATCAATTGCATCCAATTCTTTGTTACACCAAGGACTGCAGCCCACCAGGCTCCTTGTCCATGAAATTTTCCAGGCAAGAATACTGGGGTGGGTAGGCATGCCCTTCTCCAGGGGATATTTTTGACCCAGGGACTGAACCCATGTCTTCTACATTTCAGGCAGCTTCTTTACCATCTGAGCCACCAGGGAAGCTAATGATGAACAGAGCCCTCCATTTATCTTTGATGGATATCAGCACAGTCAGGAAACAAGTCAGTGTTGTTTAAACCACTGAGATTTGGGAGTTGTCAGTTACAGCAAAAGAGCATAGATTGTCCTAACTTGTACAATTAGGAATACAGATGAACCTAAAGGGCAGTCAGAATCAGAGATGCTCTGTCTCAGCTCCTGTCTCTGACAGGAATCCCATGAATGTGGGTGTTTTTCTCTTGCCCTACATTTAGCAGCAAAATGGTTGCCAGTAGATCTTGGACTTCACGTCCCACAGTATCCATCAGCTGAAAGGAACTAACTTTATTCCTCACTTCTAGATCAGAAAAGTTTGGGGAAGTCGCACTCCTGAGCCAATAAAGAGAGATCAGTTTGTCAGAGTCAAGAAAGGGCAAATGAACCTGTAAGAATTCTGTAATGATGTGGTTGGGAAAGAGAGCAGGGCATATCTGTAAAATGTCCGAGGGATATTCCCAGGACAAAAGAATTTACCGGGAAGACAGATAATGGGCAACCACTCTGAGTCACTGTTTAGTTCAGTTCACTGTAAATTTACTTTATATGTCCTTAACATTTTGATGTTTAAATAAGACAGTTAAACACCCACGATATAATCTTGGCTTACTTCTACAGTTTCACCTTCCGTCATTCACCACACTAGATAGCTGCATGGATCTCTGCGTAATTTCAAAACAAGCCATACATTTTCATGCCTCAGTGTCTTTGGCATACCCTTGAACCCTTATCCTCTTGCCCAAGTGTAACAAAGAAGAAGGGCTTCCCTGGTGACTCAGATGGTAAAGAATCCACCTGTAATGCAGGAGACCCGGGTTCAATCCCTGGTTCAGGAATATCCCCTGAAGAAGCGAATGGCTACCAACTCCAGTATTCTTGCCTGGAGAATCCCATGGACAGAGGAGCCCAGAAATCTGGCAACTTAAGTGCTTTGATTTTGGCTTCCCTCATAGTTCAAACAGTAAAGAATCTGCCTGCAGTGCAGGAGACATGGGTTTGTCCCTGGGTTGGGAAGATCCCCTGGAGAAGGGAAGGGCAACCCACTCCAGTACTCTTGCCTCGAGAAGTCCATGGACAAAAGAGCCTGGTGGGCTACAGTCCATGGAGTTGCAAAGAGTCAGACACTACTGAGCAACTAACACTCACAACAGAGAAGAACCTGACTCCATATTGGATTTATTCCTTTAGATGTGCTTAGTCATGCTGGCTCTGTATCTTTTGTAAAAGAATGTTGCTTACAATCTGAAATATATGGGAAACCCATTCTCAAGACTCTTACCTTTAATTTATAACACTTTAACCTTCATACAGAGATAAAAAGTTGCAGAACAAAAAATAACAATTGTCTTATTGGAGGTTTATAAGATCATTGTGACTAGACCTGAATTGTCAGCTGTAAGAACTAAGGATTCCTGCAGCAAGCAGTTTGTAGCAATTAGCCACACCCCCTCCCCTTTTAGTATAAATACAAGCCTGAATTCTAATCCAGTTAAGATAGTTCTCTGGGACAATAGTCCACCATCTTTTCTGTCTGCTGGCTTTCTGAATAAAGTTGCTATTCCTTGACCCAACAACTTGTCTCTCAATTTACTGTCTTGTCTTGGGAGCAGTACAAGCTCAGTGACACAAGTACCCAAGTCTACTCATCCTGAAGTCAACTCAAAAATGCTTTTGTCTGATCCCGGGGCTATTTTGCATAATGGAAAAAAGGTAAACTCTGGACTCAGAGAAACACAGACTGAACATCCATTGTTCCATTTACTAGCATATGATCTTGGTCAACTTACTAAGCTTTTAGAAATTTAATTTCAATATCTGTAAAATGATGATAATAATGACAAATTACAGGGTTTTATGAATTAGAAGGAATATACATGTGTATAGTTCCCAGAACAGAGTATTAGCTTGAAAATGTATACTAAATATCTCATATGACATTTCAGTGCAATTTTCTACATATATATCTGCCTTCCATATCAACCTGTGAGTTTCTTGAAGAACTTGGCTTTATTCACCTTCAATGCATGGTCTCTAGCATATTAGAATTTTGGGGAGTTTAAATGATTGTTGAGCCTTACCCTAGAGACACTGATTTTACTGATCTGGGATTTCACCAGGACACTGATGGTGTTTTTCAAAGTCTTCCCCAATGGGGTTAATGTGCCACCAGGACTGACAACTGCTGTACTGGTGCTCAAATATTTGTTGAATGAATGCTGTTTGTCCTACAAGGCATTTCTAAGATTCAGCTAAATGGTTCATTTATATACAACATTCATCTTGTTTTGGAGAAGGAAATGGCAACCCACTCCAGTGTTCTTGCCTGGAAAATCCCATGGACAGAGGAGCCTGGTAAGCTACAGTCCATGGGGTCACAAGAATCAGACATGACTTAGCGACTAAGCCTAAGCCTTCATCTTCTTTAACCTTAGTGAAAGCCTGTAACCTCACTCAGGTAGCTATCTGATAAGATATATTACTCTGTTGTATCTTGGAAGAAGCAAATGGTAATAGACAAGGAGCTCAAGGCTGAGTGAGGTCAAATACAGCTGATTGTTCTTTTTCTCTCTTGTGTAAGTAAGTACTATTGTCTTCAAAATGAGGTTACGTTATCTGTCTTAAAAAGCCAGAGGGGAAAGAATACTGAAGACATGTTTGTCTTGGTTTTTGCCAAAATTCCTATTTATGCATTTCAAATTTCTAGCTAGCTTGTTGAGTATACATTACCTCCATCATGAAAATATTCTGATTAATGAAAGACCTTTCTGCTTAACACGGCAGATAATAATTTCTCCTCCTTCCAGAAATACCTCTGAAATGTGTGTGGGCTGGGGGGCGGGGGGCGGGTGTGGGGGGAATAAACTGATGTATGATAGATACATGATGGACAGATATACATATATATATATATATATATATCAGCTGCTTCTAGTATCAAGGAGTAGCATTGATATTGAATTTGCACTTCTCCTAAAGATGCAGTTGGGATTTATGCTGTTTCTTAGTTCATAATTAAAAGTGTGCAACAGCTAAAGAAGATTTGCAGCAGCTCCAAGTGCTGCCCATTAAATAACACTCGTTGTCAAAGGGGTATTTATTGCCATGGATAGCAAAGCAAATAGATATTAGAAAACTCTAAACTCTGTAATGGCTTTCTATTCTTTTCTTTCCTTTTTGCCTTTGATGTTCCTGAAGCAAGTGAATAATACAACACAATGTCTCCAAGACTTAAAAGGATTTGAAATTACAAAGAAAACCCAAGAGCAACTTCTTAATCCTTTCCAGACTTTCTGCCTCATCTTTAAGTAGCTGCCTCTGGATAATTAGTCTTGTGTGAATAGGAGACACAACAACAACAAAAAAATTAGATTTATTTTAGGATGGATAGTTGATCAAATCTAGATGAGAAGTTAGTGTATTTGAAGTACTCCGTTTTCATACTAATTTTACATAATAGTTTTGACAGCAACTCAAATTGGTGGATTTACATTTTCTATTTTAAAACAGCTTAGTCATCCCTAACCATCACTGAGACCATGGATTGTCACTTCTTTGGACCTCAGTTTCCACGTTTGCACTAGAAAAATTGGAATGATTAAATTTCAGATTTCCTTAAACTTCACTGATTGTGTGTTTTAAAGAGACATACTCATCAAAGAAAAAGCAAAGTAAACCCCCCAAGAAAAACAAAACAAATTATTGATCAATGATCTTTTACTCCAATTAAATTGGGCTTATTTTTAATTAAAATGAAAAAAATATTTTAAGTGTCTTGGTATTAATTTTTATGAGTAAATATCAATAGATTTAACCACATATACAAAAGTTCTGTGGACTCCTCAAGATTTTTTAAGTGTATAAAGGTATCCTGAGGGCGTCCCTGGTGGCTCACTAGTAAAGAATCCATCTGCCAATTCGGGAAACAAGAATTTGATCCCTGGTCCAGGAAAATCCCACATGCCTTGAAGCAACTAAGCCTGTGTGCCACAACTACTGAGCCTGTGCTCTGGAGCCCAGGAGCCACAACTACTGAGCCCACATGCCACAACTACTGAAGGCTGCACGCCTAGAGCCCATACTCCACAACAAGAGAAGCCATGGCAATGAGAGGTCCACACACCACTAGAGAGTAGCCCCCACTCATCGCAACTAGAGAAAAGGCCGTCACAGCAACAAAGACCTGCACAGCCAAAAATAAATAAATACATAAAAGAATTTTATAAGCGTCCTGAGATCAAAGTTTGAGAACTCCTAATTTAAAATATTGGAAACAATTGAGGGCCATATAATTTCTTTGCACCTGTGCTTAACATTTTCAAAAGAGTCATTCATTTTTCAGTCTAAGTAGATGGTCCTCCACATGTCATGGCCCTCCACATGCCAAACCTATGTCATCTGGGCCTGTTATCCTTCCTTCCAGAAACATCTACTTAGTTTATGGTAAGCATAAACTCTCTAATAGGAATCATGTCTATTTTACTAACCATGGAGCCTAACACTAGAATTTAATGAATAGTGAATAATTTGAAGCCGCATAAAGCATACTGTGAAATGCTCACATCACTTCTGAACTTTTTTTAGATGATAAATCCTAAACTGAAAACAATATATACATGCAAACTCCCAGTTCTGGTTATAAATAATTTCAACGCCACAGTCCCCTACCCAGACAGCTGACATGGCTGAAGAAAAACATAAAAGGATGCTAACCAGTCTCACTTGAAATTTGAGTATTAAATTAAATTGAGCTCTTAAGGAACTCTGACAGCCGTACTATATTTCCCTAGATAACCATAGAATGCCTTCTCCTGTCCTTGCAAGCAACACTCCCCCATCCTCACCCTTAGCTGATTACTCTTACCTATTTCACCACAACTCTCATCTGCAAGCATCAGTCCTTTCTCTGCTCTCCCTCTTCCCACCGTAGATAAACTGCCTGAACCCACCAGGGCTACGCTTCCAGTAGACGTCATCTCTTCCCACTTGCTCGAAGACATCTTTCAGAAATTCCTTGCTGTCAATTGTCCCTCTCTACCAAAACATTCTTATCAGCATAAAAATACGCTGTGATTTCTCCCACCTTGAATTTGTTTTTCTCTTGGCCCCGTTCCCTCTCCAGCTGTAACTCAATCATTCTGCTTCCCTCTATATTTTTTTATAAGATTGCTGACATTTGCCACCTTAAATTTCTATCTTGTTTTCTCTTTTCCTCATTCCAGGCAAGCTTTCCCCTACCATGTACCAAAACTCTGGTTACCAACATCACCAATGACCCCCACTTTGCCAAATCAAGCAGTGAACTCCTACCTGACCTTCCAAAGACACCTGATGCAGCTGATCACTTGCTCTTCCTGAAAACAACCTTCAGCATCCGGCTTCCAACACACCTTCCTTTCCTGGTTTTGCTTTCACATCGCTTGTTACTTCTAAATCCCATTTGCTGATTTGTCCTCACATTTCCAGCCTCCTAAAAGGCTACAGTGTTTAGCCTTGGGACCACTTCTCTTGCCTACCTAATTCTCACTTAATTAGTCTACAGTTTCACACACTATTTATACTTTGAGACTTAAATTTACAACGCCAGACCATGATACCCTCCTGAATTTCAGACACTCGTTTCCAACAATTTTCTCAATTTTCCACTTGGATACCACACATTTTATATTAAACTTATTCAAAACTGACTCTCAATCTTCCCTCCAAAATGTGTCCCTATTTCCCCCTGTCTTTCCCATTTCATTCATGATAACTCCATCCTTCTCATTGCTCAGGTCAAAAAATTTGAGTCATCCTCAGTATTCTCTCATAACCCACATCTAATTAGTGAGGAAATTCCACTGGTGTTGTCTTTTTCCAGTTTGGGAAGGAGATGAGACTTTTCCTAAAGTTATAAGTATCGTGTAAACCAAAACTCAGATACAAAGTTAAATAAAGTAGGAATTACTTATCCCTATGGGCTTCCCTTGTGGCTCAGACGGTACAGCATCTGCCTACAATGCAGGAGACCCGGGTTCGATCCCTGGGTCAGGAAGATCCCCTGGAGAAGGAAATGGCAACCCACTCCAGTATTCTTGCCTGGAAAATCCCATGGATGGAGAATCCTGGTGGGCTACAGTCCATGGGGTCGCAAAGAGTCCAACACAACTGAGTGACTTCACTCACTTTCACTTATCTCTGTATATCATTTTCATACAAATGACAAAAACTTGGATACCGGCCTTTTAGCTGTGTCAGTAAAGATGGTATGCAAAAATATCACTGGGCTCTTCAGTATATGAATAGAATGAAAGGAACTTGTCTGGACCGAAAGGCTTCCATAAATTTAGGGTATTTGAGCCTTCTTTGATCTTTATATATTGGTTATTTAATTTATACGAATAACAATCATTAAAAGTATTATCAAAATATGTTGAAATATCATTATCACTATTAGCAACTACATTATAAATTAATACCCCAAAAACTATTGATTCAGCAAGTAAAGAACATAGGTTTATGTATGGATACAATGTCCCCAAAATGTTGTATATTTGACTGCACCATAACCACTTTCTTTTTAATGTGAGAAGAGCAATAGTTTATTCCTCAGCTTGAATTGTACTTTCAAGCCTAAGAAATCCTATAAAATACATGTGAAAATGTCGATTGACTGTATTATTAATGAAACTAATGGCATGGGTTGTTAATGACTTGGGCATACTATGTGTGTGTGTATGCTTAGTCTCTCAGTCATGTACAACTCTTTGTGACCCCATGGACTGTAGGCCACCAGGCTCCTCTGTCCCTGGGGATTTCCCAGGCAAGAATACTGGAGTGGGTTGTCATGGTCTCCTCCAGATTTTCCCAACCCAGGGATTGAACACAGGTCTCTCACACTGTAGGCAGATTCTTTACTGTCTGAGCCACCAGGGAACACTCTATTCCCTCTTAAAACAATTGATAAATCAGTAAGATGTGTCTTAGAGTCCTTCTTTCCTTCATCCTGTTAGACTGAAATAAGTACCCAATTAGATGGCTTACAGAAATTTATTCAAATTGAAGGTTGTGTCATCTTCCATCACATGAGCAACCATCCAGCTGCCATTCCACTGCTAAGTGCATGACTGCCACTGTCATACATGCCCTTGACATCCCAGGTGGCTCAGTGGTAAAGACTCCACCTGCCAATGCAGGAGACTCGGGTTTGAGCCCTTGCTTAGGAAGATCCCCTGGAGGAGGAAATGGCAACATACTCTAGATTCCACATTGGTATAAAACCATGGACAGAGGAGGCTGGTGGGCTACAGTCCATAAAGTTGTAAAGAGTCAGACAAGACTGAGCACACACACACAAATATACCCTTGAAATCATCAGACTCACAGGTCTGCTGCACTTCCCCAAATTTGAATTTTTAATCCTTTGCTTAAAACTTTTTGTTGCATGTCTTGTAGCCAACCCAACGGGTTATACTTTTATTTAAAAGGGCTCTGAATCTGCACCCAATCAAGCCATCCACTTAAAAACAAAAACAGAAAACAACCAAACCTCCCAGAAGAAATGACTCATTGGTCTCAGTGTGAAAATTAATTGTATATCTCCTGAGAAATTTGTTTTTACCTTATGATTCCTGTGTTGTGTAACTAGCCAGGTTTATTTTTTATGTAGCCTACTTAGGGTCAAATTAACAGCTCACTCATTAACAAGCATACAGATTATTAGGTTATGCATATCATGGCCCCATTATAATCTATGTCCTATATTTTTTCAATTTTATTTCTTTCACTACAATTATTAAATTCTGTAACCTTGGAAAATTTTCTGTATCTTCACAAGCCACTTTTTTCCATTCTAGAATAAGGTGGGGGTACAAGTAAATAATTGAGCCAGTAAATAAATGGATGCATATATAACATACAGACATAAATACAGAAGGTTTACTGGAAGACCAAAGAGAAAGACGGCTAAAGGTTAAAAAATAGCTCTCCTGTATTTCTTTGTTACAGCAAATTCTAAAAGAAGGGTGTGAAAACATCAGGAGGGAACAGGAAGAGCATTTTGTTACTTATTCCAGGATAATTTAGAAGGAATGGATTTCCTCCTTTAAGAGATTCCTAAACAAAAGCATATTAGATTATCTGCCAATAGATCTTAAAATCAAAGAACTGATATAATACTATTCAATCAACTCAAATATAGTCATTATATACATGATCTTTCTGGTCATGCTAATTTTGCTTTTCTTCCAAGATCTGACAAATCTATTAAGCACAAAATCTATAGCAACTGATTTGGACCAAATGGCAAGACAGAAACTTGGTGTGGACAAGATTTATTTCACTCTTTCACACAGTAACCCAGTCTCTTTGTCTTATTTATAAGAAGAGATTTACTCTGTCATCAGATGAGCCTGAGGGAGCCCGAGAAGGATTAAACATCTGAAAGAAAAATACAGAGGAGGCACATTTCCTATGTGAAGTTTTTAGCACCACTTGTTTTGATGAGTAATTTTTTTGTTTTATTAAATAATTTTACTGTAGGATATCCAGTCTTATTGGGTGTTTTCTGAGGTTCTAGGATAAATGAGGTTTATTAGATCACATAGAAAAAAGTGGGAAAAGGCAGCTGCTTGCACATCTGATGACAGCCACAAACAACTTATATCAGGACTGGAAAACAGAACTGGTTTCTTTATCTTGTTACCCATTCTTCAAACCAAATGTTAAAAAATGAAGAAATTTCTGCATTTCAGACCAAGATTACTCTGTTAGAGAAAGCTGATTCCCAAGCATGATGGGGAACTAGACACAATAGTTAATCTCTTTTTATTTTTTTTAACTTGCTTCTTTTAAAATCCAGTCATTTTAGCCCCCACTTTCTAATGTGTCATAATAAAGCTAAAAGAGGCATTCATGCATGCTCACTTTAGTTGTGTCCAACTCTTTGTGACCCCATAGACTGTAGCCCACCAGGCCCCTCTGTCCATGGAGATTCTCCAGGCAAGAATACTGGAGTGGGTTGCCATGCCCTCCTCCAGGGGATCTTCCCGATCCAGAGACTGAACCCAGGTCTCTTATGTCTTCTGCACTGGCACATGGGTTCTTTACCAGAGGCACTACACATCTTTAGAAATGTGCATCAGATAGTACCAACTTGATGAAATACATTCTCATATGTTAACATTTCAGACATCTTGGGTGAATTTTTTCTCTAAAAGTGTCAAGTCTTGGACTTACATTTACATGTTTTCCAAACCTCAATTATACATCTTCGTCATTTAAAAAGAACGTTCCAGGGAAACAATTGACAGGAGTGGGTTTTATTTTTTTTCTCCCATGAACTACCAAAAGAAAAATACATTATTAGCATGTAGCTCCTAATCGTTTGACAGCCAGGGAAAGAAGTTAAACCATTTTCAAGAAGCAACTGATAAAAGGCTAGACTCATTAGAGTGGATTCAAAGGCTCATAGCTAAGTGGTAAAACATTTCAGAGGATCAAATCTAATAAACTAATAAGAAAGCTAAATGAATGCCATATCTACTATGAACCAATTTAATTCAATGTTGCACACATGGTAAACCTCTTAGCCCAACACTTGATAAAAATAATTACCTCATTAAAGGAAGAGTGTAAGTGCAGTTTAGAAATCTTCATGGACTTGGGTTTTCCCAAGAAAAAATAAAAGCTTTATGTAATACATCTTCTCTTCATAAGAGAAAACGTAAACGTGAAAATGCCATTGGGCTTTGTTTGGAGAGCTGAAAATGGACTCTAAAAAAAATAAAATAGAAGCATATGGACAAAAATTTTTTTTTAAGAAAACATATGACAATTTATATTTTTATTTGTTTTATTCTTGACTACAAGGCGATCAAGCCAGTCAATCCTAAAGGAAATCAGTCCTGAATATTCATCAGAAGGACTGATGCTGAAGCAGAAGTTCCAATATTTTGGCCACCTGATACAAAGAACTCACTGGGAAAGACTCTGATGCTGGGAAATATTGAAGGCAGGAAGAGAAGGGGATGACAGAGGATGAGATGGCTAGATGGCATCATTGACTTGATGGACATGAGTTTGAGCAAGATCCAGGAGTTGGTGATGGACAGGGAAGACTGGCTTACTGCAGTCCATGGGGTTGCAAAGAGACATGACTGAGCGACTGAACTGAACTAGGTTTCTCAGGTGGCTCTAGAGATAAAGAACTTTCCTGCCAATGAAGGAGATGTTAGAGTCGCAGGTTCAATCCCCTGGAGTAGGAAATGCAAATCCACTCCAGTATTCTTGCCTGGGAATCTCCTGGATAGAAGAGCATGGTGGGCTGCAATTCATAGGTTGCAAAGAAATGGACATGACTAAAGTGGTTTAACATGTACTCATGATTGTAGCAGAGTTCCAAGCTTTGCTTACCTTGTGAAATACAACATACATTTTCAGAAAATAGAACAACAGGGCCAGTTAAGATAAGGAATGAAGGAAGAATCCTCCAGGCAAAGGATTCTCAACCTTGTTGTACAGAGAATCACCTGAGAGGCTTTGAAAGCTGCCAATGCCCTGTTTCAACCTCAGGATTCTGATTTTAGTTGGTATGCATTCAATGTTTAGGCATCAAAACTTTTTTTTTTTTTAAGTATTCAGAGACTTCCCTGGTGGTCCACTGGTGAAGAATCACCATTCAATTCAGGGGATGTGGGTTTGATCCCTGGTCAAGGAGCTAAGATCCCACATGCCAGAGAGCAACTAAGCCCATCATGCCCCACAACTACTGAGTCTGGGCTCCACAACCAGAGAGATCGTGTACTGCAAGAAAATATTCCACATAACACAGCAAAGAATCCACAAGCCACAGCTAAGACCGAAGTGTCCAAATAAATTTTTTTAAAGTATTCAGTTCAGTTCAGTCGCTCAGTCATGTCCGACTCTTTGCGACCCCATGAATCACAGCACGCCAGGCCTCCCTGTCCATCACCAACTCCCGGAGTTCACTCAAACTCATGTCCACAGAGTCGGTGATGCCATCCAGCCATCTCATTCTCTGTCGTCCCCTTCTCCTCCTGCCCCCAACCTTTCCCAGCATCAGAGTCTTTTCCAATGAGTCAACTCGTCGCATGAGGTGGCCAAAGTATTGCAGTTTCAGCTTTAGCATCAGTCCTTCCAATGAACACCCAGGATTGATCTCCCTTAGAATGGACTGGTTGGATCTCCTTGCAGTCCAAGGGACTCTCAAGAGTCTTCTCCAGCACCACAGTTCAAAAGCATCAATTCTTTGGCGATCAGCTTTCTTCACAGTCCAACTCTCACATCCATACATGACCATGGGAAAAACCATAGCCTTGACTAGACGGACCTTTGTTGGCAAAGTAATGTCTCTGCTTTTGGTTCCTCTAATGTTGAAGCAAGGGTGAGAAATCACTGTTCTAAGTGAGAGACCATATTGATTACTGGATCACTGCAGAGAGTAAAAGGATCCCCATTAATAATTACACCTGAATTAAAGAGTAAACTGCCCTGGGCAAACTGAGAGGTATGGTCACTCCACAGTGCTAAATATATTTACAATGTCTCATGTAGGAGATAGATAAAAGAATCTTTTTTTTCGCTTGCAAAGTAGGAAATCCATTGTTCCCAAGACAACACCTTAGATCTTTTGACAACTGGAATATGCTCCCCATTAGTTCTACCCATTATTTCCTGAATTCACACATAAGAGTTGAACCCCTCTCCCACAGACTAGAGTTTCAGATATTTGGAGATACATATTTTATTCTAGTTTTATTATCAGGGCTACTGTTATTAATATTGATGCTGTTGGATTAAAGATGATTTTTGTAACAGTCCATTGGCAGGGGTATAACAGGTTAATGATAACAGCTATTATAAGTATGTTGATATGGTAGCTTGTGTAGCAGATACTTCTATAGCTCATGGGTTAAACGTTTCTATTATAATAGGAGTGATGGCTAGTATATTTACTTCTAAACTGATTCAAATAAGTGGTCAGAGGAAGCTGGTTATTACAATTATAATTCCTAAAATGTTAAGATGATGTTAGGATGATGATAAAGATGATTGCATTTATTAGTTCAAGGTATGGGCCAGATAGCTTATTTAACTGGCCTTACTATAGGATAAAGTATAATATGGTAGCAGAACGAATTTCAAATTCTTAAGGGTAGGTTCAATTCCTCTTAATTCTAGAAATAAGAGGATTTGAACCTCTATTAGAGTAACTTAGAGTTACTCTATCAAAGTAACTTTTACCAGACATATTTCTTATGTTTGTAGAGGAATGCTTGATATTACAATTGGTAGTGAGATGGGTCAAATGCATAAGGCTAGCATTAGTGATAGGAAGCTTTTTCAGAGTAAATGTATTAGTTGATCATATGAAAATTGAGGGTAGGGTGCTCAAATTCATATCAAAGATATTGTTAGTGGTAGCGCTGTGATAATAAGGCTGGTTGTGTATAGTTTTGGTATGTAGGGACTATGGAATGTGCTTAGAAGTAGGATTGTTGTGAAAATGTTTATTGTGATAATGTTGGTGTAGTCTGCTAAGAAAAATATGGTGAATGGGCATGCTGCATATTCTATGTTGAAGCCTGATACAAGCTCAGATTCTCCTTCTGTAGGTCAAAGGGGACTTAGTTTCAGCTAGAGTGTAAATAAATTGTGTTATAATTAAGGATCATGATGGAAAATTATTCATAAACATTCTTGTGTTGTGATGAGGGTCAAGGTGAAAAAATGAATAGTGAAAGTTGCTTAGTCGTCGCCAGCTCTCTGGGACCCTGTGTACCGTAGCTGGCCAGCTTCCTCTGTCCATGGAATTCTCCAGGCAAGAATACTGAAGTGGACTGCCAGTCCCTTCTCCAGGCTATCTTCCCGACCCAGGGATCAAACCTATATCTCCCGCATTGCAGGTGGATTCTTTACCCACTGAGCCACTTAAGAGGACCAATAAAAGAATCATTGCTTATGTTACTCCATAGGAAACTGTTTCTGCTATTGCTTATAGGGCTCTGATTAACACGTATTTTGAGTCGGAAGCCATCTGGATCATAAAGTGGAATATACAACTAGACTTGATACGTTGTCATGCAGTCACTAAGTTGTGTCTAACTCATTGTGACCCCGTGGACTGTAGCCTGCCAGGCTCCTCTGTCCATGGAACTCTCCAGGCATGAATACTGGAGTGGGTTGCCATTTCTTTCTCCAGGGGATCTTACCAACCCAGGGATCAAACCTGCATCTCTTAAGTCTCCTGCATTGGCAGGCAGATTCTGTACCACTAGCACCAAAGGTTTAAGTTTTAAGCAATTACCAGATTCTGCCACCTTAACAAACCCTGATCGTGGGTAAATCTTTTGTACATATAAATTCAGTTAATTAATTATCATTAATTAGTTTTAAGTCATCTTTAAATTAAGCCTTATTTTTCTTGTCCTTTCATACTGGGAGAAATATATAATAGATTAAAAAGCAGAGACATTACTTTGCCAAAAAGGTCCGTCTAGTCAAGGCTATGGTTTTTCCCGTGGTCATGTATGGATGTGAGAGTTGGACTGTGAAGAAAGCTGATCGCCGAAGAATTGATGCTTTTGAACTGTGGTGCTGGAGAAGACTCTTGAGAGTCCCTTGTACCGCAAGGAGATCCAACCAGTCCATTCTAAGGGAGATCAATCCTGGGTATTCATTGGAAAGACTGATGCTAAAGCTGAAACTGCAATACTTTGGCCACCTCATGCGACGAGTTGACTCAGTGGAAAAGACTCTGATGCTGGGAAAGGTTGGGGGCGGGAGGAGAAGGGGACGACAGAGAATGAAATGGCTGGATGGCATCACCGACTCTGTGGACATGAGTTTGAGTGAACTCCGGGAGTGGTGATGGACAGGGAGGCCTGGCGTGCTGTGATTCATGGGGTCGCAAAGAGTCGGACACGACTGAGCGACTGAACTGAACTGAACTGACCTGGATTACTCTGGTCTAGACTCAAATAACATAGACTTTAAGAGCAGTTACACCATTGGAGTGTCCTGATTCAACATCAAGTTAACATTTTAAAATATATTAAAATTTGGTAATTTTAAAATATGAACTGAAATTCTTTTCCTGGACAACCAGCTGTCACCAGGCTCATTAGGCTGCTACCTCTTCTTATAAATCTTCTCACTAGTCTGCTACATAGATGAATTTATTCTAATAAACTGATTATAAGTAGCTAGTCTGATTTCAGGATATTTAACTTAGGTTCTCTTTGTTAAATGTTTGCTAGTCAAATCATTATGCAAAAGATACAAGGCGTAAATTTTGCTTTCTGTTACTTTTAATGCTTCTTTCTTCATTCTCACATGGTACTTTCTCTAAAGCACCAGAGGATATTTTAAATTTCTACCCCCTATACTTTAAATGTTTGGTGAATGTTTTATGTAGCTTGTCCAAACTAGCAGAATGGGCAAAGAGGTATTGAGCTAGATTTAGTTCATAAAGTGAAAGTTGCTCAGTTGTGTCCAACTCTTTGCGACCCCATGGGTATAGTCCATGGAATTCTCTAGGCCAGAATACTGGAGTGAGTAGCCTTTCCCTTTTCCAGGAGATCTTCCCAACCCAGGGATCAAATACAGGTCTCCTGCATTGCAGGCAGATTCTTTTCCAGATGAGCCACAAATTAAGAAGTCACCTAGGTGTAAACTAGGTGCTTCTTTTAAACTATGCTTTGATTTATCCAAGCACACTTTCTAGTATGCTTAACTTGTTACAACCTGTCTCTTCTCATATGATTAGTATTTACTACAGATTATAGGAAATTAATATCAATACTTGAGGTTGACAGGCAGTGTTTGTATGCTTTTCATGCCCTTATTCAGTTGAACACTCTATTCTAACCCTAACCCTAACTAAATCCTCCTTTGGTTATTAGTTTTCATAAAAACTTTCATGGTGAAAGTTTAGGTGTAGTGGTGATAACTACATTCTTGAAACAGAAAATGAAGCCCATTTCTTCCCACCCAATAGGCTATACCTTGACCTAACATTTTAATGTATAATAATTATGCTTACCTTTATTCCTTTTTAGGATTTGCTGAAAATGGTACATAGACTGAAGTAGCAACAGTTGGTTGAGGTTTATAGATAACTGGCTCCTCTAGACAGAAGGTGGGATATCAGACTTTAAGTGGGATAAAAAAAATAAATAGTTTGCTTTTGCTTCTATTTTAGGTTAAAGTGTATTTAAAACTCTGATAGTTTTGTCAGTTCAGACCACCAATATATGAATTTCTCAGTTGTATCAGAAATATTTTCTCTGTAAATACCTGCTAAATATATGGCAGTTCAAAATATTTTTTGGCAAGGAAGTGGAGACCATTTGGACCATTGTATCTATTTCAGATCATTACTTCAAACCCCGTGAAATGTTACACATTAAAAATGGAATTTAAAGCATGCTATATATCATCTCATTTTAAATGATTTTCCAAACTGATTGTCACCTTTTCCTAATTTTGGATTGTGTTTTCTATTTCAAAGTGCTATGTTGGCATGCTTAGTTTTTTTTCTTCTTCTTCAAATCTGGATGCCCAACTGTCAAATCGCTAAAATTTTACTTCCTACAGCAAGATGAACATGTTTTTAGATACACTCTTAAATTTTTGCTCTAACTTATTTTGCCAAAGCAACAGAGTCTTTATGACAGACAGAGATGTGGCAAACAGAGAAGAAACGATGAAATCTTGCCAAACAGGCATTTTATAAAATACTGAACACAGGGAAGAGGCTGCTGA
Source organism: Moschus berezovskii (assembly GCF_049115385.1). Classification (NCBI taxonomy): domain Eukaryota; kingdom Metazoa; phylum Chordata; class Mammalia; order Artiodactyla; family Moschidae; genus Moschus; species Moschus berezovskii. The sequence goes on along the minus strand of NC_142487.1, from coordinate 4,758,303 downwards.
AGCTGTCTTTCCATGAGTTCACAAGTTTCCTTTTGCTTTTTTCATGTTTCATATTTTAAATTTTGCTGCTGTGGGACTTCCCAGGTGGTCCAGTGGTTAAGACACTGCAGGGGGCACAGGTTTGATCCCTGATAGGGAAGCGAAGACCCCACATGTGGCATGGTGTGCCCAAAATAAATTAATTAATTAAATTTCTTAAAAAAACCCAAAATTGTACTAAATTTCGCTGCTGGGAGCTGTGTTTAGAGTTACATTATTAAGATATATCCATGAATAGGCAGAATTATATGAGAGATTCCAATCTATAATATTTTTAGCTCAACAACAGTGATATATAATTGAAACACTACAAATTCTGACACTTGTTAGACAATTTAAAATATGGGTCTGCCATTCACTCATTATATGATTTTGAACAAATCACTTCTTACCTAAGTACAGAAGAGAATAATTTTTAACATTAAAAGGACTAGCCCAACTTTCAAAATTCAAATATTAATATTTTGTGGTAAATGCACACTGGAGAGATCTCTTACCACTGCCACATTAATACTCCCTCATTTACTCTTTTGAACACTTTTAAAGGCAATGTATATTTGATTCAAAATGTTAAATGTGGTAGACTAAACAATGGTCCCACAGAAGATATCTATGTCCTAATTCCAGAAATGCGTACATGCTACCTTACGCAGCAAAAAATAATGATACTTTGAAGATATGACTTTGTTAAGGATCTTGAGAAAGGAAGACTATTCTGTATCATCCAGGTGGGCCCTAAATGCCATCACGTATATCCTAAAAGAGGGCAGCAGATGGAGACTTAACACAGAAGAGAAAAAGGCCACTTAACAGAGCAGAGGGACAGACAGGGAGATGGCGTTAGGACACTGTCTTTGAAGATGGGGGATGGGACGTGAGCCAAAAAATAGAGGGAAAGCAGTTCGGAAAGGCCAGGAAGCGAATTCTCACCTAGGTCATCTGGAAGGAGTATGATGCTGTTGACACCTTCATTTCAGCTCGGTGATGCTTATTTTGCATTTCTGTCCTCCACAACCAGGAGAGAAACTGGCTCAAGAAATAGACATTTATCAGGAAAGATAAAAGAGATTAAATTACAATTCTAGCTGGAACCACACAGATATCCATAATACTTCATCCCTAATATAAGAGAAAATGACAAAGAAGGACATAAGAGACTTGGAAAACAGTAAATCAACACCCAGGAAAAGAGTGAGTGAAAGACCCAGGACTGCAGCTTCAGAGTAGATCTTGAAAGCAAACAGTCCATACTGGAGCAAAATGATGCAAAACTCCAGGAGAAAAGCCTCTGGAAATTAAAGAGAGGCCCATACTATAGCTACTATGAGTGAGAGACAAGAAATACCAAGAATGGGGGAAAGGCCAAAAAATGAAAGGGAAAAAAATAACTACTTGAATTTCAAGGAACAAAATCAGTGTAAGAAATGTATAGTACATCAATCAGTATGTGAAGCAAAACACCAGTATAGAACTGCAAGTCAGTGGCAGTCAAGTGAAATGTACAGGCCATAGACAAGCATAAAGTCGGGGAAAACTGTGCTTAAATGGGAAAGAAAATAGTCATAAATTATAAGAAAAATAAAAAGATAAAGAAATACATAGTTAAAACATAAAATGACCAAAATTATATCATGATTTTAAGAGACTGGTTGAGTATGAAAAGAGATCCATTCTTTGAGTATGATACTGAATACCCTCCTTGGATATCTATAAGTAGTGAGTGGCATCTGCAGCCGAAATGCAGATGGCAATTATAATAATAGCTATTAAATAGCTTTGTGGTAAATAATAGACCATCATGACAATTTGAACATTGTTTATCATTTCAACTTTTAGAATCAGCTTACATACAAAGAATGAAAAGTTTAATTATGCCTGCAAGAAATAAAAGTATTATAAATTTTGGCAAGATCAAAGGAAAAAGAAAAAAGTTAGGAATTTGATGGCAAAAGGGGATTTAAGTGGAAGGAAGGTTGAGGGTATTAATACCATCATCCTAACACTGTATAGAGTCAAGAATTTGGGCTATAAATAAAGGAACAAAGGGAGGCTTAAATATTAATACAATATTTAGTGAAGGATTAATAAATTATTTAAAGGAGAAGTTCTCCTGGGAAAGAGAATGGCTACCCACTTCACTAATCTTGCCTGGAAAATTCCATGGACGGAGGAGCTTGGGGGCTACAGTCCATGGGGTTGCAAAGAGTCCGACATGACTGAACGACTAACACTTTCACTATTCTTTTTCAAAGTAATATTAGGGAAAGCAAAAGAATATATAATGATAATAGGAGAAAATGAACTGACACAACAGAATTATATTCCATTCTATCATAGAAAGAAGTCAATATATAATGTCTAAAATGGATAACAAACAGAAACAAACTCACAGAAAAAAGAGAATAAATCAGTGGCTTCCAGAGAGGAGTGGAGTACAGGAGTAGGGGCAGAATAAGTGAAAGGGATTAAGAGGTACAAACTGCTAGGTATAAAATAAATAATTTGCAATAATATAATAGTGTGCGCAGGAGAGGGAGTATAGTCAATTTTTATAATAACTTTTATGGAATATCATCTATATAATATTGAATTACTTTGTAAACCTAAAAATAATATAATATTATGTCAGTTATACTTTAACTTAAAAAGATAATCAGAAAAAACTGCAGTATATTATTTAGCAATAAGGATGGTATCAACAAAAGAGCTTTATTTTTAAAAAAACTTTAAAAATGAAGTGAAAGCTCTAAAGAAGAAAAAGACCAAATGTTAATATTTATTAAATCTTGAAGATAAATATACAGATGTACTATCCTCTGTATTCTTCTAGAGTTACACACACACACACAGGTTGTGGAGTCAAAAAGACTCAGTCAAACCCATAAAACTCCCAGAATTATTAGCAACTATCTGTGTGACTTAGGACATCTTCACTTCTATGAACATCCTGATCTGAAAGGTCGGTAATACTCTCTGTGACATAGCACTGCTGTGAGAATTAAATGAGACTGAATATTTAAAAGGCTCAATATAGTTTCTGACAGCAGAAATCTAAATCAATGATAGCTTCCTTACAAAGGCCCTTCCCTTGGTATGCAGTTGGTATTAATAATATAAAACTAGAACCTGAGGTCTGCTCAATATATTAGCCCCAAAAGCAGAATTTCAAAGGACAATGAAAAAAGTCTCAAACTTTGTTTATTCTCTAGGCTTTGTAAAACAAAGCCAAGGCAAGTGAAAGGTGGAACAATCTGATATAAACTTGTAAGATAACTAAGACAATCATTCAAGGAGCCGTTCATCAAAAAAAAGTATGAATAATTAACCCCTGTGTATCAATGGTGTCATTTAAATGTATGTTTCTGTAATAACCCCATAACTATTCTTAAAACTCCATGATTATATACAGCATATGTGCCTATGCATCCTATATGCTAAATCACTTCAGTCATGTCCGACTCTTTTCAATCCTATGGACTGAAGCCCACCAGGTTCCTTTGTCCATGGGATTTTCCAGGCAAGTATAGCAGAGTGGGTTTCCATGCTCTCCTTCAGGGGATTTTTCTGACCCAGGTATTGAACCTGTGTCTCTTATGTCTCCTGCACTGGCAGGTAGATTCTTTACCACTAGGGCCACTTGGCAAGCCCCTTATGTGCCAATATGAAGTAATTAATAAGTTTTTACTAAACACCAGAGCTTCCCTGATGGCTCAGATGATAAAGAATTTTCCTGCAATGCAGGAGAGTCGGGTTCAATCCCTGGGTTGGGAAGATACGCTGGAGAAGGGAATGCCTACCCACTCCAGTATTCTTGCCTGGAGAACTTCATGGACAGAGGAATCTGGCAGGCTGAGTACATGGGGTTGAAAAGAGTCTGACAAAACTGAAGCAACTGACACTATCACTTTCAAAGTGAAAATGAAAATCACTCAGTCTTTGCAGCCCCATGGACTATATAGTCCATGGAATTCTCCAGGCCAGAATACTGGAATGGGTAGCCTTTCCCTTCTCCAGGGAATCTTCCCAACCCAGGGATTAAACCCAGGTCTCCCGCATTCCAGGTGGATTCTTTACCACCTAAGCTGCAAGAGAAGCCCAAGGATACTGGAGTAGGTAGCCTATCCCTTCCCCAGAGGATCTTCCTGACCCAGAATCGAACTGGTGTGTTCTGCATTGCAGGCGGATTCTTCACCAACTGAGCTATCAAGAAAACTGTTCTTCAAACACCTACTACAATGCTGAGTACTACAAAATAGTATCCTCCAGGATCTTATAACACAGTGGAATACACACAAACAGGTGCACACCACGCAGTTCCTGATAAGTTCCAAATGACAATCTTCAGCCTCAGACTTGCCCTTGAGAATTATGATTAAGATCTCCACTGTTAACAAAGGCAGCAGGATGTTGCAGTGGAAACAGTGCTAGGATTGATGTCAAGAGACCTGTTTTACAAGTCAACTCTTTGGGTGACTATGTTCCCGACTCATTTAATCTCTCTGAAACTCCAGTTCTTCACTAGTAATATACTATGTAGCCCAACTACCGCAGGCACTAGTGTGAATGCTAAAATGAGTTGACACATGAGAAATCACTCTTGAAGAAAACTGACTCTGCCTGGAAAGCTGCTCCCAGCTGTGTCCACAACAGTTGCTAAATGTTCATCGATTTCCCCAGAATGGATCCCCCAGTTTTCCTGTTCTCATTTCAGAAACTGATTTTAACCTTCTTTCTCCTTTCATCTAGCCTCCTCTCCTCTTGCAGTTACAAAACACAAGATGAAATCAGCAGCATTGCCTTTGTTTCCATGGGACAGAATTGTCTTCACTTACATGTGTAAATGTCTGAGTCCAGAAATAGGGCCGAGGACTCCTGACTCCCAGCCCATTACTCTCAAGTTGTTATATTGCATCTCTTTCCACTCTCAAAGATTAGAGCAGGAGGGAAAAAAGTAGAAATTTAATACCCTCTTACCAAAATTACCACAAGTCAAAATTATCTTAATCCATATCTTGACAACATTGTTTTATCAAATAATCAAATTTTTCCTATTCTTTTCCCTCCCCTCTATATTCCAATGTTTAATGTGATTGTTTAAAGTCTGAAAATATCTGTGACATATCAGTAAATACAGATCAGTTTTATTATTGATCCAGTGTGGTTACTTTTAGAATTACATCCTTTAGGCTAAGGATTATGTGGGAACTACAGTGAAACTCTGCAGACTTGAAACTATCAAGACCATATTGTCATCTAAAGCTCTCTAGAATTGATGCCTTCCAAATCTAGAGAGTCAGGCTGAACTTTGCATAGATAATCTTATTGGTACAAGCTCTTACAGCCTCATATAACTCCACATCCTGTTTCTAGGCAACCAGAAAGACAGAAATATGACAACCTCGTATTTGTAATGCAGAATCATGCTGCTTCAAGATCATTTATTGTGATATTTCAGTACTTTACTTAAGCTTAGGGGCTTACATTAGGCCCTGTTTGACTAAAAAAGGTAAAGAACCAGAATTTACTTTTCATTCAGTCAACGTTTATAAGGTTCTTAACTATAAGTCAAATACCATTTAAGGAAGAAAATTAAGGCAAGGTCCCTTCCCTAAAAGATCTTGCCGTTTAATGGGGAGCTCTAAAGTACATATAAATATCCAATTCAGACAGTTATAATAAGTGTTATAAAATAGGGATTTCCACATTTGCTAATTTCTTCATTTATTTATCATAGTTATTGAGAGCCTGCTATATGCCAGAGACTGGTATAGGGACCCAGACATAAATGCTGTGTTGTATCTACCCTCCAAACTCACAATCCAGTGAAGCAAGCAGGAATAAGATACTGATTTTATGACGTTATATGATAAGTACTGTATTGGATGCTCAGATAAAATATATGGCAACACATAAGAAAGATATTAGCCCTCATCCCCTTGCCTGAAATGCATTCTCCTCCCCTCAGCTTACACACATTCTCCTCCATCATCCTGGTAATCTGTTCACTCTAGAGGACTAAGGTCAGTTCTCAATTTCTCTGATGCCACTGCAGGAAAATTAGGTTGTTCTCTGCCTCATACATCTACCTAATGCCTTACAAATACTTAGTATATACAGAACTTTTTTTCAGGAATGATTTTGCAATGAGAATACTGATCCTTTACTATATCACTTAGTTTTTCTAAGATCTCTACCATTCTCCTTTAAAAACTAAGAAATTTTGGCTATTCACCATATAAGGACACTGACATTTGGTAGTCATTAAATTCAGTTCTTTACAAAAATGTCTAAACTACATAAATTAAATCTGACACAAGTACAGCTTATTTCCAATTTACTAGGAAACCATTCTATAGGAAGTTAGTACACCCAGTTCAGAGGCCAGAATGCCTAAATGAACATCGGTATTTCCAACCTTAACACTAAATGTTTGGTTTTCTCCAGTTCTGTGAATTTTGAAGGCAGAAACCTCTTCATGATATCACACTGTCAGGCTTGCTGACTCACAGGAATTTCACATTCTCAATCCCATGGATTGTAGCCTACCAGGCCCCTCCCTCCATGGAATTTTCCAAGCAAGAGTACTGGAATGGATTCCCATTTCCTTCTCCAGGGGATCTTCCCGATCTCCTGCATTGCAGTCAGACACTTTAACCTCTGAGCCACCAGAGAAGCCCATAAATTAGATTAGCTGCCCTAAAATATCTGCTTATTGAGAAGTGACATTCAGCATCAGTTGCCTATAGAAATGGGGCTTCCCGGGTAGCTCAGTCATAAAGAAATCCACCTGCCAATGCAGGAGATGCAGGAGACGAAGTTTCAATCCCTGGGTGAGGAAATTCCCCTGGAAGAGGAAATGGCAACCCACACCAGCATTCTTGCCTGGAAATCTCATGGACAGAGGAGCCTGGTGGGCTACAGTCCATAGGGTGGCAAAGAGTCGGATACAACTGAACGACTGAGAACACCTATTGAAATATTAGCCCTAGAGAAATATCCCTCTCATCAGCTCTCTCTTTGCCAAGTATTTTTAGGGAGTCTGCTTCTAGTTCTCTTTTATTTGTTCCTCTTTTTCTCTTCAATAGCCTGGCCTTGTTGTTTTTAGATGTTTCAGTGCATGCAATCTCAAAATTATATTACATTACCAAATGTATAGCAGAGTTGTTGCAGGTCAAAGTATTTATTTAAAATATTCAGAAGCAGTTTCCACTCTCTTGGAAAGCCAAATTAGTTGCTCTTCAAGACACATTTTTATTAGAGAATGAAACACACACACAGCTTCACACACCTTTTCTGAGCTAAGAATTATGTGTACAAAACAGAGATAGCAAGAGTATCAATAAATTCACAAAATTTTAAATGCAGGTTTTATCTAGAGGCAATGGAATGTTGTGACTAAAATTAAAACCACAAAGCAAATAGCCTATATCTCTGTTGGTTACCTAATGCTGTGTAACAAAACATCCCAAAACTCAATGGCTTAGATCAACAATCTCTCACAGTTCTGTGTATTCTGGATTCAACAAAGTAGTTCTCACTCGGAGTCTCTCATTGAATTCAATTAAACTTCATTCTGGAGCTGGGGTGGAGCTATCTGAAGACTTAATTGGCTTAGACCTAACACCTTCAAGACCTCTCAAGATAACAACTCCACTCACATATCTTTACATTAGCCAGGTTGACTGGAATAGCTGAGAAACATCCATGCATCTCTGTTTCTCCATGTGACCTCACTGCTTGGCTATCTTGGGCATTTTCTCACAGCATGGTGGCAACTGGCTTCTCCCAGAGCTCTTGTTTCCAAGAGATATAGGTGGAAAGCTGCAAGGCATCTTAAGACCTTGCCTCAGAGGTCAGGCAGTTCCACCACATTCCACTGGCTAAAAAGGAGTCACAGATCCATCCCAGGTTCAAGGAGAGGGGACCAATCAAAAACATACATACTGGGAGTCATGGCTCAAGGATGGGCCATCTATGGAGACCTGGTACGTCAATCTCTAACAGTATTTGTTTAACATTGAATTTTAAATTATATGTCAAATTGGTGGTGCTCAAAGAATACAAAAAAATAGATAACTCAGTGGATTTTATAAGATAATATCTCACAATGAGAGTAGTAACAAATGAAAATGTATTCGACGCTACTTTTCTGTATTTATGTTGTTGTCATTTAGTCATTAAGTTGTGTCTGACTCCTTTGCATCCCCATGGACTGTAGCCCACCAGGATCCTCTGTCCAGGGGCTTTCCCAGGCAAGAATACTGGAGTGGGTTAACATTTCCTTCACCAGGGGATCTTCCAGACTCAGGGATCGAACCTGAGTCTCCTGGTTGGCAGGTGGATTCTTTACCACGGAGCCATGTGGAAAGACTGTTTCTGTATTTATAATTCAAATAAATAAAATCTATAGATAATTCTTAAATCTTCATTTATGTCAGTATTATCAATCACTATTTCTTTAAAAAAATAATTTTGTAAATAAGTTAAAAGGTTGTTCACACACAAAAAAGCACCTGATACATTTGAGTTTTCAGTACATGTTCTAACAAGCAGTAGGCAGGCAAAAAAAAAAAAGTATTAAACTATAACATAACTAAAAGTTGTACAGAAAAATGAAGAGAGCTATTTCTGCCTGTGACAACTAGAAATATAAAAACATGGGCCACAAAGACTTGAGGGAGCCATGGACACTAAAGGAAAACAATCTCTTTACCACAATATAAAGACATTCTTCAACTATAAATGTTTATATTTCCCTGCTGGAAAGGCCTTTGTTGCTTACAGTTGAGATCAGTATGACTATGCATACTAATAATATGGCTTATTCCAGCACTCACTATTTGGTTAGAATTTATAACTTGATTTGGACCTGACTAGATATATGATTCTGTTGACTAATCCACTTCTGCCTTAAAACAAGCAGATTGTGTTTGTCAGTTTTTGAATGCTATTAGGTTAATTCAATTTAGGAAAGCTAATTGGGTTAGTGTGTTATTTTTAAGAGGAAAAATTATGCCAAACCTCAGGTACAGAGTAGAGATATGTGCCTTACTGAAGTGTTTATAGTCAATGAACTTCCCTTTCATAGGATGTATAGGCATAAGTAGAATACCTGCCATTTTTCTGCAATTTTGACAAATCTGATGAGAGAGCAGCATTTGTAGGTTTCCTGAGAATAAATATCATAATTTTTCTGATTGTGTTAGAAGAAGAAAGAACAGGTAATATGACATGCTTTGTGCTGGTCTGTGTCTTGAGGCATCATTAAACCTGAAGATTATTCATCACACTGTGAGTTTAAACTGATCTTCACAAAACTGCTCAAAATGTCAGTTCAAACAGGCAAGCATGTTGTTTCCTAAGAAATGAGAGTTTAAGAGTAGGAATTCAGATGATGCTTTCAGTCTTTCATGCCTCAAAAGCAGATTTATGACTAAACTGTATGGACATCATTCTCTTTTCCCAATAACTATATATTGTGTTCCATAGTGCTTCAACAGAGGAGATAAGTCACAACTCAGGTAGTTTGTTGCATTATAGTATATTTTACTTTGCAAATTTTCAGGAGAAATAAATGTATTTTTTTCTCTTTTGTAAATATATCTACCTTCAAATTAAGTAACAGTATTCAGATTTTTTTTTAATCTATAGTAATAATCTCACTTCAAACCATGATGATTTTTATCACTGGTTTTGGGGAAAGGTAGCTGTGTAATATTGATCAGAAAAAAAAGTTGTATTAAGAGAGATAGATGTATCTGTATTTCAATTGTATTAAAAGAGACAGGTTAGTCAGTAGAAATGGAATCTATTAAGCCAGTGAAGACTTAAAATTCTCCATGTCACTCTGGAGGAACAAATGGTTAAGGACAGGAAGACTGTAAAATATTTACTTCTCTGTGACTCTGTGAGGTAAGCAAGGAATGAAGCAGGAAATTGACAATGGAACAGAAATTCAGCTTGCAGTAAACCATGCAGGCCAGATTCTTGGTTGTCCTGGTAACAGTGCCACCTCCTCATAACAAGGATTTGATGATGAGAAAAGACTTAAGCAAGTGGAGTAACTACAGACTAACAGGACATGGTCTGGATAAGGGTTAGCAAATTACTGACCATGGCCTCTTTTGGGGTAGACCTCAAGCTAAAAATGTTTGTTATATTTGTAAAGGGTTATAGAAACAAAGCACAGAAGAAGAGGATGAAGAGACCACATGTGGACCATGAGGGCTAAAATACTTCCTGTTCCTTTCCAAAAAGAGACTGCAGACCCCTAGACTATGTCACTGTACCCTGAAGGACAGCTGCTGAGAGGTTGAGGAGAGGTATGTGTGATACACAAAGAATAGGAACACAAGGAGCACGGGCTTGGATTTTGCTCCAAGAAGTTAGAGTGTATTTTTTTGTGTGCTTGAAGATAACCTAGGTGTTAGACACCTATCTTCTCTCAGGCTGAATCTGGCTGTGGTGGTGGTTTAGTCACTAAGTCATGTCCGACTCTTTGCAAACTCATGGAGCCAGCAGGCTCCTCTGTCCATGGAATTCTCCAGGCATGAATACTGGAGTGGGTTGTCATTTCCTTCTCCAGGAGATCTTCCCAACCCAGGAATCGAACCCAGATCTCCTGCACTGAAGGCAGCTTCTTTACCAACTGAGCTATAAGTTGTATTGGTTGTAGCCAATTTAAATATGTAAATATCTAGATTCATATTACTCAAACATAATAGTCTTGTAAATACTGTTCTCTTAAACTAGTTCCTCATATCTTCTCTTAGGAAAAGCTTAGAGACCTATAAACTACAATACCCAGACTCTCTTGCCGCTTAAACTCTAGATGCAAATTAGGTTTCACTACTTGGATACACTCAGATGAGATTTGAAAAATAAAAACTATTGTTACTGGCAATGATGACATGATGCTTAAGAGAGTTCTGGTGACTGGACTAAGTGCCCAGTTTGCTGACTGTGAAGGCATTGTGAGTGTAATAATTGTGGAAGCAACAGTGGCTGACAGAATTTTGTGTATCTTGCTCACAACTATGAAGATCCATGGGTTTTCCAGGTGGCTTAGTGGTAAAAAATCCACCTGCCAATGCAGGAGATGCGTTTGATCCCTGGGTCAGGAAGATTCCCAGGAAGAGGAAATGGTAACCCACTCCAATATTCTTGCCTGGAAAATTCCATGGACAGGGTAGCCTGGCGGGCTACAGTACATGGGGTCGCAAAAAGTCGGACATAACTGAGCATACACACACTGCACACACTATGATGACCTGTTCTTCTAAGTCCTTTTACACACTTAAATCCCACTACTGAATCTCTTTCTACGTGAAATTGGAGTGATCTACACTTTATGTGCTAAACCTTGATTGCAATAGCAAGTCAGCTGCTATTATCTATTAATAACTACACTTGCCTCCTCAAGAATTTCAGTGATGAAATTGATTAAAATGTCCTTCCTACCCCTTCTCTGATGATTTGCTTTCATCAAAAATACATTTTTGGAGACCCTGACTTTTAAGGTTACCTCACAGTTCTACCAAACTAAAGTCGAACTTGGGTAATAATATCTATAAACCTCTTTTTGTAGCAGACAATTGTTCAGGCATAATTTTGAAATTCCTACTAATATTTAATGTTAGTACCAACATATTATGAACATTTCAAATTCATGGTAACTCCAGCACAAGAAGGTTCATACATTTCTCAGAAACAGTCTGCAAATGCAAAGTACTTTGCTGAATATAAATAAATAAGCTGCAGTCATATGCAATGCACACCAGAAGGGAATGGACACGTAGGTCAAGAACACATTAGAGCAGAGTATGAGGCTGTGTGCCATAACCCCAAGTAGAAAATGTCAGCAAGAATGTTTAGCAAGTGTTCCCATAAAAAACCCAGAATGCACATCAGAATCAGATAGATAGTCCCCAGTGAAAGCAGTGAGAAAAATAATAACAGTGAGAACCAAAAAACCATGCTCTTTGGAAAACTAAGAGGCAAAAGGAGCAGAATAAATCTCTTACCAACTATCAGCTACTGTCTTTATCTTAAAAATATCCCATTTAAAGAGCCAGCATGGAAACAGCTATGGGTCATTCCTTGTTGTACCTTCATATACTTGGGGAAAATTTTTTCTAAATAGATGACAGTACTCAATCATCTGTAAGATACATATATGTTCTTAGTTGAAACTATTTTTAGTAGAATATAAATCCCATATATCTGCATTCAATCTCTGCCATTATTCTAAGAGTTGTAGAATCAAGATATACAGGAGAACAACTGCAAATTTGACTTGCGTTAAACTGGCGTCCCTAGTGGCTCAGATGGTAAAGTGCCTGCCTGCAGTGCTGGAGACCAGGGTTTGATCTCTCGGTCGGGAAGATCCCCTGGAGAAGGAAATGGCAACCCATTCCAGTATTCTTGCCTGGAGAATTCCATGGACTGAGAAGCCTGGTGGACTACAGTCCATGGGCTCACAAAGAGTCGATATTAAACTAAACCATATTCAGTTTAGTCGCTCAGTCGTGTCTGACTCTTTGCGACCCCATGAATCACAGCACGCCAGGCCTCCCTGTCCATCACCAACTCCCGGAGTTCACTCAAACTCATGTCCACAGAGTCGGTGATGCCATCCAGCCATCTCATTCTCTGTCGTCCCCGTCTCCTTCCACCCTGAATCCCTCTGAGCATCAGAGTCTTTTCCAGTGAGTCAACTCGTCGAATGAGGTGGCCAAAGTACTGGAGTTTCAGCTTTAGCATCAGTCCTTCCAATGAACACCCAGGATTGATCTCCCTTAGAATGGACTGGTTGGATCTCCTTGCAGTCCAAGGGACTCTCAAGAGTCTTCTCCAACACCACAGTTCAAAAGCATCAATTCTTTGGCGATCAGCTTTCTTCACAGTCCAACTCTCACATCCATACATGACCACGGGAAAAACCATAGCCTTGACTAGACAGACCTTTGTTGGCAAAGTAATGTCTCTGCTTTTTAGTATGCTATCTAGGCTGGTCATAACTTTCCTTCCAAAGAGTAAGCATCTTTTAATTTCCTGGCTACAATCAGCATCTGCAGTGATTTTGGAGCCCCCAAAAATAAAGTCTGACACTGTTTCCACTGTTTCCCATCTATTTCCCATGAAGTGATGGGACCAGATGCCATGATCTTCGTTTTCTGAATGTTGAGCTTCAAGCCAACCTTTTCACTCTCCTCTTTCACGTTCATCAAGAGGCTTTTTAGTTCCTCTTCACTTTCTGCCATGGAAAAGAAATGCAAAAAAGCAAAATGGCTGTCTGGGGAGGCCTTACAAATAGCTGTGAAAAGAAGAGAAGCAAAAAGCAAAGGAGAAAAGGAAAGATAGAAGCATCTGAATGCAGAGTTCCAAAGAATAGCAAGGAGAGATAAGAAAGCCTTCCTCAGTGATCAATGCAAAGAAATAGAGGAAAACAACAGAATAGGAAAAACAAGCGATCTTTTCAAGAAAATTAGAGATATCAAGGGAACATTTCGTGCAAAGATGGGCTCGATAAAGGATAGAAATGGTATGGACATAACAGAAGCAGAAGATATTAAGAAGAGGTGGCAAGAATACATAGAAGAACTGTACAAAAAAGGTCTTCACGATGAAGATAATCACGATGGCGTGATCACTCACCTGGAACCAGACATCTTAGAATGTGAAGTCAAGTGGGCCTTAGAGAGCATCACTGCGAACAAAGCTAGTGGAGGTGATGGAATTCCAATTGAGCTATTTCAAATCTTGAAAGATGATGCTGTGAAAGTGCTGCACTCAATATGCCAGCAAATTTGGAAAACTCAGCAGTGGCCACAGGAATGGAAAAGGTCAGTCTTCATTCCAATCCCAAAGAAAGGCAATGCCAAAGAATGCTCAAACTACCGCACAATTGCACTCATCTCACACGCTAGTAAAGTCATGCTCAAAATTCTCCAAGCCAGGCTTCAGCAATATGTGAACCGTGAACTCCCAGATGTTCAAGCAGGTTTTAGAAAAGGCAGAGGAACCAGAGATCAAATTGCCAACATCCACTGGATCATGGAGAAAGCAAGAGAGTTCCAGAAAAACATCTATTTCTGCTTTATTGACTATGCCAAAGCCTTTGACTGTGTGGATCACAATAAACTGTGGAACATTCTGAAAGAGATGGGGGGAAAAAGAAACGTATTAGGACACCTATAAACTCAGAAGACAGAATATAAAAACTTGCATTATGCGGTAAAGCCATGTGGAATAACAAATATTGTGCTTGGTTGTTGAGTCGTGTCTGACTTTGCCACCCCATGGACTGTAGCCTGCCAGGCTCCTCTGTCCATGGGGATTTTCCAGGCAAGAAAACTGGAGTAGGTTGTCATGCCCTCCTTCAGGGAATCTTCCTGACCCAGGGATCAAACCCAGGTTTCCTGCATTGCAGGCAGATTCTTTATTGTCTGAGCCACCAGGAAAGCCCCTACCACTTACACAGAGGAGAAAAAAATCTTATTTTTATCCCTTAAGACAAGGAGTTGAAAGATGTAAACTCAATGAAAAGGTGATAACCTCCAAACACCAGCAAGTATTGGATCTCATTTAACCAGTAAAATGGTTCATCCTATTCCCCAAAACTAATTTTATACTACATTCAGTTTTTCTTATTTCTATCACTAACACTGTAAGTTATTCTATTTATTCATTCAATAAATATTATTAAGCACCTAAATTTATACTTCAGTTCAGTTCAGTTCAGTCATTCAGTCATGTCCGACTCTTTGCGACCCCATGAATCACAGCACACCAGGCCTCCCTGTCCATCACTTAGACAGTGTATTAAAAAGCAGACATCACTTTGCCGACAAAGGTCCAATATGGTTTTTCCAGTACATGCTTAGTCAGTATGGACTCAGTATGGACTCAGTCGTGTCCAACTCTTTGTGATCCCGTGGATTGAATCCCTCCAGATTCCTCTGTCAATGGGATTCTTCAGGCAAGAATATTGGAGTGGGTTGCCATGCCCTTCTCCAGGGGATTTTGCCTATCCAGGGATCAAACCCAGGTCTCCTGTATTACAGGCAGATACTTTCGTGCCTGAGATACCAGTAGTCATGTACAGACGTGAGAGCTGGACTATAAAGAAGGCTGAGTGCCTTCGAATTGATGCTTTCAAATTGTGGTGCTGGAGAACACTCTTGAAAGTCCCTCGGGCTGCAAGGAGATCAAACCAGTCAATCCTAAAGGAAATCAGTCCTGAATATTCATTGCAAGGACTGGTGCTGAAGCTCCAATATTTTGGCCACCTGATGCAAAGAGCCAATTCATTGGAAAATACTGATGCTGGGAAAGATTGAAGGCAGTGGGAGAAGGGGGCAGCAGAGGATGAGATAGATAGCATTGCTGACTCAGTGGACATGAATTTGAGGAAACTCTGAGATAATAAAGGACAGGGAAGCCTGGTGTGTTTCAGTCCATGGGGTCACAAAGAGTTGGACACAACTTAACAACTGAACAACAACCTTATACCAAGAACTGTGCAAGAAAATGAAAATACAGTAGAAAAGAGAACAAGAAAATCATGTTCCTGCTCCTCCTGGTTAGCAGATCTTGACACACTGTTAATGCAAAATCCACCCCATCTGCCCCACCCCTGAAAAAAAAATTGCCAGTGACTAAATTTTTTCCAGTGTAGTAGTAGTAATTCCTTTTAGCTTCTAGGTCTATGAGGTTTGCTTGAAAATACAATGAATGGGTAATCAATGTTATGAGGTTGGAAACAATGTACTCTGGTCAATTTAAAATAATATTTTTCCTTTATACTGCATTTTCTATTGCCTTGCTTATAAACACAAAATATGTATCCATTATGAAGCTTAACAACCATCTCCCTACTGTATGAAATTTTTAGTAGGAGAATCATTTTCCTATTTGCCTCATCAGCACCCTTAACCAACATGACTCAGAGACTACAATTCCTAAAATCAGAAGCTAGAAAGAAAATACTGTTGTTCAATAAGAATATGTTTTATCTTGGTCGATAGGTCCCACAATCCAATGCTGGAGTTTACATATTTCCACATCTTGGGTGACCTATTACAATAGGTCAGAGCATGCTAATGCCCCTACAAGGACAACTAGAAAAATCGAATAAACCAAAATTCTGGAGAAGAGAGAACATTTTCTAAGATTAGCTTACAATCACCCAGTGTGTGCATGTTCAGTCAAGTCTGGCTCTTTGCGACCCCATGGACTGTCGCCCCACCAGGTTCCTCTGCCCATGGAATTCTCCAGGCAAGAGTACTAGAATGAGTAGCCATTCCCTTCTCCAAGGGATCTTCCTGACAAAGGGATCGAAATCCCACTTCTTGCATCTGTTTCATTGGCAGGCAGATTCTTTGCCACTTGCACCACCTGGAAAGCCCTATAATCAGCCAGTGCTTAGCCACTCAGTTGTGTCAGACTCTCTGCAACCCTATGGACTTAGCTTGCCAGCCTCCTCTGTCTATGGGGATTCTCTAGGCAAGAATACTTCAGTGGGTTGCCATGCCCTCCTCCAAGGTATCTTCCCAACCCAGGGATCAAACCAGGTCTCCCATACTGCAGGCAGATTCTTTACCATCTGAACCACCAGGGAAGCCCACAAATACTGCAGTGGGTAGCCTATACCCTCTCCAGGGGATTTTCCTGACCAAGGAATTGAACCAGGGTCTTCTGCACTGCAGGAGGATTCTTCACAGCTGAGTTACCAGGGAAGCCCGTGATGTGAGACTGTAGGAGACATGCTATTACTTTCATAGGCTTTCTTTCTCACTCCTTAGCCTCTGACACGGCTCCAAAACTTAGCAAATGTCCTTTAGAAGAAACACACAGTGCATTTGAGGCACTGGGAGATAATAAAGGACAGGGAAGCCTGGTGTGCAGTAGTCCACGGGGTCGCAAAGAGTCGGACACAGCTTAGCAAGTGAACAACAACCTTATACCAAGAACTGTGCCAACTGATTCAAAACATCACATGTTTTTTCATAACCATTAAAGAAGATTTTATTCTCATGTTTTTATTGTTTCTATTTCAAATTAACAGAATATTTTCCAGTACAGTACGAAGAACCTTTTTTCTTCGACTAACTGAGTGTAAGTTGCAAGCCTGACACTACATTGGCCCCAAGATGGTGTATATGTACTTGCTAAAAATGAGAGCTACCATAGTGGTGGTGGTTCAGTCATCAAATCATGTCCAACTCTTGCAACTCAATAGACTCCTTTTGCCAGGCTCCTCTGTTCCCAGAGGAGAGATTTCCCAGGCAGGCATACTGGAGTGGGCAGTCCTTTGCTTCTCCAGGGGATTGGTCCAACCCAAGGATCGAATCTGTGTCTCCTGCACTGCAGGTGGATTCTTTACCACAGAGCCACCAGGGAAGCCTGAGGATATCATACAGCTACCCAAAGTCAAGGATTTGATTGATTTGATACTAACATCTAATCTTCATAAGCCATTCAAGTTTCACCAATTGTGTCAGTGGTGTCCCTTATAACAAAAGTATCTATCTCAAACTTGTATCTATTTGTAGTGTCTCTTCAGAGTTTATCAGTCTGAAACAGTTTCCCCATCTTTCCTTAATTTTTATGACAATGACATTTTAGAAGACCCCAGGCTTATTTTTTTGTTGCTGCTCTTTAATTTGAATATGCCTGGTTTGTCCTTATGATTTGATACCAAAAATATACCTTTGCCAAGAATCCCAGAGAAGTGAGGTGTTCCTCTCATTGCACCCTCACATGGTACCTGATTTTTATTTATTCTGTTACTGATAAGGTTATACATATTTTTTCACAATAAAAATACAGAAATATATATAATATTTCAATATATCTAATAAATTTAAATGAGTTCACATCACGTAAAACTTTTTATTTAACTAAAATTAAAAAGTCATTTCTTTTCCCTTAGTTTTTCCTGCAGTCTTTAGTTTTAACTTCATATTATATCCATGTACCTATTTCATAATTCATCGGATAATGCAGCTGTTGCTAAACATCCTTTAAGGGTCTCAATAAGCAATAACTTTATAAAGTCATTATCCCACCATCCCCTACCCCAATAAGTCTATTTTGAAATAAGGATTTTCACATACGGAGTTTCTTAAATAAACACCTGTGTTGTAAACAGATTTTATTTCAGCTTTCTTAAAAGTGATGATTCAGTTGTTGACTTGTAAATCGCTAAAGTCCTTATTCACAAAAAAGGACTCATCATTTTTAAAACAAAAGGTCAGTATATGAAATAGTCATCATTCTGACTAAATAAAGATTTATAAAAGCATTATGGATTTTATTTACTGCAATTATATGAGAGCTATTTCTCACAGAAACAGAAGTTATTATCTCCTTTACTAGTATAGCATTAAATTTTTATCAAGAAATAATTTTGCTTCATGTAGCTTCATTTATCAATGCTGAAGTTTACAATTCCAAATAAAAGAATAACGATAATTTCCATTTGTAGGTTTAAGTTTTCAAAGAGTTTCCATATACTTGCTTCTTTTGATGAAGACAATCTAGTGACACAGTGTTGGTAGGTTTTATTCATCTATTTTACACATAACTGAGGTTTAATGAATTCCAGTTGGTTATCCATGACTTCACAATAAAAGATTTCCATCTTAAATCACATTTCTGTTCACCACCTTCACACTACCTCTTACAGCTATGATGACAGAAAACCTTTATCCCCAGTTCATCACTACTTACAACCTGTTTCATTAGCAATAAAGAAGGCTGGCAGGAAAAGTGTATGGAATAGGAACATCTCAAAGAACATATTTTATGGTGATCATGGACACTTTTTACATAAAAATAAATAAAGAGCCCAGAAAAGAGAGAGGACCCACAAAAAGAGACCTATCATTTTTACAGAAATCATCCTATTTGGTCTTTATAGCATACCTGTGAGGTAGCAGGTAAGACAGAGGTTAACATGGCTGCTTATTTGGTAGACAAAGAAACCAAAACTTAAACAATCAACTCAAAAGTGGTGTGGCTGAACTGGGATATAGTGTTCCTGGTGCCTGGGTTCTCTTGGCCCAAATCCTGAGTTATTTTACTTCATTGATATGAATAAAACCAGAGTGGATTTTAATACCAACATTATCTAATATTTCTGTGGACTAATGATGAGCTCCCACATTGAACGAATATTTTCCAACCTGACGTTTTCAATTTTCACTTCTAGCAAATATTTTTTGATAAAAAGTACTCCCAAATAGCTCTTCTTGTTTGAAGATGCTCAGCTGAATTCAGAAAATCCTTCATTCTCACTGCACGTGTGCTAAGTTGCTTCAGTCGTGTCTGACTCTTTGTGACCCCATGGACTGTAGCCCACCAGGCTCCTCTGTCCATGGGATCTCCCATATTGGAGTAGGTCGCCATTTCTTCCTCCAGGGAATCTTCCCAACCCGGGGATGGAAACCTCCTGTGTCTCACGTCTCCTGCATTGGTAGGCGGGTTCTTTACCACTAGCGCCACCTAGGGACCCCAAATTTTCACTGCAGACATCTGTAAAGATCTCAACTAGTTACCGAGTAGAGGAACTTGGCCTTCTTTTTTTTTTTCCCCAAAGGATAAAAATGAAGAGTTTTCTCCCAGGAAAAGTGAAAAGTAAACCCATGGCTGATTCATGTCAATGTATGGCAAAAACCACTGCAATATTGTAATTAGCCTCCAATTAAAATAAATAAATTTTTTTAAAAAAGAAAAGAAATAAAAAAGTGAGAAGCCAAAATATTTTCAGACAAAAGGAATGCTATTAAACAGGTGACATGTACACAACAAAATTCGTAGGTAACATTCTCTGTAACTAGAGACAGAATTCCCCCCTCAGTAATTACATACATAATGTTTATGGAATGCTGCTTCTCACTAAATGAATAAATCGTGGTTTCTAAGTGCTGGACATACGCATGTTCCATGTACAGGTCCTCTTGGAATCTTGTTCTCTTGAACCGCGAATTTCAGCCTCTGGCTGCCAAGTATTTTTATGTCTTCAATAAACTAAACTGAACCAAGCTATTATTACTGAATTGCAAACTATCAAAAATGAATGTAGCTGTTGGTATAGCAC
Source organism: Moschus berezovskii (assembly GCF_049115385.1). Taxonomy (NCBI): domain Eukaryota; kingdom Metazoa; phylum Chordata; class Mammalia; order Artiodactyla; family Moschidae; genus Moschus; species Moschus berezovskii. The sequence continues at coordinate 4,738,160 of NC_142487.1, read as the reverse complement.
CATGGGAAATAAAAACTGATTATGTTCATTTTGCACGTAACCTAGGCAGTTGCATTGGGAAGCAATCAACATTTGGCAAGGGCTGCTTCAGATCTGGAGAGGTTACACAGGAGGTCTCAGCACAGGTTCTGTACGTGCTTTGGATTCCTAAGTCACCTGCCCAAAGATGTGTTGTGCAGGAATTGGAGAATCTAAGCCATGTTCCAGGCTGCAATTATCTCGTCCTTCATGCACACAAAAGTGAGCCCTATTTTTTAAAAATTATGATAATGAAATAAAGCAGTGAAGACTGGGCAAAAGCAGCATGGACGGACTGCATGAGGTGAAAAAGCACCAATAGAATTCATGCTATAAGCATTCCATCACCAAGGAGACCATAAAAGAAATACAATTTCCAGAGAAACAGTGACTTAAAAACATCTTGCTAAAGAGAAAGAAAATAATTTTTTTTCCCAACATAATATCTACTAAGTACTATGATTATTACCTAATGTCTTCAGTGGAAGCCAGAAGTAGGCATTTCAGGCGAGACTCAGATTAGAGCAATTATCGACTTAATTACCGAAGTTTCCCCTAGCCCAGGAGCTAAATCATAGTTGAGTAATCCGATACAGCACAAGATTCACAAGCTTTACAAAGTGTTTCAGAAGATGGATACACAAAACTTGAAGGCTTCCTCAAATTTTATCTTACTCTCCGGTGAGAGAATAAAATTAATGTTTTTATTAACTATTTAATAAGAGCATTCATCTCCCCCTAATATATATTACATATTATACAATAGCAGTACATTATTCTGGCTAATTTTTCTTCTGCTTCAGTGATAATATTCTTCTATTTCAGAAAGAACATAACCCCCATGCAATAAAGCTTTATTTTTTCCAAATAGAAATGGATTTGTATTCAAGCCTACTGACTGTGAGGTTAGAACAATCTGAATCTATCACTCTTACAATATCACGTTCTCTCCAAAGGTCTTGCTCAAAACAACTAGACAAAACTCAGCAAATCTAAAGGAATGGGAAACTTCACTTTCCTTTATTAAGAAAATAAACAATATTCTAAATAGGAAACAGACAAATACAAATAGGAAACTGTCTAATCCATACCAAAAGAGTACTGGCATTTTCTTTTGGGGGTCATGCCTGTATACAGAGCCCTCTGTAATCATTTCCAAATGATTTTAAAATGACAGTTACTGTAGCAGGCAGAATATTGACCTTCCAAAGATGCCTATGTCTCAATGCCTGGAAACCTAGGAATATGTTACCTTACATGGAATGGCTAATCAGCTGATCTTAAAATACCAAGATTATCATGGATTGTCCAAGTGGACTCAATATAATCAAAAGAATCCTTAAAAGTGAAGAGGGAAGCCCAAGAGTTGGTCAGTGATGTGAGGATTATTTCTGACGTTGTTGAATTTGACGATGGAGGAAGGAGGCGCCGGATCAAAGAATATAAACAAGCTCTGCAAGACGTCTCTGCCTTGGAAGAAGAAATGGATTCCCTCCCTAGAGCCTCCATAAGGAAAGACAATCCTGTTTATATCTTGATATTATCCAGTGAGACCTATGTCAGACTCCTGACCTCCAGCACTGTAAGATCATAAATTTGTGCTGTTTTAAGCCACAAAGTTTTGTTACACCATCAAATAGGAATCTAGTACACCAACCAAATTAAGATATCATGAACATTTCCTTCTCTCAATTGATAAATATATAATCAGCAATTTAGCACAATATAAGGAGTGTTTGAGTCAAGTTTAATATGAAAAAATATATCTGTTTTTGGTGAAGAGGCTTTTCAGGATGGGTCTTTATCCTGATCCATCACGTGTTTGCAACATTTTCTAGGGCAATGTAGACAAATTTGACTCTGTTAGGGGACAAATATTAAATAATTAGGGCTTTCAAAACTATGCAGTCTCAATTATTAAGTACCTTACTCTGCCATTTCCTGATGGTTCTGATGGTAAAGAAACTGCCTGCAATACAGGAGACCTGGGCTTGATCCCTGGTTTGGGAAGAACCACTCCATGAGCAACCCACTCCATTTGCCTGGGAAATCCCATGGATAGAGGAGCCTGGCAGGCTACAGTCCATGCAGTTGCAAAGAGGCAGACACAACTGAGCTCGCATGCACGATTATTCCTAGAATACATTAGAGACATGAATAATTTTTCTAGAAGGGGGAAATTACACAAAGCCGGAGGAAGACTGAAACCAGAGCTAAAAAGCAAAGATTTTCAGCTGGCATTTTTCTGTCAGTCATTACTTAATTACACAGCCCTATGTTCAAACACCCGATCAATCTCCTCACACAGTCACTTAGTACTGTGTAAATATGCACACTCTTGTCCGGTTGAGTCCTGCTTTTTCCTATTAAGGATGGCATTTCAGACCTACATGCTTTATTTTTTAAACAGTTCCCAACCATTTTTAACTCTGATTTATGCAGCTTCAGAAGTGTGTGTCTTTTCAGTCAGGCAATTCACAATGCCTTTCCATCAAAAGTATTAAACATTCACGGGTTTTGTATCTGTCTTCTCCATGCTGATTATCAATCTTGTCTACAGCTCTAAAGAACATCTCTGGATGCATCAAAACCAGAACACTGCCCAGGGGTTTCCTTCTCTCCCCTGAGACCAGAGCTCTCTGGAAGAAGGGTTTAACTCATTCATTTGTTCAACAAAGCTTACTGGGCATCTTTTGTGTGTCAGGTACTGTGTTAAATGCTAAGGATGCACAATGATCAAGACAATCACAGCCTTTGGCCTTGTGGAGCTTCCAACATGATGTCTAGAATCGCCACCTATTGAGGTTAAGAAAACCCTTAGCACCTTCTGCCCCTGTTCCCTCTGAACAAAAAATATTCTGATGGGAACTCATGGTAAATTCTTCATGAATTTACCTAATATCTAATTACAGTGACATCCATACTGCAAAGATAAGGATATTATTGTGGTCAAACTTTGGTTCAGATGTCAAGACTAATAAGATCATACAAAAACCATGAAAGTATTAAGATATTTATTAATTACACAATGAGACTTTCTGGGGAGAGTTGGTGCAAGCAGGTCTGAAAATGAATTGAGATAGCAAAGACAGGTAAATGACTTTGGGTTTTATTGTAGTTAAAGGTGGGGCTAACTGCAAGGGTTCTCATAGGTATAAAGGCCTTGGGTTTGAATTCCCCACCCACAACAAAAGTGAGTATGCACAACATCTCTTGCTCAGATATGGGACAGGAGGGAAGAAGGGAGGTGTGGGGCTTGAACGCTATCAGAAGTTAAAGATCAAAAATGGAATCAGAGTCTTTATTACAGATACTATCATTATTTTGTTACTATAGTGATTGCCCTAGTAACAAACAAAGCCTTTGGTAGCCAGGCTATTTTAATAAAGCCAATCTACAGTGATTGAAAGAAAGAATCTTATGTGTTAGCAGTGGATCAATAAGTAATCATTTTGGAAGCCAAGAAACAGGAAAGTTAGTAGCAAGGGTAGGGTCTATCTGAGAAGAAAGCCAGTATCCTGATGGAGAAAAAAGTGCCCTCCACCTATAAGTGTTGAAGGATAAGTCTGGTCCTAAATAAGGCAAGAAGGAACACATTCTTTCTCTCTCTCTCTCTCTCTCACACACACACACACATGCACACACACACACCACAGACACACACTGGTACCAGTGAGAACTTTAAAAGATCACAACAAAAGCCACCCTGTCTGTTAACAGAAGTAAGGAAAATGGAGAGTATGCCAGTTGACTATGAGGTTCTTGCAATCACAGTATTCTGCCCACAGCCCTTCATCACTTTTCTTCAACGCTGACCTATGGGTGGATCCTTCCACACTACCTACTTCCTGCTGATCCCGGCACTGGGTCAGATTCCAAAATGTCATGGGGGCTGCCTTTCCTAGATTACAAATTTGAAAAAGCAACAGGTCCCTCCATCTCTGGTGGGCAATTTCTTCTCTAAAGAAATTCAAACTAGTCAACAGCAAGTTCAGTGAGTTATTCTAAACTGCATAAAAGTGATGTCTTATGAGTAGCATGTCATGCGTGCATGCTCAGTCGTGTCCAACTCTTTTGTGACCCCATGGACTATAGCCCACAAGGGTCTTCTGTTCATGGGATTTCCCAGGCAACAATACTTGAGTGGTTTGCCATTTCCTCCTCCGAGGAATCTTCAGAACTCGGGGATCAAACCTGCATCTTCTGCGTCTCCGGCATGGGCACTTGGTGGAGTCTTTACCACTGCACCACCTGGGAAGCTTCAGCATGTCATATGTCTATGAAGTAAGTCACAGAGTGCTTCTGCTATTCCCGTTCATTTCTTTAGTTCCCTCATTTTCTTTCTCCTTCTCTACTATAATTTCCATCAATTGCTATTATGTATTAGATCTATTATTATTTGTGTTACTATGTGTTATACCAAACATCAATTGTAAGTGAAAAAGGGGGCTTTCTGGTGGCTTAGACAGTAAAGAATCTGTATGCAATGCAAGAGACCAGGGTTTGATGCCTGGCTTGAGAAGATCCCCTGGAGAAAGGAAATGGCAACCCACTCCAGTATTCTTGCCTGGAGAATCCCATGGACAGAGGAGATTGGCTAGCTACAGTCCATGGGGTCACAAAGAGTCAGACACGACTGGGCAATTGACACTTTTACTTTCATATGGAATATCAGTTATAAGTGAAAAAATACCACGAACATCACGAAAGAACAGAGATCTGTTTCATTGCAAAAAATATGCCACACTTCATTTTTTAAGATCTCATGCATATCAGCCCATATGTTCATTTATTCATCCAACAAATATTTATTAACTATCTACTATGGATTGGCATGTGAACTTGTTCCCAGTAAATGAGTCAGCTGAGAATGGAAATGTTAATATATTTAAATGTCAATATTGAGTGTCAATATTTGTCTGAAGAAGCATGGTCCTGGTACACCACTGTTGTCACAAAGCATGTGTATAGACCTCTAGAAACAGACGTGGAGTGGGGGTGGGATGCGTATCTACCTTTGAAAGAGTTAAAGCTTAGGCAGGCAGTCCAAGGCCCTTTAAGGAGGAGGTGAACATTCTCGTTTATGCTTTATTTAAGCCTTGTACAACAATGTATCCTGCCCGAGAACTGGTCTTTCTTTAGGTCCAGAACTAAGGATCACACAGCACAACATCCTACTCATGGAAATGCTTTTCTTAGGCTCTAAGTTAATGATTATAGTTGTAACAAATCTTTCCTGGGAACCTATTCCTCAAGATTTGTACCCCTGATTACACAGCAACAGTATATCTCGCCCAGAGAAGGTGTCCGGAACCAGTTCTCCCTGGCTAATCTTGTGCCAAACTTGTCTCAGGATGTATGCCTTGGGAAAGGGTCTGTTGGAACTCTTACAAGCTTGAGGTATTGTTTTTATCTATTCTCAGCAGCTAGTTGAGAAGTATATAAAGTCCTGCTTAAACTAGTGAGGCGGGTACACTTTCTACCCCCTTCTGATGTCTATATCAGAAGCTTTCTCTGTCACTTTAAATAAAATTTTGCACAAAAAGTTCCGAGTGACTGAGACCTGTCTTTGGTCCCAGAGTTAAATCTTCTACTTTGGAGACCACGAATCCAATGGCACTGTTCACAATAAGCTATCATCTTGGGGGCTTGTCCGGGATCTTCAAGACAAGGTAAGGACATTTAGAGCTCTAGTTCTTTTGTTCTCCTAGTAAAAGCGTCTTCCACTTTACTAACTCTAGAGTGTGTGATTGGAAGCTCAGTTCAGTTCAGTCGCTCAGTCGTGTCCGACTCTCCGCGACCCCATGAATCACAGCACGCCAGGCCTCCCTGTCCATCACCAACTCCCGGAGCTCACTCAAACTCATGTCCACAGAGTCGGTGATGCCATCCAGATGCACAAAACAAGTGCAAAGCGAGAGTAGAGCCTGGCTTTTGCAGTTCCCGTGGCGCCTCGTAATGCCCCAAAAGGGGAGACTTTCAGGGGTTTATACCAACCTGCCAGTGCCGAGAGGCACCCAACGTCCCTGCAAGGGGAGCAGCCACACATGGGCGGAGTGTATGGACCGAATTTTCCTTTCTTGGTCACCTTTTCCCAGTCTCTTTGACCATTTCATAACTGTCTGGGGAATTGAAACTACTAACCTAATCTGTCCAATCATAGACTTTCAAGGAACTCGCAGTAGGTGCTGTTACTGTGTGCTGCTGCTGCTGCTAAGTCGCTTCAGTCGTGTCTGACTCTGTGCGACCCCATAGACGGCAGCCCACCAGGCTCCGCCGTCCCCGGGATTCTCCAGGCAAGAACACTGGAGCGGGTTGCCATTTCCTTCTCTAATGTGTGAAAGTGAAAAGTGAAAGTGAAGTCGCTCAGTCGTGTCCGACTAGTAGCGACCCCATGGACTGCAGCCCACCAGGCTCCTCTGTCCATGCGGTTTTCTAGGCAAACCCAAATTTGGATTGACAGTTATGAAGCACCTAGTCTTGCTAAAAGCCAAAATTTACACGTGGGTTGTCTACATGCACTGCAGACAGGAGAACGTTTGGGAGCTGGATGGAACTCTGGCTCCAGAAACGTCTCTCAGGCTGGAGGTTCATCTCATAGCTGCCTGCCTCAGGAAGCGATGACCTGAAAGTGAGTGCTTGTCACGCTCACCTCCAGTCTGTATGGATGGAGGCCCTGCTGGCGACTATGAGATTTCTGAGGACACAGGTCGGGAATCCTAGGATCTGGTCAGATTGGAAAGGCAATGGGCTTCTTCCTTTCATGAGGCTGGCTCTTAGCAGACCACAGGAGGCTCTCTGGTAGCTTTTGTCTCAACTCCTTAGATAATCTTTCTGTGGCATCTGTGGAAATAAACTGGAAGGATTGGCCCTAATAGCACGAGGACAAAAATCACTTTTCCTCGCCGGCCAGCCCTTTACCTCCTCTTTTGCTAGCACATATCATCCCGGGTGGCATCAGAGGAGCAGAAAGCAGACAAAGGTTTTAATAGTGAGAAATTGGACATCAATTTGGGATGCCATCGGGTCTACCCCAGGTGCATCTTCACCCTACCTTGGTGGTAGAAACCAGAGGGACGATAGTGAGATACCTGCCTCAGTAAGGGACAGGTTAACTCCAGCCAGGGAAGGAAGCTTAAGTGGAAGGCCTGTCTCCATCCCCATCTAGACCAGGGAGGGACACCTCCGCTAGAAAAAAGCTATGGCACTGGGTACCGCTTTTTTCTCTCTTACAGATGGGAGCTAACAGTTCCAGAACCACCCCTTTGAATTGTATCTTGGAAAACTGGGATAAGTTTGATCCCCAGAGCCTAAAAAGTCCCTTATATACAGGCTTTCTTTGCTTTAAGAGAAAACCTCACCTGCCCAGAGAGACAATCCCTGCTGGGACAACATCTCATCAGTCAGTCTATCTTTGTCATTAGAGCTAATTTGAACACCCTCTGGTTTAAATTTTAGCTATGAAACTATGACTATAAAAAGGAGAGATGACATTTTTGACACTGAATGGCCATGATATTCTTTAGGCTCCTTAGAAAACTGGTTAAAATTAAATCTTTTTGAGATTGCAAAACAGGTTCTTTTTCACATGCAATTAGGAAAAAGCTGGCTTATTAAAACACTTTTTTTGGAGTGCCAACCCTGCCTGAGAAACAAAAGCATGCCTGGGGAAAAGCTGAAGTTAACTCTTATCATGTCCTTGAGATACACAGCCACTCTGTCTGGGACTCCAGCCATGAGCAAATTGGTAGAACTTCAAGCCAAAGGGAAAAAAAAAAGGGGGGGGCAAAGAGACATTTTAAATTTTAAGCAGAAATCTGTGAGGTCTCTGTCCAGATTTATGTGTGTCTCCATCCTTGGACAACATTGCTAAAGGCTAATTGGTCAACGAGCTCTATTTAATTGGCCTAAAGAGAAGTAAGATCTTACAAATCAAACAATTCTAAATTCAAAAAAATTAAACTAAAATGAATTTTAGGTTTGTGTGAACTGGGAAATATTCACTACTGAATTGATCCCTGGTATTGAATGTTTGTTTTTTGATAGTTAACATAGACATTATGAAGATACTTTTACTAATGATATAGCTTTGGGTGATTTATATAAACCAATCTACAAAATTATATGAAATTTTGAAAAGAAAGAAAGTAGGATGTGTGTTTTCAGTAAAAAGGTACAAAGAATGGAATTACATTCTATTAAGGAAAAAGGAAGTAAATTTGAACTTACAAGTGGCTGTTCTCTGAATGGGCAAATAAAGTGATAAATACAGAAAGTGTAAAAAAGGTTTGTGGTAAGTGAAAGAAAGAGTTTTGTGCATGGTACAAGTTTCTTAAGACATTAAACTGCCTTTGAAGTCTTATTGTTACTTTGACTAATTGAATAACTATTGTTTCACAGTGAATATAGGCTGGTACAAAACTGGAATTTGGTTTTCTCTCCCCGTTAAAAGAACGAAGTTTTCTTAAAATGTGGCTTTTGATAACAGACAATGGCACACACAGACAAAGTTCATTCTGCTTCTACAAAATTAACCCCTCATCAGGGAATTTAAAATGGATAAACAATGGCTATAAATCAAATAGCTGGGGCTATGAGAAATCCAAGATGGCTACTTGGCTTTTCCCAGATCCCTCACTTTTATTTGATAAGATAAAGCTTTTTCTGGTTTCTGGGCTAGTATCTCACAATGGGAAAAAAAAAATGGTTAAAATGTGTTTTTTGCATTCTCCAGTGATTGGGGCAACCACTTTGCTGGACAGGTCATACAGACATTGGCAAAAAACTTCAGCAGCTTCTTGGAGACTATCACCTTCACTGACGTCCTTCGTCGTCAGGCAGGGAAGACAGAACAAAGGGATCGGTTGCATGGGATTGAATAGACTGCTAAATATGATTACAATTCTCATGACTTTTTGTCTGACATATTACTGGCTTCTAATCTTTGTTTGCAGATATAAACAGGCTCTTCTCAAGTTACAGATGGTTTAAAACAATTCAGTGGTTTACACCTATGGGTAAAATTAAAATATTTTTCTTTTCTCTCTGCCTTGCCCCTCCAGAAATTGGAGACACTTGGGCTCTGAACAGCTTTATCAAGGTAAAAAAGACTGTCTCCTGACATATACAGAAATCTTGAAGTATACTGAGGAGCTCTAAAAGAAAAACCCACCCAACTGATGTCAAACCTAAGGCATCTATTATGTTTCACTGAATATTAAGTTCTAGTTTTCTTAATTAAGGTCTATATTTACTAAGACTCACTTCTTAGATAGTTTCTTGTGGTTATGTTACACTGCTAAGAAGTTTAATTAAGTTATTAAAAAGGACACTCTGAGTTTGTCTCTAAAGCTTATCTCAGTAACCAGTCTTTAAATAAAAATCAGATGCTCCAGAGTCTACAACCAGGAGATTAACAGCAGGCTCTAGTCATTTAACAAGCTAAGTCAAATGATCTGGAGATGTAACTGGGCTATACCTAATGGAAGTCCTTGACTTGCTGCTGCTGCTGCTAAGTCACTTCAGTCATGTCCGACTCTGTGTGACCCCATAGACAGCAGCCCACCAGGCTCCCCCGTCCCTGGGATTCTCCAGGCAAGAACACTGGAGTGGGTTGCCATTTCCTTCTCCAATGCATGAAAGGAAAAGTGAAAGTGAAGTCACTCAGTCATGTCTGACTCTTCGTGACCCCATGGACTGTAGCCTACCAGGCTCCTCCGTCCATGGGATTTTCCAGGCAAGAGTACTGGAGTTGGTTGCCATTCCCTTCTCCGGTCCTTGACTTAAATTCTTATTTGTGATTTTACTATTCAGTTCAATTCAGTTCAGTCACTAATTCGTGTCCGACTCTTCTCGACCCCATGAATCACAGCACACCAGGCCTCCCTGTCCATCACCAACTCCTGGAGTTCACTCAATCTCATGTCAGTGATGCCATCCAGCCACCTCATTCTCTGTCGTCCCCGTCTCCTCCCGCCCCCAATCCTTCCTAGCATCAGACTCTTTTCCAGTGAGTCAACTCTTCTCATGAGGTGGCCAAAGTATTGCAGTTTCAGCTTTAGCATCAGTCCTTCCAGTGAACACCCAGGATTGATCTCCTTTAGAATGGACTGATTGGATCTCCTTGCGGTACAAGGGACTCTCAAGAGTCTTCTCCAGCATCACAGTTCAAAAGCATCAATTCTTCGGCAATCAGCTTTCTTCACAGTCCAACTCTCACATCCATTGCTAACTATATTGTTTCCTATATTGCCCGCTTCAAAAAGTGTTGTCCCTTATATTGTCAAGTGTGTGATTAAGACACGCAATAATGATGGTATACAATTCCATTTGAAATCCATAATTATAATGGTGTGACTCTGTATATGAGAAGAAGTAACAAGAGGGAACATTTTCCTGGACCAAGAGACTAGTGAGACAGGTGCAGTCCAGAGACTTTTGCTATTCGCAGGGCCTAGTCCAGTAACAGCACACTGAGTGGCCTACCAGTGAAATCTCAACAGACCTGGGAATGAGCCAGCTCAGCACATGGGACAAGACGGTCATAAAATGCCCCCAAACCATGGTCAACCTCAAGGCCATAAAGGGGCCCTGCGACTAGAAACTGGCACTTGCCGTCTGCCTCTACAAAGATTAAATCATGGACACTACAGTCGCTGATCTTCAACATCCCCTGAATGGAATTCAGGGTGGAAATCAGACATTAGGCACTCACTCTGTGCTCTAGAAAAATGATCAACACAGGCCTTCAGATAGTTAGATATTTTCAGGTAAAGATTTTCTTGAACCGAAATTCTTGCTTCTTCTTATACCTAGAAAAAATGCTTAAATTGTTAATGGTGACAACTACTTTGGTTTATATGCTAATATCACAATAAGAGGCTAAAGCCTACTTGGACTAAATTAAACAACTGGCTACCTGGCTATAAGTGTCCCTAAAACAGCTGTCTACATTGGGTTTCAGACTCAATCTTCTAAAAAGAAATGGTAAGATTTATTTTATCTGTTATGGTTCAGGTTGTCACTCTTTCAACTACTTCTAATTGGGTTTGTTATCCCTACATTCAAAATGTATAAGAACACTCCAAATAGCTCCGTTCTTATAAACAGGACAACCCAAGTGTTGACTCTGTCTAGAACAGGATCAAAGTTACTACCAAATGTAACCGGATTCTTAGTCTTGCTTGATCGCTGATTGCAATAATTCTTTTACTGATTTTTGGTCTCTTTTAATCTACTTGTCTAGTTTGTTCTTTCTAAAGCATACAATGGCTTCCCAGACAAAGTAGCAGGGATGCAGAGATTCTGATCACTCTTCAAAATGGACTCCCCTGATATTCTAGACACAGATATCTGTTTTGGTCACAGACACAATCTTAGTTTACGAGCCCTCCTTGGTGGAAAACTGTCTTGACTGTAATAATCTTACGATTATTCTTATTCTTGCTGTTTGCTCCTTGTATCTGTAACTGTATAATGAACTTTGTATCTAAGTGGCTTGAGGCATTTAAGTTCCAATGATTGTTCATGCTCTACAGTTTCTACTGCCTCCTCTAGCTATTACTCAGGGCTCCTGGATCAGAGACCCTCAATATGAGGATAAGGAGAACATATTGCTTCTACAATTTAGGGTCTGTGTCCCTTACCAGCAGGAAGACATTACAGAATGATTTTTCCACCCCTTTCCCTGGCAACCATATTCTCCTAAAAGCAAAAGGGGGAAATGAAAGAGTTAAAGCTTAGGCAGGCAGTTCAAGGCCCTTTAAGAAGGAGGTGAACATTCTCGCTCATGCTTTACTTAAGCCTGGTACAACAATTTATCTTGACCAAGAACTGGCCTTTCTTTAGGTCTAGAACTAATGATCACACATCATAACGTCTTACTCATGGAAATGCTTTTCTTAGGGTCTACGTTAATTATTATAGCTGTAACAAATTTTGCCTGGGAACCTGTTTCTCAAGACTTGTACCCCTGATTACACAGCAATAGTATATCTCACCCAGAGAGGGTACCCAGAACCTATTCTCCCTGGCTAATCTTGTGCCAAACTTATCTCAGGATGTATGTCTTGGGAAAGGGTCTGTTGGAACTCTTACAAGCTTGAGGTATTCTTTTTATCTATTCTCAGCAGCTAGTTGAAGAGTATATAAGGTCCTGCATAAACTAGTAAGGTGGGTACACTTTCTACCCGCTTCTGATGTCTATGTCAGAAGCTTTCTCTGTCCTGTCACTTTAAATAAAATTTTGCCCTGTGGTCCTCTGCTACACTCCATAGAGCTCTGCAAAATGTCTTGAATGCATCTAACACTATGATGTAGATAGGGCATCAGACATTTTTTAAAACTAAGATTTCTTATTATTCATAGAAAAAATTACATATAACATCAAATTTATTAGTAGGAAAACTAAACAATATGACTTAGAAATGCATCCTGATATTTATGGGTTTAAATATCACAGATGAATTTTCACATTTAAGAACGTAAAAATGCTTTTCACCAAATTATAGACTAAAGATCATGTGAGGAAAGAAATGTCCTAGGTTATATTGACTATACCCTCAGCATGGGTTTTAAAGAAAATACTATGAACATTACCAGCTTGAAGCAAGCGCAACTTGTTGCCTAGAAGAGAGTTAGAGATGTAAATACAATGAATATTTTTATAGTCTTTCCCCTTGAAACAACAGTTTTCTTAAAAAGAATTATCATATAACAAAGAGTCACATTTTAAGGTCACAAATCCATTTGTAAAAACCGTAAGTTTATATTTCTGTATCTCATCTTGCTTTTCTGCTCCTGTGCCCATGACAGCAGCAGGCGAGGGATGGAGTAGAGAGACAAATTTATAAATTGCCACATAAAAGTAATTCAGTCTCCTCCAAGTTAATATGTCCCTTTCAATTAAACATTTATCCTAGTCCAAGTCAAAATTTCTCTCAGGGAAAAGTTCACCCATCTCTATGGCTCCCCTCATCTCCTCATCCTCTGTGACAGGGGAAGGATGTCAGTCAAGAAGGGGTTCTTGTCCATGTCATTCTATCCTCTGGGGGGCTTCCCAGGTGTCACAGTGGCAAAGAATCTGCCTGCCAATGCAGGAGATGCAGGGGTTCAATCCCTGGGTTGGGAAGATCCCCTGGAGGAGGAAATGGTAACTCACTTTGATATTCTTGCCTGGAAAATCCAATGGACAGAGGAACTTGGCAGGCTACAGTCCAAGGGGTTGCAAAGAGTTAGAAACAACTGAAGCAAGCAAGCACACACAGTTGTCCTTCATCCTGAGGCTCTGGCCCTAGTCTGCAGCTGTTCTCTGGAGGGGAGGCCAGTCCTGCTTCTAGTCATCACACTGCACACGATGCTGAAGACACTGGCTTTTATCACAGACTCCCTCAGTAAGATGCCTTCACTCTCTGGTGATAAGTGGAAGCAGGACCAGCCCCAATCAAACATAGCACTTCTCAACAGGTTGCTCGAAAGTGGGAACAAGCTTCAGTACTCCTGTACTGAGCATTTTTCCTTCTTCTCAGAAGTGAGTAATGCTCTAAGACACACCTACTTCATTTTCCAACATGAATTCCCTTCAGGATACATTTAGTTGGTACTTTTATGCCAAGCGCTATCCCATATTTCATTTTGTTTCTCTGTTTTATATAATACATGTGTGTAGAGCTCTTAGTTTAAAGTTCTGCAATGCTGGCAACTGTTCTTTCCATCCTCTATGCAATTTCACAAGACCCCACTCCAGAGGAGCTCTGAGACTGATCCTCTGCTGTTTATTCAAGTCCAAACTCTCATGAAAATTGAGGTTACAGAATTTGCTATCTATTATTTTACAGGATACACGCAATTTTATTTGTTCTCTTTGGTTCATATGTTTCAGGGAATGTAAAGAGATTTGAATTATCATAACTAGCTATGTTGCTCTGTATGTTACCTGTTTGGGGGGAATTTGTTGAAACTTCCTTTTTGCCTATTCCATGACCAAATTTGATAAATTTTCCATATGTTCTTGAAAAGACCATGGCTTGCCTTTTTATTGAGCACAGGAGCCAACTTGTTAACTGTATTAATAAAGTCATCTGAAGATTACTAAATTTTCCTGTGCAAAAAGGGTTAAAATAACCCGTTAAGGGTATAGATTTGTTAAATATAATACATGTGAGTTTCCAAAATAAAATAATCTATTTGAAGAAACTTTTTAACTAAGAGCTCTACACACATTTATTATATTTGTTAACCAGAGAAACAAAGTAAAAATGTGATAGCACTTGGCATAAAAGTACCAATTAAATGTGTCCTGAAGGGAATTCGTGTTGGGAAGTGAAGTAGGTGTGACTTAGAGCATTACTCATTAGCCAAAAAGGCCACTTTTGAAAACCGTGGCTTACTAACAGTCAAAAATGGCCTAACCTTGATATGTGTGCATTACCAAAAGATTTTATCTAGCTGTCAGTTCACCTAAAACGGCTACTGCTCCCAGAGCGTACCATGGTTATGCCATTTTAGTTCTGCGTCTTCTGACAAAGTCTTATTTGAGTCCAATAAATCTCAAGGAATCTTTTGGTACAAGATATAAACTTTCAAGACTTAAGAATGTCAAAGAAACTTTTTCCAGCTATTTGACAGAGTCCCAGGGAAAAACTTCAAGGGAATTTTTTGTTTTTGTTTTTCTAGGTTTTGGATTTTTTTTGTTTTGATCATAAGGTTTTACTGATACAAACAGGGTAGCTGGCAATGACAGACTATCAGCAGACAATTAGAGAGACATATATTTTAAAGGTCATTGTTCTCATTTGTTTTCTCTGAAATAAAGGGCATAGCATTAAGACATTAGAATTTCAAGCAGGCCTTTCAGGGTCACTGCAACATGTAATTGGATGTCCTGATATTTGGTTGAGGGGTGGGGAGGCCCTAGTGTTTTCCTTTAATATTCTACTCTATCAATTCATAGACTATCATAGGGCTTGGAACTTAAATATTTTGTCCCTTTGCTAATGGTTCTGTTGTTATTCTGTGCAGATGGCAAATAAAACACTTCTTAAGTAATGGAAGACAAATTAGTTTTTCTCTAATGAATAAAGAGAATTTCAGCATCTGACATACCATATAGAATAAAGGGCAGGCAGTTTTTTCTAATGTGCACACATTCACATTCTAGAGCCCTTTCTGACTAGTTTCCTTGAACTAACAAAGAGAAGCAGGGCATTCAGTTACGTTTTAATTCACTCCCTTTTAGACTGCAGATGACTCCAAGAAGATAGCAGTAGGTACAAGAGTCCAGCGTTCTTGTCTAGACAAGACCATTGGAGGTCATAAATCATGACTATGGGATTGCTCTAGTCGTCCATCCAGGTGGAGTCCAGCTCTCAAATGGCCTGGAAGTCACTCTGACTGTCTTCTCAGAGGCCGCACTAGCAGAAATCAAAGTTTAAAGAATGAATAAAGTGTTTTTACGTCAGGAAGTCCCTATGTAAATTCCAAAAACAAAACTGGGATGAGAGTATATTTACCAATGTGGTTCAATGGCCAGCCTTAATTTCAGGAAGAGGATGTTTTATTATTAGCCAAGCCTATTTTTACCAGCAATGTTTTCACTATTTTACAAATTTGGTGATGGGGTAGAAGTGAGATGTTAGGAAGGAAATGTTAGCTAGAACTGGCTTGTTTTTCTGAGGGTTTAAACTACATACCTCCTGTGACAATAAAAGCCAATATCAGATGTAAATCTTCTCTATTATTTGAATGATGTATTTTTCTTCTTTATCCACCAGAATGGGAAAGGATGGATGTTGCTCCAAAAGAGTTCCCTCTGGTGCTGTTATTTTAAGCTATTTTTTACCTTCTTTAGATAGACTATGACCTGCCATAGCCCTTTAGGCTTCAAGTGTATACTTGGTGCTTCCTTGATGCTAGGGGGTAGAGAGGGAGACCAGAAGGAGTAAAAGAATGAGTAAGTCTCACCGTTAGAATATTTTCTATTGCTCTTCCCTGAAATAAATAAGTCTTGCTTTTGTTCAAATTTACTTTTTCCATATCTAGCTCAAGCTCAGACATTAGGTAGTCAGACTATAAAACTTAGCAAAAAAATTATATATATATGGGGAAAGATAGTCTTTGTAAAGGGACATCAATTTTTTTTTATTATAATTGGAGGCTAATTACTTTACAATATTGTGGTGGTTTTTGCATACATTCACATGAATCAGCCATGGGTTTACATGTGTTCCCCATCCTGAACCCCCCTCCCACCTCCCTCCCCATCCCATCCCTAAGGCTCATCCCAGTGCACCAGCCCCAAGCACCCTGTCTCATGCATTGAACCTGGACTGTTTCACATATGATAATATACATGTTTCAATGCTATTCTCTCAAATCATCCCACTCTTGCCTTCTCCCACAGAGTCCAAAAGTCTGTTCTTTACATCTGTGTCTCTTTTGCTGTCTCACATATAGGGTCCAGCAATCCCACTGCTGGGCATACACACTGAGCAAACCAGAATTGAAAGAGACATATGTACCCCAATGTTCATCACAGCACTGTTTACAATAGCCAGGACATGGAAGCAACCTAGATGTCCATCAGCAGATGAATGGATAAGATAGCTGTGGTACATATACACAATGGAATATTACTCAGATATTAAAAAGAATGCATTTGAATCAGTTCTAATGAGGTGGATGAAACTGGAGTCTATTATACAGAGTGAAGTAAGTCAGAAAGAAAACCACCAATACAGTATACTAACGCATATATATGGAATTTAGAAAGATGGGGACATCAAATCTTAAAGGTGAAATCGGAAATCTTATTCCAAATAGCACATTTTAATTTTCTTACCTCTTGAGGATTATAGAATGCCATTTCTACCATGCCATTTCTCCTTCTATTGCTTACATTTTTATTGTCAGGTGAACTTGTTTGTCACTAACTAAATCATGCAAAGCTATGGTTTTTCTAGTAGTCATGTATGGATGTGAGAGTTGGACTATAAAGAAAGCTGAGCACTGAAGAATTGATGTTTTTGAACTGTGGTGTTGGAGAAGACTCTTGAGAGTCCCTTGGACGGCAAGGAGCTCCAACCAGTCCATCCTAAAGGAAATCAGTCCTGAATATTCATTGGAAGGACTGATGCTGAAGCTGAAACTCCAATACATTGGCCACCTGATTTGAAGAACTGACTCACTTGAAAAGACCCTGATACTGGGAAAGATTTAAGGCAATAGGAGAAGGGGGTGACAGAGGATGAGATGATTAGATGACATCACCAACTCAGTGGACATGAGTTTGAGTAAGCTTTGGGAGTTGGTGATGGACAGAGAAGCCTGGCATGCTGCAGTCCATGAGATCACAAAGAGTCAGACACGGCTGAGTGACTGAACTGAACTGAACTGAAATCAGACAAGATGAGAAGCTTATTATTTAAGTATAGGCCTGTAAACATCACTGGGTTGGTGGGAGGAAGTACCAATATATTATGCTGATTCTAGATTTCTTTCCTCTAGAGTGTAAAATATGTTTTTGCAATCACAAAATATGACTAACTACAAGCAGGTTCTGGAGCACAATATTCAAGAGATGTGCAGAAAGCAGCTTCATGGGGGAATGGTTTCTTCCCACTTAATAACCATTTCTGAGAATTTAAGGTTAACTCAATTTACACAAGAAAAGAAACCAAAGTTTGGCTATGGATTCAACTGCTTTATCAGGGGAGGAGTTATCTGCTGTTGAAAAACCAAAAATGGAGCCTGGTAGCAGAGGGTGAATGAGACAGGTAAAATTCTGGAGTTCTAATTAGGACATGAATACTGAAATATAGATGATATAAATTTTCACCTACATTCTTTGAAAACAGAATTGTAGATAAGTCATTTTTGCACCTGCTTTAATTCCTCCTCCCAGGTGATTTTATCCATTTCCATGACTTTAAATGCCAGTGTATATTCTGCCAAGGAATGTAGGGTGACCAGTGGTCTAGTTGCTAAATAATGTCCAACTTTTTGCAACCCCATGGACTGTACCCCACCAGGTTACCCTGTCCATGGGATTTTCCAGGCAGGAATACTGGAGTGGGTTGCCATTTTCTTCTCCAGGGGATATTTACAACCCAAGGATCGAACCTGCATTTCTTGCATCGCCTGCTTGGCAGGCTGATTCTTTACTACTGAGCCACCTGGGAAGCCCCAAGGGCTATATATTGGCATTTAAATGCCTTACTTCCAAATTTGCATTTGTAGACTACCCACTTTCCTGGGCTCCATGCTAGTGTGTCTAAGTGGCTGATCAGCATATTTAATAGGACTCTCAAAACTAACATGTTCAAAACACAATCCTTGATTTCCCCTCCCTGAAAACCTGCTCCACACAGCAATTTCCATTCCTGTACATAAAGTGAAAAGTAAAGTCATTCAGTCATTCTCTTTGTGACCCCATGGACTGTAGCCTGCCAGGCTCCTCCATCCATGGGATTCTCCAGACAAGAACACTGGAGTGGGTTGCCATTTCCTTCTCCTCCTGTACATAAACCACCACCCAGGTATAGATGTCAGCCTCATTCTGCCTTCTCTCTTGCATCATCGTCCACTCATACAATTCATCAGCAAATTCTACTGGCTGTATCTACAAATAGTACTCTGGCCCACCCACTGTTCCCCACCATCACCACCGCCTGCACCCAGACATCATGGCTTGCCTCTTCCACTGCAGCAGCATAACTGGCCTCCCACTTTCACTTTTGACCTGCCAAAAACTGTTTCAAACATTGACTTAAAGAGTAAACTGAATAATATCATTGCACTGCTTTGTCATTACAAACAGGAAAAAAAAAACAACTCATCACCCTCATCTAGAAACCCTTACCTAATCTAGCCTGGACCAATTCTCAGGAAGTGAGACCACCAGGTGGGACTGACAGCACGAGTTGGTGGTTAAGCCAACCTAGCTTTTAAAACTGTTTACAGACCTTCAATGAGAGGGAATGTGCTGAGGGAAAGACAGTGTGTGGCTCATTCCCAGATACTTTTCTAAGGAGAGGAGATTTTTCATTTATAGCACAATCAACTTGAGAGGAAAGAAATTCTTAAATTAATTCTAACTTAATGCAAAAAATCTAAGCAGCTGAATTGTAATTCTTCTCTGGCTCTGAGCATAGGGTCATGATGGGGATCCACCTGGAACTATTCTGCAACCCAACAGCATAAACCCCCACCTTCCTTCATTCCAGAATGTTACCTCTGACTTGTGACCACTTCATCCTAAAACTTCCCTCCTACAAAGAACTTGTGAGAAGATCTGCCTTAGCATTTCATTTCTCTGTAGTGTCCCCATCACCACCATAAATCAGTTTGTATTTTGCTGAAAGTTTGCCAAGGCATCATCCAGGGAGCTGTTACTAATATTAGCTGTAAATCCTCCTGCTCTTAATCAAATTCTCAGATGCTTTATTGCCTGAACTATATACTGCATGTAGCCTAAAACATTCAAGTTTTTAACCAAACCCAGACCAATAGTGGAAAATTTTAGAATGTGGCTGTGATATGCATTCATTCGTAGCTGTTGCAGTGCTGCTTCTGAGAAGTTTCAATGGTGGTGTGAGTTTCTCAAGGGTTGCAATACTCTCTCCTCTAAAGTAATCTGAAACCTCACTGATGAGTCACTTGCAAGAGTATAGGTCACAGCAAACATCCTTCTTCAAACAAAGAGTATATTAGCCCACCAGGGCTGCTATAACAAAATTCCACAGACTGGATGATTTAAACAACAGAAATCTCTTTTCTCACAGTTCTGAAAGCTAGAAGTCTGAGGCCAGGTGTTCCAGATTGTTTTTTGGAACGGCATCTCTTTACGACTGTTTGTTGGAAGGACTTTTGCTGAAGCTGAAGCTCCAATACTTTGGCCACCTGATGCAAAGGTCTGACTCACTGGAAAAGACCCTGATGCTGGGAAAGGGTGAAGGCAAAAGGAGCAGGGGGCAGCAGAGGCTGAGATGGTTAGCTTGTAGCACCAACTCAGTGGACATGAATTTGAGCAGACTCCAGGTGATAGTGAAGGACAGGGATGTCTGGCATGCTGCAGTTCATGGGGTCACAAAGAGATGGACACAACTTAGCAACTGAACAACAACAGTCTCCTTACGCTTTGCAAACAGTATCTTCTCAGTGTATCCTCAATGGCCCATCCTCTGTTTACCTCCAGAAAGATCTGATCTCTGATTCTCTTCTTCTTATAAGAACCCTAGTCCTAGTGAGTTAGGGGCCCCACCCATATTAGCTCATTTAAACTTTTAATTACTTACACTGGGTACACATATGCTGACGCATGAATTAAAAGGGGGGGGCACAATTTAGTCCTTAAAAAAAAGATACTAGCAGTATTAAAAGAGGTGTCTTAACAGAAATGTCTAGTTAATCCCAAATAATCCAACACAGCTGAACTATAAACTAAAAATGGTATCACAAATGTGGGGGTCATGGAAACTGAGCTGAACTCAGTTCAGTTCAGTCACTCAGTCGTGTCCGACTCTTTGCAACCCCATGGACTACAGCACACCAGGCTTCCCTGTCCATCACCAACTCCTGAAACTTGCTCAGACTCATGTCCATCAAGCTGATGATGCCATCCCACCAGCTCATCCTGTCGTCCCCTTCTCCTCTTGCCTTCAATCTTTCCCAGCGTCAGGGTCTTTCCAATGAGTCAGTTCTTCACATCAGCTGGCCAAAGTATTGGAGTTTCACCTTCAGCATCTGTCCTTCCAATGAATATTCAGGACTGAACTATATGGACAGAACTGTAAATCTAGTTGATGCCAGTCAAAAAAAACACATCAAAATTTCAGCTTTAAAAAAAAAATGTGTTCTATTTTTACTGCTAAAATGAAGTCTGATTAAAAAGCAGGTACAAAATTAAGTACATGAGGATGTAGAGTTTTACTTTTTCCTTTTCTTCAGAGATAAGAGGGTCATTTAATGCACTGTAAGAATAATTTACTAAATAGCACTCCAGTATCTTACTGGAGTGACTCAGGCCATGCATTTACATTCACAGAACTTCCAGATGTCTCATAAGTCAACACACCACATAAACAACACTGTTTTTGTCCTGAATTAGGTAGGTGGAACATTGACAAAGTTCAAATTGCTAGAATACATGCTTTATAACCTGCGCTTCAGTTCGAGTATCTTGAGCAATGGATGCTAGCTGGCAACTGTTTTTCCTTTGTTGATTCTGTGGTATAGCCTAACTGTTCAACCATACTAGTAACTCTAACAATATCCAACACTATCTCATCAAATTTATGAGATCACTAGATCTTTGCAAGCCTTATCTCTTTTAGTTAAAGTCAAATAGATGTTTCTTCAACACTAAGAGTTGCCCACCTAAAATCTGTGACCTAATTTGCTTAGTTAATGAGAACAGTTTGTCACAGTAGATGGAATTTATCTGGAAATGAAAGCAGCAAATATAACTGATCTCTCTTTCCTGGGAGGGTTTCTCTGAAACACACTTAGGATGCCACTGAGGTGGGAGGGGTATTTAAGATGGGGAACATATGTACACCCAGGGCGGATTCATGTCAATGTATGGCAAAACGAATTAAAAAAAAAAGTTAAATTAAAAAAAAAGAAAAGAAAAGGGGCAGTTTAGATTTCACTAGCATTTCCAGCATGTGTGTTCTTACATGTATAAACAATGAGACCAACATATAAAGTCAGTCATAATCGAGACTATTTACTTGTTATTTAATTCCACTCTTACACCCAAGTTAATGTTATAGCTGAAAATTGGCATATCTAAAGATGGCTACTAAAATCACCCAGGCTTCCAATAAGAACTTGGAGCTAAGGAAGGTATAGAGTATTTGCTTATTAAGATAGAATACTAAGACTTTCACAAAGCTATACTAAGACAAGTCATTTTTTCAGTTGGAGGCTTACTGAGGTTCCCTGGAGTATTTTGTAAGTAAAATAAGGCCTCAAGTGTCTATGAAATCATGAACCTTTTCACACATTAATTTGCAGGAGGATAAATAAATTCCTGAATCTAAATCTAGGTTCTTTTGCTGTCTCTGGATTGTAGTGCCAGCTTTACTTCCTAGCAGATCATTTCACCAGCCACTGTCAACAAATACTGTGGCCTTTTATGTTCCAAACACTGCTCTGGCTGTTGCAGCTGACAGCCTGGAGGAAACAGATGATAAATAAATGAAAAGGAAGACTAAATTCCACATGGTGATTTTATTCAATGAAAGAATCAAGGAGAATAATGAGTTCAAGAGTGATGGGAAATAAGGACCATACTATAAATAGGGTGGTCAGGAATGCCCTCTCTGAACATGACACTTAAGGGGTAAACTGAAGGGGAAAGAACCATTCAGGTGAAGACACAATGGAAGGGTATTTCTAAGCTGTTGAAAAGTCCTGAAGTGAGTACAAATACGGTGTTTTTTTTTTTAATTGGAGGATAATTGCTTTACAATGTTGTGTTGGTTTCTGCTGCACAACAACATGAATCAGTTATAACTATATATATATTTATCCCCTCCCCGGTGAGCCTCCCTTCCCCTCCCCCAACCCACCCCTCTATGTCATCACAGAGTACCAGACTGTGTTATATAACGACTTCCCACTAGCTATATATTTGATGGTCGTGTGTGTCAATGCTACTCTCTCAGTTCATCCCACCCTCTCCTTCCGTCACTGTGTCCACAAACTTTTCTCTATATCTGCATCTCCATTACTTCCCTGAAAATAGGTTTATCAGTACTATTTTTCCAGATTCCTTATAGATGTATTAATACGCAATATTTGTTTTTCTCTGTCTGACTTATTTCACTCTGTATGACAGGATCTAGGTTCATCCACCACCCTACAACGATTCAGATTCATTCCTTTTTATGGCTGAGTCATATTCCATTGTATGTATGTGCCACAACTTCTTTATCCATTAATCTGTCCATGGACATCTACGTTGCTTCCTTGTCCTGGCTATTGTAAACAGTGCTGCTGTGAACATTGGGGTACATGTGACTTTTTGAACTGTGGTTTTCTCAGACATACATGGTGATCTTGGGGAACATCAATGTGGCTCAGAGTACAAAGCAAAAGTGGTAGGAAAGGAGTTGAGGTCAGGGAGCTAATTTGCCAACAACTGACCCACTCCTAATGCCTACAGGTAGAAAGGATGCTACAGAAGAACATGTGTAATTTCCTATCTAGGAACACAGAGAACCAAAACCAGAACTTCAAGAGCAGTGGAAGAATAGAATGACTTCCTCTGTGCTCCCCTAATATTATAATTATTTTTCTTTTCACGTCAAACTTTTTTTTCTTAAGCAAGGCCAAAGGCCACATGGCAAATGGTAAATATTTTTGGCTTTGTGGACTATAAAGTCTCTGTTGCAACTATCCAACAATGCTTTTAAAGAATAGTTAGCCAAAGACAACACATAAATGAATGAAGGTGACTGTGCTCCAATAAACTATATTTACAAAACAGCTAGTGGGCCAGATTCGGCCTGAAGGCCACTTCTAGAGTCTCTAAAGAATTTCACATCTGTGCAGCTCACGTCTACATCAAAAATATGATCATTCTAACATAATGTCTCTTTAAGAATACTAGGATACTTTTATTGTCCAGTGCTAACTGGAAAAGAAATACTTTATGAAAGATTCGGGTTCCGAATATTTAATAGTTAAATTAATTTACACATCCTCAACTGATAAATGGTATCAAGAAGACCCCCCACACTGTGTTTTCATTATCTCACTTTGCCCATTATTCATACAGATTGCTTCTGGGTCATTTCATCCTTCATTTCAAAATACCTCTTGATAATAGGCAATCAGCCATTAATGCAGCACATATATCTTCCTGAAGTCTAGATGAAGAATTTAATGAACTTACAGGACACAAAATAATCACCAGTAAAATACATTTTTCCTAAATATGTTATTACCAGCAACTTAATGGTAGGATATTTCCATATATGCTACATATTGGTGGGTATTCTACTAGATCTATGGTAGAATATAAAAAGAACTAGAAAATTCATCATTATTATGTTATCATATCCCATTACACTCCAAACCTGATTTAAAAGCAGCCAGAAATCAACACTGGGTAAACAACTGTATGTCATGTACTGTCTCTCTTATCCTAACAACTTGCTATATTTTATAATTCCCATTACACAGATGCTAACATCAAAGCTGAGATTACATTAAATATTACACAGAAGCGGTATCAGGATTGAAATTCACATTTGTTAGACTTCAGTCCATTACACCCCAATGTACTCAGAATATGAAGAAACTCTGCATGAGAAACTTGGATGAATTTATTTCTGTTGAAATGAAGCTGACTCGGGTTTTGAAAGAAAACTAAGAGACCAAAATGACTCATCATAAATCTACTCTGACTGGGGAACCCTATTCTGATAAGGGTATAATAATTCAAAGCATTTTGGATTTTTTTTCTTTTGTATACAAACAAAATGGTAAATAAGACACATACTGAAAAGCCAGTTTTACTCTATCACAAGCTTAATGTCCCCCTGTTTAAATGCAATATAAATAAATTTAAAGTAATATAATTCTACATGAACATACAATTTTTCCCTACTACTTCTCTCTAAATTACTTATAGCTATTTTCACATACATAATCCACAATGATAGGACAAAAATTCGTCAATATTCAATATATTCAAAAGAAAAAGGTTCAGGCATGGTAAGTACAAGAGGTCAGAAAATGACTCAAACAATAACAGTATTAATGAAATAACTTAGCATTCTGAGATGACTAATTTAAGGGGAGATATTTATCTAGAGGTAGAAGTTCTGGTATATCTTGCTCTTTTAAAGTATGTTTTCTGCATCAATTTTAGAAGCATAGCAAGTATGTTAGAAGCAAATAGAAAATATATTTACACTGCACCAAATAATAATACTTTCTAGTGATTTCATGACTCTGATAGAAAGTTAAATTCATTTAAAAAATACTATCTCCAAAATCTGATGAGGGAACATTTCATGAAAAGATGGGCACAATAAAGAACAGAAACGGTATGGACATAACAGAAGCAGAAGATACTAAGAAAAGGTGGCAAGAATACACAGAACCATACAAAAAAGATCTTAATGACCCAGATAACCACAATGGTGCAGAGCCAGACATCCTGGAGTGTGAAGTCAAGTGGGCCTTAGGAAGCATCACTACGAACAAAGCTAGAAGAGGTGATGGAATTCCAGTTGAGCTATTTCGAATCCTAAGAGATGATGCTGTGAAAGTGCTGAACTCAATATACCAGCACATTTGAAAAACTCAGCAGGGGCCACAGGACTGGAAAGGTCTCTTTTCATTCCAATCCCAAAGAAAGGCAATGCCAAAGAATGTTCAAACTACCACACAATTGCACTCATCTCATATGCTAGCAAAGTAATGCCCAAATTCTCCAAGCTAAGCTTCAACAGTACGTGAACCGAGACTTCCATATGTTCCAGCTGGGTTTAGAAAAGACAGAGGGACCAGAGGTCAAATTGCCAATATCCATTGGATCATAGAAAAAGCAAGAGAGTTCCAGAAGAACATCTACTTCTGCTTCATTGACTACGCTAAAGCCTTTGACTGTGTGAATCACAACTAACTGTGGGAAATTCTTCAAGAGATGGGAATACCAGAACACCTTACCTTAATCCTGAGAAATTTGTATGCAGGTCATATGAGACATGGAACAATGGACTGGTTCCAAATTGGGAAAGGAGCACGTCAAGGCTGTACATTGTCCCCTGCTTATTTAACTTATATGCAGAGTACATCGGAGAAGGCAATGGCACCCCACTCCAGTACTCTTGCCTGGAGAATCCCATGGATGGAGGAGCCTGGTGGGCTACAGTCCATGGGGTCACTAAGAGTCAGACACAACTGAAGCGACTTAGCAGCAGCAGCAGCAGAGTACATCATTCGAAATGCCATATGGATGAAGCACAAGCTGAAATTAAGATTGCAGAGAGAAATATCAATAACTCCAGATACGCAGATGACACAACCCTTATGGAAGACTGTAAAGAGGAACTAAAGAGCCTCTTGATGAAAGTGAAAGAGGAGAGTGAAAAAGCTGGTTTAAAACTCAACATTCAAAAACTAAGATCATGGAATCTGGTCCCATCACTTCATGACAAATAGATAGGGAAACAATGGAAACAATGACAGATTTTATTTTCTTGGGCTCCAAAATCACTGCAGATGGTGACTGCAACCATGAAATTAAAAGACACTTGCTCCTTGGAAGAAAAGCTATGGCCAACCTAGAGAGCATATTAAAAAACAGAGACATTACTTTGCCAACAAAGGTCTGTCTAGTCAAAGCTATGGTTTTACCGGTAGTCATGTATGGATGTGAGAACTGGACCATAAATAAAGCTGAGCACCAAAGAATTGATGCTTTTGAATTGTGGTGTTGGAGAAGACTCTTGAGAGCCTCTTGGACTGCTTGGAGATCAAACCAGTCAATCGTAAAGGAAATCAGTCCTGAATATTCATTGGAAGGACTGATGCTGAAGCTGAAACTCCAATACTTTGGCTACCTGATTCGAAGAACTGACTCTTTGGAAAAGACCCTGATGCTGGGAAAGGTTGAAAGCAGGAGAAGGGGATGACAGAGGATGAGCTGGTTGGATAGCATCACCGACGTGATGGACAGGAGTTTGAGCAAGGTCCAGGAGTTGGTGACGGACAGGGAATCCTGGCATGCTGCAGTCCTTAGGGTCACAAAGAGTTGGACACAACTGAGCGACAGCACAATTATAAAGATGATGGGGGGAAGGTGGAGAAAAAGAGAGAGAAAGAGGACCAAGAGTTAATCTTCAGTATAACAGGTACTATCCTGAATTTTGCCTCTGAAACATGTGTTTTTACACCTAATCTTTTTACCTTGCTGCTGCTGCTAAGTCACTTCAGTCGTGTCCGACTCTGTGTGACCCCACAGATGGCAGCCCACCAGGCTCTCCCATCCCTGGGATTCTCCAGGCAAGAACACTGGAGTGGGTTGCCATTTCCTTCTCCAATCTTTTTACCTTAGTAATTTTTTATTGATTCTGTGTTGAAGTTATATTATTTTCAATGTGTTGATTAAGGGACATATTAAAAGTAATTTTGTCTATTTTTCTTTACTTGTTGGTTACCAGAAATTTTCAAAATTCACTCACAACTGATTATAGATATTTTTCCCACCTAGTTCACAGATAACCTCACAATTATTCTCAACCACCCCAACTTGCACCATTACCAGCTTGAAGTTGGCACTGAAACAAAGCTCATTTCCTATCTCAGGAGATGGTACATGGTCATCACTGACTCTAGAGAAGAAATGGAGAAGAAATCGCCAGGTAATTCGGCTTATTGGTTTGTACTCCCATGTGAATCAATTCAGAGAGACACTGCAATACATCCTATTCTTAGAGGAAGGGCAGGGCCCAGCACCAGTGCTGATTAAGTGGTTATGACATTTAGAAAGTAGAAAAATTCTTTTGAACTAAACATCACTTCTTTTGCATTTGAGAGGAAAATGAGGTGCACAGAGGTTAAGGAATTTGTCGTTAAGTCCCAGAACTGGTGACTGCTCAACTAAATATTCTAAGTAGTTCCCATTTGCAAGTAGGAAAGCTATTGTCCTGAATTTTATTGTTATGTTTACATTTTTCTTGATTTGTTTCATATTTACAGTGTGTACTATAATAGCAGCTATAAATAGTGATAATGTTTTCAATGTTATGACTCCAATTTCTGTCTTTTTTTTAATTGCACTGGCTGGTGTCTCTGAAGAGACTGGGCAGTGCTAGTTATGGAAATTTTTGCTTGTTTCAAGAGTCTATGGGAAAAACAATTCTCACTTCCCCAACAAGATTCACGTTAACTTTGGGGTTGAGCCAAGTACATTTTTATTAGGTTAAGAATATTTTATTTAGACTTTTAAGCATGTGCCTTGACTTCCTTAACAGTTTTATTGGGATACAATTCATATACCATTCA
The DNA here is from genome assembly GCF_049115385.1 of Moschus berezovskii. Lineage (NCBI taxonomy): Eukaryota > Metazoa > Chordata > Mammalia > Artiodactyla > Moschidae > Moschus > Moschus berezovskii. The sequence goes on along the minus strand of NC_142487.1, from coordinate 4,710,119 downwards.
ATGGCTTTTAGTATATTCACAGAACTGTACACCATTACTACAATCTAATTTTAGAATCTAACATTAATCACCCCAAAAAAGAACCTCCAGACACATTTGTTATCACTCTCCATCCCAGGCTATTCCCCAATTCTCAGTTCAGTTCAGTTCAGTCGCTCAGTCGTGTCCAACTCTTTGTGACACCATGAATCGCAGCACACCAGGACTCCCTGTCCATCACCAACTCCCAGAGTTCACCCAAACTCACATCCATGGAGTCGGTGATGCCATCCAGCCATCTCATCCTCTGTCGTCCCCTTCTCCTCCCGCCCCCAATCCCTCCCAGCATCAGAGTCTTTTCCAATGAGTCAACCCTTAGCATGAGGTGGCCAAAGTATTGGAGTTTCAGCTTTAGCATCAGTCCTTCCAATGAACACCCAGGATCGATCTCCTTTAGAAGGGACTGGTTGGATCTCCTTGCGGTACAAGGGACTCTCAAGAGTCTTCTCCAACAACACAGTTCAAAAGCATCAATTCTTCGGCGATCAGCTTTCTTCACAGTCCAACTCTCACATCCATACATGACCATGGGAAAAACCATAGCCTTGACTAGACGGACCTTTGTGGGCAAAGTAATGTCTCTGCTTTTTAATATACTGTCTAGGTTGGTCACAACTTTCCTTCCAAGAAGTAAGCGTCTTTTAATTTCATTGCTGCAATCAGCATCTACAGTGATTTTGGAGCCCCCCAAAATAAAGTCTGACACTGTTTCCCCACCTATTTCCCATGAGGTGATGGGACCACATGCCATGATTTTAGTTTTCTGAATGTTGAGCTTTAAGCCAACCTTTTCACTCTCCTCTTTCACTTTCATCAAGAGGCTTTTTAGTTCCTCTTCACTTTCTGCCACAGGGGTGGTGTCATCTGCATATCTGAGGTTACTGATATTTCTCCCGGAAATCTTGATTCCAGCTTGTGCTTCTTCCAGCCTAGCGTTTCTCATGATGTACTCTGCATATAAGTTAAATAAGCAGGGTGACAATATACAGCCTTGACGCACTCCTTTTCCTATTTGGAACCAGTCTGTTGTTCCATGTCCAGTTCTGTTGCTTCCTGACCTGCATATAGGTTTCCAAGAGGCAGGTCTGGTGGTCTGGTATTCCCATCTCTTGAAGAATTTTCCACAGTTTATTGTGATCCACACAGTCAAAGCCTTTGGCGTAGTCAATAAAGCAGAAATAAGAATGCATTTGAACCAGTTCTAATGAGGTGGATGAAACTAGAGCCTATTATACAAAGTGAAGTAAGCCAGAAAGAAAAACACCAATACAATATACTAATGCATATATATGAAATTTAGAAAGATGCAAATGATAACCCTGTATACAAAACAGCAAAAGAGACACAGATGTATAGAACAGTCTTTGGGACTCTGTGGGAGAGGGTGAGGGTGGGATGGTTTGGGAGAATGGCATTGAAACATGTATATTATCATATGTGAAATGAATCGTCAGTTCAGGGTTGATGCATGTTACAAGATGCTCGGGGCTGGTATGCGGGGATGACCCAGAGGGAGGATAAGGGGAGGAGGGAGGGGGGAGGGGAGTTCAAGAGGGGGAACTCATGTACACCCGGGGTGGATTCATATCAATGTACGGCAAAACCAACCAATATTGTAAAATAATTAGCCTCCAATAAAAATAAAAATTAAAAAAAAATAAAGCAGAAATAGATGTTTTTCTGGAACTCTCTTGCTTTTTCCATGATTCAGCAGATTTTGGCAATTTGACTAGGCAATCACTATAATCTACTTTCATTTCTATAGATTTGCCTGTTCTGGATATTTCCTATAAACAGAATCATACATGGTCTTTCATAAGCAACTTAGTTTTAATTTTTCTATTGCTTTTTCAAAACACTTGGAGACTGATTATAAGAATCATCTTAGGTCTCTTACTATGATGAAGTATACTGATACAGTTTTTTTTTTCATTAGAACCATCCTCACATTATAGGAATGACCTCTTTGTATTGACTACTGGTTTCTCTTTTTAGTAATATGTTTAAAACTTTTATGCCAATATTGAGTTGTATATTGTCTTTTGTGCTAGTCTTGTTGGACTTTTGTAACAACATTATGCCTAGTATTTCATAGGAATATTTAGAAGCATTTCTTTGTCATTTGGCTCTGGAGAAATTTAAATAGCATTAGATTTTTTCCCCCCGTGTAACTGTCTAGACAGAGTCCTTTTTAGAGCATCAACTCTTTGACAAATTATTCCTCCTATGTTAATTATCCTTTTGAATTTTCTCCCTTTTTGGGAATCTTTTTTGGTAAATTTAATCTTCTTAGAAAACTATCCATTTCAAGATTTTTCAAATGTATTTTCACGGGGTTTAAAAATTAGCCTTCTATGATTCATTTCATCTGCCACTGAGAGTATTTTCTCTCTCATTTCTTATTTAGTATATTTGACCTTTCTCCCTTTTTTCTTGCCTAGTTAACTGACATTTATTTCATATCATTTCTTGTTCAAAACCCAGCTTCTCAATATATATACAGCTTTGCCATTTTTTAATTGTTTGTTGGTTTCTACTTTACCTTATTAATTTTGTATTTCTATTTTCTTTTCTGTCTTTTTCCAACTCCTTTAGTTACCTCTTCAATTCATTTATTATTGTACTTTCTTATGCACATATAAGTACATAATGATTTATCCTCTGACCTTGCTTTCACTCATTAACCTCTGAGCTATTATGTAGCGTTTTCATTAGCAATATACTTTGCTAATTCATATTTATTAATTATTTAAGAGAAAATATCTAAATTTCTATACACTGGGGCTTCAGTTATCTAATTTTACTGTTTTATTTAATTGTATCTATATCACACAATTTTTTCTATGCTATTTTATTTTATTATAATTATTGAAGCTTCCTGTGTGGTATATGATATGGTCATTTATTGTGACCACACCAACTCCCATTGGCAGTTGAAAAGAAGACATGTTATCTTTTTTAAGGTACAAATTTTAATATATATCAAATAAATCTAACAAGTATATCTTGTCCTTATATCTTTCATATCCTTAGTTATTTTCGCCTATTTTATTTTTTGTCCCCTTGACTTTATTATGAACTGAAAAAAGGTGAGTTAAAGTCTTTTATGACTATTGTGTTTCTATTTCTCCTAATTATTTCCCTAACATTTCCTTTATGAATGCTAAGTCTATATTATTTAGTGTCTATTATTCATAACTGGCTTCCCATGTCACTCAATGGTAAAGAATCCACCTGCCAATGCAAGAGATGCAAGTTTAATCCCTGGGTTGGGAAGATCCCCAGGGGAAGGAAACGGAAACCCACCCCAGCATTCTTGCCTGGAGAACTCCATGGACAGAGGAGCCTGGTGGACTACAGTCCATGGGGTCACAAAAGAGTTAGTGACTTAGTGACTAAACTACAACAACAACAGTTCATTAACTATTACCTATTTACTAGAAATTGTGTCCATTAGTAGTACTGGTACCTTTTTTAGTGTGTTTATTTTTTGCCTTAAGTTATATTTCAATAAACCCAATTCTCACTGTTAGCCCTTCTACCAAAATTTTCTCATCATTTAGAAAACTGAAGTTCATCTGCTCATAATCTCTTCTAAAAAAATTCATAAAAACAATATTGCCTGAGTATAGTTAGAAGCAGCAAAGGATGGACACAGGAGTATCAATGAGTTCCAGTCTGTCTTGCTTTTCCAGTTCAAGTCTAGCTTTCCCTGACTACCAGCCATGCAGACTAATAGCAAGCCCAGGCTGAAACTACAGAAACAGAAGCAATGAGGGGCCAATAATTCTCCACTGACTTTGACACTAACCCTCTGCATGGCCCCACTTCAGGAGCTAAATGTGGTTGCTTACACATCCACCACCACATACATTCAGTATCAAAATATATAGATTATCATTGAATTTGCTGATTTTTTTCTCTCTTCATTTCCATGACCACTACCTTGCCTTGTTATATATTTCATCAAAAATATTACAACTTCCCTACCTCTGGTCTAACTTCTCTTTCTAAAACAAATTTTACACAACTGTTACAGAGCTCTTTATTGAATATGACTCTGATAATACCCAAACTTTTCCTCAAAACCCTTCAGTCAGATTCCACGGCCCACTGGAGAAAATAAGTGCATCTTTGAATGACATAAGATTCCCATTGTGATTGGTATCTCCCCAGCCACGTATCCAACGTGTCCTCTCATCACTAAAACACACACTGCTCCTTTCACCTGGCCTTTTACCTGCCTAAAGTGTCATCTCTCTGCCTGAATGTCCTTCTACATTTTATCCCTTTGCTTACAAATTTCTACTCTTCCTTAAAGCATCTTTTGAAATATTACCTTCTCTATAAACCCCAACTATGGTGCTGAAGAAGACATTTGAGAGTCCCATGGAAAACAAGGATATCAAACCAGTCAATCCTAAAGGAAATCAACCCTGAATACTCATTGGAAAGACTGGTGCTGAAGCTGAAGCTCCGATACTTTGGCGACCTGATGCGAAGAGCAGACTCACTGGAGAAGACCCTGGGGCTGGGAAAGACTGAAGGCAGGAGCAGAAGGGGATGACAGTGGATGAGATGGTTGGATGGCATCACCAACTCGATGGACATGAATCAGAGCAAACTCTGTGAGCTAGTGAAGGACAGGGAAGCCTGGCGTGCTGCAGTCTGTGGGGTTGCAAAGAGTTGGACACAACTTAGGGACTGAACAACGGCAAATAAACCCCAACACAGATCCAGAAGCTGCTTTTCCTGTGTCTCACTAAAATTGCATCCCAAGTTCCCATTAAAACTGCAAGTCTGCATCTACATTAGATGGTGAGAGACAATGTATTTTATTGTTTGATTCAAGAGTTAAAAGAAAATGAAGTATAAGCCTGCAACTTCCCTCCCTGAATTAGAGACAGAAAATCAAGAACCCAGGAGATTTTACAAAGCAGTGGTCTTTGAAGTGAATTTCTGTACCAAAAATAAAGATGAACTTTTAAAAAATAAAATAAAATTCAAAAGGGGGAAAACTCACTAGCTGAGAGCTAAATGATAACTTTTTTTTAACTGTATTGCTTGTATTTACTACCCTAGCTTGTCAAAGTTCCAGAGACTCTAGAGGTAGTAAACAGGTGTTGCTGTCCTCCTATCTTTTCAAAAAGCACCGATCCTGTTCTCACCTTGTGCAGCTGGATTCTGCATACCAAACCTCATAGGTGCAGCACAGTGCCCACCCATGTGAGCCAATCTACCATTCTATGGTAATATGTTCTTTGCACAAAACTTTGTACAAAGGAATAGGATTGAGGTTCAGTGACTACGAAAAAGCTTTGAAGTGCAAGGGATTAAGAATTAATCTTGGTAGCTGCTAGGGGTCATTTGTAAATAGATCTCTGCAGCTTGGAAATCATTTTCTGAAATTAGCAGCTGTGTAGCAAATTTGAATTGACCTGGTCCTCGTAACACACTCCCTCTGATATGCTTCCACTGACTTCAAGTACAACAAGTACATTCAGAGTTCCTAAATGTTTCACTCCAACCCCAGGTGGAGATTTCCATGTAAAGCAAATACAGTGTGATCATAGAAAGAAATCTATCATAGAAATTTGCCAGCTTGAGTGGTTAGAGCAGAAAAAGTTTTAGAAAACCAATATGAAAAAGAGAAAACCCAATAGGACCCAAATACACATTCTGAACACAGGAATGGAAGTGAGGGGTACCTCCAGGGAAATGGTGTGAGTTCCCATTCATTCTTTTCAATGACTCAATAGAAGTTAATTGGTCATTTTTTTAAATGCAAGTAAATAGACTGATGACTAAATTGAGCACTGAAGAATTGATGCTTGCAAACTGTGGTACTGGAGAAGGTTCTTGAGAGTCCCTTGGACAGCCAGGATATCAAACCAGTCAGTCCTAAAGGAAATCAACCCTGAATATTCATTGGAAGGACTGATGCTGAAGCTGAAGCTCCAATACTTGGCCAACTGATGCAAAGAGCGAACTCATTGGAAAAGACCCTGATGCTGGGAAAGATTGAAGGCAGGAGCAGAAGGAGACAACAGAAGATGAGATGGTTGGATGGCATTACCAATTCAATGGACATGAGTTTGAGCAAACTCCAGGAGGTAGTGAAGGACAGAGAATCTGGTGAGGTCTGCAGTCCATGGGGTCGCAAACAGTTGGACACAACTGAGAAACTGAACAACAACAAAAGACTTATGACAGCATGCTCTATGAGCCCCTAGAAACTGACATCAGAAATAGTTAACAAGTGGGAGATGGGATCAAAATGATGCTAGGCTCCTATCTGCTCATGAACACATCAAAACTACAATTAGTGCTTGCTTTGGCAGCACATATAGTAAAATTGGAATGATACAGAGAAGATTAGCATGGCCCCTGTGCAAGGATGACATGCAAATTCCTGACGCATTCCATATTTTTAGACAGCCTCTTCAATAAATGATGCTGGGGAAACTGGACCACTACATGTAAAAGAATGAAACTAGAACACTTTCTAACACCATACACAAAGATAAATTCAACATGGATTAAAGACCTAAATGTAAGACCAGAAACTAGAAAACTCTTTGAGGAAAACGAAGGCAGAACACTTGATGACATAAATCAAAGCAAGATCCTCTATGACCCACCTCCTAGAGTAACAGAAATAAAAACAAAAGTAAACAAGTGGGACCTGATTAAACTTAAAAGCTTTTGCACAGCAAAGGAAACTGTAAGCAAGGTGAAAAGACAACCCTCAGAATGGGATAAAATAATAGCAAATGAAACAACTGACAAAGGATTAATTTCCACAATATACGAGCAGCTCCTACAACTCAATGCCAGAAAAACAAACAACCAATCAAAAAGTGGGAAAAGACTTAAACAGACATTTCTCCAAAGAAGACATACAGATGGCTAACAAACACATGAAAAGATGCTCAACATCACTCATTATTATAGAAATGCAAATCAAAACTACAACGAGATATCACCTCACACCTGTCAGAATGGCCATCATCAAAAAGCCTACAAACAATAAATGCTGGAGAGGGTGTGGAGAAAAGGGAATGCTCTTGCACTGTTGGTGGGAATGTAAATTGATACAGCCACTATGGAAGACGGTATGGAGATTCCTTAAAAAACTAGGAATAAAATCACCATATGACCCAGCAATCCCACTTCTAGGCACATACCCTGAGAAAACCAAAACTGAAAAAGACACATGTATCCCATTGTTCATTGCAGCACTATTTACAATAGCTAGAACATGGAAGCAACCTAGAAGTCCATCGACAGATGAATGGATAAAGAAGTTGTGGTCCATATACATAACGGAATATTCGGTTCGGTTCGGTTCGTTTCAGTCGCTCAGTCGTGTCCGACTCTCCGCGACCCCATGAATCACAGCACGCCAGGCCTCCCTGTCCATCACCAACTCCCGGAGTTCACTCAAACTCATGTCCACAGAGTCCGTGATGCCATCCAGCCATCTCATTCTCCGTCGTCCCCTTCTCCTCCCGCCCCCAACCTTTCCCAGCATCAGAGTCTTTTCCAGTGAGTCAACTCGTCGCATGAGGTGGCCAAAGTATTGCAGTTTCAGCTTTAGCATCAGTCCCTCCAATGAACATCCAGGATTGATCTCCTCCAGAATGGACTGGTTGGATCTCCTTGCAGTATAAGGGACTCTCAAGAGTCTTCTCCAACACCACAGTTCAAATATTACTCAGCCATAAAAATGAATGCATTTGAGTCAGTTCTAATGAGGTGGATGAACCTACTAGAGCCTATCATACAGAGTGAAGTAAGTCAGAAAGAGAAATATCGTATTCTAACTTCATGGGAAATAGATGGAAAAACAGTGGAAACAGTGTCAGACTTTATTTTTTTGGGCTCCAAAATCACTGAGGATGCTGATTGCAGCCATGAAATTAAAAGACGCTTACTCCTTGGAAGGAAAGTTATGACCAACCTTGATAGTATATTAAAAAGCAGAGACATTACTTTGCCCACAAAGGTCCATCTAGTCAAGGCTATGGTTTTTCCCGTGGTCATGTATGGATGTGAGAGTTGGACTGTGAAGAAAGCTGATCGCCGAAGAATTGATGCTTTTGAACTGTGGTGCTGCAGAAGACTCTTGAGAGTCCCTTGGACTGCAAGGAGATCCAACCAGTCCATTCTAAAGGAGATCGATCCTGGGTGTTCATTGGAAGGACTGATGCTAAAGCTGAAACTCCAATACTTTGGCCACCTCATGCGACGAGTTGACTCACTGGAAAAGACTCTGATGCTGTGAAAGGTTGGGGGTGGGAGGAGAAGGGAACGACAGAGAATGAGATGGCTGGATGGCATCACCGACTCGATGGACATGAGTTTGAGTGAACTCTGGGAGTTGGTGATGGACAGGGAGGCCTGGCGTGCTGTGATTCATGTTGTCACGGAGAGTCGGACATGACTGAGCAACTGAACTGAACTGAACTGCACGCATATATACGGAATCTAGAAAAATGGTCCTGAAGAATTTATTTGCAGGGCAGCAATGGAGAAACAGACATAGAGAACAGACTTATGGACATGAGGAGAGGGGAGGAGAGGTGAGATGTATGGAGAGAGTAACATGGAAACTCACATCACCATATGTAAAATAGATAGCCATTGGGAATTTGCTGTGTAGCTCGGGAAACTCAAACAGGGGCTCTGTATCAACCTAGAGGGGTGGGATGGGGTGGGAGATGGGAGGGAGGTTCAAAAATGAGGGGATATATGTATATCTATGGCTGATTCATGTTGAGGTTTGACAGAAAACAACAAAATTTTGCAAAGCAATAATCCTTCAATTAAAATATTAATTTAAAAAAAACTATACATAGAATGTCTCTCACTAAACTCAACCTGGGGACTAGCAGGACAGCCAAGTCTATAAAGGAAGATGCACACATTAAGTTTGATAAGAAGGGAGGAGAAGTGATGTGGTCGGGACCCACACCCCACACCCACACCATGACACAGAAGAGGAGGGGAATAGCACAGGCTCAGGGATCTCCCCGTGGAGAGCGAGGGGCTCAAACCACATTTTAGACAATACATCAGTGGAAAGACAAGCCCCTTTAGCAGTTTTGAAAACCAGTGGGACTTACCAGAGGACTGTAAGAAACGGAGACTCTGCTCTTTAACACCTCACACACATTCGTGTTTATACCCAGTCACAGAGACAGCAGACTGAAGACTGCCCAAGGTTCTTGTTGACTTGCCAGGAACACCCTAGGGTAACCCCCAGCCTGTCCCAGACTTCCACTCCAGCCCCTTTTGCTCCAGCTCTGCTCCTCACTAAGGCAGAGGCGGCTATAGTTAACACCAACCCTGCCATCCCTGAAGCAGCCTCTAACTAATGCACACATCAAGGGAAAAGTGAAACCAGCATGGACATGCAATCCCAAACCCTTAAGCCCTAGTCACACCCCAAACCATGGCTTCCCTGCTGGCTCAGCTGGTAAAGAATCTGCCTGCAATGTCGGAGGCCTGGTTTTGATCCCTGGGTTGGGAAGATCCCCTGGAAAAGGGAAAGGCTACCTACTCCAGTATTCTGGCCTGGAGAATTCCATGGGCACGACTGAGCAATTTTCACTTTCACACCCCAAACCAAGGCTGAGAATGCCATCACACAACCAACTAGCTGAGGTCTGCTACTCAGGCCCTCCAGCCCCAACCCTGCCCCCATAGGCAATGACAACCATTGAGCATAGGAGAAGCCCCTATTTACACCAGACTCTGGCTTTAGCCCCACCAACTCCAGCTCTACTGTCCAGTGACGCAATGATGACCAGCACACACCAGGGGAAGACATGGCTCATGCTTACCTTCGAGGCAACTCCAATGGCACAGGACACAGGCAAAGTCGACAAGGACACACCTTCAAGCCAGGACAGGCAACTGTTTCACCTAACTTCATAGAAAGAGAGAGAAAGTTAAACAAAATGAGATGACAAAAGACTATGCTTCAAACAAAGAACGAGAAAAAAAATCTTGAGAAGAGCCTTAATGAAACCAAAATAAATAATTTACCAGATAGAGTTCAAAGCAATAGTAATAAGAAAGCTAACTGAACTGGGGGAAAGAAACAAGTTAATATCTCTGATGAATATAAATGCAAACATTCTCAGCACAATATTGGCAAACCAAATTCAACACCATATAGCATCATACACTGTGCTCAAGTGGGATTTATTCAAGAGATGCAAGGATGGTTCAAAATCTGCAAACCAAACAATGTGATAAAAGAAGGAAAAAAATACAATCATCTCAATAGACACGAAAAAAGGCATTTTACAAAATTCAATATCCATTAGTGATAAAAACTCTCATTAAAGTTGATATATAGGAAAATAGAGACAGTGCACAGCAGCAGAAATACTAACTTAAAGATTGGGTTCTGAATTCGAACTTAATCTCACTGAGTTGAAACATAATTAGAATACAAGCTATGTCATAGCAACTACTCTATCGATTGAAGCAATTCATGAATTTTACTGCTGAACATTTCCAAGTATGCCTCCTTTTTACTATATATTTGACACACTCTCCTCTCTTCTCTCAAAATAAATGACATCATTTTAAATAATCTTGACATTACAAGTACTGAGATCTTTTTAATTTTCTATGTTGGTATTTTCCGTTTAAATCACCTCCTCCTTGCATCATTGGTGAGGGAAGTTACTTACCCTAGGGTTACGCAAATGGCCATAAGACATCCAGCTCTAGACAGGTGATATCAGCAACAGTTATTTGTCACATAAAGGTATAGTCCAGAGGAGGCGGGCACTATGCAGGGCCATAGGGCAGTTTTACTTAAGGACAGGATAGAATGAACAACCCGTGCTGTGGAAGGCAGATTTTGTAATATGGAGAAGGAAGGAAACCCCAAGTTTTCCACAAAATGATGTAACTGGTTTGTTTGAATAATTTGTGGGCTGAAAGGGAAATGAAACCCACTCAGAGATAAGCAGGAACTGAATTTGGTTTCTTTGATATGGAGGGTTGTTTGGCTGGAAGCTTTTATCTGCAGAAGCAAAGTATGGAGGGGAACTTGGATTGGACAACACAAGTCTCTTCCAACTTGCCCCAGACGTCAAGGCTACACATAATACTAATTTTAGGTCTGATACCACACTTAAATATATATAGTTGTAACTAAAGGACACAAATCTACAAATTCACCAGGCATAATTTTAGTCTCTATCACCTGTGAAATTTCTTATCTATTCTCTCTCCTAAGGGAAAACTGCATCCTCTGATCAATTGTGCCTACAGCAATAGGGGAATTTTTGTTCCTTTACATCCCCAACAGAGACTCAGTCTTATCACTGTCCCTCTGTACCCAAGAAAGCAACTACTATTTTGTTAACTCAGCATGTCAACCCTGTCATGTAGCTAAAGATGACTCTTATCCCGTAGGTGTAATTTGTTTACAACATTAACGAAGCTATACACATGGCTTTCGGAGAAGGCAATGGCAAGCCACTCCAGTACTCTTGCCTAGAAAATCGCATGGACAGAGGAGCCTGGTGGGCTGCAGTCCATGGGGTCGCTACTAGTCAGACACGACTGAGCGACTTCACTTTCACTTTTCGCTTTCACACATTGGAGAAGGAAATGGCAACCCACTCCAGTGTTCTTACCTGGAGAATCCCAGGGACGGCGGAGCCTGGTGGGCTGCCGTCTATGGGGTCGCACAGAGTCGGACACGACTGAAGCAACTTAGCAACAGCACATATGGCTTTACAGCTCTGGGGATGTTCCAAATGGAACATAGTCAGCTACCATTTCACTCTTATTGCAAGATTTCGAAGCACTTAAGCCTCATGCTTCTTGAAAATTATTCTCGGAAATAGTTTGCCCTCTGATACAAGTGGGGATTGTATACAAGGAAATTTATGCTTGTGAACTGTGGTGTTGGAGAAGACTCTGGAGAGTCCCTTGGACTCTCATGGAGATCAAACCAGTCAATCCTAAAGAAAATCAGTCCTGAATATTAACTGGAGGGACTGATGCTGAAGCTGAAGCTCCAGTACTTTGGCCAGCTGATGAGAAGAACTGAGTCACTGGAAAAGACCCTGATGCTGGGAAAAATTGAAGGCAAGAGGAGAAGGGGACAACAGAGGATGAGATGGTTGGATGGCATCACCGACTCAATGGACATGAATTTGAGCAAGCTCCAGGAGTTGGTGATGGACAGGGAAGCCTGGCGTGCTACAGTCCATGGGGTCACAAAGATTTGGACATGACTAGCAACTGAACTGACTGACAAGGGAAACGAGGACCAATACTACCTCTGAGATGACTGTATTGGGAAGATGCTTGAAATTCCATGAAGCATACTGAACACATAAGAGTAATTTATCCGTAACCACTAGATAAGTGCTTTGAATATGACTGAAAGGTTTAGTTTCTTTATCCAGATTAAACATGCCCACAGAATATTACTCACATTGTTCTTTTTCATGATACAAAAGTAAATAATCCCTTCCAAATGATCACAAATTCTTAATTTTTAAAAACTCTATTTTGGAACTTTTAAAAAATCCTATAAAAAGGGCCTGGTTAATAAATGTCCCATAGCCTAAGGGAATTCAACATGGAATCTTTCTCAAGTATTGTTAATAACAGAAACAAAGCTACATTTCTTTACTCAAAATGTAGCTTTATATAGCGGAGAAGGCAATGGCAAGCCACTCCAGTACCCTTGCCTAGAAAATCACATGGACAGAGGAGCCTGGTGGGCTGCAGTCCATGGGGTCGCTACTAGTCGGACACGACTGAGCGACTTCACTTTCACTTTTCACTTTCATGCACTGGAGAAGGAAATGGCAACCCACTCCAGTGTTCTTGCCTGGAGAATCCCAGGGACGGCGGAGCCTGGTGGGCTGCCATCTATGGGGTCGCACAGAGTCGGACACGACTGAAGCAACTTAGCAGCAGCAGCAGCAGCTTTATATAGAGGGGCTATTGAGGGACACAAGATTTTAGAAGAGTACAAGCATATGAAACATCATCCATTCTCGCTTTAAACACCAAAATGCCAAAATCATTCAACTCTGGAATGCTATCAAAAGTCAGAATCTTCAAGTAAATGAGCGGGATGCCTGTTAAGGAGTATGGGGGAAGCAAATGAACACAAGAGGAACTATAGTCAGGAGTCACCTGGCCGAACACATCTAATATCAGCTTTCAGGGTCAGAGCTACAAAGATTATTTACAGCAAGGTGCACCTGCTCTACAAGCAAAAGCCTGTGATGGTTTTCTGACCTCCCAGGCTGGGTCAGGCCAACATACCAAAACAGATCTTAGTTTCCATTCCCTTAAAACAATGAATTTCTAAACATTTGTGCTTCATCTGTGCTTCTCGACTTTCTTCCCTCCCGAAATTCCACGTGTTAAAGTCTGAAAGGTAATTTAATGGTGTGTAAATTTTGATTTATGGTTTTCCCCTCCTTCCTTGACACACAACTAGTACTTCTCATTTATTTCTACCACAAAATAAATCATATGGAATTCCAAGAGAACTCTATCCACAGTCGATCATTTTTAAAATCTCTGATTGCTTGCTACTGAGAAGTGAGACAAAACATCTCAAGACAATCAAGTCTTGTAGGGATGAGAAACAATTGAATAGCAAACTCACAGGCCAATAGTCAAATGATTTCTATAACTAGGCAAAGTTGGTATAGAAAAATTGGTTTCAGGTAGCCTTTGGTCCTTTCTTGTCTTCCCCTCTTTACAGCACTTTTATTTGTCACCTCCTCTACTCCTGACTCCCTGGCCATCATCTTCCATAAAATGGGATAATTTTCATAAGAATATCTAGCGTGTGGTAGGATTATAACACACTCAATAACTTTCCTCTTTGCTTTGCCATGTACATGTATATAAGATGAAATCTAATAAATTTATTTACATCAAGATATCAATGACTTAAAAATTCCGCCTTTGTAGCCGATGTGTTCTATTATAAGTCTGCTATGCACCTCTTCTTCTTACACCAGTTAAATGTCTACTGACTTCAAAAAATTTCCCTTGCTCTTTTTCATATGTTCTTGGTAGGGCTGCCAACCATAGCACATCATCTTTGCTAGGCACAAGGGTGGGCCAATGGTCTATGGTAAGTTGACTGGATTCTGCCTCCCTACTATCAATCCAGAGCAGAGATTCTGAAGGGCAGACAATCAATTGGCGCCAAATTACTCATTGCTAGAAGCCAGAGAGAAATTCCACAGTTTCTGCAATTGACAACAACTGTCCCAGCTCTCTGCCCTTTCTGAGCAGGGGATGTTCACTGTCTTCTATTCACTTCAGTTTCCTCACAACATCATGTCCTTTGCTTCAATTTCCAAGCACATGCCCAAAGACACTTTAACTAACACATCCTTCCCCAGATGAGCAAGTAGAGAAGAGCTTGCCTTTCTCAAGAGAGATCTAAAAGTCAAGATAATCATTCATCATCAAGGGCCAGAAAGAGATAAAAGTGGACAGAAATTTGGGCGGAGGAGTGAAATTCACACTCCTTGACTGATACTCTATCCCTGACTTTTTGAGTTTATATGAGAACTGCATTAAAAATTTGCAGAGATTTTGCAATGTCTGTAACTGTAGTCTTCAGACTGTTCCTTTCATTTAGGGGCTCTGCATTTCCCCTGGGGCCTCAGAGTCTCTGCTGAGTCTTCTGCTTCCAGGCAGCTAATGAGGCAAACAGAGAGAAGGCAAAGGATCACATATGATGAAGAGACAATCCTGCGAGTGGCAAACACCATTTCCATACACATTCTGTTTGAAAGAATTAGTTACATGGTCCTACCTATGTGCACTCAGATTGGGAAGGTAGCTGAGATGTGTGTTCAGGAGGAAAAAGAAGTTTATGAGTTTGAAGCTAGCTAACTGCCACCACTTCACCCATTTCATAGTCTAGCAATATGATATAAGCATTGTGCTTGTAAAAGCAATAGTTTGTGGTTAAACAATACTTCAGTTCTTATTTTAAAAATTTTCATCAACAGATAAAATATAAAATTTCTATAGCAGAGAATTTCAGAAGTTGCCTAGTTTCCTATTGCTCCTCATTCCTCTCTCCACGCATATAGCCTTTTGATTATTTTTCTCTATGATTCGGCTACATATTCATGGCCCTAATTGGAGAAAAGAATAAGCTGTTTCTTATGCATTGCCCAGGTGGACAGATATGATAAGTAAAAATAAGTAAAGGGGTAAGTAAATATGTGTTATCTCAACAAGTTCCTGTAAAGGTTCCCTTTGGCCATCAGTATCTATAACCTACCTCTGTGACTCTGGAATAAAGCCTTAAAAAAAATCTCCCTTCCATGCCCATGCACATGTCCATAGCAGAGAACAATTAAAGAATTGCTTAAAATTTGATTTCATTCATTCTTCTTAAATAAAATAAAACATTGTCTGTGTATGTGTCTATCTCTCCCTGTGTGTCTCTCTGGATGGTTGGATAGATAGATAGATTATATAGGTGGATGGAATCTCTCTCTGTCTTGGATTAAGAATAAGTAAAAATCAAATTTCTGTTTTGAAAGGTTAACTGAGCAGATAGCAAAAAACTGGCTATGAATTTAAGCCACTACATTTTGGGATGAACTGTCATACAGAAAAAACTAAGTGAGAGCTTTTTTCATCTGTATGCACAAACAGATGAAATCTTTATGTAAGTTTTATAAACTCATGAAATAATGCTAAATATTACGATACATAAGAAGTTATATGGCAGAATTATACAACACAGATAAAGATGTATAAGTGAAGTTCAAGATCGTGGTTTGCACTAAAATGAAAGGAGGGGAATACAGGAAGGAAGGGGTAATGGGGCAATTTTTGGTTTACTTACAGAGGTTTCTTTTTTTCCCTAAAAAGTAAAAGAACTTTCTAGAAGAAAACATAGGATAAAATCTTCATGATGCTGAGTTAGGCAAAAATTTCACATACAGGACACAAAACTTACAGGCCATAAAGAGTTAAATTGGACTTCCAAGTTTAAACTATGTGCTGTTTGTAAAACATTACTAAGATAAAGGAAAATCGGGGGAAAAAATATTTACAGTGCATGTATCTAACAAAAGACTTGGATCCAGAATGTATGCTTTCAAAATTATGATTAATAATCCTGTTTTTAATGGGCAAATGGATGATGAAAAACTGTATGATAAAATGATCAGCATCATTAGTCATCAGGGAAATGGAAATTAAAGCCACAACAAAATAGCTCCAACCATGAGATATACCTAAAATTTAAAATGTCGAAAATAACAAGTACTACAGGAGCATAAAGAGCCACTAGAACTCTAATACATGGCTGGTGAGAATGTGAATGGGTGCCACCACTTTGTATAAATGCATGACAGCTCCTTTTAAAGTTGACCACTTATCATACATCCCAGAAATTCTCCTTTACCATCTGAGCCACCAGGGAAAATGTGGCTCCCACAAAACAAACAAACAAACACATGTCTACACAAATATTTGTAAATGAATGTCCATACACATATAGCCTTACTTAGTCAAAATCTGAAAACAAATACCCATGAACAGAGGGATGGATAAATAAATTTTAAAATATCCATACAACTGAACACTACTTAAAAATTTTAAAATGTGATTAACTGATAAATGCCACAATATGGATGAATCTCAAAAACATGCTGAACAAAGGAAGTCAGATACAAGCAAGTCATAATGTATGATTTAATCTAGCTAAAATTCTAGAATACAAATAAACAGTTTAGAAAACTGGAGTGGGGAATGTGACCAAGAAAGTGCAGAGGAAACTTTTGGAGGTAATGGACGTGCACTTTTTCTCAACAATATGGTGGTTACATAGATATATACCTTTACCAAAATTCATCAAACTAGATGGTCAGAGTAGGTGCATTTTATTATGTATAAATCATACCTCAATAAAGTTGTGTTTTAATTTGAAAGTGAAAGTCGCTCAGCCATGTCCACGTCTTTGCAACCCCATGGACCGTAGCCTTTGTCCATGGGATTCTCTAGGCCAGAAAACTGGAGGGGGTTGCCACTCCCTTCTCCAGGGGATCTTCCCAACCCTGGGATCGAACTTGCAATTCCTGCATTGCAGAAGGATTTTTTGCCACCTGAGCCACCAGGGAAAATGTGAAAAATATCAATACTTAATTCTGAATTTTGAGCGCTGTATCATTTAGGGTCCTAGTAAGAAGCGTGGAAACCTAACCTGGGATTTGAAGAAACTTTAAGAAAGAGAACATTAAAAGATGTATGGGCAGAAATAAGGAAGTGGTGTATTGAAGAATTCAGGGACTTGCAACAACAGGCCAAGGCAGGGAGAGGAATCTGAGTTATCTGAATCCAAATGAGCATTACAAGTACCAAACACAACCTCTCCCATCCTCTCAGACATGGAAGGAGGTGAGAAAGAACACAGACATTTGGATATCTTAACACTACTGGAGAAGAGGTACTAGGTAGCAGTGACCAGAGATAAGACTAAACAGGGTTGTTTTTTTTTAAGAGGGAAGAAGATGGATATGAATCTGTAGAGCTTTATAAGCCAAAATAAGAAATTTGGTCTTTAACCTGAATTCACTTAAGAGTTTTATGTTGAAAAAAATGCATGAAGGTAATTTCATTTTTAAAGATTACTCTGATTTTTCTTTCTTAGATTCTAAAAATGGAATTGCTACTAGACAGGAATTTTTTTCTTAGAGTATATATTGTGCAAGTTTGATTTTTTTATTTTAATTGGAGGCTAATTACTTTACAATATTGTGGTGGTTTTGAAGGAACAAGATGGCGGAGGAATAGGATGGCGAGACCACTCTCTTCTCCACAAATTCATCAAAAGAACATTTGAATGCAGAGTAAAGTCCACAAAACAACTTCTGAATGCTGGCAGAGGACATCAGGCAACCAGAAAAGCAGCCCATTGTCTTCGAAAGGAGGTAGGAAAAAAACATAAAAGATAAAAAGAGAGACAAAAGAAGTAAGGACGGAGCTCCATCCCGGGAAGGGAGGCTTTAAAAAGAGAGAAGTTTCCAAACACCAGGAAACACTCTCACTGGTGAGTCTGTGGCGAGCCTTGGAACCTCAGAGGGCCACATAGCCCTCTTTTTCTTTTAAGATTTTTTAACACCCACAGGTTACCCGCCAAATGGTAACTCCCAGCAGAGAAGCAGCGCAGACGCCTGCATACTCCATTAGCAAGCAGGGGCTGGGAAGGGAGGAGCCGGCTGAAATGCTTAGAGAGAGGACTGGGTTTGAATGCTGCAAGGGCAATCTGAGAGAACTGGGGATAGCAAAGCAGACTGGGATAGCGTCCCCACGAAAAGGCAGAAAGCTCTAACCTAAGACTCCACCAGCCCCGCTCACAGAACAAAGGACTGAGCAGAGCAGCCAGCTGCGGTCGGCCCATCCCCCATCCCCCGCTGAGACAGGCAAGGGAGGGCAGCCAGAGCTGGAGGGGGCAACCGTGGCCGCAGGAAGTCATCCGATACCAAACTGCAGGCAGGCTTCATTGCTAATCAAGACTTCTTGGGCTCGGGCTGGGCGATATCCGCCTGAGAAGGTGTGCCAGTTGTACACCCAGAAAACCGAGTGGCAGGGACTGGGGAGTTGATAAGTCGCAGAAACCACGCTCGCCAAACACCTGGTGACCTGAGCTGCTCAGATCGGGGAAGGCACAAAACGCAGGCCCAATCAAGTCTGCGCCTTTGTGGAGTACCCGAGAACCTGAACTTGAGCCTCTCAGACCTAGGAAGTGCATACAACCCAGCACCGGCCTCGGACAGTTCCCAGCAGAGCAACCTAGAGCCTGTGCAGTGTAGACTGGGACAGCACACGCGCTGTGAGCAGGGGTAAACCCAGTGTGGCCGAGACACTGCGAACACTCTCCACAGATGCCAGAGATGTTTGTCTGCAGTGTTCCTCCCTTCCCAGAACAGGACTGAACAACTGAGCTTTAAAAAGTGTCCACCCACACCCTGGTGTCAGGACGGAAATTAGACACTGAAGAGACCAGCAAACAGAAGCTAAAACAGAGGGAACCACCTTGGAAATGACAGAGAGAGACGTCTAGAGGCTACTCCAAGAATAAGACCAAAAAACAGAGGCAAGAGGCTTAAGCCCAAATCCTGAGAACACCAGAGAACTCCTGACTCCAGGGAACATTAATCGATAGGAGCTCATCAAATGTCTCCATACCTACACTAAAACCAAGCACCACCCAAGGGTCAACAAGTTCCAGAGCAAGACATGCCACACAAATTCTCCAGCAACACAGGAAAATAGCCCTGAGCTTCAATATACAGGCTGCCCAAAGTCACTCCAAACCCACTGACATCTCATAACTCATTACTGGACACTTCATTGCACTCCAGAGAGAACAAATCCAGATCCACCCACCAGAACACCGACACAGGCTTCCCTAGCCAGGGAACCTTGACAAGTCACCCGTCCAACCCCACACACAGTGAGGAAACTACATAATAAAGAGAACTCCACAAACGGCCAGAAGAGGGAAAGGCCACCCCAAGAAAAGCAATATAAGCAAGATGAAGAGGCAGAGAAATACACAGCAAGTAAAGGAACAAGATAATTGCCCACCAACACAAACAAAAGAAGAAGATACAGGGAATCTACCTGATAAAGAATTTCGAATTTTGGTGGTGAAAATGATTCAAAATCTTGAGAGCAAAATGGAGTTACAGATAAATAACCTGGAGAAAAGGATTGAGAAGATGGAAGAAAGGTTTAATAAGGACTTAGAGGAAATAAAAAAGAGTCAGTATACAATGAATAATGCAATAGATGAGATCAGAAACACTCTGGAGGGAACAAACAGTAGAATAACAGAGGCAGAAGACAGGATAAGCGAGCTAGAAGATAGAATTGTAGAAATAAATGAAACAGAGAGGAAAAAAGAAAAATGAATTAAAAGAAATGAGAACAATATTAGAGACCTCTGGGACAATGTTAAACGCCCCAACATTCGAATCATAGGAGTCCCAGAAGAAGAAGACAAAAAGAAAGACCATGAGAGAATACTAGAGGAGATAATAGTTGAAAACTTCCCTAAAATGGGGAAAGAAATAATCACCCAAGTCCAAGAAAACCAGAGAGTCCCAAACAGGATAAACCCAAGGCGAAATACTCCTAGACACATATTAATCAAATTAACAAAGATCAAACACAAAGAACAAATATTAAAAGCAGCAAGGGAAAAGCAGCAAATAACACACAAGGGGATTCCCATAAGAATAACAGCTGATCTTTCAACAGAAACTCTTCAGGCCAGGAGGGAATGGCAAGACATACTTAAAGTGATGAAAGAAAATAACCTACAGCCCAGATTACTGTACTCAGCAAGGATCTCATTCAAATATGAAGGAGAAATCAAAAGCTGTACAGACAAGCAAAAGCTGAGAGAATTCACCATCACCAAACCAGCTCTCCAACAAATGCTAAAGGATCTTCTCTAGACAGGAAACACAGAAAGGGTGTATAAACTCGAACCCAAAGCAATAAAGAAAATGGCTACGGGACCATACTTATCAATAATTACCTTAAATGTAAATGGGTTGAATGCCCCAACCAAAAGACAAAGGCTGGCTGAATGGATACAAAAACAAGACCCCCATATATGTTGTCTACAAGAGACCCACCTCAAAACGAGGGACACGTACAGACTGAAAGTGAAGGGCTGGAAAAACATATTCCATGCAAATAGAGACCAAAAGAAAACAGGAGTAGCAATACTCATATCAGATAAAATAGACTTTAAAACAAAGGCTGTGAAAAGAGACAAAGAAGGAAACTACATAATGATCAAAGGATCAATCCAAGAAGAAGATATAGCAATTATAAATATTTATGCACCCAACATAGGAGCACCGCAATATGTAAGACAATTACTAACAAGTATGAAAGGGGAAATTAACAACAATGCAATAATAGTAGGAGATTTTAATACCCCCACTTACATCTATGGATAGATCAACTAAACAGAAAATTAACAAGGAAACACAAACTTTAAATGATACAATAGACCAGTTAGACCTAATAGATATCTATAGGACATTTCACCCCAAAACAATGAATGTCACCTTTTTTTCAAGCGCACACGGAACCTTTTCCAGGATAGATCACATCCTGGGCCATAAATCTAGCCTTGGTAAATTAAAAAAAATTGAAATCATTCCAAGCATCTTTTCTGACCACAATACAGTAAGATTAGATCTCAATTATGGGAGAAAAACCATTAAAAATGCCAACATATGGAGGCTGAACAACACCCTGCTGAATAATGAACAAATCATAGAAGAAATCAGAAGAGAAATCAAAATATGCATAGAAATGAATGAAAATGACAACAACCCAAAACCAAAACCTCTGGGACACTGGAAAAGCAGTGCTAAGGGGGAAGTTCATAGCAATACAAGCACAAGAAACAAGAAAAAAGTCAACTAAATAACCTAACTCTACATCTAAAGCAACTAGAAAAGGAAGAAATGAAGAACCCCAGGGTTAGTAGAAGGAAAGAAATCGTAAAAATTAGGGCAGAGATAAATGCAAAAGAAACAAAAGAGACCATAGCAAAAATCAACAAAGCCAAAAGCTGGTTCTTTGAGAAGGTAAATAAAATTGACAAACCACTATCCAGACTCATCAAGAAACAAAGGGAGAAGAACCAAATCAATAAAATTAGAAATGAAAATGGAGAGATCACAACCAACAACACAGAAATACAAAGGATTATTAGAGAATACTATCAGCAATTATATGGCAATAAAATGAATAACCTGGAAGAAATGGACAAATTCCTAGAAAAGTACAACTTTCCAAAACTGAACCAGGAAGAAATAGAAAATCTGAACAGACCCATCACAAGCACGGAACTAGAGGCTGTAATCAGAAATCTTCCAGCAAACAAAAGCCCAGGTCCAAATGGCTTCACAGCTGAATTCTACCAAAAATTTAGAGAAGAGCTAACACCTATTCTACTCAAACTCTTCCAGAAAAAATGCTGAGGAAGGGAAACTTCCAAACTCATTCTATGAGGCCACCATCACCCTGATCCCAAAACCTGGTAAAGACCCCACAAAAAAAGAAAACTACAGGCCAATATCATTGATGAACATAGATGCAAAAATCCTTAACAAAATCCTAGCAATCAGAATCCAACAACACATTAAGAAGATCGTACATCATGACCAAGTGGACTTTATCCCAGGAATGCAAGGATTCTTCAATATCCGCAAATCAATCAACATAATACACCACATTAACAAACTGAAAAATAAAAATCATATGATTATCTCAATAGATGCAGAGAAAGCCTTAGACAAAATTCAACATCCATTTATGATAAAAACCCTCCAGAAAGTGGGAATAGAAGGGACATACCTCAACATAATAAAAGCTATATACGACAAACCCACAGCAAACATTATCCTCAATGGTGAAAAACTGAAAGCATTTCCCCTAAAGTCAGGAACAAGACAAGGGTGCCCACTCTCACCACTACTATTCAACATAGTTCTGGAAGTTTTGGCCACAGCAATCAGAGCAGAAAAAGACATAAAAGGAATACAAATTGGAAAAGAAGAAGTAAAACTTTCACTGTTCGCTGATGACATGATCCTCTACACAGAAAACCCTAAAGACTCTACCAGAAAACTACTAGAGCTAATCAATGATTACAGTAACGTTGCAGGATATAAAATCAATACACAGAAATCCCTTGCATTCCTATACACTAACAATGAGAAAATAGAAAAGAAGAGAGGCGAAAAGCAAAGGAGAAAAGGAAAGATATAAGCATCTGAATGCAGAGTTCCAAAGAATAGCAAGGAGAGATAACAAAGACTTCCTCAGTGATCAATGCAAAGAAATAGAGGAAAACAACAGAATAGGAAAAACAAGAGACCTCTTCAAGAAAATTAGAGATTCCAAGGGAACATTTCATGCAAAGATGGGCTCGATAAAGGACAGAAATGGTATGGACCTAACAGAAGCAGAAGATATTAAGAAGAGGTGGCAGGAATACACAGAAGAACTGTACAAAAAAGATCTTCATGACCAAGATAATCACGATAACGTGATCACTGACCTAGAGCCAGACATCTTGGAATGTGAAGTCAAGTGGGCCTTAGAAAGCATCACTACAAACAAAGCTAGTGGAGGTGATGGAATTCCAGTTGAGCTATTTCAAGTCTTGAAAGATAATGCTGTGAAAGTGCTGCACTCAATATGCCAACAAATTTGGAAAACTCAGCAGTGGCCACAGGACTGGAAGAGATCAGTCTTCATTCCAATCCCAAAGAAAGGCAATGTCAAAGAATGCTCAAACTACCGCACAATTGCACTCATCTCACACGCTAGTAAAGTCATGCTCAAAATTCTCCAAGCCAGGCTTCAGCAGTATGTGAACCGTGAACTCCCAGATGTTCAAGCAGGTTTTAGAAAAGGCAGAGGCACCAGAGATCAAATTGCCAACATCCGCTGGATCATGGAGAAAGCAAGAGAGTTTCAGAAAAACATCTATTTCTGCTTCATTGACTATGCTAAAGCCTTTGACTGTGTCGATCACAATAAACTGTGGAACATTCTGAAAGAGATGGGAATCCCAGACCACCTGACCTGCCTCTTGAGAAACCTGTATGCAGGTCAGGAAGCAACAGTTAGAACTGGACATGGAAAAACAGACTGGTTCCAAATAGGAAAAGGTGTACTTCAAGGTTGTATATTGTCACCTTGCTTATTTAACTTATATGCGGAGTACATCATGAGGAACGCTTGGCTGGAAGAAGCACAAGCTGGAATCAAGATTGCTGGGAGAAATATCAATAACCTCAGATATGCAGATGACACCACCCTTATGGCAGAAAGTGAAGAGAAACTCAAAAGCCTCTTGATGAAAGTGAAGGAGGAGAGTGAAAAGGTTGGCTTGAAGCTCAACATTCAGAAAACAAAGATCATGGCATCTGGTCCCATCACTTCATGGGAAATAGATGGAAAAACAGTGGAAACAGTGTCAGACTTTATTTTTTTGGGCTCCAAAATCACTGCAGATGTTGATTGCAGCCATGAAATTAAAAGATGCTTGCTCCTTAGAAGGAAAGTTATGACCAACTTTGATAGTATATTAAAAAGCAGAGACATTACTTTGCCAACCAAAGTCCGTCTAGTCAAGGCAATGGTTTTTCCCGTGGTCATGTATGGATGTGAGAGTTGGACTGTGAAGAAAGCTGATCGCCAAAGAATCGATGCTTTTGAACTGTGGTGTTGGAGAAGACTCTTGAGAGTCCCTTATACTGCAAGGAGATCCAACCAGTCCATTCTAGAGGAGATCAATCCTGGATGTTCATTGGAAGGACTGATGCTAAAGCTGAAACTGCAATACTTTGGCCACCTCATGCGACGAGTTGACTCACTGGAAAAGACTCTGATGCTGGGAAAGGCTGGAGGCTGGAGGAGAAGGGAACGACAGAGAATGAGATGGCTGGATGGCATCACCGACTCTGTGGACATGAGTTTGAGTGTACTCCGGGAGTTGGTGATGGACAGGGAGGCCTGGCGTGCTGTGATTCATGGGGTCGCAGAGAGTCGGACACGACTGAGTGACTGAACTGAACTGAACTGATTCCATTCACTGTTGCAACGAAAAGAATTAAATACTTAGGAATATATCTACCTAAGGAAACAAAAGACTTGTACATAGAAAACTATAAAACACTAGTGAAACTAATCAAAGAGGACACTAATAGATGGAGAAATATACCGTGTTCGTGGATTGGAAGAATAAATATTGTAAAAATGAGTATACTACCCAAAGTAATTTATACATTCAATGCAATCCCTATCAAGCTACCAACGATATTTTTCACAGAACTAGAACAAATAATCTCACAATTTGTATGGAAATACAAAAAAACCTCGAATAGCCAAAGCAATCTTGAGGAAGAAAAATGGTACTGGGGGAATTAATCTGCTGGACTTCAGGCTCTACTACAAAGCCACAGTCATCAAGATAGCATGGTACTGGCATAAAGACAAAAATATAGATCAATGGAACAAAATAGAAAGCCTAGAGATAAATCCACGCACCTATGGACATCTTATCTTTAACAAAGGAGGCAAGAATATAAAATGGAGAAAAGACAGTCTCTTTAACTAGTGGTGCTGGGAAAACTGGTCAGCCACTTGTAAAAGAATGAAACTAGAACACTTCCTAACACCATACACCAAAATAAACTCAAAATGGATTAGAGAGCTAAATGTAAGACCAGAAACTATAAAACTCTTAGAGGAGAACGTAGGCAAAACATTCTCTGACATAAATCACAGCAGGATCCTCCATGACCCACCTCCCAGAATATTGGAAATAAAAGCAAAAATAAACAAATGGGACCTAATTAAAATCAAAAGCTTCTGCACAGCAAAGGAAACTATAAGTAAGGTGAAAAGACAGCCTTCAGAATGGGAGAAAATAATAGCAAATGAAGCAACTGATAAAGGATTAATCTCCAAAATATACAAGCAGCTCCTGCAGCTCCATTCCAGAAAAATAAATGACCCAATCAAAAAATGGGCCAAAGAACTAAACAGACATTTCTCCAAAGAGGACAGAAAGATGGCTAACAAACACATGAAAAAATGCTCAACATCCCTCATAATCAGAGAAATGTAAATCAAAACCACAATGAGATACCATTTCACACCAGTCAGAATGGCTGCTATCCAAAAGTCTACATGCAATAAATGCTGGAGAGGATGTGGAGAGAAGGGAACCCTCTTACACTGTTGGTGGGAATGCAAACTAGTACAGCCACTATGGAGAACAGTGTGGAGATTCCTCAAAAAACTGGAAATAGAACTGCCTTATGATCCAGCAATCGCACTCCTGGGCATACACACCGAGGAAACCAGAATTGAAAGAGACACTTCTACCCCAATGTTCATTGCAGCACTGTTTATAATAGCCAGGATATGGAAGCAACCTAGATGTCCATCTGCAGCTGAATGGATAAGAAAGCCATGGTACATATACACAATGGAGTATTACTCAGCCATTAAAAAGAATGCATTTGAATCAGTTCTAATGAGGTGGATGAAACTGGAGCCTATTATACAGAGTGAAGTAAGCCAGAAAGAAAAACACCAATACAGTATACTAATGCATACATATGGAATTTAGAAAGATGGAAATGATAACCCTGTATACGAGACAGCAAAAGAGACACAGATGTATAGAACAGTCTTTGGGACTCTGAGGGAGAGGGTGAGGGTGAGATGATTTGGGAGAATGGCATTGAAACATGTATGTTGTCATATGTGAAACGAATCACCAGTTCAGGGTTGATGCATGATACAGGATGCTCGTGGCTGGTGCACGGAGATGACCCAGAGGGAGGATAAAGGGAGGAGGGAGGTGGGAGGGGGGTTCAGGAAGGGGAACTCATGTACACCTGGGGTGGATTCATGTCAATGTATGGCAAAACCAACCAATATAATATTGTAAAATAATTAGCCTCCAATAAAAAATTAAAAAAAAAAATATTGTGGTGGTTTTGTAAAATGGTATTAAACAACTTTTGGATATGAAAAAAGGAGTATATATTGTAGCATTATTAATAATATCAGTAAAATTGTTATTATATATAAGCTTCTGGTGAAATATCTTCTAGTTGTTTCAACCTTTTTCTCGAGCTTAGTCTTTGTTTTCCAATTTGATTAAAACTACTATGTATTTATTTTCATAATTTAATTTGCTTCCCATTTGGAGATATTGTTTTCAGAAACATTTTCTTCTTCATTGACTTTTTTAAATATCACCCTTTAATTCATCTGAAATTAACTTTAGACTGTCATAAAATATGACAGCTATGATTATGACTGTGTAGCAAAGAAAACTTAGCAGTTCCTACTGTGTCTTGTACATAATGGGCCTCAATGGTGATATAAGTATTTGTCAGAACCAATGATTATAACAATTTGCCCACGTGCTTTCATGGTGTAGGCATCACTTTTATCATTAATTACACTGGAGTATTCATAGCCCAGTGTTACAATAACAAGATGCAGTCATTTTTCATTAATTTTTAAAATTCTGTAATCTATTAATCATGATCAACCATCTAAAGTTAACTTTTAAGATAATGAGCTACTTTAAAATTTTAATTGATTCATGAGTCATCTGTGAATTTTTAAGGGCCATAAGTGAGTTTTATTGCCCTAAATACCAAGAAGAAACATGCTACTCAGAATGTCTCCTCATTTACCTGGAAAGGAACACCTTGGCAAATTATTTAACCAATGCCAATGTCCAGTCCTATGTTTTCACGGCTCAGAATCTTTTGTTCAAGAACATGGGAAAATAGGGACTTCCCTGGTGGTGTAGTGGCTAAAAGACTGTGCTCCCAGCAAAGAACACAGCAAAATAACCCCAGTGGAGACATTTGTGGCAAATTGACAAAGAGAAACTGTTTCTCCAGGGCACCTCTGCTCTTCATTATTTGGCAGTAACAAACATGAACACGAACCAGAAAAGTGCCTGGAACCAAATTTAGACTGAATGAAAAAGATAAACATGTCTTGGCATCATCAGTAGCTATATCTTAATTCTCATCCAACTCACCATATCTCTAGACCATCAAGTTTCTGCCTAGCACAATGCGGAGCCCCTCCATTCCAGCTAACGCAGCAAAGCCATACAGGAAAGAGGAGACCAGAGTGTCTGGGAGTAGATGGGTTTATAGGGAGGAAGGCATGATCACTGGGTGAGAAAGCAAATCTCGAATGGCCATCCTTGTAGAATAAACACTCAGATTTAGGTTGTCTCTAAGAACTTGGGGACTATGGTATTGAAAAAAAGAAAGGAAAGATTCTGGACTATTAAACCAGTGAATGACCAAGTGCGGAATCGGGCAGAGAGACAGCACTCGAACATGTCTCCAGAAAGCTCAAATGCAATAGTCCAGACACGCAGGCACCTCCATCATCTGCTGTGTATGTGGGCAGGGGGACAGGGAAGAACAGGGGGGTGATCCTCAGCAGCATCTCAACATCCCTTATAAGGATGTGGGAAATGTTTCTGCAGGCAGAGAAGAAGCACAGTGGATAACAACCTTTGATGCTCCTCAACACCATCCCCAAACACAACTCATTCCCATCACACCTGCTATTATTAGAAGCATCCATTCCCAAGAGGGTGTGTTTCCTGCCCCTCTTTACAGGCAACATTGCAGAATATTGCAGCAGCCATTTCTAAAAACCATGTGAAACATTTATTCAATGTATATATATTCACCTTTGGATGGGTAATACATTCAACATAGTTCAAAGAGTAAACAATACCAAAGGCTATACAATGAAAAGTAAGTCTTCCCTCCATTGCCAATCCCCAAGTTCCCTCCCCAGCACTGCTGCAATTACCTATTTCATGAGCATCCATCTGGGGATATTCTAATATAACATCACAAATTATAGATATATACTTTTCTTTAAATGAATAATTGCATTTGTACAGATAAATTGAAGAGCTCTCTCATTTTGCTTTCAGCTGGCTAGGATTCCATCGTATGGTTCTACCACAGTAAAGGTCAGTTTAGTGTGTTGATCACTCAACTAGTGTCCATTGTGACCCTATGGACTGTAGCCTGCCAGGCTCCTCTGTCCATGAGATTTTCCAGGCAAAAATACTGGAGGGGGCTGCCATTTCCTCCTCCAGGGGATATTCCTGACTCAAGGATTGAAACTGGGTCTCCCGCATTACAGGCAGATTCTCTACTGTCTGAGCCACCAGGGAAGCCCTAAATAACTGGCTCCTATCCAACTTTTGTTTCCAATCTATGGCTCTCACAGACAAGGCTGCAGTGGGTATTTCAGGGTTAAAATGACTATACTTGTAATTTTTGTCACAGATCATTTGGAGCAACCAATAGCTGAGTATAGCTATTAATACTTGCATATCTTTTAGCCAGATCTCCTGGTTTCAGTTTCTACTTCTGCCGCTTACTTTCATCACAACTAAGCAAATTAGTTCTTTCTAGATCTGTGATTCATGGGGTCGCGGAGAGTCGGACACGACTGAGCGACTGAACTGAACTGAACTGAACTGAGATCTGTTTCACCATCTGCAAACAGGAATGAGAATTGTAATTGCTCTACAGGATCATTGTGAGGAACTGGTTAATTAACATATATAAAACTCAGGACAGTACCTGACACAAGATAAGTACTCAAAAAAATGGTGATTGTTATTATTGTTCTATTAACTCATCACATAGAATACAAGTTTCCATTATAGAATTTTTTCATCTTTGCTAATCTAATAGCATTTTCACCTAAATCACTGTGGTTTTAATTTATCTTTTATTTTCTATCTTGTAAAGTACTTAAGTATGCTTTCATAAGTTTGAGTCATCTGTAATTTCTTTCTGTGAACTATCTTCTTATGACTTTTGCTCTTATTTTTATTGGATTATTATTGCTTTATTAATGAATAAAAGTCTCTACATATTAAGGAAATTTGCTTTTTGCTTATGATATGTTATTAAATTTTTCTAAATATGTTATTTTTATTTTCAGTTCAGTTCAGTCGCTCAGTCGTGACCGACTCTTTGCGACCCCATGAATCACAGCACGCCAGGCCTCCCTGTCCATCACCAAATCCCGGAGTTCACTCAAACTCATGTCCATTGAGTCAGTGATGCCATCCAGCCATCTCATTCTCTGTCATCCCCTTCTCCTCCTGCCCCCAATCCTTCGCAGCATCAGAGTCTTTTCCAGTGAGTCAACTCGTCACATGAGGTGGCCAAAGTATTGCAGTTTCAGCTTTAGCATCAGTCCTTCCAATGAACACCCAGGACTGATCTCCTTCAGGATGGACTGGTTGGATCTCCTTGCAGTCCAAGGGACTCCCAAGAGTCTTCTCCAGCACCACAGTTCAAAAGCATCAATTCTTTGGCGATCAGCTTTCTTCACAGTCCAACTCTCACATCCATTCATCACCACTGGAAAAACCATAGCCTTGACTAGACGGACCTTTGTTGGCAAAGTAATGTCTCTGCTTTTTAATATGTTATCTAGGTTGGTCATAACTTTCCTTACTTATGGTTATTTTTGCCATGGAAGTGTTGTTTTCAGTCAAATTTACGGAAAAGTTCTTGAATGGCTTCTAATTTTATATGATATTTACTAATGTTTTCTTATTTCAAAAATATTTACTTTTAGCTATGTTTTAGCATAATACTTTTATGATAAATATTTTACATTACATTGAAATTAGGATGGGAGCCAATTTTTTTTTCCAGATGGCCATGCAGTTTTCTCAGCACCATTTGTTGAATAATTCATCTTTTCCCTCCCGATTTTTCAATAACACCTTTAACACACACCAAATTCACAAATATATTGAGCCCGTATCTGGACATCTTCCTGTTTTATTGAATTACACATTATTTATACAAGTCCAGTACCAGCCTTTAAATTATTATTATTATTATATAGCTATAATACATTCAATATCCTATAGGACTAACTATCCTATGAGTACATTCAAAAAGCAATAATTTGTATTTGTTTTTTAGAAATTCCCTAAAATTTAATGTTTATTTTAACATAAGAAAGTTAGAACAGTTTTTGTAGTTCATATAAAAATCTCTTAGTGTAGTTATTAAAGAGAATTTTAAACACAGATTTATTGGGAGAGACTAAACATCATAATGATATTTATGATAATAAGCATCATAACGATAATGATCTAAGAAGAGAAAATACTTTTCTATTTGAATGTTCTTGAATAACTCAATAGTATTCTAAATTTTCATTCACACAGATGCTTTACATTTTCTTAAATGTATTGCTAGGTATTCAATATCTTTGTGGCTGTGGTTAATAGGTGCTTCCCTTCAATTATACTTTTCTATTATGTTTTAGTTAATTACTAACCACTTCACTGAAATTTCTTATTGCTATAATAGATTTTTCAGGTAAATCACTTAGATTTTTAATCCATACAACCATATTACCTGCCAATATTTTGTATTCTCTGTTATAACTTTTACATTCATTTATTTTCTCTAATTTTACCACATTAGCTATATTTCATTCAAGAATGATATTATAATGAACATTTTCTTTTGTTCCTGAATGTAAAGGAATAGTTTCTAAATGTTCTAGATGCTGCTCTTTTTAAAATATGGAACAAGATTATATTTTTATTATGTTAAGAATGTTTTGTTAGTATATTGCATCATATTATCAAGAGTTTCTTATCAAGAATGGAAGATGAATTATATCAAATGCTTCTTTAGCGATAAAGAGATGATCACATTTTCTCCTTTTATTTATTAATTTGGTGATTTATAGTATTACATATTTTTATATTGAGTTATTCTTACACTCAATAGTCCTTAACTCAATAGCAATCTTTACTGGCTCTGGGATTCTAATCTTTCATTTTTATTTTATTCTTGAGGGGTTTTGTCATGATATTGACTAGAGGAAAAACTCCCCAAATTCTATAATGTATTAAACACTAGTGCCCTAATAAGGACCTACTGTAGAGCACAGGGAACTCTACTCAATACTCTGTAATGGCCTATATGGGAAAAGAATCTTTTAAAAAGTGGAGAGACATATATACATATATACACACACACATATATATAATATCTCTAACTGATTTACTTTGCTATACAGCAGAAATTAATGCAATATTGTAAATCAACTATATTCCAATAAAAACTTTTAAAAATAAAACTGTAAAAACTAGGAGAGGGTGAAGAGCACACTTTATTTCTTAAGTTACTATTTTTTCCATATTGAATACATATACATAAAAGTTATGTCCCTTAAGAAAATTAAGATGAACCCTCCAAGTAGCAATGGAGGAGGAATGTCTATGGGAGGAAAAATCATTGTGAATCTCCATGCACTCAGATTCACCTTCCTCTGGAAATTTCCCAACAATCCCCTTTCCTGCTTCACCAGGAAAGATGTTATTTTCTTTTCCAAAGTTCTGCCCAGATGATTATACAAAAATGTTAGGGCTTTTTTTTTTCAATTTCTTAATCATGAATGTAATAAAGCAGAATTAGTCAAATAAATTTTTAATAAGAATTGAAGATTAGCAAAAGGAAAATAAAGTTAGTGAGTTACACACACCTAGCTATCCTGGCTGATGGATGCACTTTGTTCTCAGGAGCTATCAGGTTGATTCTCATCCTTGTGGGCCACAGAAGGGAAAAGAACACCTCAAGGAATTTCCACATTTTAATCTGAAATCCTCATTCTTAAATTCCTTCTCCCACTTGTTTCCATGCTATTTCCATCTTAAATGATCTCACCTGCCAAAGGAGAAGTCCCACACTATGAAGGTCATTGGCTCACTAGCCCTCTTCCTCAAAGGAAGGATACCAGGAAGAGCAAAAACAGCAAAAAATAAGGTGGGAGGGGACATGCAAGAAGCAATGTAAAATATATCTCTTGAAATAATTCTACTTCACTAATGGCTTGGCGTTAGTAAAGTGACTGTACCTATTTCACTTAAATTGACTTTTATACTTTCTGGGAATTAAGGAGAAATCATTATTGGAGGAGGAGGAATACAAAATGTTACAAAAAGAAGGCTATGGTGTTACACCGGGGTTACAGTAAAGCTCATTTTACTACACTCTTGCACTGTTTCACACATCAGTGTGATTCCACAATAACCAGAAACATCCTAACTGATGCTGCTAAAACTATTGGTGATGACCTACATCGCTATCAAGTCCCATGGAGTGACACCTTACGCTCACTGTTTCAGTTAGCCTTCCAACCAATTCCCCATAGTCATCAAAACAGACTCACTCCATGTTACTTTACCCAAGAAAAATCTCAGTATGCCAAGGGAAGTATTATTTTTTTTCCTTTTCAAAAGTGTAGCTATTGACAATAAAATGCAGTGATGTGAAGTGCCAGTTTTCAAAAGCAAATATCCTGCTATAAAGAACAGTCCAAAAAGAACAGTGGCACAAAGCAAAATAAGTCTTGGTTCACTTTTCTCGCTTTACACTGATATGAAGGAGGAGGAGAGAATGAAGTTATATAAAGAAACAAGGGTAGAGGGAGGTGGGCATATTACACAACTGCACTAAATTATTCAATCCATACTTAATAGGTGGCACTTTGTCTTGTCTTGTGCTCATCCTCGGTCATATTTGATCTTTGTGGCCCCATGGACTGTAGCTCCTCCGTCCACGGGATTTTTCAGGCAAGAATACTGGAGTGAATTGCCATTTCCCTCACCATGGGGTCTTCCCAACCTAGGGATTGAACCCAAGTCTCCTTGTCTCCTGCATTGAAGGTGGATTCTTTACCCACTGAGCCATCCGGGAAGCCCCTAATAGGTGGCATATTTACATTGCAAAGTATGTGCAATATGACATTTATATTATTTTAGCTCAGGTGATATAACAAAACACCATAGGCTGTGTGGCTTAAACAACAGAAATTCATAATGGTTCTAGAGGCTGGAAAGTCCAAGATCAAGGTGCCAGTAGAGTTCGTGTCTGATGAGGCCCCTCTTCCTAGTTTGCATATGGCTGCCTTCTTGCTGATTCCTCACATGACAGAGAGAGTTCACGTCACTTCCTCTTTTATAAGGGCACCAATCCTACCATGAGGGCCCCACCTTCATGACCTGATGTAACTCTAATCATTTCCCGAGGGCCCTACCTCCAAATACTATTGCACTGGGAATTTATGCCTTTAACTTATGAATGAGGATAGTGTAAAAACAACCATTCATTCAGCATATATATTCATAGCATATATGAAATATATATAGTCAAACGATTCTACATATGAGGAAATGGAATGAATAAACTATGAAATCATACCAGTCCTTGGCCTCACTGACTACCCAATAAAAGATCCTCGACTTTTGTCATACATACAGAACTCAACAAAAAACTGATTTCCTCTGAGTGCAGGAGTTAAGATGTGAAAAATACTCATCAGCTAACATGAACCACTAAAAGTGAGTTACTTACAAATAAATCAGACCTAGTAAATCACACCTAACAATCATCACAAGTGTTTAAGCTAAAACTGCTTCTATTCTTCATAGCTCAAACATGACATGAATATTAGTGGATTTCTTCCAGTTAATCTCTATAGTGTGGCTACATTATGTAGAAGAAAATTTTGCAGGCTGGTCTAGTTGCAATCTATTAAAATAACATGTTTCTCAGAAAACAAATTCTAAATCCCAAACAACTAATTTTAAAGAAAATCTTTATAATACAGACTCAATATAAATTAATGACCCTGAATTTTAGAACCTTTGGGTTCCTGAAACTGCATCATCTGAGCAAGCTTAGGACATGTGTGAGAATCTGCTGGAGAGAAAGAAAAACACACCTTAGTTCCAAGTGAGTCACAGAGGATTGACATCTCTCTCAATGTCTTCTAGCCAAAACATTTTTAACCAATTTTAAGGGGCAAGAGACAATGCTTAAGTCATATATGATACATCAGAAAATAATTTTTAACAAAAAAGAACAGATGGTAAAAACAAAATTATCTGGGACCTTGTCATATGTGTAAGTACAAAGATAACAACATGCTTTGAACAGTATATTTGTGC
This sequence comes from Moschus berezovskii, assembly GCF_049115385.1. Classification (NCBI taxonomy): domain Eukaryota; kingdom Metazoa; phylum Chordata; class Mammalia; order Artiodactyla; family Moschidae; genus Moschus; species Moschus berezovskii. Next base: position 4,675,411 of record NC_142487.1, on the reverse strand, counting down.
ATGAGCATTGTCAAATCTGTGGGATAAGAAGAGGGTATTTTCTCACTTTGACTCAACAAATGAGTTCAGAGACATTAAGTGAGTTTCCCAAACAGTCATAGAGTTGTGGTGATTTTAGATTAACAAGACTGAAATGTGTATCCTAAATCCAGTATTCTTAGGTGACTACTGCAGCAATGATCAAAGTGAAGAGAAGGGATTGAGCAGTGAGACAGTTACAGACAATGCCAGGTATTTTTGGAACGGAATGTGAAATTTTATTTTACTGAAATTAGGCAAGAAAATCAGTACAGAGAAGGACAAGTGAAAAAGCAGTGTGATAATCTGGTAACCTAAAAAGAAGTACAAAGGAAATGATGGAACTCTAGCAAAGTTCAAACACAAAACAAAAGAGGGAGATCTTTAGGCCATCATATGTAACTGCTTGTCTGTTTTAAATGAATGCTTAACTTCAGCTCAACTAAACTTTATATTTTACTTCCATTACTTTTCTGCATAACCCCAAAAAGAAGCAAACATTCTGAAAATACCAAAAGTAAAAGATAATTGCCAATAGTTGCACTGTCCAGTAACAGAGGACTGAACTAACTGCTCCACCATAAATAGCTAGAAGAGTAGACAAAATATTGAAACCACTGTTTTCAGAATTGGGAAATAGGCAGTAAAGAACTATAATCCTTGAAATTAGATTAGAGAGGAAAAAAATAGATAAGCCAGACAAGCATCTCAGCTTTCTGCCTGAAAGCACTTTCTAAATTATTAACCCACAGAGGAGAAATGGAAACAGTTTTCCAAGAGAAACAGACCCAGAAATACTGAGATGATAAAATTATTAGATAAGAACTACAAAGGAAAATATAGTGACTCTGCTTGAAGAAAGGACAAATGAATGTTTCCAAACTGAAAGAAAGAAAAAGGGCAGAAAAAAAAAGGAACAGCCACAGAAATCTCTTGGACAAAATCAAGAAATATTGTCTAAGTGTAAGAGGAGTTTCAGGAAAAGGAAGGCACAGAAAAATATTTGAAGACATATCTGACAAAATTTTTTCAGACCTAATGAAAATAGGAGTCTCAACGAACTTAAAGCAGGATAAACACAAAGAAAACCACATGAAATCATATCATAAACAAATTACTTATAACTAGTGATAATGAGAAAATTCATAATTCAAAATCAATAAACAGAACTCTACTAAAATAGACAAATCTGTACAACTGATAATCAGACACAATTTTGTTAATATAACTGGAAGCAGTTTGGTCTATAAAATTTTCATCTTATGTTGCCTTGATGTAAATTACTAGAACATGAATGCATAAAAATAAAGATTCTGGCTTTACCTTTCAAGACTTCATGGATTTCAACCAACCAAAAACTTCAGAAGTATCTTGTTTTTATATAAGTTTAAGACTGTGGATTTAAATTTGTCTTTTAAGAAAGGAATCAGATTTTTTTTAAAGAGATAAATGCATTTTAAAGATAAACATAGTCCCATGTAAACTAATTTGAGAATAAAACTCAAGAAGAGAGCATAAACGAACAGCAAAATCATTGAAAAGTAAGTAATTTCCAAAAAAAAAAAATCCTGAGTCTGCCATTGTTTCTAATAAAGAATTTTCCTTAAACAATGTCTAAGGAGATCTCACAGCAGCCTAAATCGCCCTCAAAATGAGAAGGGAAATTATTACATTTTCACTGTGCTGAAATGTTTTCAAAATAGGATATATATTTTCTGCTTAATTTTTTTTAGTTATTCTAAGTATCAAGACATAATAATATGTGATATGACCCATATAACTTCAATAAAGATACATAACTTGAGGAAAAATGTTTAAAATTTATCTGGTATGAGGGTAAAACTCTTTGCATCAAATAACAGAGATATTTAAAAATGGAATTAGTATGAAAGTGAAAAGAAAGTGAAGTCGCTCAGTCGTGTCCGACTCTTTGTAACACCATGGGCTGTAGCCTACCAAGCTCTTCCATCCATGGGATTTTCCAGGAAAGAATACTGGAGTGGGTTGCCATTTCCTTCTCCAGGAGATCTTCCCAACCCAGGGATTGAACCTCGGTCTCCCACATTGTAGGCAGATGCTTTACCATCTGAGCCACCAGGGAAGTAGTATTAGTATACTTAGTCATTATTCCTCATAGTATCAGGTATGTAAAAATAAGGATGTGCCTCAAACTATCAACTTTATCTATGGCTATTATAGAAAATATGACAGTTTCGAAGAAAGGAAAAATTACAAAGACATGAATCTCCAAGGAGAGGCAGTATGAGAACTTTAATTTATAATCAGATAGTAAATTGATATTTATCAACCTGTGTCCAATTTGAAGATACAATCTTCACAAATCTATAAAACTCTTATTGAATGAATTATCTGTTTAAAATACAATTGAGGATGATTATGGAGTGATGTGAGTGGCCAAAGCATAGTTTTTCAATCTCTCAAAATTTACAAAAAATTATAAGAATAAGTAGTAAAATAATATCTCCTAGAGCCAATGATAAGAAAGCCTTCCTCAGTGATCAGTGCAAAGAAATAGAGGAAAACAACAGAACGGGAAAGACTAGAGATCTCTTCAAGAAAATTAGAGATTCCAAGGGAATATTTCATTCAAAGATAGGCTCGATAAAGGACAGAAATGGTATGGACCTAACAGAAGCAGAAGATATTAAGAAGAGGTGGCAAGAATACACAGAAGAACTGTACAAAAAAGATCTTCACGACCAAGATAATCATGCTGGTGTGATCACTCACCTAGAGCCAGACATCCTAGAATGCAAAGTCAAGTGGGCCTTAGGAAACATCACTGCAAACAAAGCTAGTGGAGGTGATGGAATTCCAGTTGAGCTACATCAAATCTTGAAAGATGATGCTGTGAAAGTGCTGCACTCAATATGCCAGCAGATTTGGAAAACTCAGCAGTGGCCACAGGAATGGAAAAGGTCAGTCTTCATTCCAATCCCAAAGAAAGGCAATGCCAAAGAATGCTCAAACTACCATACAATTGCACTCATCTCACACGCTAGTAAAGTCATGCTCAAAATTCTCCAAGCCAGGCTTCAACAATATGTGAACCATGAACTTCCAGATGTTCAAGTTGGTCTTAGAAAAGGCAGAGGAACCAGAGATCAAATTGCCAACATCTGCTGGATCATCAAAAAAACACGAGAGTTCCAGAAAAATATCTATTTCTGCTTTATTGACTATGCCAAAGCCTTTGACTGTGTGGATCACAATAAACTGTGAAAAATTCTGAAAGAGATGGGAATACCAGACCACCTGACCTGCCTCTTGAGAAACCTGTATGCAGGTCAGGAAGCAACAGTTAGAACTGGACATGGAACAATGACTGGTTCCAAATAGTAAAAGGAGTGTGTCAAGGCTGTATATTGTCACCTGGCTTATTTAACTTATCTGCAGAGTACATCATGAGGAACGCTGGGCTGGAAGAAGCACAAGCTGGAATCAAGATTGCCAGGAGAAATATCAATAACCTCAAAAGTGCAGATGACACCACCCTTATGGCAGAAAACAAAGAACTAAAGAGCCTCTTGATGAAAGTGAAAGAGGAGAGTGAAAAAGTTGGCTTAAAGCTCAACATTCAGATAACTTAGATCATGGCATCCGGTCCCATCACTTCATGGCAAATAGATGGGAAAACAGTGGAAACAGTGGCTGACTTTATTTTTCGGGGCTCCAAAATCACTGCAGATGGTGATTGCAGCCATGAAATTAAAAGATGCTTACTTCTTGGAAGGAAAGTTATGACCAACCTAGACAGCATATTAAAAAGCAGAGACATTATTTTGTCAACAAAGGTCCATCTAGTCAAGGCTATGGTTTTTCCAGTGGTCATGTGTGGATGTGAGAGTTGGACTATAAAGAAAGCTGAGCGCAGAAGAATTGATGCTTTTGAACTGTGGTGCTGGAGAAGACTCTTGAGAGTCCCTCGGACTGCAAGAAGATCCAACCAGTCCATCCTAAAGGAGATCAGTCCTGGGTGTTCATTGGAGAGACTGATGTAGAAGCTGAAACTCCAGTACTTTGGCTACCTGATGTGAAGAAGCTGACTCATTCGAAAAGACCCTGATGCTGGGAAAGATTGAGGGCAGGAGGAGAAGGGGACAACAGAGGATGAGATGGTTGGATGGCATCACCGACTCAATGGACATGGGTTTGGGTGGACTCCGGGAGCTGATGATGGACAGGGAGGCCTGGCATGCTGCGGTTCATGGGGTCACAAAGAGTCGGACACGACTGAGTGACTGAACTGAACTGAACTGAGCTACTACATGCAATAGAGTGCAGGTGAAAGATATACAACCAGCTCTCTAAGGGGAAAAGAAAGTTCCTGTTTTGTAGTATTTGCCAATTTCCATAATGTAAATACTCCCACTGTAGCCAATTTTAAGCTACCAGTATGGCATCACTGAAGGTCGAATTGGGAAGAGTGAGCTCTCATGAGCTCCAGCATACAGACAATACACATCAACAAAATGATAACTACGTTTCTTTCACAGAAAAGAAATAAAATTGTAATTCATCTCTTGTAAGTTAGGAAGTCAACTCCAAAAAAATAAAATAAAAAAGACCCTACTCCTAAGCCAAATGTTTTTCATTTCCTGGCCTTATGAATAAGTTCTTAAATGTTCCTGAAACATACTCCTGGAATGGTCAAGTAACAGCAATGAAGCACTCTTCCTATAGGGTCTAATAAGAAAAGCATGTGTACCATATATATATTACCTTAGACAATGTGGATTCTTGGTACAGTTTTCCAAATATCTGATCCATCTCAACGTTAATGTTTCTTATTCAACCTTTAAATACTTGTAGGAAAAGGGGTTGGGGGACCAGCCTGAAAGACGGGGAAGATTTGGGGAAGTAATAAGGATTCTTCCTATAACCACTTGATTAAGAAAAATAACAAGTATATCAAATCCCAACTCTGCCCGACCTTTGTCTGGGTCCTGGGGTTCAGTGATGAATAAAACCTCATCCCCATCCTTAACAGCTCAGAGTCCAGTTCGGGAGACATACAAGTAAGAGACAACTGTTGTTTACTGTGCTAACCGATGAGAACAGGAATTCTGGGTAAGGAGTGATAACTTTGTATGTAAATATATGTCAGATATTAAATAAATACACATTTCAAAATTTTAAAAATAAAAATGATAACCAAGCTTGAAAGTTAACCAAACCCTGAAAAGATATTAAATATTTAAAAATAGGAATAGTAGTGTTTCCATACAGCTAAAATTTTTTTACCTTGGTCTGTTTTTTATTTAAATATGTAACAGTTTTTAAATCTTTCAAAAGCTTTACTTTTCTGTTTTGCTTCTTATTCTTCATTATCTCAACTGAAATAAATAATGCCTTGCTAAAGAAAAAAAATTATGAGTATGTTAATTCCCAGCTCTCTAATTCTTTGTTGAGAGAAGAGGAGCAGCTGGTCTTGCTCCTGGGAAATTAACAGGAAATATTCATGGACAAAATTCCTAAAGCAATTATTGCTGGCTTTCCTGGCAGTCCAGTGTTGGAAATCAATAGCCGTCTTTATGGAATACATCTCCATGCACCAAGGGAGTCAAGGAGTGAATAGTGGCTTAGATGTTTAGCTCTTTGCTGATCTCCATCTTTGACAGCTGACAGCATTGAAATGGATAACACTTAGCCCAAAAGGAAAACACTATTAAATATTCCATTTACCAACAAACAGCTGTCCTTTGAAATCAACAAATCAAAATGTCCTTGATAATTTTGGTGAGAACAAGTTGAGAGACTGGCAATTCTTTATTTATTTAACAAAGGTTTATTAACTTTCTCATACTAGGCTCTGGACCAGCTTCTAGGGATGTATCATAAGATGAGGCAAAACATCTACCATTCCAAGCATCCATGTTAGTGGTGGAGACAAAGAACTAAACCAGAATGCATAATACATAAGAGATTAATGAGGGTTTTGATAAGGGAAATATGGAAACCCTGGAGTAGTAATGGAGTGTGTTAAAGGGACTGGAGGCACCTACCATGACCCGGAGTCGCCAGGAGGACTTCCTGGAAAAGTAACATCTAAGACAAATCCTGAGGCTGAGTAGAAGGAAGTACTCAGGCAAGTGAGGGTAGGAAGAGGGAGGCAAAAAGTCTTCAAGATAGAGAGAACGACATATGTGAAGGCCCAGAGACAAGTGCAAATAAGGTGCTTCAGAGAAAGAATCAAGAATACCAACTCTTTGCCTGTCTAAAAAGTATAGATACTGTAAAGTTTTCACTGGCAAACCTTATTAGATAAAAATAATATAATTGCATTAAATATGCATTTAAAAACAGTGAATAAAACCTATCTAAACACAGGTAATACTTTGTTAAATGAAAAAGTGAAAGTGTTGGTTGTGTCCGACTGGGAAGTATTGTATCCAACTCTTTGTGACTCCATGGACTCTAGTCCTCCAGGCTCCTCTGTCCAAGGAATTTTCCAGGCAAGAATACTGGAGTGGGTTGCCATTTCCTTCTCCAGGGGATCTTCCTGACCCAGAGATTGAACCTGGATCTTCTGCATTGTTGGCAGATTCTTTACCATCTGAGTCACCAAGGAAGCCCAAAACAAGTTACGAGAGCTACCAAATCATGGTTTACTAAAACACATCAGAGAACTAAGAAATCAAAGAAACTCAAGTGAATCAGACTCCAAAAAGTGAGTAGAAATCCAATGATTATCAAATGAATGAATCAATAAGTAAAATGTGGTATATTCATTAAATGGAATATTATTTGGCATTAAAAGAATGAAGTACTAACACATGCTGTAACATACATGAACCTTGAAAATATGCTGAAGCCAATTATAAAGGATCACATGGTATAAAATTTCATCTATAATAGATACTCACAATAGGTAAATCCACAAAGATGGAAAGTAGATTATTGATTTCCAGGGCTGCAGGTGGATGAAGAGGGAGAATGGGGGACTAGGAGCTGATGGCTAAAGGGTATGGCGTTTCCTTTAAGGTGATGAAAATGTTCTAAAACTGATTATGGAGATAGTTGCACAGCTCTCAGTACACTAAAAGTCACAGAATAGTACATTTTAAATGGGTGAATTACATGGTAGGTGAATTATATTTCAATAAAGCTTTAAAAAAGTAAGTTATATTTCTATATACCAGAAAGGAACATTTGAAAAATGCATTTTAAGAAAACAATACCACCTGGTAGGAGGCCAAATGATTATGGGAATATGGAACACATAGAATATTCTTACATTGATACTGGGATTTATATTGGTAAAATCAATTTTGAATTCTATTTGGCAGTATCTCCTTAAACTTAATAAATGCCTAGGCTATGAGCCAACAATTTCACTATGTATACATCCATGGGAGATGAGTGCCTATGTCCACAAGTTATGTACAAGATTGTTCACAACCACGTCAATAATAGCAAAAAGTGGGGATAACCATTCTGTCAATCAAGAGTAAAAAGAATAATCTGTGACTTAGTCTTACCTTGAACACTACTTAGCAATTTAAAAGAATGAACTACCTCGAAATGTGCTTGCTAAGTTGCTCAGATGTGTCCAACTCTTTGTGACCCTACGGACTATAGCCTTCCTCAGTAATCAGTGCAAAGAAATAAAGGAAAGTAATAGAATGAGAAAGATCAGAGATCTCTTCAAGAAAATTAGAGATACCAAGGTAACATTTCATGCAAAGATGGGTTCAATAAAGGACAGAAATGGTATGGACCTAATAGAAGCAGAAGATATTAAGAAAGTGGCAAGAATACACAGAATAACGATACAAAAAAGATCTTCATGACCCAGATAACCACAATGGTGTGCTCACCCACCTAGAGCCAGACATCCTAGAACGCAAAGTCAAGTGGGCCTTAGGAAGCATCCCTATGAACAAAGCTAGTGGAAGTGATGGAATTCTAGTTGAGCTATTTCAAATCCTAGAAGATGATGCTGTGAAAGTGCTGCACTCAGTATGCCAGCAAATTTGGAAAACTCAGCAGGGGCCACAGGACTGAAAAAGGTCAGTCTTCATGCCAATCCCAAAGAAAGGCAATGCCAAAGAATGTTCAAACTACTGCACAATTGCACTCATCTCACACACTAGCAAAGTAATGCTTAAAATTCTCTAAGATAGGCTTCAACAGTACGTGAACCGAGAACTTCCAGATGTTCAAGCTGGATTTAGAAAAGACAGAGGAACCAGAGATCAAATTGCCAACATCCGTTGGATCATCAAAAAGCACAAGAGTTCCAGAAAAACATCTATTTCTGCTTTATTGACTACACCAAAGCCTTTGACTGTGTGGATCACAACAAACTGGAAAATTATTCAAGAGATGGGAATACCAGACCACCTGACCTGTCTCCTGAGAAATCTACATGCAGGTCAAGAAACAGCAGTTAGAACTGGACATGGAACAATGGACTAGCTCCAAATTGGGAAAGGAGTATGTCAAAGCTGTATATTGTCACCCCGCTTACTTAACTTAAATGCAGAGTACATCATGCAAAATGCTGATCTGGATGAAGTACAAGCTGGAATCAAGATTGCTGGAAGAAATATCAATAACCTCAGAAATGCAGATGACGCCACCCTTATGGCAGAAAACAAAGAAGAACTAAAGAGCCTCTTGATGAAATTGAAAGAAGAGAATGAAAAAGTTGACTTAAAACTCAACATTCAAATATAGTAATTAGCCTCCAATTAAAATAAATTTATATTTATAAAAAACTCAACATTCAGAAAACTAAGATCATGGCATCCAGTCCCATCACTTCATGGCAAATAGATGGGGAAAAAGTGGAAACAGTGAGAGACTTTGTTTTTGGAGGTCTCCAAAATCACTGCAGATGGTGATTGCAGCCATGAAATTAAAAGAGGCTTGCTCCTTGGAAGAAAAGCTATGACCAACCTAGACAGCATATTAAAAAGCAGAGACATTACTTTGCCAATAAAGGTCCATCCAGTCAAAGCTATGGTTTTTCCAGTAGTCGCATATGGATGTGAGAGTTGGACTATAAACAAAACTGAGTGCCGATGAATTGATGCTTTTGAACTGTGGTGTTGGGAGAAGACCCTTGAGAGTCCCTTGGACTGCATAGAGATCAAACCAGTCAATCGTAAAGGAAATCAGTCCTGAATATTCATTGGAAGGACTGATGCTGAAGCTGAAGCTCCAATACTTTGGCCATCTGATGCAAAAAAACTGACTCCTTGGAAAAGACCCTGATACTGGGAATGACTGAAGGTGGGAGGAGAAGGGGACGACAGAGGATGAGCTGGTTGGATAGCATCACCGACTCAATGGACATGAGTTTGAGCAAGCTCCAGGAGTTGGTGAAGGACAGGGAAGCCTGGCATGCTGCAGTTCATGGGGTTGCAGAGTCAGACACAACTGAGCAACTGAACTGAACAGGACTGTAGCCCACCAGGCTACTCCATCCATGGGATTCTCTATGCATGAATACTGGAGTGGTTTGCCCACTCCAGGAAATTCCCCCTCCAGGGGATCTTCCTGACCCAGGAATTGAACTAGTGTCTCTTATGTCTCCTGCACTGGCAGGCAGATTCTTTACCACTAGCGCAACCTGGGAAGCCCACTTCAAAATGTAGCACATGGTAAAACTTACTAGACATAATGTTGAGAGAACAAAACTAGATAGACATGGACACAGCCATATGATTCCATTTATAGGCCACTCAATACAAGGCTACATTTACTCTGTGGCGATAAAAGTCAGAAGAGGCGGGTATGTGTGAACAAGAGGAAAAGTAAGACACGGGTTCAATCCCTGGGTCAGGGAGATCCCCTGGAGAAGGGCATGGCAACCCACTCCAGTATTCTTGTCTGGGAAATCACATGGACAGAGGAACCTGGCAGGCTACAGTCCATGGGGTCACAAAAGAGTCGGATGTTACTAAACAAACAACAAAAAGAAATATATGAATGGTAATGTCATTCTGGAATAAAACTATTCCAACGGTAGTTATTATCAAATATTGTAATTGGTAGTATTTACCGGTCTAGTGCTTTCAAGCATAGAGAAACTACATTGTTTTATCTTTACATGTACAAACAAACAAAAAACTCTATTAAAAAGCAAAGGAAGAGATAAGTGAAATTATTCCAAGAGTTTGCCTATTCTGAAGGCTTAGATGTTTCTATATATCACAATTTAAAATAATTTCTAAATATTAAATGAATGTTTGCTTATTTAAGGCAAATGTACATCCTTTTATAGGGTGCAAGAGAAAAACAAATCTGGAGGTGTCTCCTTTCAATAAAGCTTTTCTTTCCCAGTTATTTCCAGATCCTAAAGGAGAGGCGGAATGTGACAAGCTGCAAAATGCAGGTGCAAGTAATTGACTAGGCAAGTGTTCTATTGTCATAGAAGCAAAGCACATCAAATTAATGAGGCCCATAGAGACCCAGAAAGCTGGGGCCAATCAGAAGCCTGCCTTGGCATGCTTCAGCATGTGCTTTGGGCGACCTGGCAGCCCTTGTGTTTGTATCCCAGACAACCTACAATTTCGAGGAAAGAGAAATCATCTTCATATTCTTATTGTGTGCAAAGATAGGTTTTCATAGAGCACATATTTAAAGCTCAAAAGTCACTATTTGAACTCCATGCCAATTGTATGAAAAAATAAACGAATCAATCAAACTTTTCCTTGATGAAGTTTGTGAGTATCAAGCATACTGTTTAAAATGTTAAAAAAAAAAAAAGAAAAAGAAAAGCACCTAAGAGTCAAAAATAAAAATGATTTCCTGACCTTGCCATTAGCCACTTTTCTATTTGGGCAAGTCATGTTACCTCTCTGAGCCTCTGTTTTCTTGTTGTTGTTTAGTTGCTCAGTCATGTCAACTCTTTGCAACCCATGGACTGTAGCCTGCCAGGCTCCTCTGTCCATGGGAATTCCTAGGCAAGAATAATGGAGTGGGTAGCTATTCCCTTTTCCAGGGGATCTTCCTGACCCAGGAATCAAATCTGGGTCTCCTGCATTGCAGGCAGATTCTTTACCAATGGAGCTATCAGAGAAGCCCAAAACTGGGTATTAGCCACAGTCAGACAGTGGCACCTATACTTGCCTCTTCCCCACCCACACACAAAAGCAGAGTCGTATCTCCATAGGATCTAGGTAGGGCAGCAAATGAAGAGTGAGTTCTCCATTCCTCAACCAGTTCCTGCTCCATAGGATAGAGTTCTGCCCACGAGAGGGTGACAAAAAGCCTCGACAAAATGACTGGCAACAGTTTGTCTATGTTGAGGAACTTAACTTTAATTGAATCAGAATGTGGAACAATTGACCCACGGTTTATCAAAAACAATATAGGAATCAGCTAGCAATTACTGGAAGCTACAGGAGAGTATGATGTGAATAGAGGAAGTCAAAGAGAACTTAGCTAAACCAGATCAACCCTGATAATCAAAATTGTGCCCTCTCAGGAGGTACCGGCAGTTGCACATTTCAGGGGACACAGATCTCACTGAACTAGTTCAACCAAAGAAGTAAACAAATGAAGCGAACAACAGCAAGCCTGCTGGCTCAAAAGGTCAGTATCCAGAGTTGCCACAGTGTATGTAGGGGATAGATGAGCTATTCAAAGAAACAGAAACCCATCCACAAGGCAGAGAGGGGGGAATAGAAATTGTACTTGAGGGGACCCAGATGTTGGAGTTAGCAAAGACTTCAAGGCAACTATTATAAACATGTTCAAAAATTTAAAGAAAATCATTCTTAAAGAATTAAAGGAACATATGATGACTATGTCTCATCAAATATGGTACCAACAAAGAGAAAGAAATTATAAATCCAAAAATATAGAAATTGTGGAGTCGAAAAGAATAATAACCAGAAATGAAAATTTCACTAGAGGGGCTCAACAGATCTGAGCTGGCAGAAGAATCAGCACACCTGAAGATAGATTGATAGAGATTATGCAATCTGTAAAACATAGGACAAGAAAGAAGAAAAAGGAATAGAATCTCAGAGAAAGATGGGACACCATTAACCATACCAACATATGCATAATGACAGTAACAGAAGAAAAGGAGAAAGAAATATTTGTACACGGACAAAAACTGAGAATCTTTTGCTAGCAGACCTACTTTACGAGAAATACTAAGGGAAATTGTTTAGACTAAAAGCAAGATTATTAGACAATAATTTGAATCTACACACAAAAAAACAAAGTGCTAGTAAAAGCAATTCTGTTGATAATTATAAGATAGTTTAATTGCATTTTTTTCTTAACTGATTTAAAAAACAGTTGCATAAGACAATATATATATAATTGTACTGTTGGGCCAATAACATATAGAAATGTAATGTATTTGACAATCGCAGCACAGAAGAGCTTTGTAAAAACAAAGCCATATTGGAATAAGAAAATGACACCAGATGGTAACTCAAAGTCATGAGAAGAAACTGAGAGACCCAGAAATAGCAAATAAGAAGGTTAATATAACAAACTCTATAAATATATACTTGTCTTCCTTTCTTCTCTCATGCGTGCGTGCTCAGTTGCTTCAGTCGTGTCCAACTATGTGGACTCCATAGCCCGCCAGGCTCCTGTCTCCATAGGATTCTTCAGGCAAGAATACTGGAGTGGGTTGCCATGCCCTTCACCAGGGTATCTTCCTGACTCAGGGATCAATCCCACGTGTCTTAACATCTCCTGCATTGGCAGGCAGGTTCTTTACCACTAGCGCCCCCTGGGAAGCCCCAAAGAGGTGTTCCCTGAACTCGTTATGATCAAATGAGACAACCATAGTACCTGCTATATCTGAGAAACCTTACCATTTATATGATGTCATCTAATATACAGTCACAGGCATATGTAGAATATAGATATCTTTCCCATTTTATTTATCCAGTTCCTAATTAGCAAGAATACTCAAACATAACTACCAGATAATTACCAATGAATACAGCCCTAGAATGACATTTATCTGGTAAGCATTAAAGCAAAATTCAAATATTATTTGCTGCCATTATGACTCATTTTTCAAAGAACATTTTCTTCTGCTTTATTTCTACACATGCATGTCATTTAAGGATATAAAGATGCTCTTCCACGAAGCAAATGAGCTTTCTCAATGAAAAGTGGAGAACATCATTAGTTTCACCATGTTGGTTTCCTTCTAAGATCTGATTTTTGTCACAGTACACTACTTGTTTCCTATCATCAAAATCTGTCACACAGTATCTTGAATAACTTTGGCTTTTTTAGCTTTCTCTTAACAATATAACATAATAAATAGCAGTTTACACTACTCATGGTTTGGTAAACAACTCAAATAGAAACTGTCTAGACTTCCAAAAGTGTGGAAAAATACTACTCCTTAACCTAAAATTTTTCACCTATCAAACCATCTGTAATCTGATGGAGATTATACAAGCCATATATAGCTTGTTAATCCAGCATTTCACACCTCAGAAAATCTTTATATACACTTAAATAATTAGGATTTATTGTTGTCATTTAAAATGGGTCCAGGTGAGCGCTGCGTGGCAAGTCGAGGTTATATTCTGTTATAACAGAGTTCTGTGGAAGCAAACAGCAAGTCTGAGAATGTTGAGAGTCTCTTTTTCATCAAAAATAAATACAGTACACATTGTCTGTCCCATCAGACCAAGAAATAATTAGAGACAAGATGAGACATAAGTCAATGGTGGATCATGGTCCACATGCTGAAAACTCTACTATGAATAACCTCACCTCTTAGCTACTCTACAGAGAAATTTTACACCCTTTAGTTGTATAACCTTAACAATTCTAGTTCCTGAAGATGTAACACTCGTATTTATCACCACATGCCATAAGGCATAGGTTAAGTTCCTTAGATGCCTTATATGTGGCTTATATTTGAGGGGCTACATCTCCAAGTTTGCTATGGGTGTAATAGGAGAGATGGACTGTTAAGAAAGTTGATCATCGAAGAATTGATGCTTTTGAACTGTGGTGCTGGAGAAGACTCTTGAGAGTCCCTTGGACTGCAAGGAGATCCAACCAGTCCATTCTAAAGGAAATCAATCCTGGGTGTTCATTGGAAGGACTGATGCTAAAGCTGAAACTCCAATACTTTGGCCACCTCATGAGACAAGTTGACTCACTGGAAAAGACTCTGATGCTGGGAGGGATTGGGGACTGGAGGAGAAGGGGATGACAGAGAATGAGATGGCTGGATGGCATCACCAACTCCATGGACAGGAGTTTGAGTGAACTCCGGGAGTTGGTGATGGACAGGGAGGCCTGGTGTGCTGTGGTTCATGGGGTTGCAAAGAGTCTGACACGACTGAGCGACTGAACTGAACTGAATACATCTTCAAGTTACACTCTGGTTGTAAAAGTCACAATCTGTGTCAACAGAACTTTTATAAATGTTTCTGAATTCCACTGAGCATCCAAATATAATGTGCATGCATTCATTTCTAATCACTCAAGCCAGCAATCTGCCTTCCTCCAAATCCCCAAGTCCTAAGGGACAAAACTATTCATGAGGGTCAGTGAACTACAGATTCTGTAGAGATTTAAGAAAACAGAAGGTCAGTGGTAACTCTGTGAATTTAGAAAAGGATATCAAAATGTTTTCCATTTACCCTGAAGGTTAAACCTAGACAGCATATTAAAAAGCAGAGACATTACTTTGCCAACAAAAGTCCGTCTAGTCAAAGCTATGGCTTTTCCAGTAGTCATGTATGGATGTGAGAGTTGGACTATAAACAAAGCTGAGTGACAAAGAATTGATGCTTTTGAACTGTGGTGTTGGAGAAGACTCTTGAGAGTCCCTCGGACTGCAAGGAGATCCAACCAGTCCATCCTAAAGGAGATCAGTCCTGGGTGTTCATTGGAGGGACTGATGTAGAAGCTGAAACTCCAATACTTTGGCCACTTGATACAAAGAGCTGACTCATTTGAAAAGACCCTGATGCTGGAAAAGATTGAGGGCAGGAGGAGAAGGGGACGACAGAGGATGAGATGGTTGGATGGCATCACCAACTCAATGGGCATGGGTTTGGGTGGACTCTGGGAGTTGGTGATGGACAGGGAGGCCTGGCGTGCTATGATTCATGGGGTCGCAAAAGAGTCAGACACAACTGAGCAACTGAACTGAACTGAACTGAAGGTTACAAAGAGAGGAAGGCTTGAATAACAGATGCTAGACACAAAAAACGGCAAGCCACTCCAGTACTCTTGCCTAGAAAATCCCATGGACGGAGGAGCCTGGTAGGCTGCAGTCCATGCGGTCGCTACGAGTCAGACATGACTGAGCGACTTCACTTTCCCTTTTCACTTTCACACATTGGAGAAGGAAATGGCAACCCACTCCAGTGTTCTTGCCTGGAGAATCCCAGGGACGGGGGAGCCTGATGGCTGCCTTCTATGGGGTCACACAGAGTCGGACACGACTGAAGTGACTTAGCAGCAGCAGCAGCAGACACAAAAAAAGCTGCCCACATGTTGAGTGACAAGATATAGAGGGGAAAAAAAAAGCTACTAAGAACCACGTTTGGAAAGTTCTACCTTTTAATAAGTAGATCATGTCTTCTGAGAGAATTTCCAATACAATTCCTCTGGGAGACGAGTGATGGAGGAGAGTGATGGAGGAGATGCATTGCAAGTCTCTTCCTGATCTATGACTCCATGAAACTACCTTCAAGAGTTAAGAAAAACCACACACTGCATTTGGTTTCTGAAGTCACAAGACCTTGGTCACATCAAGGTAGTATCGTCTGCTTTTGATACATATTCAGATAAAAGCTCTTCCAAATTCCTTTATTTACTTTAACCTTTACCACAAAGATTTCTCTCTCTCAATTAGCCTCACTCATTCAATCCAATGTACATAGAAAGTGGAGGATAGGATAAAGTTATATTATAATTATATTGTGATCGCCATCATCACAATTACATTGTTTTCCTTCCAAGTTCATTATTTAATATCCCAAATCTAAATAATTAACAAGAAAGCATGGCCCTTATCTCTGCTCCAATAGTACAATTAACAAAAACTGGGATACTTAAAATATAATCTCATTTTTATATTTATCTCTCATGGAATTTTCTTAAATTTGGTTTTAGGCTGAAAAAAGTGTGAAATGTCAAAGAGAAATTATGGACCACATGCCATGCAGACATACTCGAAAAGAGTGCAGTAGATGATGACCAACAAAAAGCTGAGTTCCAGTGATTCACAGAGAATGTTAAATACCTTTCTCAAGATATATAATCAAAATAACCAAGGTATATAATTTTTTAGGATACACATACACTTGTCTCACTCATTTATCTCACTAGAAAAGAACCATAGAAGTCGGTAGCAGATAAAGGAAACCTCAGCTGAATTCTACTTCAAGGGTTAAAAAAGAAGACATTGTAGTTAACAGATGTTTTTCAACAATTTATTGAACTTCTGAAAGCTATTATAGCCATGAAATAGATGTACAGGGTAAGGTAAAACAGCATGCTTCGCTGTGAAAAAGCAATTTCAAGATAATTCCTTACCCTCTTTTTCCTAGTAGATTGTTCTGAGACTAAAAGTCGACAGGTAAAGTTATTAAAATATGCTTTTATAGACACTTTGGTGAACAAGAACTACATCAAGATCTCATTAATATTGTTGAATATAATTTCTCTTCATTGTCTCTGCAAAGGAATAACCTTGTCCCTCCCATTTTGCATCCATCTTCTCAGGCCAAAATTGAGAGCCTTATCCCCCTTCAAGAGGTTTCCCATACAAAAACTGACAGAGGAGAGCTTGGTATTACAGAAAGATCATTGGCCTGGGGACTAAGAAACCAGGTTCCAGTTGCAAGTCACCAAAAAGCAAGGGGATCTGAGCAGTCTTTGTCCAAACTGGGTCTCAATTTCCCTATCTGTGAGATGGGACAACTTGTAAATAAAGAAAAATGAGTTCTAAAATATCTTTCACTTTTAATGGAGAAACAAAATTATTGTTTTTCTTTCTTCATTTCATATACACAAATCAATTAATGGTGCATTACAGCCTAAATTTGAGGATATCACATTGGCAAATAAAGAGATGAAAAGGAATACAATATGACTAATTATCAAGGAAAGACCAATTACAAACACAGATAATTTTATAAGCAACACAGTGGTAGAGCATTGGTACGGGTATAGAGCAATGGGAACTCTGATTTAATGCTGCTGGGACTAAACTGGTAAAAACCACTTTGGAAAGCAATTCCACCCCAAATGGACACACCGAACAGAAATGCATAATATGTATTCTGAAAGATACATACAAGCATATTCACAAAAGCATTATTCAGAATAACTGAAACCAGCAACACCCAAACATCCAACAGTGAAATGAATAATTTGTGAAATATTCCCCCAAGGAATATGAACACACTATTCCTAGATGAAACAGTACATACTGAATCCCACAAACTTGTTGAAAAGATATCAACCTTAAAAGATACCTACCAGATAATTCCAGCTACATAAAGTTTGAAAACAAGCAAAATTAGTATCAAAATTTGGTAACAAAAATTAGAAAAAATCCCCACTATCTTTTGCGTGAGCAATAGTTAATGATAGGAAGAGGCATAAGAGATGCAATTATGGTGTACTGGTAATGGTAGTATTCAAAAATTAACATCCACTTTTAAAAATATTCAGTATTTTGTTGACAAAATAAGGGGTCGGCAACTTCACTGCATATGCTACCTCCACATTAACTTATGCTTAGTGATCACATTGTTAGCTGATTTAAATATCACGTGACCACTCTACGAATGCAGTACCCTTCCCCCATCCTTAACCCTTCACTCCATTGTTTTTCTTCCTAACGTTTTCACCTGCTAGCATGTGTTTAAGTCCATATTCTACTTTCCCCTTGGGGAGGGTACAGACTTGAAACTCTTTTTGTATCCTCATTATCTGGGACAGTGGCTGAAAAAGAGAATTTTTACTTCTATTTTAGCAGTCTTTCTATTTAAATTATTTGCTCTCTTTTTTAATTATTTACTTTGTATTTTAATTATTACTTCTATTTTAGCAGTCTGGTTTTTAATACACCTATTAAATCTAATCTGTAGTCCTTAAAACTCAAAACATTATCATCTATTGATTATTACATATTTCATTGTCAAACGTCAAATCAAAATTACTCTGATCAAAAAAAGCAAAGAAACCAATTTCTGTATAAATTTTAGCACAAAAAAGTTTTCATTGGAATACTGCTGGAAATAAAAATAGCTTTGAAGTGGGAAAAAAATGCTGTTTAACTCTAGTTCTCAAGATTTTTGCTTTCTTCCCTTACCAGTTCAGTTAGACAGATATTTCTTGATAGTCAGTCATGAGGTAGGTACTAAAAAGTCAAAGATGAATTCGACATAATCTATATCTTAAATGTAGCATTAAGTAGGAATAGCAAAGAAACAGACCACTTATGCTACTTCAGAGACAGATGAAAGAGGAATTTAGAAGAAATGGAATCTTCTGAAATGTGTAGTTCTTGAAACATAACCAGCCTACGGTTTCTAACCAACCATTTCTCCATATTAATACACAGATGTGTGAAACCTCAAGTAGGAAAGTGCTTTATTATTTAGCAAGGTGAAATTTTCTTTTGCTTCTGTATATGATTTTTATTATGCATTTTAATATCCAACTTGTTCACATTAGTTTAAATCAGCCCCATTGATGATGCTGGAGGAGGTTAACGTTACAGTAATTCCCATGCTGGGTGAAATATGCAAGAGCAGAAAAAGGATCATAAAAACAATGAGGGCATAAACACTCTTGTTGATTTAGGTGGTTTTTCCTTCACTTTTCTCATTTTGAAGATACTCAGCACACTTGCCATATACTATTAGGGGAAAAGTTTACTTAGAATCTATAATTAATGGCTATAATAATATATGATGTATAATTACTAGACATACTATATATGTTGCTATTTGGTCACTAAATCATGTCCAACTCTTTTGCGACCCCATGGACTGTAGCCCACCAGGCTCCTTTATCCATGGGATTTCTCAGACAAGAATACTGGAGTGGTTTGCATTTCTTTCTCCAGGAGATCTTCCTGACCCAGGGATCAAACCAGCGGTTCCTGTCCCCTTTCCTGAAGTACAGGCAGATTCTTTACTGCTGAACCACTGGGGAAGCCCCTATACTATATATAGTTAACTATAATGATTCTAGGCTATAAATTATATTTAATTTGGAGTACATTTTGCCACTTATTAAGAATTATAGTAAAAGAGAGAAGATGGAATTCTTGCTAAAATTAGGGATTTTACTATTTGTGAATTTCAGTTGTGTTTCTAGAATTACCATGAATAGAGAAAAAAGGCAAAGTCTGGGAATTCTAGTCCTAGGAGGCTAGTACAGTCACCTTTGGAAGGGTCTTTTAACTTCTTTCAGCCTTAGTTTCTTCATCAGGGAAGGGGAAAAAAGAGAAGCTGAAGAAGATAATTTCTATGGTTTTTTCCAAGTTCTAAGTGTTCTAAACATGTGTTATAAATAATTAAAATCTTGCTATTACCTCTCCAAGTAATTGAAATATAAACCACTACTTGTGGTCTGTGAACAATCCAGACTTTTCCCTATGTAAACATCATCAACTGCATTATTCAAGACAAGCTGTTGTTGCTGTTGTTGAGTCGCTAATTTGTGTGTCCAACTCTTTTGGGACCCCATGGACTATAGCCCACCAGGCTCTGCTGTCCATGGAATTCTTCAGGCAAGAATACTGGAGTGGGTTGCGATGCCCTCCTCCAGGGGATCTTCCTGAACCAGGGACTGAACCTGCGGCTCCTGCACTGCAGACGGAATCTCTACCGTTGAGCCACTGGGGAAGCCCATTCCTGACTATCGAAAGACTGGTATACACTAGTGGTATCAAAACATGGGTAGTAATCAGAATCACTAGGAATGGTTTTCTGTTTTTCATTTTGTTTTTTATGGAATCAGAGTATCTCATCATAGAGCCCAGGGTTTGTTGTTGTTGTTTTTTTAATTTCCTCCTCTGATTTTGATGTATAGCCAAATCGCTGAACCACTGTTATAAACAACAAATCTTATGAGTTCTGAACACTGAGGGACCTCTGTGCTCTAGATTATTTTGGAAAGCTAACAATAATGTGCATTATTGAAATTGACTTATAATTTTTTCTTGATCAGCCAGTGATTGTACAAACTGACAATGGTAATACCCTAGGGGTACAGTAATCAACCAAACTTTTCATATAACTGGAGGATTGCACTCAAATAGACTCATATGTTCTTTTTCAAATCTTATAACAATAATATGTGTTACACCTTACATCAGTATAGTGTTTTATGGATTATATTGTGCTCCACATGAATCTTCATGAGTCTGACTTAGTTATGTTATATCCATTTTTAAAAATCAGAAAATTAAATCGCAGAGGTAATCATTCCAGGATCACACAAATTAGAAGAAGCTTGAGTTTAAACAAAAGCCTTTCTGACTCTAAATGTTAAATGCTTTTTATCTAATCTCATAAATAGTAAAATCTGTTTATTCTTTTTTTAATTCATAAACAGTAAAAACTAAACTAGTGTTTTTATAACTTAAGTTTAACTTGAATTTAGACAGGTAAGAAATCTTTTCTAAAAGATTTGTAAATATTTTTCACTTACATGACTTCCAAGTCAGAATCACTCTTATCTCAACAGCTCAGAATTAATATTCAAAGTGAGCTTAATTCTACTTTTTAAGCCCCATGCAAAAACCTGGGGAAAACTCTCTACTGGTCATGGCCATGGGTGAAAACAATCTCTCCCCTTAGGCAGCAAGCAAATCTGAATACAACAGAAGAAAGTTTTATAATAAAAACAGAAAACCAAAACCTGTAGCTGTCATCCAAGAGAAAATTCCACAAGGACATCCTTTAATAAGAGCAGAGATCCTAAAACAGAACAGAAGAGCAAAGACTTTGGCGTCGGATGAACCTGGGTACTGAGTGAACTCCGGGAGTTGGTGTTGGACAGAGAGGCCTGGCATGCTGTGATTCATGGGGTTGCGGAGAGTCGGACACGACTGAGCGACTGAACTGAACTGAACTGAACCTGGGTAAAATGCGTACTATGCCATCTAATGTTCATGTCTGCTTGGGAAAGTCATCTTATTAATGAAGATATATATAGACTATATTCTATTGTATTAGTCTTGTATCGCTGCTGTAACAAATTACCACAAATTTGGCTGTTCAAAACAGCACAAATTAAATCTCACAGTTCTTGAAGTCAGAAGCCTAAAGCAGCTCTCACTGGACTAAAATAAGATGTTATTAGGGCTGCATTTTTTGTTTTTGCTTTTTTGAGTTCTAGGATGAGTCCATTTTCTTGCCTTTTCTAGTTTCCGGAGACTGCCAGAATTCCTTGGCTTGAAACCACGTCCATCTTCCAAGCCAGCAGTGACTGTCAAGTCTTTCTCTTTCTGCATCATTATGACACTGGCTTTGCTGCCTCCCTCCTCCACATTTAAGGATCCGTGGGAATGGGCCTACCTGGATAAACCAGAATTATCTATTTTAAAGTCACCAGATTAGTAAACTTTATTCTATCTTCAACCTCACTTCCCCTTTTCCATGTAATAATCATTCACAGTTTTCAGAAGATGCAAAAATAAAGAGGCAGAGGCAAATTAGAGAGAGGTCTAAAATACTGTCTAGCATCCTAGAGTCCTTCCTACTTTGACATGTGTTTTTCAGTCAAAACTACACAGAGTGGGGATCACTTAGGTATGAAAGATCTCCATTTTATATCCCCAGATAGTTGTATGACATTCGTAGGGAGCCATGTCTGTTAAATTTATGGATAGTTGGTTGGGGTGTTTTGTTTCCTTGTTTTAGGGTATATCTAAGGAGTCAGTCACTTTTTCATTTGTCCAAAAATATAGATGATCTATTATGTATTTTGGGTTTTACTGGAAAAATATAAGAAATCCTCTGGTGATTTAGTTTGCTAAGTCATGTCCAACTCTTGAGACCCCATGAACTGTAGCCTGCCAGGCTCCTCTGTCCATGGGATTTGCCAGGCAAGAATACTGGAGTGTGTTGCCATTTCCTTCTCTAAGAAATCCTCTAGAGTCTGACAAATCAGAATTCTTTTAGGACTGTCACTGGGATCAAAATGCCTAGGTTTTCATTTTGGTTACTAGTAAATTATAAGAATGTCTCTAAGTGTTAATTTCCTGGTCTGCAAAATAGAGATACTGTGTTGCATGAATACTATAAGTGTAGAAATCATCCTAAGTTGCCTAATACTATTTTCAGCACAATGAGTGGCAAGCATTGCTGTATCCTAGGTATTTCTACTCCTTGACACAGTCTGAGTTGACTTTAGTTTTATTGACTCAATTTAGCCATACTTAAAAGCCAGTTCAAAGTCGGCTTCCTTGGTGGCTCAGTGGTAAAGAATCCACCTGCCAATGCAAGAGACACAGGCCCAATCCCTGGGTCTGGAAGATCTCCTGGAAAAGGAAATGGCAATCCACTCCAGTATTCTTGCCTGGGAAATTCCATGGACAGAGGAGCTTAGCAGGCTATACAGTCCATGGGGTCTTAAAAGAGTTGGACACGACTTAGCGACTAAACAACAACAACAACAAGTTCAAAGCCTCTAAGAACAAAGTCTTCATGTTTCTTAGGGGAATAAACTCCTTCTCCTCCTCTAGAATTTACTTTCTGTTCTGAGGAACAGGATGTCAGTACCAGCAACTATATTGATATGGAACAAAAGTGGTGATTTATCCATGACGTTCTTCAAAACTGGCCTGGTGCTCCTTTTCCAAAGTCCTGCTGTTCAAAGGACTCCAAGCGTTCATTCATTGTGTTGCACCATAGCTCATTTTTCTTGAGCCATAGATGAGCTTAACACAATTTTCTTACAATGCCTTGTATAACCACGCTACCCCAAATCCAGCTTCCTTCTAAGCATGTTCCAAAACTGGCCTACCTTGAGACCTCCTTATAATTTTTCTGGGAATGATTCTTGTATCTAGATAACTAAAGTTACTTACCTGAATAACATTCATCTCAAAAGTGTTAGTAGAGGGAATGAAAGTCAGTGAAATAGTAAAACAGGTAAATATCAATAATACAGTAAATTTTCAAATAGTAACAAATGTGAAGACATTTATTATTTTCTGATCCCCCTTTCTGACACAGAAATAACTCCCTCAATGTACCTTCAACCTCACTTCCCCTTTGCCATGTAATAATCATTCACAGTTTTCAGAAGATGCAAAAATACTCCTTCAATGTACCAGTCATCATATCAGACCCTTTGATCACACCCTTGTTTAGAGCTGGAATTTGACCAAAGTCAAACCAATCAAATTTCCAACATAACCACTAGTCTGAAGTTTTCATGGCCATACACAAGCCACAGGCCACTGCCAAATGACTAATCTAGATCCCTCATCAGTCAAATTCCCAGAAAGAGAATATTATTGTCCATTATCAAGTAAATGCGTCAAGTGGCCTGGGGTCAGGTGTCCATTATTCACTATTGAGTTGAACAGTGAAATTGCAAAAAGAACTAGGAGTTGCCAAAAAATAGAGAGAGACAGAGAGATCCATTAGAACTGTAATCCACAAATTGAATGAATAAACAGGATTAAATAAAATGGATCTGAATAGAAAGTTTAACTCCCACAGTGGTTTGAAGTTGACTGATACTGCTTAAAATAAAAGGATGATCAAAGGTCCTTTGCGTTTTTGTAACATAGCATGACCATGGCTATGAATTACTTGAAAAGTAAACTAAGGATCCTCATTCCCAGGCACCAGGCTATGCCAGAAGAATTTCCTAAAGATGTCTTTCATGTGATATTTCCAGCAAAACATTCCCTGCCAATAATGGTTGGTTTTCCACGACAATTGAATATAACCTCACCCATTCCACAAGTGCATAGACAGAGGATAGCAGATAACTGAGGGTAGAAAGCCACCAGCAAGGACAGGGAAGCCCTTGCTATAAAACCATAAGAGGAAGTCCTTAATAACCAGCAAAGCCCTGGCCACAAAGGGTCTACAGTAAGAACAATAAAGTCCCTACAATTTGCCTAGCAACAGGAACCTCAATTCTCTGGAGGTCAACAGCCAGAGTTTTTGAAGAAGTAGATCAAGACTTTGCAGAATGGATCCAGAAATTAGGTTAAAAGAGCACTCCAGAGAACTGAGCCAACAGAATCACATGTGCTATATTAGGGATGACTGGCTACTTCTGGTCAGTGAGAAGATGCCAATTTTCCATATATAAAAAAGGTTCTGATGGTCTAAAAAGCTCACAATGAAAGCAAAAGACATGCAGATAGCTGTGTATTCTTTGTAAACATTAGCTATAACATCCCACAAATTGTGTGAATCAAGAAATTCTCTTACAATCCCTTTTACTAGAAAGTATTGCCTTAAGTATCTTGTTAGTATTGTAGAACCTAAAGTAGCTAAAATCTAAGTGGACCTGACCAGCAATATCCTTCCTCTATTGGTGATCATGCAAAAAAAATGAATAATCCTAGTTGATTGTCTCCTTGCTCCCATCTCCTGGGTTGAAAAGATATGTTAACATTTTATGAGGGAAGACCTATGTAAGATCTTACCATACACACCCAAATGATAGTAAGAGAGGGGGCAGGAGGAAACTGGGAGGTTTCAAATATATTTATAACATGATAGTAGTGATGGTTTCATGGGTATATACTTATCCCCAAACTCAAGCTGTATATGTTAAATATGCATGCCTTCTGGCATGTCAATCATATCTCAATAAAGTGGATTTTATAAAGAGAAGAATCATCCAGGAAATGTTTTGTCTCTCTTCCTGGTAACTTATAATTTCTTTTAGCACTTTTTTTCAGCTGGGATATTTAAGTAACAGGAAAAGTTGCTTATTGCCTTATAGTGACTTCTATGAAATTCTATGAAATGCAACATGGCCGTGAAATGCAACACTGCAGTGAAATGCATCATTTATGACCTTGGATAGACAGCTTTTTGACTACATTGTGTGCTACAATCCTAAGAAAAAATTCTTTTAAAAATTAGCTCTGATGGGTGTGGTAAAGCCACTATCTCATGAATATATTAGCCATTGCTGCTGAGAAACCATTTATTGCAGATCTAGCCAATCTGTGTATGCATATGAAGCAGAATACGTAAATGAATTAACTATTTTCAGATAACTTCCTACCACCTTTATCCCAACACATTCCTCTTCAAGCTTGTTTTATTAATAAGCATACTTTATAGAATGTCTTAGCAAGGCTAAGGAATGAGAGACACGGGGTGGAAAGATGGCAGGGAAGATATTGCTAATACAAGCTGAATACATAAATTCATTAATCACACAGACCACACTCTATTATTCAGCAGCTGACATTACAGTGTGAGATCAGTTCAGCCCCTGGCTCCTGCTCCTATCAACTCAATACATATTTATCAAGGCCTTACTCTCACCAAGCTATCACTCTGGTGAGAGGCTGCAGAGAAGAAAGAGAGAGAGGGAAAAAGGGAGAGAGGGGGTTAGGCACTGCCCAAGGAATACTACCCTAGTTGGGAAGATGCGAAACACATACGGGAAACAACCAAAGATCACTACTCAAGTATTGCTATGTTCTTTCTTCCTCTGCCCAATAATTATTTAGGGGGATTCATTGTCTACCATTGGCTTCCCAGGTGGTTCAGTGGTAAAGAATCTGCCTGCCAATGCAGGAGATGCAGGAGACACAGGTTCAATCCCTGGGTGGGGAAGATCCCCTGAGTATTAAGTGGCAACCCACTCCAGCCTGGGAAATCCCATGGACAGAGGGGTCTGGCAGGCTTCAGTCCATGGGGTCTCAAAGAGTCAGACATGACATGCTTTAGTGACTGAGCATGCATGCACAACTGTCTACCATTACTGCTACCATAAGGTATTTAAGAGAATAGGGACTCACGTCAGTTATGTTCTCTTATTTAATAGGTCAGGAAAAAAGCCTTAATAGGAGAGGAGGGGGAGAAACTAAAATTATTGGTAGAAAGAAAGTATGAGGTTATCTATGAATGTCATTTTCTGTGTCATAACAGTTCCATATTATCACAGAAAATCAAATAGCTTTATTGGGTACTATAACATTTGAATATTCTATGTAAAATACAATATATAAATATTGTTCTACATATGCAAAAGTCTCTTTTCAAGGTCCTAGTTTTCTTTAATAATTAAACTGAGTTACATATTTAGGATATAATAAACCCAAAGTCTTTAGTATTAGGCAGAACTTAATTTAAATACTAATTCCCTAAAATCCTTACTTATGATTCATGTAATCAAGGGGAGATAATTTAACTTTTCTGTGCCTTGATTTCCTCTCTATCAAATAAACCTAACTATAGCTAATTTGAAGGAAATAATGAAGATTAACTAAGTGATATAAATAATTTCACCTAGTACAGAGCCAGGTTCATAACAAGTAATTAATAAATGCCAGCTTCCCATCCCTGTAAGCATAGAAGTAAGCAGACATATGATCTAAAGCTTCAAAAGAGAAATATCCAAAAATGGAAATTGTATGTTGTGAAAATTAAGAGAACACAACTGCATTTAACTGAAAATATGAAATGCAGGTTTGATCCTTGGCTGGGGAACTAAGATCCCAGATGCCATGCAATGCAGTCAAAAAAATAATGATAACAAAATAAAGTAAAAATTAAAAAATAAAGTACCATCGTGTAGCAAGCATTCAAATTTAGTGAACATTAACAGGGAGTTGGTGCTTAGCATAGACCTCTGTAAGAGTACTTTCTACTCTGTTTTTGTAATTAATTGTATGCGTATCTGTCCACCTGAGGTGAAGAGCTGACTCATTGGAAAAGATCCTGATGCTGGGAAAGATTGAAGGTGGAGAAGGGGACAACAGAAGATGAGATGGTTGGATGGCATCACTGACTCAATGGACATGAGTTTGAGCAAGCTCCGGGAGATGGTGAAGGACAGGGAAGCTTGGATGCTGCAGTCCATGGGGTCACAAAGAGTCAGACATGACTGAGCAACTGAACAACAACAACAACACATCTGTCCCATCTTGCAAGGACTTCAATGAGGTCAACATGCAAATCTTATATATAGCATCACCTTGTTAAATGACTGTGGGCACGTGTTAGAACACTGAAACCTCTATATGAATAAAATGCGCATGAATAATATACAATGAGAGCCTATGGACTTACTACCCAATCACAGAAAGGAAGTAGAAGACATCTCAGTCAGGAGGAAAATTCTTGTGTTAAAATATTAAGAGGGAAAAATAAATTTTGTATATGTGGAATGGTCACTGTTGAATTTTTTTTACTATATCGTGAAGAAAAAGACAGAAACACAAAAAAATATTAATGGTCAAGATCAGTAACTGGTTTTTAAAGGACACTTTCAATGCTCATCATATTTTGATCACTCTCGATGTGACCCTGACATTTTCTTCCCACAGTATTCATTTCTCCTGGACCATCTGCCTTATTCATTTATTCAATCAACATATATTACTTAAGTGTCTTCCACGTGCCAAGCATCCAGCTAGACACTGGATACACAGTTGGGCCAAGTCCCCACCTTCACTGATCACTCCAGGAAGACAGGCATTTAGGGAGGGTGCTAAGGAATACTAAAGCCGGTGTGCCCCAGAGTCCTACTCCACAGCTGGAGGAGTCACTGCATTGAGAAACCCACACGCTGCAACTAGAGAAAACCTACACACAGAACAAAAACCCAACGCAGCTAAAACTTAATTAATTAAAATAAAAATAGTTTGCAACCTTCTAGATTTAAAAAACAAAAGGAAACAAAAACAGGAGAAGGGGAGGGCCACATTTACTTCATATTTCCAATCCTTCTGCTCACCCAAGCCAGAAAATTTACATTATACTACATTTCTCTCCCTCCTCCTCCATATCTACAGGTCACTAAGTGCAATTTTAACACCTCATCTCTCAAAACTCTTCATCCCGCTCATCTTATAGTCAGAGCTCCAATCCAGGTCCTCTTTTAAAAACAGTTAGTATGACAAATTTTATGTTTATATTTTGCCCCAATTTTTTTAAAGCGACAAAATGAGAAGCTAGTAAGCCAATACTTTTAAAGGAGGAAGCAAGACAGAAGTATTGCCAGAGACCTGGGAGAAATTTCTGCCAGAAAAAATAACCATGAAGGAAAGTGTATATGGCGACGAGTGTTAACACCTGGTTATGTCCCCATGGCACCACCCTGCATGTTGAAGACTGCTAACTGGGAACACCTGTGTCTCCTTGCTTGCGAGCTTTTTCTAGCCATGAGAGCATCACCACCTGTTCCTGAGCAAGCTATAAGAGTTAATGTCCCAGGAAGTGTTGGCTTCCCTGGTGGCTGAGTGGTAAAGACTCTGCCTGCAATTCAGGAGATGCGGGTTTGATCCCTGGATTGGGAAGTTCCCCTGGAGGAAGGTATAACAACTCACTCCAGTATTTTTGCCGGGAGAACTTCATGGACAGAGGAGCATGGCGGGCTATAGTCCACGAGGTCGCAAGGGTCAGACACGACTTAGTGAGTAAACCAGCAGCATCCAGGAAGAAGCCTTCAGCCACATCTGGATGAAGATAAACCTCAGCTTCCTTGCCCCTCTGTGAGGGTGGCTCTGAGGTGTGTTCTACGTGCAGCCCAGATATCCTTGGAAGGATCAGGCTGCAATCATGCACCCAGTAATTTGCTAATAACACACCAGGGGCTTCCTTCTCTTCTTTCTCCCTCATTCCCCTATTCCTTGGAATGACCTCCCAAATAAACCACTTGCATTTCAAGTCCTTCTCTTAAGGTTTCCTTCTGGATAAATCCAAACAAAGACAATAAAAATACAAGGTTCTGAGTAAAGTTCCCCTCATCCACAGCACAGGTAGGAAAAAACACCATGGGAAACACATGTTCCTTTTAGCATGCAAAGAGCCAGAGTTGGAGAAAAATTAAATGATATGACACAAAATGACTTCAATACTTTGCCTATACATTTAAGTAAACAACATATCAAATCATGAAGCTTAGAAGAGTGCTTTGCTCTCTTAAATATCTTTATTTAATAAATAGATGACTAGCTTATTCTAGGAGAAGGAAATGGCAACCCACTCCAGTGTTCTTGCCTGGAGAATCCCAGGGACAGGGGAGCCTGGTGGGCTTCCGTCTATGGGGTCACACAGAGTCGGACACGACTGAAGTGACTTAGCAGCAGCAGCAGCAGCTTATTCTAATGCTGAATATATAATTCTACTGATGTAACTTTACAGAAAATCTCTTCTTTTGAGGATTCCTTTGTAAACAGCTGCATAATGACAAGATACCACTGCAGCATACTTTAAAGCTCTCCTTACTCTACGTGCTAAATGTAAGGCTGCCTGGAACTGAAAGCTTGTTGAGTACTGTAAAGTACTAACAGTATGCTTCCTATTAGCTCTGTGTACCCCTTCTGTCATAGAATAAAACATGCTGAGAAAATCTTCAGTTAAATGGTGTTTAAAAGGAAAATACCACTGTTGTAAAAGCTTAACAGGCCTCCTGTCTTCAGATTAGCAATCAATCCATATTGCCTGTTAAGGCAGTTCAGCATCACTATTGGAGTAGACTAATAGATCATTGGAGAAGGCAATGGCAACCCACTCCAGTACTCTTGCCTGGAAAATCCCATGGATGGAGGAGCCTGGTAAGCTGCAGTCCATGGGGTCGCTAAGAGTCGGACACGACTGAGTGACTTCACTTTCACTTCTCACTTTCATGCATTGGAGAAGGAGATGGCAACCCACTCCAGTGTTCTTGCCTGGAGAATCCCAGGGACGGGGGAGCCTGGTGGACTGCCATCTATGGGGTCGCACAGAGTCGGACACGACTGATGCGACTTAGCAGCAGCAGCAGCAGCAACAGATCATTAGGCTTCCCTGGTGGCTAGTGGTAAAGAATCCACCTGCCAGTGCAAAAGACGCAGGATATGCATGTTCAATCCCTGGGTCAGGAAGATCCCAGGACAAGAAAATGGCAACCTACTTCAGAATTCTTGCCTGAAAAACGCTGTGGACAGAGGAACTTGGTGGCCTACAGTCCGTAGGGTTGCAAGAGTCAGACACAACTTAGCAACTAAACAACAAAATAGGTCATAGTCTCCCCTGATCTGCAATTGCAGTCCCAATATTCAATCACTTCTCATTTAGCACTAAGTCCCTGCAATCCACAGTGATCCCTGGGAAAAGGTTAGTATCAGACGTGTTGCTCTAAATGAGAACCGATGTTTTCTCACCTGGCCCCATGATCCCATTCCCCAGTCTCCCTTGCACAAATTCATCACTTCTGACAGGTTTCCTGTGAGGGACTTGGGGAGGCACCTTCTCCATCAGACGAGGGATTTAACCAACTGTTGAAGAGACAAAAGGGGAACAGAACCAGAGCAACTGACTCATACATCACAGCTTGAGCCACTAGACTGAGCTTCCGCCCTGAGAGGGAGATGAATCAGTCAACAGTGATTCATCCCACCAAGGAAAATATGTTTTCCCTGTGATGGATAAGTTCATTTTAAACATAGTAATCAGAATATGTAAAAGTTAATGAAAAGAACAATCTGTTTAACTTCAATGGCCATGTAGATTTTTCAATTACAACATACAAATATGTACTGTCACATGACCTGAAAAAGCAAATAAAGTGTGAACATTGTTCATGGAAATGTCTGAAAGCAACTACTAAGATTTCAGTTAAAAACATCCAAAAAAAATGACAATGTGCACTTTTACACATTTAAATTAGATAACTAAACTCTTAAAACATTTTAATTTTTTAATAGCTATTCATTTATGTATTTGGATGCATCAAGCTTTCGTTGCAGCACGCAGGTTCTTCATTGCATCATGTGGGATCTTTCACTGCAGCTTGAGGGCTTAGTTCCCCCTCAGAATATGGGATCTTTGTTCCCCGACCAGGGATCAAGCACACATCCCCTGCATGGCAAGGCAATCTCTTAACCACTGAACCATCAGGGAAGTCCCACATATTTTAATTTTAAAAGTTTAAACCATTATTAAAGATGACTCTTTCAATGAATCATTTTAACCTTTGGCAAAATCACAAAAGTATTTTTAATATAAATAAATCTGGTGCAAATCACTAGCTGAATTGGTATATTAGAGTAATGAAAATAATGATAGCTGCCATTTATTGAATTCTTACTGTGTGTCACCTGTAATTTTCATAACAACTCTCAAAATAAATATTAACTGCATTTTATTGAGGAGTGATCAAGGAATTTTAATGACTTGCCTGAGGTGATTCTGTTATGAAATTCAGACTTAAGCTATCCTGGTTCCAGAACAATCCTGACCCTTCTTCATTATATCATACTCTCTCCTACCTGTGCCAGTGAACTGTGTATTGTAGACACTCAAAGTAACATCAATGAATTGTATTAATGCATTGTTTATTATCAAAGAAGAAAATGATCTCTCTCTCTCTCTCATACACACGCACACACCACAGCCACACACAACCTGTTATTGGAATTATGAGTTTTTATAGCAAGCTAATTATAATTCCCATCCAGCTCATTCAAATACTTTTACTTAATAAGTAAGACACAAATAGAGTTGTTTAAGGTATTTTCTTAATGATTAAGTAGCAACCAAGTCCAAAACTGAACCAGGAAGAAATAGAAAATCTTAACAGTTCCATCACCAGCACGGAAATTGCAATTGTAATCAGAAATCTTCCAGCAAACAAAAGCCCAGGTCCAGACGTCTTCACATCTGAATTCTACCAAAAATTTAGAGAAGAGCTAACACCTATCCTACTCAAACTCTTCCAGAAAATTGCCAAGGAAGGTAAACTTCCAAACTCATTCTATGAGGCCACCATCACCCTAATCCCAAAACCTGACAAAGATGCCACCAAAAAAGAAAACTACAGGCCAATATCACTGATGAACATAGATGCAAAAATCCTTAACAAAATTCTAGCAATCAGAATCCAACAACACATTAAAAAGATCATACATCATGACCAAGTGGGCTTTATCCCAGGGATGCAAGGATTCTTCAATATCTGAAAATCAATCAATGTAATACACCACATTAACAAATTTAAAAATAAAAGCCATATGATTATCTCAATAGATGCAGAGGAAGCCTTTGACAAAGTTCAACATCTATTTATGATAAAAACCCTCCAGAAAGCAGGAATAGAAGGAACATACCTCAACATAATAAAAGCTATATATGACAAACCCACAGCAAACATTATCCTCAATGGTGAAAAATTGAAAGCATTTCCCCTAAAGTCAGGAACAAGACAAGGGTGCCCACTCTCACCACTACTATTCAACATAATTTTTAAAGTTTTGGCCACAGCAATCAGAGCAGAAAAAGACATAAAAGGAATCCAAATTGGAAAAGAAAAGTAAAACTCTCACTGTTTGCAGATGACGTGATCCTCTACGTAGAAAACACTAAAGACCCCACCAGAAAATAACTAGAGCTAATCAATGAATATAGTAAAGTTTCAGGGTATCAAATCAATACACAGAAATCCCTTATATTCCTATACACTAATAATGAGAAAATAGATAAATTAAGGAAACCATTCCATTCACCATTTCAATGAAAAGAATAGAATACTTAGGAATATATCTACCTAAAGAAACAAAAGACCTATGTATAGAAAACTATAAAACACTGGTGAAAGAAAGCAAAGAGGACACTAATAGATGGAGCAATAAACTGTGTTCTTGGATCAGAAGAATCAATATAGTGAAAATGACTAAACTACCCAAATTAATCTATAGATTCAATGCAATCGCTATCAAGCTACCAACGGTATTTTTCACAGAGCTAGAACAAATAATTTCACAATTTGTATGGAAATACAAAAAAACTCGAGTAGCCAAAGCAATCTTGAGAAAGAAGAATGGAACTGGAAGAATCAACATGCCGGACTTCACGCTCTACTATAAAGCCACGGTCATCAAGACAATATGGTACTGGCACAAAGACAGAGATATAGATCAATGGAACAAAATAGAAAGCCCAGAGATAAATCCACACACCTATGGACACCTTGTCTTAAGGAGGCAAGAATATTCAATGGAGAAAAGACAATCTCTTTAACAAGTGGTGCTGGGAAAACTGGTCAACCACTTGTAAAAGAATGAAACTAGAACACTTCCTAACACCATACACAAAAATAAACTCAAAATGGATTAAAGATCTAAATGTAAGACTAGAAACTATAAAACTCCTAGAGGAGAACATGGGCAAAACACTCCGACATAAATCACAGCAGGATCCTCCAAAACCCACCTCCAAGAATATTGGAAATAAAAGAAAAAATAAACAAATTGGACTTAATTAAAATTAAAAGCTTCTGCATAGCAAAGGAAACTATAAGCAAGGTGAAAAGACAGCCTTCAGAATGGGAGAAAAGAATAGCAAATGAAGCAACTGACAAAGGATTAATCTCAAAAATATACAAGCAACTCCTGCAGCTCAATTCCAGAAAAATAAACGACCCAATCAAAATATGAGCCAAAGAACTAAACAGGCATTTCTCCAAAAAAGACATACAGATGGCTAACAAACACATGAAAAGGTGTTCAACATCACTCATTATCAGAGAAATGAAAATCAAAACCACAATGAGGTACCATTTCACACCAGTCAGAATGGCTGCTATCCAAAAGTCTACATGCAATAAATGCTGGAGAGGGTGTGGAGAAAAGGGAACCCTCTTACACTGTTGGTGGGAATGCAAACTAGTAGAGCCACTATGGAGAACAGTGTGGAGATTCCTTAAAAAACTGGAAATAGAACTGCCATACAACCCAACAATCCCACTGCTGGGCATACACACTGAGGAAACCAGAATTGAAAGAGACACTTCTACCCCAATGTTCATCGCAGCACTGTTTATAATAGCCAGGACAGGGAAGCAACCTAGATGTCCATCAGCAGATGAATGGGTAAGAAAGCTGTGGTACATATACACAATGGAGTATTACTGAGCCATTAAAAAGAATACATTTGAATCAGTTCTAATGAGGTGGGTGAAACTGGAGCCTATTATACAGAGTGAAGTAAGTCAGAAAGAAAAATACCAATACACTATACTAACCATATATATGGAATTTAGAAAGATGGTAATGATAACCCTGTATACGAGACAGCAAAAGAGACATAGATGTATAGAACAGTCTTTTGGACTCTGTGGGAGAAGGCGAGGGTGGGATGATTTGGGAGAATGCCATTGAAACATGTATATTATCATACGTGAAATGAATCGCCAGTCCAGGTTCAATGCATGATACAGGATGCTCGGGGCTGGTGCACTGGGATGACCCAGAGGGATGATATGGGGAGGGAGGTAGGAGGGGGTTCAAGATGGGGAACACATGTACACCCGTGGTGGATTCATGTCAATGTATGGCAAAACCAATACAATACTGTAAAGTAATTCAGTTCAGTTCAGTTCAGTTCAGTCGCTCAGTCGTGTCCGACTCTCTGCGACCCCATGAATCACAGCACGCCAGGCCTCCCTGTCCATCACCAACTCCCGGAGTTCACTCAAACTCATGTCCATCGAGTCGGTGATGCCATCCAGCCATCTCATTCTCCGTCGTCCCCTTCTCCTCCCGCCCCCAACCTTTCCCAGCATCAGAGTCTTTTCCAGTGAGTCAACTCGTCGCATGAGGTGGCCAAAGTATTGCAGTTTCAGCTTTAGCATCAGTCCCTCCAATGAACATCCAGGATTGATCTCCTCTAGTAAAGTAATTAACCCCCAATTAAAATTAAATTAAAAAAAAATTTTTTTTTTTTTAAGTAACAACCAAGGCTAGAAGAAGTGAATCTGAGGTTACTTACACATCTCTAAGCTGAAACTGCCAATTTTAACTCTGGCCACTCAAAGATGTAGGCACATTTATACCTCTAAAGCTGCAGTTTTATTTTCAACTTGTATTATAAAGTATTTTAGCAGTGGTTTTCACCCAGGCCAAAACATAGAGGCTTTACCACACTTCTCTAATGTAAGAAGTACTATACACTAATTTTATAAAGACTTTCATACAAATAAGCCTAGCATACTTAAGACATTCCCTAAGATCCTCAGGCCAATTTGATGACGTGGCTAGTTTGGGGAAGTTAGATGGAATAGTAGGATCATCTTATATAAACAATACAAAAGACTACTATAATTATTGTTGTAATAAGCCCTAACATTTAATCTTCTCAACAACCCTGTAGTGTCAGTACTGTTATCATCACCCATAAGTTATAAATGGGGTATGTTCAAGATGTAGACCTCAGACCTTGGCAAGTTTAAGGAAGCAAAGTTGATAGTCCAAGTCATAAATGCCTGCACTCTTAACCATGATGGTGTACCACTTAACAGTTTCCACAGAGATTTACAAGATACTATCACACCTTAGTCCCCGAGGCCAAGCTTAGTTATTCATCCTCAAAACTACAAGGCAACATGAGTTACAGTATAATGATTATTGTACTCTAAGGTGCAGAAAATATTCACTAATTGTGGCAGAAAGTGAAGAGGAACTCAAAAGCCTCTTGATGAAAGTGAAAGAGGAGAGTGAAAAGGTTGGCTTGAAGCTCAACATTCAGAAAACAAAGATCATGGCATCTGGTCCCATCACTTCATGGAAAATAGATGGAAAAACAGTGGAAACAGTGTCAGACTTTATTTTGGGGGGCTCCAAAATCACTGCGGATACTGATTGCAGCCATGAAATTAAAAGACACTTACTCCTTGGAAGGAAAGTTATGACCAACCTTGATAGTATATTAAAAAGCAGAGACATTACTTTGTCCACAAAGGTCTGTCTAGTCAAGGCTATGGTTTTTCCCGTGGTCATGTATGGATGTGAGAGTTGGACTGTGAAGAAAGCTGATCGCCGAAGAATTGATGCTTTTGAACTGTGGTGTTGGAGAAGACTCTTGAGAGTCCCTTGTACTGCAAGGAGATCCAACCAGTCCATTCTACAGGAGATCAATCCTGGGTGTTCATTGAAAGGACTGATGCTAAAGCTGAAACTCCAATACTTTGGCCACCTCATGCGACGAGCTGACTCACTGGAAAAGACTCTGATGCTGGGAAAGGTTGGGGGCTGGAGGAGAAGGGGATGACAGAGAATGAGATGGCTGGATGGCATCACCGACTCTGTGGACATGAGCTTGAGTGAACTCCGGAAGTTGGTGATGGACAGGGAGGCCTGGCGTGCTGTGGTTCATGGGGTCGCAGAGAGTCGGACATGACTGAGTGACTGAACTGAACTGAACTGAATTGTTATCAAATTCAAATCCACTTCAGACTGTGGTACTGTCACTGGCATGTCAGCAAGCCTAGAGTAACTGGGCCAAGACCTACTACTGTCCATATCTGCACTGCCAGAGGCAGGTATTGTTTTGAACACCTGTACTCAGAGGTGGTGCTGGGAGCCGTCCATGGTGCTGAATGAAAATGACTGACTGAAATTGGCTTTTCCATATTCCTACTCAGATCCTGCCTGTCAGCCAAAGCCCAGTCTCCCTTGTCTGTAGATCCTGCTTCTAAACAAGCTTTTATTTGTCTTCCTTCCTACTACAATCTTACTTTCTCCAGACCCCTACCTGCGGACTGTATATCTTACCTAAATTCCATCTGTGCTGCCACCATAGCTTCATTTTCTGCTTGGATTCTTGACAAACCAGCCTAGCATTCTCTTGTCTAGGATGATACTCTGAAAGAAGGAAAAATGTAAACAATATCACCTAGTAAGTAGTAGGACTATCAGGATTATCCTTGTCATTTGTTCCTTCTTATACTGCTTAGATATATTGCAGTGTAGGGGTGGGGTGTCCTCCCTCTGGGAACTGCAAAGCCCCTAGACAAGTGTTACTTGAAAGCTGTTATGGGAAAGGAACCACAGAGTGAGAAGAGAGGAACCGGCCTGGGAGACACTGATGGAACTGACTTGGGCTGGGGTGAGAAGCAGGGGGTAACAGGAAATATCCAACAGGGAAGCTAAGCCTAAATCATGTTACTTGTTTTACAATGTTACTTGTTTTCCAGTGGATATTTATAGCTATATAACCTTCAGTTCAGTTCAGTTCAGTTGCTCAGTCGTGTCCGACTCTCCGTGACCCCATGAATCACAGCACGCCAGGCCTCCCTGTCCATCACCAACTCCCGGGGTTCACTCAAACTCATGTCCACAGATTCGGTGATGCCATCCAGCCATCTCAGTGTTTGTCGTCCCCTTCTCCTCCCGCCCCCAACCCTTCCCAGCATCAGAGTCTTCTCCAGTGAGTCAACTTGTCGCATGAGGTGGCCACAGTATTGGAGTTTCAGCTTTAACATCAGTCTCTCCAATGAACACTCAGGATTGATCTCCTTTAGAAAGGACTGGTTGGATCTCCTTGCAGTACAAGGGACTCTCAAGAGTCTTCTCCAACACCACAGTTCAAAAGCATCAATTCTTCGGCGATCAGCTTTCTTCACAGTCCAACTCTCACATCCATACATGACCATGGGAAAAACCATAGCCTTGACTAGACGGACCTTTGTGGGCAAAGTAATGTCTCTGCTTTTTAATATACTATCTAGGTTGGTCATAACTTTCCTTCCAAGGAGCAAGCGTCTTTTAATTTCATGGCTGCAATCAGCAACTGCACTGATTTTGGAGCCCCCCAAAATAAAGTCTGACACTGTTTCCACTGTTTTTCCATCTATTTCCCATGAAGTGATGGGACCAGATGCCATGATCTTTGTTTTCTGAATGTTGAGCTTCAAGCCAACCTTTTCACTCTCCTCTTTCACTTTCATCAAGAGGCTTTTGAGTTCCTCTTCACTTTCTGCCATAAGGGTAGTGTCATCTGCATATCTGAGGTTATTGCTATTTCTCCCAGCAATCTTGATTCCAGCTTGTGCTTCTTCCAGCCCAGCTTTCGTCATGATGTACTCTGCATATAAGTTAAATAAGCAAGGTGACAATATACAGCCTTGACGTACTCCTTTTCCTGTTTGGAACCAGTCTGTTGTTCCATGTACACTTCTGACTGTTGCTTCCTGACCTGCATACAGGTTTCTCAAGAGACAGGTCAGGTGGTCTGGTATTCCCATCTCTTTCAGAATTTTCCACAGTTTATTGTGATCCACACAGTCAAAGGCTTTGGCATATTCAATGAAGCAGAAATAGATGTTTTTCTGGAACTCTCTTGCTTTCTCCATGGTTCTATGAAGACCTACAAGACCTTTTAGAACGAACACCCAAAAAAAATGTCCTTTTCATTATAGGGGACTGGAATGCAAAAGTAGGAAGTCAAGAAACACCTGGAGTAACAGGCAAATTTGGCCGTGGAGCACGGAATGAAGCAGGGCAAAGGCTAATAGAGTTCTGCCAAGAGAACACACTGGTCATAGCAAACACCCTCTTCCAACAACACAAGAGAAGACTCTACACTTGGACATCACCAGATGGTCAACACCAAAATCAGATTAATTATATTCTTTGCAACCAAAGATGGAGAAGCTGTATACAGTTAGCAAAAACAAGACCAGGAGCTGACTGTGGCTCAGATCATGAACTCCTTATTGCCAAATTCAGACTGAAATTGAAGAAAGTAGGGAAAACCACTAGACCATTCAGATATGACCTCAATCAAATCCCTTATGATTATACAGTGGAAGTGAGAAATAGATTTAAGGGACTAGATCTGATAGAGTGCCTGATGAACTCTGGATGGAGGTTCGTGACATTGTACAGGAGACAGGGACCAAGACCATCCCCATGGAAAAGAAATGCAAAAAAGCAAAATGGCTGTCTGAGGAGGCCTTACAAATAGCTGTGAAAAGAAGAGAATCGAAAAGCAAAGGAGAAAAGGAAAGACATAAGCATCTGAATGCAGAGTTCCAAAGAAGAGCAAGGAGAGATAAGAAAGACTTCCTCAGTGATCAATGCAAAGAAATAGAGGAAAACAGAATAGGAAAAACAAGAGATCTCTTCAAGAAACAAGAGATCTCTATATAACCTTGGCAAACATAAATTCCCAGGTCTAATTTATTAATGGGTGCTATGTCTCATTAATTTAAAGTGTCTGATTTATAAATAACTTTCACAAACTAATTCAAACTAGCAATGTATGACACTAGTCTCAGATACAGTGTGAAATTTGCTTTAAATATTGCTGCTGGCTGCCCAATAATTATACACTGTGACATTGCAGCAGGAGTCTTGCTTGGCCTCCATCTTAAATTAGAAAATGTTAAGCCAGTTTAAAAAGAAAAAGAATGATGTACCCAGCTTGGCATCACCCTGCTGCTGCTGCTAAGTCACTTCAGTCGTGTCCAACTCTGTGTGACCCCATAGACGGAAGCCCACCAGGCTCCCCCGTCCCTGGGATTCTCCAGGCAAGAACACTGGAGTGGGCTGCCATTTCCTTCTCCAATGTGTGAAAGTAAAAAGTGGAAGTGAAGTCGC
The DNA here is from genome assembly GCF_049115385.1 of Moschus berezovskii. NCBI lineage: Eukaryota > Metazoa > Chordata > Mammalia > Artiodactyla > Moschidae > Moschus > Moschus berezovskii. The sequence goes on along the minus strand of NC_142487.1, from coordinate 4,635,867 downwards.
TCAGTCGTGTCCAACCCTTAGCGACCCCATGGACTATAGCCTACCAGGCTCCTCCATCCATGGGATTTTCTAGGCAATAGTACTGGAGTGGCATCACCCTAGCAAATGCATAAATACATTGAAATTTATTAACTAATTACCCCCTTGATAACCAGGTATTTATAGCTTTAAAATATTTACTTTTTTGGTGCTATCACTGTAGGAGTCATCCCATGGTCATTCTTCTCACTACACAACAATTTATTCTAATCACAAAGATGAGTATTTTGTTGCAGATGAGTTTATCCTAATGACCACAACTCAGCACTAATAATTAGCATCTTAACAAAAGGTTGGTCCTAATAGTGATCAAATAACATCTATCCTCTTTCTAGCAAGTTTCCCTGATAGCTCAGTTAGTAAGGAATCTGTCTGCAATTCAGGAGACCCTGGTTCAATTCCTGGGTCAGGAAGATCCACTAGCGAAAGGATAGGCTACCCACTCCAGTATTCTTGGGCTTCCCTTATGGCTCAGCTGGTAAAGAATCTGCCTGCAATGCGGGAGACCTGGGTTCTATCCTTGGGTTGGGAAGATCCCCTGGAGAAGGGAAAGGTTACCCACTCCAGCAGTCTGGCCTGGAGAATTCCATGAACTGTATAGTCCATGGGGTCTCAAAGAGTCGGACATGACTGAGTAACTTTCAGTTTTACTTCCTTTCTAGCAAAAGTATAAAAAAGTAGTGAGTGAGTGAGTGATAGTCACTCAGTCACGTCTGACTCTTTGCTACCCCATGGACTGCAACCCGCCAGGTTCCTCTGTTCATGGAATTCTCCAGGCAAGAATACTAGAGTAGGTTGCCATTCCCTTCTCCAAAAAATCAGTAGAGGATATTTTAAGTTCTTAATCTAAAATAAGAAGTTTGAATAACTCTGCAAAGAAAAGGAAAATTTAAGAGGAAAAATCTGTCTCCTCTTCTGAGAACCTACCTCAAAGACAACAGCAAACTCTCTTGTATTGTTATGTTATTTAAACGTTAAACCTAAGTTAGGGAATATAGTGCCCTCATGCTGTGTTTTCCTGTAGAGGGTCTTCTCCCACTAACACCTTCCTTTCCTTCTAAGTTCTATTTATGGTATTTTCCCGTAAGAGTGTCATAGGTATCACCCAGAAAAACCTTTCATTTCACAGATGAGCAGGAAAGACCCTGACATACCAAAGGGCTTGTCCAAGGATACAGAGGCAAAACTAGAGCTCAATGCACCTGCCTACAAATGAAATGTCCTTTCTCCCATACTGCACTGCTTCATATAAAATTTGCACTTCTAGTTATATTTTAGACAAGGTTAACCATCATCACATAGCTACATTTTTTTCTTGGGATGAGAAAACACTTAGGTTGCTTCCATATCTTGGCAATTGTAAATAGTGTTGCTGTAAACATTGAGGTGCATGTATCTTTTCAAATTAGCAGGTTTTTTTCGAATATATACCCGGGGGTGGAATTGCTAATTCCTCACCATGCCGTGCTTAATTCTTTGTGACCCCATGGACTGTATCCCACCAGGTTGCTTTGTCCATGGGATTCTCCAGACAAGAATACTGGAGTGGGCTGCCATGCCCTCCTCCAGGGGATCTTCCCAACCCAGGTCTTGTACGTTGTTGGCAGATTCTTTACTGTCTGAGCCACCAGGGAAGCCCATGAATACTGAGTGGGTAGCCTGTCCCTTCGGAGAAGGCAATGGCAACCCACTCCAGTACTCTTGCCTGGAAAATCCCATGGGCAGAGGAGCCTGGTAGGCTGCAGTCCATGGGGTCTCGAAGAGTTGGACACGACTGAGCAACTTCACTTTCACATTTCACTTTCATGCATTGGAGAAGGAAATGGCAACCCACTCCAGTGTTCTTGCCTGGAGAATCCCAGGGACGGAGGGGCCTGGTGGGTTGCCGTCTATGGGGTCACACAGAGTCGGACATGACTGAAGCGACTTAGCAGCAGCAGCAGCAGCAGCCTGTCCCTTCAGCAGATCTTCCCAATCGGGGAATCTAACTGGGGTCTCCTGCATTGCAGGCAGATTCTTTACTAACTGAGTTACCAGGGAGGCTCCACTAGGTCCTCTGATATTTCTATTTTTAGTTTTTTGAGAAACCATCATACTGTTTTCCACAGTGGCCTCACCAATTTACATTCCCAACAGTGTAGGTGGGTTCTCTTTTCTCCATATCTTTGCTAACTTTTGTTATTTATGTTTTTGATGATAGCCATCCTAAGTGTGATGTGGTCTTGATTTGCATTTCTCTGAAGATTAGCAAGGTTGAACATCCTTTCATGTGTCTATCGGCCATCTGCATGTCCTCTTTGGAGAAATTTCTTCCACCCCATTTTTTTTTAAGTCAAGTTGTTTTTTTGATGTTAAGTATGAGCCTTTTATAAATGTTAGATATTAACCCCTTATCAGTCATATCATTTGCAACTTCTCCCATTCAGTAGGTTGTCTTTTCATTTTGTAGATAGTCTCCTTTGCTGTGCAAAAGCTTTTAAGTTTAATTAGGTCCGATCTATTTTTGCCTATTTTCCTTTGCTTTAAGAGGTGGATCCAAAAGAATACTGCTATGGTTTACATCAAAGAGTGCTTTGCCTGTTTTCTTCGAAGTTTACAGTACCTGTTCTTAAATTCAGGCCTTTAATCCATTTTGAGTTTATTTTTGTATATGGTGTTAGAGAATATTCTAAATCCACTCTTTTACATGTAGAGGAACTGGGGAGATTTAAAACACCCAAAGTCCAAGCTTACCAACAGAAACACTGATTCAAGTGGTGAGGGTGGGACTTAAGCATTTGCAGTTCTGAAAACTCCTCGGGTGATTCTAATGCACAGCCAGGCTGAAGACTGTTGCCTTATTGTAACCACAGACAGCGTGATGAAGACTAGGTGCGAGGTAATTCAGGAAGAACACAGCAGTGGCAAAAATGTTGCTCCAGGCAGGCCAAGGAGCAGGTTGAGCTAATGTGCCAACTTCAGCCACAAGTGCACTCTCCACCTCTCCTGCAGGGAACATGGGCTGCTTCCTACCCCTGGCGCCACACTGCTGGCTCCAGCTCCTCCTCCGGCTGGGGGAGGCTCAGAGATGATGCTTCAGGTTCTTGACCAGCTTGTTCTACCTGTGTGTCATTCATCCTGCATTTTCCACAGGAGGAATGACTTTTTCTAAGAGAGACATTTGCTTAACTTGTTCACACAGGGACAGCCTACTTTAGGACACACACACAAACACTCACATCAACCTCCTTCATTTATTTTTCTGACTAGAGAATACATATCAGAAATTTCTAATGGTAGACATATTCATGGGCTTTACTAAAAGCTCAGCAGTAAAGAACCCACCTGCAAGGCAGGAGACACGGGTTTGAACCCTGGGTTGGGAAGATCCCCTGCAGAAGGAAATGACAATCTACTCCATTATTTTTTGTCTGGGAAATCCCGTGGACAGAGGAGCCTGGCAGGCTACAGTCCATGGAGTCACAAAGAGTCAGACATGACCTAGTGACCAAACAAGACCAACACATATTTATAGAAATGCTCCCAGAATATCTCGGTGTCCCTAAAATATACTTTCTCCACTATGGCTCCTTAACTGGTCCCCTTCAAGTATTCAGGGTTTTCAAGCTCTGAATACATCCCTTCCGTCTAAATCTATTCTTACAAGGTGGCTAATTGTCACCTTAACATAACTGTGTGTTGAGTTTGCTGTGTAGTCTCTTTAGACTTCAACTGTAAATGTGGAACTCAGGGTTTTGTCTCTTTTGTGAAACGACTGCTTATAAGTAGGGAAGATCTCTTCTGGATGAGTAGCCTTTCTTGGCAGAACTGAATTGATACACAGAAGGAAGTTATTGAACCCCACCATGCTTAGAATACTAATAAACTAATAGTTAATTGGAGAAGGAAATGGCAAACCACTCCAGTACTCTTGCTTGGAAAATCCCATGGACAGGGGAGCCTGGCAGGCTCTAGTCAAAGGGTCGCAAAGAGTCGGACACAACTGAGTGACTAAACACAACATAAGCTAACTGTTCATTAAGACTATAAGAAGAGGAAGAAAGATAAAGAAGAAAAAATGAAACTTTACTCTGGTCCAGTTGCTTCCATTAAAGGAACTGAAGATGACTTTGTGGAAATCCTAGTTTCTGCTCCTTTCCACAGCACCCAGAACCATCTTTCCTAAGTTGTCCAATTAAAAGGACTTTGTGCAATGTGGAAAATGAAACTATGTGAAGAAGGGACCAAGAGATTATCAAACTTCATTTTCAAATATTTCCTTCTACAAATATGATGCTAAGAAAAACCATTTTAATTAGAAAAGCACATGGGAAAACTCATAATAAGCACTAAGTAACTAGGTTTGCAGAGAGACTTTCTTCAGGCATGAAGCTTCAACATCAATAAATCAAGCCAAAGAGAATAACTGGGATATATATTGCTACTGATTTTCTCACCAAAATAAAAATTTAAGAGAAATATTACTCATTTTTATTAGAGCAGTAACTTGGGCCAAAAAAAATTATATTTACCTATTTGCTTTCCTTCGGATATCAGCTTATTTTGATCAAGTGAAGCTTTTTTCTTTATGCCACATCAGCCTTACTTTTTCTTCATTGCCTAATAAATAATTTCTCCCTCTATTCTCATGTCATGATAGAGGGTAGCTGTATATCATGTACATACTCATACATTATCCAGAAGCAAATGAATTTCTAAGTGCTTTTGTGAGTCACCAAAGATGCTATGGTTGACATGTGTCTCCATCATTAGCTTTTCTTTGATTTAGCAAAACTGCTATCACAAAAGAGAAGGTTTCTAAAGTCTTATATGCACTTTGACTAATAAATACTTCAAAGGGAACTTTGAATTGAATGTATCTGCTGAGACAGAAGAAATTCTCATCCAAAACTGTGTGTGTTAAATATATATGTATACACAATAGTCACAGACACATTTTTACACTTTTTCTAATTTCTTTCCATCCATTAATATGTATAAGCATAATAATTTGGAAGTCAATCTGAGACAGGGATACAATCTCCAGATAAGACAACACAGATGGTGGCGTGCATTCTTGCAGACTATTTTTATATTGACTCTCTTACAAGCAATCTGTTTTATCAGCTTTCCAATGAATCCATGGTATGAAAAATGCCAGAAGAGAAAATTCCAAGATTCTAAAAACACTTGGCTGTGAACCGATTTAGTGAGTATAGCTTCCCTCCCTGCCAAGTATCTGGAATATAAAAGCATTTCCTTCCCCCATGCCATTTCAAAACCTTGTTACTTCATTGCTATATGCTGGTGTAGTCACTACCACACTGACTCTGATGAAGATAGATACATGAGCTCTGGGCTGTAAGGATGATGGAAATTTGCTAGAGTATGATGGAAATGTATTAGGTGTAAGAGCTATGTGATCAAGGAATGAGTTAACAAACAGAATAGCACCACACAAGCAATATTGTAGGGTCATGGTTCAGGAACAATCTGTCTGCAAGTTGTTATCTGAAAATGATCACAAGTGGACCAGACACAGAGCCTATTTGTTATACGCATATAGTAAATGAATATGCAATCACTAGGGTAACATTAAGCGAACAGCCAGCTTCATGTCTAACCATTAATGATCGGTAATAAAAGTGGCAGTGTTTGTTTGGGGAGCGAGGGGGGCGAGGAAGCTGTTTCCTATTGAAAAGAACACAACACAATTTAGTCAAAAGTCATTCATCTATGCAAGGATGGTGCCAACCTTGCCTAATTCAAAATAAATGAGCCTGGGGCTAAGCTTTCTGCTTTCAGTGGTTAAAGATAGCCTATTTCAACATGTAGAACCTCTGATTTTTGAAATGAGGTAACACAAAAGCAAAGAAAACAAGTTAAATACAAATATGAGGGCATTATTAGAAACTAGGTTATTATCATTAACAAGAAATAATGTCAGCACTTAGGATCACACACTAACAATCTTGACGGCACTGTTTTCTAAACAAGAAGACTGAGCTCTGTTAAATAGCTAAATAATTAAAGAAGTTATTAAGAAGCCATTTTACCATTTAAATAAGTGACTCAATTAGTAGGCAGGCTGAGCAACTACGAAATGCACACGAAAATAAAATGAATTTTATTGGTTGGGGAAAATGTTCAAACTAAATATTAACCCTCAGGGTTCCTTGGATTTCAGCAGTATCTGTAAAAAAAATTTTTGTGGGAAAATACTAATACTACTATACTATGGTATAAAGAAAAAGTCAAATGTTTTTAAAATGTTTGGAAGAGACCCTGTCTGCATAAGTTAGGACATTATTTCAATTTTAACAAGCTAATCAAATCTGAAATAAATATAATTTTTTAAGTCAATTACCATGGATGGCCTAAAATTTCTGAAATCAGTGGCAAACTTAGAATATATCATTAAAGAAATACATATGTGTTCACATAAAATAGCATTATTCTTCCCCTAAAATTACCAGCAAGGGTATAAATAGAGCCAGCCCCAAAAATTTAATAGGTAAAGGTAAAATAATCACAATTGCTCCCTGGGTGCTCACTCCCTTACATTTTTCTGGCATGTAAAAGTGAGCCATGCCACAATAGGGAAAATTTGAGACATCATTTAACGAGAAAATATAGCCTGAATTGAACCATAATGACCCCTCCCACAGTTGCCAGAACTTCTAAGGGAAAACTGAATAACTATGCATTCATTCGATGGAACTGAAGATACTCTAGCTAAGTATGAGGGTTCAATCCCTGGGTCAGGAAGATCTCCTGGAGGAGGGCATGGCAACCCACTCCAGTATTCTTGCCTGGAGAATCCCGTGGACAGAGGCGAGGAGCCTGATGGGCTACAGTCGCATCATAAAATATCTTTCTATCACCATCTGGATTCATAGAATTCATCATAGTTCTAATACAGTTAAAGGTAAGTCTTCAAGTTTTAGCCTGACAAACATGGACACTTTAGAACACTGTACCAATGGACAAAAAACTGAAGTTAGAAGGCAAGACACTTTCAGTTCTGTCTTGACAGTAACCAGCCTTCGTACAGAGCATGACTCACTCAACCTCTCTGTTTGTTTTCTCATCTGTACAATGAAGAAATTGAACTAGATGATCTCAGAACATCCCACCTCAGCTCTGAAGATATGATACTTCAATATACTCAAATATTTACCTATCCCACTTAATAAATGCTTTCTAAAATAAAATTAAATCAGTTAATATTTATTGAACTCTTAGTAAAAGCTGGGTATTAACTATGTTAATTGCTGGGGAAAACACTCCAATCTAACAATGAAATCCAAAGGAATTTGGGGTTTCAATTTTAAAAGAGGGGCAGGAGGAAATCTACAATTCTTACTTGTTTATATTCTATAATAAATTGAAATGAGACATCATATAAGAGAGCTTATTTTAATAAAATGTACTATCATAGTAGTCTATGCTGTTGGTTTGCACAAAATATGACCATAATTTTAAAGTATTCCTTATTATGTTTTATTTTTTAAATTTATTTATTTTAATTGGAGGCTAATTACTTTACAATATTGTAGTGGGTTTTGTCATACATTGACATGAATCAGCCATGGGTGTACATGAATTAGAATGTTTCTTTATTCACTAAGGTATGTCATAAATTGAGACATAAAGCAAATAATATATTTCAAAACACTGGGGTCATATATACTCTTGTCATAATTAATTAGAAATATAATATCAGGGGAATAAACCAAATATTTGGAAACTTTAAAAAGTCTTTGAAATAATTCATGGGATAAAGAAGATAACACATGGGAATTCAGGACTTTTCAACTGAATGGTAATAAAAATGTTTTTCAAAAATTATGAGCTAATAAAAGCTTACAATATTAAAAAAATTTTTTCTTTTTTACTTTTTATTTTATATTGGAGTACAGCCAGTTAACAATGTGATAGTTTCAGGTGGACAGCAAAGGGACTCAGCCATATATATATATCCATCATTCCCCAAACTCCCTTCCCATCCAAGCTGCCACATAACATTGAGCAGAGTCTCCTGTACTATACAGTAAGACATTGTTGGTTATCCATTTTAAATATAGCAGTGTGAACATGTCCATCCCAAACTCCCTAACTGTCGGGAAGGCATATTCTTAACCACTGGACCACCAGGGAAGTACCAAGAAGGGATAGTCTTTTTAATAAGTGGTCCTGAGACTACTGAACAACCATATGCAAAAAATAAATAAATCTAAGCAATACATAAAAAATTAACTGAAAATGGATCATAGGTCTAAATGTAATATGTAGGGGGGAGGGAAGAAGATGACAGAGGAATAAGATGGGAACACCACTTTCTCCCCCACAAATTCATCAAAAGAACATTTGAATGCTGAGTAAATTTCACAAAACAACTTCTGAATGCTGGCAGAGGACATCAGGCAACCAGAAAAGCAGCCCATTGTCTTCGAAAGGAGGTAGGACAAAACATAAAAGATAAAAAGAGAGACAAAAGAGGTAGGGATGCAGCTCCATCCCGGGAAGGGAGGATTATAAAAGAGAGAAGTTTCCAAACACCAGGAAACACTCTCACTGGCCAGTCTGTGGTGAGCCTTGGAACCTCAGAGGGCCACATAACCAAGAGGAAAAAGAAATAATTAAAACCCACAGATTATGCGCCCAATGGTAACTCCAGCGGAGAAGCAGCACAGACGCCCGCATCCACCACTAGCAAGCGGGGGCTGGGCAGGGAGGAGCTGGCTTCACTGCTTAGAGTGAAGACCAGGCCTGAATGCCGCAAGGGCAATCTGACAGAGCTAACTGGAGATAGCAAAGCAGACTATGGGATAGCTACTCCGTGAAAAGGCGAAAAGCCCTAACCTAAGATTCCGCCAGACCCGCTCACAGAACAAAGGACTGAGCAGAGCTAGCCAGCTGCAGATGGCCCATCCCCCACCGAGACAGGCAGGGGAGGGCAGCCAGAGACGGAAGGGGGCAATCGCAGCCCCAGAGGCATCTGATATAAACTGCAAGCAGGCCTCGTTGCTAACCAAGACTTCTTGGGTTTCTGGCCAGTCAACATCCGCCTGAGAAGGTGCCCTGGTTGTACACCCAGAAAACCAAGCGGCAGGGACTGGGGAGGCGATAAGTCACAGAGACCGCGCTCGCCAAACACCTGGTCACCTGAGTTGCTGGGACAGGGGAAGGGCACAAAACGCAGGCCCAACCAAGTCTGCGCCTTTGTGGAGTATCCGAGTACCTGAACCTGAGTGGCTTAGACCCGGGATGTGCATACAACCCAGCGCCGGCCTCAGACAGTTCCCAGCAGGGCAACCTAGAGCCTGTGCAGTGTAGACTGGGACAGCACACACGCCGTGAGTGGGGGCAAACCCAGTGTGGCTGAGACACTGCGAGTACTCCCCACAGACACCAGTGATATTTGTCTGCAGCGTTCCTCCCTCCCCATAGCACGACTGAACAAGTGAGCCTTAAAAAGTGTCCACTACCACCCCCTAGTGTCAGGGCAGGAATTAGACACTGAAGAGACCAGCAAACAGAAGAAGCTAAAACAGAGGGAACCACCTTGGAAGTGGCAGATAGAGAAGTCTTGAGGCTACTGCAAGAATAAGACTGAAAACCAGAAGCAGGAGGCTTAAGTCCAAATCCTGAGAGCACCAGAGAACTCCTGACTCCAGGGAACATTCATCGATAGGAGCTAATCAAACGCCTCCATAACTACACTGAAATCAAGCACCACCCAAGAGTCAACAAATTCCAGAGCAAGACATACCACGCAAATTCTCCAGCAACACAGGAAAATAGCCCTGAGCTTCAATATACAGGCTGCCCAAAGTCACTCCAAACCCATTGACATCTCATAACTCATTACTGGACACTTCATTGCACTCCAGAGAGAAGAAATCCAGCTACACCCACCAGAACACCGACACAAACTTCCCTAACCAGGAAACCTTGACAAGCCACCCGTCCAACCTCACCCACAGCGAGGAAACTCCACAATAAATGGAACTCCATAAACTGCCAGAAGATGGAAAGGCCACTCCAAACACAGCAATATAAGCAAGATGAAGAGGCAGAGAAATACCCAGCAGGTAAAGCAACAGGATAAATGCTCATCAACCCTAACAAAAGAGGAAGAGACAGGGAACCTACCTGATAAAGAATTCCGAATAATGATAGTGAAAATGGTCCAAAATCTTGAAAACAAATTGGAGTTACAGACAAATAACCTCGTGACAAGGATCGAGAAGATGCAAGAAAGGTTTGATAAGGATCTAGAAGAAATTTTTAAAAAGTCAATATAAAATGAATAATGCAATAGATGAGATCAAAAACACTCTGGAGGGAACCAACAGTAGAATAATGGAGGCAGAAGGTAGAATAAGTGAGTTAGAAGATAGAATGGTAGAAATAAATGAAACAGAGAGGAAAAAAGAAAAACGAATTAAAATAAAAGAGGACAATCTCAGAGACCTCTGGGACAATGTTAAACGCTTCAACATCTGAATCATAGGAGTCCCAGAAGAAGAAGACAAGAAAACAGACCATGAGAAAATACTTGAGGAATTAATAGTTGAAAATTTCCTTAAAAAGGGGAAGGAAATAATCACCCAAGTCCAAGAATCCCAGAGAGTCCCAAACAGGATAAACCCAAGGCAAAATACTCCAAGACACATATTGCTCAAATTAACAAAGATCAAACACAAAGAACAAATATTAAAAGCAGCAAGGGAAAAGCAACAAATAACACACAAGGGGATCCCCATAAGGATAACAGCTGATCTTTCAATAGAAACTCTTCAGGCCAGGAAGGAATGGCAGGGCATACTTAAAGTGTTGAAAGAAAATAACCTACAGCCCAGATTACTCTACCTAGCAAGGATCTCATTCAAATATGAAGGAGAAATCAAAAGCTGTACAGACAAGCAAAAGCTGAGAGAATTCAGCATCACCAAAGCAGCTCTCCAACTAATGCTAAAGGACCTTCTCTACACAGGAAACACAGAAAGAGTGTATAAACTCGAACCCAAAACAATAAAGAAAATGGCAACGGGATCAAACTTATCAATAATTAAATGAGTTGAACGCCCCAATCAAAAGACAAATTAAATGTAAATGAGTTGAACGCCCCAATCAAAAGACAAAGGCTGGCTGAATGGATACAAAAACAAGACCCCTATATATGTTGTCTACAAGAGACCCACCTCAAAACGAGGGACACATACAGATTGAAAGTGAAGGGCTGGAAAAAGATATTCCACTCAAATAGAGACGAAAAGAAAGCAGGAGTAGCAATATTCATATCAGATAAAATAGACTTGAAGACAAAGTCTGTGAAAAGAGACAAAGAAGGAAACTACATAATGATCAAAGGATCAATCCAAGAAGAAGATATAACAATTATAAATATATATGCACCCAACATAGGAGCACCACAACATGTAAGACAATTCCTAACAAGTATGAAAGGGGAAATTAGCAATAACACAACAATAGTGGGAGACTTTAATACCCCACTCACACCTATGGATAGATCAACTAAACAGAAAATTAACAAGGAAACACAAACGTTAAATGATACAATAGACCAGTTAGACCTAACTGATATCTATAGGACATTTCACCCCAAAACAGTGAATTTCACCTTCCTCTCAAGCGCACACAGAACCTTCTCCAGGATAGATCACATCCTGGGCCATAAATCTAGCCTTGGTAAATTCAAAAAAATTGAAATCATTCCAAGCATCTTTTCTGACCACAATGCAGTAAGACTAGATCTCAACTACGGGAGAAAAACTATTAAAAATGCCAACATATGGAGGCTGAAAAATACACTGCTGAATAACCAACAAATCATAGAAGAAATCAAAAAAGAAATCAAAATATGCATAGAAATGAATGAAAACGAAAACACAACAACCCAAAACCTCTGGGACACTGTAAAAGCAGTGCTAAGGGGAAGGTTCATAGCAATACAGGCATACCTAAAGAAACAAGAAAAAAGTCAACTAAATAACCTAACTCTACACCTAAAGAAACTAGAAAAGGAAGAAATGAAGAACCCCAGGGTTAGTAAAAGGAAAGAAATCTTAAAAATTAGGGCAGAAATAAATGCAAAAGAAACAAAAGAGACCATAGCAAAAATCAACAAAGCCAAAAGCTGGTTCTTTGAGAGGGTAAATAAAATTGACAAACCACTAGCCAGACTCATCAAGAAACAAAGGGAGAAAAACCAAATCAATAAAATTAGAAAAGAAAATGGAGAGATCACACAGACAACACAGAAATACAAAGGATCATAAGAGACTACTATTAGCAATTGTATGCCAATAAAATGGAAAACTTGGAAGAAATAGACAAATTCTTAGAAAAGTACAACTTTCCAAAAGTGAACCAGGAAGAAATAGAAAATCTTAACAGACCCATCACAAGCACAGAAATTGCAACTGTAATCAGAAATCTTCCAGCAAACAAAAGCCTAGGTCCAGACAGCTTCACAGCTGAATTCTACCAAAAATTTAGAGAAGAGCTAACATCTATCCTACTCAAACTCTTCCAGAAAATTGCCAAGGAAGGTAAACTTCCAAACTCATTCTATGAGGCCACCATCACCCTAATACCAAAACCTGACAAAGGTGCCACCAAAAAAGAAAACTACAGGCCAATAACACTGATGAACATAGATGCAAAAATCCTTAACGAAATTCTAGCAAACAGAATCCAAAAAAAAAAACCCACATTAAAAAGATCATACATCATGACCAAGTGGGCTTTATCCCAGAGATACAAGGATTCTTCAATATATGCAAATCAATCGATGTAATACACCACATTAACAAAATGAAAAATAAAAACCATATGATTATCTCAATAGATGTAGAGAAAGCCTTTGACAAAATTCAACATCTATTTATGATAAAAACCCTCCAGAAGGCAGGAATAGAAGGAACATTCCTCAACATAATAAAAGCTATATCTGACAAACCCACAGCAAACATTATCCTCAATGGTGAAAAATTGAAAGCATTTCCCCTAAAGTCAGGAACAAGACAAGGGTGCCCACTCTCACCACTACTATTCAACATAGTTTTGGAAGTTTTGGCCACAGCAATCAGAGCAGAAAAAGACATAAAAGGAATCCAAATTGGAAAAGAAGAAGTAAAACTCTCACTGTTTGCAGATGACATGATCCTCTACACAGAAAACCCTAAAGTCTCTACCAGAAAATTAATACAGCTAATCAGTGAATATAGTAAAGTTGCAGGATATAAAATCAACACACAGAAATCCCTTGCATTCCTATATACTAATATGAGAAAATAGAGAAATTAAGGAAACTATTCCATTCACAGTTGCAATGAAAAGAATTAAATAATTAGGAATATATCTACCCAAAAAACAAAAGATCTATATATAGAAAACTGTAAAACACTGGTGAAAGATATCAGACAGGACACTAATAGATGGAGAAATATACCGTGTTCATGGATTGGAAGAATAAATATAGTGAAAATGAATATATTACCCAAGGTAATCTATGGGTTCAATGCAATCCCTATCAAGCTACCAACGATATTTTTCACAGAGTTAGAACAAATAATTTCACAATTTGTATGGAAATACAAAAAACCTCGAATAGCCAAAGCAATCTTGAGGAAGAAGAATGGAACTGGGGGAATCAACCTGCCGGACTTCAGGCTCTACTACAAAGCCACAGTCATCAAGACAGTATGGTACTGGCATAAAGACAGAAGTATAGCTCAATGGAACAAAATAGAAAGCCCAGAGATAAATCCACGCACCTATGGACACCTCATCTTTGACAAAGGAGGCAAGAATATTAATGGAGAAAAGACAATCTCTTTAACAAGTGGGGCTGGGAAAACTGGTCAACCACTTGTAAACGAATGAAACTAGAACACTCCCTAACACCATACACAAAAACAAACTCAAAATGGATTAAAGATCTAAATGTAAGACCAGAAACTATAAAACTCCTAGAGGAGAACATAGGCAAAACACTCTCCGACATAAATCACAGCAGGATCCTCCATGACCCACCTCCAAGAATATTGGAAATAAAAGCAAAAATAAACAAATGGGACCTAATTAAAATGAAAAACTTCTGCATAGCAAAGGAAACTATAAGCAAGGTGAAAAGACAGCCTTCAGAATGGGAGAAAAGAATAGCAAATGAAGCGACTGACAAAGGATTAATCTCAAAAATATACAAGCAACTCCTGCAGCTCAATTCCAGAAAAATAAACGACCCAATCAAAAAATGGGCCAAAGAACTAAACAGACATTTCTCCAAAGAAGACATACAGATGGCTAACAAACACATGAAAAGATGCTCAACATCACTCATTATCAGAGAAACGCAAATCAAAACCACAATGACGTATCATCTCACCCTGGTCAGAATGGCTGCTATCCAAAAGTCTACAAGCAATAAATGCTGGAGAGGGTGTAGAGAAAAGGGAACCCTCTTACACTGTTGGTGGGAATACAAACTAGTACAACAACTATGGAGAACAGTGTGGAGATTCCTTAAAAAACTGGAAATAGAGCTGTCATATGACCCAATAATCACACTCCTAGGCATACACACCGAGAAAATCAGAATTGAAAGAGACACATGTACTCCAATGTTCATCACAGCACGTTTATAATAGCCAGGACATGGAAGCAACCTAGATGTCCATCTGCAGACAAATGAATAAGAAAGCTTTGGTACATATACACAATGGAGTATTACTCCGCCATTAAAAAGAATACATTTGAATCAGTTCTAATGAGGTGGATGAAACTGGAGCCTATTATACAGAGTGAAGTAAGCCAGAAAGAAAAACACCAATACAGTATACTAATGCTTACAAACAGCTGTGAAAAGAAGAGAAGCGAAAAGCAAAGGAGAAAAGGAAAGATATAAGCATCTAAATGCAGAGTTCCAAAGAATAGCAAGGAGAGATAAGAAAGCCTTCCTCAGCAATCAATGCAAAGAAATAGAGGAAAACAACAGAATAGGAAAAAGAAGAGACCTTTTCAAGAAAATTAGAGATTCCAAGGGAACATTTCATGCAAAGATGGGCTCGATAAAGGACAGAAATGGTATGGACCTAACAGAAGCAGAAGATATTAAGAAGAGGTGGCAAGAATACACAGAAGAAATGTACAAAAAAGATCTTCACGACCAAGATAGTCACGATGGTGTGATCACTCACCTGGAACCAGACATCTTGGAATGTGAAGTCAAGTGGGCCTTAGAAAGCATCACGACGAACAAAGCTAGTGGAGGTGATGGAATTCCAATTGAGCTATTTCAAATCCTGAAAGATGATGCTGTGAAAGTGCTGCACTCAATATGCCAGCAAATTTGGAAAACTCAGCAATGGCCACAGGACTGGAAAAGGTCAGTCTTCATTCCAATCCCAAAGAAAGGGAATGCCAAAGAATGCTCAAACTACTGCACAATTGCACTCATCTCACACGCTAGTAAAGTCATGCTCAAAATTCTCCAAGCTAGGCTTCAGCAATATGTGAATCGTGAATTTCCAGATGTTCAAGCAGGTTTTAGAAAAGGCAGAGGAACCAGAGATCAAATTGCCAACATCCACTGGATCATGGAGAAAGCAAGAGAGTTCCAGAAAAACATCTCTTTCTGCTTCATTGACTATGCCAAGGCCTTTCACTGTGTGGATCACAATAAACTGTGGAAAATTCTGAAGAGATGGGAATACCAGACCACCTGACCTGCCTCTTGAGAAGCCTGTATGCAGGTCAGGAAACAACAGTTAGAACTGTACATGGAACAACAGACTGGTTCCAAATAGGAAAGGGAGGACGTCAAGGTTGTATATTGTCACCCTGCTTGTTTAACTTATATGCAGAGTACATCATGAGGAACGCTGGGCTGGAAGAAGCACAAGCTGGAATCTAGATTGCCGGGAGAAATATCAGTAACCTCAGATATGCAGATGACACCACCCTTATGGCAGAAAGTGAAGAGGAACTCAAAGGCCTCTTGATGAAAGTGAAAGAGGAGAGTGAAAAGGTTGGCTTGAAGCTCAACACTCAGAAAACGAAGATCATGGCATCTGGTCTCATCACTTCATGGGAAATAGATGGGGAAACAGTGGAAACAGTGTCAGACTTTATTTTTTTGGGTTCAAAAATCACTGTGGATGCTGATTGCAGCCATGAATTTAAAAGACGCTTGCTCCTTGGAAGGAAAGTTATGACCAGCCTAGATAGCATATTAAAAAGCAGAGACATTACTTTGCCAACCAAGGTCCGTCTAGTCAAGGCTATGGTTTTCCCGTGGTCTTGTATGGATGTGAGAGTTGGACTGTGAAGTAAGCTGATCGCTGAAGAATTGATCCTTTTGAACTGTGGTGCTGGAGAAGACTCTTGAGAGTCCCTTGGACTGCAAGGAGATCCAACCAGTCCATTCTAGAGGAGATCAATCCTGGGTGTTCACTGGAAGGACTTATGCTAAAACTGAAATTCCAATACTTTGGCCCCCTCATGCGACGAGTTGACTCACTGGAAAAGACTCTGATGCTGGGAGCAATTGGGGGTAGGAGGAGACGGGGAAGACAGAGAATGAGGTGGCTGGATGGCATCACCGCCTAGATGGACATGAGTTTGAGTGAACTCCAGGAGTTGGTGATGGACAGGGAGGCCTGGCGTGCTGTGGTTCATGGGGTCTCTAAGAGTCGGACACGACTGAGTGACTGAACTGAACTGAACTGAAGTGAATGCATATATATGGAATTTAGAAAGATGATAATGATAACCCTGTATACAAGACAGCAAAAGAGACACAGATGTATAGAACAGTCTTTTGGACTATGTGGGAGAGGGTGGGATGATTTGGGAGAATGGCATTGAAACATGTATATTATCATATGTGAAACAAATTGCCAGTCCAGGTTCAATGCATGATACAGGATGCTCGGGGCTGGTGTACTGGGATGAACCAGAGGCATGGATGGGGAGGGAGTTGGGAGGGGGTTCAAGATGGGGAACACATGTACACACAGGGCAGATTCATATCAATGTATGGCAAAACCAATACAATAATGTAAAGTAAAAAAATAAATAAATAAATGTAATGTGTAAAACCATAAAACTTCTTAAAGAACATAGAGGAAAAAAATCTACATGAACTTCCGTTTAACAGTAAATTTTTTGGTAAGTGACCAAAGCCCAATCTAATTGAAATATTGATATATTTGATATATTGGACTTTGTCAAAATTAAAACCATTTATTCCATGAAAATTTTAAGAGACTTAAAGACTAGTGACAACTTGGAAGAAATGTTTGGAGGTCACACATATGATAAAGAATTTACAATAAAGATATAGAAAGAAAACCAAAATTCAACAATTGGAAAATAAAAATCCCAATTTAAAAAGTGGGAACAACAGGTCTTTACCAAAAAATATATACAGGTGGCAAATAAACACATGGAAAGATGGTTAACATAATTTTTCACTAGGAAAGTACAAATTAAAGCCAAAATGAGATGCTATCACACTATTAGAATAGCTTTAAAAAAATTTTAATGGTAATTAAAATACTGGCAAGGATACAGAGCACCAGGAACTATCATTCATTGCTGATGAGAATGAAAAATAGCAAAGCTACTTAGGAAGACAGTTTTTATGTTTTTCTAAACTTAAACATATTTAACATAGAGCTCATCAATCACAGTTAGTTTGTTTCAGTTCAATTCAGTCGCTCAGTCATGTCTGACTCTTTGCGACCCCATGAACCACAGCACGCCAGGCCTCCCTGTCCATCACCAACTCCCGGAGTTCACTCAAACTCATGTCCATCTAGGCGGTGATGCCATCCAGCCATCTCATTCTCTGTCGTCCCCTTCTCCTCCCACCCCTAATCCCTCCTAGCATCAGACTCTTTTCCAGTGAGTCAACTCTTCACATGAGGTGGCCAAAGTATTGGAGTTTCAGCTTTAGCATCAGTCCTTCCAATGAACACCCAGGATTGATCTCCTTTAGAATGGACTGGTTGGATCTCCTTGCAGTCCAAGGGACTCTCAAGAGTCCTCTCCAGCACCACAGTTCAAAAGAATCAATTCTTCAGCGATCAGCTTTCTTCACAGTCCAACTCTTACATCCATACATGACCACGGGAAAAACCATAGCCTTGACTAGACGGACCTTGGTTGGCAAAGTAATGTCTCTGCTTTTTAATATGCTATCTAGGCTGGTCATAACTTTCCTTCCAAGGAGTAAGTGTCTTTTAATTTCATGGCTGCAATCAGCTTCTTCAGTGATTTTGGAGCCCAAAAAAATAAAGTCTGACACTGTTTCCACTGTTTCCCCATCTATTTCCCATGAAGTGATGGGACCAGATGCCATGACCTTTGTTTTCTGAATGTTGAGCTTCAAGCCAACCTTTTCATTCTCCTCTTTCACTTTCATCAAGAGGCTTTTGAGTTCCTCTTCACTTTCTGCCATAAGGGTGGTGTCATCTGCATATCTGAGGTTATTGATATTTCTCCCAGCAATCTTGATTCCAGCTTGTGCTTCTTCCAGCCCAACGTTCCTCATGATGTACTCTGCATAGAAGTTAAATAAGTAGGGTGACAATATACAACCTTGACGTACTCCTTTTCCTATTTGGAACCAGACTGTTGTTCCATGTCCAGTTCTAACTGTTGCTTCCTGACCTGCATACAGGCTTCTCAAGAGGCAGGTCAGGTGGTCTGGTATTCCCATCTCTTTCAGAATGTTCCATAGTTTATTGTGATCCACACAGTCAAAGGCTTTGGCATAGTCGATGAAGCAGAAATAGATGTTTTTCTGGAACTCTCTTGCTTTCTCCATGATCCAGTGGATGTTGGCAATTTGATCTTTGGTTCCTCTGCCTTTTCTAAAACCTGCTTGAACATATGGAAGTTCACGGTTCACATATTACCAAAGTGAACTGAAAACTCATTTCCACACTACAACTGCCGGTGAATATTCACAGCAGTTTTATTCATAATCATTAAAAACTAAACTATCAAGATATCCTTCAACAGTAGAAATACACAATACAACCATACATATTGTGCATATATAAAGAGAGAGGAATACTATGCAGTGATTTAAAAAATGAACTGTTAGTGCTACAACCTGAATTAAGCATTTTAATAATTAAAATTAAAATCTAAAATAAATGTTTCATAAATCTTAATCAGATTTTATTTTCTAATTTTGAAAATTTAGTTACTCCAACCTTTAAGTACAGAATTAAATGTTTTCGGTATTCCATATCAAGTGGTTCAGAAAATATATTAAGATATTTGTATTGCTTAAAATAAAACTCCAACACGGAGGACAAAGAGTTTGTACTATAAAATATATTTTTCCAAGTCAAATTACAGACACAAATAAAGTTTCTCCTATAATTAGAAATATGTTTTTGATATTTTATTTTTGCCTTTAAACTTGTCTGTATTTGCAAACTTTAACTTATGAATTCTGAATCCTGGCCAAAGATTTAGGACAGTTCTGCTATTAATAGAATACATTGACCCATCTCTATTTATAAAGTCCCAAACCCCAGTTTGTTTCCACCTGACCGGGCTGCGAAAGGGTGAAGGCAATGGAAAAGTTTGCATACTACAGCACAATGGAATGATACCTAGGCAGAGAGCACATTGCATAGAGGCATAAGGGGAATTCCTGTGTGCACCAACTGGCTTGTGGAATAAAGCAACCCATGAAGGTACGTTTTCCAGAATATGCTAAAGCTTTACTTAATCCCTTCCACCATTCCTCCCTTATGTTTCAGGGTAATCTTTACAGATGATTATAGCATAAAATAATATGTGAATATACAAACAATATATATTGTGAAATAATACAGTGAGGCTCTCAGAGGACTTTGCCCTACACTGAAGACCTCAAATGGATGGATCGTTAAATATTCTATCTCTTTCTTTGTTGTCAAGTTACCCACTACCTTAAATCTTTATACTATTCATTAGCTCTATCAACTTCTGAAATGATTGTGCTTTGTCAAAACCAGAAACAGACTCTAAGTAAAAACTAAGAAACTCTATGTAGAGTCATATATATATAATACAGCCTTTGATGTCACCTGTTTGCTCACTTACAAGTTTTTTCTTTTATTCTTTCTGAGAATTATGACTATTACAGAGTTGGAGTAATTTAAATCTAATCACTAGATACTGTATTATTATTCAGTTCAGTTCAGTTCAGTCACTCAGTCATGTCCGACTCTTTGTGACCCCATGAATCACAGCACACCAGGCCTCCTACTCATATGTATTTTTTCTTTTCAATCAATTTCTATTTTTTTAATCCTTTCTCAAGTTTCAGGTCTTTTCATTCTTGACAAGTATTGGCATTTTTAAAAACAATGGATATGCAGAGTAAGACCAAAAATTATTGAAAGCATTTTTGGGGAGAACATTGTGGACACCGGGATGACGACTACAATTACAGTTTTTCCAACTTGAGAGGAAGTACTCAAAAATTACTGACCAATGATAGAGAAAATATGGCCATTTCCATCAATTTCTAGTCCTCAATTATTGACAATAAGAAAAAATTTTTGGCGAGCCCATTGTTAAACACTCAACAGCAAACCAGGATGGAGGGTGAGAGAGGAGACAAAGATCCACCCTGTTTGGTAATAAGCACAGAGAAACCTTACTTTCAGCCAAGTTAACGTAAAGATACAGTTCTGCAAACGCAGAACATTTGCAAAATCTCTTAATTACCAGAAAGAGTGGTAATTTGGCATGTTAACTGTAAAAAAGCAATTGGAAGTATAATAGAATGACAAAATACGCTGTATAAAAAGAAATCTAGCAGTTAGGTTGTAAATATGACTGAAGCTTCCATGTCAAACCTCTGAAATTCTCTTCCAAAAGTCATGTTCCCTAGACCTACCCAAACCACTCGTCCCGAGTTCTGACTTCCCAATACAGATGACGTCTAAGTTCTGCAGGTGCTGTTTACTGAGTGTTTTGGCTGCAGATTCATCATCTGTAAATATTTCAAGAGATTCTGAAAGCACAATATGCTTCAACACAACCACCTGAACAAAACAGAACCTTTGCAGAAGATAAAAGCAATTAGGGGACAGATGTAGAAGAAACACAGCGTTCTCTCTCCTTCACTGGAAATCTATATTAGGGAGTGAGGTCACTGTGGGTTGGAAATATATTTGTGTTCTCTTTATCTACTGATTAAATAGTACAAGATCAGAATGAGTGAAATATGAAGCAAAAATATAATTCATCAGAATAAACAGTCCAGTTAAAATTATGATTCCACAAAATTTTCTCGGTGAACAATAGGAATCACAGTGTTTTAACTACTAAACTTGGAACACTAACAGTTTACTAAAATAATCAATAATATTAGCTACATCATTACATATTTTCAAAATTAAATGTGGGGCACAAGAAATCCTTTGATATAATAAGGAATCTTTTTTTTCACCAAAAATACTCTCACTCGAGGTTAGCAAAGTTAAGATTCAACAAATAATAAATAGCTTGACAATAGAAATCATAAAATACTGAAAGTAAGATATGGCTGACATTTTTAAATACCAGAGAATACAGTTATGATATAAAGATAAATTTGCTTTAAATAGCAATGCAACTTGATGAAGAGCAAAGGATCTTGTCCCCAGAGACTCTTCACTTCTTTTCTGTCGGCTGTATTAGAGATTGCTATAAATCAAGTATTTCAACATGCTATTATTCGATGAATCTGTTTCATTCAAGGATCGATCAAAGGTTGATTAAATTTTAACCATAACATTATAAAAAAAAATGAAAAACTTGAAAGGAAAAAATTTAAATCTTCACTAGTGAACTGTTACCTCTGTACAGATATGCAAGTGATTAAAAAGAATTGTATACTTCCACTTAAGGAAAACTCACTATGCAAAAATTCACTGTCAAGGAAATAATAATTTAGGAACATGAATCTTTAAAACATAGTGGATGTTTTCCACTGTATGTATTCCTCTAGATCAAGAAAAGCACAAATTAACAAGATTAACAGGCAGTGTTTATTAAGTAGCTATTAACAGTGTATCTATGAAAAGTATTAAACAGTATGAGGAATGGTTATGACATAAAAATAAAACTAAAGATGCAAAAATACAGACATGACTACAAATATGAATGAAAATTAAATATATGATATACACATATACACAGAAAAAGATTAAAATATGGAAAAACATTAACAGTAGTTATTTATGTGCCTTATTTATTATGTACCTATGTATATATATACATTATATGTGACCATAGGCTATTCATAATAATAGAAATTAATACATATTCAGTTCAGTTCAGTTCAGTTCAGTCGCTCAGTCATGTCTGACTCTCTGCGACCCCATGAATCACAGCACGCCAGGCCTCCCTGTCCATCACCAACTCCCGGAGTTCACTCAAACCCATGTCCATCGAGTTGGTGATGCCACCCATCCATCTCATTCTCTGTTGTCCCCATCTCCTCCCGCCCCCAATCCCTCCCAGCATCAGAGTCTTTTCCAGTGAGTCAACTTGTCACATGAGGTGGCCAAAGTATTGGAGTTTCAGCTTCACCATCAGTCCTTCCAATGAACACCCAGGATTGATCTCCTTTAGAATGGACTGGTTGGATCTCCTTGCAGTCCAAGGGACTCTCAAGAGTCTTCTCCAGCACCACAGTTCAAAAGCATCAATTCTTCCACGATCAGCTTTCTTCACAGTCCAACTTTCACATCCATACATGACCACGGGAAAAACCATAGCCTTGACTAGACGTACCTTTGTTGGCAAAGTAATGACTCTGCTTTTTAATATGCTATCTAGGTTGGTCATAACTTTCCTTCCAAGGAGTAAGCGTCTTTTAATTTCATGGCTGCAATCAGCATCTGCAGTGATTTTGGAGCCCATAAAACAAAGGCACCAGAGATCAAATTGCCAACATCCGCTGGATCATGGAGAAAGCAAGAGAGTTCCAGAAAAACATCTATTTCTGCTTCATTGACTATGCCAAAGCTTTAGACTGTGTGGATCACAATAAACTAGAAAATTCTGAAAGAGATGGGAATACCAGACCACCTGACCTGCCTCTTGAGAAACCTGTATGCAGGTCAGGAAGCAACAGTCAGAACTGGACATGGAACAACAGACTGGTTCCAAATAGGAAAAGGAGTACGTCAAGGTGGTATACTGTCACCCTGCTTATTTAACTTCTATGCAGAGTACATCATGAGGAACGCTGGGCTGGAAGAAGCACAAGCTGGAATCAAGATTGCTGGGAGAAATATCAATAACCTCAGATATGCAGATGACACCACCCTTATGGCAGAAAGTGAAGAGGAACTCAAAAGCCTCTTGATGAAAGTGAAAGAGGAAAGTGAAAAGGTTGGCTTGAAGCTCAACATTAAGAAAACTAAGATCATGGCATCTGGTCCCATCACTTCATGGGAAATAGATGGGGAAACAGTGGAAGCAGTGTCAGACTTTGTTTTTAATACATATTAGTATACAAATATATATATACAAATTAGTATACAAATATGTACAGTATATAAAGTAATACATATCAAAATTAATACATATTAAACTAAAAATTAAACTTGGATAAAATTTTAAACCCTGAATCTCTTCAAAATATGGATCTACTGAAAATGCCTTAGCTGTAGAAACAATGCAGAAACTAACATTTGTCCAATATTTAGCTCATGCCTTGGGATTTTAAAGGAAAACATTTATTGGAGTTACAGAAATTCAAACTTATCCCTCATGGTGGGCAGAACTCTAAGAATGGCTTCCAATGACCCTTACACTTGTGTAATCTCTTGCGCTTTGAGTGTGAGTAGAACCCATGTGAAACGAATCTGATGTGGTTCGGGGTTCCCCACCTCAACACTCTGTGGATTTAAGAGGCCGTTCCTTCCGGAAGTGTATAAATTAGCCTGGGATAGAAACTGCACGCTGAATTTACTAAGAAACCAGAACTATAAAGGTGGCATAGAAATACAAGAAACTATTCTTAAGTAATCTTTTAAAACTTTGAACAGAGTTACAGATTTTACCATTTGTTATAAACTGGTATATATAATTTAACCAGAACCATAAGAAAATTAGTATTCTGTGAATTCTGAAGCACTTTCAACATGTTTTAGGAATAATGTGGACTTCCTTGAGTTTTACACAGTCATAAGTAAATGGTCTGTATCTCGTGCCTTTGTTGGCTTTCTGTGAGCTGTAGTTTCTGGGAAGTGAGCCGCTCTCATGCCTGTAACTCTTGTAATCCAGTCATTCGTGTGCCTCCTTCATGTGGATTCAGTACGGCTGTGGTGCTGTTATCCCTCTGATAGGAACTCTAACTCGGTGTAAAGCCCCAAAGGTCTGTTACTTATTTTTATTTTATATTGTACTATATTTTATTTACAGTGTTGTGTTTGTTTCAGGTGTATAGCAAAGTGATACAGTCATATATATATATATATATATATATATATGTGAGTTAACAAAAGCAGTTCCCGTCTTTTGGTGAGATGCTCATGGTTTATAACATAAATGGCATTACTTTGAGAGAGGGATAACTTAGGTATGGTACTGGGTTTTTTTCTTTTTGCAGCCTGAGGCAGTTGTAAAATAACTTAATGTAGCTTTTTACAACTGTGTATTCTATAGTATTTTTTCATTTGGTGAAATTTTAACTGTTAATATTTTTGGCATTGTCCTTTGTACTATTTATTAAATAAAAATTTTTAAAAAAAAGAACTCATGAACAAGTGAATAAGTTATCTTTTAAAACAAAAGGGAAATTAACCTCATGGGCCCAATCTAACCACATGAGCTCTTCACAAGAGTGGAGAGTTTTCTCCAAATGATAGCAGAAGGGGAAGTCAGACAAAGTCCAATATGAGAAGGACTTGATGTACCCATGTGGCTTTAGAGATGGAGAGGACCATGTGAGAAGGAATGTGGGTGGCTTCGGCTCCCCAGGTGACCAGATGGTAAAGAATCCACCTGCAATGTAGGAGACCCAGGTTTGAGCCTTGGGTTGGGAAGATCCCCAGGAGAAGGACATGGCAATTCACTCCAGTATTCTTGTCTGGAGAACCCCATGGACAGAGGAACCTGACAGGCTACCATTACTGAGCAACTAACACTTTCACTTTGAACATTTTCTAAGAACAGGGAGTAGTCCCTGGCTGATGGCCAGCAAGGACCTCACACCTACAAGAACTGGATCTTGCCAAACACCTGAATGACATTAGAAACTAATTCTTCCCCATTGCCTCTAGATAGGAAACCAACAAAATGAATGCGTAGATCTGAGCCTTGTGAAACCCTGAGCAGAGAAACCCCTCCGACCTCTGACCACAGAAATGTGAGATAATGAATGGGTGTTGCCTTAAACCCCTGTGTTTAAAGTCATTTGTTACGTAGCAACATCCCTATACTGTTCTGTCAATAAAGAATGACTTTCCAGTAGCAGAGACACAGATATAGAGAACAAATGTATGGATACCAAGTGGGAAAGGGGTGGGGTGAGAGGAACCAGGAGATTGGACTGACATGTATATACTACTGATACTATATATAAAATAGACAACTGATGAGAACGTACTGTATAGCACAGAGAACTCTACTTAATGCACTGTGATGTCCTAAATTGGAGGGAAATCCAAACCAGAGGGGATATATGTCTATGTTAGAGAATGAAATAGCAACCCACTCCAGTATTCTTGCTGGGAAATCCCATGGACAGAGGAGCCTGGTGCGCTATAGTCTATGGGGTCGCAAGAGTCGGGCATGACTTAGCAACCAAACCACCACCACCACATGTATATGTTTGGCTGACAAGTTTTGCTGTATGGCAGAAGCTAACACAACATTGTAAAGCAGCTATACTGTAATAAAGATTAATTTTTAAAAAACAACTTTTTAAATGAAAAAATTTCCAGGCAGGGTCATTTGAAGGAACATTTAGTTCCATGAGAATAAAATTTTGGAGAAGGTATTTGTATTTTGAGACCTGAAATCATTTCCATTTCACAAGATTTTAGTTCTATGGGTTGGCCAAAAAGTTAGTTCTTGAACAACTTTTTGGCCCACCCAACAGAGAATGAGATGGCTGAATGGCATCACCGACTCGATGGACATGAGTCTGAGTGAACTCTGGGAGTTGGTGATGGACAGGGAGGCCTGGCGTGCTGTGATTCATGGGGTCGCAAAGAGTCGGACACGACTGAGTGACTGAACTGAACTGAACTGAACTGAATGTGTTTTCAAAAAGCAACAGAATATTTTATAGAGAGAGTTTGTTTTGTTTCACATTTCATGTTGAGATCAAAATATTTCCCCAAGAGAACATTTCCAATCCATTATGCCAGTCATGGTGTAAACAATTTCATGATCTGAAATTTGTTTTACAACCCATTTGGGGAAGAAATAAACCAATATCATTAAATAAAGCGCACCTAAATATACGTATCTTTTAAAAAAATTATAAAATTTCGAGAATTTTTGAATTTCAGTTGTGGAGCAGATTAATAGGAAAGAGAAATAATTCTGAAAACCAACACTTAACCTGAGTCCCATTTACTAAAATTTACTTTTCTGCCAGTCACCCCTTGGAGTCACCCATGGCAGGATATCGGCTACCCATCCAGTGACTCTTTAAGGCCATGTTCTACATTGACTAGCTTTGATGATGCTCTTTGGGGCTTCCCTGGTGGTTCAGACAGTACAGAATCTGCCCATAGTGCGGAAGATCCAGGTTTGATCCCCAGGATTGGAAGGATCCCCAGGAGAAGGGAATGGCTATCCACTCTGGTATTCTTGCTCGGAGAATTCCATGGGCAGAGGAGTCTGGTGAGTTATAGTCCATGGGGTTGCAAAGAGTCAGACATGAGTGAGCAACTAACACACATACACACACGTCCACACACGATGCTCTTTTAGATTTCCTTAACTTGCAGGTCTACTCATGGCTCTTTCAACTTCTCAAATCTAAGCTTCTCTAGAAGAAAACTGCACTTCACACCAAAAGCAGCTTAAAACAATGATTTTTGTTTCCAAACCTCTAAATCCATTCCTCAAATTGCAATTGGAATCCACTCCTCACTGTCTAAGCCTGTCCCAAGAGTAACATGCAGAAGATGGACTAAGTGATGCCTGAGATCCCTTCCAAATTTAATATTTGATGGATCGGGCTTTCAGTGTAATCAGCAATAAAGCTAGGATATAAATGCGTTTTCACAAGATTTCAGCTGGGAGGTCAAGAGGATAACAAATGACCCCTGTCATAATATGACAAAATGTCCTTTGAAGACCCCAGGGAACATGAAGCCAATACTGGCCAGTCTTTGACCGTAACCACCTACAGCCTTCCCATCACTTCTAGCATCTCCTACTCCAACTAGATATGTTCAGGCTCAAAATGTGGCACCAAGAAACTGAGCTAATAACCATCCTTTTTATTTTAGGAACATTTCTTTCAAATTTCTATTGTCATCAAAGGGCAGGCCAGAGGAACATATATTCTCCTATTCCCAAACCTAACCAAGGCTGGAATTTTACTTGATCTTTCCACAAAATGAAAGAGGAAGGTGTCTATTAGCTCCTTTCATTTCATTTAGCAGTAAAGTATTAAATAGACCAGAGAGAAGGATGAAAAGCAATAAAAGACAGCAGAGGAGCACAATCAGATTTTAAGATGTAGAATTTGGATGACTTGTAGATTTATATTCCCAGACTTTAGAGAATTACCATATAATGATTGATACTTTGGGGAAATCATCAGGATACGAAATTAATTTCTTAGCCTAGAACTTTAATTTGGCCAATGAAGAATTAAGACATAACTAAAATCAAATATCTTTTATTAGCCATAATTCTCCTTAGCAAAATTACTTTGTACTCCTGCCCACCAAGCTTCATCTCCGCTCTTAAGATTTTGATTCACAATGTGATGTCATTACCCACTTTTATTTTTAAAATTGGAAGAATTAATGTAATAAAACCTAATTTCATTTGTCACTCCTACCTAAAGAATCATGTCCGGAATTAAAAATAAGAGTGCGGGACACTGACAGGAGTTTTAAAGGACATATGTAAGGCTACAATCAGCAAATTATCAAACTGTGATTTCAGCCTTTTAAGGGTAGTTTTTTCTTCACAGGACATATAATTTTATGCCTCCAGGCTTTATAATCAACTGATCTACAACCCCAAAATTCCCCATCCTGAGCCCTATTTTTATTCATCACATCATTTCTCCTGTAAAGCCCAGGAGAAATTTCTCCTTCTGGAAACTTTCTGTCTCAACAGATCAAAGGTCATGTGTCCTAGTTCCAACTCCCATCTTTCTTCTCACTGCTCATAGAATAAACCTAAAGTCTCAAGAGAAGTAATTTAGGTACAATCCCATTCATCAAGAACCTATGTAAGGGAGCCTTATAATATAAACCAGAAAAGGAAATGCTGCCTTAGCGTAATAATGGCAAGAAATACTTTACATATTTTAATTAATATTTTAACTACTAATAATTAACATTAAAATAGTAATTTCTTATTTAGTGTGGAAGAAAAAAAAAACTTTGATAAATAGGCACCCATTTCAAACTCAAGGAGAAAGACAGCTGCCAAACTGAGTAAAAACCCCTTGAGCTTTCTCTCCCTATCCTATACCCAGTAGAGGGCTTGTCCTCCCCCATCCACTCTGCGAGACCAACAGAACTGAGCAGAAAAGGATGTTCTGACATCCAGTTGACAGTGAAGGCAATGAAAATACAATGAGAGATTAAGTGGATTGAGACTCAATTTTCTGAGAGGATGGAAGGGAAAAGTCTGGAACATCCCAAGATATATCTAGGAGAACAGAAGGGCACTGAGGACACCTACCAGGAACAAGTTAAAGAGAATATGAAAAACAGAAAGAAGAGTTAGGGAACAGTGAGGAGCTTCCATGCAGGACAGCCCTCAAGGTTTAGCAAGGGGTCTTATTTTGTAGGATGCAAGAGAACATTGCTAGATGTACAAGATGAAGCTAGAGCTGAATTTCTTCCCACTCAGGGTGGCTTTGGAAAATTACCTGGACTATTCAGTAGAGAACTGCTTAAACTTTCATCCAGGTTCATAGGTATAGCTTTCATCCAGGCTTATTAAGGAAGGCAGGGGAGGCACTATCCCAGATAAAGAATGTGAAAAACTCTTGCTGTTGTCATCTAATCAGCTTCCTCTCTGAAGGCCACTGAACAACAAGGTGTATCAACCACAGAATAGGACTCTATAAGACAGCCAGCAAAACTACCTCCCCTGCAGCCTCATGCTCCCAAAGGGAAGAACTCCTTGTGATTTGGTATTTGTGACTTCATACCACATTTATTTGTTTATTTGTCTGCCTCCCCAAACTTACAGAAGTTCTATTTCCTCTTGGTGTCATACCAGCCATTTGCCCATAATAGTTATTGGCAGTGAACACTGTTCATTACCTAACCAACATCCATATCCTCCTTCCTTTCCTAACAGAGTGCTGACTTTATTCAGGTAACTCCAGAGGGCATCTTGATTCATTTCTAAGCCAATCAATGTATTGTATTCCCCGAGATGACCATTTTGGGTTTGGGGTCAGAATGTAACCAAAGTTGGTACAATCAGACTAAAGGAAAAGACTTGTATTCTATGCTTGGGATGGGGAAGGGAAGTGTCCCTTTCTCTTTATTTTGCTAGACATGCACCAGGAAATACCTGGCTTCCTGACACTGGCAGCCATCTTGGAATCACAAAAGACATCATGCTTCAAATCAAGAAAACACTGAAGAAGGCAGCGGACAGACACTGAAGAACTCTGGACACTGTTGTCATCACTGAGCTCGTGACCTCATCTTGCCTGTGCCCTGACAGATCTCTGGGCTCCCAGTTATGTACACAGTATTGTGCTATGTTTTCACTTAGTTTGAGTCACAGCTTTCAATACTTGACTATAAAGTTACAAATGAATTTTTAAATTGAATAACAGTGAATGGCAGTTATTTACACATATTTTTGAACTGTGGTGCTAGAGAAGACTCTTGAGAGTCCCTTGGACTGCAAGGAGATCCAACCAGTCCATTCTGAAGAAGATCAATCCTGGATGTTCATTGGAGGGACTGATGCTAAAGCTGAAACTCCAATACTTTGGCCACCTCATGCGAAGAGTTGACTCACTGGAAAAGACTCTGATGCTGGGAGGGATTGGGGGCGGGAGGAGAAGGGGACAACAGAGAATGAGATGGCTGGATGGCATCACTGACTCGATGGACATGAGTTTGAGTGAACTCCAGGAGTTGGTGATGGACAGGGAGGCCTGGCGTGCTGTGATTCATGGGGTCGCAAAGAGTCGGTCACTACCGAGAGACTGAACTGAACTGAATCATACTTTTACAGAGCTGTGTCTTTTACAAAAATGTAAATGTCACAACAAAGGAGCTGTGGGAGCTTGGGAGTTGGACAGATCACTCAGGATTGAATGGAGAAAACATTAAACACTAGACCCTTAAGTATAGGAAAGATAGATGGCAAACATGGGAATTGGGTTTTAAGAGACAAGATTTAAGATCCTACAATGATGAGATGGAAAAACAGGAATGGACTTGGATACTGGACAGAGAACCAAGACAAGGGTTTAAGCACAGAGAGTAAAGGCAAACTTCATTACAGATCTCGGGCTACAAGTAAATGGCTCGGTTAGATGTTTTGCAAGACATACTTCCTTGAAATAAAATATGATACTAAGACAGTTTTCATTTATTCAAGTGATATTTGAGAAGCTTCCCTGTGCCAGGGAAGATGCTAGATGGTAGAAATAGAATGGTGAGCAAGAACCAAGTCCCTACCCTCATGGATCTTATCATCTAGGAAGGAGGTAGGCATCAAAGTTTTAAAATGTAAAATGACATCAGAAATGTGAAATTAAGGAGAGCTACCCATTTCTGGGAGAACATTTAAGCTGGGGATTGACTTGAGCTAATGGGATGGGGGTTAAGAAAGGTTTCTCTGAGGTAGACACTCTTGAGCAGAATTAAGATCCATTGGCAGGAATTAACTAGGTAAAGATAGGAGAGAAAAGAGCATATGCAAATACACTGGGACAGAAGGAAACAAGGATGCTTGGGCAAGACTGGAAAGAGCCTACCGTTACTGAAGAGGAAGAGTGAGAGGGAGCACAGTAGGTGAAGAAGCGAAAGTAGTTAGATAAGCTGGCAACACTGAGTCATGTAGGTCATGATCTTTATCCTAAAGGCAATAAAATCCATTGGCGCTTTCTTAGCAAACAGGATTGTCCATTAAGATGTGTGTCTGAAGTGATAATTGCAGGTTGCCGAAGGACACATGCAGTTGAGTAGAACATGGTAGGAAGCAACTACAGTCAACCAGGAAACATATGATGTCTAGAGTAGTAGCAGTGAGTGACAGTGGTGAAAAGTGGATGGTATGAAATATATTTAGGTGGGAAAAAGAGTACTACATAGGTATTATAGAGCATGAATGAAGGAAGACCGATAACCTAGTGAAAGAGAAGAAAATGGAGCCATTCTTTACAAAAGGATGCACAGGGCGTAGGCCAGTGGGGTTGAGTTTATTTTTTGTCTTTAATGGCTTATGAATGCATCAGTGGTACTAACTTGAATGTCAAGATCTGGAGGCATGTAGCACCTTCTCTCACCATAGAATAAAATCTGATTATCCCAGTTATAAGCATAATAATTTCCCCAGACTGAAATGTTCACTCATGATGGAACTCAAGTTACCAAGTTGTGTATACACTCACCTCCACGCTGACATGTTCCCTCTATTTATTCAACTCTCTTTTCTTCCCTTTTGCTTGTTGTCCACTGATCGTTTTTTGAAACTTCTTGGGAGGCATTAGTGAAAAGTTCTAGCTCTGAAATTAGACTGAGTTTGAGTTTCATCTCTTCCAGTGTGTGAGTACAGGTAAATTTCTCTCTGAGCCATATTCTCCCATTTATCTATAAGGTAGATTAAAGGGTCTATCGTAGGGTTATTCCTTGAATTTAAGGAAATAAAATAAGACATCTAGCACAGTGATGGCACACACAAAATGTTAGCTATATTTATTCCAAAGAGCAAAACAAGCTATCCTGTTCAGTTCAGTTCAGTCGCTCAGTCATGTCCGACTCTTTGCAACCCCATGAATCACAGCACGCCAGGCCTCCCTCTCCATCACCAACTCCCGGAGTTCACTCAAACTCATGTCCATCTAGGCGGTGATGCCATCCAGCCATCTCATTCTCTGTCGTCCCCTTCTCCTCCTGCCCCTAATCCCTCCCAGCATCAGGGTCTTTTCCAATGAGTCAACCCTTCGCATGAGGTGGCCAAAGTATTGCAGTTTCAGTTTCAGCATCAGTCCTTCCAATGAACACCCAGGACTGATCTCCTTTAGGATGGACTAGTTGGATCTCCTTGCAGTCCAAGGGACTCTCAGGAGTCTTCTCCAACACCACAGTTCAAAAGCATCAATTCTTCAGCGATCAGCTTTCTTCACAGTCCAACTCTCACACCCATACATGCTGTCCTGTAACTGATACCTATTCATTCACATTGGTGCATGAATGGCTTATTGGAAAAGCACAGGATAACTCTTACAGGGTAATGAAGCTCTTGAGAATCATCCCATTTTTACTACTGTTCTCATATAGCATGACTTCCTGCTCCCACACATTGTTATTCAGTAAGAGACGGACTACAGGGATCACTATACAATTGGTTTCTATTAGCTTGTGGTCAACTCAAATCTTTTTTATATAAATAGATGTTAAGCTGAGCCTCCTTGATGGCTCAGTGGGTAAAAAAAAAAAAAAAATCTACCTGCAATGCAAGAGACACAGGAGACATGGATTTAACCCCTGGGTTGGGAAGATCCCCTGGAGAAGGAAAATGGCGACCCACTCCAGTATCCTTGCCTGAAAAAATCCCATGGACAGAGGAACCTGGTGGGCCACAGTCCTAAGGTTGCAAAGAGTTGGACACAACTGAGTGACTATACATGCACACAGAAGTGAAGCTGACTCAGTTTGTAATATTCATTTACAACTGACTTGGGAATTTAAATGGAAACACTTAAAAACAAACTTGTTAAATATCTCCTTGCTTAAAGAATACATTCACAAGGACCCTGAGATGATCCATATGACAGACTGCACTTAAGTTTTTGTGGAGGGAAAAGTTCTCATAAGTTTTCAAAGCAGGCACTAAATTTATATTAACTGCCCTCTAGAGAGGGTTGCTTTTGTCTAATGCCATGATATCAGCATATCACCACAGACAGCAGCTTGAACAAATGTAAGAATGTGGATCTCTTCAGCTGGATTCTGTATAATCCACCCCCATGGGGTTTATATATGATCATTTCAATTCATGTGGAAAAGAAAGTTCTAAATCAGTCATGTTTGCTGACATCAGAAAACAAGCCATTTATAGAAAGAATTCCTCTAAGCACAGATATTTGTGGAAAGGTTCCTCTTCAGGTGGCAATTTTGACTAACATTTCTGACTTTGTGCTTTGTTAGCCAAGAAATATGCATCAAGTGTCATTTTATCTTCCAACATCTGATTAAAAGTATCCGCTCAGGTAGATACCAAAAGTCTGAACTGCATTGGGAGTTCTGTAGCTGGTTGCACATTAGAATCACTTGAAGAACTTTTTAAAAATACAAATGTCCAGGTCTCACCCTAGATGGGTTTGGTCAGAATCTCTGTGGTGGTTTTTAAAAAGTTCTCCAAGGCATTCAAATTTGAATTGAAATTAGATGACCTCTGAGGTCCCTTTTGTTGTTGTCGTTGTTTAGTTGCTCAGTCGTGTCTGACTCTTTGCAACTCGTGGATTGTAGCCCACCAGGCTCCTCTATCCATGAGATTTCCCAGGCAAGAATACAGGAGAAGGTTGCCATTTCCTTCTCTAGGGGATCTTCCCAACACAGGGATCAAACTCTCGTCTCCTACTTGGCAGGTGGATTCTTTGCCACTGCCCACAGACAAAAATTACCGGAGCCCATAGACAAAAATTACTGAAGCCCAAACTATGAAACGTTGCAGCAGAAAATCCTAAATTCAATCAGCATGTTCCAATAATTCTCACGTTGTCTCTCAGAAGTCACACAGATCTTCCTAACACAGCTGTCCACTAAAGTTTTCAGAAATCAAGAATACACTAAGGGGAAAACATGCATATTGAAGTGGACCAGGATGAAGGGCACTGATGCCAGATCATACGTTGAAATGCATCAGAAACAGGAGTGATATATGGATA
Organism: Moschus berezovskii; assembly: GCF_049115385.1. Lineage (NCBI taxonomy): Eukaryota > Metazoa > Chordata > Mammalia > Artiodactyla > Moschidae > Moschus > Moschus berezovskii. The sequence goes on along the minus strand of NC_142487.1, from coordinate 4,601,513 downwards.
GATGATGTAGCAAAGTGACGAAATGTAGAACCTGGAAGGAGAGTCTCTATGTGCTCACTCACAATTCTTTCAATGTCTCAGCATGTTTGATTTTTTTACTTAAGTATTGACCTGTGGTGCTGGAGAAGACTCTTGAGAGTCCCTTGGACTTCAAGGAGATCAAACCAGTCAATCCTAAAGGAAATCAACACTGAAATTCAGGACTGATGCTGGAGCTGAAGCTCCAATACTTTGGCCACCTGATGCAAAGAGCTGATTCACTGGAAAAGATGCTGATGCTGGGAAAGACTGAAGGCAAAAGGAGAAGAGGGCAGCACAGGATAAGATGGTTGGATGGCATCACTGATTCAATGGACATGAGTTTGAGCAAACTCCAGGAGATAGTGAAGAATAGGACGGCCTGGCGTGCTGCAGTCCAAGGGGTTGCAAAGGGTCGGACATGACTTAGTGGCTGAACAACAACAATAATTGATTTGTAATATTATATTATTTTCTGGTGCATAATACAGTGATTTGATATTTGTATAGATTATATTCCATTTAAAGTTATTATAAAGTAATGGCTATATTTTAAATAAAATATTTGGGAGGGAAGAATGTCCTAGAGAAAAATCTGGATGCATCTCACAGACAGAATGATAAGTGGAGGAAGCCAAAAAGCCAAAGAGTACACATTTTACAACGCCAATTACATAAAGGTCAGGAATAGTGAAATAATCTGTGGGAACATAAGCCCGAGTAGTGGAAACCTCAGGAAAATATTGATTGAGAAAGGTCATTAGAAAGCCTTCTGCACTGCTAGAAGTGTTCTGCATCTTGATTATTTCTTGTTTTATTTTTGGATGCCTGGAGATAGATGAATAGATAGATAAGTAGTTAGATAGAAATCATTAAGCTGTGCCTTATACGGCAGGAGGTTGTATCTCGAATTTTTTATGAAAAAGCTTTAAAGAATTTACCAACAAAAAGTAGTCCTATGAGTTTGCTGAATTCCTTTTAATAACTCAGTGTTATTCATATGGTATTAACTTGCACTCTGGAGCAAAGAACCACTTAACCAATCATAGAATTGTAACTCCTACAGATTTTGCCCAGAATCCTCCTTTTCCACCCTAAAGCCCTAGGCTCGGGAGACCAAGGTGAACTTAACAGGCTGCTAATCAGCCTCTCTTGAGACCTAAGTAAAGATCAGAGCTAAATATAACCCAGTTTAGAAAGTCTAAACGAAGGAGGAAAGGAAGACGAAGGCAAAAGAAGAAACAGATAGTCCACCACAGCGGTCAGTGGCTGTTCATCCTTTTCTGTTAGTTGTCCTTTGGCCTTTGTGCAGAAAGAACAGAGAGTCTTCTTGGTCTTTTCCTTCATTTTTCAACTTAATGCTTCCCCAGCCCCTCCCCAGGGAAATCAGATGGGACAGGATGAAACAACAGCGAGGCAAGCTGCAGAGGGGATGACAAGAAAGGGGCACCCTTTCCCATCAGTATTTTTCATCTAAAAATTACAGTGATTATATGTAAATCCTAAACGGCAGGCAAACCAGATCACTTTTTACTGACCTATTTATCATTCTGAGATTTTGTGATGATGAAACAGGAGAGGAAACACAACACAGGGAGGCAGAAAACTATGATGTATGATGTTCATAACAACCAACAGAGGGAAGGATTTCTTGAAAATCCAAGATCAGTTATAGGACACAAACTGTGTAAAACACGTAAACAATGTGTGAATCTCCAACAATCACTATAAAAGAGATTAGTCACCTATGCCTCTTGAAATCTTCAGAACTCTATGTAGCCTCAAACTTCTTTCACCCAAATCTTAAGCAACTTGGAGGACCAGGATGTTTTTCTCCTTTAAAGCAAAACTCCAAATCAATCTTCAGGCAAAAAAATTTTTTGTATTTTCCCATTCCTTAGGGAAAGAGAGAAGTTAATGAAAGTTCTTAATTCTTTCCCTGAATGCTAAAAAGATTCTGAAAATATTTTTACTTGAGGGAAGAAATCCTCTGGAGGGAAACTTGATATTTGCACCAAAGGAACAAGATGAATATTGTCAATTTCTCCCAAATTCTGTTTTATTCAGCTTCTTGCTTTTCAACATGCAAATTATGATCTCAGATTGTCTGCTATGAAAAGTTCCCCCAAATTCCATCAGTGTGGTTGTTAGACCCTGAATCAAGCTGGGGAGAGCTGAGCTGTCAGGTGTCAGAGTAGCCAAATAGATGACAAACCAAAACGAAAGTGTTATAACAGTCAGGCCTTTAATCACTTACTGCAACACTATTATCAAGAGGCCAAATCAAAGTGTCAAGTCCTCCCGTTCCATCTTCCCCCCAGAACGTCACCACTGTCAGTCACCAGTTGAGGGTCAGGTGAATCAGCACAGATGGGGTCATTTCATTGCCAAAGGAGCCCAAAATAAAAGGTCCCTGCAACTTTACAGGCCAGAGGATCAGAAGGACGTGTGAAGTGCCAGGCATGGAAAAGTACTAAGAACTGAGTCACAATGGAGGAAAGTGTCTCTAAGGTCTTCCCCTGCCTTCACCATAAAGAAACCTCTGCCAAAGGCCACGATAAAAAGATCTCCAAATGGAGGCAGCCATGGCTGCCAGCCATTTTGTTCATCTCCCACATTGATCTTTAGGTTATAGAAGAAATTAACTGTCGCAAAATTTGGAAAGAAAAGAAAAAAAAAAAAAAAATATATATATATATATATATATGATAAATTTTTCACAAGTACACAAAACCTGCATTAAAAATATATCATTTCCTTAGAAGTTAAACCTAAGGAAAGGAGAGAAAATAATAAAAATAAGAACATAAAGGAATGAAATTAATTTGAAAAAATTAGAACAAATGTGTAAGATGGACAATCATCAAAGTCAAAATTTGGTTCTTTGAAAAATGATAATATTCAGCAATCAATAAGATTAATCAGGGAAGAAAATAAGAAAAAATAAATTAGTGATATCAGGAATAAAAAAGGGGCAACATCACAGATCCTATAGACATGAAAAGATAATACAGACAGGAAAACTAACAAAAGATGAGAGTATTAGTACTGCCAATAAATTTGACAAATTGGATGAAAGAAAAATTTATCCAAAAATACAATTTATCAATGCTATCAGAAGAAAGAGAAAAATCTGAAAAGAGACATTCATTAATAAAATTGAACTCATGATATAAACACACACACATACACTGTGAATTCTTCCAGAGATTCAAGGAACAAAACACAAATTTAGCAAAAGTTCTTCCACAGAATAGAAATATGAGAAACACTTTCTAATTATTTTTCTAATGACGATAAAATGTTTATTCAAAATTTTTTTGCTCAGGTTTTCTTTAATACTGTTATTGCACTTATTTTCTTTTTTTGTTTTTTTTTTTTTAATTTTTTACAGTGTTGTGTTGGTTTCTGCCGTTTCTGCCATTTCTGTGAATCAGCCATAATTGTATGTACATCCCCTCTTTCCCTAGTCTCCATCCCCTACTCCCATCCCATTCCTCCAGATCATTACAGAGTGCCAGGCTGGCTCCCCGTGCTACCCAGCAGCCTCTTACCAGCTATGTATCTTACAAAATGCTTTTTAACTGCAGATCTAAATAAGAAAGGTAAAAAATATAATAAACTTTTAGCAGAAACATATATTATCACTTTGGAGGAAAAGACTTCTTAAAGAAGATATAGAAAACACTAAAGCATAAGAGAAAAACTGACATTTTGAAGTATAAAAATTAATTTCTATTCATGAAAAAGTACCATTAAGAGTGAAAACCAATAGGCAAACTCAGATATTCACAATGCTTACTACTGCCACCATCAGTTCAGTTCAGTCGCTCAGTCGTGACCGACTCTTTGCGACCCCATGAATCACAGCACGCCAGGCCTCCCTGTCCATCACCAACTCCCAGAGTTCACTCAAACTTGATGTCCATCAAGTCGGTGATGCCATCCAGCCACCTCATTCTCTGTCATCCCCTTCTCCTGCCCCCAGTCCCTCCCAGCATCAGAGTCTTTTCCAGTGAGTCAACTCTGCATGAGGTGAGCAAAGTATTGAAGTTTCAACTTTAGCATCAGTCCTTCCTATGAACGCCCAGGACTGATCGCCTTTAGGATGGACTGGAAATACCTAGAAACCTCTACAAGTTAATAAACAAAAGGCAAACAAACCAATGGGAAAAACGGTCACATCACAAAAGAGGGTGTCTACATGGCTTATAAGCATATGACAAGGTTCCCAACATCATCAGTCATCAAGGAAATGCAAATTAAAATCTCAGAGAGAACAGTTGCCAGAAACTAAAAAGATAGAATGAAATAACACTCACAAAAAGACAAAAATAGAAAACATTTTGGCACTGTTGAGGAGGCAATCAGAACTCTATGGGTGGGAATATAAGTTGGTACATCTATGGAAAACTATTCATCCAGCAAAGTTGAACATGGGCCGTTTCTATAACCCAGAAATTCTACTCCTGGTTATGTGTTCAACTGAAATGCACATTATATTCACCAAAAGCTGTGCTACAGAATATGTATAGCAACATCTCTCACAATAGGTAAACATCCACTAGCAATGAAATGGATAAAGAGTGGCATGTCCTTCCATGGTAATAGAGCAACAGAAATAGACATTCTACAAATATACCCAACAATATGGATGAAGCATGCAAAGAAAATGCTCAGTAAAACAAGCTAGACACCAAAGAGTATATATAGTGACTATCTATATAAATTATAAAAACATATGAAACTAACCTATATTGTTAAAATCAAAGTGGTAGCTACTCTTGGAAAAGTACTGAGGAAGGACTGGAGGAGTGTTCAGGGTGTCAACAGTGTTCTGTCTGGGTACAGGTTACACAGATATGTTTTGTTTATAAGAATTTCACATGCCGCACACCTAAGATACGTGCACTTTTCTGTGTATTATATCCAAAGAGTAAAAAGAAGAAACCTCCTACATGTTTAAATGATAGGATCTATTAGTATTTGTGTGTGTGTGTGCTGTCATGTCCAACTCTTCAAAACCCCACAGACTGTAGCCCTCCAGGCTCCTCTGTCTGTGGAATTTTCCAGGCAAGAATACTGGAGTGGATTGCCATTTCCTCCTCCAGGGGATCTTTATCACCCAGGGATCAAACCTGCATCTCCTGCATCTCCCGCATTGGCAGGCAGATTCTTTACCACTAGTGCTACCTGGAAGAGGGTGTTTGTTATGACCAGTGCATTCTCTTGGCAAAACTCAATTAGCCTTTGCCCTGCTTCATTCCGTGCTCCAAGGCCAAATTTGCCAGTTACTCCAGGTGTTTCTTGACTTCCTACTTTTGCATTCCAGTCCCCTATAATGAAAAGGACATCTTTTTTGGGTGTTAGTTCTAAAAGGTCTTGTAGGTCTTCATAGAACTGTTCAACTTCGGCTTCTTCAGCATTACTGGTTGGGGCATAGACTTGGATTACCGTAATATTGAATGGTTTGCCTTGGAAACAAACAGAAATCATTCTGTCGTTTTTAAGATTGCATCCAAGTACTGCATTTCGGACTCTTTTGTTGATCATGATGGCTACTCCATTTCTTCTAAGGGATTCCTGCCCACAGTAGTAGATATAATGGTCATCTGAGTTAAATTCTCCCATTCCAGTATATTTTAGTTCACTGATTCCCAGAATGTCGATGTTCACTCTTGCCATCTGTTTGACCACTTCCAAATTGCCTTGATTCATGGACCTAACATTCCAGGTTCCTATGCAATATTGCTCTTTATAGCATCGGACCTTGCTTCTATCATCAGTCACATCCACAACTGGGTATTTGTTTCACTTTGGCTCCATCCCTTCATTCTTTCTGGAGTTATTTATCCACTGATCTCCAGTAGCATACTGGGCAACTACCGACCTAGGGAATTCCTCATTCAGTATCCTATCATTTTGCCTTTTGATACTGTTCATGGGGTTCTCAAGGCAAGTATACTGAAGTGGTTTGCCATTCCCTTCTCCAGTGGACCATATTCTGTCAGACCTCTCCACCATGACCCATCCGTCTTGGGTGGCCCCACACGGCATGGCTTAGTTTCATTGAGTTAGACAGGGCTGTGGTCCATATGATCAGATCAACTAGTTTTTTGTGATTATGATTTCAGTGTGTCTGCCCTCTAATATCCCACCCCAATACATACCGTCTTATTTGGGTTTCACTTACCTTGGTTGTGGAGTATCTCTTCACAGCTGCTCCAGCAAAGTGCAGCCGCTGTACCTTACCTTGGACGAGGGGTATCTCCTCAAGGCCACCCCTCCTGACCTTGAATGTGGAGTAGCTCCTCTTGGCCCTCCTGTGCCCACGCAGCCACCACCTCTTGGACGTGGGACAGCTCCTCTCGGCCACCACCCAGACCTTGGGCATGGGGTAGCTCCTCTCGGCCACGCTTCTGCACGTGGTCGGTTGCACGGAGCCGGCATCTCTCGCATCTGAGTTTTGCCAAGAGAACGCACTGGTCATAGCAAACACCCTCTTCCAACAACACAAGAGAAGACTACACATGGACATCACCAGATGGTCAACACCGAAATCAGATTGATTATATTCTTTGCAGCCAAAGATGGAGAAGCTGTATACAGTTAGCAAAAACAAGACCAGGAGCTGACTGTGGCTCAGATCATGAACTGCTTATTGCCAAATTCAGACTTAAATTGAAGAAAGTAGGGAAACCATTAGACCATTCAGATATGACCTAAATCAAATCCCTTATGATTATACAGTGGAAGTAAGAAATAGATTTAAGGGTCTAGATCTGATAGATAGAATGCCTGATGAACTCTGGACGGAGGTTCATGACATTGTACAGGAGACAGGGACCAAGACCATCTCCATGTAAAAGAAATGCAAAAAAGCAAAATGGCTGTCTGAGGAGGCCTTACAAATAGCTGTGAAGAGAAGTGAAAAGCAAGGGAGGAAAGGAAAGATATAAGCATCTGAATGCAGAGTTCCAAAGAATAGCAAGGAGAGATAAGATAGCCTTCCTCAGCAATCAATGCAAAGAAATAGAGGAAAACAACAGAATAGGAAAAACAAGAGACCTTTTCAAGAAAATTAGAGATATCAAGGGAACATTTCATGCAAAGATGAGCTCAATAAAGGACAGAAATGGTATGGACCTAACAGAAGCAGAAGATATTAAGAAGAGGTGGCAGGAATACACAGAAGAACTGTACAAAAAAGATCTTCACAAGCAAGATAGTCACGATAACGTGATCACTGACCTAGAACCAGACATCTTGGAATGTGAAGTCAAGTGGGCCTTAGAAAGCATCACTACGAACAAAGCAAGTGGAGGTGATGGAATTCCAGTTGAGCTATTTCAAATCTTGAAAGATGATGCTGTGAAAGTGCTGCACTCAATATGCCAGCACATTTGGAAAACTCAGCAATGGCCACAGGACTGGAAAAGGTCAGTCTTCATTCCAATCCCAAAGAAAGGGAATGCCAAAGAATGCTCAAACTACCGCACAATTGCACTCATCTCACACGCTAGTAAAGTCATGCTCAAAATTCTCCAAGCCAGGCTTCAGCAGTATGTAAACCGTGAACTCCCAGATGTTCAAGCAGGTTTTAGAAAAGGCAGAGGCACCAGAGATCAAATTGCCAACATCCGCTGGATCATGGAGAAAGCAAGAGAGTTTCAGAAAAACATCTATTTCTGCTTCATTGACTATGCCAAAGCCTTTGACTGTGTCGATCACAATAAACTGTGGAACATTCTGAAAGAGATGGGAATCCCAGACCACCTGACCTGCCTCTTGAGAAGCCTGTATGCAGGTCAGGAAACAACAGTTAGAACTGGACATGGAACAACAGACTGGTTCCAAATAGGAAAAGGAGTACATCAAGGTTGTATATTGTCACCCTGCTTATTTAACTTATATGCAGAGTACATCATGAGGAACACTGGGCTGGAAGAAGCACAAGCTGGAATCAAGATTGCCGGGAGAAATATCAATAACCTCAGATATGCAGATGACACCACCCTTATGGCAGAAAGTGAAGAGGAACTCAAAGACCTCTTGATGAAAGTGAAAGAGGAGAGTGAAAAAGTTGGCTTGAAGCTCAACATTCAGAAAACTAAGATCATGGCATCTGGTCCCATCACTTCTTGGAAAATAGATGGGGAAACAGTGGAAACAGTGTCAGACTTTATTTTTCTGGACTCCAAAATCACGGTAGATGCTGATTGCAGCCATGAAATTAAAAGACGCTTACTCCTTGGAAGGAAAGTTATGACCAGCCTAGATAGCATATTGAAAAGCAGAGACATTACTTTGTCAACCAAGATCCGTCTAGTTAAGGCTATGGTTTTTCCCATGGTGATGTATGGATGTGAGAGTTGGAATGGGAAGAAAGCTGATCGCCGAAGAATTGATTCTTTTGAACTGTGGTGCTGGAGAGGACTCTTGAGAGTCCCTTGGACTGCAAGGAGATCCAACCAGTCCATTCTAAAGGAGATCAATCCTGGGTGTTCATTGGAAGGACAGATGCTAAAGTTGAAACTGCAATACTTTGGCCACCTCATGCGACGAGTTGACTCACTGAAAAAGAGTCTGATGCTAGGAGGGATTGGGGGTGGGAGGAGAAGGGGATGACAGAGAATGAGATGGCTGGATGGCATCACCGACTCTGTGGACATGGGTTTGAGTGAACTCCGGGAGTTGGTGATGGACAGGGAGGCCTGGTGTGCTGTGGTTCATGGGTTGCAAAGAGTTGGACACGACTGAGCGACTGAACTGAACTGAACAGTGCTACCTGGGATGCCTGTAATTATTCAACAGGCATCATATAAACTTGCAATAATGATTGCCTTTAGGGGAGAAAAAAGAACTGGGAAAACAAAGACAACTTAGGATGGGATTAGTATATTTTTTAACCACAAATCTTTGTGCAATATTTAAAATTTTATCTTTTGTATATATTTCAACTTAACAAAAATTTTAAACACACTATTCAGTTCAGTCTTCGGATATTTGCCCATTCAGATCCTTTCAGTTCAGTTCAGTTCAGTCGCTCAGTCGTGTCCGACTCTTTGTGACCCCATGAATCACAGCACGCCAGGCCTCCCTGTCCATCACCAACTCCCGGAATTCACTCAAACTCATGTCCATAGAGTCGGTGATGCCATCCAGCCATCCCACTCTCCGTTGTCCCCATCTCCTCCCACCCCCAATCCTTCCCAGCATCAGACTCTTTTCCAGTGAGTCAACTTGTCGCATGTGGTGGCTAAAGTATTGGAGTTTCAGCTTTAGCATCAGTCCTTCCAATGAACACCCAGGATTGATCTCCTTTAGAATGGACTGGTTGGACCTCCTTGCAGTCAAGGGACTCTCAAGAGTCTTCTCCAGCACCACAGTTCAAAAGCATCAAACACACCATAATAAACATTAAATCATGTTGTTAAAGTAAATGCCACCGAGGTCAGTAAGCACATGAGAAGATGCTCCATATCATTAGTATTCAAAGAAATGCAAATTAAAACCACAACAAGACACTGCACAACCACTGAAATAACTAAAACTAAAGACTGAAAATAACAAATATTGGCAAGAAGGATGCCATGCAATGGAACCCTAGTTCTGCTTTGGGAGTGTAAAATAGTTCAAACACTTTGGGAAAACATTTTAGTGTCTTATAAATCTAAATCTACATCTCCTACCTGCCCAATAACTTCACACCTACGTGTTTACCCTAAAGAAACACAAACATGCATCCATACAAAGACTTTATCATAGCAGCTTTGTTCATAATAACCAAAAACTTCAAGGAAACAATTTGAATGCTTTTCAATAAGTGAACAGATATACAAATCGTGATATATCCATATGAGAGAATACCACTCAATAATAGAAAGGAATAGATTACTGGTATTCAGACAAATACGGGTGAATCTCAAAAGCATTATGCTCAGTGAAAAAAGTCAACTCAAAATAGTGAAAGTTTTTAAATGATAACATCCAGAGCAGGCTTAGTTGAAAAAAAAAATTAGATATTTGTATCACTGTCCATCAAACATAATTGATGTGGTAACTAAAGACAATGTATTAATGTATATCGTAGGTCTTAAAAGTACCATATGTTTGATCCAGTAGTCTTTATTTTAGACAACTATCTCAGAGAAAAAAATAAAAGATTCAGACAAATATACATATAGAAAGTCTTTGAAAATACTTTTAAGTTGCATATAATTTACATGTCCAACAATAACAGAGTGATCAAATATGACATACTCAGGACTTTGAAAAGGTTTTAATGGGATGCTGCTGCTGCTGCTAAGTCACTTCAGTCATATCCGACTCTGCACGACCCCATAGATGACAGCCCACCAGGCTCCGCCATCCCTGGGATTCTCCAGGCAAGAACACTAGAGTGGGTTGCCATTTCCTTCTCCAATGCAGGAAAGTGAAAAGTGAAAGTGAAGCTGCTCAGTCATGTCCGACTCTTAGCGACCCCATGGACAGCAGCCTACCAGGCTCCTCCATCCATGAGATTTTCCAAGCAAGAGTACTGGAGTGAGTTGCCATTGCCTTCTCCTTAACGGGATGGGAAAATATTAATTGTAAGTGTTACATGAAGATAGCTGTATTCTCACCTTAGCATACATGGTGTGATTCTCAAGATATATTTCTTCTGAAGGAAACTCCTCACCCGAACCAACTGGTTAATCATTCCGCCCAAATCCATATATTTTTGTAAAACTCAAGGCACAAGTGATCACTGAACTTCATTAGACTTTACCCTGAAAACAACTGTGGAGCAAGTCAAATATTGACAATCATTTCTTGCAATTGAGAGAGTGGTGAGTACAGAGGGTCTGGGGCCTTGCCACCCTCCTCCCTGCCTGTCACAGCAGCCTCTGGAATATCTGGGTGTGTACACTCAGTTTTCTCCAAACAGTCAAGGGAAGACAGAGTGCAACCCACTACCCTCCAGCTTAATTCTTATCAACACAGAATGCACTCATCGCAAATCAGCAGTCTTCTATTCAGAAGCCATGAGCCCTCACTGGAAAACTGTCACTAATTAGCAAGAATAAGAAGCATTCAAATACATGAAAAGCAATCTACCTGTTCACTCCTTCTCTATAGGAAGTATGGGAACAATTCAAGGAAAATTGTGTCATTTGTCATGGGCGTAACATGCTGAGAGCTCCAAGTCTGAGGAACACAAAGTCTATTTCATATGCCTTCTGAACTTACCCATTATCCAATTGCTTATCATGACATGGCATATCTGTGTTAGGTAGGTCATGCAATATTATTATTCCAGATCAAGAAATTAATTTAAGCTCTGATGAACTGAAAGAGGCAATGTGCCTGTCCTGACTATTCAAGTATATGAAAAACAGTGTGAAATTAGTGGCGAAAGGGATGCTCTCACCCAACATTACATTGCCCAACATTACTGACAGTGAAATGGAGAATAAGATCCAAATTAAAGACCTAATTGATGGGGAACGAGAAGGTTCCAAAGAAGGAAACAAAATGTGGACTTTAAAACAGAACTGCTGTGGCAACAAATGGTTGGCACAGAGCTCTCACGCTGTGTCCTCACTCTTGTAGAATGATGCATAGAACATGACATTCCTAAGCACACAGAGCGCACAGCAATTAGAGAATTCACTCCCAGCCTGACGAGTCTATCCTTGTCACAGTGATCAGCACACTGCTCATTCGACAACCTGTGCACCACTGGATTCCAGTGCTCAGCATGGAGTAGGCATGAAATATATGTGCTGAGTGATGGTTACATGAATGAAATGAAATTGGTGAATGCAGGCCCAGGTCTAACTTGAAAAGCCTTTGGTATGAGGCTCTCAGTTTTATCCTAGTGAAGATCTGTTTCCAGAAGTTAGTTCTGTTTGGCCAGAACTAACTGTCCAAGTGGTTCTGTTTACTATTCTCCTATTATGTCAACAGGGCTGATTATGCACACCGTAGGCCAGTTAACTGTGCCAAGTTCCAAGGACAAAGATTGCAACCTCTCAATTGACTAGTTCAACACAGGTACTCATTTGGAATCATGAAAATTTCTTGCTGCTGCTGCTGCTAAGTCGTTTCAGTCTTGTCCGACTCTGTGCGACCCCATAGACGGAAGCCCACCAGACTCCCCCATCCCTGGGATTCTCCAGGCAAGAACACTGGAATGGGTTGCCATTTCCTTCTCCAAAAATATCAATGACATTTATGTGACCATGCACAGCTGAGTGTGGATTTTGAACTGTTTCTCCTTTAGTTCATGAGTCAGGTTGATTTGTGGGGCGATTGGAAGAAGGTGGTCAGAAGGTACAAACTCCTGGTTATAAGATAAATAAGAACTGGGGATGTAACATATAATATGATGACTACAGTTAACAATGCCACATGTAAATTGGAAAAAGAGTAGTTCTCCTCACAAGGGAAAAAATTCTATAGCTATATGAGATTACAGATGTTATCTAAACTTGCAATAATCATTCCATAACATCTACATGTATTAAACAATTATGCTGTACACCTTGAATTAACAGTGTTGTGTGTCAATGATATCTCAATACAACTGGAAGGTAGAAGTAAGTAAACACATACATACACTTCTAGTTTGACTCTGCCTGATTTAAATTGATTTTTGTTCAAATAAACTCTTAAAATTGGAAAAAAAAAAAACAGCTAACTCATTTTCCAGTATCTCATTCTAAAAGATGTACAAGGAGAAGCTAGCAATTTTATTTTGGAATACCAATTCTACGGCTACCAATTCTTGTCATTTTTTAAGAGCATATTACGAAATATAAGTGGAAATATTTAATATTTGGAGTTTCCCTGGTGGCTCAGATGGTAAAGTGTCTGCCTGCAATGCGGGAGACCCAGGTTCTTAAATATTTAATATTTAAGACTATCAGGTCCCTTTTAAAAGAAAAATAGCAACTATAGTCAGAATTAAAGAGAGAAGTAGATTCTAAGTCAGCTCATCTCAAGGGCTTTCAATTACTGGGACAATTATTGTCATCAATAGACCATCATTCAAAGAAGCCCCCTCCTAGCTTGGCAATTGCTTTTCAAACCAAGTGCCAATTTGAAATCTATAACAAGACAGCTCCTTTCTCAGATGTAATTTTCCATATTTTACTTCTGTAAAGCTGCTTTTAGGAGTCCTGAGTTCAGTAAGAAGATAAAATAGAATCAGTAGAACCAAATCTTTCTAAACTTTATATGGAAATATGAACACTCAAATGGTCAAAAGTATAAAGGCCAATGAATTTTCACAAGCTACCTTGAGACCAGATGAAGAAACAGATTATCAGCACCCCTGGGAATGCCACCCTGTGCTCTCCTCTAAGAGCTAGTCACAAGAATGGTGGTCACTATCCTAACGTCTGACATCTAGGTATGTTTCATCTGTTCTGTATTTTATGTAAGAGAGTCATCCATGTTGTAATTTGTTGTTGTAAATTCTTTGTTCTTATTGTTGTCTAGTGTTGCAGTCAATATATGGAATATACATTTATCAAGCCTACTGTGATAGGCATTTGAGTAGTTTCCAGTTCGGGGCTCTGACAAATAGTGTTGCTATGAATATTCTAGTACATATCTTTTGGTGAACATATGGACACACTTCTGTTGGATATATAGCTAAGTGTGAAAATGCAAAGTCATAGGAATGCATATCTTCAACTTTAGTGAGTAATGCCAGTTTTCAAAAAAGGTTGTACCAATTTATACTCCACAGTGTCACATGAGATTTCCCTTTTATTTCACCCCATGTATTTAAATAATCAATGTACAAGTGCATCTCCTTAAGTGATTGGTACAAGGATGAAGGGTACAATGGGAAGACATCATCAGACATAAGCAATGGATAAAAATCAATCTATCTGCGTGAAGGAAAGTAGTTATCTGCACATAGAAAAGGAAAGAGTACAGGGGGACAGCATAGTCCTAGGTGAAGGGAGGAAAAGGCAGGCAGGTTTCCATAGCAAAGAGCCTTCAACAAAGTCCCCAGTGGCCAATGACACAAGTTGAGGTTCTACCATGAACTCCATCCACCTAGAGGAGCCTGGAGGGCTACAGTATATGGGGTCGCAAAGAGTCATACATGACTGAGCGACAAAGCACAACAACAGCCCCATCCTCAGTGGATCTTATAGGTTCCTGGGTCACCAACTGTTCTGGAAGCTCTGGCTAAATATTTTGTCTGCTCACCTTGGGCAGACAACTGGAAATTTTCTGAATCCCAATACATCCCTGAGTGTTTATTATTATTGTGAGAATTGGAAACATCAAGGCAATTCCTCAGTAAACCATATTCTTAGCAAAAAGCCCACCTGAGACACTTTCTCCAATGAACTATAAACTCGAGTGTAGCATCTTGGTTCATCTTTCATCCCAAATATTAACACACTGTATATAACATGATAGATTCTCAACAAATGCTTTTTGAACTGAACTAGGTAACAGTTGCATGTGTGCTCAGTTGTGTCCAACTTTTTGCCATCCTACAGATTGTAACCCACCAAGCTCCTTTGACATGGGATTTCCCAGGCAATAATACTGAGTGGGTTGCCATCTCCTCCTCCTCCAAGGATCTTCCTGACTCAGGGATCGAACCCACATCTCCTGCATCTTCTGCAGTATCATTATTCCCACTTTACAGCTGAGTATAGTGCCAGGCACATAGTAAGTCCCCAATGCTGGCGCTTCACTGAAGTCTTATCCCAAAGCAATACCCTCTCCACGACACCACTCTGCTGGACAACACCATGCTGAAAATCAATTTATTTTGTGTGACCCCAAGAAATAAAATTGGGGAAACAGATTTCATTTCAATATCAAAACATTTCTAATAGGTGGAGATGTCTAAATATCATTTGCTTCAGAGTGAAAGGGTTAATTACTCGTCGTGTCCACCTCTTTGCAACTCCATGGACTATAGCTCACTAATCTCCTCTGTCCATGAAATCCTCCAGGCAAGAATACTGGAGTGGATAGCCACGCCCTCCTCCAGGAAATCTTCCCAACACACGGATTGAACCCAGGTTTCCTGCATTGCAGGCAGATTCTTTCCCATCTGAGCCACCAGAGGGAGGCAGGGGTTACTGCTAATAAGAGTTACTTAGGAAGCACTTACTATGCTCACTCCACAGAAGATATGTATTGCACACAGCATACATGGAAAAGCAGAAACGTTTCTGGTTTGTGTGATCATCAAAGTGACAGCAAATGTATAATCCCAAAAGTGAATATAAAGCTTTAACTGTGAAAAAGGTACACGGTCTATGATATAGTGATAGGGATGAAGAGGCTTAAGATAAACTCCCACTTTCCCTAAGAAAGTGATATTTAAAGTTGACAACTAATGACTGGTTAACTAAAAGATAAAAATTGATGGTCGGGGGAGCTGTTCCAAGCAAAGGTGGTTAACCAAAAGGAAGAGTGAAGTGTTTGAGGAACCACAAGGAGACTAGTATGACTGGAAAAGAAGGCTAAGAGGGCTGCTGCTGCTGCTGCTAAGTCACTTCAGTCGTGTCCGACTCTGTGTGACCCCATAGATGGAAGCCCACCAGGCTCCCCCGTCCCTGGGATTCTCCAGGCAAGAACACTGGAGTGGGTTGCCATTTCCTTCTTCAGTGTCTGAAAGTGAAAAGTGAAAGTGAAGTCGCTCAGTCGTGTCCGACCCCTAGCAACCCCATGGACTGCAGCCCACCAAGCTCCTCCATCCATGGGGTTTTCCAGGCAAGAGTACTGGAGTGGCTTGCCATTGCCTTCTCCGGCTAAGAAGGCTAGATTGGGCCAAATCACAAAGAGTCTCACAGGCTTTATTAGGGATTGGGGGCTTTATCCTGATACAACGTCCTGACTCTATCAATTTTGGGTAAGCAGCAAGCAGTAATAAGGACTAAGAAAGTTAGTAAAGTGAGGAATTTTAAGATTCTGGTGAAGACTTGGTTGTAATGGCTAACCCTGGGATCAGTGCCAGTAAGGAAACAAATTAAGTCTGAAGGAGCAAGTAATGAGAGGCAGACAAAAACGTCAGACTGTCACCATGCACAAAAATAATTCAATCAACAGTAGTAAGTGAAGGTGGTTGCAAATGTAAGGTCACTATTACCATAAAACAAAGTTTCAGACTCTACCCAAATTCAGAGTAATTTTTACTGAGAAACTCAAAGTGATATGAAGGTGACTAGAGTTAAGAACATCAAGAAAATATTATGAAGCCATAGTTTTAGAAGGACTGGCGCCGTAAAATCAGAACCACTGAAGAAGACTTAGGAAAGAAAAAAGGAAAGAAGAAAGAAGATAAATTTCAGATAGATGGTGAAGTCACTATGAAATGTGATGAGGGTTTCTTGAAGAACAGGGGGTCTTAGTGATAAAAGATGGAAAAAGACACTTGAGAATTACCAAAAAGTATTTAAGATATTGATCAGACCTTCTCAAATCAAGTGTTAGCAATCAAGTCACAAGGGCAAATAAATAACCCCTCTTAGAAGAACAATTTTCAAATATTAACATAAAAAAGGCTGTGACTATAATTTGGGGAACTTTGTTTTATTTATTCAACTTCTTATCACAGAAATCCAAGATCAGCAAGTTATTTATTTGTTTTTAGTTATGGGACTCTTGAGAGTCCCTTGGACTGCAAGGAGATCCAACCAGTCCATTCTAAAGGAGATCAATCCTGGGTGTTCATTGGAAGGACTGATGCTAAAGCTGAAACTCCAATACTTTGGCCACCTCACGCGACGAGTTGACTCACTGGAAAAGACTCTGATGCTGGGAAAGGTTGGGGGCGGGAGGAGAAGGGGACGACGGAGAATGAGATGGCTGGATGGCATCACCGACTCTGTGGACATGAGTTTGAGTGAACTCCGGGAGTTGGTGATGGACAGGGAGGCCTGGCGTGCTGTGATTCATGGGGTCGCAGAGAGTCGGACACGACTGAGCGACTGAACTGAACTGAACTGATTGAGGATAAATACTGGCTTCCTTGGTGGCTCAGATGGTAAAGAATCTGCCTGTAATGCCGGAGACCCTGGTTCAATCCCTAGTTCAGGAAGATCCCCTGGAGAAGGGAATGGCAATTCTCCACTCCAGTTTTCTTGCCTGGAGAACTCCATGGACAGAGGAGCCTGGAGAGCTACAGTCTATAGGATCACAAAGAGTCAGACGTGACTGAGCGACTAACACACACACACAGGATGCAGACAACTAACTTTTTTCAATTATAGGAATTAGAATATACAACCTTCAAGTGATCTAAAGAAATTCCACTAAGTATTCTTCAGAAAGAACTCCATCTCTTGTGCATTTCAGGCTGCAGCTTCTAGATTAGAGTCATCTTGTCATTTTCTAAAATGTATTGCAACATTACCGAGAATGAGGAAAGAGACGAAGGTAAAAAACCCCATCTGAAATGAGACCATTTTAATGTCATCTGTGTGAGAGTGAGAATCCCACACTTTTTTTCAAGTGTGAAATGGATGGTAAGAAAGGGAATTTCTAGAAAGTAATCATCTGCGTATATGCTTTCTTGACCAGATGGAAAGGGTTCAGTTCAGTTCAGTCGCTCAGTCGTGTCCGACTCTCCGTGACTATGTACATCCAAAATATGAACTCTTAATGGAAAATAAGCATCGTGCCCAGGCTGCCTAGTAGATGGTCCTCTGCCACACGACTTACACACTGTAAACCAACACTTGCCCAAGGACGTCTCGGAAACTGCTCGAAATGCAGGAAGTGTCTGTTTCCAGCCGGCACATTTTTCTCTGACTTCAGCTCCAGGCATTCCATATTTCCTCTGAGGCCAAGGCTTATGAATCAGATGAGATTGGTCATCTTGCAACAAAATGGATTTTTAAAATGTGACTTTGAAGAGATTGGAAAATGTAATACAACAGGTTTTTCAGTCTTCGAGGCTGAGAAACGGTTGTCTTATTGACGGCTCTTTTGCGAATGTAGTATTACTTCAGACACATGTAGACCTGTAACAGTAACACTTCCAGGAGCCATGTCATTAGATGTTTTATTCCAGGGACTAACTGTCAGACACCAATTACATGATTTACTCCAAAAGATAAAATAATAATGACTTAAGGGCTCCAATTACTGCTTTTATTTCTGAGTTCATCACAGTTTGATAAATCCACAAAGAAAAGCTTTACTGATAAATTCCAGTGAAACTGAAGTATTCCAATATAGGTACATCGTAAATGACAATATAGTTGTGTGGTTCCCATTTTAAATGTCACTATCACCAAAGAAAAAAATCTAAGCAATTGCATTACAAAATGGTTCTATATTTGCATCTGCAGAAACAATGCAGTTCTAGTCTTTAAATTAACATACACAAAATAAGAAGCAGTGTTACAAAGTCGATACCTTGCTAAATTAATTCATCACTGTCTTTTCAGATATTCAAGCGCTAGATGGCCTTTCACCTTTTTCCCCATAACAGATTATAGGACACCCATTTACCCCTTCTCCCCACCACCTGGTTTGCATTTGATGACTAGAATTCATGCAAACTGGCTGCTCTTACGGGCTCATAAGGAGATGGAGAAATCTGCAACCAGGTGGAGGATGGCCAGTTAATTGGCTCTTTCTTCGCCAAACACCAGGGGACAGCTGGTTTGCATTGTTGTTCTAATGAGCTACGCTGAAATTGAAGCTGGGCACATTAGTTGGAGCTCTTCTGGTGCTATGTACAGTCTTGGAAATCACGCTGATCACTGCCAGAGGCTTTTGTGGTGAAGAGAATAGCGTCTATATTTTTTAAAATGCAATCTGATACTAGGAGAAGGCTGCCGTGTTTCTAGGTTGTCCCATCTCAGTCCTCCTGTTTCTAAATGGTCATTTCTTCTGCCACTATTCCCTTGCATGGACACATGTATCTGCTATGAGTGCACATGTCTGAGCACCACAAGCACATACACTTTGCTGGGGAAACTCCGGGAGACAGGGCAGCATGGGTTCAACAGAGGCAGAATGAGTTTAAGCAGGCCTGGTAGCCAAAGCCAAAGGCCAAAAGCCATTTTAAAAATAAGAATAAAGCACAACTACAGAGTGGGCTTCCCAGGTGGTGAAGTGGTAAAGGGAAATGGGAGGGAGGTTCAAGAGGGAAGGGATAGGTATACCTATAGCTGATTACTGTTGATGTTTGGCAGAAAACAACACAATTCTGTAAAGCAATTATCCTTCAATTAAAAATAAATTAATTTTTTTAAAAAAATGAATCTGCCTGCCAATGCAGAAGAGACTAGAGACCCCAGTTTGATCCATGGGTGGGGAAGATCCCCTGGAGGAGGAAATGGCAACCCACTCCAGTATTCTTGCCTGGAGAATCACATGAACAGAGAAGCCTGGTGGTCTACAGTCCATGGGGTCACAAAAGAGTCAGACAGGGCAGAGCACACATGGAACAGCTTTGTAAATCATTTCTTTAGGGGGCTGCCCAGTGTAGTGTTAACATCTTCCTTAAATATTTTGGAATAAAAGAAAGGGAAATGATTGGGATGTTCCCATTATAAATGTAAGATTTAGGAAATGTTAGTAAACTGACAATGGAGAAGGAAATGGCAACCCACTCCAGTGTTCTTGCCTGGAGACTCCCAGGGACAGGGGAGCCTGGTGGGCTGCTGTCTATGGGATTGCACAGAGTCGGACACGACTGAAACGACTTAGCAGCAGCAGCAGTAAACTGAAAAAGTCCAGAATCATAAGGTTCTCTCCTCTCCCAATAATCCAGTCTCTAAGGTTCCTCACTAGTTATGCAAGTAAAGGCTCAATATTTGTCCAGTCTCCTAACACCCAGTATAACTGGGTCCCTGTTTTTCTTTTAATTTATACGAGAGACACGAGGTGCCTTATTTTTCTTCAATCAATATGACTATTAAAATGGTTCCAAATGGTGTCAAAATACAAAAGATTTAATAAAATATTTAGGCTTTGAAACCTTTTCTTTTCAGGACAGTGAGAAGTCACACAAAGAATGAAGTTAAGCAACTATAAAAATATTGACTTGATGAAACTGAAAAGTTTTCTAGCAATAAATTGTATTGGTTCTTCGTCTCTTGCTTTCACAAATTTCCTTTGCTTTTCTCTTTTACTGTGAAATTTAAGATCTTTCTATTTCCGCCTGGATCGAGTAAGTCTTCCCCTAAGCTACCTAGAGGAATGAGGTGTCCTCAACATCCACATACCTCAGCCTGCAACTTTCCATTGGAGGGAGACTCATCTACATGATAATGAGCATGAAAAATTGATTATCTCCTATGTTGAACTGGTCTTTGTACTTTTCAATGTGCAAATCTTAATAGTCCTAGACAAGGTCTCAGAGCATAAACATGCCAGCAGTTCAATTAATAGAATAGTTAGAAGCAAATCTACAGGATGTTACCTATTTTCAGCAAAGAACTTCTCAAATAATTGTAATTTATATCAGCAATTCAACAGAAAAAGGGCCGGTGTGAATTTTGAACTCTCTATTTAAACTTGCATGTGGACTGTTTTCCTCAAATCCTCTATCCAAGGCAGAAAATAGATCACAGGGTTTTCAGGCATTCCAAAACATGAATTGCAATGACCTAGTCCTCTAATAAATAATCTCACAGAAATATTTGATGGAAAAAGTAGTTAGGTATTGGGGTTTTCTGGATCTTCATCTTCCTTCCAATTTTCTGTCCTTAACTTTTTATATTCTCCCCATTTAAAAATGTGTTCCCTCCAAGATTTCAACTGTATTCTATGACATCTCCCAAGCTATGGCTCTAACCTTAAAACCTCTACAGTAGCCACAGGAAGTCTCCACCTGTGTTGCATTCTACCAAATCATGTTCTAATTTAGCATTCATAAACAATATCGTTCTCCTGGTTTCCCTATTTTTATGAATGATGCCTATTCATTTTTTATTATGCTGTAGTTCTCTCAATCATAACATATTCGGCTATTCGTGATTTTCTGCCTACTTCTATGGGCACCGCTGCATTGAGACCTTTAAGGTAAGTGATGCTTTAAATAAACTCCTAGAAATTCCTTTTTTAATATCCTTCAGTTCAGTTCAGTTCAGTCACTCAGTCGTGTCTGACTCTTTGCGACCCCATGAATCACAGCACGCCAGGCCTCCCTGTCCATCACCAACTCCTGGAGTTCACTCAAACTCATGTCCACAGAGCCGATGATGCCATCCAGCCATCTCATTCTCCGTCGTCCCCTTCTCCTCCCGCCCCCAACCTTTCCCAGCATCAGAGTCTTTTCCAGTGAGTCAACTCGTCGCGTGAGGTGGCCAAAGTATTGGAGTTTCAGCTTTAGCATCAGTCCTTCCAATGAACACCCAGGACTGATCTCCTTTAGAATGGACTGGTTGGATCTCCTTGCAGTCCAAGGGACTCTCAAGAGTTTTCTCCAACACCACACTTCAAAAGCATCAATTCTTTGGCGATCAGCTTTCTTCACAGCCCAATTCTCACATCCCTACATGACCACTGGGAAAACATAGCCTTGACTAGACGGACCTTTGTTGGCAAAGTAATGTCTCTGCTTTTTAATATGCTATCTATGTTGGTCATAACTTTCCTTCCAAGGAGTAGCATCTTTTAATTTCATGGCTGCAATCACCATCTGCAGTGATTCTGGAGCTCAAAAAAATAAAGTCTGACACTATTTCCCCATCTATTTCCCAAGAACTGATGGGACCAGATGCTATGTTCTTAGTTTTCTGAATGTTGAGCTTTAAGCCAACTTTTTCACTCTCCTCTTTCACTTTCATCAAGAGGCCTTTGAGTTCCTCTTCACTTTCTGCCATAAGGGTGGTGTCATCTGCATATCTGAGGTTATTGATATTTCTCCCAGCAATCTTGATTCCAGCTTGTGCTTCCTCCAGCCCAGCGTTTCTCAAGATGTACTCTGCATATAAGTTAAATAAGCAGGGTGGCAATATACAACCTTGAAGTACTCCTTTTCCTATTTGGAACCAGTCTGTTGTTCCATGTCCAGTTCTAACTGTTGCTTCCTGACCCACATATAAGTTTCTCAAGAGGCAGGTCTGGTATTCCTATCTCTTTCAGAATTTTCCACAGTTTATTGTGATCCACACGGTCAAAGGCTTTGGCATAGTCAGTAAAGCAGAAATAGATGTTTTTCTGGAACTCTCTTGCTTTTTCCATGATCCAGCTTAAGTATTGTTATTTAACAATGTTGAATGAATGAATATATAGATGAACCATTCTATGGCACTTTATTAATGCTACTACTATGGAGTTATCAAAGGATTCCTTGGTAGTTCAGCTGGTAAAGAATCCATCTGCAATGCAGCAAACCCCGATTCAATTCCTGGGTCAGGAAGTTCCCCTGGAGAAGGGATAGGCTATCCATTCCAGTATTCTTGGGCTTCCCTGGTGGCTCAGATGGTGAAGAATCCACCTGCAATGTGGGAGACCTGGGTTCTATCCCTGGGTTGGGAAGGCCCCCTGAAGGAGAACAAGGCAACACACTCCAGTATTCAGAATCGCCATGAATAGAGGAGCCTGGCGGGCTACAGTCCATGGGGTCACAAAGAGTCAGACATGACTGAATGACTAAGCACAGTATAGCACATGGGGCGATCACATTCAAGTTTGAAAATGAATGTGAAAACTCAGCAATATCACTATCAAAAGTGGATAACAATTGGCAAAATATGGCTTGAATGTTTGATAATATTAATATTAACTTTCCTAAATTTTGTTATTGCTAAATGTTAGAATGCTATGTGATTGTACATTAGAATGTCCTTGTTCTTGGGAATTATGTGCTAAAATATTTAGGGGTGAAAATGTTAAGAAACTACGGAGCAACTTAGCACGCACACACACAAGTCACATGGTAGCTATCAGTATGGTTGATGCTTGAAGTAATGACTTTATCTTTAAACTAAAACTGCTAAATAATGTGCTAAATTCAGATTCTGTAGGATCTGTGCTGTGTGTACTAAGTTGCTGCAGTCATGTCTGACTCTTTGCTACCATATGGAACATAGCCCACTAGGGTCCTGCGTCCATGGGATTTTCCAGGCAAGAATACTGGAGTGGGTTGCCATTCCTTCCTGAAGGGTATCTTCCCAACCCAGGGTTTGAAAATCCCTTACATCTTCAATGCCTAGGTCAGGAAGATCCCCTGGAGAAAGAGGTGGCAACCCACTCCAGTATTCGTGCCTGGAGAACTCCATGGACAGAGGAATCTGGCAGACTACAGTCCATAGGGTCACAAAGAGCTGGACACAACTGAGTTACTAATACATTTGGTAGACTTTAGGGGCCATGTTGGGAAGTAAAGGATAACTTGACCACTGCTTCCACCTGAGCCACCCTATTAATACTTTTACCTGCTTTGTATATTGAGGTTCGGGGTAATATTTCCTTTGAAAAATTAGGTCCAGTCCAGTCGTGAAGATGACAAAACTTGAGGCTGGAAATGTTGAGTGACACCACTATTATATTGAAAATGGATAACCAACAAGATTCTACTGTATAGCACAGGGAACTCCATACAATGTTCCGTGGCAGCCTGGATGGGAGGGGAGTTTGGAGGAGAATGGATACATGTATATGAATCACTAACTTCCTTTGCTGTCAGTCTAAAACTATCACAACATTGTTAACTGGCTGTACCTCAATATATTAAATATTCAAAGTCTTCCTAACTGGTCAATGCAAAGAAATAGGGGAAACAATAGAATGGGAAAGACTAGAGATCTCTTCAAGAAAATTAGAGATACCAAGGGAACATTTCATGCAAAGATAGGCACAATAAAGAACAAAAATGGTATGGACCTAAATAGAAGCAGAAGATATTAAGAAGAGGGTGCAAAAATACACAGAAGAACTATACGAAAAAGATCATAATGACCCAGATAACCACGATGGTGTGATTACTCACCTAGAGACAGACATCCTGGAATGCAGAGTCAAGCGGGCTTTAGGAAGCATCACTACAAACAAAGCTAGTGAAGGTGATGGGATTCCAGCTGAGCTATTTCAAATCCTGAAAGATGATGGTGTGAAAGTGCTGCACTTAATATGCCAGCAAATTTGGCAAACTCAGCAGTGGCTACAGAACTGGAAAAAGTCAGTTTTCATTCCAATCCCAAAGAAAGGCAATGCCAAAGAATGCTTAAACTACTACACAATTGTACTCATCTCAGATGTTTGCAAAGTAAATCTCAAAATTCTCCAAATGAGGCTTCAACAGCACCTGAACCAAAAACTTCCAGATGTTCAAGCTGGATCTAGAAAAGGCAGAGGAACCAGAGATCAAATTGCCAATATCCATTGGATCACAGTAAAAGCAAGAGAATTCCAGAAAAACATCTACTTCTGCTTTATTGACTATGCTAAAGCCTTTGACTGTGTGGATCACAACAAACCATGGAAAATTCTTCAAGAGATTGGAATACCAGACCACCTGACCTGCCTCCTGAGAAATGTGTATGCAGGTCAAGAAGCAACAGTTAGAACTGGACATGGAACAACAGACTGGCTCCAAATTGGAAAAGGAGTACATCAAGGCTGTATATTGTCACCCTGCTTATTTAACTTATATGCAGAGTACACCACGCAAAATGCCAGACTATAGATGAAGCCCAAGCTGGAATCAAGATTGCTGGGAGAAATATCAATAACCTCAGACATGCAGATGACACCATCCTTATGGCAGAAAATGAAGAACTAAAGAGCCTCTTGATGAAAGTGAAAGAAGAGAGTGAAAAGCTGGCTGAAAATTCAAACCATTAAAAAATCTAAGATCATGGCATCTGATTCTATCACTTCATGGCAAATAGATGGGGAAACAATGGAAACCATGACAGACTTTATTTTGGGGGGCTCCAAAATCACTGCAGATGGTGACTGCAGCCATGAAATTAAAAGATGCTTGCTCCTTAGAAGAAAAGTTATGACCAACCTAGACAGCATATTAAAAAGCAGAGACATTACTTTGCCAACAAAGGTCCATCTATTCAAAGGTATGGTTTTTCCAGTAGTCATGTATGGATGTGAGAGTTGGACTATAAAGAAAGCTGAGCACCGAAGAATTGATGCTTTTGAACTGTGGTGTTGGAGAAGACTCTTGAGAGTCCCTTGGACTGCAAGGAGATCAAACCCATCAACCGTAAAGGAAATCAGTCCTTAATATTCATTGGAAGGACTGATTCTGAAGTTGAAGTTCCTTTACTTTGGCCACCTGATGCGAAGAACTGACTCATTAGGAAAGATCCTGATGCTGGGAAAGATTGAAGGCAGGAGGAGAGGGGGATGACAGAGAATGAGATGGTTGGAGACATCACAGACTCAATGGACATGAGTTTGAGCATGGTCTGGGTGTTGGTGATGGACAGTGAAGCCTGGCGTGCTGAAGTCCATGGGGTCTCAAAGAGTCGGACACAACTGAGTGACTGAACAGAACTGATACTTCAACATAAAATAAGTTTTTTAAAAAGGTAGGATTTTTCTTAAAAAGGAATGTAGAGCAACTTATCTAGTCCACACAGTAATATCAGAGCAAGATTGGAACCCAGGGAGCGGATACTGAAACTCTCTGTGCTCTTTCCCCAGCAGCAGAGATTCCAAGACCTGCCTAAGCATCTAAACGACCTAGAGAGCTCATTCAAGGAGAAACTCCTATGCCTCCCTCCAGGGATTCCAATTCAGCAGGTTTGAGCTGAGGTCTGGGAACATGTATTTAACCAGATGTCCCAGGTGATTCTGATTCAGCCAGGCCACAGGCCAGCGTTTAGGAACCACCGATGCCTGTATTAATTCATGTATTATATCTCACAAAAAATGCAATTTGTATTTATCAAAGCCAAGAACAAGGCTCAGCCTCTTGCCACTCAGGATCCTGACCTCAGCTGGTTTAGGAGTTCAAAATTCTTAAAAGTTAATTTAGCACCAATGAGAAAAGTGATTTATAGTTTCCATATGTGTGTGTCTGTGTTTATGTATGTGTCTGTGTGTGTGTGTACTTGCCTCTATGTGTGTGTGTGTATGTGTGTATGTGTGTCTGTTTGTGTGTATATGTGTATTTGTGTATACGTGTGTATGTGTGTAAGTGTCTGTGTCTGTAGGTGTGTCTGTGTGTGTCTGTGGTCTGTGTGTATGTGTGTATTTGTGTGTCTGCGTGTGTATGTGTGTGTGAGTGCATGTATGTGCGTCTGTGTATGTGTCTCTATGTATATCTGTGTATTTGTGTGTGTGTGGTCTGTGTGTATGTGTATGTGTGTCTGTGTGTGTGTATGTATGTGTGTGTGTGTCTCTGTGTGTATGTGTGTCTGTGTATTTGCGTGTGTGTGTGTCTGTATGTCTGTATATGTTTGTGTGCATGCACACGCATGCTCCCTAGGGATAACTCTCAGAGGCTAGGGAAACAGCACATCTGCCTTGGCCTTAAGGCCTCTTCCAGTTGGCTCCTAAACACGATGGAGGAATCAGCAGCAGCGTCTCAAAATCCTACATATCCCCCACACTGATCTAAGCAACTGGGTACTTTTAATGAGTCTCTGGAATAGGAAAAGAATACTGGGTGCAGGAAACAAAGAAGAATGGCGCCAACTGTCCCCCTGGCTTTCCCCTGCTCCCTACTCTCTCAACGTGAGCCCCACAGCAGAAACTCTCAGGGAGAGGTGTAGCTGATCACCCTTACAAGGTGTGCATCACGTGTTGGCAACGCTAAACTGGCAGTATGGCTCCTCCCAGGGAGAAAAGGAGAAGCACGTGGGGAAATGCCAGTCACAGCAGCCCCACCTCCAGACATGAGCCTCAGTCTTTTTATCATGTACGGTCCACTGGGTAAGCATAGGTCACAAGTAGCAGGGTCTACTCTCATTCCTGGGAAACTACTCTGCCCAGCCTCCTTGCCGTTAAGCAGGGTCAGTGA
The DNA here is from genome assembly GCF_049115385.1 of Moschus berezovskii. Taxonomy (NCBI): domain Eukaryota; kingdom Metazoa; phylum Chordata; class Mammalia; order Artiodactyla; family Moschidae; genus Moschus; species Moschus berezovskii. Next base: position 4,574,575 of record NC_142487.1, on the reverse strand, counting down.
ATGTGTGTGCTAAGTTGCTTCACTTGTGACCAACTCTGTGCGGCCCCACACACTGTAGCCCACCAGGCTGCTCTGTTCATGGGATTCTCCAGACACGTATACTGCAGTGGGTTGCTGTGCCCTCCTCCACAGGATCTTCCCAATCGAGGGACTGAACTCACATCTCTTGTGTCTCTTGCCTTGGCAGACGGGTTCTTTACCACTTGGGAAGCCGGGTCAGTGAGTAATTCTGGCCAGTGAACTCTATGTAGAGGTACCACAAGTCCCTTCCAGGTAAAGGCAGGGAGAAGCTTCCACTCAACCCTCTGGCTCTGTCTTTCCCTGTCACTGTGCGATGGAATCCATGTGCTGATACACAGAGATGCTCAAAAGAAGCAGGTGGGATTCTTAAATTGCTGCTTAGGACAGAACAGAACTGCCCTATAGAGCATCAGGGTCTGCAACACATTATTCATGATCAGAAAATGATTCTTCACTGCATCAACCCACTGAGACTGCAAGGTTAGTTTGTTTCCTGAGCAATCCTTAGCCTGTCCTGACTCCTCTCTTCCTCTCCCTAACCCTTTCCCTCCCTGCTCCTATGTGTCTCCCCAACACTGTTACATCGGAATCAGGGGCTTCATTCTCACTGACCAGCTCCTCTTTTAAAAGTGGGATCTGAAGTATTACTGGATCCCCTGTTTTGTGATGTTATCTATCAAGTCAGTGAATGAAATTAAGACTAAAAATCTGTTTTATCTTAATCCACAGGTCAAAGAAAACAGAAAGTAAAACGACAGAGGTCCCTGTGAAGTCCCAACATGATGACTCTGGTTTCAGGTTCTGAAGCAAGACTGATTGTCTTTTCTTAAGAAATGCCAGCTCCATAACTGAAGTAGAGGCTTAAGCCTGCTCTAATCAGTCCAGGCCCTTGGACAACAGTCCCCAACCTTTTCGGCATCAGGGACCAGTTTTGTGGAAGACAGGTTGTCCACAGACCAGGGAAGGGGGTTGGTCTCAGGATGATTCAAGTGCATTACATTTATTATACACTTTATTTCTATTATTATTATATTAACTCCACCTCAAATCATCAGGCACTAGATCCCAGAGGTTGGGGACTCCTGCTTGGATATATTCAAAATCCTTCATTTCACAACAGATGCAAATACAGGCTTAAGCCATTGTGAGTTAAGTCTCTCTGTTCACAGCGGTAATTCACAAAACTCCCACACTCTCCTGTACAAAGGTAAGCTCCGAGACCCATGCCTATCTTAGAAGTGGCCTTTGTAGGACTCAGAAAATAGGCATGAGACATGTTGATGTCCTTTCAGAGCTACACCAACAAGCCTGGATGTGCTCCATCAAGCCTTCTGAGCAGAACCTACACAGAAGGTGGATGACGCCCTTGCAGGTGCTGTGGGTTAAGTGAAGGAACCACGGTTCACACACGTAAGGAAAACCCTCCAAGATGAACTGCAGCAGGGCTTCACGCACCCAGCATAACTGTGACCCAACAAAACCAATGACAGCAGAAGTCCCATATAAAGGTGGTCCAAGAGGTAAGGAGAAGGACCTTGTCAAGGTAGGCTTGCAAGCAGCTGAAAGTCTCGGTGAACAGAAATCACGCAGGTGAATTTTAGCCACTCTCTCCCACAAACAACAGTGATGTCGACCACAACTGTGAAATGTTGCAGACTGTTGATGTGGAACAAATGAGGGATTGACTTCTCCTGCCCTGCAATGTGATCCACAATAGTGAAATCAATTTCCAAATACTAACCAAAACCAACTGTTTGTGTGTGCTCAGACATTCATGATGACTCTTTTCATCCCCATGGACTGTAGCCTGCCAGGCTCCTCTGTCGATGGAAACAGGCAAGAATACTGGAGCAGGCTGCCATTTGCTCCTCTGGGGGATCTTCCCGACTCAGGGATCAAACCCATGTGTCTTGCATCTCCTGCACTGGCGGGTGGGTTTTTACCACTGAGCCATCAGGGAAACCAAAACCAACTACATATATGGGAAAGGAGCAGTCACTCAGATCCCAGTGCAGGAGCTCAGGCGTCACCACTGTGGCTCCAGGTCTCAGCTCAAATCTAACGAGTGCGTCACCTTAGTGGGAAAGTCCATTCTCCTAGGACAAGGAGTCCGCCCTTCTGAAATCAAGACTTTGTCCTGAAAGCGAGGGCCAGCCACAGTCACTATTCCCAGGAACATTCCTCTAACTTCTCCTTTTCAAGGTAACTCAAAGTTTAATACAAGGACTAAAATCTCAGATAGCTTTAAGCAAAGAAAGAAATACAGGGGGAAACTCTAAGGTCCTCTTCTAAAACTTAGGACCTAGTGATCTATGACAGGAGCTCGATAACACCTTGTGCTGCTTTTCATGACTGGAAGAAGCATTTTCTGCACATAACTCCACCCACAGTTAGATACACACAATACATCTGTTCAGATTTCTGCTAAGTCATGATGAAATTCAAATCTAAACCTCGTGCTGAGGGATCATATATTACTGGAGTCTTCTGATTTCAAAGCCCCTTCACCAGGCCAACTCTGTTTTAGTTGAATAATTATTTAAATGTGTGCTCATAGGAAATATTATCCAATTACAGAGAATGAACAAATGCAATTAAATAAAGCTATGGCTCCTCATGAGCACATAATGATCTGAGATGTTTGGCCCCAGGAAATGTGCAGAGAGTGGACATTAATCTCTGTCCACTGATTCAGGTGTGCAAAATAATCAATTTTTTAATAAATAAACTTAATTTCTGGCTCAGTCCCCATCCTGCAGCCTGGTGAGGGATGCCCCGTCCTCTGGGGTCATGTGGAGGTCATCTGTCTTGCTGCCTTCATCAATTATCATCCACTGTCATGGATTACATGGTCCCATAGGATCCAGAAACTTCTTGTGGCTTCTATGCTCTGCCAGAGGTAAAGAGATGCACGTAAAGCTGGACACTCCAAGCCTGAGGTCAGGCCCTCTCCTTTGTACCAGGCAGTTTTTTCTTTGGAATCTCGCTGCCTTACAATTACCCCATGAAAATGGGCCTGTGCCTTCATTGCTTCTGGACTCACAGGGCCCATCTGGGAGAATTACATCTTCAGTCTCGTAGAAGTGCATATTTCCCTCCTGCTTCTTCCAAATCAGTCCAAGTCTTCCTATAAACCTTCCCTTCTCTTCTTCTTCTATCACCTCTGCAACCCATCTCATCCTCTTGTGAACTTAGATTTTTAGCTACAAATATAATAAGGCATCCCAGGCTATTTCTGTGTTCAGTGATCTGACTCAAAGAACAAAGTATCTCAACCCTTGAGGTAAAAACATAAAAGTAAGTCCAAGCATACAGAACATTCTCTAATCTGTTGTGATATATTCCAATAAATACTAAACTATTTTTAGAATCTGACCACAGAGCACTAAACAAGAAGGGTAAAATATCAGAGGTAAATTAGGGGGTAAAAAATAATTTTGAATAATTACAACGCACAGCCTATTTGATTGCCTTTTTTTCACCAATTAGTGTCACTCAGTTAAATCAGATGAATTTTCACTTAGTCCACTGGATTCAAAACTCATTAAAACAATTGAATGACTTCCATTGAGGGTTTTTTTTTTCCTTCTCCTTGTACACACCCCATCAGATTGGCTCACATCCCCACTGAGAGGCTGTTGGCAGCTCCAAATAAACTATTTTCAAGTTATTCTCATATTTCTGCTAATTCAGCCTAGTTGTTTTTGGTGTGTGTGTGTGTGTGTATGTGTGTGTGTGTGTGTGTGTTTTTAGCTAAAAGATAGTATCTCCAAGTGTTCATAAATATGCATGTAGGAGAACTTTTAAAACCTAGATTTTTTTTTTCAGTCTTCCAGGAATTTTCAAAGTCACAGATCTGTGGCTAAGAAAAAATACAAATAGTCAGTCACCATGTCAAATTTACTAGCACTCAAAGAATTGCAAGATCAAAGAACAATGAGACACCTACCATTTATTCTGCTATGGAACTGGCACTTTTTTAAGCACTATGGACACCCCAGTGAGACTGAAGGGAATAAGGAAGGACACTTTCATATGCCAGTGGTGGAGAACAAGTGAGATAAGGAAGCACTAGGTACTGTAAAGGATGAACCCCTGATATCAGTGGCTTTGCACAATGAGTAACTTTTACTTACCTAGAGCTTGAAGTGGATAATCCTGATCGGTGGTAGGGTTCTCATCCTTTGACTTGGAAAAAGAATGACAGAATCTGATGGACAGAGTCTCCACCATCTTCTTTGTGGCTTCCAGGTTAACACAGGCATCAACACCCAGCTGCGAAATGGGAAAAGAGGGAGACCATGAAGAACGCACACCAAGAAGTGACACATGTGACTTCAGCTAGGACTTCAAGGATGAGGATCAGCCATATGGGTGCGCTGAGATGCAAAGAGGACTGGCAACTGCTGTTCCCCAGCAACAAACCTATGCTACGGATAGATGATGGCCAATGATCCTACACTCCGTTTCTGCCAGGGCTCAGAAATATGCTGGGAACCATTTCTCAGAGGTGTGTAGTTCTGTTACAAGTATGATGCCCAAGAACCCTATGAAACTATGTTATCATTCTCCTACTGGTACATGTGTTCGTGCATGGTACGTAGCTTCAGTCGTATCCAGCTCTGTGACCCCATGGACTTTAGCCTACCAGGCTCCTCTGTCCTTGGGATTCTCCAGTCAAAAAAACTGGAGTGGGCTGCCATGCCCTCTCCAGGGGATCTTCCCCACCCAGGGATTGAACCTGCTTCCTCTGTGTCTCCTGTATTGGAAGGCAGGTTCTTTACCACTAACGCCATCTGGGAAGCCCTCTCCTTATTGGGTCTTGCCATAAATTGCACATGATACCATTTTTCATTACTGAAACCCCTATCACCGGAGGGTCTGCTGAGATACATGGTCTCACGGGCCAGGTTGCTTGAACTGCAGCCCAGATCTGCTGCATAGTCCTTTCCTGCTCTGATCCTAATGAAAAGCTGACAACTTTTCCTGCCTGTGCTCAGTTGCTCGGTGGTGTCCGACTCTTTGCAGCCCCATGGACTGTAGCCTGCTGGGTTCCTCTGTTCATGGGATTTCCAAACAAGAATATTGTTATTTCCTTCCCAACCCAGGGATTGAATCCATGTCTCCTGCTTGGAAGGAGGATTTTTTACCACTGTGCCTATTTAATGTACAGAAATACCCAGAAGCTGAGAGGCTGACAGGATGACAGAACAGCCTATTGAAAGCACAGCTGAGGTGCCAACTCAGAAAAACTACCAGCCAAGAGCCATGTTCCAGGATATGGTATGTATTTTAAATCAATGATGTTTCCATGAGTAGTGTGTCCATAGCAGGTGGAATATATGGGTCTGAGAACTAAGGAGTAGAATCAGGAGTGGCCCCATGTACCATTATTCCCAGAGTCCCAGTTTGGGAATCTATATTTTCTGGCCTCATGACTTGGGGCTTTGTGGTTTTACAGGTCCTGGTACCCAAAGAAGGAATGCTTCCTCCAATGGACACAGCAGGAGTTGCCTTGAACAGCAAGCCGTAGCTTCCCCCTGGGCACTATAGGTTCCTCATACCAAGGGCTTAGACCCCTTAGGAATGAACATCTAGGTCACAGCAGCAAGTAAAGCCACTAAGACCAGCAAAGAGATCATTGAAGGGTGGTAGGAACTGAGAATAGAGAGTAGAGGAGGGTGATGATGAATATCAGCTGTGGCCCAAAGACTTGCTGTACGTACAAGGAAATTGCTTGTCAAATTACCTTTCTTTTTAAGGTTTACATCAGGGAGGAAAAAGGCCCACTGGAATCCTGGAGGAGTTGCTTCCAGAACTAACACTAAGTGGATGAAAATGGCCCAAGGGGTGGACTGTGGTAACTGCTAGGATTTGCTACCCAGATCCCCATAGGGATGCAAGACTTACTCCCAGCTTCTGAGAGTGCTGAAAGCAGAAGTCCTCAGCTCTCGGACACCTATGTAGACCTGCCTCTGCTGAAGAGAGCCGTCTCACCCAAGGTCATACCTCCTTCCTGGGATGGCTAGGATCTGACAATTGATTGACATGGAAGTGTACTCACCTGGTCCCTGGTTTACCTCAGGACAACTCTCAAGAATCATCCCAGGTTCAGAACTCTCCAGAGAATTGGCTGAGACCTCTGCTGAGATGCATCACAGTTCAAGCTCTCCCTCTGCCCAGTCCTGCTTCTGGAATGTTTTGTTTGCTCCTCTTCATCTCAGAGTCTTTTTCTCAGGGAACTCAGCCCATGATATACGCCAAAATACAGGCAACCAAAACCATTTGTGTACAACAGATAAGTTCTCTCCTTTGAATGGTACTTGATAAATACCAATATGTTCACTGTCCAACTTGCTTACATCATTCTCTACTGTTAATAATAATTATTTGATCCCTAGGTTGGGAAGATACCCTGGAGTAGGAAAAGGCAACCCAGTCCAGTATTCTTGCCTGGAAAATTCCATGGACAGAGGAGCCTAGCAGGCTACAGTCCACAGGGTTGCAAAAAGCTGGACATGACTCAGCACACACACACACAATAATAGACAAGCAAAAATATAGCTGAATTGTCATAGTTTCTTTTTGTTAAATATAAATATTGATGAGACACTGTTTACTGTAAAGGGTCAGAATTCCATCTTTCAAGGTGGTTCCAGATTTCTAGAGTTCGACTAGACTTCTTCTTCAAAGATGACTCACTATTAACCTCAGATAAACTCCCTGATTCATTCTTGCTTTGAAAGTAAGTAACCACCAAAACTGTTCCAAACTGGGGAAGGAGTATGTCAAGGCTATATATTGTCATCCTGTTTATTTAATTTATATGCAGAGTATATCACAAGAAATGCCAGGTGGGCTAGATGAAGCACAAGCTGGAATCAAGATTGCCGGGAGAAATATCAATAATCTCAGATATACAGATGACACCACCATTATGGCAGAAAGCAAAGTGGAACTAAACAGCCTCTTGATGAAAGTGAAAGAGGAGAGTGAAAAAGCTGGCTGCAAATTCAACATTCAAGAAACTAAGATAACGGCATCCGGTTTCATCACTTCATAGCAAATGGATGGGGAAACAATGGAAACTGTGAAGACTTTATTTTCTTGGGCTCCAAAATCACAGCAGATGGTGACTGCAGTCATGAAATTAAAAGACACTTGCTCCTTGGAAGAAAAGTTATGACCAATCTAGACAGCTTATTAAAAAGCAGAGACATTACTTTGCCAACAAAGGTCCGTCTAGTCAAAGCTATGGTTTTTCCGGTAATCATATATGGATATGAGAGTAGGACCATAAAGAAAACTGAGTGCCGAAGAATTGATGCTTTTGAACTGTGGTGTTGGAGAAGACTCTTGAGAGTCCCTTGGACTGCAAGGAGATCAAACCCATCAATCGTAAAGGAAATCAGTCCTGAATATTCATTGGAATGACTGATGCTGAAGCTGAAGTTCCATTACTTTGGCCACCTGATGCAAAGAACTGACTCCTTGGAAAAGAACATGATACTGGGAAAGACTGAAGGCAGGAGAAGGGGATGACAGAGGACGAGATGGTTGGATGGCATCACTGACTCGATGGACATGAGTTTGAGCAAGCTCCAGGAACTGGTGATGGGCAGCAAAGCCTGGCATGCTACAGTCCATGGGGTTGCAAAGAGTCAGACGTAACTGAATGACCGAACTGAACTTCCAAAAAGATTTATTACACTTCCAGTGGACTTGCCCTTTCCATTACCAGGTTATTCTCTGGTTTTCAGCAGCAGTACCTGGGGTCAGATCATGGCTTGTGATTTCCTGAAGTAGCCTGTTTTAAGATCTCCAATCTTGACTGTCCTAGAAAAACAAAAGGTACAGAAGAACTCTCTTCAACCTCCTCAGTTCATTTTTTCCTGCAAAGCACTATCCTATTACCTAGGTTGGTCCTCAACCCACAAAAACACTCTGAATCTTTTAATTTCTAGAAAAAGCAAAAGAGCTACTGTTTTCTAACCCTTCTCATCTCTGTTTCCTTAACATGGCATTTCCCCTAAAAGATTGCTTTCTTTTCCAAACTCTGGAAGTACATGAATTTATATGTCAATTAAATTCAGGTAGAAAAACAGTAATTCAACTAGATGTGAAACTACAAATCTGTACAAATAACAGAAAGTTCCAAGTACAACCCAGCCCTCTCCATATCAAAATGGTGCCAGAGAAATTAGGTAACTAAGTTTAGAGGAGAAGAGAAGAGATGGTGAAAGGAGAGTTCCGTGTGCTCTACCATTTATGTCATCCAGGACCTACAAATGTCCCGGTGTTGAAGACTTTTCATTAAGAAATGGTCCTGTTCATAATCAAAATGGTAGTAATAAATGAATGGCTTCTCTGTTTTCCCCTCCACACCAAAGCAATGCCTAGACTAAAAACAATCGATAATCCTAATATAAAATAGCCATAGTTGAGGAGTTTAGGGGTCTTGGTCCAGACATGCTGCTGAAGATGACCAACTTGCATCTCCTGACATCTCCTTTGTATCATCTGTTTACAAAAATGGGGAAAAGAGAAAGTGAAAGTTGCTCAGTTGTGTACGACTCTTTGCAATCCCATGTACTATACAGTCCTTGGAATTCTCCAGGCCAGAATACTGGAGTGGGTAGCCTTTCCCTTCTCCAGAGAATCTTCCCAACCCAGGGATCAAACCCAGGTCTCCCACAATTCAGGCGGATTCTTTACCAGCTGAGCCACAAGGGAAACCCAAGCATGTGTTACCTTATAGAGGCAACAGTTTTAAAATGCTTTATTATTCAAAAAATAAACTTTCAAGGTAATTTCTAAGTTTCTACCCAAAGTTAAAATTTCGTGAACTGACCTGTAGTCATGGTGCACTAAACTGCAATAGTTAATCAATCCCAACCCATGTGTGTGCTTAGTCACTCAGTCGTGTCCAACTCTTTGCAACCCCATGGACTGTAGCCCACCAGGCTTCTCTGTCCATGGAATTTCCCAGGCAAGAATACTATAGTGGGTTGCTAGTTCCTTCTCCAGGGTACCTTCCAGACCCAGGGATCAAACCCATGTCTCCTGCTTGGCAGGCAAATTCTATACCAGTGAACCCACTTAAGCCACCTGGTCTATGGTATTTGTTACAACAGCCCAAGTTTACTAAAACACACTCCATTTTCTTTGCCTAGTTAACTCCTACTTTTCCTTCAAATATCAGCTCAAAAACCACTTCTTCAGGGCACTCTTCTGTGACTCACAGGCTTTCTGTTACAAGCTTTCATGGTACCTCATACATTTTCTTTATACCACTTATTACAGCTTGTAACAGTGTCAGACTTTATTTTGGGGGGCTCCAAAATCACTGCAGATGCTGACTGCAGCCATGAAATTAAAAGACGCTTACTCCTTGGAAGGAAAGTTATGACCCACCTAGATAGCATATTAAAAAGCAGAGAAATTACTTTGCCAACAAAGGTCCGTCTAGTCAAGGCTATGGTTTTTCCCGTGGTCATGTATGGATGTGAGAGTTGGACTGTGAAGAAAGCTGATTGCCGAAGAATTGATGCTTTTGAACTGTGGTGTTGGAGAAGACTCTTGAGAGTCCCTTGGACTGCAAGGAGATCCAACCAGTCCATTCGAAAGGAGATCAATCCTGGGTGTTCATTGGAAGGACTGATGCTAAAGCTGAAACTCCAATACTTTAGCCACTTCATGCAACGAGTTGACTCACTGGAAAAGACTCTGATGCTAGGAGGGATTGCGGGCGGGAGGAGAAGGGGACGACAGAGAATGAGATGGCTGGATGGCATCACCGACTCGATGGACATGAGTTTGAGTGAACTCCGGGAGTTGGTGATGGACAGGGAGGCCTGGCGTGCTGTGATTCATGGGGTCGCAAAGAGTCGGACACAACTGAGTGACTGAACTGAACTGAACTGAATGATGAATGAAGGAAGTTATTTATTCAGTATTTTTCTTTCTTACCAGAAAGTTTTATAGGGCTAAGACTTCTGTTTGTTATTCATTTTACTCCTGACACTTCACTCACTGCTTAGCACATAACAGGCACACAATAAATATTTTTTTAACGGATGGCTGAATGAATGGATGAGTAAAAGCAGAGGAAATGATGAGGCATTTTCTCATTTCTTTTGTTCAAAAACCTACACATTTTTTTCTTTTAACTTTATTACACTGTGACTGTGAAGAAATAATCTGTGACTGCTGTTCAAATTTCATCAATTTTAGAGGAGAAAAGGTATCATTTCTATTTATCAAATTAAATTGTTAAGAACAATCACTTGCTACTTCCATGACAGTTATAAGATGTCAAGTAAAATTGACAGTCTTGATAGTCTTTCTGGGGAAATTATTAGCAGGTCAAGGAAGCTTCGAGAAGCTAAGCAATGTTTGGGATACTCTCCAGAAGTGAGATACCAGCCCTGAGTATTATGCAGGGGAAAAGTCTTGAATCATCATCGGCTTTACTTCTCTGTAATGATCCTAGTCAAGGGCCTCACATACTTCAATCTTAAACCTTTAATGAGGTCCCCAAACCCTCTCCTGGAGACCACTGGAGAGGGAATCAGGAATGATTCTAGGGTGAGTAGGTAGACAAGTACACCAGTCTAATGAAAACATACAGATGTTTTTGGGGAGGAGGAGTATTTTCCGATTCAGCCTCTGATCAGTTCACCTCCCAATGTCCTTGGCTGTGAACTTTGTAATGCAATCTCCAACTACAGATATACACAGGACATTCATTAACTGCTTGGAACCCTGAGCCCAAGGCACTCCTCTCGTTTAACTTATCCTTCACTGATACTTTTTGGCCCATTCTGTCTTTAGGGAACAAACTAACATCAAGATTCTAAGTCAGCACCAAATTCTTCTAAAACCCTGAGTGTTACCTCTTCCAGTGAAAATGCTCCAGACGATGCTTCAGAGGCAAGTCATGTCCACATTGCATCTTAGCTCGAACTGAATCCCTAAACTGACTTCTCCTTCCCTCCACCCACTACTACTTTCCTATATTTCTAAACTAAAGAGGAAAAAAATAGAAAGAGGGCAAGGCAGGAATCCATCACGGAGGGCCAAATTTCCTCTTCACATGACTCAGATCAGCAATTACTGCCCTCTCATGGTCTCTCAATGTGACTTGAATAAATCTCTCCTCCTTAAGAGCATCGATTGGTCCTGGACTGGAGAGAAATTTACAAAAGGATACATCAGAACCACACAGATAGGCACCTGGAAACAAGATCAGCCACCTGAGCCATGTAAGATCCCCTCTCCCATCAGCCTTTGGGACTTCAGGATAAATAGTTTCCATAAGCTCCCAGTGCAGAGAATGAGGCTCACAGGGAGCATGCACTTGGTATAACTAAGGAAAAGAGAAGCAGGGAGTCTCTTTATGAGGCCATCTATGTCAGTTCCAACATAGGTACACACACACAAAGAGACACACAGGCACACACACCTTCAGCTATCATAGCACATTTTTATGTATTTCTATTTTATCACCGGTCATAGTATCACGCAATTATTTTTCATTCTGTTGCTTACTCCACTGTACTGGAAGACCTGCTGGGGCCGGGAGCTACATTATTCCACATCGTAGCTCCATCACATAGCAGAGTAAGTGCTCAATTGATGTTTGTTGAATGAACAAGTGAACAAGAATGCAGGAATCTGTCAGGATCAGCCAATTAAATCTTTATCTTTTTAATGAAAGAAGTAAGATTCCTCAGCCAATTTACTCCTTTCATTTTTAATGTGTTTCTGCTTATAAACATAGTTTTAGTTCAGTTCAGTCGCTCAGTCGTGTCCGACGCTTTGCGACCCCATGAATCACAGCACGCCAGGCCTCCCTGTCCATCACCAACTCCCGGAGTTCACTCAAACTGATGTCCATCGAGTCACTGATGCCATCCAGCCATCTCATTCTCTGTCGTCCCCTTCTCCTCGTGCCCCCAATCCCTCCCAGTATCAGGGTCTTTTATAATGAGTCAACCCTTCGCATGAAGTGGCCAAAGTATTGGAGTTTCAGCTTTAGCATCAGTCCTTCCAATGAACACCCAGGATTGATCTCCTTTAGAAGGGACTGTTTGGATCTCCTTGCAGTCCGAGGGACTCTCAAGAGTCTTCTCCAACACCACAGTTCAAGAGCATCAATTCTTCGGTGCTCAGCTTTCTTCACATTCCAACTCTCACATCCATACATGACCACTGGAAAAACCACAGCCTTGACTAGACAGACCTTTGTTGGCAAAGTAATTTCTCTGCTTTTTAATATGCTATCTAGGTTGGTCATAACTTTCCTTCCAAGGAGTAGCATCTTTTAATTTCATGGCTGCAATCACCATCTGCAGTGATTTTGGAGCTCAAAAAAATAAAGTCTGACACTGTTTCCCCATCTATTTCCCATGAAGTGATGGTACCAGTTGCCATGATCTTAGTTTTCTGAATGTTGAGCTTTAAGCCAACTTTTTCACTCTCTTCGTTCCCTTTCTTCAAGAGGCTTTTCACTTCCTCTTCACTTTCTGCCATAAGGGTGGTATCATCTGCATATCTGAGGTTATTGATATTTCTCCCAGCAATCTTGATTCCAGCTTGTGCTTCTTCCAGCCCAGCGTTTCTCATGATGTACTCTGAATATAAGCTAAATAAGCAGGGTGACAATATACAACCTTGACGTACTCCTTTTCCTATTTGGAACCAGTCTGTTGTTCCATGTCCAGTTCTAACTGTTGCTTCCTGACCTGCATACAGGTTTCTCAAGAGGCAGGTCAGGTGGTCTGGGATTCCCATCTTTTTCAGAATTTTCCACAGTTTATTGTGATCCACACAGTCAAAGACTTTGGCATAGTCAATAAAGCAGAAATAGATGTTTTTCTGGAACTCTCTTGCTTTTTTGATGATCCAGCGGATGTTGGCAATTTGATCTCTGGTTCCTCTGCCTTTTCTAAAACCAGCTTGAACATCTGGAAGTTCACAGTTCATGTATGGCTGAAGCCTGGCTTGGAGAATTTTGAGCATGACTTTACTAGTGTGTGAGATGAGTGCAATTGTGCGATAGTTGGAGCATTCTTTGGCATTGCCTTTCTTTGGGATTGGAATGAAAACTGACATAGTTTAAGCAATATTAAATGTGCACAAATATGTATAAAGACTAACACAATAAATATCAGGGTTTGTGTGCTAAGCTGTTTCAGACTTGTCCAACTTCAGGTGACCCTATGAACTGTAGCCCACGAGGCTCTTCTGTCCATGGGTTTCTCCAGACAAGAATACTGGAGTACGTTAACATGCCCAGGGATCAAACCCACATCTCTTATATCTCCAGCATTGTCAGGTGGGTTCTTTACCACTAGCACCACCTGGGAAGCCCCATTAGACTGTACATTTTAAACTTACACAGTTTTGCATGTCAATTATATCTCAATACAACTAGAAGGAAAAATCATTGCTAGGTCACTAATAATATTATGGAAATTTATTCTCATTTTTACTTAATAAAGCTTTTGACAAACTCTCCCATAAGGTTTCTGGATAAAATGCAAGTTAGATGATAATGGAATTATAAGGATTTAAGCTAGTAGAATTAAAATATCAGGTCTCTAGATGGATAGATAAATAGATAGATATAAAGATATAGGACCTTTGCAAACGGATCCATCATGTTCCTATATTTGATCAAACATTTCTTTGGTTTCCTGTGGCCTTTGCTGGTTGCTGTTTCACAGACAACTCCCCCTTTTCCTTGATAACAAAATAATGATTTTGCTTAGTTCATTTTCCAGGAAATCTAAGGCTACACTAAGTTCAGTTCAGTTCAGTCGCTCAGTCGTGTCCGACTCTCCGCGATCCCATGAATCACAGCACGCCAGGCCTCTCTGTCCCTCACCAACTCCCGGAGTACACTCAAACTCATGTCCACAGAGTCGGTGATGCCATCCAGCCATCTCATTCTCTGTCGTCCCCTTCTCCTCCCGCCCCCAACCTTTCCCAGCATCAGAGTCTTTTCCAGTGAGTCAACTCGTATAACAGTATAAATCCATTTGGCCCATTGATTGGCCCATGAGATATAAAGATTCTGCTGAGCACTTCTGGGAAAGATGTTTCTCTCTGAAAAAAAGATATGCAAGGAGTTTCTTTTACCCCTTCATTCCTGTTGTAGATATTTTTACCCAAGAAAGTAATGCTTGAAGTTGCAATGGCCATTTCTGAAACCATGAGGTCACAAGCATGAAGATGAAGCTAATCCTCTGAAGAAAAAAAAGTAAAAGAAGGAAACAACTTAGATCCTTGGTGACTTCATCTATCCATCAGACAAGCCTGAAGATCAAATTCTTCCAAGCTTCTTTTAAGTAAGCAATAATCTCCTTATAGTCTGAGTCACTATTAGCTGAGGACATCTTAACTGATATAGTTCTAAATACTCGAGAAATGAGAAAATGACCTAAGAATTGGCAGTTATCAAAAAAAGAAAGTTTCGTGAAGTTTCTAAAAACTAATGAAAAGTCTTGGTGTACACATTCATGGACCATGTAAAGCATGTATCACTGGGGTAACACAGAGAACAGCAGTAATGTTCTATAGTCTCTTGGTTAAACCTTATTTAGTAAGTTTTCTTTAAAACAGGGTATACCTTAGGAGAAGCGGTGGAAAAGTCAAATATAAGTAGCAATTAAAACAAGAAACTATGAACAAAAATGGAACTTAAGGAAATATCAAATGAATTATTTTGAGGCTATGTAATTAAAGACAAAAGGAATCATGATGGCTAATTTAAGCATTTGAAGGTTTTTGATGCAGTATAAATAAGAGAACAAAATGCTCTGCCCTGGACTTCCCTGATGGTCCAGTGGCTAAGACTCTGCAATCATGTGCAGGGGACCATGTTCGATCCTGGACAGGGAACCATTATTAGATCCCACATGCCACAACTAAGAGTTCACATGCCACAACTAAAGATCCCCAAGCCACAATGAAGATAGAAGATACACTCACCGCAATTAAGACCCAGAGCAGCCAAATAAAATATTAATTAAACAGATAAATACTCTTTTAAAAAAGAAATCCAATGTTCAAAATAAACGTTCTGCCCCACTTTGTCACAAAAGTCTTCCTCTTGCATTCTATCTCTATAATTACACAATCTACCCTAGTGCCAGTGTCCAAAACTGAGTCATTCTTCACTCCTCCCTTCTCTCACCTAACTCTCATATCTAGAAAATTAAAAGGGTTCTGACTCTACTTCTTTAGAGTGTCTCAAATACCCCTAATCCTCTCCATTTCCAATGTGGCATCTCCGGTCACCATCACCTCTCACATGGGCCACAGCAAAGCCTCCTGATAGTTCTTCCTCCCTCCTCACTGCTCCCGAGTACAGCTCCCAAAATATGCCCTCTACAAACACAAATATGACCAGGTTGCTCCCCTACTTAAAATCCTTTAGTGTTCCCTGCTTGCCTTCAGAGTAAAAATCTTTCATAATTTGGTCCATTTCCTGTCTTTCCACCTTCACTTCATGATGAATTGTTGTTGTTGCTGTTGTTTAGTCACTAAGTCTTTACCAACTCTTTGTGACTCCATGGACTGTAGCCCACCAGGCTCCTCTGTCCATGGGATTTCCCAGACAAGAACACTCACGTGGGTCGCCATTCCCTTATGGGATCGAAACCATGTCTCCGGCATTGACAAGGTGGATTATTTTACTACTAAGCCACCTGGGAAGCCCCTCATGGTGAGTGAATTCTACAAATACTCCATGTTTATGTCAAGCTACTTGCAGGAGTTTCTGTGTCTCGATTTTCTCACTCCATATTCATGTGAAAAACCCCACATTCCCTTCAAAATTCTGTTCAAAATTCTACTCCATCGTCGAAGTTCCTAAAGCTTTTTTCTTCCAGACAGAAAACTCTGAAGGACACTAGTATATGTCAGAAAGTTAAACACAGAATTACCATCTGAGCCAGCAATTCACTCCCAGGTATAGAAAAGTGAAAGCATACATTGTCATTAAAATGTGTAGCCCTGGGTCTTCTCTGGTAATCCAGTGGCTAAGACTCCATGCTCCCAATGCAAGGGGCCCAGGTTTGATGCCTCGCCAGGGGAACTACACCCCACATGCCACCCAGTGCAGCCAAATAAATAAATAATTTTTTTTAACAAACGTGTAGCCCTAATGTTCATAACATTTTTATTTGTAATAGCCAAAATGTGGAAACAACCCAAATTTCCATCAGCTGGTGAATGGGGAAAAAAAAAACATTATATTTATACAATGGAATATTATTTAGCCATTTAAAAGAAATGAAGTACTGATATATGCTATAGCAAAAATGAACCTTGAAATCCTATGATAAGTGAAAGAAGCCATTCGCAAAAGGCCATATATTTATTACATGATTCCATTTATATGGAATTTTCAGAAAAAGCAAATCCATAGAGACAGAAAGTACTGGTTTTAAGGGCTTGGGAGAAGGGAAGAGTGGACAGTTACTGCTAATGGGTACGGGTTGTCTTTGGGGGGTAATTGATTAGATAGTACTGATGATTCAAAACTTTGTGAACATACTAAAAATCATTCAGTTGTATACTTTAAAAAGGTGAATTTTATGATATATGAGTTATATCTCAATTTTTAAGTGCCCCTAAAAATAATTAAGAGGATTGGGTGGACATATGATTACAAAGCAAGAATCACAAAGTAGATTTTGGTTCAACTTTTTTAAGCACTTTCTTTTTTAGAAGCCGACACACTCCCCCTATGGAAATAAATTCCTCACCTCACTCAGGTAGTGATCTGCCTATCCCAGGCATTATTCAAGATAAGTTTGTCAGCGGTGCTACAGGAGGAATTCCCACACTGCATTTGAGATTAGACTATCTCACAAACCTCCTATCATGTTAGGTACCCCTAGTGCCCTATGCCAAGCAGGCATTCAATTACAAATAAATGTCAACAAGAACGAGCACTGAAGAATTGATGCTTTTGATGTGGTGATGGAGAAGACTCTTGAGAGTCCCTTAGACTGCAAGGAGATCAAACCAGTCAACCCTAAGGGAAATCAACCCTGAATATTTATTGGATGGACTGATGATGAAGTTGAAGCTCCAATACTTTGGCCACCTGATATGAAGACTGACTATTTGAAAAAGACCCTGATGCTGGGAAAGATTGAAGGCAAAAAGAGAAGTGGGCAACAGAGAACGAGATGGTTGGATGGCATCACTGATTCAATGGACATGAGTCTGAGCAAACTCTGGGAGACAGTGAAGACAGGGAAGCCTGGTGTGCTGCAGTCCATGGGGTTGCAAAGAATTAGACATGACTTAACCACTGAACAACAGCAACAACAAATGTCAGCCACAATGCCTGGTGCATAAGTTAACAAATAAATCCTCACAAAGCATTTGTTAAGAATATCTCTGCACGTGATGCTGTGTTAATCAGCAAATGCCGACCTTTCCACTGAAAGCTCAATCTGGATGGAAGTCAATCTGTGCCTGATAGGCAGAGAAGTGAACTTCACATACTCTGCTCTGGGTTTTGTCAGCTGTCAGAGAAGTTATTTAGAAGAAAACCAATAATGGCTGATGAACACCAATTGCTCAGCTGAGTGAATATAAACCCCGCTAGCCAACATGCTCATGCACCCCACTGATGGACGGCATACGACCCTAGTGGAGAAGGGGGCTGAGACCAGTGTTACCTTTCAAATCCTAGGAGAACAAGAGACACAGTCAGAAGAACAGCATTCCCCAGACATCAGAATATGTCTACAAAGTCTACAGAAGGCACTTCACACCAACACTACAGCACTCAGAGAGTAGGCACTCATTTTTTGTTTTGCTTTGTTTTTTCTCCTCTTCTTTCAAAAAAAATGCTTTTGTTTTTAAATTCTCCTAGTCCTATCTTATGGGCTTCCCAGGTGGCTCGGTGGTACAGCATCCGTCTGCCAATGCAGGAGATGCCAGAGACACAGGTTCAACCTCTGAGTCAGAAAGATCCCCTGGAGGAGGAAATGGCAACCCGCTCCAGTATTCTTGCCTGGGAAATCCCATGGACAGAGGAGCCTGGTGGGCTACAGTCCATGAGGTCTCAAAGAGTCAGGCACAACTGAGGACGCACACACTCCTATGTTATGGGTTGAATTATATCCAAGATGCACTGGCGGGAATTCCCTAGTGGTTCAGTGGTTAAGGCTTTGCGATTCCACTGCAGGGCACACAGGTTCAATCTCTGGTGGGAGAACTAAAATAATAATATTATGTTGGAGTTTTAAACCCAGTGTCTCAGAATAAGACCTAACTTGGAGACAGTAGGTCTCTAAAGAGGTAGTCAAGTTAAAATGAGGTATACCTATAGCTGATCGATATTGATGCTTGGCAGAAATCAGCACAATACTGTGAAGCAATTATCCCTCAATTAAAAATAAATAATTTTTTTTAAATGAGGTCATGAGTGTGACCCCTAGTCCAATACGATTGGTGCCCTTATAAATGGGGGGATTTGGACACAAACACACACAGATATGAAGGCAGAGATTAGGATGATGCAGAAGTTAGTCAACATCAATGATTGCCAGCAAACCTCTGGAAACTAGGAGACAGGCAAGAACAGTCTCCCCAACAGCCCTCAGAGAGAACCACCCTGCTTACTCCTTGACCTTGGACTTCAGAACTGGGAGACGATCCATTCTGTGGTGTGAGCTCTCGCAGTCTGTGGCGTTCTATCTCCACAGCCCTAAGAGACTAACACAGCCCACCCCTCAGCAGCAGCAGTGGCAGCCACAGAAGCACTCTCCACCTTGCTATCCTGTCTGTTTCCCCTCCTGACATCCCTGTACTGAGGGCTAAGTTTAAAACCCACACTGAAAATCCAGCCGGCCCAAGCTTGGAAAATGGTGTCAAAAGCCACCTCCCCTTTGTAAAGGTGGTCTTGGTCCTAACCATTTGCAGCGAACAAAAGGGGCTGCAATGTCATGATTCCTCCCATCCCGGTTCTTTTTTAATATACCATTCATTTTTAGCAGAGACAGCAAGGAGATCAGACTGTCAGTCTTAAAGGAAATCAACCCTGAATATTCTCTGGAAGGGCTGATGCTGAAGCTGAAGCTCCAATACTTTGGCCACCTGATGTGAAGAGCGGACTCACTGGAAAAGACCCTGATGCCGGGAGAGGAGAAGGGATAACAGCGGATGAGATGGCTGGATGGCATCACTGACTGAGCAGACATGAGTTTGAGCAAACTCCAGGAGATAGTGAAGGACAGGGAAGCCTGGCGTGCTGCAGTCCACGGGATTGTAAAGAGTCGAACACTACTGAGCGACTTAACAGCAACATTTATAGCAGAGTGGGGAAAAAAGCTGCTCTTAAAATGGCAATTTCATGAAGTTAAGCATGATTTTGGGTAAGTGAGCCCCAGAGGCTCAATAAACAAATATGAACAGATGTTCCAAACTGTGGAAGGAATGTGACAATAGAAGATAGAAGAAGAGGGAATAACGTTGCCAGACTGACATTTCATACCCAAGGCCCTATCTGAGCTCCCAGTCACCGGTACACCTGCTGCAGGAACAGCCTTTCAGTATGATTTAATATACTCAGTAATGAGTTCAAAAGTGCATCACGCACATAACTTCATTCTAAGGCCTGTAAATTAGAGTGATCTTCTAATGAAGGATAATAAGTCGCATTTCCCAGCCTGCACTTAGGAAGCCACAAGCAGAGCAAGCTCTCCGGCTCAGAGCAGAGGGCCCTTCTGCTCTTCCCCTGCTGCCTGAGCCTCTGAGGTCAGACGGCAAGAGAGGGCCTCCCCCACCCCAGCTCCAGCCAAGCTCCTGACCAGGCACTGGAAGAGGTCCACAGAGCGAGGGGGAGGGGAGAGCGTGCACCAGCCAGTACCACCCAAGGACTGCCCTCCCCAAGCTCAAAGTCAGAGCCTCCCAGTTTGCTAAAGGCAGGGGCAGATGAAGAAGGTAGCAGAGAAAGCAGAACCATTTTGCCCTACAGAGGAAAAAAATGTCTTGTACCCATTCATGTAAAGCCCGCTTGAAAGAAAACAAATTTAGTTCAATGCCAAGGTTACAGTTTTAGAACATGATAACTCCTGTGTGCTTCAGCACTGGAGAGCCAATCTGTAAGTCATCCTTGACGTAACTCCTGTATCAAACGTTGTGCAAGGTGCCGCGGAAAGGCAGTGAAGGAGACAGACACAGTTGCTTCCCATAGAGATACAGTGGTGGGCATGGGAGACAGACTCTGCTGGAATCCAGTCTCAAGTCCATCATTTATTTGCTGGGTAAACATGGAAAGGTCACATGACTTCTCTGAGTTTCAGCTTCCGAATCCATAAACCTGAAATAGTAATACAGCTTACAGAATGTACAAATAAGGCAGATGTGGCTCAGACATTAAAGAATCTGCCTGCAATGCAGGAGACCTGGGTTTGATCCCTGGGTCGGGAAGATTGCCTGGAAAAAGAAATGGCAACCCACTCCAGTATTCTTGCCTGGGAAATCCCATGAACAGAGGAGCCTGGCAGGCTACAGTCCATGGGGTCCCGAACAGTCAGACACCACCGAGTGACTAACACTTTCATAGAATGTACACTGTCTTTGTACATTTGTCTTCAGTGTCCTTCACAAGCCTTTCCAGCTAGAGGTGATATTCTTTTTTAAAATTAATTTTCTGTTGTTATTATTATTTTTTAAGTTACTATTTTATTTTAAATCATCTATTGGTTGTGCCTCACAGCATGCAGGATCTTAGTTCCCTGACCAGGTACAGAACCCATGCCTCCTGCAGTAGAAGCATGGAGTCTTAACCACAGGATCGTGAATATTCTTAAGGGCAGAAACCATGTTTTCTTTTTCTTTTCTGTCCTCAAACTGCCAGAAATACAGTGATGGCTGCCTGAGTTCCCATATCAATGTCCTAGACCATCTGTAAGAAAAACACCAGAAAATTACATAGTTGAAAAGTGTAAGCTATGCTGCCTCTCAGAAAGAATTAATGGGGTAACACTGAGGTAAGACTTGTAAACTAATGATCACCACAACTAGGGTGTCTTGCTCTAGTTCCAAAACAGAAAGCCTAAAGTTTTGCCTTTCATTCTCTTTAAGGCAAAGCAGTCTACACTTAAAAACAACACGTTCTCTGGCCCCAGGAGCAATGAAAAGATTATCAAATCTATAGACCATCTTGACATTATGTAACTTCATAGAGCATATATATGTTCCTACAGAAAACTACAGTTTTTAAATACACCTGTTCCTGAACCACAAAAAAATATCTTTCAATTTCTTCACCCTGAGATGAGAAAATAAACTGCTTCTTCTGAGAAATCAACAGCTTTCCTAAGGAACAAAATGTTCTCCAGGACAAAAATTATTCACCTTCCAAAGAGAGACTGTTTGCTCTCTTCATCAACAAGAGATAGAGTTCGCTGCCTTTAACTCAGAAGGTACATCTAACTTAAAATGGTTCAAGAAGTTCTCATGCATTGCTTGGATATTTCAAGGGCTTGTCATAAGAATAGGTTTCAAAATATAATCAAATAGTTCTACGGCATATACTTTTCCATGTTTTTTCAAAAGTTACATTCATATCGTCTTAGAGAAGAATAGGAATAAATTGGGTTATAAAATTCAATACATCCCTCTTTTTCTCAAAAATGAGGTATTGAATGATTAAAGCGGTAGTTATATTTGACAAGGGATAAAAGATCATTAAAGGTTTCCAAGAAAGTCACTGAACATAAAGGAGACTGTCACACATGTTCAGCCCTTCAAGAGGCTCACAGCTCCCCTGTGCTTGGTAGCTCGGCCATGTCCGACTCTCTGCAGCTCCATGGACTGTAGCCCACCAGGCTCCTCTGTCCATAGAATTTTCCAGGCAAGAATATTCGAGTGGGTCGCCATTTCCTTCTCCAGGGGATCTTCTGGACCCAGGAATGGAACCTGAATTTCTTGCCTCTCCTGCACTGGCAGGCGGATTCTTTAACACTAGCCCCAGATTCTCCTAAAAGACTAACGAGTTAGACAGTGGCTTTACAGGGAGTAGACCCTCCGCAATCTTTCTTCTCTCTCCAGCCTCTGTAGCTCTGCTCCCAGGGCTTGGCATACTCATTTGTGTACTTTCCTGGGGACCAACCTTTCCAGAGTTCAGCCAGCTTGCTCCTCCCATGAACTGCTAATGGACCTGCACTGGCTTGTCCCAGCCTCCCTACACCTGAGCCCTGCCTTCAGGGGCAGCCCTGACATGCATTGGCCATAACCCAGAAGGGCTGATTCCAACAGCCAACTGCTTGTTGTGAATGATTTAATCTGCCCAGGACTAGCAGCTGGAATGGATGATACCTTGAGACTTCCAGTCTCCGTTTTAACAATTTATGAACAAATCTTTCTCCTAGAGCTGGAAAGAGATACATCCTACCCATTTAAACCCCAAACAGAGAAAATATGACTGGTGGTAAAATCATTTAACCTCAGTCCATACCTATGATCAACAGCAGACTAGCAGACTGGTTTAGTCCCTTCCAAACTATAGGCTTTCTCTATGGCATAGATGTGTCATAAATCAGGGGACGGGGAGCCACTGGGGGTGAAATGAGCGTCTTTATCTCAGTCTAACTAAGAGCAGATTATCCCTCACCTCAGAGGTTTGAATAAAAGAAAGCAAGCTGAGGAAAGCCATTAAGATGGCTTAATAAGGGTCTGAGAAAGTTTTGCTGCAAGCAATAATACTGCTTGGAACATGGAAAGCAGGAAGAACATTTCAATCCTATTTAGGACCTCTAAAGCCAGATCTGCATGTGGAACTGACTGAACACTGGGCATTTGTATTTGGATAATTCACCAGTTGCCACTAAGAAATTACCCCAGGGATTGCTTTCTGGGAAGGATCTGGGGGGAGGGGAGCAAGGGACAGGCTGCATCCTTTCACCTCATTGTTCAGGCCTGGATTCATCTGCATAGCCCTCCAAGGGTGAAGTCTGCTCTGCCATGTGGTCGACTGCCATCAAATGTCAAGTGACACGGCGCACTGAGGATTTATGCACCATGAAGCAGATACTGCAGGGGTTTGGTGTATTTGTGTTTCATTTCCAGTTAAACAATGCACAGGGGGCTGTCACACTAACAAGGTTTATAATGATTGACTTGTTCAGCTGTATCGAGACCTTTACTTCAATAGAGCAGAAGCCTCAATAAACAGGAAATTTATATTTGAACAGATGTCTGTCTAGAAGGGTGGTACCATATTTCTGCCTGACTTGGTTCAGAGTGAATCGAGTTCATTTATTTCACACCCCCACCAGTTCGCCCAAGCACAGCACACAGCTAAATTCTGGACAATCTGCAAGGTCTCTGAGACACCAGCATCCTACTCTAGTAAAATAGAATCCCTTAAAAATGCATATTTAAGTCCTCTGGAAGAATCACCAGGCATAATTCAATGTTTGGCTATGCTCATTTTTTAATATGAACTCATGATTTTGAAAAATGCAAATATCATACCAGGACTAAAAGAAAGCGTTTTTATCTCTGTGTTTTGGAGCAGTTTCCTGAACCTTGATTTTCTCACCTTTAAATTAGGACTAATTTAACCTACTATACGAGGTTATTGTGAGAATTAAGTAAGAAAAAGTCTGAGACTCTAGAACACATTTGGTGTCTAACAAATGCTTGTTTAAAAAACACACAAATGATATGTGACCCTCTAAACATACTTGATTTCATCTTTTGCAGATGAATTCCTATTATTCCATGTCAGGGGTATAACCTAGAATGACACACTGGCACGAATTTCTTCTCTGAGTTTTTGATATAAGACAACAAAAAGTGGCTAATGAAGTCATGAGAGGTTTTGGGGGTTCGACTGATGAAACCTCTAGTATTATGACAAAATCAGGACAAGTGGGTCTTACTGTTTCTCTCCCAAGATGAAACTTTCTTGTGACCTCAAGGTAAAATTAAACATTAAAAATGGTAGACAAATTCTGATACTCTTATCGTAAGTTTCCTATCTGAATATGTACTTGGTTTTCTTTTAATTGTAGGCTTGTCACATTTTAGTAGAGTCAATAATTACTATCACATCATTTTAGTTTCTTAGCATACACAGTGTGTGTGCATCTTGCTTCTTAACTGTTTCTTGGCTGAAGAGAATATTAAAGCTCAATTTGCAAGGAAAAAACACACAAATGATCTAAGTGACCCTCTACACATATTTGATCTCATTTTTGCAGATGAATTCATGTTGTTACAGAGATAAGAACAGTCAAGACATTTAAGAACAGAGCAATGTCAGACAAGAGAAGAAAATACTTTCCTGAAAACTGATACATCCAGTGAGCCAGGCAAATGTGCCAAATGTGGTCACTGTTAGGGACTGGGGCCCTGACGAGGGAGATGAAACTTGCTAAGGAATATTAGGATAAGAGCAAGTCAAAGGAAAGTTGAAGAGAGTAAGTTCTTCCTTTGGTTTCCAAAACACCTAGGTATTTGTTGAATGAATGAATAAACACATCCTGACAAAATCACCTCCGATTGGTCCAGGGTTTTTTAATGAACCATTTATTGACTCAGAATATACTCTTGGGCTCATACCACATGCCAAATGCTGTCTTCCCAGAGGGGTGGGAAGACAGAGTAGTCCTTGCCTTCGAGAGCTCATCTAGTAGGGAGACAGATTTTAAAAATCATAATAAGTACTGTGATGGGAAAGTACAGAATACTACAAAAGAATTTTTATACTTTAGGAAATTAACTTTTGAGACCCGAAGTATATGCAGGAATTAGCCAGGCAAAGAGTAGGGGAGAGTTCCAGGCAGAAGGAACAGCATGTGGAGGGCACCTGGGACCAGAGAGAGCCTGCAGCATTCTGAGAGCTGGAAGAAGGTCTCAATGGCTGGAATATCCTAGGCAAAGGGAGGACTGGCAAGAGTTGGCAGGAACCAAACCAGGCAGAGTTTTACTGGCTGTGTTATTTACTTCGTAATTTATCCTAAATGCAACAGGAAACGTTTTGACTTGATCAAATTTCACTTTTAAAATATTATTCTGGCTACAGTGTAATGAATGAATCAACTATAAAAGTGGACTGCGGAGACTATTAAGAAGCTATTGCAATAAACTCTATCAAGGGCTGAGGTCGGTCAGCGCTAGGGTGTGGAGATTTAATGTGCGCTTCTGAAGTAGAATTGGCAAACTTGAAAATCAAGTCACTGTGGCCTAGGCAACAGGACACACAGCGGCCACTACACGGAGTATAAGGGAGGAAGAGCTGACTGGCAGGGAAAGAGCCTGGGAAAAAATCAAGAGCTGCATTTTAGAGGACTCAGGTTTGAAATTCTGCAGCCACTGAAGCGGATGTGTCTAGAATGCAGTTGTATATAAATGTCTACAGCTCAAAAGAGAGCTCGGAGCTGGAGTCCCAGGCAGAGATGAACAGTAATTAAGGTCAGGGGAAGGACTGAGATTGCCCATGGAACGTTCAGAGGAAGAAGAGAAGCAGGCTTGCGTCTCAAGGCCAGTGGTCCAAGGAGACTGGGAAAGTGGAGCCATGGATGGGAGGAAACCAAAAGTGCGAGGTGCCAGGAGGATCCAGAGAAGAAGGAATTTCAGTAAAGGGATGCTGAGACTTCACCGGGGTCCGGTGGTTAGGACTCTGAGCTGCCAGTGCAGGGGACATGGATTTGATTTCTGGTTGAGGAACTAAGATCCCCCACACTATGTGGCTTGGCCAAAAACATTAAAAATAAAGGAATGCTGAACATTGCTGCAAATTAAGTAAAATGAGAATGAAAATGAGTCCACTGAATTTAACACATGCAAGTAACCTTAATAAATCCAGATATAATGGAATTTTGAGAACAGAGTCAGGCTGGAGTGGGATAAAAAGACAGAGAGAGGAAATACACAGGCCATGAGCAGACAGAGCTGGTGGCTATGAAAATGCAGGAACAGGAGAGGCCTCTGGTCAAAGGAGGGTCACGGTGGTGGTTTGGTCTCTGTTGTTGCCGTGACTGCAGTTGTCCCGGGCGGGAAATATGACAACATATATCAGTATCAATCATATAGATCCAAGATAGACGGAAAAGGTGAGAAGGAATGGTATTCAAACCACACATGGCGCAGGTAGCCTGGATAAGAGGAGGAGTGTGTCCCCCATGATAACTTGTGAAGAGCCTGCATCACAGGCTTCCGTGTCAGCCATGCAAAGGGAACATGCGGGAGTTTCCATATGAGAGCTTCTAACTTCCCTTTCACATGGGAGACAAGGTCATCTTTTGATACTAAGTGAGAGCTGGTTTTAAGGAGAATGGAAAAGGGAAGAAGCAGTCCTTGAGGAAAGATGGATGGAGCTTACTAGAAAGAGTAGTACTAAGCTTGCCACGAAGTGGGAGAAACCAACTAAGCAGGGTTGTTGTGGGGAAGCCCTTGGAGGTCCAGTGTTTAAGACTTGCACTTTCACAGCTGCAGACCCAGGTTCGATCCCTGGTTGGGGAACTAAGATCCCACAAGCCTGAAGGTTTGGGGATTATTGTGAATCCATCATGTTGGCATTTGCCAGATCGTGTCCAACAAAGCCTAGACCTTCAGGAGTGGGCATGGAGAGGGTAGATGGCTGGGTTCCTCCAGAGCTGGAGTTGTGTCAGGTGGGCAGGACAGAAAGAGATTGAAGCATGTGGGTATTTGCAACAAAGAAACAGTCATAATGGACAGTGAAGGATAAGCTAGACCAAATGGACGTGAACACAATTGAGATGGGGAGAGAAAACAAAAGGGCGAATGGATGGAGAAGCAGGTAGGGTGGGAGCAAGTAAGCAGGGAAGATACAAGACACAGGTTCGATTCCTGGGTCAGGAAGATCCCCTGGAGAAGGAAATGGCAACCCACCCCAGTATTCTTGCCTGGGAAATCCCATGGACAGAGGAGCCTGGCTGGCTGCAGTCCATGGAGTCGTAAGAAGTCAGATACGACTGAGCACACACACACACCTTGCCTCCCCAGCCCCACAGGAACAGGTCAGAAATGCAATCATCTTTTCTGAGATAACAACAGAGGAGGCAGAAAGATAAAAAGACTGCCTAACATGGACTAGAAATGTCAGAAATTAGACTGAGGTTCAACAGAAAGATAAGAGTCAGGACCTCTGGGTTCCTTCACTTTCAGAACAGGCCAGGAGAGACTGCTCCAGACTCTTTGTGAATCTGACAGTGGAACACAGTGGGAGGTTAAGGTCCACGGTGCTGGAATTGCCACCTAAGGGCTCCAGTTCACCAAGAGAAAGCTTGCCTTTCTCAAGCTGCCGTCCCACTGAGAGTCAGGAAAGTAAAAGATGTGGTGAGTCTGTCACTCATCATGACCACAAGGGCTTCCCTGCTGGCTCAGATGCTAAAGAATCTGCCTGCAATGCAGAAAACATGGGTTCAATCCCTGGGTCAGGAAGGTCCCCTGGAGAAGGGCATGGCAACTCCAGTATCCTTGCCTGGAGAATCCCATGGGCAGAGAAGCCGGGTGGGCTGCAGTCCATGGGGTCACAAAAAGTCAGACATGACTGAACGACTAACACACACACATACCACACATACACACAGAGTCATGACCGAAGACTCCCATGGACTCTATGAGGATAGGATCTCAGGAAGTAAAAAGAGGTGGGTGTTGTAGCTTCAACAATGTGACAAATAAGAAAACTGGACCTGTAGGAGCCTGGGAACAGAATGTAATAGGAGAACATGTAGCGTTCTTGGTTACAGTCACATATACAAATTATAAGCCAATTGGAATTTCCCAGAAATTTTTTGTGGGCCAACTCTGCAGTGAAATGCTTCACTCAGTCTTGGGGAGTATGGTGCACTGGCAGCTGACTTGTGATGGCTTGAGTTGAAAACTGAGTTCACCCCAGCCTCCTTTGTCTCCAGGACCCTTAAATGCCCCCGTGGAGTTGCCCCGTAATTACAAAGATGTTATGGCTCAGCTGGTAAAAAAAAAAAAATCTGCCTGCAATGCTGGAGACCTGCAATGCAGAAGACCTGGGTTAGATCCCTGGGTTGGGAAGGTCCCCTGGACAAGGGAATGGCAACCCACTCCAGTATTCTGGCCTGGAGAATTCCATGGACTCCATAGTCCATGGGGTTGCAGAATCAGACACGACTGAGCGACTTTCACATTCACTTTGAACCTGCATCTCTTATGTTGCCTGCATTGGCAGGTGGATTCTTTACTGCTAGCACCACCTGGGAAGCCCATCACCAGGGACATTACACTCAAAAAGGCCACATTTTGCTTCTGAAGCACAGTCCTAAATAGTGTGCTCCTCCCGGGAGGGCTACAGAATGACTTCCCAGGAGCTTGTGAACCAGTACACAGCCGTCTCCCCCTCCTGAGTGAAGACACCCAGTCCAGGGTGCTGGGACTTCTTCTCCCAGTTTTCTTAAGTTCAGGTACCTCTCCTTCCCCTCCATAGATAACACAGCGGGCAGAGTAAGGTGAGTGAACTGGGGCACAGGCAGGGCATGACTTGTCCACACCCAGGTTGTAAGTTAGCAGAGCTGGGATCCAAGTCACTTCCCAACACAGACTAGGGTCTCCTCTGCATCAAGCATGGTGTTTATCCAAGATGACTCAGACACTACCCCATACTCGAAGTGACCGTCTACTGGGTGTGACTCAGTTCATGGGTTTCAAATCTGGATTTTCTTTCGGCCACATTTTAAAAATACCATTATCTAGATATTTTGATGATGGCCATTCTGATCAACATGAGGTGATACATCCTTGTAGTTTTGATTTGCATTTAAGTTATGACCAACCTTGATAGTATATTAAAAAGCAGAGACATTACTTTGCCAACCAACGTCCGTCTAGTCAAGGCTATGGTTTTTCCAGTGGTCATGTATGGATGTGAGAGTTGAAATGTGAAGAAAGCTGATCGCCGAAGAATTGATGCTTTTGAACTGTGGTGTTGGAGAAGACCCTTGAGAGTCCCTTGGACTGCAAGGAGATCCAACCAGTCCATTCTAAAGGAGATCAATCCTGGGTGTTCATTGGAAGGACTGATGCTAAAGCTGAAACTCCAATACTTTGGCCACCTCATGCGACGAGTTGACTCACTGGAAAAGACTCTGATGCTGGGAGGGATTGGGGGCGGGAGGAGAAGGGGACGACAGAGAATGAGATGGCTGGATGGCATCACCGACTCTGTGGACATGAGTTTGAGTGAACTCCGGGAGTTGGTGATGGACAGGGAGGCCTGGCGTGCTGTGATTCATGGGGTCGCGGAGAGTCGGTCACGACTGAGCGACTGAACTGAACTGAATTGAATACTGAGTGACACTGAGCATCTTTTCATGTCTTTGTTGGCCATATGTATGTCTTCTTTGAAGAAATGTCTGTCTAGGTCTTGCAATTTTTGATCAGGTTGTTTGTTTTTCTGGTATTGAGCTGCTGGAGAGGGTGTGGAGAAAAGGTAACCCTCTTGCACTGTTGGTGGGAATTTAAATTGAACAGCCACTATGGAAAACAGTATGGAGATTTCTTTGAAAACTAGGAATAAAACTACCATTTGTAGAATCTTCACACTGTTTTCCATAGTGGCTGTATCAATTTAAATTCCCACCAACAGTGCAAGAGGGTTACCTTTTCTCCACACCCTCTCCAGCAGCTCAATACCAGAAAAACAAACAACCCGATCAAAAAGTGCAAGACCTAAACAGACATTTCTCCAGAGAAGACATACAGATGGCCAACAAACACATGAAAAGATGTTCAGCATCACTCATTATTACCAATCCCACTACTGGGCATATACCCTAAGAATATCATAATTGAAAAAGACATATGTGCCCCAAAGTTTATAGCAGCACAATTTACAATAGCTAGGACATGGAAGCAACCTAGATGTTCATTGACAGATGAATGGAAAAAGAAGCTGTGGCACATGTATACAATGGAATATTACTCAGCTATTAAAAAGGACCACATCTGAGTCAGTTCTAGTGAGGTGATAAACTTAGAGCCTGTTATACAAAGTAAAGTAAGTCAAAAAAGAGAAAAAACAAACTTTGTATATTAACACATATATACATTAGACGCATTAGAAAAGGCCCTGATGCTGGGAAAGGTTGAAGGCAGGAGGAGAAGGAGCCACAGAGGACCAGATTGTTGGATAGCATCACTGACTCAATGGACATGAGTTTGAGCAAACTCCGGGAGACAGTGAAGAACAGGAAAGCCTGGTGTGCTGCAGTCCATGAGGTGGCAAAGAGTCGGACACAACTAAGCAACTGAACAATAATACATACATATGGAATCTAGGAAAATAGTACTAATAAGCTTATTTGCAGGGCAGGAATAGAGACGAAGACATAGAGAACAGACCTTGGACACAGCGGGGGAAAGGACACGTGGGACAAAGAGACCAGCACGGACATGCATACACTACCACGTGTAAAACAGACAGTCAGTGGGGAGCTGCGACACAGGCCCAGGGGGCTCTACCCTACACTCATGCACATATGCACACTTATTGCTGATTCATGTTGATGTATGGCAGAAGCCAACACAATATTGTAAAGCAACTGTCCTCCAATTAAAAATAAATTTAAAAGATACCATTAACTACCCCAAATCACTGATCGTCTGTATTATTTGTTTGGAATGTAGCAAGTGCTACTCACTCAGTCGTGTCTGACTCTTTGCAACCCTGTGGACTGTAGCCCACCAGGCTCCTCTGTCCCTGGGATTCTCCAGGCAAAACTACTGGAATGGGTGGCCATGCCCTCCTCCAGAGGATCTTCCCAACCCAGGGATCGAACCCACATCTCCTATGTCTCCTGCACTGGCAGGCAGGTTCTTTACTACTAGCACCACCTGGGACTAGTCTTTGTAGCAAAGGCTCACATGAAAAAGATAAAATAATGACCTTTATAATTATAATACCATGTGTCTCCATATGCTTTACAATTTCCGAAATGTTGTAATGTCATTTACCTTACCGGTGACTGGTCTAAAATGTGGGCACAGGAGCTACAGCAGACCAATCAGGGTCTTACCCTGAGGGGTTCTTGTTTGTTTGTTTGTTTGAGCTGTGGGGAAGCATGTCTTTATCTCTCGGTCACAAGCTCCAAAGGTGGGAGGACAGAGCTACCTGCCACCAATGTCCCCAACTGAGCAGAGAAGCAGCGGGTAACAGAGAATGAGGCTTCCAGGCAAAAAGACAGAAATAAGAGACATGTTTGATATGCTGGAGCTAGTCATCCCTAAATCCAGCTCACCCTGCCCTTTCTACTTAGGGTTCAGTTCAGTTCAATTCAGTTTAGTCGCTCAGTCATGTCCGACTCTGTGCGACCCCATGAATCACAGCATGCCAGGCCTCCCTGTCCATCACCAACTCCCAGAGTTCACTCAAACTCATGTCCATCGAGTCGATGATGCCATCCAGCCATCTCATTCTCTGTCGTCCCCTTCTCCTCCCGCCCCCAATCCCTCCCAGCATCAGAGTCTTTTCCAGTGAGTCAACTCTTCACATGAGGTGGCCAAAGTATTGGAGCTTCAGCTTCAGCATCAGTCCTTCCAATGAACACCCAGGACTGGTCTCCTTTAGAAGGGACTGGCTGGATCTCCTTGCCCTCCAAGGGACTACATGCACGGATGAAGACGATGAACACTGACGGTGGTAACAGTGCT
This sequence comes from Moschus berezovskii, assembly GCF_049115385.1. Lineage (NCBI taxonomy): Eukaryota > Metazoa > Chordata > Mammalia > Artiodactyla > Moschidae > Moschus > Moschus berezovskii. Next base: position 4,542,862 of record NC_142487.1, on the reverse strand, counting down.
GATGGACAGGTACCGGATGCTTCATGTGAACCAGGCCTTGTGCCAAGCTCTTCACACTTGTTCTTTTGTAAAATGTGTCGCCAGGCAAGGAAGGGATTAGCTACTGTGTAGCTTATTTCTCATGGAATTTAATTCCTGCTTAGCCAACAGCTAAGAACTGTATCTCAGTTAGGAAGCAGCACCAGATATTTAGTATAGACAATGAAATCGTGTCATTGGTTGCTATTTTTTTTAATCTCTTTCCCTTTAATTGCCCTGTTGTTGTTCAGCCACCAAATCGTGTCCCACTATTTGTGACCCCATGGACTGCAGCACACCCGGCATCCCAGTCCTCACCATCTCCCAGAGTTTGCCCAAGTTCATGTCCCTGAGTCGGTGACCTCTTCCAACGATTAACTGCACTATGAGCCCAAAACTACTTTGTAATGTAGAAAGAACAATTGTTTAAGTATAGCTGGTTTAGAGTCCCTTGCAGTCCTGTATTTGGGAAGCAACAGGAGACAGAAGCTCTCCCAGAGCACGCTTCTCAAACCACTGTCAACCTGTTAGTCTCTGACACCACAAAGGCCACCATCCCCACTCCATCCCCATGTCAAACTAATCTTAAACACCTGTTCTCCATCAGCAATGGCCGCTCAGATACGAATCTTAATACCGACAATCTGCATACCCGAGACCACGTGCCACCTTCCAGCAAATGATCAGAAGGGTCTTGAAAATATTCTTATAGTCCCCAGGACTTCTTCCCATTGCCAAATACAGATTCTCCCTTCATCAACAAAGGCAGTTCATTCTGGGCCACAGCTCCAGACTGCCTGCATGCTCATCCCCAAAAGTATAAACTCTCCTTTGTCAGAATTCTACTTACTGCTGTTGCCAAAGACATCAGAAAACAAGTTGAATTCCTCACTATGCAAAGTATTGAAAATATAACGACAATAAAACCTCATGGTGTTTTAGCTCCTTACCATATTCCAAGTACCTGTGATTTATCTCATTGATTTTTTTAAACTGGGGATTCTGTAATGCAATTTAGACAGATATTTTTACCCATATTGATTTCCTCAAGGTCACCAGACCATAAATGACAGACCCAGGCAAGGACCCCATACATCTTTTCCTATTGTACTCTGAGTAAAGGGCAACCATTATAAGGATCTGAATCCCAAACCAATAATAAAAATCATTTAAGTTAAAGCCTTGATTGCCTTTTCCTCATATTCTTTTTAGGATATATGATGCTTGGCTTCATATATAGGATATATATGTATATATCCTATACATAAATAGGATATATGGATGTAATAGATACATATTATGTTTGGAGAATAAAGAAAGTAAAAGTGTTAGTTGCTCAGTCGTGTCCGACACTTTGTAACCCAATGGAGCGTAGTCCACCAGGCTCCTCTGTCCATGGGATTCTCCAGGCAAAAATACTGGAGTGAGTTGCCATTTTCTTCTCCAGGGGATCTGGAGAGAAATGATTTACTACTTATCTCCTTTGGATAAAAAGTCCAAAATATTTCCAAAAACAGCATGATTTTTTTTTCACTAAGTGCTCTATGTAGGTTGAGCAACAGTGACTCTCCAGCAAACCGTTTCTCATCTCACATCTTGAAATGAAAAGACGGAAGTGGCACAAAACTGACAGGCAGAAAACGTCTCCCCATCATAAGGGCTTCAGACACGGCTTTTGAAGTGATATGTCTGAATGTCTCCCATGCTTTGTATCGTTGTTGCTTCCTCGAGGATAAGTTAGGAAACTCTGGAGAAAGACGTTTTCTTCCCATTTCCTTCCCCAAGAGAGATTTTAAATACTGATAACGTTCTCATTGGAGAAGCGGTGTTCACTTGAAAATGAGGATTTTCTTATCCTCTTCAAAACAATCACACAGACCAAGAGAGTCAAGCAACACAATCATCAAACGAACCACTCTGATGGAAAGACGAGAAGACAAGACCTCAAGCAGCAGCAGCTAACTGGAGACTGTACCGCAGAGCCACTGTAAACGGTGTCTCTGGCAAAGAGAAGGCCAGAGAATGATTTATTTCTTTAATAGAAAAGTTGAAAGTGAAAGAGTCATTCAGTCATGTCTGACTCTTTGCAGCTCTATGGACTGTAGCCCACCAGGTTCCTCTGTCGATGGGATTCTCCAAGCAAGAATACTGGAGTGGGTAGCCGTTCCCTTCTCCATGGGATCTTCCCAACCCAGGAATAGAACCCGGGTCTCCAGCATTTGGGGCAGTTTCTTTACCATCTGAGCCACCAGTTAAAACAATAAATTTACGCCAGTGATACTTCACATTCTAGACTCCAGGGGTCACTCTTAAATGTCATAGCAACTTCTCCAACCAACCAAGCCAAAACAATTCCCCAGCCAGAACTTTCACAATCCTTGCCAGACACAGGCAACACCTATTAACAGACTATTTAAGGACCTTGACATTCCTTGACATATTTATTACTGTTTGTTGAAATGTCTTCATTATGACTTTTTAAAAATTTTTTCTTGTAATTTCAAGGAGACAAAAGTGATTCTTTTAACACCTCACAGTGAGTCCCCATCACCTGTATGACTTTCAAGGCAGTCATTAATAATACTTTTGCTTCTTCCTCTAAAACCACCTATTTTCCAATTCTTTACAGTTTACAAACACATAGGGAAGAAAAGGATGAATTGAGATGTAGGCAGGAAAAAAGCCCAGAAAATAACTTGAAGGATTGTCCTTTGTTCACATATGCATATGTATGTATGTGGAATATCCATATAGGTAAGAACAGAATAGTGTGCTATATAATCAGTATACTTACATGTAAGTATAGATAATGGAAGGTAAAATCCAAGAAAGGACTTTAATGCATAATTTTCAAATTCTTTTAACTTAGTAAGCGAACAAAACTAGCAAAATAATTTATCTCAGTATTACCAAGGATGCTTAAGCAACTGAAAACAGAGCAATCATTTTAAACATAAGCTTATTTAAATTTGTTTCTGGCCCATAGTAACTTTTTCCAAACGGCATTAAGTAGTTCAGAAATGCTGCAAATCATTCCTTCTCTTGGAGAAGCACAATGCACAAAAAAAGAGCTGTATGATCTAGCACTTCACCAGCGTTTCTTAAACTTATTTGACCACTGAATATATCATTCATCAAATACCTTTTAATTTCTCATGAAATGTATCATAATAAATGATAAAAATAACAAAATATAAAGACAGTTTGGAAAATGCTGACCTAGGATTTTAGTTGATTCCAAGAAGACTTAAGAATGTTTAAATGCTGTGTCTATTTATTTTTGTTTTGTTCTTAACTTTTGGAATGTGCTTTTGGGAGACTATCTTACTGGCCAGAGAATCTATATCAACATACATTATAATCTAATTTTGTCTTTTTTATTACCATTTTTCATGGTCCAGTGCTATGAAAGTTTACAGTCAATGTTAAGCTTTACCTTTTCCACATAATAGTAACATTTTCTATTTCACCAAAAGAAGCTGAAAGTATACTGCAAGTATTTTGTAACAGATTTTTGTAACACTACTGTGACACAGGTGGAGATTAATTGTTCCATCTTACAGATGAAGAAAAGGCATCTTAGAAAGAGTCACAAGCAAAGTTGGAAATAAAACTCACTTACTGAGCCTTCAGAATGTAATCTTTCATCCAGACAGCAATGTTCTTCTGTGAATTAAAAGTATGATTCTCTCTGTGTGTGGCTATCTCCTGGGAAAAAAATCAAAATAAGGAACAAGTGAAAGATGCTATCTGTGGAATCTTCTCCTCAGTAGGAACATTTGATCAAGATCTCCACCCCAAAGATTCTGAATAACAAGCTGAGAGAGCAACAAACGCCCCCCTCACTACCCCTGCCCCAGGCGGGAGGAATGTACATTTAGTGATATAATTCTCACAGTGAGCCAAACAGCCCAGTATCCATCATCAATTTACAGCCATCTACTTTCCTGTTTCAAGAGCCATCACCAGGTTTCGTATAGTCATTTGCCCTAGGCTACAAAATAAATACAATGGAGCCAAATCAGCTGAAATAACTTAAAATCTCTTAAAATAATTGATTCTTCTGCATTCATTGAATATGCTCAAGAGTTAATGATCACTGAATCAGAGTTGCTATTATTCTTACTTTCAAATGGTTTGGAGGCTATCATTTAAGGGAAAGTGTCCTAAAGTCTTCCTCAGTCTTTCTCAGAACCTCCTACACACACACACACACACACACACACACACCACACACACACACACACACACGCATACATACAATTATCTTCCAGTCCCTGCCAGGACATTTCTATTCCTTTCACCAAAAAAAGAAAGAATACAAAGAACTGAATTTTTATTTTGTGACATCTTTATTTTTAACATTTAACCTTACTTCCTAGTACAATTTACCCAGCAGAAAAGCTTATTTGGGCAAAACCATTTGTGTCTCCATTCCTTACATAATAACCATCCAGCCCACTATCCCAAAAGTTCTTGCTTCTACACCTAACCACATAGTCCTCATCTCTCAGTTCAGGCTAATACTCAGCCAATTCTTTTACTTTTCAAAGGAAATTTAGGGATCCATAGGCTGAGGTTTGATGCTGGAAAAACGCTCGACTCTTTTATCACTGGTGCTCTTCTGCTTCTTGAGGCCTCCTGGGAACTAAAGTCCAGTTCCAGACTCTCAGGTCAAGGCTGGGCTCAACTTGTAGCTACTCCACCACCTCAGATGCCACCACTGTCTTCATAGTCTTGATGGATTTTCATCCTTTGTCACCCACTGCTTCTGTCCCTGGGCTGTGCCAAGTTGTGTAGATCATTCCCCAGCTCTAGTCACCAGGCATAGTCCTCAGAGACCTGGTTATCCTGAATGCCATGTCTGTTCTCCAGTACCTTCCTTGGTCCCTGGGGCAGTCCATCAAAATACTAAGTTTCAAGCACTTGAGTATGAGCAGTAGACGGTTCAGCTCTTCCAAAGACACTGCAAATCTGCAGGAACCAGCATCTGAAAGTTTCAGTAGGCGGACAGTAGTAACCCACAGTGACAAGTACAGGGAAGATGCTCAACACATACACTGAAAGAACAGCTTGCGAGCCCATCACTACACACAGATACCTCCCACCCAAGCTCCACCCCTTCCTCACGAAACCGACAAGCAGGCACCAGTGAAGAGAAAGCTGAGTGGCCAGACTGTGGTATGGTAGCTCACTGCACAAAGTTTGGGTTCTCAGTGCCTTGAAAGTAAAAGTGAAAGTGTTAGTCACTCAGCCGAGTCCGACTCTTTGCGACCCCATGGACTATAGTCCACCAGGTTCCTCTGCCCATGGGATTCTCCAGGCAAGAATACTGGCTGCTGCTGCTGCTGCTAAGGTACTTCAGTCATGTCCGAATCTGTGCAACCCCATGAATCACAGCACGCCAGGCCTCCCTGTCCAACACCAACTCCCGGAGTTCACTCAAACTCATGTCCATCGAGGCAGTGATGCCATCCAGCCATCTCATTCTCTGTCGTCCCCTTCTCCTCCCGCCCCCAATCCCTCCCAGCATCAGACTCTTTTCCAGTGAGTCAACTCGTCGCATGAGGTGGCCAAAGTATTGGAGTTTCAGCTTTAGCATCAGTCCTTCCAATGAACACCCAGGATTGATCTCCTTTAGAATGGACTGGTTGGATCTCCTTGCAGTCCAAGGGACTCTCAAGAGTCTTCTCCAGCACCACAGTTCAAAAGCATCGATTCTTCGGCGATCAGCTTTCTTCACAGTCCAACTCTCACATCCATACATGACCACGGGAAAAACCATAGCCTTGACTAGACGGAGCTTGGTTGGCAAAGTAATGTCTCTGCTTTTTAATATACTATCTAGGTTGGTCATAACTTTCCTTCCAAGGAGTAAGCGTCTTTAAATTTCATGGCTGCAATCAGCATCCGCAATGTTAGCATTAAGCCCTTTCCTATCAGTTACGTCCAAAAAGGGAAATACGAAAGAAGCAAAACAACTACTGTCTCAGATTATCAAAAAAACTGTGCCTTCATGTTGTATTTCTCTCTCACTCTCCCTTTCATCCCCCACTTTCATCACGTTGGCTAGTGGCAGCCGTTCACGACTGGAAGCACCAGAAAGTCAACATGGAAGCGTTCCTCAAGCCACAGAGCACATTTCGCTAACTTCACCGGCCACTAGGGGTCTCCCTAACGTGCTGTCGAAGGGCGAGACGTACAAATCCAGGATCACTTGCCTCTTCGAATACCGGAAGAAGGCTTGCCCGAAGCTTGTTAGGCTTTCAATCCTTCTTCACTGGCTGGACTTTGTCCATGTGAGATATGATCTGCTGGGCCCAGCTTCTAAGGTTGGAGTTTCTTCTCAGTGTTTCAGAGCAAGCAGGATCTATATCCTTGACCTCTTTCAGAGAGAGAAGGCCACCTTCTCCAGGGTCCTTTAACACTGATTTCTCCTTGGCTATTCCTCATGATGTGACAAATCCTCTAGAAGGATGCTGAAATGATTAACACTGCAGAGAATTTCTAAAGAATAGCAAAGCTACTGAGCCAAGGGACTGCTTTTCAAAAACCTAGACTCTGATCCGTTAATGAGAAGTGAAGTTCAGGTGATCTCAAGAGGTTTGTTTTTAGTAAAACAGAACAGCAGAATGGAATGGAATGGGATGAAAGGAACAAAATAGAATCAAATCGAATAAAATGGAATGGAAAGGAACAGACAATATCAGAATATGCCCCACATATTAAAAGCTATTGTACCATGTTTTATATTATATGCATATGTATGTATATATTGAATCATAATGTAAAAATGTAATTTTTACTACAGATTAAAATGAAATATTTTTATGTCATACCTAATGAGACAACAATCAGTATTGACCCAGTCTTCTGCATAATCAATAACATTTTCTTTATAGGGAGTTGAACACTGGGAAATTATCAGGAATATGCAGTAAAAAAAAAAAGATGCTTTCTAACAAATTTCGGAAGAAATAACTCAAGACTCAAACATCCCTGGTACCTCAATGATAAAGAACCACCTGCCAATGCAAGAGATGCAGGTTCAATCCTTGAGTTGGGAAGATCCCCTGGAGAAGAAAATGGCAACCCACTCCAGTATTCTTGCCTGGAGAATCCCATGGACAGAGGAGCCTGGTGGACTACAGTCCATGGGGTCACAAGGAGTCGGACACAACTGAGCAATTAAACAACAACAACAATTCAAGACTACATCAAACAGCTAGAAACCTAAGTAGTAGTTAGAGAATATAAGCTTGACCCCAAGCTGCAAAGACTCAAATCTTTGTCCTTCATTGGCTGTGTGATCATAGGTCAATTTCTTAGTCTCTACAAGCATAAGGGGGTTTCCCTGTTGGCTCAGACGGTAAAGAATCCGCCTGCAATGAAGGAGACCTGGGTTCAATCCCTGGATTGGGAAGATACCCTAAGAAGGGAATGGCAACCCACTTCAGTATTCTTGCCTGGAGAATCCCATGGACAGAAGAGCCTGACAGGCTACAGTCCATGAAGTCACAAGAGTGGAACACAACTGAGTGACTAACACAAGAATAAGGTTCCTCATCTGTAAAATGGGGATAAAAATAGAGTGACTAGAAAAATCAAATGAATTACTATAAAGGATTATTGTAAATGGATTGCACAACACTTAGCACAGAATCTCTCACAAAGTAGCTCTATTAGCTGTTATGATATTTGCCACTGAACTGGTGGTCATCATTGTTGCGTATTACCTGCAAAAATGCACTGTTGTTTAAACAACTTCGTCTCAGAAGGCAACAAGCACACCACCAAGACCGAGTAGCTATTTCCCCTCATTAAGCCATCGAGCCTAGTAAAACTCCTGATTACTTTAAACACCAAATCAACCAGCACAGACAAGACAAGCCTTGAGCTTCATCTCCAGCCCAAGCTACCCCCACAGTGGGTGTCAGTTTGGAGATGTGGGATCAGTACCCTGATAGTTTGTCCTATGAAGTAATGACCAACATGGCCCAAAAACAAAAGTAAAAGCTATATCTAAGGGGTCATGTTTGAAAGAAATCTTGCCTTGTAATAATTTTTTCATAAAATATCAAAAGAAATTCCAAAGCACTTTTAATTAATTATTTGACAGCCATAATATCTGACCTGGAGCTAGCTACTTCTCTAACCTACTACCTGTGTTAGTGCTTTAAGGACTTTCTCCAGGGCTCAGCAAGAACCCTCAGCAAAGGAAGGTGAGGAGGAGGTGGAGGTTGGCAGAGTAGGTGGCAGCACTAGGATGTCAGGAACCCAACTTTTCCTATAGACTGATAAGGACAGCATTTTCTCACTCTTATTTCTTTCATTTACTCACACTGATTCTGAAGCTCACGCTCCAATACTTTGGCCACCTGATGCGAAGAGCCTACTCATTAGAAAAGTCCCTGATGCTGGGAAAGATTGAGGGCAGGAGGAGAAGGGGGCGACAGAGGATGAGATGGTTGAATGGCATCACCAACTCAATGGACATGAGTTTGAGCAAACTCTGGGAGATAGCGAAAGACAGGGAAGGCTTCTACGGTTCATGGAGTCACAAAGAGTTGGACCTGACTTAGCAACTGAACAACAATTATTCCCACACAACGCTGTGCTCTGCTTCACAGCAGCAAAGAAAACATAATGCAGAACTTTCCTGTTGTTTTACAGTAGGTTAAACATGGAAATCTTTCATAAAGAGGACATTTCTCCAAGCCCCATGTTGCTTGAGCAGTTTATAAGTGAAATAATGGTGACCTGGACCTGGACATTTTCAAATCTCTCTCCTCCTGCTGAACTGTGTTCATCCTAGCATATAGTCCCACTGGCTGTCAGGTCCAGTGGTCAGTCCCCATAGAGTCAGCTAATCGTATTCTTCAGGCTACCCTTTTATTTATTTTATCTAAATAAGAATTGTAGCAAGTTCTACATCCCCTAGCACTTAGTTTTAAGCACACTTAGCACTGTGACAAAAGGAGTTTCTTAGAGCAATGAAAATAGATGATTCCATTTCTAATTTAGATACAAGATTACAGAAATAAGTAGACATATGAAAGAGAAACTATATGCCCAGAGCTAAGGTAGTACTTTATATATATTACCTCATCTAGTCTTTATCCCATGAAATATGTAGGTTTATTCCCATTTGACAGATGACAAAACTGAGGCTAAGAGCAGCTAATAACTTCTCCAAGGCAACAGCTAACAAATAGTATGACCAACTTTGGAGAATGAATTGAAGAGCTCCTCTGCCATCCACAACATACCCTCCCACAACAGCAAACACCCCAGTCTTTTCACTTGCCATCACATCTTCATGAAGCATCTCACAAACCTCTGAGAAGAGAGGGGAGGGTGTCAGTGGGGAAGTAAGCTGAGCAAAGAAAAAGGGAAGGCCAGGTGCAATTTCGTAACTTCCTCCCATTCACAAACAGCCCTACAGATCAGGTGACATCAACAAAGGTTGGATTCTCAACTCTGGGAAAATGTGATCAAGCACAGTTTAGCACCAACCAAATGAGGGCCAGAGTGGGTAGAGCCAGACTCCTCTTGGGAGTAGGGTGAAACAGCAGACAGCCTGGACTTTCTTAGCAGACAGGAAGCCTCGCTTGATTTTAAAGAAACAGCACTGTGAAAGAGAGAGCACATTTTTTCAAATATTCTCAATTTGCCAGTTTTTCAATAAAAATCACCTCTACTTGAAACAACAGGCTGAAGACATCATAATGACAAGTTAGCTTTCCTAGTGCCAAATAATATTATCATTATGTTCAAGGCATGTTTGAACTAGAAACAATGCAATGTAATTTTAATGGAAAAAAAATCCTTTAAATTCATACCAAATTTCCTAATTGAAAATGAACCCTCTGTATTCCCTAAGAAACACACAGGATGCAGGCTCTGGTTATTGTTTTCCAAAGCAGACAATCCATATTAATACGTTGTCTTAAGAATCCTTTTTTCTGTAGAACATTTGCCATAATTCAGGGAAATGTTTGTATAACTCAGCATCATTCAAAATCAAAATGCATACACAATTCAATCTGAGATCATTTGCCAAGCCCTGCTCCTATCAGATGTTCAGACAGATGAAGAAATTTCACACAAAACCTCTATTCTTAATGAAAATACATCTCTCCTGCATTCCTCACCTCTGGCAGATCATGACAAAAAGAACCTTTTTCCCTAAAGAAAGAGGATTGAGTAAGAATGTGGAAAGAGAGACATAATGTGTATTCAACCCTCTGCCTGCTGCCAGCTCTTGGGATTTAACTGGCTTTGAAATATGTATAAGCTGGGGTGGCTGTTGTATTATTCATCAAAGATTTATCAGACCTTTAAACTCAATTAGACACAGTGACCTTGGGACACTTTAAAGTAATAATAACAAAATATATAATGAGATAGATCTTTTAAAATATGCTAAAAAAGAAAAAATAGAGAATAGTTGTTTAAAGTTGATATCTAGTCCTCTAAATAAAAATTGTAGCAAGGTTCCTTATCACCCAGCACTTAGTTTTTAAATTAATAGCTCAATAATCAAGGGTCCCTTCTTTATCTGGGGCTCCTGATAAGCGGAGTTTAACCTACAAAGAAGCAACACCTTCATTTAGGAGATAAGCATTGTAACAAAACTCTGAAAAAGTCACTGTGGCCCAAAAAAGTTGAATTATTCTTTAAGCAAAGGAAGGGAAAAGAAAACACTCTGCTTTTCCTTTGCAGTCCTGCCTTTTGATTTTTGTTTGCTAAACACACAAGAACTTGGCAGGTATCCAGGGTGACTTTCCAATTGTACAGGTCCTACAGATGGAACTGCACGGATTTAACTGTACAGATCTGAGCCCCAGCAATGATGTGACCTGGCCAAGATCACAATAATATAATCATATTCACTGCTTTATTCAACAAATATTTACTGAGCCCTTAATACATTCTAGGTATTCTCTTAAGCACTAGTTACAGTGATAAACAAAACAGCCCTGGCCACTGCCCTTCAGGGGCTCAGTGGCTATGAGGATCACTAGAGTGTGTACCTCCATGGATGGTCCACCCCTATGCCTGGGGCCAGGCCTAGTCCATGAGGAGGTTTGCACCTGTTAGAGGCAAGATGTAAAAAATGCAGAGAGCATAGGTTTCCATGAAGCTAGGGGTGTGTGCGGATGCTCTGTCACTAAGTCATGTCCAGCTCTTTGGGACCCCATGGACTGTAGTTCGCCAGGCTCCTCTGCCCATGGAATTCTCCAGACAAGAATACTGAAGTGGATTGCCATTTCCTCCTCCAGGGGATCTTCCTGACCCAGGGACTGAACCTGTATCTCTTGCATTGGTAGGTGAATTCTCTACCACCTGAGCCACCTGGGAAGCCCGAAACTAGAGATACTCAGCATTTAAAAGTATCCTTTTTTCAAGACTATCATCCTTATTTTGTTTTGCTAAAATTCCCTTCCTTTTTATGAAGTGTTGGTGGTAAAACATTATAGGCACACTCAGAAGACCGATTTCTCTTTCTGAAACCTACTGGCTTATAAAATTCAAGTCTGGGATGCTCTGCTTTGCCCCCACAACACCCTCTCTTCTAGGATTAGTGGATGAAGACATCTCCAAACATCATAAAGGCAAGGGCAGGAAGCAACCAACTGGGGGGGTCAGTTGAAGTGGACAGGATTTGACAGCTATTTCTCCCTACATCTGCGACTTTGGCTTGAAAACCAGTAATAAAGTTACTACAGTGTCCCTTGGCTCTGGGACTGTTTGTGTTAACATTGGTGAAGTGTTTAAAAGTGGTACCAGGTTCTGTTCATGCCACACACCATCAAGGCTACAGAATGTGATTAGAACCGGTGGAGGAAGGGGTGGGGCGTGTATCTGCAGGAAGCATTTCAAGACATCTCTAAGGATGACATCATTAACCTAAACACATATGAGCAAGCCTCTTGTCATTTCCTGGGTGTATTGCCTCCTGAGCAAAGAAGCAAGGGCTCTGAGTAGCTTCTCTCCCGTCTGGATGTGGGAACAGCAGTGGCTTTGTTTCTATGGTCAGATTTTTCAAACTTAGCTTGTCCCAGTGCTGGGCCCTTCTGCCAGAGCGAAGGCAACAGTTAGGAGAAGTAAAGGGGCAGGTTCACAAATGCCTCAGCATTTTTTATCCTCTGTTGCCAAAATCCATCACTGGACACTGCTGTGCTCCCAGTAGGATGTGCTTACGCCTAAAAGTTACATCTTATAAAATTCCCAGACTCATAAAACAGCAGCCACTATGGAGCAACATCAGGTCTTGTGCTAAGTGCCTTCTGCTGCTGCTGCTGCTGCTGCTGCTAAGTCACTTCAGTCGTGTCCAACTCTGTGTGACCCCATAGACGGCAGCCCACCAGGCTCCCCCATCCCTGGGATTCTCCAGGCGAGAACACTGGAGTGGGTTGCCATTTCCTTCTCCAATGTGTGAAAGTGAAGTCGCTCAGTCATGTTATTCCACTCCCAGAGGCAGGAGTATCCTCAATTTCTAGTCAAAGAAACTGAAACCGGAAGAAACTAAGTAACTGGCCCCAGATTGCAGAGAGCAGCACTGGGACCAGCCCCAAAGCTCTGCCTATAAACCATGACATTGTGTTGCTGCCTGAAAAAGACCTAAACAAAGCCTAAGGAAAGCAGGCAGGTTTCCCTCCGGAGTGAAAAGGAAATTGATTGCAATGGATGCTGTGGTACAGCCGAGGTGCTCATTTCTGGGGCTGCTAGAAGTAAGGTCTACTGAGGTCTCGCAGCTAGTCCCTCTATAGGCGTTGCCCCCAGCCAAAGTAGGGGCCGGCCCTTCTGCCTCAATACAGGACAGCTTGAAAAAGCCCTTCCAGCTTCAGAACACACCATGAGATCTACGGGGTCTCTGCTGCATCTCTCCCTGCCCCTTCACCTTCTCCTTTGCCCAATCCTTTTTTGAATCATTCCTTGTAAGTGACAGGGGAGCCTAGTGGGCTTCTGTCTATGGGGTCACACAGAGTCGGACACGACTGAAGTGACTTAGCAGCAGCAGCAGCAGCAGCTGTTCCTAAGACCACATCCCAGTTCAGCACTTGCACACAAATCCATCTCAGAGCCTGCTTCCCAGGGAAGCTAGAATATAATATTTATTATAACATATCATTTCATGGAACACACCTACTATTATAACAAATGCTATTCTGAAGATTTCTCTGTAACAAGGAATTTGTTTTACCCAACAGTCTGTGATTCAAGTGAAGAAGGAAATGGCAACCCTCTCCAGTATTCTTGAGAGGATCTGGTGGACAGAGGAGCCTGGTGGGCTGCTGTCCTTAGGGTTGTACAGAGTCGGACATGACTGAAGCAACTTAGCAGCAGCAGCTTTGATTCAAAGTTCCAAATGCCCATTCCTGACCTGCAATATGGAAGCATGATATGCTGGAAGAAACCGCCTGCCCTCTTATTAATTATTAATAATCTATTATTGACATTCAAGCCATGAAAAGATTTGAGGACAGTATTTTTGCTTTGAGTGTAGAGGCTGCTGAATGAAGGACTGGATCATGAAGGGAGGAGGTGTTTAAGCCCCATGGTGAAAAGTAGGATTTAGGGAAATAGAGGAAATATTTTGACGAAAGACCTTAACTGGTACCATCACCTTGATTATCACTCCTTATTAATCTTTTTTTCAACAGATCTTTTAATCATAGAATTGACAATCTGGAATGGTACTGTCCAATAAAATCGCCCCTAGCCAGAACATATGGCTATTTAAAATTCATTAAATTCAAAAGTGGTCATTGGGAAAGACCCTGAAGCTGGGGAAGATTGGCGACAGAAGGAAAAGGAGCAACAGAGGATGAGATGGTTGGATGGCATCATCAACTCGATGGACATGAGTTTGAGCAAACTCCAGGAGCTAGTGAAGGACAGGGGAGCCTGGCATACTGTAGTCCATGGGGTCACAAAGAGTCAGACACAACTGAGAAATTGAACAACAACAACAAAATTCAAAAAGTTAAAAATTCAGTTCCTCAGTCATATTTGCCATATTTCAAATGATCAAAAGCCACTTGCAGTTAGTGGCTACCATATTGGACAACACAGAATGTGACTATTTCCATCATTGCTAAAATGTTCTATTGGATAGCACTGGTTGACAATACAGATGGAAAGATATACCATGTTCTTGAATTGGAAGGATTAATATTGTTAAAATGACCATACTATTCAAGGCAATCTACAGATTCAAAGCAACCCCTACCAAAATATCAAGTTTTCACACAACTACAACAAACAAATTTAAATTTATATGGAAATAAAAAAGACCCTGAATAGCCAAAAATCATCCTGAGAAAGAAGAACAGAGCTGGAAGAATCACACTCCTAGACTTCAGAATACTATAAAGCTACAGTCATTAAAACAGTATTGGCACAAAACAGACACAGATCAGCAGAGCAGAATAGAGAGTTCAGAAATAAACTCACACACTTATGGTCAATCAATCTACAACAAAAGCAGCAAAAACAAATAATGAAGAAAAGACACTCTCTTCAATAAATGGTGCTGGGAAAACTGGACAGCTACATGTAAAAAAATGAAATTAGCACATTCTCTAACACCGTAAACAAAAATAAACTCAAAATGAATTGAAGACCTAAATGTAGGACTGTACACCATAAAATTCCTAGTGGAGAACATGGGCAGAACACTAAAATAAATCATGGCATACTTTTTATAATATACTTTAATCAAAGTTAAAAGCTTTAATAAACTTAAAAGCAAGGAGATCAAACCATTCAATCCTAAAGGAAATTGACTCTGAATTTTCACTGGAAGGACTAATGCTAAAGCTGAAGCTCCAAAACTTTGACCACCTAATGTGAAGAGGTGGAAACTCATTGGAAAAGACCCTGATGCTGGAAAAGATTGAAGGCAAAAGGAGAATAGAGCAGCAGAGGATGAGATGGTTAGATAGCATCACCGACTCAATGGACATAAACTTGAGCATATTCTGGGAGAGAGTGGAGGACAGGGAAGCCTGGCATGCTTCAATCCATGAGGTCGCAAAGAGTCAGACACAACTTAGCAAATGAACAACAACAAGAAAAAGCTTTTTCACAGCAAGGAAACCATTGAAAAAATGAAAATATACTCCAAATGGGACAAAATATTTACAAATGATATGACCAACAAGGGGTTAAATTGTAAATCAACTATACTTCAATAAAATGTTTTTAAATAAAATAAAACTCTTTTCTAAATGAACCAGTAAATATGGCCACCACTTATTTGGTGTTAATTAAACCATTTGTGTATATTATCTCATTTAAATGAATAGTCTAGTGAGACTGGTATTATGACCCCCACGTAATAGACATGGAACAGAGCCAGGGAAATAAGAAAACTTGTCCAATGATAGAAAACAAGTAAGGAGGGAAGTCAGGGCTGAAACTGAGATCAACTGACTCTAGACCCAATGTTCTTAGCTGCTAGACTAGAAATTGTTCCAGTCACCTGGACCTTGAAGGGAGATTGAAAGAGGCCAGAATGCTTCAGCTATTTCTTTAGAGAACTTTGAGCCACTTTGGAATATAACCTCCTTCTAGGAATAATGTGGCCTGTCAGACAAAGGATATTAATGCTCTGTGTTAATGGGGTAAACTGCTGCTTTCAAATAGCTGAAAGGATTCCTCCAGCTTTTCAAACTCTGACATGAACAATAGAAGCATCTATATACATAGGGAATCAAATCCTTTTACATGAGAGTTTGCAGAAATGTAAGGAGAAACAGAAGTGATCCTAGAAGAGGGAAAACCTGAAACCTCCCTCCACCATCCTGAACCACCATGAGGAACCATCTGGAACTCAAACACCTAAAGCCAAGGATGTCACCAACTCAGCTGCTGAGGACTGAGCAGTTCTCAGCAAAGGGGTCACAATGGGTGAAACAGATTTCAACAAGTTACCTATAGCATGCAGATGGCCCCCCGACTCAGAAGGTGTGCACACCTTCTAGGTCTTTTCAGGAAGAGATTTTATAGATATGATGTCATTAAATTCCCTAAGGGCTTCCCAGGTGGTGCAGCAGTAAAGAATGCACCTGCAATGCTGGAGACAGGGATTCGATCCCTGGGTTGGGAAGATCCCCTGGAGGAGAAAATGGCAACCCACTTCAGTATTCTTGCCTGGAGAATCCCATCAACAGAGGAGCCAGATGGGCTACAATCCATGGGATCGCAGAGTCAGACACAACTGAGCACATTTTCACATGCAGACATACACACACACACACACATGCTATGGCTGGCTTTGCCACACTTTTTTTTTTTTGAACTTTGGATTTGAACTGTGTAGGCTTCTGTTGTAGAGACTTCAGCAAGGAGCCCTAGGCTGGATGTTGACAGACTTGAGATCTAATTGCACCTATGCTATTAACTGGTGGCTCAGACGGTAAAGAATCCACCTGCAAAGTGGGAGACCTGGGTTTGATCCCTGGGTGGGGATGATCCCCTGGAAGAGGGCATGGCAACCCACTCCAGTATTCTTGCCTGGAGAATCCCCGTGGACAGAGGAGCCTGGTGGGGTATGGCACATGGGGTCGCAAAGAGTTGGACATTACTAAGTGTCTGAGCACACAATTTGTGGCATTTGTGTGCCAACAAATCACTCCACCTGTCCCCTGGAACCAAATCCAAGACAATAAGCAAGGTATGGGGAAAAAACATACACCATTCAAAGGACAGCCCTGTAGCGTGCATCCTGCAAAACTGGGAGTTTTTTGAGTATGACCAAACTGCAAGTAGAACCAGATATCCCCGCCTCTCACCTAGCTGGGAGTGCCTTCCAGGTGTTTAATAACCTGGATGCAGAGGAGGTAATGTCAGAGGATAAAAAAGCCGAGAGGCAAGCCCACCTACTGGCTGCCCTTCAATGACGTTAACTGCCGGAGGAGATACTCGACTCCAGTGAGTGACCCCTGCCCTCCACAGAGGGAGAGCAAGCCAAGGACTAGGACCCTTAAGTGTGCCATCTGTAAACAAGAGGGACACTGGAAGGAGAAAGCTCTCCCCACTCTGGGAGCAGGGAGGACATGGCAGATCCCAGCAGTTTTAAGAGAGAGGGGGGAAAGCTGGCAGGATACACAGTAATCTCCCAGATCTAGGTCATAGAGGCTGAAGCCTACCCCCAGGGATTTGGCCCAAAAGGTGGCGTTGATATTCTTTACCTGAGACTTACAGCTCAGGATAGGGAAGATGTTATGTCTCTAGTATGTTGAAGTAGAGCTGATTTACAATGTTGTGTTAATTTCTGTTGTACAGCAAAGTGACGCAGTTATAGATATATATATATTCTTTTTCATATTCTTTTCCATTATGGTTTATCACAGGATATTGAATATAGTTCCCTGTGCTATACAATAGGACCTTGTTGCTTACCCATCCTATATGTAATAGTTTGCATCTGCTATGTTTGTGAGTCTGTTTCTGTTTCATAGATAGGTTCATCTGTGTTGTATTTTAGATTCCATGTGTAAGTGATATCATAAGGTATTTTTTTCTCTCTCTGCCTTACTTCACTTTTTTTTTTTTTTTACTATCTTAACCATTTAAAAAAAACAATTGGCCACCCCATTCTCCATACAGAGATCTTAGTCCTCTGACCAGGGACCGAACCTATGCCCCTTGCAGTGGAAATGCAGAGCCCAGACCACTGAACCACCAAGGAATTCCCTATGACTTACTTTGATTAGTATAATAACCTCTAAGTCCATCCATGTTGTTATAAATGGAATCGTTTTTTATGGCTGTGTACTATTCCATTGTATTATACAACCAAATTTGCTTTATCCATTCATCAGAACAGAGAAGATCTTATGTACACAGATTCCCCATATGCATATGCCATCCTACACACACACACACACACACACACATGGGGCTACTTGGAAGGAAATAGACATCCATCCTTACTGCAGAGAATAAACAGGTGAAACAAGAAGCATTTCCCTGGTGGCTTTACGTGGTAAAGAATCTGCCTGCAGTGGGGGAGACCCAGGTTCCATCCCTGGGTCAGGAAGATCCCCTGGAGAAGGAAAAGGCAACCCACTCCAGTACTCTTGCCTGGAAAATTCCATAGACAGAGAAGACTAGTGGGCAAAGTCCATGGATTCACAAAGAGTCAGACATAACTGAGCAACTAAAACACACACAGAAGCGATACAGCTTCCACAAACTGTATTTTTGTGGCAGCCATTCATTTTTGTGGCAGCCATTCATTGTTCAGTTCAGTTCAGTCGCTCACTCCTGTCCAACTCTCTGCGACCCCATGGACTGAAGCAGGCCAGGCATCCCTGTCCATCACCAACTCCCAGAGTTTACTCAAATGCATGTCCATTGAGTCAGTGATGCCATCCAACCATCTCATCCTCTATCATTCCCTTCTCCTACCACCTTCAATCTCTCCCAGCATCAGGGTCTTTTCAAATGAGCCAGTTCTTCGCATCAGATGGCCAAAGAACTGGAGTGTCAACTTGAGCATCAGTCCTTCCAATGAATATTCAGGACTGATTTCCTCTAGGATGGACTGGTTGGATCTCTTTGCAGTCCAGGGGACTCTCAAGAGTCTTCTCCAACATCACAGTTCAAAAACATCAATTATTTGGTGCTCAGCTTTCTTTATAATCCAACTCTCACACCCATACATGTCGACTGGAAAAACCATAGCTTTGACTAGATGGACTTTGTTGGCAAAGTAATGTCTCTCCTTTTTAATAAGCTGTCTAGGTTGGTCATAACTTTTCTTCCAAGGAGCAAGTGTATTTTCATCTCTTGACTGCAGTCACCATGTACAGTGATTTTGGAGCCCAAGAAAATAATGTCTATCACTGTTTCCACTGTTTCCCCATCTATTAGCCATGAAGGGATGGAACCAGATGCCATGATCTTTGTTTTCTGAATGTTGAACTTTAAGCCAACTTTTTCATGCTCCTCCTTCACCTTCATCAAGAGGCTCTTTAGTTCTTCACTTTCTGCCATAAGGGTGGTGTCATCTGCATATCTGAAGTTATTGATATTTCTCCCAGCAATCTTGATTCCAGCTTGTGCTTCATCCAGTTCAGCATTTGCATGATGTACTCTGTATATAAATTAAATAAACAGGGTGACAATATACAGCCTTGATGTACTCCTTTCCCAATTTGGAACCAGTCTGTTGTTCCATGTCCAGTTCTAACTGTTGCTTCTTGACCTGAATACAGATTTCTCAGGAGGCAGGTCAGGTGGTCTGGTATTCCCATCTCTTTCAGAATTTTCCACAGTTTGTTGTTATCCACACAGTCAAAGGCTTTTGCATAGTCAGTAAAGCAGAAGTAGATGTTTTTCTGGAACTCTCTTGCTTTTTTGATGATCCAGCGGATGTTGGCAATCTGACCTCTGGTTCCTCTGCCTTTTCTAAATCCAGCTTGAATTTTTGGAAGTTCACAGTTCACATATAGTTGAAGCCTGGCTTGGAGAATTTTGAGCATTACTTTGCTAGCTTGTGAGATGAGTGCAATTATGCGGTAGTTTGAGCATTCTTTGGCATTGCCTTTCTTTGGGATTGGAATGAACACAGACTTTTTCCAGTCCTGGGGCCACGGCTGAGTTTAACAAATTTGCTGACATATTAAGTGCAGCACTTTCAACATCATCATCTTTTAGGATCTGAAATAGCTCAACTGGAATTCCATCACCTCCACTAGCTTTGTTCATAGTGGTGCTTCCTAAGGCCCACTTGACTGCATTCCAGGATGTCTGGCTCTAGGTGAGTGATCACACCATCATGACTATTTGGGTCATGAAGATCTTTTCTGTATAGTTCTTCTGTGTATTCTTGCCACCTCTTCTTAATATCTTCTGCTTCGATTAGGTCCATACCATTTCTGTTCTTTATTGAGCCCATGTTTGCATGAAATGTTCCCTTGGTATCTCTAATTTTCTTGAAGAAATCTCTAGTCTTTTTCTGTTTTAATTAATTTATTTTAATTGAGGGCTAATTACTTTACAATATTGAAGTGGTTTTTGCCATACATTCACATGAATCAGCCATGGGTGTACATGTGTTCCCCATCCTGAACCCCCTCCCACCTCCCTCCCCATCCCATCCCTCAGGGTCATCCTAGTGCACCAGCCCTGAGCACCCTCTCATGCATCGAACCTGGACTGGCAATCTATTACACATATGATTATATACATGCTTCAATGTTATTCTTTCAAATCATCCCACCCTTGCCTTCTCCCACAGAGTCCAAAAGTCTTTTCTTTACATCTGTGTTTCTTTTGCTGTCTTGCATATAGGGTCATTGTTACCATCTTTCTAAATTTCATATATATGCATTAATA
Organism: Moschus berezovskii; assembly: GCF_049115385.1. Classification (NCBI taxonomy): domain Eukaryota; kingdom Metazoa; phylum Chordata; class Mammalia; order Artiodactyla; family Moschidae; genus Moschus; species Moschus berezovskii. The sequence continues at coordinate 4,522,486 of NC_142487.1, read as the reverse complement.
TACTGTATTGGTGTTTTTCTCTCTGACTTACTTCACTGTGTATAATAGGCTCCAGTTTCATCCACCTCATTAGAACTGATTCAAATGCATTCTTTTCAATAGCTGAGTCATATTCCATTGTGTATATGTACCACAGCTTTCTTACCCATTCATTTCCTGATGAACATCTAGGTCGCTTCCATGTCCTGGCTATTGTAAACAGTGCTGTGATGAACTTTGGGGTACACGTGTCTCTTTCAATTGTGGTTTCCTTGGTGTGTATGCCCAGCAGGGGGATTGCTGGGTTGTATGGCAGTTCTATTTCCAGATTTTTAAGGAATCTCCACACTGTTTTCCATAGTAGCTGTACTAGTTTGCATTCCCACCAACAGTGCAAGAGGGTTCCCTTTTCTCCTCACCCTCTCCAGCATTAGTCTTTCCCATTCTATTGTTTTCCTCTATTTCTTTGCATTGATCACTGAGGAAGGCTTTCTTATCTCTCCTTGCTATTCTTTGGAATTCTGCATTCGAATGGGTATACCTTTCCTTTTATCCTTTGTCTTTTGCTTCTCTGCTTCTCTTTTTTTCACAGTTGTTTGTAAGGTCTCCTCAGATAACCATTTTGCCTTTTTGCATTTCTTTTTCTTGGGGATGGTCTTGATCACTGCCTCCTGTGCAATGTCATGAACCTCTATCCATAGTTCTTCAGGCACTCTATCAGATCTAATCCCTTAAATCTATTTGTCACTTCCACTGTATAGTTGTAAGGAATTTTATCTAGGTCATACCTGAATGGTCTAGTGGTTTTCCCTACTTTCTTCAATTTAAGTCTGAATTTGGCAATAAGGAGATCATGATCTCAGCCACAGTTAGCTCCCAGTCTTGTTTTTGCTGACTGTATAGAGCTTCTTCATCTTTGGCTGCAAAGAATGTAATCAATCTGATTTCAGCATTGACCGTCTGGGGATGTCCAATTATATAGTCTTCTCTTGTGTTGTTGGAAGAGGGTGTTTGCTGTGACCAGTGCGTTCTCTTGGCAAAACTCTGTTAGCCTTGCCTTGCTTCATTCTCTACTCCAAGGCCAAATTTCCTGTTACTCCAGCTACTTCTTGACTTCCTACTTTTGCATTCCAGTCCCCTATACAATGAAAAGGACATCTCTTTTGAGTGTTAGTTCTAGAAGGTCTTGTAGGTCTTCATAGAACCATTCAACTTCAGCTTCTTCAGCATTATTGGTCAGGGCATAGACTCAGATTATTGTTATATTGAATGGTTTGCCTTGGAAACGAACAGAACTGTGTCGTTTTTGAGATTGCATCCAAGTACTGCATTTCAGACTCTTTTGTTGACTATGAGTACATCCTGGTAGCTTAACTGGTAAAGAATCTGCCTGCAATGCAGGAGACCCTGGTTCAATTCCTGGGTCAGGAAGATCCACTGGAGAAGGGATAGACAACCCACTCCAGTATTCTTGGGCTTCCCTGATGGCTCAGACGGTAAAGAATCTGCCCACAATGCAGGAGACCTGGGTTCAATCCCTGAGTTGGGAAGATCCCCTGAAGAAGGGAATGGCTACCCACTCCAGTATTCTGGCCTGGAGAATCCCATGGACAGAGAAGCCTGGCAGGCTACAGTCCATGGGGTCCCAAAGAGTTGGACATGACTGGGCAAATTTCACTTTGGACTTCCCTGGTGGCTCAGATGGTAAAGCGTCTGCCTACAATGGGGGTTATTCCATTTCTTCTAAGGGATTCTTGCCCACAGTAGTAGATATAATAGTCATCTGAGTTAAATTCACCCATTCCAGTCCATTTTAGTTCACCGATTCCTAGAATGTCAATGTTCACTATTGCCATCTCCTGTTTGACCACTTCCTATTTTCCATGATTCATGGATCTAACTTTCCAGATTCCTATGCAATATTGCTCTTTACAGTCTCAGACTTTACTTCCTTCACCAGTCACATCCACAACTAGGTATTGTTTTTGCTTTGGCTCTGTCTCTTCATTCTTTCTGGAATTATTTCTCCACTGATCTCCAGTAGCATATTGGGCACCTACTGACCTGGGGAGTTCATCTTTCAATGTCCTATCTTTTTGCCTTTTCATCCTGTTCATGGGGTTCTCAAGGCAAGAATACTGAAGTGGTTTGCCATTCCCTTCTCCAGTGGACCACATTTCATCAGAACTCTCCATCATGACCTGTCCGTCTTGGGTGGCCCTACAGGGCATGGCTCATAGTTTCATTGAGTTAGACAAGGCTGTGGCCCATGTGATCAGATTGGTTAGTTTTCTGTGATTGTCATTTCCACTCTGTCTGCCCTCTGACGGAGAAGGATAACAGGTTTATGGAAGCTTCCTGATGGGAGAGACTGACTGAGGGAGAAACTGGGTCTTGTTCTGATGGGCGGGGCCACACTCAGTAAATCTTTAATCCAGTTTTATGTTGAAGGGTTGGGCTGTGTTCCCTCCCTGTTAGTTGACCTGAGACCAAACTAGGGTGGAGGTAATGAAGATAATGGTGACCTCCTTCAAAAGGTCCCATGCACGCACTGCTACACTCAGTGTCCCCAACCCTGCAGCAGGCTACTGCCGACACACACCTCCACTGGAGACTCCTGGACACTCCCAGGCAAGTCCAGGTCAGTCTCTTGTGGGGTCACTGCTCCTTTCTCCTGGGTCCTGATGCACACAAGGTTCTGTTTGTGCCCTCCAAGAGTCTGTTTCCCCTGTCCTGTGTAAGTTCTCGCAGCTCTATGGTGGGTTAATGGCGACCTCCTCCAAGAGGGCTTGTGCCATACCCAGGTCTGCTGCACCTGGAGCCCCTGCCCCCGCAACAGTCCACTGCTGACCCGAACGTCTGCAGAAGACACTCAAACGCAGTTCTGGCTCAGTCTCTGTGGGGTCTCTGGGTCCTGGGCCACACAAGATATGTTTGAGCCCTCTTAGCATCTCTGGCGGGTATGGGGTTTGATTCTAAATGCAATTTTGACCCTCCTACCATCTTTCTGTGGCTTCTCTTTTGCCCTTGGAAGTGAGATATCTTCTCACAGTTGCTCCAGCACTAAGTAGCAGATGTGGGGTATCTCCTCACAGACATGGGATATCTCCTCACCATTCATTTAGGGCATCTGGTCCTATCACTTCATGGGAAATAGATGGGAAAACAGTGGAAACACTGTCAGACTTTATTTTTGGGGGGTCCAAAATCACTGCAGATGCTGATTGCAGCCATGAAATTAAAAGACACTTGCTTCTTGGAAGGAAAGTTATGACCAACCTAGATAGTATATTAAAAAGCAGAGACATTACTTTGCCAACCAAACTCCGTCTAGTCAAGGCTATGGTTTTTCCCGTGGTCATGTATGGATGTGAGAGTTGGACTGTGAAGAAAGCTGATCGCCAAAGAATTGATGCTTTTGAACTGTGGTGCTGGAGAAGACTCTTGAGAGTCCCTTGGACTGCAAGGAGATCCAACCAGTCCATTCTAAAGGAGATCAATCCTGGGTGTTTATTGGAAGGACTGATGCTAAAGCTGAAACTGCAATACTTTGGCCACCTCATGCGATGAGTTGACTCACTGGCAAAGACTCTGATGCTGGGAGGGATTGGGGGCGGGAGGAGAAGGGGACGACAGAGAATGAGATGGGTGGATGGCATCACCAACTCGATGGACATGAGTTTGAGTGAACTCCGGGAGTTGGTGTTGGACAGGGAGGCCTGGCGTGCTGTGGTTCATGGGGTCGCAAAGAGTCAGACACGACTGAGCGACTGAACTGAACTGAACTGAACTGAAAGGGGGGTTCAGAGGTAAGAAGGGAAAACAAGATGGATACAACTGCCCAAAGGGTGGCCCTAGAAACAGTGACTTGGCACCAACCCCTTACACCTCAAAGGCCAGATCTATCCAATTATTCCCTAATCTTCACAAAGGAAAAATTAGACAAAGCCTGAAAATGGGTGCTAGTCAATGAACACAGGTAGTACTTCTTTCCCCAAACTGCCGCTTGTCAAGTTATTGGGTCAACTGATCCAAGAACTCACCATGGGAGAGAAGCCCTATGTAACTAGTTGGTGGAAGTTATGATGACTCCTGGCATGACAAATATAATTAGTCAGAGAGCTGAGATATATACCCTGTGTACAAAGAACAACCCAACACCAGACCCCCCTCCCCCAGAAGTCCCCAGATAAGCCCATTCAGGATGTCTAGGGACATTCCTAGAGACAACTGGCAGATTAATTTCACTGTCATGCCGAGAGTACCCGGCAATTTCAGACATTTCCCAGTCCTAGTAGACATGTTTTCTGGGTGAGCAGAAGCATTAGCTGTTAGAACTGAGATGGTTGTTGATCATAGCCACTCTCAGAGTAATGAGGTGGAATTTCATTGTGGTTTTGATTTGCATTTTCCTTATGATTTGTGTCTTTGAGCACCTTGTCAAGTACCTGCTGACCTTTTGTATGTCTTCTTTGGAAAAATGTCTGTTCAGATCCTCTGACTATTTCTTTTTCCTATGAGTTGTATGAGTTCTTTATTTATTTTGGATATTAACCTTTTATCAGATAGATTGTTTGCAAATATTTTTGCCCTTTCTGTAGGCTGCCTTTTCATTTTGATTGTTTCTTCCTTTGCCCTTTAAATAGGTTTACTGGAATGAGCAAGGTCAGGGTTTGAGACCTGCTTGTGTGTCTGATGCTAAAGCTGAAACTCCAATACTTTGGCCACCTCATGCGACAAGTTGACTCACTGGAAAAGAGTCTGATGCTAGGAGGGATTGGGGGTGGGAGGAGATGGGGACGACAGAGAATGAGATGGCTGGATGGCATCACTGACTCGATGGACATGAGTTTGAATGAACTCCAGGAGTTGGTGATGGACAGGGAGGCCTGGTGTGCTGTGGTTCATGGGGTCGCAAAGAGTCAGACATGACTGAGCGACTGAACTGAACTGAACTGAACTGTGTGTTTGAGGCTGCAATTGATATGCTCTTTTATGGTTGAAGAGGATCTTTCAGATGCTGAGAGCAATTTTAAATCTTTGAGAAGGATGGTTCATAAGTAGAGATTTTATTTTCAGACACACATAGTATGATGAGCCGAGATGGGCCAAGTGCCTCTACTTACCTGCTTTGAAATGAATAACTTCCAAAGACTGCTGCTTATATTTAGCCATGAAGAGGGTTTTAATTTTGGGAAAGTAATTTTTTTAGCTTTCCCAAATTTCTCCAGTATTCTTGCCTGTTATTAATCCACATATTCATTCTTTTTTAAGACCACTTCCCCTTCCATTGCTTCATAAAAGTAAGTACAATCACAAAGTAAAAAGCAAAGCAGAAATGACATTTATGGTATTAGAACATTGGTGGTCTGATGCCAATGTTAAGAGAGATCTAAAGCTTGAGGATGGAATCTCGGGCACAATGTGGGGTTCCAAAACCCAACCAACTTATGTTAAGCTTCTATTAAATGTCAGGCATTGAGATCCACCCTCAGAATTACTGCCACAACTCAGTTCTTTCATCCCTGGAGAGAGCTGCTGGCATTCACCTAAAAGCCTTAAAGCAGCCATGGTTACACACCCTCCCTTGGACTCCAGCATCACACAGACTAGTCATGGAACAAACAAGAGAGACAATCAAGTCTCTATGTTTAGAGCATTAGTCCTAAGAGGCATAAAATACTTGATAGGCAGGTTTTGGTATTTGCAGAAAAGTGCCATTTTTAAGAGAAATGCTTCTAAATTTTGTAATTCACATTTTCTTCAGTTCAGTTCAGTTCAGTCGCTCAGTCATGTCCGACTCTTTGTGACCCCATGAATCACAGCACGCCAGGCCTCCCTGTCCATCACCAACTCCCAGAGTTCACTCAAACTCATGTCCATCGAGTTGGTGATGCCATCCACTCATCTCATTCTCTGTCGTCCCCTTCTCCTCCCGCCCCCAATCCCTCCCAGCATCAGAGTCTTTGCCAGTGAGTCAACTTGTCGCATGAGGTGGCCAAAGTATTGCAGTTTCAGCTTTAGCATCAGTCCTTCCAATGAACACCCAGGATTGATCTCCTTTAGGATGGACTGGTTGGATCTCCTTGCAGTCCAAGGGACTCTCAAGAGTCTTCTCCAGCACCACAGTTCAAAAGCATCAATTCTTTGGCTATCAGCTTTCTTCACAGTCCAACTCTCACATCCATACATGACCACTGGAAAAACCATAGCCTTGACTAGGTGGCCCTTTGTTGGCAAAGTAATGTCTCTGCTTTTAATATACTATCTAGGTTGGTCATCACTTTCCTTCCAAGGAGTAAGCGTCTTTTAATTTCATGGCTGCAATCAGCATCTGCAGTGATTTTGGAGCCCCAAAAAATAAAGTCTGACACCGTTTCCACAGTTTCCCCATCTATTTCCCATGAAGTGATGGGACCAGATGCCATGATCTTTGTTTTCTGAATGTTGAGCTTCAAGCCAACCTTTTCACTCTCCTCTTTCACTTTCATCAAGAGGCTTTTTAGTTCTCTTCACTTTCTGCCATAAGGGTGGTGGAAATCAAGAAGTAGTGTTGGAAAACAGGAGCATATTATGAATCAAGAAGTATTTTCTAACCAGATAACCACTCCCATCCTTTCTAGAAAACTCCTAGACTTTTCCCTCTCTGAGTCTGAATCTCCAATTTACTGCCTTGGGTCAATGTTTACGTGATGCAGATCCAATTATTCTATATTTGATTATTAATAGTATCTAGTCTCACCAGAGTGCCTAGTATAGTGCCTGGCCAGTATCTATTGAGTAAGCATTCAGTAAATATCTGTTGCACTTCCCTGGTGGCTCAGACAGTAAAGAATCTGCCTGTAATGCAGAAGACCCACGTTCGGTCCCTGGATCAGGAAGATCCCCTGGAGAATGAAATGGCAACCCACTCCAGTATTCTTGCCTGGAGAATCCATGGATAGAGGAGCCTGGTGGGCTACAGTCCATGGAGTCACAAAGAGTCAGGCACGACTAAGCAACTAACACAGGCACAAATGAATGAACTGTTGAAATCTGTGACTCATGTTTATTCAGCCAGAATACAAATTGTGCTTTTAATTAATTCAACAACATATGGTATTGATTCCAAATGCGTTTCATTAAGCCATAAGCAAGCATTGAGATACTGATACGACAAAGGTAATTCTGCTACTAGAATATAATTATAGCAATGCATTACTAGACTTATTCGTTAAATACAGACTATAAATATGCTATACTCAGCCTTTCATGGAGTTGGACAGAAGTTGTAAAATGCTTAGGTTTCCTGATTCCTCTTTCCTCTGTCACAGGAAGGAAGTGCCTCCCTTAGACCTAGGCAAGAAGGCCCTTGTCCTGGCTCTCACATCTGGACTTTGTCCAAGAGCAGCCTCCACCCCTGCCAGGGGCAGAGTCTGCAGAGCTAAATGGGTCTGCATACCCAGAGCCCACATCCGCTATCCTAGAACATGCTCTCTGAGTATCTAGAACCCCAGAGTTTCCAGGTCAGACAGCCCCAAGCCATTTATAGACAGACCCTGAGCAACCTCCAGGGTCCCTTTTCCAGAGCCTGAACCACCTCTTATCCTGAGGGGGTGGCTGTACACAGTGGGGAAGGAAGGCCACACAAGAACATGCAAGGGAGAGTTAGTGGTGGGGAGAGAGGCAGCTGGCCTCAGACTAAGGACCAGGGCTTGATTTCCCTTTGTCGCCATATTTTCAGCGCAGACCACCAAGAAGAACAAGAATTCCTGATTCAAAGCTGCCTTCCACAATTCCTGGAAAACAGGCATTGAGATGTTGGTTAACTTCGGAGGGTAGTATTATGGGTCATTTTTTTCTGTGTTTTATGGTGTTTTGCCTCACATATCATGTCTGTAGAATGGAAATAACAAGAGGACATCCCCCATCAAACTGTTGTAAAGACTAAATGAGATCGTGCATATAAAGTTGAAGCATAGCACCTGACATAGGATAAATGCTTAATAAAATAATTGTAACTACAATTACGGAGAAGGCAACGGCAAGCCACTCCAGTACTATTGCCTAGAAAATCCCATGGATGGAGGAGCCTGGTAGGCTGCAGTCCGTGGGATCACTAAGGGTCGGACACGACTGAGCGACTTCACTTTCACTTTTCACTTTCACACATTGGAGAAGGAAATGGCAACCCACTCCAGTGTTCTTGCCTGGAGAATCCCAGGGATGGGGGAGCCTGGTGGGCTTCCATCTATGGGGTCACACAGAGTCGGACACGACTGAAGTGACTTAGCAGCAGCAGCAGCAACTACAATTAGCATTACACATGTCCTAATTTTGCAACTAGTAACACAGGCAGTAAATGCTATTTTAAAGTCCTATTTAAAAAAAAAAAAAAGCAACATTCTGGGTTGCCACAAAGTGTGTGCATCAAAGTATAACACTGATAGTTTGGTACTTTTCTGAATTTAGACACACAGCTTTTGGACCTCTATTTATACTCATGCCTCTGTCTTTGCAAATATTAGGAGTGCTTTCCTCAAATTCTTTTCTTAAATTTCAAATACCCAAATATGTTAAATATGTTTAATGAAATAGCACAAGTGAGAAACTGCCCATTTATTTTTTTGTTGCTTATTTTTTGGTTTTTCTATTTTTTGGCCACACCATGGGACATGTCAGATCTTAGTTCCCTGACCAGGGCTTGAACTCACACCCCTTGCAGTGGAAGCATGGTGTCTTGATCACTGGACCACCAGGGAAGTCCCAAAAACCTGCCTATTTTTGACATTTCTTATGCACTCACAGTTACCAACAGAGGAGCTTGGTTCACATGAATAGGTTTTCTTTAGGCAGCCTGTAAATGTCAACAATGTTCATGTCTGGTGGTAACAATATTCACAAATAATAATGAAGCTTTGTTGTTCAGTTGCTAAGTTATGTCCAGCACTTAACAGATACCAGGTACGTGTGTGCGAGCGTGCTCAGTCACTTCAGTCAAGTCCGACTCTTTGCTACCCCATGGACCGTAGACAGGTTCCTCTGTCCATGGGATTCTCCAGGTTAAGAATACTGGGGAGAGTTGCCATTTCCTTCTCCAAATGCCAGGTACAACAGCACGTAATTTACATACATTATTCCATTCCATTCTCAAGGCTCTAAAGAGGATACTAATATTATTTTATTCGATAGGTAAGGAAGTTAAGGTATAGAGAAGTTCAATAGCTGGATAACTTGTCCAGGTTTCCACAGTGGGAGGGACACCCTCTGGGTGCAGCTGGGCAGGCAGCCTACAGAGCACCTGCTGTCTGCCATGGACTCCACTGCCTCCAGCATCACCTTCGTCTCTAGGTCTCTACCTCCTCTCTCTCTCTTCCTTATACTTTCCCATCTTCACCTTTGCTCACTTTTGCCCCATCTCACCCACACCTCAGACCTCAGGCTTCTGACCCCAGGTTATAATAGCTTATTGTGTTAAACATAAAAATCACTCAGGAAAGGGGGCTTCCCTGGTGGCTCAGTGGTAAAGAATCTGCCTGCCAGTGCAGGGGATACGGGTTCAATCCCTGATCCAGGAAGATCCCACATGCTGTGGAGCAACAAAGCCCGTGTGCCACAACTACTGAACCAATGTGCCCTAGAGTCCATGCTCCACAACAAAAGAAGCCACGGCAATGAGAAGCCCTCACATCATAACGAGAGTGTACCCTCCACTTGTCACAGCTAGAGAAAAGTCTACCTAGCAACAAAGACCCAGTGCAGCCTAAAAAGTAAATAAAATTTTAAAAAGTCACTTGGGGGGACTGATGCCTTTCAACACAGGCACAAGAAAGGAAAGACACTCTGGAGCTGGGGTACCTAGGAATCAGGCAGATTATGCCCCATGCTGGCATGAGGGAACCAGAGCTGAGTCATGGAGAGTCCGGAGCGGGTGGTGGTAAAGCATGGGGCATGTACGGTGCACTTTGCACCAGGGCGAGTATCTGCTGTAACTTGAAAAAGAAGGGAGGGAAAAGGACAGAACTGAGAAGATGTGCAGCCTCAGTGCTAAAGTGGAGGAAATGGGCACCAAACTGAAGTAGGGTTCCCAGGTAGGGAGCACAGATTGGATCAGACACAATAAATAAGTAAAATTCTCTCTCCCTTATTAAACGCCAAACCAAGCCTACTCTTGTTTCTTTAATTAGAGCATATCTATGTTTTTAAAATGTGAACCTAAACCTATGTGTTTTTTTGGTTTGGGTTATTTTTTTTTAATTATTTATTTAATTAAATAAACAAGGCCATGCCAGGTCTTAGCTGTGGCACACAGAATCTTTAGTTGCGGCATGTGCGATCTAGTTCCCTGATCAAGGATTGAACCTGGGTCCCCTACATTGGGAGCATGGAGTCTTAGCTACTGGACCCCCAAGGAAACCCCACCTATGTGTTTTTGAAATCTAGAGATGGGGAGGAGTTACACATTTTCTCAAAACTGATATATGTTTGGGTTACAGTCCACAAACCCAAGAGAGAGGCAGACAACTTCCAGAAGCATGTCACTGGATGAAATAGTTTGGGAAGGAGCAAGGGGGAAAGGAATCCTCCTTTTTCTCCAGCTCCCTTTCTTTTCTTTCATCTTCAAATGCGTTGACTGAATATGCCTACTTTCGGGGAATAGATTGAGGCACAATCACGACATCTGCCCTCGACAGAGGGAGAAAGGTGAAAATGATATTTCATTTTAGGTCCACATTTCAATTCAACCTCAACCTTCTTCCTGTACAAAAGCATATAGGGCACTCAAAAACTCTCAAGTGCTCTCGTTTCTGTTACCATGACAACAGGCATCTGTTCTGAATGGACCAGAAGGGTAGGGAAACAAATATGTTCCAACGTACTTGAGAACTACTTTCTTATTGATAGTATAGGGGAGGAAAACTTCTCCCTTTCTCTCTTCTAGCATCTTTGGCTGGTCTAATAATTTAACTGACATACGCAGATTAACAGGAGAAAAAAAAATTATTTTCATATATACTGGAGCTCATAAAAATATGAGACTCCAAGGAGTGACCAAAGCAGGTGGCTTTTATACTTCTTGAAAGTTAAAGTGTTGGTCACTCAGTCGTGTCCGACTCTTTGTGACCCCAGAAACTGTAGCCTGCCAGGCTCCTCTGTCCATGGTATTCTCCAGGCAAAAATACTGGAGTGGGTTGCCAATTCCTTCTCCAGGGGAACTTCCTGACCCAGGGATTAAAGTTCTCCAACATCCAGGCAGATTCTTCACCACCTGAGAAGGAAAACACTAATTTGTGAAGAATTAAAAAAACAAAGGGGTTTAGGCTTTGGCAAAGAAGTAACAAGGTTTTATGCAGACTTCTCAGCCCTGAATTTGCTGTCTCTCGCTATGAGGATGCCTTTTACCCTCCTGGTTATAGGAAGGGTAACTTCTCATGGGAGAATTAACTTCCTGCACTCAAGGGGACAGAGGAGTATCCGAGTGTTCTTCTTGCACAGGCTGTTTCTTAAGTAACTTTGATTCAAAATAATCAATATGCCATAGTGTTAGAAGCCCTAACATCTGAGTAGCCAGGATAGGCCTGAGACCTTGCTTAGGCCTAAGTTTCGATTTCCTGGAGACAGGGTGGAGGCTAAGTTCACAGAAACTCCTCCCTAAGAAGATCCCGCAGGAGCCAAAAATAAGAAACTCCTCCCTAGCAAAGTCCCGCTGGAGCCAAAGGCCAATCAGAGGAAAAAGGGAAATCCCCCAGAAAAACCCCACGCGCGCACATGAACTGGCCAATGAGCTTCTGCCAGCTGATCTTTTGAACAAAAGTAGGTGCTTATGTAATCTGAGACTATAAAAACCGCTGTGACCTGGGATCGGGGCTCTTGTCCCACTCCACTGCACTGGAGGAGGCATGAGCCCTAGCTCGAGCTAGAAATAAACCCCATTCTTGCTTTTGCACTGCTGCGAGTATCTTATTCTACCAGTATGGGGGGACCGGACTCAGGGCATAACAATAGAAGCATATTTGGGGATAGCATATTCTGCTCTCTTTCAGTCTTTGAAACTTCCAAAAAGTTTCACAATTCAGAAGCTGTGTTGGCAGATTGCTCCATTATTTTATTGAATTCCTCTCTTAGTCTTGAAAATAGGTTGGTTCAATTAAACATATTTCGGGAGATGGTGATGCTAACGTGGGTTCCCAAAGTTAAGTCTACATTGTGCTAGCAACCAAGTATTTAATAAGAGGCATTTCTATGGAAACATAAGAAAAGCAAAAGTCATTGGGTGGAGCAAGTTATTAAGCCAATATGAGTTTTGAGTGTAGGCAGTCAAGAAGACTTTTAGATGTTTGACCCAAAGATGGAATGAAGGCAGCAATAGCAATCTGCAGATTTCCTAGTTTGCAATTTGAATGTCTTTGATAATCTTTCTGAGTAGTTGCACAGCAATAGGTCTGAAGATTGTCCGTGTATGAGCTGTATGTTGACTTCTCTAAAGTTTATATCAAGTTGTCCAACTTTAGTTTGCATAGCTTTGGGAAAGGGAAAGTTTTAGTTCTCAGTGATTCCAAGTCAAAAAGGGTGGTAGAAAAATTGCAAACATTAATTTGGAAGTTGTACCCAGATACTGGAGGAAACTAGACGAATTCAAGGGCCAGTCCAGTTTACAGGTAGAAAACAAAGCTCAAAGACAATGAATAGCACCAGAATCTGATAGCCACCAAGGTGTATTATTGAAAGATAATGAAACATAATTTTTCTCTCTACAATTATCCCCATTTATATTGAAGATAATCACAGTAAGACTAATTTATCTACAAATTAAGTCGTTTCAATACAGTTGACTTGATTATTTACATAAGAACAACAGAGATTGTGATTGACTATATTGGTGCTTTTAAATATTCTTTGCTGGAACTTTTCATAAAGAACCTCAGACTGAACTCTAAAAAGCCTCTCCAGTTAGGAAGCCAAGCCAAGAACTCACGATGAGACTTTGTTTGCAATACCTAAACATTTGGGTAAACTTCTCTCTTCTTGAGGTCCCAAAATATCCTGAGTTTCTTTCACCTGCCTCAAAGTGACCTTCCTTAATTATCTGGTAAGGCTGCCAGAAACCCTGTAAGCAAGGTATTAGGATGTTTTCCCAAGGGACTTTATTGGCTCCATACAGCTAATTTTATTTTCTTAAAGCAGTCTGGTCATATCATATACACATCTCTCTCAAATATGACATCCCAATCAAAGCCTTCATAACCAGTGTTTTTCATTGTGTCTTGTTACAAGAAGGACATTCTTATTGAACTTATACAAATAACTATATTGCATAAAAATAAGAATACTTAGTGAATTTTCCTAATTCTAGAGGAATCGAGTAGGAAGACAGAGTAATAATTTTATCTTTGTTCACAAAAGTATCCTTTATCAAATTGCTCTAAGTCACGGGTATCTTAAGAGAAAACGTTTTCCTAAATCTAGAAAAACAAATCATTAAAATAAAAAAAAAGGCAATGTTATTTCAAAGGCACATACAGAAAGTTACATAGTTCTGAACAAAATTTAACTCTTTTGGTATCTAGAAGATTTGGTTTATTTAAGTAATCAAAGACCTGATGATAAACATACCATGAAACACAGAAAATTATTTTGATAAAACACAAAAACTTTGCTTTCTTGGCATAGTACTTAAAAGGTGAAGAAAAACCTTTCACAATATCTTATCAAGAGCAGAACTGAAGTGAAGTGAAGTTGCTCAGTCATGTCCGACTCTTTGCGACCCCATGGACTGTAGCCTACCAGGCTCCTCTGTCAGTGGGATTTTCCAGGCAAGAGTACTGGAGTGGGTTGCCATTTCCTTCTCTAATCAAGAGCAGAGTCATAGTCCAAAAGAACTTTCTCTTTTTAGCAAATCAAAGAAAATTAAGTTTTTGTTTTATGTAAGCATAGTATTAGCTTCCTAGGTGGCCCTAGTGGTAAAGAATCCCCCTGCCAAAGCAGGAGATGTAAGAGACTCAGGTTCAATCCCTGGGTCAGGAAGATCACCTGGAGGAGGAAGTGGCAACCCACTCCAATATTCTTGCTTGGAGAATCCCACAGAAAGGAGCCTGGTGGGCTACGGTTCATAGAGTTGCAAAGACTCAGACATGACTGAAATAACTTAGCAAGCATAATATTAGTGTTAAAGCTTGTTTTTAAAACCCTTATAAAAACAATTCAATTTTTAGCCAACTTGACCACTCATGATGCTGAAGCTGAAACTCCAATACTTCAGCCACCTGATGGGAAGAACTGACTCATTTGAAAAGACCCTGATGCTGGGAAAGATTGAAGGTGGGAGGAGAGGGGAACGACAGAGGATGAGATGGTTGGATGGCATCACCGACTCAATGGACATGAGTTTGGGTGGACTCCGGGAGCTGGTGATGGACAGGGAGGCCTGGCATGCTGCAGCCCATGGGGTCACGGAGAGTCGGACACGACTGAGCAGCTGAACTGACCACTTAGGGTTCTCTTTCTCTCTCCGCCACCACACATCTTTCCCTATCTCTTGCTCTCCTCCCAGCTTTCTGTGTCTAGTTTTTCCTTTTAGTCTACTCTTCCCAATTCCAAAATATCCAGTCTTACTTTACTTCTTTTCCTTTAAAAAAGTGCATCTCCATTAGCTTTTCTAAGCCAAAAACACAACTTACTTTCCTTGCATACAGGGTTGCAAGGAAAATAAGCAAATATTATTTGCAAATATTAATGTCTCTGATAGTTTTAATTACATTAGAATTTTTAATTCTTAAAAAACTTAACTCTTATTGAAAATTAAAAAAGTAAGCAGTTCACAGAAGTGAACTGTTGTAACAGCATTCTTTAAATTGCAAATTTATAAATGCATTTCAGAAATTTTAGAAGCATATGCTTTCTCATAGTACAATTTTTTTGGTAATAAGAAGTTAAAAGTAGATAAATATGTTTAATAACTGAAGTTTCTGTCTTTTATTTTATTTGGAAATGATCTAGATATTAAATAAATGAAATTAAATAAATTTCCATCATTTACTTTAACTTGGCAAAACTCTAAGGGTGTAAGTTACATAAGATTTTGGGAAATTGTATAAGTACAACAAGACATATTATAAAACATAATTATTATTCAAAAGCTCACTTAAAATTTCTATCCCACTTTTATTTAATTCATTTGCTCTTAACAGCCATACTTATATTAATTGTGAAAATTTCAAGAGACATTAATCATAGTCATCATATTTTTAGTCATCATATTTTTCTTGTTTGCATATTTTGTAACAGAGACAACACAAACTTATTTGACTTATAAACCAAGTAAAATAAAAGTATTATGTTTAATATTGATAACTCTAAAGGCATGCATGTTTTAATTAAATCAACAAACTTAAACCAGTTTTTATTTACAGAATACGATTCTACATCACATGAACTTGTAAAACTTTTGGATTAGTTTTTATATCTCTGAGAGTATACTTAATTTATACAGCACTTGTTTATCTTTATGTCAGTTAAATGAGATCTTTATAAATTAATTTAGTAGTACCATCTGGAGGTAGAATATATATATATGTATAAACATACACACATAAACATACATCCATGGATATATATAAACATACAGACAGTATAAACAGGCACAGAGACTATAGTTTCTATTTTTCCTTTTGATGTGGACCATTTTTAAATTCTTTATTGAATTTGTTACAATACTGCTTCTGTTGATTATGTTCTGGTTCCCATGAAACATGAGGGATCTTAGCTCCCCAACCAGGAAATGAACCTGCACCCTTTTGCACTGGAAGGCGAAGTTTTAACCACTGGACTGCCAGAGAAGTCCCTAGACCCTATAGCTTCTGTTCCAAAATTTTAGCTGTGAATCAGGTATGTGTGTGCATGCTAAGTCACTTCAGTCATGTCCGACTCTTTTCCACCGTATGGACTGTAGCCTGCCAGGCTCCCCTGTCCATGGGGATTTTCCAGGCAAGAATACTGGAGTGGGTTGCCACTCCCTCCTCCAGGGGATCTTCCCAACCCAGAGATCAAACCCGCATCTCTTATGTCTCCTGCATTGACAGGTGAGTCTCTACTACTAATGCCACCTGGGAAGCCCAAACTGGGTACAACAATATGAAACTCGTTAGTTAATAAACAACAGTTGAAATAAGTTTTCCAGCTCAAATGACTAGAGCTTCTTACTATTTATGAAGAAGGTTTTGAAAACTTGTATTTACCCATGACAAGTAATCTAATGGAGGCTGTGGATTACGGTTTAAGCAGAGAGCTTGTATAACAGTTTGTTTTAGAAAACTTCTTTTCCCTACTTTTCCCCTTCAGTTTCAAGCATGTGTGAGCATTGTTTTAGTTATCTCCTAGGGTATTTACATTTCAAAGACATAATATGATTTATATCTTCAAGGGACATGGAAAGAGTGCAAATTTTTCCTCAGAAGTTTGGAGCTGATTTGTCTATCGTAAGAAGCCTAGGATAATTGTTATTTAAATTTTTCCTTCTTTTTCTTAAATGCTATTATACTTCCAATGTCCTGATTTTTTTTTTCTTGCAAT
Organism: Moschus berezovskii; assembly: GCF_049115385.1. NCBI lineage: Eukaryota > Metazoa > Chordata > Mammalia > Artiodactyla > Moschidae > Moschus > Moschus berezovskii. The sequence goes on along the minus strand of NC_142487.1, from coordinate 4,505,959 downwards.
ATCTGTAAAGGCAAATAGGAAAGGATTTGAATGGGCTTTAGTTGAGAGTTTAATTTAGAGTTATACTTTTTTGTCTTTCTACAGTTTCAAATCACAACTCAAAAATTATTGAGCTCCTTTTTTTCTGTTGCATTCCTTCAGACTGTCTCCAAATTGAGCAATGCTTTCATTGTAATGCTTAGAGGTTGATGAGTCCACTACCACAACTATTCTGAATTTTTCTTTTTATATCAGGGAGAAATGTTCCTACTGAAGCAAAAGGTAAAAGATTCTTCATGTTCTAGAGCTTCAGGGTTTTTAAATAAACTCTGCATAAAGTGTTCAACAAAGGCCTTGCATGCTCTCCTCCCTCCTGAGTGCCCTGTTTAAACTTAGACCAATGCACCTTGGAGAGGAATGCTTCCACCAATGTCCCGATCAGCCCTTCAATATCAGCCTCCAGTTCAGCCATTTCCTGGTAATTTTCAGGAAGGCCTGGGAGAATTTCTGGTCCTCTATTTCCTCTGAGGGGGATTTTCTCCAGGAGAGCACATAATTTCAGCCCTGTAGAGGTAGATGGCAAGTGCCAATTTGTATTAATAGTTTACAGCACCAATAAAACAGTTGTTTAGAATGAGAAGTAAAGTGAAGTGAAAGTCACTCAGTTGTGTCCAACTCTTTGTGACCCCATGAACTATACAGTTCTTGGAATTCTTCAGGCCAGAATATGGGAGTGGGTAGCCTTTCCCTTCTCCAGCGGATCTTCCCAAGCCAGGGATCAAACCCAGGCTTGCAGGCAGATTCTTTACCAGCTGAGACACAAGGGAAGCCCCTTAGAATGAGAGCTCGTGTTTAAAATAGTTTTTTAAATACAAGAATTTTTCCAATTCAAATGATCCTTTGGCCCTTGGTGAAAAGTGAAAGTGAAGTTGCTTAGTCGTGTCCGACTCTTTGCGACCCCATGGACTGTAGCCTACAAGGCTTCTCCATCCATGGGATTTTCCAGGCAAGAACACTGGAGTGGGTTGCCATTTCCTTCTCCATTGGCCCTTGGTGAGTAGGACTCAAACCAATAAGCCTTTTTATGGCTTAACTATGGACACAAGGGGGTTTCCCAGGTGGCTCAGTGGTAAAGAATCCACCTGCCAATGCAGGAGATGCAGGTTTGATCCCTAGGTGGGGAAGACCCCTGGAGAAGGAAAAAGACCCTGATGCTAGGAAAGATTGAGGGCAGGAGGAGAAGGGGACAACAGAGGATGAGATGATTGGATGGCATCACCGACTCAATAGACATGAGTTTGAGCAAACTCCGGGAGATAGTGAAGGACAGGGAAGCCTGGCATGCAGCAGTCCACGTGGTCACAAAGAATCGGACACAACTGAGCATGCACACATACCCATGGACACAAGAGGCATCCCAAAGGAGAATGTGAAAGATGCAGTCCTCACCAGATTCAGAAAGTTCATTCCTATAGCCTGGGAAAGCAAAGATCTTCATTGCTACAGGCAGTAAGAAAACTTTAGTGAAAACTTTTAGTCTCCAGTTTCTCAGGAGAAGGTGAAATGCCCTCAGTCATAGACCCTAATATGTAACACCAGGCAGGTACTAGTGGAATGGACATTTCCAGCAATAGCAAGACAATTAAAGCTGAAACAACAGAAGTCTGTCATAGGCGGTGCACCCTTGTTCTGAATTCCTAAGAGCTGAACAACCAGAACACGGCTTGTGACTTCATGTCTCAGAATCCCAATCTGTTCAACTGACCACCAAATGCATGGTGCTATTTGCCCTTTCTGGCTGGCAGAAACTAGAGAGATTGCTCTCCCTGGTCACAGAGACAAGTTCTCAGGACACAGAACAAGATTCCATGTGTCCTTGAAGCCCTCCGCCATTTTCATGCTCACCGGCTCCCAGTGCACGTTCACTCCCAGCCACGAGCACCCATGCCTCTTTTCTGGGTGCCTCTCTCCTGCTGTCTGAACCCAACTGTGTGGCCCCTGGGGAGTCTTATCCAGGTGTGACCCCAGGTGCACATCATAAAACCCTGCTTCTCTGCAACTTGGGGAAGATGACTCAAGGGTGTGCTCCTCTTCCTAGGACTTGGTTTCAAGCTACACTGATCTCTTCCCCTTCCAAGTCACACTTCCCAAGAAGTGGTCCCTCCCAGGAGATACTTTCTAATCAATAAATTTCTTTCCAGAGAATCCTCTTCTCAGGATCTGCTTCTGGGGTTCTAACCTAAGACAGGCAAGTGTTAATGGTCCAAGTACTTGCTTCAGAAGCACCATTAGAAGTAAACACTTGGGTGAGAAACGTTTCTGTCTCAGCAAGGCTTGACACGCAAGCTTTAGTATTCCAAGAATTTGAGTAGCAGCCGGCATTGTGTCCCTCAGTAGGAAAGATGGAGGACTATTAGAGTTGAGAAGTATAAACACTGCGATGCACTTTGGAACAAGATGAGCCTTCTGGGCAGCAATCACTGCTGAGTTAGAGTCCTCAGACTCTTCACCATTGCTTGTTTCAGAACGAAATGTTTCTTAAACAAAATTCAGAATGTACTAGAACAAGGAAGGCTTTTTTCGGTGCTCAAAACTACAAAGAAACTGTAACATTTTTTAAGTGAAGCACAATTAAGTAGGAGTGAATTATTCATCATCTGAATGTGTAATGGAATTCTATCCAAGAGAATCTCTTTACCTTTCAAGCTTAATTGTGGATACAACTTGTAGACATGCAACAATGGTGTCCACCATTTCACAGTGGCATTCAGTTAAGTGAAAATTCACCTAGGAGGACTTCTCTGGTGGTCCAGAGGTTAAGACTACATCCTTCCACTGCAGGGGACACGGGTTCAATCCCTGCTCAGAGAACTAGGATCACACAAGCCTCAAGGCCAAAATAATAATAAAAATTAACCTAGGTTTTTATTTAAGACTAAAAGGCAAGGCAGCTCTAGTTAGAAGTTATTTTTGAGACCAGCCTCCGTCATCATGACTTTTGCCATATGGTCTTGGATATAAAATTTGGATATGGTCATAGCATTCAGAGTTTAGAGATCATCTAGCCCAATTTTTTTCTGTCTACTGTTATACATTTCCAGCTTTCCCACAGTGGGTATATGGATATATATAACATACATTTACATATGTGTGCTCAGTCAATTCAGCCATGTCCAACTCTTTGCAACCCTATGGACCATAACCTGCCAAGTTCCTCTGTTCATGGGATTTTCCCAGCAAGAATACTGGATTGAGTTTCCATGCCCTCCTCCAGGGGATCGTCCCAACCCAGGGATCGAACCCGTATCTCCTGTGTCTCCTGCAATGCAGGCAGATTCTTTATCACTGAGCCACCGGGGAAGTCCACATATTTACATATATGGATATATATATCCATGTGTGCTTTATGCATGTATATAAATATATGTGTAGAAGCAACTTAGCAGCAGCATGTACGTGTAAATATACTAAGAGAAGAGCCTAGTGGGCTACAGTCCATGGGGCCACAAAGAGTCAAAGGAGGCTGAGGGACTGAGCAAGCTCTCAAGGGTCAGAGAGGCATTTATTTAAAGACTCTTAAAAGGTCGTGCTCTCCAGACTCCCTCCCTCTGGAACATCTACCCAGGCTCCCATGGAGCAAATCCAGTTGGAGGCAATCTTTCTTCATTCAAATAGCTCTAATAGGGGCTTCCCTGGTGGTTTAGATGGTAAAGAACCTGCCCACAATGCAGATGACAAGCGTTCAATCCCTGGGTCAGGAAGATCCCCTGGAGAAGCGCATGGCAACCCACTCCAGTATTCTTGCCTGGAGAAGTTCACAGACAGAGGAGCCTGGTGGGCCCCAGTCCATAGGATCACAAAAGACCCGGACAGGACTGAGCAACTAACACTTAGACCTTGCTGCTACACACACACACACACACACACACACACACACGAAGTTTCCAAGCCATTACATGAGTCAGTGACTGCCCTATCTGGACCTTTACAAGGCCCAGATATGCTCCTCTCCAGTGCCTTCTAGATCCCAGCTTCCACAGCTCTCTAACTTCTCAGTCCCTCCCCCTAGTTGCCACAGTAATCTTGTTAACTGCACCTCTCCTAGTAAGATATTTCTCTCCTTGCATCACAATTACTTTGCATTTCCATCTTCCTCCCAAAATAATATGAGCTCCTTGAGGGTAATTTCTCTCCCTTATGGCCCTAGAACTTAGCTCAAGTGTTTTGAATGAATGTTGAACAATGTATTATTCAGATCTTTGATTTTTCTCTTTGGAGCAAAAGCATTTCCTACTCTCCTCAATTGTCTCTAATTTCCATATCTAATTGCTGGAGGTCTTTAGCTTTGGCAAAATTTAAAGGTAAAAATTAACTTGGTAACATCTTGCACCATGAATTGCAAGACAACCAAACTAAGCTCAAACTATTTGAATGGTGACCCAAAACAGAGCCTAAAACAGAAAAATACACAAAGTGAACTAATTAAATAAGAAAAACAAGAATTTTGCTATTGTATTACAAGTCCTTGGTTTTACCTAATGAATGATAAAAACCAGTGTGGAAGAGCAAAATGACTTCACAGAAAAACTCTAAGCCCCAGAAGATCTAGCATTCCTTCTATTCTAAACTTAGCTCAGCCACTGGCCCACCATGTGAATGAGTCACTGCTCTTCCTTGACTTAAATCATCCCTCTTATAAAACTTGTTAAAGAAAGACGTCACTGCAAATTAGATGTTGTAGCTAAGTTTAGCCATCCTCAGGACATAAATATTGTAACTGATGTGAGTTCAATCATTTTTGGTTCATGACTTATATTTGGGCATGTGCTTCAATATGTGTTTTTATACATAGTGTAGCTAAAGATACACTTTTTACATAGAGATAGGTTTCATGTATATAAATATATTAATATATATGCAAATATCCACAGAAAGCACCTTGCACAGAAACATCCTTGAGCTATTTTAAGAGGCAGCATTATTTTACTGACAAATGTTCAGAATTTAACTCTCCAAATTGCCCCCAGCCTAAACTCGATGAATGACTGTTCTCTTTAGAGAGGCTGTGTCTGAGTGAGGGTGTGTGTGGCGGGGAAGGAAGGAAGACCTGCCCTCCCCCGTCCCAGGCAATGCCATTTGCACTGAGCCAGGCAGGCAGCTGCAGCACAGTGGGTCTTAGGGATTGTCTACCAGAAATACTCCCCCACAGGCTTCTCAGAGAAGCCTGAGGCGCCAGCCAGCACAAACCCCATTCTTTAAGGGCCTTCCTAAAGAGCTCATGCATTTAACCTGGGTCAGGACATTGTCACCTGGTCATGGTTGCCCATTTAAAATCTGAGTGGTTGGAGGGTTTAGTTTGTCTGATCAGCCCATTGCCACCGATTTACAGTCACCCCTTTGAGATTAAGATTCTGAAAGAATGAAGAAGAGGTAGGCTACAGACAAGGAGACTGAGAAGCCCTGAATCTTGCTTGGGAAGAGGAAGTCAGAAACCTGGACAGTCCAGCAGCCACATGGAGGTCTAGGCATGAGGGGCAAGTAGCAGAGGAAACGAACAGGGACACCAGAAACCAATAAGTATAAGCAAAAGGCAAGCTCAGGCCAGTGACCACTGCAGGGAAATTTACAGTTTACAGAGATCTTTCTTATCACGTTTGAATCTCATAAAACACCGGCGAATTAGGTATTGTTATTTTCATCCTCATTTCATAGAGGAAGAACGTGAGATTCAAAAACTGAATAGCTTACCCAAGTTCACTCACCTGGTACATAGGTGTACCATGGCTGCCAACCATGATCTGCAAAGTCAGCAGATCTTCTTGATAGACCTTCCTGCCTACCTGTGTCAGGCCGCACAGTAACTGTCCCCCTCCAACACACACAGAGGTGGTCAGACTCCACCACTGTGTTTCTATCTGCTGTGGCCAGAACCAACCCATGCTCCCTAGCAACAGTCTATAGGCCACTCTTATCAAGGGATCCAGTTTACCCTAAAAGATGGGTAAATGGCTAAAGGAGAAACTTAAGAGGGAGGCAAACATTCAGATAGGTAAGGAAGGTATCCCTGCCCTCCTAATCCAGGACAGTATGCTGCTAACATCTTCCGGGAATTCCCTGGTGGTCTCATGGCTAAGACTCTGAGCTCCCAATGTAGGGGGCCCAGGTTCCACCCTGATCAGGGAACTAGATCCCACATGATGCAACTAAGAGTTCAAATGCCACAACTAAAGATCCTGCATGTCAAAACTAAGATCTGGAGCAGTCAAATAAATTAATTTAAAAAAAAAAGGTTGGAGAAGGAAATGGCAACCCACTCCAGTGTTCTTGCCTGGAGAATCCCAGGGACGGGGGAGCCTGGTGGGCTGCCATCTATGGGGTCACACAGAGTTGGTCACAACTGAAGCGACTTAGCAGCAGCAGCAGCAGCAGCCAGCATTCTTGCCTGGAAAATCCCATGGACAGAGGAGCCAGACAAACTACAGTCCATGGGGTCGCAAAGAGTTGGATACAACTGATCACACAAGCACACATTACTGGAAAAAACTTGTATCTAAAAATTATATATCTTATATCCAAAGTACTGTATCTATATATATATTTAGATATATAGATACATAAACATAATTCTTAAAAGAAACTAAAAAAAGAAAAGATAAGTGGAGCAATTTTGGACTTTCCTGGCAGTCCAGTGGTTAAAATTCCACACTGCCATTGCAGAGGGCATGAGTCTAATCCTTGATTAAGAAACTAAGATCCCAAGAGCAACATGGCATGGCCTAAAGATTTTTTTTTTTTAATCTTCCTGTGGCTTAAAGGGAAATCTGAGACCACAAAATACACGTTCTAGGAGAGGCCTCCAGGGTCCAGTCCCAATCCTCAACTATCCAGCCCAAGTGGTCATCTAGTCTGCATGTAAATAGTGAAAAAGAAGCATTCTTCAATTTTCCTTAAGAGACCCATTCCCATGTTCAGTCATCTTTTCTTTAAAAAATGTGCTGTTTTATATCTAAGTTAAATAGTTCTATTAGCTTTCTTAAGTCTCATCTGGAAGAGACCTATGCCATTTAACTAACATATTTAATGTTTTAATGACTACTAAGAATCCCTCTGGGCTTTCCAGGTGGCTCAGCAGTAAAGAATCCCTGCCAATGCAGGAGATGTGGGTTGGATCCCTGGGTTGGCAAGATTCCCTGAGGAAGGCATGGCAACCCACTCCAGTATTCTTGCCTGGAGAACCCCGTGGACAGAGGAGCCTGGTGGTCTACAGTCCATGGGGTCAAAAAGAGTCGGACACAACTGAGCAACTAAAAAGCAATAAAAACAAGAATCCCTTCAGTATTTCATCTCCCATAAAATAGACACATCTCCTTTGACAGCCCTATTTTTCATGCCTTTAATCAATTCCATGGCTCATCTGTGGTCCCTTTCCAATTTTACCACATGAACCTTTAGGCATGAAGACAAAACCACAGTGCTCTGGTTGTAATACTCTCAGGAACAAACCAATAAAAAGCTGGTATCCAAGCTCCTGAAAGAAAATCACACAATAAAAGCAGGGGTCATATCACTAATATCAGCACCACTTTGTCAATTCATTCAACGTGGGCTCCACTTGCTGAGGCTCTCCTGGTGCCCTGCCCTCCTCAGCTGTGCCCCTGTGGCCTGTTGAGTGGTCCTGTTATTGTATACCCTTACCCTGACCCTTCCAGGGCAGGATGACCAGAAAGGAGAGATCAGTTCAGTTCAATCACTCAGTTGTGTCCGACTCTATGCAACCCCAAGGACTGCAGCACACCAGGCTTCCCTGTCCATCACCAACTCCCAGAACTTACTCAAACTCATGTCCAAGGAGAGATCGGGGCAGCTCAAAATAGAAGGAGGATAACCACTTCTCTCTGTCACAGGTGGAGGGTTTCCCTGGTGGTGCCACGGTAAAGAATCTGCCTGACAGTGCAAGAGACATGGGTTCGATCCCTGGATTAGAAAGATCCCCTGGAGAAGGAAATGGCTACCCACTCCAGGATTCTTGCCTGGGAAATCCCGCAGACAGAGGAGCCTGGCGGACTACAGTCCATGGGGTCACAAAGAGTCGGACACAGCCAAGCAACTAAACAACAATAACTGTCAGATGACTGGAGAGTCACAGACTTTCAGAACAAAAGGGATGCTGTATCTGGCAACAGAAAAGGAAAGAAGGAATTCGCGGAATACGTAACTGCTCAGTGAAGCCTCCGTAGGTACAAATAGCCCAGGAACTGTGTGGATGACTTCTACACTTAGATCTGTCTGTACAAAGGGAAGGGAAGGCCTTGTCCTAATTCCCTAGCTCCCAGATTTGATCAGCAAAGAGGCTGAAGCTGAGAAGGCCAGAAGTACCTGGAACCTGTTAGGAAATTTATCATGGCAGGGCCAGCAGTCACTCAGCCTGCCTTCTCGCTTGTTTTCCCTTTGCACCTGCATATTAAACCAGCTATTTCCTCCTCACAAAGGGAAGCTGAAGCAATCTAAACTTTCCCATTTTTCTCCCTGAAGCAAAACAAGATTGTATAAGTAAAAGCCCCAGAAACACTCTAATCAAGAATGAGAACTAAACCCCCCACAACCAAGGTTTAGATAAACAAGAAACAGCTTCCAGAGAAACAAGAAACAGCTTCCAGAATCAGCTAAGAGCTGGCAGATGCTGCTAGAGGCATGGCTTGCACATGAAAGTCAGGCCTTGGCTCTTAATAGTGAGGCCCTCGCAGCTGGACGCCCCAGGCCTCTCTGCCTGGAGGGACAGAGGCTCTGCTGGCAAATATGTATTCAGGCTCAGAGTGTCCTGTCCAGAGTGGTATTCCTCTTTACTCCGCTGATGGAAGACAGCCACATGGACATCAGGGAGGCAGCACTGTGTGCCACTGACCCTCACAGAACATCCAGCGTGCGGCCTGGACCATCTCATATTCTCCCTGAATGGATTTAGTCCCTTCGAATGCTAGTTCGATGCCTGCATTGCCAGCTGGGTACCCTGAGATGATCCTCTCAACAGAAAACTGACCGAAAAAAAATTAAATTATTCTTTTATTCATTTAAGAGTTAAACACTATCTAGGAGGGACTGATGCTAAAGCTGAAACTGCAATACTTTGGCCACCTCATGCGATGAGTTGACTCACTGGAAAAGACTCTGATGCTGGGAAAGGTTGGGGGCGGGAGGAGAAGGGGACGACGGAGAATGAGATGGCTGGATGCCATCACCGACTCTGTGGACATGAGTTTGAGTGAACTCTGGGAGTTGGTGATGGACAGGGAGGCCTGGCGTGCTGTGATTCATGGGGTCGCGGAGAGTCGGACACGACTGAGCGACTGAACTGAACTGAACTGAGTCCAAAAGAATGTACTGTTATTTATTAGTGGTATTTAGGGGTCACACAGAGTCGGACACGACTTAGCAGCAGCAGCAGCAGTCCAGTTAAGGGTTTCCCTGGTAGCTCAGACAGTAAAGAATCTGCCTTCAATGAAAGAGACCTGGGTTCAATCCCTGGGTCAGGAAGATCCCCTGGAGGAGGAAATGGCAACCCACTCCAGTATTCTTGCCTGGAGAATCCCATGGACAGAGGAGCCTGGCAGGCTATAGTCCATGAAATTGCAAAGACCAATTTAAACAATGAAGAGAACTCCCTGATGGTCCAAAGGCTAAGACTCCATGCTCCCAATGCAGGGGACCTGGGTTCCATCCCTGTTGGGGAACTAGATCCCACATGCCACCACTAAGACTGGTGCAGCCAAATAAATAAGTTTTTTAAATAATAAATGTAAAAAACACAATGAAGATAGAGAGATTTGCACTCCCATGTTCACTGCAGCATTATTCAAAATAGCCAAAAGATTGAAACAACCTAAATATTCATTAACAGATACGTGGAAAAAGAAAATGTGGTACATACATACAATGAAATATTATTCAGCCATGAAAAAGAAGGAAATCCTGACATAAGCTACTCATTAAGATAAACTAGTTGTTGAGACTTCCCTGGTGGTCCAGCAGTTGAGAATCTGCCTTCCAATGCAGGGACCTGGGTTCAGTCCCTGGTTGGGAAATTAAGATCCCACACGCCACAGGGCTGCTAAGCCCGTGTTGCACAAGAGAAAGCCCATGCACTGCAATGGGCTGCAATTATAAAGAGTTGCAATTATTTTAGTACATCCAAAATAATAAAAATATTAAAGAATAAATATTAAACAATTGTCTTAAATATTAAACTATAGTTAATAATGTTAATATAAAATATTAAAATAATAGACCAAATGTCAACTTTAAGCAATTTTTTAAAGAAGTGTAATTCTTCTTTAATACATCTCAAACAAAGATCCAAGTAAGAAGAGACAGGATCCTCTCTCCATTACTGATGATCCTGGAGGAAAACATGCACTGATTCAGTTCAGTACAGTCGCTCAGTCGTGTCCAATGGAAAACAGAGGACTCGCTTTGGCAGCTTCAGTATCCTTTTTCACCAGGATGCCTAGCGAACGGGTTCACATTTTTGTTTCTTTTCCTTCCCTCTCACTAACTGAAGTGCAATAAATAATCTCATGATCAGAAGATGGTATCTGCAAATGGGATCATCAGCTCCTTACATAATGATGAAAGTTATGTGAGCAAAACGGGTCCTTGCAAAATCACAGTCCCAAGATAGCTTCTATCTAATTAATGCTAAAAGCATCATTTGTTTCCCCAGCTCACTGTAGGATGAAGCATCTGGCTTCCACAGGCAAGTACGTGACACTAAGGGAGTCAGACGGCCTCTCCCCGACTCTCCCTATTTACACTCAGAGTGGGAGAGCCAGAAGAGATCTTAGTAGGGGCTCATCCAAGAACATCTGCATACATCCGCAAGCTGGAAGACAACCACTCAAGAAAGTCTCGTACCCATTGTTTGAATGCCTTCTTTTTTTTTTAATTTAAATTTCTCATCAAAGTTTAAGTTTTGGAAACACACAAATCAAGGCATAAGGTCAAATATATTGGAGTTTTCAAGCAACTCCAAGGAATTTGGGCTCTAACTTGGTGGCCTATGTTTTCTCAGAAAACAAATTCATTAAGTCAATGGACAACTTGGGAGCACCCAAAGTTCTGTGTGCAAGTTCTGTGTTGCTGTTCCCATCTGTCACCTGAGGATATAAGATTTATCACCTGCTAAGGGGAGAAGAGAATAAGAAAAACAGAGAGGGAAACAATCCCAAAGAACTCAGACAACCTCGGCACACAAACACTGGATATTCAAAGAAGTATGCTTTGACTCAGGCTTCCCAGGTGGCGCTAGTGGTAAAGAAGCTGCCTGCCAATGCAGGAGATGCAGGTTCAATCCCTGGGTCAGGAAGATCCCCTGGAGGAGGAAATAGCAACCCATTCCAGTATTCTTGCCTGGAGAATCCCATGGGCAGAAGAGCTTGGTGGGCTTATACAGTCCATGGATCACAAAGAGTCAGACACAACTGAAACGACTTAGCACTCACGCATGCTTTGACTCAGCCATTCAAAAAGTGTTTGTGGCTGTCCAAATCCTTCCTAATAAAAAAATCAAAATACTTCATGTTCGACCTTAAGTTTTTTTTTCCTAGTGTCTCTACAGAGAATAATCATTCACCAACCTTCATGGAATTAATTTCAATTCAACATGCAGTGACTAAGTGTCCATTACGTGCCAGAAACTACAGGCCCTAAGCCTTAGAAGTTGAATAATCATGGTCCTTAGGTCCTCACCCGATCAGCTAAAGACACGTACACATATCTAGTAGTATGAAGAAACGCATCAGGGAAACAGAGAAAGGAGCTGGTCCTTCCTTGAAAGATAAGTAGCATCTCCCAGCGCAAAAAAGGACAGAAGAGCTTTCTACAGAGAACGTGTCACAGATACAGGGTGATTCAGTTCAGTTCAGTTCAGTCGCTCAGTCGTGTCCAACTCTCTGCAACCCCATGAACCACAGCATGCCAGGCCTCCCTGTCCACCACCAACTCCCAGAGTCCACCCAAACACATGTCCATTGTGTCAGTGATGCCATCCAACCATCTCATCCTCTGTTGCCCCCTTCTCCTCCTGTCTTCAATCTTTCCCAGCATTAGGGTCTTTTCTAATGAGTCAGCTCTCCGCATCACGTGGCCAAAGTATCGGAGATTCAGCTTCAACATCAGTCCTTCCAATGAACACCCAGGACTGATCTCCTTTAGAATGGACAGGTTGGCTCTCCTTGCAGTCCAAGGGACTCTCAAGAGTCTTCTCCAACACCACAGTTCAAAAGCATCAATTCTTCGGCACTCAGCTTTCTTTATAGTCCAACTCTCACATCTATACATCACCACTGGAAAAACCATAACCTTGACTAGACGGACCTTTGTTGACAAAGTAATGTCTCCGCTCTTTAATATGCTATCTAGGTTGGTCATAACTTTCCTTCCAAGGAGTAAGCTTCTTTTAATTTCATGGCTGCAATCACCATCTGCAGTGATTTTGGAGCCCAGAAAAATAAAGTCTGACATGGTTTCCACTATTTCCCAATCTATTTGCCATGAAGTGATGGGACCAGATGCCATGATCTTAGTTTTCTGAATGTTGAGCTTTAAGCCAACTTTTTCACTCTCCTCTTTCACTTTCATCAAGAGGATCTTTAGTTCTTCTTCACTTTCTGCCATAAGGATGGTGTCATCTGCATATCTGAGGTTATTGATATTTCTCCTGGCAAATTTGATTCCAGCCTGTGCTTCCTCCAGCCCAGCGTTTCTCATGATATACTCTGCATATAAGTTAAATAAGCAGGGTAACAATATATAGACTTAACACACTCCTTTTCCTATTTGGAACCAGTCTATTTTTCCATGTCAAGTTCTAACTGTTGCTTCCTAACCTGTATACAGGTTTCTCAAGAGGCAGATCAGGTGGTCTGGTATTCCCATCTCTTTCAGAATTTTCCACAGTTTATTGTGATCCACACAGTCAAAGGCTTTGGCATAGTCAATAAAGCAGAAACAGATGTTTTTCTGGAACTCTCTTGGTTTTTCGATGATCCAGCAGATGTTGGCAATTTGATCTCTGGTTCCTCTGGCTTTTCTAAAACCAGCTTGAACATCTGGAAGTTCACAGTTCACATATTGCTGAAGCTGGCTTGGAAAATAGGTGCGAAGAAAAAGGTTAGTGGGAAATTACTAAAGTCATGCTAAAGACTTTGGACTCCATTCAATAGGCCAGAAGATATCGTAAATATTTTTCAACCCAATATAAGGAGGTAAGATGACCAGAATTATTTTTCTGGCCATGCCATGTGGCATGTGGGATCTTAGTTCCCTGACCAGGGATGGAACTCACACCCTCTTCTGTGGAGTGTCAAGTCTTAACCACTGGACCACCAGGGAAGTCCCCAGAATTTTGTTTTAGATGGTTCTTTCTGGAGGCAGAGGAGAGTGACTAGGAAGAAGTAAGTGGAGCCAGGGACTTTCTTGGTAGTCCAGTGGCTAATACTCCACGTTCGCAATGCAAGGAGCCCAGTTTGATCCCTAGTCAGGGAACTAGATCCCACATGATGCAATGAAGATCAAAGATCCTGAATGCTGCATAATTAAATATTTTTTCGTTTTAGAAAGGCAGAGCCAAAGTGTTAGGAGGCTGTTGCAAAAACAGCAAAAGATTATGTGAATATGGAGTTGCATAGAAAATAGGATTGAAAAATCTGTTAAGACTTAGTGGCTGATTAAATAAATAGAATAAGGAGGAGGAAGGGCTTCCCTGGTGGCTCAACTGGTGAAGAATCCACCGGCAATGCGGGATTCCTGGGTTCAATTCCTGGGTTGGGAAGATCCCCTGGAGAAGGGAACAACTACCCACTCCAGTATTCTGGTCTGGAGAATTCAATGGACTATTCCATGGGGTCACAAAGAGTCAGACAAGACTGAGTGACTTTCACTTCAAGGAGGAGGAAAAGGAAGGGAAGAATACTCTGAAGTGTTTACATTGGGTAACGTGATGGATCATAATGCCACAAGCAGAGAGAAGGAATGAATGCAGATAATGATTTCATATTGAGCTTGGAGTGCCTGGAGAGCTTGGACATCCAGGTGAATATGAAAGCTGGACATTCAGACTCTGACAAGGACTGCACCAGACCATCATAGATGAGATCACCTAAATTAAAGGCATAGCCCCAGGAGAAAGGCAAGGACAGAACTCAAGACCATCCACATTTAAGAAGGAAGAGGAGGCAATGTGCAAGATTGGAAAAAGAAGCAGATGGTGGAAAAAAAAAAAAACAGTAGAGTCAAATCCCTGGAACCAGGAGAAAAAAAAGTTTTAGGAATGAAGGAGATGCTATAAAGATGTAACATAGGGTGCATGCATGCTCAGTCGCTCAGTCGTGTCCAACTCTTTCAACCCCATGAACTATAGCCCAACAGGCTCCTCTGTCCATGGAATTCTCCAGACAGGAGTACTGGAGTGGGATGCCATTTCCTATTCCAGGGGATCTTCCCAACCCAGGAATAGAACCCAAGTCTCTTATATCTCCTGGATTGGCAGGCAGGTTCTTTACCACTAGCGCCACCTGGGAAGAGACCACGAAGATACTGGTTTTGGAAAACATGGGACAATATGAATACATTTCCACACAGTTTTAGAAGAAATAAAGACAGCAAGGAATTGAGATGGAAATTTGAAATGAAAAAAACATGCAGAAGTAGAAGGAAAGAAACTGAGGGAGTTTTTTGGTTTTGTTTTCAGGAAATGGGCAAAGGCTACAATGAAGTTCAAGGGCAGATGGGCTGGGGATCTTGAGAACGACTTTAGGAAAAGGAAAGAGAACTGATTAGAAGTGAACGCATAAGGGATTTCCCTGGCGGTCCAGTGGTTACAACTTCACGCTTCTAATGTGTGGGAGGGAGGGCACAGGTTCAATCCCTGGTCGGGGAACCAATATCCCACATGCCGTGAGGCTTAAAAAAGTGAATGCATTATACATCTAACAGATATAGGAAATCATATGTTTATACTCGAGCTGGAGCAAAACAGCCAAGATTTTTCCAAGTGCCCTCAGCAACTGGGATCAGTTGATCTAAGTTTGAGAAAAGTTAATAAGGTGAGTGGTGAAAATAGTCAGGGAAACATTTAGAGGCCTAGCAGGGTCATTAAACTGATCCAAGATGAGTGAGGAAATAGTGAAGAGAGAGTCTGGTAGCCTGGGGAAATGAAGCACAAGGCATCAGAAGATGAGAGTGAGACGCCATTGAATTCTGACTTTAAAAAAAAAAAAAAGACTTTTTTAGAGCAGCTTCAGGTTTACAACAAAATTAAGAGAAAGAGATTTCTCACATACCTCCTACCTCTACACATGCATAGCCTCTACCATTGTCAACATGGTTCACCAAATCAGTACTTTTTTTATTTTTCCACATGAACCTACAATGATACACCCAAAGACCACAGTTTACCTTAGGACTCACTCTTGTTGTGCATTATATGAATCTTGACCAAATATAGTAACATTGGATATGGACATTGGTATTATATTAGTGGATATTTATTATAATATAGAATCTCTTCAGTTCAGTTCAGTTCGGTCATTCAGTCATGTCCGACTCTTTGTGACCCCATGAACCACAGCACATCAGGCCTCCCTGTCCATCACCAACTCCCGGAGTCCACCCAAACCCATTCCATTGAGTTGGTGATGCCATCCAACCATCTCATCCTCTGTCGTCCCCTTCTCCTCCTACCCTCAATCTTTCCCAGCATCAGGGTCTTTTCAAATGAGTCAGCTCTTCGCATCATGTGGCCAAAGTATTGGAGTTTCAGCTCCAGCATCAGTCCTTCCAATGAACACCCAGGATTGATCTCCTTTCAGATGGACTGGTTGGATCCCCTTGCAGTCCAAGGGACTCTCAAGAGTCTTCTCCAACACCACAGTTCAAAAGCATCAAATCTTCTGTGGCCAGCTTTCTTTACAGTCCAACTCTCACATCCATACATCACCACTGGAAAAACCATAACCTTGACTAGACGGACCTTTGTTGACAAAGTAATGTCTCCGCTTTTTAATATGCTTTCTAGGTCAGTCATAACTTTCCTTCCAAGGAGTAAGCATCTTTTAATTTCATGGCTGCAATCACCATCTGCAGTGATTTTGGAGCCCAGAAAAATAAAGTCAGCCACTGTTTCCACTGTTTCCCCTGTTTCCCCATCTATTTGCCATGAAATGATGGAACTGGATGTCATGATTTTAGTTTTCTGAATGTTGAGCTTTAAGCCACTCTTCAAAGCCCTAAAAATCCCCTGTGCTCAGCCTGTTCATCTCTTGTCTTCCCCTCCTAACCCTGACAACTGCTGATCTTTTTACTGTCTCCATAGTTCTACCCTTTCCAGAATGGCATATAGTTGTAATCCTATAGTATATAATCATTTCAGATGGCTTCTTTCACTTGCAGGCATGCTCAGTCACTAAGTCGTATCTGACTCTGCAACCCCATGGACTGTAGCCCACCAGGCTCCTCTGTCCATGGAAGTCTCTAGGCAAGAATATTGGAGTGGGTTGCCGTTTCCTTCTCCAGGAGATCTTCCCGACTCAGGGATCAAACCCACGTCTCCTGCATTGGCAGGTGGATTCTTTGCCACTGAGCCACCAGGGACTTAGTACTTTCACTTAGTACTATGCATTTAACATTCCTTCATGTCTTTACATCTTGACAGCTCATTTCTTTTTGATAGTAATATTCCATTGTCTGTATGTACCACCATTTTTTTTACCTATTCACCTACTGAAAGATCTCAGTTATTTTGGCGATTATGAATAAAGCTTCTCTAAACATATATGTGCAGGTTTTAGTGTGGGCAGACATTTTTAACTCCTTTGGACAGATTTCAAGGAGCCTGATTCCTGAATCTTGTGGTAAGCGTATGTTTACTTTTGTTAAAAAAAAAAAAAAAAGAACAATCAAACTGTCTTCCAGAGTTACTCTCCACTGAGCTTTATCACAAGTTTCATGAGTACAAGGAAAGGCAGAGATTCAAAAAAAGTTTCACAGCAGAGCAGTTCTAAGATGCTAGTGGGCTTCCCAGGTGGCACTAGCAGTAAAGAACCCCCCTGTCAATGCAGGAGACATAAGAGAAACTGGGTTCGATCCCTGGGTTGGGAAGATCCTCTGGAGAAGGAAATGACAACCCACTCCAGTATTCTTGCCTGGAGAATCCCATGGACAGAGGAGCCTGATGGGCTACAGTCCACGGAGTCACAAAGGAGTCGGACATGAATTAAGTGACTTAACCCACACACACACACAAGATGCTGGTGGTTCAGAGAAGTAGCAGGGTTAACAGAAAAGGATGGTGAGGGCTCCTCCCAGGATATTTTTTACTATAGTTAAAAGCAGTTACTGTAGTTCAGTTCTACAAGTTTTGCAATATTTAAATGTTAAATTTTTAGCAGAGTGTGAAGTCTTTGGAACACTCGGGCAATGGAAGCTCTAATGCCTCCTATTGGTTGGAACTTCTGCAGACTAGTTTGAACACTCACCTGGTTTTGAAGAAAAGATGCCCAGCCAGCATCTTTTGTGTGTGTGTGGGCTAAGTCACTTCATTCATGTCCAACTCCTTTGTGACTCCGCGGACTGTAGCCCATCAGGTTCCTCTGTCCATGGGATTCTCCAGGCAAGAATACTGGAGTGGGTTGTCATTTCCTTCTCCAGAGGAGAAGGGTTCTCATGCCTTGCAGCACATACTGATACTACAAACAACAAACAAAACTGACTTAAATGATGCAGGGAATTTATGAGCTGATTTAACAGGAACATTCAATTCGGGCTTCAGGGTTGGTTTGATTCAAGGGCTTGCTGGTGTTTTCAAGGATGTGTTACTTCTTGCCACTCTGTCTTTCATGGTGTTGGTTCAGGTGCAAGGCTGGCTTCTTAAATGCCATGTTAAATTACACACCATGTAATTCAGAAGGAAAGAGTTTCCTTCCTAGAAGCTTCCAGCAGAAAAAGAAAAAGAAAACCTCTAATCCCACTATCCTGAAATATTAAGCCCTGAACTGTGGTCAGGGGACCTTATACCTGTAAGTGGAGTTTTTGTTGTCTAGTCGATAAGCCATGTTCAACTCTTTGCAACCCCATGGACTGTAGCCTGCCAGAATCCTCTGTCCATGGGATTCTCCAGGCAAGAATACTGAAGTGGATTGCCATTTCCTTCTTCAGGGGATCTTCCCAACCCAGGGACTGAACCCATGACTCCTGCATTGGCAGGTGGGTTCTTTACTACTGTGCCACCAGGGAAGCCAGAAGTGGAGTTAGCATTCTGTGAAAGGCAAGTCCTGCATGAGGGATGTGTGTCAAGAGCAAATCCAGGTAGTGAACAAGGAGAGGACAGATGTATGCGGGTGCACACCACATTGTCTGTTTTCTTTTAGGCTTACAGGTAATTCCTCCTCCCTGAATCAAGCTTCTGTAATATAAGGCAAAGTTACAGCTAGAAGAAAATAAACTTGGACCAGATGACATCACCTAGCATGATGGTCCACTGCTGTTAAAAAAATATCTTCATTACGTCCCTTTTTCTGCCTATGAACTAACATTCCAAATCAGATTTCTACAGATGAAGAAACTTCTGTTGAGAAGTTTCTTTGGCAGCTGCAGATAACTACTAAGTATCACTTTGAGGGCAATCCAGGTCCCATTCTTTGTCTCAAGAAATCCCTTTTCCTTTATTCTTGGAAAAAGTATGATTTTCCTGAAACATAAGGAGAATTCCAATTTGGAAATACAGTTCTTCTTTATCAGGATGAAAAAATTAAGGCCTGGTAGGTAGCTTGAGTGTATCGCAGCCATTTGCCTATATATGAATTTGAAGTTCATTTTATACTGGAGTGGGTTGCCACTTCCTTCTCCAGGGTATCTTCCCGACCCAGGGATCAAACCTGCATCTCCTGTGACTCCTGGATTGGAGGCAGATTCTTTACCACTGAGTCATCAGGGAGGCCTATGGCAGAAACATGCCTAATTAATTTGGCATTCTTTTCTATGTAGCTTTTCCTGGAGGAAGATCTAGTCTGATTTACAATAAGCACCAATTAACAAGTTAATTTTACTTCCTATATATGCTTTGTAGCCATCCTATTAGACTCAGTGGGGGGATTGTCAAGGCGAATTCTGCAAGTCCTCTGGTTATTTCCATCACTCAAAAGAGGTATTTATTATGTTCCCAGAAGTGTGTTGGGCATTAACGTGCAATTTGTCATCCAGGCCTTCCAGGAGATCATCGAGCTGGGGAGACAAGCCACGCATTTACAAAGCAGTTCAGGAATAGAGCAGAGCAGTGTGGAATTAGAAATTAGAACTAGTGCTGCAGAGAGTGGAATTAAAGATTAGAACTAGTGCTGCAGAGAGTAAGGGTTACAGGGAGAAAAAGCACAAGGATGGTGATGAGAATGAAGAGAAGGTTGCTCAGAGAGGCTGAGGAAGATTCCTATAGAAGGAGGTTGTGAGTTGGCCCTTACAGAATATTTAGTTTGGGTAGGTTGAGAAAGGGCATTCCAACCATGAATTGTGGGAGATGAAAGGAAACATTCCAGTTTCCAAGACTGATAAGAGCCTGTGCTACTAAAGAAGAAGGATCATGTTGGGTCCAGAGTATGAGGAACTCTGGACCCTGGGACAGGGCAGGCTACCCCAGAACATCAGAGGGTAATGAGAAAGAGAAGGAGCTAAAAATCACCTGGTTCATGGGAAATGACCGAGGAAGAGTGACCAGTTTCAAACCAACATAGGAAGCCAGGGGTGAGGTGTGGGCTGCAGCAAGAGGAGCAGGCATCTTCCTTCTTCAAAGAAGGGTTACAATGGAAGAGAAGAGCTCAGCCTTGGTGTTGACTTCCGGTCTTATAACCAATGAGAACAGTTCAGTGGAGTGTGAGGTCACTTGGGGTCTCCAAGTAAAATTATCTTGTAAACAGCTAGATTCAAGCCAAACATGGACATGATGCAGTTTCAAGTTGACTTCTGGACCCGAGGTTACTGCCAGCTAGCTGCACGGGTTCTATTATTTCATTAATCTCCCAGTCATGTGATTGAATTATTTAGACTCTATTTACAGGATCACACTTCTTCCAGAAGCTCCTTTAACAGAGAGGTCCAACCAGAAGGTAAAATAATGCTAACTATGGGCTTAGTGACCTAAAGAAAATATTGAATTTTTCCAAGAAACTAATGTCCATCCTAGGAGAATACAGCTTCTTGATGTATTCATTACTGTGTGCAGAGGGCATGGGGACTTCCCTAGTGGCTCAGTGGTAAAGAACTCGCTTGCCAGTGCGGGACATGTGGGTTCCATCCCTGGGTTGGGAAGATCCCCTGGAGGGGGAAACGGAAACCCACTCTAGTATTCTTGCCTGGAAAACAGAGAAGCCTGGTGGGTTACAATTCACAGGGTCACAAAGAGTCGAGGACACAACTTAGCAACTAAACAACAGATAGCATAAAGTGTTGCTCATTAATAGGGAAAAAAAAAAACCAGTCCCAGCACACGCACATGCCTATGCTGCTGCTGCTAAGTCACTTCAGTCGTGTCCGACTCTGTGTGACCCCACAGACGGAAGCCCACCAGGCTCCCCCATCCCTGGGATTCTCCAGGCAAGAACACTGGAGTGGGTTGCCATTTCCTTCTCCAGTGTGTGAAAGTGGAAAGTGAAATCGCTCAGTCATGTCCGACCCTTAGCGACCCCATGGACTGCAGCCTACCAGGCTCCTCCATCCATGGGATTTTCTAGGCAAGAGTACTGGAGTGGCTTGCCGTTGCCTTCTCCGGCACATGCCTATATATGTCACCAAATTCTAAATTTAGGTAGTCTCAAACTTTACTGCCCATCAATCTAGGGTTTTTATTTAAGATGCAGATCCACTGATTCTAGTGAAACCCTGAAATTTGTATTATTAACAAGTACCCCAGGTGATTCTGTTGCAGGAAAACATTCTGTTGAAAAATACTAGCTTAACTCCCACATGTTAGACAGGCTTTCTCAACCAGTGTGCTTGGTCCATTTTATGTGTTCAGTAAATATATACTGTATTGAATCAATATGTCTCCAGCCCTAACAGCAGGAGGGCACACCTGATGACTTCTTGGGTACTTAAATATGCCAGTTCCTCCGAGGAGAAGCCATCATTTTGAGTTATCCCACATAAGAGAATACAGAAAGTTGCTATATACATTCACTTCACTTGAAGTCAGCCATGTGTGTTAGCTGCTCAATCATGTCCAACTCTTTTGTGACCCCGTGGACTGTAGCCTACCAGGCTCCTCTGTCCATGTGATTTTGCAGGCAAGAATACTGGAGTGGGTTGCCATTTCCTCATCCAAGGAATTTTCCTGTTCCAGGGACTGAACCCAGGTCTCCCGCATTGCAAGCAGATTCTTTACTGTCTGAGCCAGCAGGGAAGCCTCAAAGTCAGCCAATCTGGGGCTTATTTCTATTTTCTCAACAAGTCACTGGCCCTCAACCAAATTATCTTTTTCTTCATTCTTCCATTTAACACCTACCACACTATATATATATATACACACACACACACACACACATATATATATATGTATATATTCAGCAACTCCATGGTTGGGAGATGGGGAAAGAGCAGCAGAAGTGGTTCAAAGATGAAGAAAAACTCCTTATCCAATAAAATCCAAAGTAAATATGAGTTGTACTGTTCATTTTTTAAAATACACTACAAATGAGATCTCTAGATCATAGTCTCCTCCTTATATGATTCTGGGCCTGAAATACTGAGCTAAATTCTAGTTTTTGAATCCTTGCAGATCTTTGCTGGTCTTTTAGTACTATGGTGACATATTTATTGATTTATTCATTGTATACATTAATATTTAGGATGAAAACTTAAATTGTATTTGACATGATAAGTGACTTTTAACATATTTTTAAGCCAGAAATAGCAAGGGCTGAAGAAATAAACACTACTGAGAAATTTATGTAACTTTCATATGAAGGTTTTGCTTTCAAGTTTGTTAATATGATTAATAAAACAATCCACAAATGACTTTTCACATTTTGTCCTAGACTTCAAAGAACATTTTCTTTTAAAGATATTGAATTAACTCTTTGTGAGTCTGTGCTCAGTCACTCGATCTTGTCTGACTCTTTGCAACCCCATGGACTGCAGCCCACCAGGCTCCTCTGTCCATGGAATTTTCCAGGCAAGAATACTGGAGTGGGTTGCCATTTCCTTCTCCAGGGGATCTTCTGGACCCAGGGATTGAACCCACATCTCTTGAGTCTCCTGCACTGCAGGTGGGTTCTTTACCACTGAGCCACCAAGGAAGCAACTCTTCGCTTACTCGTGTTCTTTTTCCTTCTGCCCAAAGTATTTTAACCTGAGATAATTGTCTGTAGACCTCTAAATATATTTCTAAACCCCCAAAGTTATTTTTATACAGAGTTTTATGGAGACCAATTTAATCTGCAGAGTTACTTATAAAAGAACAATGTCAGATTGCTATTTTAGAAGTGTAACTAATACCCAAGAACTATCTCCCACCATTGAACAGCAACTTTCTGAATACTTAGCAATGTATTTACACACTAGGGGATGGAAATTAATCTAAATTCAGCATCCTATAAAGGTTCCAATATCTTTGCCTATTTATGAGCTTAATATCTTCTTAGGCGTCTCCATCTGAGTAGCTACTTTAAATTTTTAGTCAAATTCAGTAACCCATCAAGTAGATATTAAAGTACAATTTATGAAAATACATAATTAGATATTCCAAACATGAAAAATCCTCTGGTTGCTAAAGAAAATATAATACTCTAAGTGATTTTAAAGTAGTTACTTCCTGAATGTCTTTTTTTTCCCCACACATTAGACGAAGTTGCATTGTTTATAAAAATTTATTCATACAAATTTTACACACTTTATATAACAGTTATCAAAGACCTAGTTATAGATATCATGTGTGTAATAATACTTGGGTAAGATGTTTTTATAATCAGTTGCACACAAAATAAGAGCTTCAAGACTAACATCTACCTAAATTATCACTATATCATAAATCTGCTCCAGGTTAGTAAGGCTCTTGGCATTTCTAAAAAGTATACAAAAGATTAAACTGGGTGATCACTGTAAATGCTTGCAACTAGCCACGGGAACACTAAATTAGACTTCATAAAGAAAAGGTTAACTAGCGGCCTATTTCACCACTAACAGCTGACACAAATACAGAAAACTCTGCCCGTTATCCAAGAAACAAATAATTAAAGACTAAAATGCAAGCCAATGTGTTGCAGCATTATAGGGCCACTAAATAGCCATCTGTGAATCGTGGCGATTTAAAAGGCGAAGAAAGGCACTGAAGCTGCAAACCCCATCCTGTGTCACATTGCCCGAGGAGACTGCAGAATTAAAGAAAGATTGATTCCGTACACAGGACTGAGGCACAGATCGATGGCCTCTGTGCTTTCACTGTTTGCAACGTGATCTCAGGGCAGCATCCATCCCACCTGGGGAATGCAAATCCAAGTCTGTTTTCTTTATGACTCCATACTGATCAAATCCGTAAAGGAAAAGGAAAGGTCCTTGACATGCTAATGTTTAATCTTTTCTTTATTTTTCGTGTGTTTTTCAAAAGAACTTGTGCCTGAAATTTGGGGAGTTTGGCTGGCTGGTTTGCCTGCTGTTGCTTCTTCTGCTTGCTGGGTGAAGGTTTCTTTTGTTATAGAGATTACCTGACAGGTTCAAGAAATTGACAGGAAACAGACAGACATGCTTTCTGTAGCCAAGAAAGAATACAAGGGGACATTCTCAGGGCCTGTTGAAGCTTGCTTACCTCACTCTTGACCACAAATACAAGATAGTACTCATACATATGAAGATGAGGTTTAAATGATTTATCAGTTAGTACAACTGAGCAACATGTGAACACTACACATTCTAATATCACAAAGGTTGGTTTTATGAAATAAATTTTACTAAGCAATAAGCCATAAATGTAGAAAAATACATTTTACCTACAAACTCAATCAACAAGAAACAAAAGATTCATATATAGTGCATAATTACTTAGTGGTAACCACACAGGGGTTCCTACACTTTACAATAAGTGCTAGCATCAAACGACAGAAAAAGAAGCATTCACAAGTTTAAGAGAAGTGAATAAAAAATGGCAAACAGTACTTAAACAGTGCGATAAGGTGGGAAAGAGGAGTCTTCAGAAAAACCATGGAAGAAAAGGGAGGCTCCTACAGAGCAGGGTTCAAAGGGGAGGATCCTGGCCATTTCACAACATGAGCAGCATGGACAGCACTGGAGAAAAACACATTGTACTTTGCATCCATTTCCAATACCCAGCGCCCAAAGTCAGGCAGGCAGGGGACCTGTGGTGGGACTGGGCTTACCGCCAGCCCCCAGGCCTGGGGCTGCCGCAGCCAGTCCCTCTCCAGGGTCCTCCCTCTACTGCCTTATGCTCTGCCTTTTCCAATATTCCCACTTTGTTCCAATTGCCCTAAACTTGGGATACTGGGGTCCCTGGAAGTACAGAAAAGAGAGCTTCCTATTCAAGTCTCTCTTCTCTGTACAGTCCCCCAACTCCTCCCCCAGGGAGTGGTATGAATTCTGGGGAGAAGCACAATTTAGATCCAGCTGTTGTTTTATCAGGAGAATTTCCTTGTGGGCTGAGAGTCTGAAGAGAGACAAATACACATAAAAATAGAATCAAAGAAAGAAGAAGTATTGGCATTGCCACCCAGCAAGGGGTAGACAGAGCCTCAGTTGAGTTCAGCTGGGATTGAAGCAGCCTGCCCCAGAGACTCCCTGGAAAAGAGAGACCTTCAGCAATCCTCCCAAATCATTACCTCAAAGTCTCCCTGGAGCAGGGCATCACTGTTTATGTACAGTAGCAAATGGTCAGTATTAGTATCTTCAGGCCTATCGTGGATAAAAATACTATCCTTTTAATTCCAGTTTACAAAAATAGGAGTAATATTCAAAACAATGATTGTCTATTTTTCTATTTATTTTATATAAAAACAAACAGCTCAGGCGAATGTTCAATCCTTGTGCACACTGTATGAACAGCTCTCTATTATATATATATATATACTCTTTATATATTCGTAATATATATGTCAATATCAATAATTGGTCCACAAAGTATATCTGTGCATTCTCTAGTGCTTCGTAAAAAGAAAAACAATATTATTATCAAAATATTCATTTAATGGCTTGACTTCATACATAAATACATGTGGGACAGAACACAGGAGCGATGACAGATCAGTCAGTTGGGAAAAACGACTTCTCATTGTGTCAGGGCTGTATACACAGGATAGCTGGTAACTCGTCGCTACAAGTACGGTATTCGCCGTCCTTTGTTTTTAACCCTTTGTTTATACCTTTTCCCTAGGACGGCCGCCAAGTATTTCTTAACAGCCATTTGTTTCCGGTAGCGGCTGTAGCTGTCAGTGAAGATGCCGTCCGAGTGGCGCTTGGAGAGCGGCTCCGAGTCGTCGTCTGCGCCGCCGCCCGGGGTCCCACTGCAAGGAGAGAGGTCGGGAAGAGGGTGGCGGGGCGGGAGACACCCGGTGAGTAGACGCGGGGTGAGCAGGCAGACCCCACCCATCGAGGGAATCTTCGGGGGAGGACGCGGGCTCTCGGCGCCCAGCGCGCCACCCTGCCCCGCCAGGGAGCAGACGCAGGGAGGGCGGCGATGGGAGCCTTCCCTTCTCCCTCCCCATCAAAGATATCGGGGCACCAAGCCCTTATAGGATGGGCCTGGGAAGAGGTCCCGGGCCAAACGCAAGCGATTTAAGCCTAACCCCTCTCCAAACGCTGCCGTCTCAGATCTGACCATCAGTGCTTTTGCGCTCAATTGTCCTAACCGTTCCCGGACGCCCCCACCCACGCAGAGAGAAAAGCACCAAAGAGCCCTGAATTTCCCGTTGGCTGTTGCCGTGGAGTTTATATCGATCCCGCAATTCCTAGTCAGAGGGGAGCGCTGTTCTCCTACGCGCTAAGTTGAAAAACGTGATAATAATACAAGTCGACAGGCTGCAGGCAATACTTTTCATCACATGAATTATTCAGTGTGGAAAACGTATTCTGGTGTCCCATGGGCTCTATTAAAACGTTGCCTTCTGGTGAGAGAAGCTCCTGCAAATCCTGTGCTTTGGGTTTGTCTGGCACGAACAAAGACTGTTTGCTTCCTTAAGTGTCCAAATTTGAGGGTTTGTTTCGATTTGAATTTAACAGTGAAAGAAATGTGAGGAAAGAAAAAGTCAATCGTCCCAAGAAACTTGAAGGTTTTGATGGCCTGGAGAGGGGGAACCTCTTTTTTATTTTTTAATTATTCAAAACGGATCAGACTTCCCGGTTTTCCTGCCCGCTCCCCTCCTCGCCTCATTCCCGAGCTCTCTGGCCAAACTTCTGGCGCGGTACCTAAACCTTAGCCTGTGGCAGGGGCCTGGCCCTGTAGACCCTGCGGCGCAGACTCACGCTCGGCCCCACGTGCACGCAAGGACGTAGAAGCAGCCCCGCCCTCCCAGCGCGCCCGGCACACACACCCACCGCGGCGCGTGCGCCATCACGCGCCGGTTAACTCTTTCGCAAACTCTTACCCCAAGCCCTTGGCCATGAGCGTCTGCAGGTATCTCCTGGCGGACAGCTGGTCCAGCACTTTGCGGTAGGCCTTATTAAGGATCCCGTGGGCGACATCTCTAACAGGGAGGCAAAGTGCGCGCCCGGGGGTCACTGACTCAGTGCCCAAGTGGCAGCCCCAGGTCCCCCGCTAGTCACGCTTGCCCCCCGGCGCTCCGGAAGGCAATAACTCCTGGGATGTTCCCGTGAGTGCCAGGAACCAGAGTTCGTCCTGCCCTCCCAGGACCTCAGGTGTGGAGCCCGGCCGGGGAGCGCACTCACTGCCACTCCTTGGGCCGCAGACCTTTTGATCCCCGTGCAGCCCTCCTGTCCACACAAACCGGCCCGCTCCTAACTTTCTCTCACTCTCGTGGGGACCAGCCCGGGAGAAGAGAGACTGGAGGGCTTTTATGAAAAAGCACCTACTCAATGGGCCGTCCCCTGCCCCTTTCTCCCTCCCAGTGCCCGGCTGCGCGGCGGTACCTTTCCTCCGCAGGGTAGTAGAGCGCGTAGGCATCGCGCAGCGCGGAGGCGGGGCTCCCCACGCCCGGCGGCTCCGAGTAGTAGAAGTCCTGCTGTGGGTTTCCGTCCTCGTCGTACGCCTCGTCCTCCGGACTGCAGGGGTAGCCAGGGGGCAGAAGGCGTGGTCAGTAGGGTCCTTCCCCGCCTCTGCGAGGACCCAAAGACCCATAGGGGCTCTCACGATGTTCCTTCTTCCAAAAGGCGCCCCTCGGAGAACTGTCTCTTCTAGGACAGGGGCAGGAAGAGGAAACGACACCCAGCAGAAATTCCCACCCCTCCTCTCGGGGGTGAAGGGTCGCCCTGCGGGGGCCACGACCTCAACGGGCACTGGGAAGCCCAGACGTCTCTGCCGACCTCGCACACCTGGCCGCCGGGGAGGACAGCTCCTACCCTCGGCCTGGCGCTTGAGCCTCCCGCACAAGCAGCTACTGGCGGAGACGGGAAAGGCCCTGGGAGAGAATCGCCGGCCAACCAAGGACCGGATGGGGAGAGGCCCGGAGCCAGAGGGGGTGGATGGCTGGGGAGTCCGGCGGCCAACGCGGCAACCACCCCCACCCAGCCTCCGAGCCCAGGGGAGCCCTTCCCCGCGCAGATGTAGGTCACGGAGAACCTCCGGCTTCTATTTCGGGCTGGAGAGGATCTGGCGAGAACATGAATAATAGATGCCCCTAAACTTAGCCTGTTTGGCAACGGCTCATTCCGTGGCGTGCCCGCGCCCTCCGGTGCGTCTTGCCCGGAGAAAGTACCAGGCACACGGGACTTTGAAAATAGCTGGGGGTGAAACAGGGCTTTTAAGCCCAGTAAATCGATAGTTAGCGCTAATCAGTTAGTGGTGGCCGGGCGGCGGGACGACGTCTAAACCCCGAGGCAAAGGGAAAGGGTCAATAGGGCACCGAAAGCCAAAGATCTCCCAGTCGCCCTTGC
Source organism: Moschus berezovskii (assembly GCF_049115385.1). Lineage (NCBI taxonomy): Eukaryota > Metazoa > Chordata > Mammalia > Artiodactyla > Moschidae > Moschus > Moschus berezovskii. The sequence goes on along the minus strand of NC_142487.1, from coordinate 4,477,891 downwards.
CCACCGCCTCAATCCCTGATAGAGGACGGGAGAGGTGGGTAAATCAACAAAATCCCCTCGCTTTTGGCCTCTGGAGAGACTCGGAAAGCGGCCCAGGCAAGGAGCGCTCTTTAGGTGGATCGGTCTTATTCGTTCCTCCCCTCGCCTTTCCTCCATCCCTGGAGAGGTAGGAGCAAGGCAAGCACACCAGTGAGCCCGCCCCACACCCAGCCTTTCCTAGGCGACGCGCCTTTCTGCCCTGGCCCCGCTGCCCGGAGTCTCCAAGTCTTTCTGGGCACCTCCACCCCTACTCCGTGCCCAGATGCTGAAATCCTAATACCGAAGCCAGAACCCATCTCTCCGGCCAAATCAGTGGTCAGCGACGAGGAAATCGCTCTCGGTCGCGGCTCGGAGGAGCAGCTTTGCGGGCAAAACGCGCGCTCCTCGCCTCCCGAGCCGGGTGCGCAGCGGAGCGCGGATGCTGCGCCGCGCTGCGAGCTTTCACTCTCGCCCACTGACAGGCCCGGGACTCTGGGGCTGCGGCGGCGAACCCGGGCAGCACCGACCGATTAGAAACCAGGAATTAAGAGGAGGGAAAAAAAAAGAAAGAGGCAGGGTTACTGCAGCCTGGGGTGGGCAGGGCCACCCTCCCCGTACTGCATGCCAGCTGGCTTTCTTTTCCTCCTTTGCATCCGTTTCATCTGTGTCTCCCCCTCCCAGCTTTGTTCCCTTCTCACAAATCGCTTCTCAACTCTACCCGGCCAGCACTCCCCCCTCCCCAAGACTCTAAAAGCAGCTGGAAAACCTATCACTTGAAAGAAAGCTCTTCCAGTGGAAAGAATCCAAACTGAGGTGATGGGGAGAGAGGAGGAGACCCCGCCCCGATAGCCTAGAACAAGCCGTAACAAAGCCAAGTCCACGGGAGCATCACTCTCAACCCCCCAACCTGGCTGCGGGAGCCAAAGTTCTCGGAAGTCGAGCTAAGAATCGGGGAAAGAAGTCAACTCAGGGCCCTGCCCAGGCCCCCTCCCGGGGGAGGGGCTGGGGGAAGGGAGGTTTCTTCGGCCGGTTCGAGGTGCGCTCGCTCCACCCGGGACCCCGGGGCTGCGGCGGGCTGGGGGAGCGGCGCCGAACCCGGGAGGAGTCCGGCCCAGATCCCCCAAGTGACCGGCGACCGGACCCAGGCTGGTGGCGGCGCAGTGGGGGCGCAAGGGGAGACGGCAGTAGCCGGACCGAGGAACTGCAGGAGGGCGACCGCGAAGAGGTGTCGGGGGGGTACGACAAGTCCCAGCCTCCGCTCCGCTCGGGCAGCCAGCACCTACCTGATCCCCGGGAACCGGAGTCCGGCGGCGGCAGGTGAGCCGTAGACGCTGCTGTGCATCAGTATCCCATAAACGAGCAGGGCCAGCCTCGCTCCGCTGCACATGGTCATTCTGCGCAGGACGGGAAAGAGATCACGCAGCAGTCCCAACGCCCCTGCCCTTCCACCACCCCCACCCCCGACCCCCTAGAAACTCCTCGAACTGGGGGAGGCCCAGAGCTCCCCTCCGACTCCCAGGGTTGAATCCGGCTTAACGACAGCCGGCTCGCCCCGCCACTTGCTTCTCGTTATAGTTAGAAAATACGCCTGTATGTATCCAGTGCCCAGTAACTCGCCAGAGCTGGCGCCCAGAAAAGCTAACTCGTACCCCGATGCCGGCAAAAGAATTAGCAATCAGGTGAGTTGTTTGGTAAGATTTTCCCCCTCCTTGCCATCCAACTCTTACCGCTGCCAGGAGAGGGTTTGCTGCCAAGTAGGACGGCGGGCAAAGGGCTTCTCCAAGTTTGTGCGCCGCAGTCACAACCCAAGAGGCATCGCCGTCTGGCGTTAGCGTCTGAGCAGGATCCGCAGGAACGAGCCGGAGCCGCGGGAGGAGCTGGAGGACTTGTTTGCTGAGTCCTGTTATTCTGTTCAAAAGTTTGACGACGCTCGGAACGCAGAGTGGCACCGAGAGAAGGGGGCGAGGGAAGAGACGGAGGAGGCGGCGAGCTGAGCGGGGGTGGGAGACAAAGTGGCCTGAAGTCCACCGAGAAGAAAGAAGTGATAAGGAAAGAAGCGGAGAGAGAGTGAGAAAGGGAGAGGGCCTCGGCGAAGTCGGCGTCTGGGGCAGCCGCCCGGCCTGGCAGCTCGAGCAGGCAGCGCCTTCGCTGCTCAGAAGTCTCTCTGGCTGCGTCTGAAGCTGCGGTTTCTTCTACTGCTGCCGGTGGTTATTACAGAGGTGACCAGCCTTCTGCTCCTATTTATCAAGGCAGTTAGCAGAAATCTATCCGAGCGTGGTTTCAGAAGAGACTTTCTTGTCAACATCTGTCTGCCTGTGGCCTTTTAAGTACAGAATATTTTGTTGCACTGTTGCGCTCGGATTTTTATACGTGGAATGACTTCCTTTTTTTTTTTTTTTTCAGTCACGTAATGATCGGGTATCAGAAAAAGACGTCAGCATCCTAGTCCCTCAAGGAACATATTAACTATCCTCTGCTGTCCTCCTGGATAAGATCCGGAGTCATCGACTTCTCATAAACACCTCTCACTCATACTGTACAATTTAAAGGAGTTTAATTACCTTGATGGTTTTCAGTTTTACCCACTTCTCAAGGATGGGTAAAGAATTCATAGAATCTTGAGAATGGTTTTTTTAAAAAATGTTTTTAACTACGTCTCTCTTGTTTTCTTTTTGCTTTTTCATGAAGCCCCAGCAATCAGAGCTCTGGGCTCTGGAATTAAAGCACCATCAAGCTCTCCTATTAATAAATTTAATTTAGAACTCCTAATTTCTTGCCTATGTTCTTTTAGATAGACAATTAAATGTGGAAGTCGTTTTGTTTCTAAAGGGAAGTCTTGGAGGATTTTCAGTAAATCGCTAATGAGTCTGGCTGTGGTTGACAGTCTGGCTCTGAGTGGAATTGATTAGAATTATAGATTAAAATGAAAGAATCCTAGACCCGGCCTGTGGTGCTGTCCAGGCTTGGAGTGCTGAACTATTTGGTTGCAGATGCTGCAAGTGTTGAAAATTGCTACTAGTTTAATTTTTCACCAGAGCCTCTAAATCGGAAGATTTGGTAGTGTCACCCTTATAATGTGGCAATTCATTGTCCAAGTACCACCCACTGTTCAGATATGTCCCTCCCTTGCAGTGTCCACGAATGCCCTTAGTGGTGACAATTGTCGGACCCCTGCCTTTACTGTGGGAGGAAAGAACATTCTATGTCTGCCCTTTAGTTATGGTTTGTGGATCTCTACATGGCCTATTTGGACATCTTCACACATTCTGTGTCTCTTACTAATGTTAACAATGAAATGGTGAAATTGTATTTTACAGAAAAACTGAAATTTCAAGAATTTGGGGGTGAAAAATGTTTCCCCATTTATTAACAACTTGAGTTCTGTGTGAGGAAAAGCAGACAGACAGGGGAAGCATGATGATACCCAGTACAAGTTCACTCCCTGAGGGTTTCCAACAGGAATCCCTTCCATGGGGGTGGCTAAAAATGTTTAACTGAAAATTAGGTGGAAAGAGGAAAGCCCAAAGGGAACACCACATCCACCCAGAGGCTTCCAAGGCCTGGAGTTATTTAAGAAGATCCGTAAATTTCTACTCCAGTAAGAGAACTCAGGTCTATTTCTTTTAAAAGGGAAGTAGAGCCATCGATAACCATTAGTGTACATTTTAATTATTTGGATCTTAAACAAAAATTAGAGGAAATGGCAATTTTGTGGGAGTGCTTCCTGTTACTATGAATTAGATCTAACATTTAAACAAGCTATATTAGTTCTGCATGATGCTTCTAAGACAAAATTATAATGCTTCTCATTCTCAATGCCTTTCCTGCTTATTGGAGATTTAACATTTTCTCCAAGATGACAAATATTAGATTGCTTCGTTCTCGCCAGGAATGGCCAGAAACTGTCACTTCTTCTTAGTTTATTCCTGGGAATATACAGATTGCCCATTTGCAATAAAGACTAAAACCACATCTACACGGGAATGGATCGCTTTTTCTCCAACTCCTGTGTTCGCTGATCTGGGCTGCAGTGTTTACATGCGTGTGCTCCGTGTCCACCTCTGTCTCTGGGTAAGCTCACACACAAAGAGCCGGCGGTGAAGACACGACCGGATAATCCAGTGAATATAATCCAGCTCTCTCACTAAAGCGCCCGCAGCTATTACCGACTGTGGCTTTCCTGTCTTCCGCATCGCTTCACGTCAAAGGTGAACCAGATTAAAATCCTTCCTCTTCCCTCCCACGCGAATTCTGAAATGAGTTCAATCTGTAGAAACATCTGAAAATTTCCAAGACTCCTGGTACCGGTTCACGACTCAACTTGAGTCAAGGGAGCCCCCGTGTGGGGAGTTTGTTGACTTCACGGCCTATTAAAGGGGGAAAACCACAAATACCATAAACTTCGTGCGGAGGATGGCAGAACCCCGCCACCCCAGCCCCCCGCACACAAGAACCCGACCTGCGCCTCTGGTTCACAAAGCCTGTGCCACCGGACTGTTCTCGGCGTGGACCCTGTGAGCGCAAGACCTCAGGATCCCGCGCCCCAGGATTACCAGCTTCCAGGCCCGAACCCGTCCCCTCGAGTGAAAGACTAAGAGAATTTGAGGTTCTGGGTCACTGAATTTCAAAAACAACAAAGCTTCCGAGACCCACGCATTGCTCGACACCATCCAAAGACCCGCCCAGCCCCGATCCACAGCTGTCTGGGGCGATCGAACCCGAGATGACAGGGTCGTCCTGCAGAACTTTCCTCCCACTGAGCATCTCCAATTAGGCGAGTTTGATGTCCCACGGGCAAAGATGTTATCGTGTTCTCGAAAGTTCCTGGGCCGCTGGGAGGGGAGATGCTGGGAAGGCTGAGGAAGAGCGGGATCTAGAAGCTTTGGACCCGGCTCCAGAACTTCATGGGTCTGGGGCTGCTCCGCTGCTTCGGCAGACCCTGGGCGCGAGCGCAGGCCCTTCCTGCTCCCTATTCGATGGAGAGGAATAGGGGGCGACCGACGTCTCAAAGACCAAAACTACCCCCGATGCCCGAAAGTGGTCGCTTGCTTCGAACCTCGGGAGTGGTCTAATTAGAGCATCAGTGCTGCTTTCGGCGGGGGTGGGGAGGGGACCTTGTGTCTGGGGGTTTAGGGATGCAGAGAGGAGGAGGCGCGCATCACGCCCGGGATGGAGAGACCCAGAGTCACCCCGCGCGAGGTGACAGGGGGTCCCGGCCAGGGCCGCGCTGCAGACCGCGGCGCCAGACGTGGACTCGTTCACTCACTACAGAAGCAAAGAAGAGAGAAACCATCCGATCGCCCAGGTGTAACAGTGACACAGGGAGAAGGGGAGGGGCCGGAGAGGGGACTGGGGAGTCAGAACTTCCTGTTGATAAATAACGCAAAGCAATGTCAGTCTTCTCTCCAATCGCCCCACCCCTTACCCTCAATGTTCACCAGACCAGGTGGAAGGATTCCCAGGTGGCAAAGTTTCTTTCCCGATTGTGGAAGCGAAGAATGGCCCGCAGCTGGAATCATGTTCGGTTAGAAGAACTGGTGGTGCCGCGGAAATCTTCCACCTGAAAAGTCTCACGGGGGTCTCTCGGAGGGTCAGGGGGCAGGCAGTTTCCGGCTAAGCCTGAAGAAACTGTTTGGAAGTATTTGTTGGAATATATGTTGGTGTTTGATCAAAGACCTTGAATTTCAAATCCGTAATGTATCAACTCCTTTGTGTCCCATTCATGCTTAGGATATGGAAGCATTCAAACTTCTGGTCTGGAATGGTGGATGCTAGCTAGCTACGAGTCAGACTAACACTTCCCTAACTCGTTTTCCCTGGTCACAGACATATCAGTCTCCTTGAGTGTCAAGCCTTGAATCCTTAAACAGCTCTCGATTTTAAAGAACCCTTGAGCCCTTGAAAAGTGTGATTTGCATTCAAATAGAAGGAATATGTCTAGTCTATGACCAAGAATTTGAATTTGCAGATGGATTCATAGCATTGGCAAATACCTGGCATAAACAAGTCTCAGTTTCCTGGGGTAAGACTTCCACTACTTTCCTTCTGGCCTGACTACTCATCCTGCACAATTACCATGTGTTCATTTTTCCTTTCTTGGCTGTGTAGCTCTCCCCATTGCTCTGTACCACCACCATTCGCATCCCCTACCCCATGGATTTTTTTTTAACCACATGAAAGGACATGACTGCGCACATTATCTTCATACACTCCTAGTGTGGTGGTGGTGGTGGTTTAGTCCCTAAGTCGTGTCCGACTCTTGCGACGCCATGGACTGTAGCCCGCCAGGCTCCTCTGTCCATGGGATTTTCCAGGCAAGAATACTGGAGTGGATTGCCATTTCCTTCTCCAACACTCCTAGTATAAATAACATTAAACCAGATTGGGAAAGTCTTATATTTTCATTCCATTCATTTCTATTCAGTACCTAGCTAGGAACCAGACTACAGTAAGCTTTTTCAGTGAGCAAGCTCTTTGCAAAACTTCCTCATCTCCTATGAGTGACAAGAGTAAATTGCAACACTGTATTCAATTTCACTGGAAACTTTTTCTCTTCTGACTCTTCTGTAAATGTGATGACTCATGACTCACTTCATACTGATTATACCTGTAGGGAACCCCAAATGTTCTTCAGTGGAACATCATGACCATCATTTACTGGATGGCCTGCATCATGCCCCTCTGAACTCACGATGTAGAAAGGAGCTGATGAGCTTAGCCAGAATGTGTCATGGCTTCTCTGACCTTCAGAACTTAGTGCTTCACCCACTCTGAAAACAGTCAGCCAAGGTAAACCTTTGCAAACCACATGAACAAAAGTATTCCTCTCGATTCAAGAATAGAATTGCTTGTTCACAAAGCCAGGAAATTTTGCTAGTTTTTTCTTCTTTCTTTTCTTCATTTTTATTTTTTGTTAAACTTTTTATTTTCTATTGGAGTATAGCCGATTAACTATGGTGTGATAGTTTCAGGCGGACCACAAGGGGACTCAGTCATACATATATGCCAGCTGTTTTAAGACAAAGCAGATGCTCAAGAAGCAAAAACTGGGCCTGAACCTTTGCTGCAGGTTTGGGTGATTTCAACCACCTCATGTATATGGTTCTTCTAAGGCCTGGTTCTCTGACCATAGTTTACTGGTGATGGGGTTCAGGGCGCGCTGCCCCAAATATGCCACTTTGGCATACTGATTATTTTGAATTAAAGCTACTTAAGAAACAGCTTTGGAATCCCAGGGATGGGGGAGCCTGGTGGGCTTCCGTCTATGGGGTCACACCAAGTCGGACACGACTGAAGTGACTTAGCAGCAGCAGCAGCAGCAGCAAGAAACAGCTGGTGCAAGAAAAACACTCTGACTCTCCTTTGTCACCCTGAAAGCAGGAAATAAATCTGCAATGTGAAAGGTACCCTCCCTGTCCCAGGAAGTAGAAGGGGCATGTTTATCATCAGAGATAGAGAATTGAGGGCCAAGAAGGCTATATATAAGAAAACCTTGTTGCTTCTACACTAATTTACTACCCAAGTCCAAACTTCTTTGTCTTGTCAATTTCTCACTAATTTATTTATTTTCTTTATCCAGAAGGTATAAAACTTCCTGCTTTGGTTTTATGTTGCTGTTGTTATTGAGTTACTAACTCCTGTTCGACTCTTTGTGACCCCATGGACTGCAGCACGTCAACCTTCCCTGTCCTTCACTATCTCCTGGAGTTTGCTCAGATTCATATCCATTGAGCCAATGATGCTATCTGAACTTGTAGTCTTGTAGTCTCCTGTACTCTTCTTCTTGTCTCATATTTCTGTGTGCTTCCATACACACGAATTAAATTTGGATATTTTTCCTTTTGTTAATGTGTCTTATGTCAATTTAATTAGCTCAGCCAAAGAACCTAGAAGGGAAGAAAAGAAGGGCTTTCCTCCCCTATCCTGGGTACCAAAAATATATACCATACTTTACTGTGCAGCATCTTCCAGATTCTCCTGAGATTTCCAGAACATGTCCTCTTAAAAACCAAGGAGAAGGAAGTCTTCTCTCTACTTCAGCCTAAATATTCTGCTCATATAAGTCTTAAATGCAGGAAGAAAGCTTGGATAGGATTCAGGAAACCCAAAATCTTAAATTAGTTTTTGTGACAGCCTCTGAAAAAGTTTGAAGGAAGATCTGTGTGCAAAATAAAACAAGACTTTTTTGCATAAATCAAAAAGGGATATGGCCGTATTAGTTCATAGCATCCCAAACCTCTGTTCTTTAGATTCAAACTCAGCCTTATATATATCCGTGAATATAGGCCTGTTTGTAATAATTTTGGAGCTTTTGTTTTTCATTAACCTTGTTACTAGCACCTTGTGTTAATAATACTATCTCTGCAAGTACTTTTAAACCAATTCTTCTCTCCACCATAACATACACAGGCATGATTTAATTTTTTAAAAAAACTATCATCTGCTTAAAATACAACTATATTTGCCATGAGTTTACTATTTTAAAGCTTCAATTAGTGTTTCTTTAAATTATTTTAAGTCCTTCCTTCCAACGGGGCTGCATGATTTTGCTCCTTACCAGTCAATATCAGCAATAACAGTACAATAGCAAAAATAATTATCTATTGAACACTTACTATGATAAGTGTTTAATTAGAGTTATTTTCTTTACCCTCAAACAATCTCCTTTCTAGATACTACTACTAATCCATTTCATAGATGAGAAACTAAGACTCCAAGTGCTTAGGTAACTTACCCAAAGTCTCACAACTACTACATTGTTGTTGGGGAAATTAAAATGGAGGTAGTCCTGTTCAATGGCAGCCCACTCCAGTGTTCCTGCCTGGAGAATCCCAGGGACGGGGGAGTCTGGTGGGCTGCCGTCTATGGGGTCGCACAGAGTCGGACACGACTGAAGTGACTTAGCAGCAGCAGCAGCAGCAGTCCTGTTCAAGAACAGAACAGAGCAGGCCTCTGACCTACCCGAACACTACCTAGATTCATGTGCCTGCCCGAGAGCTTACCGATTGCTACTAGCAAGTCACAGTGCACTTTTGATAAGAGAGAAAGTGAGGCTTGGAATTATCTCATCCCCCTGGAGCCCTGGCCAGCCCCCAGGGTCTGGAAAATCTTGTGACTCACAAAATGAAACAAAGAACATTGTAAAGAAAAAACGTAAAGTAAACCCAGTGCAAACTGATGATGATATCAGTTTTCAGCCTGGGATTACAATCGAGAGGCCCCAAAACTGCAATTTGAATTCTTACCCATGGGATGGACACACTACCAGAGACCTTCTCCCAGCTGGGACTCCAGATTGCTGTTAACCAGGGTCTTCTCAGCAGTTTTCAAGTCTGGATATTTGTTGGTCAGCCCAATTTGGTGATGTATGTGCTGTTACTTTTCTCTACTGTTTCTATTTCTCTTCTTTTAATGATTGTACATTGAAATTAAGTCAAATAATCCTCTACCAAATATTCAAATTGCTTATTGTATGCAGCAAGTGGTTTCTTTTGTAACAAATCCTTCGAACATAAAACAAAAGCTAAACTTTGGGCAAAGTAGAGATTCAAAAGTCTCAGTGACTTCAGACAGTACTATATTATACTAATATATATTGACGTATATATCATACTAGTTTACATGTTCATTTGACTTCAGACAGTAGTATACTATAGTAGCTTACATATTTATTTATTCCAGAGTTGTTATACAAATTACAAATACAAATTACTAATTTAATATGAGATGTAACTTGTGATTTGTCTTAACTGAAAACACGTTTCTTTTCTTGTTAATTTTTATTTTTTTTAATTGGAGGCTATTTGCCATACATTGACATGAATCTGCCCCAGGTGTACATGTTCTTGCTAATTTTTAAATAAAAATTATGTTTAATGGGAATCAAATGCTACTAACACAACAGAAATTGGTTTAGTTAGACTACAAACATCACATACTTGTCAACTTTGCTTTATGGAATAAATATGTTTCTAAAAATATGTGCATTAATGTGCACACATTCTTACTTATGTCATCAAATTGTTAAAAGGTTAAAAACATTGCCATCCTGAGTCATTATTTAAAATGATTTCATATCTAAGAGTGTAGCAGAAGTTTCAGTGATGTGTTTAAGTTAAAAAAAAAAAAAGAATTATTCTATAAGATCACCATTTAATACCCATCATATCATTCATCATCATATGTTATTAAATCATTGTGTAATTTAATACCACAGAAATCATATGATTGCCAGTGAGTCAAGACTTTTGTGAGTCAAATGAGATGATATATATATAAATGTTTTACAAAGAATACATCCTAGACCAGCATAAGAGAAGGAAAATTACATTTTCTGGGCTGCTTCTTTAACAGCAGTGACTTGCTCTGTGTTAGCAATGTTCCATTTAATCCTCTGATTGTCCTGGGAGGTATATTTGGTACTTTTATTTCTTTTTTAACCAGTGGATAAACTGAGACTCTTGAAAGTGAACTAACTTCACCAAAACACACAGCTAATAAATGACAAAGTGAAGTTTCTTACTCAAGACTGGCTGTTTCCAAACTTACTGGGCTTCCTCCTACCATTTGGTCTTCTCATTATTGCTGTACAATCACCATTATTTTTAATTACTTTATTATTCTTGTTGTTATTTATTCATTTTTATTTTTTGGCCATGTCGCTAGGCATGTGAGGTCTTAGTTTCCAGAACTTAGTTTCTAGACCAGGGATTGAACCCACACCCCTGCACTGGAAGAGCAGAGTCTTAACTGGACCAACAAAGAAGTCTCACCATTATTATTAAAGGAGAAAAAGCATCAGCTTTCATTAAAAAACACATGATTATTTAACAAAACATGAGTTTTAAGCCAGTAGTTTGAACAACTCTTTTTGCTTTTTCTGAACATTTTAAATAAATGAAGAGATTGTGTGTAAGTATCATTTTAAAGAGATAAGTAATGAATAAGATTGTACTGACAGGTATTAAAAAATGTGATAAAGTTGCAATAACTAAAACAGTGTTGTGCTAATGAATAACACATAAGAGGAATAAATATCAAGTATATAAATACAAAGAAATAAACACTACTGGGACTTCCCTGGTGATCTAGCAGTTATGAATCTGCCTGCCAATGCAGGGGATGGGGGTTCAATCCCTGATCCCGGACAATTCCACATGCCTTGGAGCAATGAAGCCCCTGCACTGCAACTACTGAGCCCGTGCTCGAGCACCCAGTGCTGCAATTACCTAAGCCACCGTCCCTCAAGCATGTGCTCCACATCAAGAGGAGCCACTGCAATGTGAAACTTGAACTCCACTAGAGAGTGGCCCCCCTCACCACAACTAGAGAAAGCCTACACACAGCAGTGAAGACCCAGTGCAGCCAAAAATAAATAAATAATTTTAAAAAAAAAACACTCTACTATGTAATTTTTCATGGAAAGAATAGAATACTGGGACACAGGATGTCTGGGACTTCCAGAAGCTAGAGGAGGCCAGGAAGGTTCCTTCCCCAATAGCTTTCACCAAGCAGATGGTCCTGTCAACTTGACTCAGACTTCTAACCCTTGGACCTGTGAGACAATGAATTTCTGTGGTTCTGAGCCACCTGGTTTGTGCTACATTGTTACAGCAGCTCCAGGAAACTAATATACATGGTATAATCCCTTCTCCCACAAAAGGTGCAGGTAATTCTTAGAAAGAAAGTGAAAGTCACTCGGCCATGTCTGATTCTTTGCAACCCCATGGACTATACGGTCCATGGACTTCTCCAGGCCAGAATACCGGAGTAGGTAGCCGTTCCCTTCTCAAAGGGATCTTTCCAACCCAAGAATCAAACCAGGGTCTCCTGCATTTCAGGCGGATTCTTTACCAGCTGAGCTACCAGGAAAGAATCCACTCCAGTATTCTTGCCAAGAGAATCCCGATGGACAGAGGAGCCTGATGGGCTACAGTCCATTCCCAAAGGATGCTGGGAAATACTGAGACGTACTCTGATGCACCTCCATAAAGCAGTTCATAGAGAATTGGAGAGCTACTCCTGCTTGCAAGCGCAGGCAACATCTCTATCTGTTTTATACATATACCCTCAGCTTCCATTTTGCTATTACTTTTCATCTTTAAATTGGGATATAAGCCTGGTCGCCCTCAAAGGATTTCTGCACAGAATTAATATCTTGTTGAGACACTTTAAAAAGAACGGAAGGGACTTTCCTGGAAGTAACGTGGCTAAGACACTGCACTCCAGCTGCAGGGGGCCTGGGTTCAATCCCTGGTTAGACCCCACACGCCCAACTAAGAGTTCACATGTGGCAACTAAGACCTGGTATAGACAAATAAGTAACTAAATAACATTAAAAAATAAAAGGAGGTACATAAATACAATAAAACCAGGTTAAAAAAGTGATAACCTTAATAAACATGCTGAATGTAAGTGGCTACAAGGCTGAATTTTGCTGTTGTTAAGTTGCTAAGTCATGTCCCACTCTTGGAGCCCTCCACGGACTGTAGCCTGCCAGGCTCCTCTGTCCACGGAATTCTCCAGGCAAGAATACTAGAGTGGGCTGCCATTTTCCTCCTCCAGGGGATCTTTCCAACCCAGGGGTCGAACCAGTATCTCCTGCATTGCAATTTAAGGTAATTGTCAGCTAGGTCTAGTGCTTTTGAAATGGTTTGCAATCTCATGATGCAACACTAGCATGTTAAAACAAGGAGATACTGGGCCAACTCAATGCGTGGTGTAGAGACAGACCATTCTGAATAGAGCTGTGTGGTTTACATGCACTAGAGCAAGAGTATGTGATGGCCATTTCCTGGAGGCGCACACAACAGACACTTCTTACATAAGGCTGTCACTGGAAGGCAAAGGTGTTGCTAAATTAATAAAACCTCAAGACTTCCCTGACCATTCAGTGGTTAAGACTCTGAGCTTCCAATACATGGGCTTCAGTTTCAGTCTCTGGTCAGGGAATTAAAATCCCACATGCCACAGGGCGCAGCCAAAACAAGAGAGTGTATCAGGTGAGTCATTGCCACTCCCGAGGATAACTCACTAACCTAAGACAGCAGACTTGAGTGTGAGATGTGACTGCTTTGCAAGCTGCTTTTTTTTTTTAATTACAGTTGATTTGGGCTTCCCTGGTGGCTCAGACAGTAAAGAAGCTGCCTACATTGCAGGAGACCTGGGTTTGATCCCTGGGTCAGGAAGATCCCCTGGAGAAGGGAATGGCAACCCACTCCAGTATTCTTGCCCAGAGAATTTCATGGACAGAGGAGTCTGGGCTACAGATGGGCTACAGTCCATGGGAATGCAAAGAGTCTGTTTTGACTGAATATTGTTTCACTTGTACAGCAAAGTAATTCAGTTATAGATATACATATTAAACTGCTTTTGAAAATCACTGTGCTTATCATAAAAATTTTAAAAAGGGAGGAGAATGTTGAGAACCTTTGGTCTAAGGCATTGATTTCATATCAGTTATTCCTGACAAAGTGCAGAGAAGTCTGTAGAGAGAGTTTAAACTCCGTTTGTTTTCAGTCATGGTATGTGCAGCCTCGATCTCAAAGTCATTTGAATAAAGAGTTGTTTTTAGCTGATGGTTTTGAAGTTCTAGAAATGGACATATCTGAATGGTTGTTAAGTATGGTGGACAGTGGTCTAGTCCACCCTATGGCTGAGAGCTTTAACCCAAGGAGGCCCTAATGTGTGTCCTTTTCACCAGAGGCAATCACTGGGAGTGTCTCCATGTGACCTAAATCAAAGTGGTTTTAAAGAGTGTTAGAATGTTCTTGTGAAATATTGAAGTTCGGACTTCCTTGGTGGTCCAGCGGTTGAGAATCTGCTGGACATAGGACATAGGTTTGATTCCTGGACTGGGAGGATCCCATATGGGCCTGGGAGCCACAACTACTGAAGCCCACATGCCCTAGAGCTACAGCAGGAGATGCCATACAAGGAGAAGCCCCTGCTTGCCACAACTAGAGAAAGCCCCCAGGCAGCAATGAAGACCCAGGGCAGCCTTAAATTTTAAAAAAATGTTAAAGTTGGACTTTCCCTGGTGACTTAGCATGCACATCAGTGGTTAAGACTCCACACTTCCAATTCAGGGGGGTGTGGGTTTGATCCTGGTTGGGAAATTAAAAGCACATGCCACATGGCCCCCCAAAATAAAACAAAATAATCAGATTTTTTTTAATTTGATATGTTAATCACATTTACGAAATACCTTCACAATGAGACTTAGTGTTTGGATAACTGGCTGCCATAGCCTAGCCAAGTTGACGTATAAAACTAACCAGCACAATTTCTAATAGTGACTTCTGGCCACCAGATCACATGGAGACATTGCAAGTTTGGTCTAAATTGTCTTCTTTGCTTCCATTCCTTCCAAACAAAGAAACTATCATGTAAATTTAATTTACATTGGTAGTATTTATTCATGGTTAAACACTACTTACAGAGTCAACAATTTCATATATAACAACTCTACCACCAGGAAAAAAAAAAACCTTAGTGGTTTGTGGACAAGGTTTTGAAAACATTTATTTATAGTCAAGAATTGCCAGAAATAACAACCAAATTAATAATTAAATAGCAAGCTTTTATTGCAAAAGGAACAAAGCTAAAATAAATAGGCACCATCTAAAATTTTTCAATATACAAATTCATAGAGCTTTTATTTAACCAAACAGTTATTACAATAATAACTAACAACCTGACATCTTCCAAGTTCCCTGGCACGCCTGGCCTCTAAATTCGAGAAAGCTGACAGGGACAGCCTAGCAATTCATCCTGTGTGGGAGGAAGTAAGAGAGAAATCAATGAAAAATTATGGGAAAACATGGGGGCAGGTGGGAAACACTCTAATTTGGTTTGTATTATTGCCTAGAGAAGAATGGGTTTTTACAGCCATAAACTCAAATATGCAAAATTGTATTTTATTTTCCTGTAACTGAATTTCATTTCAGCCCTGAGCTTCTATTACCACACAACAGCAGAAATGGTCATCTAATAATTTCTAGGTAAACTCAGTCAAATCAAACGTCATTCCACATTTTTAGTCAGTCAATCCAGGAATTTTTTTCCCCAGTAAAATCCAGGGACACCCACCCCCACCCCGTTCTACTCTTGTCCAACTCTGCAACCCCATGGGCTATAGCCCTCCAGGCTCCTCTGTCTATGGGACTTTCCAGGGAAGAATACCAGAATGGGTTGCCAAGCCCTCCCCCAGGGAATCTTCCTGACACCAGGGAGATCCAAATCTCTGACATCTTCTGCAGGTGGGTTCTTTACCACTAGCGCCACCTGTCCCTGGAGACCACTTCTAACCATGAGCCTTCTCTCAGCCAATCCTGCTCATCTCTTGAGCACGTGGGAATCATTAAAATCCTGCTTATCTCTTGAGCACTTGGGGAGCATTCAAAAATGCTCTCCTGCAAGCCCACAGGTAGACTCGGAGGGCAGGCTCAGGCTCTCTGCCCAGACCTCCCCTCTGGGATTTGTCACTGCCAAACAATACTTAGGGAGGGGACTTCACTGTAAAGCTTGGATTTATCCTCGGCTCTCACATAGTCACAAAAAAAAGGCAATGCCAAAGAATGCTCAAGCTACAGCACAATTGCACTCGTCTCACACGCTAGTAAAGTAATGCTTAAAATTCTCCAAGCCAGGCTTCAGCAATATGTGAACTGTGAACTTCCAGATGTTCAAGCTGGTTTTAGAAAATGCAGAGGAACCAGAGATCAAATTGCCAACATCTGCAGGATCATCAAAAAAGCAAGAGAGTTCCAGAAAAACATCTATTTCTGCTTTATTGACTATGCCAAAGCTTTTGACTGTGCGGATCGCAATAAACTGTGGGAAATTCTGAAAGAGATGAGAATACCAGACCACCTGATCTGCCTCTTGAGAAACCTGTATGCAGGTCAGGAAGGAAAAGTTAGAACTGGACATGGAACAACAGACTGGTTCCAAATAGGAAAAGGCTGTATATTGTCACCCTGCTTATTTAACTTATATGCAGAGTACATCATGAGAAACGCTGGGCTGGAGGAAGCACAAGCTGGAATCAAGATTGCCAGGAGAAATATCAATAACCTCAGATGTGCAGATGACACCACCCTTATGGGAGAAAGTGAAGAAGAACTAAAGATCCTCTTGATGAAAGTGAAAGAGGAGAGTGAAAAAGTTGGCTTAAAGCTCAACATTCAGAAAACTAAGATCATGGCATCTGGTCCCATCACTTCATGGCAGATAGATGGGGAAATATTGGAAACAATGTCAGACTTTATTTTTCTGGGCTCCAAAATTACTGCAGCTCCTGATTGCAGCCATGAAATTAAAAGACGCTTACTCCTTGGAAGGAAAGTTATGACCAACCTAGACAGCATATTTAAAAGCAGAGACATTACTTTGTCAACAAAGGTCCATCTAGTCAAGGCTGTGGTTTTTCCAGTAGTCATGTATGGATGTGAGAGTTGGACTATAAAGAAAGCTGAGCACAGAAGATTTGATGCTTTTGAACTGTGGTGTTGGAGAAGACTCTTAAGAGTCCCTGGGACTGCAAGGAGATCCAACAAGTCCATCCTAAAGGAGATCAGTCCTGAGTGTTCATTGGAAGGACTGATATTGAAGCTGAAACTCCAATACTTTGGCCACATGATGCGGAGAGCTGACTCATTTGAAAAGACCCTGATGCTTGGAAAGATTGAGGGCAGGAGGCAAAGGGGATAAGAGAGAATGAGATGCTTGGATGGCATCACTAACTCAATGGACATCGGTTTGGGTGGACTCCAGGAGTTGGTGATGGACGGGGAGGCCTGGTGTGCTGTGGTTCATGGGGTCGCAAAGAGTTGGACACGACTGAGCAACTGAACTGAACTCACCTAGTCCTAACCTCCCTGGAATATAATGTCATCACACACATTGTCAGACACACACACAGCACCAGGGTAGGAGGCAGGGCTCTGGGACCCTTTTCACCAATGGTCAACTCTATCCTCTGTTATCATTGAAACACTAGTTTTTCCAGCTCATCCCCTCGGATGGGGCAGTGGTGCACGCATAGACCCTTGCCTCAGTATATAGGGACTTTTCTTGCTAATCTATTGTTTCTGTAAAATAAACTCTTAAGGTTATTTTTCACCAAGATTTTTATTTCGGCTGTATCACCCTTTGCCAAAATAACAACGTTCCATTGATATAATGAGTTAAAAGTTTTGGCAGACTTCCCTGATGGCACAGTGGATAAGAGTGCGCCTGTCAGTGCAGGAGACACATGTTCTATCCCTGGTTCCAAGAAGATTCCACATGCCCCTGAGCAACTAAGCCCTTGAGCCACAACAATTGAGCCCACCTGATGCAGCTACTAAAGCCTGAATGCCTAGAGCCAATGCTTCACAAGGAGAGAAGCCACCGCAATGAGAAGCTCACACACCACAGCTAGAGAGTAGCCCCTCCACTCGCCACAACTAGAGAGCCCGTGCGCAGCAATTTCATGGCTGCAGTCACCATCTGCAGTGATTCCGCAGCCCAGGAAAATAAAATCTGCCACTGTTTTCATTTTTTCTCCATCTATTTGCCATGAAGTGATGGAACCGGATACCATGAACTTAGTTTTTCGAATGTTGAGTTTTAAGCCAACTTTTTCACTCTCCTCTTTCACCTTCATTAAGAGACTCTTTAGTTTCAGCTTGGAGCCATTTACAAACATCTAACCACCTCCTCAAAGGAAGCTCTACTTAACGCCCACTGAAACATCCTTGCGCAACGCAGTTTAGAGACTAACTACCCAACTCCCCAGGCTTCCTCTGTGGCTCAAAGTAATAAAGAACCCACCTGCCAATGCAGGAGATGCAGGTTATTTGCTCCCTGGGTCAGGAAGATCCCCTGGAGAAGGAAATGGCAACTCACTCCAGTATTCTTGCCTGAGAAATCCCACAAACAGAGGAGCCTGGTGGGATACAGAGGGCAAACCTCCACAGGAACCCCTTCACTTGAAATACAAGATCTGGCATTCCTAGACTTCTGTCCAACTGGCTAAAATATTCAGAATTTCCTGCTCTTCCCTTCTAGTTTGATAATTTAATAAAAAGACTCATAAGACTGAGGAAAGTGCTATATTTATGACTGTGTTTTATTACAAAGGATGAACTCAAGACCAGACAAAAAAAGAAATCTTTAGAGTGAGGTCTAGGAAGTTCACAAATATAAAACTTCCACATCCTCTCCCTGTGGAATTAGGACACATGACCCTCTTGGCACTGCAATACGTTCACCAACTGGGAAACTGACCACACTTGTTGTCTAGAATTCTTACTGCTGTTGTTCAGTCACTCAGTCGTGTCTGATCCTTTGTGACACCGTGGACCGCAGCACACCTGGCTTCCCTGTCTTTCACCGTCTACCAGAGTTTGCTCAAACTCATGTCCATTGAGTCGGTGATGCCATCCAACCATTTTATCCTCTGTCACCCCCTTTTCTTCCTGCCTTCAATCTTTCCCAGCATCAAGGTCTTTTCCAAGGAGTTGGCTCTTTGTGTCAGGTGGCCAAAGTATTGGAGCTTCGGCTTCAGACTCAGTCCTTCCAGTGAATATTCAGGGTTGATTTCTCTAGGACTGACTGGTTCTTATTAGGGTTTCACTAGTAGGACTGTGAAGAAAGCTGATCGCCGAAGAATTGATGCTTTTGAACTGTGGTGCTGGAGAAGACTCTTGAGAGTCCCTTGGACTGCAAGGACATCCAACCAGTCCATTCTAAAGGAGATCAATCCTGGGTGTTCATTGGAAGGACTGAGGCTAAAGCTGAAACTCCAATACTTTGGCCACCTCATGTGATGAGTTGACTCACTGGAAGACTCTGATGCTGGGAAAGGTTGGGGGCAGGAGGAGACGGGGACGACAGAGAATGAGATGGCTGGATGGCATCACCGACTCTGTGGACATGAGTTTGAGTGAACTCCGGGAGTTGGTGATGGACAGGGAGGCCTGGCGTGCTGTGATTCATGGGGTCGCAGAGAGTCGGACACGGCTGAGCGACTGAACTGAACTGAACTGAACTGAACTGAAGTAGGTATGACCACTTGAGTCATTAACCATATGACTGAATTCAATCTCCAGCTATTCTCCCCTCTGCCAGAGGTTGGGCTGCTATCACTTGGCTCAAAGCTGCACCCCTCTCATCACAAGGTTGGTCTTTCCAGAACAGCCAGCCCCAACCCTAAAGCTATTAAAGGGGCCCACATGACTCATCTCATTAGCATAAATGTGGGTGTGGTCTGAGGGATACTCCTTGAATAAAAGTCATTTCTCTCCCTGGGGAAATTCTGAGGGCTTAAAAATCTCCACCTCAGGACTTCCTTAGAAGGTCCGGTGATTAAGAATCTGCCTGCCCCTGAGTGGAAGGAGAATTTGGGAGAGAATGGATACATGTACATGCATGGCTGAGTCCCCTTACTGTTCACCACAAACTATCACAACATTGTTAATCAACTATACCCCAATACAAAATAAAAAGTTTTTTTTTTTTTTTTTTAAAAAAAGAATCCAGCTGCCAATGCAGGGGACACAGGTTTAATCCCTAGTTTGGGAAGATTCCACATGCTGCTGGGCAACCTAGCCCACGTGTCACAGCTACTGAAGCCCATGTGCCTAGAACCCACGCTCTGAAACAAGAGAAGTCACAGCAATGAGAAGCCCACATGCTGCAGCTAGAGAGTAGCCTGTGTGCAGCAAGGAAGACCTAGTGCAGTCAAAAATAAAATGCTGCTGCTGCTGCTGAGTCCCTCAGTCGTGTCCGACTCTGTGCGACTCCAGAGACGTTAGCCCACCAGGCTCCCCTGTCCCTGGGATTCTCCAGACAAGAACACTGGAGGGGGTTGCCATTTCCTTCTCCAATGTGTGAAAGTGAAGCAGCTCAGTCGTGTCCTACTCTTAGTGACCCCATGGACTGCAGCCTACCAGGCTCCTCCGCCCATGGGATTTTCCAGGCAAGAGCACTGGAGTGGGTTCCCATTGCCTTCTCCAAAAAATAAAATAAATAAATAAATAAAAATTGCCACCCCAGGAACCTCCAGCAAAGACCAGAAAAATTCTTTATTATCCAACACCTTCTTACTGCACTTAAGATAGGTAAGTAGATAAATGGAGACTCCTGAAATGTGTCTTATAAAAGCCTAATAGATGATTTTGTTTTATTCCCTCTAGGTATCATTTTACCAGTGAAATTACTTCTAATTCACGATTCCAAGACAAGTATTAACCAGCAATAAGTTATCAATTTACCTCTCATTAAAATTTTAAGAAAAATGTCAAGCAGACTTTCATTATGTCATTATGTGATCTTTATTTCTCCTTTGAACTATTCAGAAAACTTTTAATAATTTGAAGATAAAAATCTTCCTTTTCATAACCATATTTCTTCCCTTCTACTCAGAGCCAAAAAGAATTAGATTTTCTGATGTGACCCATATTTTAGATAGAAACAAGAGTATGAGAGACATTCCTGGTGGTCCAGTGGCTAAGACTCTGAGCTTCTGCTGCAACAGAACACGGGTTCCATCCCTGATCAGGAAACTAAGGTCCTGCAGGCCTCAAAGGGCAGCCAAAAAAGTAAAATGATAGTAATAATACTTGGAAAAGTGTTCAATGGTTAAAAATACTTACTGCCATTGTTTACTGTTACTATGGCAGGGAATCAATGGAGAAACAAATATCTCATGTTTCATTGAAGGGAATATAAATTGATAGAAACTCATGAAAAATGAGAATTTGGCAGCATGTGTCAAAAGCCCTTAATCTAGCAATTCTATCAGATTTTAATACAGAAATCTATCAGAAGGAAGGGCTTCCCAGGTGGCACTAGTGGTAAAGAACCCACCTGCCAATGAAGGAGACATAAGAGAAGCTGGTTCCATCCCTGGGTTGGGAAGATCCTCTGGAGAAGGACATGGCAATCCACTCCAAGATTCTTGCCTGGAGAATCCCATGGACAGAGGAGCCTGGCGGGCTACAGTCCATGGGGTCACAAAGAGTCAGATACGGCTGAAGCAACTGAGCACACACACATCAGAAAGAAATTTATAGAAAACAGCACAAAGTTTGACATGCAAGAATGTTCATTTCAGGGACTTCCCTGGTGGTCCAGTGGCTCAGGCTCCGAGCTCCAAATGCAGGGCCCCTGGTTCACTCCTTGCTGAGGGAACTAGACCCTACATACTACAATTAAGAGTTCGAATGTCTCAACTAAAAGAAAGAACATGTTGCAGTGAAGACTGAAGATCCCGAGTGCCACAACTAACACCTGGGGGAGACAATAAATAAATTAAATTTTTTTTAAAAAGCATGTCCTTTGCAGCAAACGTTCATGAGAATGAAGACATTCCAAATGGTCCCCAACAAAAAGAAATTAAATAAATTGTAGCTCATCCTTACAATGAACGGGATGCCATGCAGTCGTTGAAATTACTTTGAAGAGCTTTATTAACTGGAACTTAAAATGTTCATGATACATTGCTAAGAGGGAAAAGGACCACAGAAATGTTTAAAGGGCATGATTTTGTTTTCACAAAATAATAAGTCTATGCACATATTTGCAAGGAAATGTATCTAGAAAGACATTGCCAAAAGAAAAAATGTGTGCTGCACAGACTTTATGATGACAACAGTGAAAGTAAAAATGACACACTCATTCAAGATTCCACGTTTTGTCCAAACAAAGTCATTTCATTCTCCATGTTTGCTTTGATTTGTCTCAGAAGCAAATAAAATTTGACAGAGTTAACATAACCAACAACAAAAACTTCCTTAGGAGGCGATTGTGACAGGAAGAGGGAAAAACCACTAAGAAAATGAGCAAAAGGATGGAAAGATGAATAAGTGGATGGATGGATGGATGAGTGGATGGATGGATGAGTGGATGGATGGATGAGTGGACGGATGGATGGATGAGTGGGTGGATGGATGGATGAGTGGACGGATGGATGGATGAGTGGGTGGATGGATGGATGAGTGGACGGATGGATGGATGAGTGGGTGGATGGATGGATGAGTGGATGGATGGATGGATGGATGGACGGATGGACGGATGGATGGATGGATGGATGGACGGATGGACGGATGGATGGATGGATGGATGGATGAGTGGGTGGATGCGTGGATGGATGGATGGATGAGTGGATGGATGGATGGATGGAGTGGACGGATGGATGGATGAGTGGGTGGATGGATGGATGGATGAGTGGACGGATGGATGGATGAGTGGGTGGATGGATGGATGAGTGGGTGGATGGATGGATGAGTGGGTGGATGGATGGATGAGTGGACGGATGGATGGATGAGTGGGTGGATGGATGGATGAGTGGATGGACAGATGGATGGATGGATGGACGGATGGATGGATGGATGGATGGATGAGTGGGTGGATGCATGGATGGATGGATGGATGGATGGATGAGTGGATGGATGGATGGATGGATGAGTGGATGGATGGATGGATGGATGGATGGATGAGTGGATGGATGGATGGATGGATGGATGGACGGATGGATGGATGAGTGGGTGGATGCATGGATGGATGGATGGATGGATGAGTGGATGGATGGATGGATGGATGAGTGGATGGATGGATGAGTGGATGGATGGATGGATGAGTGGATGGATGGATGAGTGGATGGATGGATGGATGGATGAGTGGATGGATGGATGGATGGACGGATGGACGGACGGATGGATGGATGGATGAGTGGATGGATGGATGGATGGATGAGTGGATGGATGGATGAGTGGATGGATGGATGGACGGATGGATGGATGAGTGGATGGATGGATGGATGAGTGGATGGATGGATGGATGAGTGGATGGATGGATGGATGGATGAGTGGGTGGATGGATGGATGGATCGATCGATGAGTGGGTGGATGGATGGATGGATGGATGAGTGGGTGGGTGGATGGATGAGTGGATGGATGGATGAGTGGGTGGGTGGGTGGATGGATGGATGGATGAGTGGATGGATGGATGGATGGATGGACAGATGGATATTCACCCAGATATAAGCAAGCTGACTTACCATTTTAGGATTATGGTTCATAGTAAGGAGAAGTCACTGTCAATGTCACAGTTTCCATGGAGTTTTACCAAGATCCAGAAGTATGGGCTCGAAGAGAAAGCAAGTTGTCACTCTCTCAAGCATGGTTTCACAATTGTCTACATTTTTTTTTCAAGAAAAATATGTTGACAGACCTGTTCCAATTATGATAAGAAAATCACCAGAGGAAGCAAGAGCAGGAGGCCCCAGAGAAATTAATCAAAGGGCAGGACATTGTCCCTTTGTCCTCCCACCAAGCCACCCAGCCTCACCCCCAGCTGCCCTCCTGGAAGCCAGCACCAGGCAGGCCAAGCCTCTGCGAGGACCATCCCCATGGGAAGAGACTCTGCGACGTTCACGTCAGATGCAGCACAAATGACCTACTCTGTCCTTCACAGCTTGTCAGGGTAATCTCACATCTTTTTGTGCAATTATCTAAATGGTATCTGCCTCTGCAGCCAAGCCATAAATGACTTAAGAGTCCACCTCTGTTTGCACACTTTCGAGTCCCCAGCACAGCACCTGGCACAGATCAGCTCTCGATATTTTTAAATGAATGAGTGAAAAGCCAGCTAACGTGGATTTGGACTACTATCCCTTACTTTTCTAGTCTTAACCTCATTGTCTGAAAATAAGAATTTTCCGGGACTTCCCTGGGGGTCCAATGGTTAGGATTCAATGCTTTCACTGCCATGGCTGTGAAAGCTGTTCAGACTCTGGTCAGGGAACTGAGATCCTATAAACCATGTGTGTGCGTGCCAGCTAAGTTGCTTCAGCCCTGTCTGACTCTTTGCGACCTTATTGACTGTAGCCCACCAGGCTCCTCTGTCTGTGGGATTTTCCAGGTATGAATGCTGGAGTGGGTTGCCATGCCCTCCTCCGAGGGGTATTCCCAACCCAGGGATCGAACTTGAGTCTCATATGCCTCCGGCATAGGCAGGCTGATTCTTTACCACCAGTGCCACCTGGGAAGCCCCCTGTAAGCCACACACACTGGCTAAAAAAAAAAAAAAAAAGGATTTTTTGATGACATAAGATTATTATAAAGACAATAATTAAGTCATTGGTCCACAGCTATCACAGTAGATTCTTTATACAAACAAATTCTGTTCTGGTTTCTCCACTCTGAGTTCTAGTTGGAGCTCCACAGCCTATCAGATATGTAACTAAACTCCTCAAGATTTAATTTTTCATCTGTAAAATATGGGATTAGATACATGATCTTTAAAGCCATGGCCCATCCCTAACATTTTTTTGATTCAAGATGATCACCCTGAAAATTGTCCCTGGGAGAAGACAGTCACAATTCATTCTGGTTGTAAGAACTGGGTGTGACACTCAGAAGGAGGCCAAGGCTTTTAAGTGGTGCTAGTGATAGAAAATCTGCCTGTCAATGCAGGAGACGCAGGTTCAACCCCTGGGTCAGGAAGATCCCGTGGAGAAGAAATTGGCAACCCACTCCAGTACTCTTGCCTGGAAAATTCCATGGGCAGAGGAGCCTGGCGGGCTATAGTCCATGGGGTCCATGAACAGTTGGACACAACTGAATGACTAAGCACACACAAGTTTCAGAAGTAATACCGAAATTATTAGTATGAAGAAAGAACAAGAGCAAACTTCAAACATTCTATTTGGGGAAGGTGAAAAGAGGAGTTAGTTGTTAGATGTATGTATCTCAAAGGGTCATCCTCGGAATCACACTACTCGTCAACAAGGAGCGGCGTATTATAAATGTAATATTCAATCACATCAAAACTGTCCTTGTAAAAAGCACTTTCTTCCTTCTCCTTTCAGTTACAAGTGTAGCCTGTATCATCCAGTTCATCCAGCCTTTGTTCACTGAGCCATTTTCCTTCTCAAGAGATGATTTTTCACCCCAACAAAAATAGCTATGAATCACTGTGCTTAGTCATTCAGTCACGTCAGACTCTTTTGCGACCCCATGAACTGTAGCCCACCAGGCTCCTCGGTCCATGGGATTCTCCAGTCAAGAATACTGGAATGGGTTGCCATTTCCTTCTCCTATGAATCACTGGTTCTCTGAATATTTTCTCCCTTGTTTTGTTCAGAGTATAAATGAGAGATTTCAGTGTATTTCTTGCATAAGCAGAAGCTTGCATTAACCTGATATGATTTAGATTGCAAATACAAACTGTTGCCTTCTAATTTCAAATTTAGGTTAACTACGCAGTTCTGGAGAAGGCAATGGCACCCCACTCCAGTACTCTTGCCTGGAAAATCCCATGGATGGAGGAGCCTGGTAGGCTGCAGTCCATGGGGTCGCGAAGAGTCGGACACGACTGAGCGACTTCACTTTCACTTTTCACTTTCATGCCATGGAGAAGGAAATGGCAACCCACTCCAGTGTTCTTGCCTGGAGAATCCCAGGGGCGGGGGAGCCTGGTGGGCTGCCGTCTCTGGGGTCGCACAGAGTCGGACACGACTGACGCGACTTAGCAGCAGCAGCAGCAGCGCAGTTCTAATTAGGATTTCGTAATTCTCCTAAAGGGGGGATATGAATAACAAGAGGAAAAAAGAAGTTTGACAAAGTATAGAAAGCCGACTGATATTTAACGTTTTTGCTTCCCCAGATTCAACTATGTGACTTGAAAACTAAGTGAAAAATATTTCCTTAGTATTTAGTATTAGTTAGTATTTAGAATTAGCTTTTCTATGGCATCAATGGTCAAAATGGTCAAAGCATTTTATACATTTCCAGGTTTCCATAAAGAAAAGAACCATTTAACACAGACACACAATGCTTTTTACTGTTTCCTCTGTTAAAGGATTTTTTTTTCTACAAACATCCCTGAACAATCTAACATTCAGTTTTTTATAGGTAGTAATTTTTAATCTTAAAGTTTTGTTCTCTCAGAAAATCTTGTATTTCTCCACTTAGCTCACTTACCACACATTCTTTGAATTGCTTGCCCAGTTTGCTGTCTGTCCAGAAAAGTGTAATTCCCTTGAAAGCAGTATCCCAGTGTTCATTGGAAGGGCTGATACTGAAGCTGAAGCTCCAATACTTTGGCCACCTAGTGTGAAGAGCCGACTTAATGGAAAAGGCCCTGATGCTGGGAAAGATTGAAGGCAGGAGGAGAAGGGGGCGACAGAGGATGAGATGGTTGTATGGCATTACCAACTTAACGTACATGAGTTTGAGCAAACTCCAGGAGTTAGTGAAAGACAGGGAAGCCTGGCATCCTGAAGTCCCTGGGGTCACAAAGAGTCAGACATGACTTAGCAATTGACCAGCAACAATTTGAAGGCAGAGCCCATTACTGGTTCCCTCAATAAGTAAACAAATTATTTAAAAGAAAATAAGTTCATTTAAAGGAAATAGATATGTAAAATATATCATGTCCCTAGACCAAAAAAATGTATATAATGTATGTAATTCTTTAATGTCAGATAAATGACTCAAAAATAATAATGCGATTTGGGTTTTTTTCAGCTTTTTACTATTGACATATAATACATGTGAGCTTAAGGTGCACAATGTGATGATTCTGATACATGTACATATTGTGAAATGACCACAATAAGATTAGTTAACAGCTCCACACTCTCACATGTATGTATAAGATAAGATCTACTCTCTTAATAACTTTCAAGAATATAATACAACATTGTATTATATGGCTTCCCAGGTGGCACTAGTGGTAAAGAATCTGCCTGCCAATGCAGAAGATGCAAGAAACCCAAGTTTGATCCCTGGGTCAGGAGGATCCCCTGGAGGAAGACCACTGGTAACCCACTCCAGTATCCTTGCCTGGAGAATCCCATGGACAGAGGAGCCTGGTGGGCTACAGTCCATGGGGTCATGAAGAGTCGGATACGACTGAGTGACTGAGCACGCAATTATAGTCGCATGCTGCACATCCCAGAACTCATTCATCTTACAGATGGAATTATACATGCTTCGACCAGCGTCTCCCCGTTTCCCCCACACACCCAGCCCCTGGCAACAATTGTTCCAACTCTCCTTCGAGCTCGGCTTTTTTAGATTCCACATGTGGGTGAAAACACACCATCTTTGTCTTTCTCTGGCTGACTTCTTAATGTAATTTTAAATGTAGCAAATAGAAGGCCAGCAGTTTTCAAAACATTTAGAGCAAAGATAAAGCACTCAGATAATACCATTATGGACAATTCCATTACCTCCTCAACTAAAACGTCAAAGTTTTCCTCTATTTGGGAATTCTAGGAAGGATCATCACTTCTGATACTGAACAAGAGTAGTAATCACATAAATACCATATTACAAACATTCACATGCCTTTACAGGAAACTGAATCAAATTGAGTGGCTTTTGACAGCTCTTACACTTTGAAACTGCTGAAAATCAGCTCATCGCAGACTGCTGGAACCTGAAGGCACCTTTGGGGTCTCCAGTTCTGATGTCTCCTGTTGCGGCTGAGAACATGAGTACCTGCTTCACCACCCTATCGCTCCTCCTTCAGAACCCACGGTGGCACTCTCACAACAGCTGGCTACTTCTCCAGTCTCAGGAAAATGTTCATCATCCAATGGAAAACATGAATTAATGTAAAATGTAGGGGGTGGGGAGACATAAATTAGGAGTTTAGAATTAAAACACACACACAGCTATATATCCTGGAGAAGGGAAAGGCTACCCACTCCAGAATTCTGGCCTGGAGAATTCTGTGGACTGTATAGTCCACAGGGTTGCAAAGAGTCACATCCGACTGAGCGACTTTCACTTCACTTCACTGCTATATAAAAACAAGCAAAGAAGAATCTCCTATATAGCATAGGGAACTATGCTCAGTATCTTGTAGTAATAAGGAAAAAGAATCTGAAAAAGACTATATATGTGTGTGTGTATATACATATATTATATCAGGGTCATTTTCTTGATATCAGTTCAGTTCAGTTCAGTCGCTCAGTCGTGTCCGACTCTCCGCGACCCCATGAATCACAGCACGCCAGGCCTCCCTGTCCATCACCAACTCCCGGAGTTCACTCAAACTCATGTCCACAGAGTCGGTGATGCCATCCAGCCATCTCATTCTTGGTCATCCCCTACTCCTCCCGCCCTCAACCTTTCCCAGCATCAGAGTCTTTTCCAGTGAGTCAACTCGTCGCATGAGGTGGCCAAAGTATTGCAGTTTCAGCTTTAGCATCAGTCCTTCCAATGAACACCCAGGATTGATCTCCTTTAGAATGGACTGGTTGGATCTCCTTGCAGTATAAGGGACTCTCAAGAGTCTTCTCCAACACCACAGTTCAAAAGCATCGATTCTTCGGCGATCAGCTTTCTTCACAGTCCAACTCTCACATCCATACATGACCATGGGAAAAACCATAGCCTTGACTAGACGGACCTTTGTTGGGAAAGATTGAAGGCGAAAGGAGAAAGGGGCAGCAAGGGATGAGATGGTTAGATAGCAGCACTGACTCAAAGGACATGAATTTGAGCAAATTCCGGGAGACAGTGAAGGACAGGGGAGCCTGGCATGCTGTAGTCCAAAAGATCCCAAAGAGTCAGATCCAACTTACCAGCTGAACAACACACCTCATGCAACAAATTGACTCACTGGAAAAGAGTCTGATTCTGGGAGGGATTGGGGGCAGGAGGAGACGGGGACGACAGAGAATGAGATGGCTGGATGGCATCACCAACTCGATGGACATGAGTTTGAGTGAACTCCGGGAGTTGGTGATGGACAGGGAGGCCTGGCGTGCTGTGATTCATGGGGTCGCAAGGAGTCAGACACGACTGAGCAACTGAACTGAACTGAACTGAACTGAATAAATATATATAAATATATATCTGAATATATATATAAATATATATGAGTCACTTCGCTCTACACTTGTAACTAACACAATGTTACAAATTAATTAATCACTCTGAAACATAAATTTAAAATGTAAAATTTTATTTATAATCTTGACAAACTCTGAATTTTGCCTTCATATTCCCTTTCCAATTAAAAAAAAAACACCCCAGCCTATAGACTTATATAATAAATCACAGCCTCAACAAAAGCGTAACAGAAAATATGTTCTATAAGGACCACCTCTGCTTTGGTTAAATCGCTTTGGTTCACATACATCACGGGATCAGGGTTCTGTCCACAGAACCTCGCGGCCCTGAAGTCCAGGGACTTCAGCCGGCTAGCACTCACGGCGCAGCACCGCCACCTCGTGGTCGTTTGCGGAACTTACTCGCTGCCAAAACCATCGCCTTTTCTAGCTTGGCCACCTTTTTTTAGGAGCATAGTGCCAATGATGGGGTTCTGAAACGACTCCTACATCGTTACAGGAAATCCTCTGACTCACAGATCACAATCCATCAAGGAAATAGGAACCATCTATCATAAAGCCAACGGAGACCAGGAGCAATTCAGAGCAGGATCTTCAGTCTTCATATCTTTCAGTTTAAATAAAGATCTCAGTTATTCAAATTGCACTTTTTCCTCCCAACTGCTGCCTGAGTAAAAGCAGGCAAAACTGGGCTTGACAGCAGCGATCTCAAGTGCACTACTTCACAGAAACCCTCAATGAGACAGAAGGAAGAATGCAAAAGTGAAACAGAAAAATACAACATGTGTTTACCGAAGCTAGTGTCTTGAGCCAAGGGAGCTCTTATCTAACTATTATCTCTGAATATAGTTAGGAAAGAGAGAAAACATTTTTTCCAGGTCTCCTTGGATGTTAATGGAATCCTAACTTTGAACATGAATGCCCTTGTTCTTCTGTGTGTTTACTTGGGCTCAGGTTCTTCGGGTGTAAGGCAAAATAACATGTTTTAAAAGCAAATACCCTTCCCCTTAAAGATCAATTGATTCTTTTTTTTTTTTTTAGGACTGATTGATTATTGGGGGATCTAGCCTGCAGGAGCCTTCACTGGATGGCAGGCCGCATGTCCACAGCCAAACATCTTTGCTGTGGGCTCCTTATCTTCTGGGTAGTGAAAGTGAAAGTCATTCAGTCGTGTCCAACTCTTTGCGATCCCATGGACTATACAGTCCCTGGAATTCTCCAGGCCAGAATACTGGAGTGGATAGCCTTTCCCTTCTCCAGGGAATCTTCCCAACCCAGGGATGGAACCCAGGTCTCCCATACTGCAGTCGAATTCTTTACCAGCTGAGCCACCATCTGGATAATATATGCATTCTACTTCACAGAAAAAGTTTGCTGTTCTCTAAGGCAGTGGTCCTTAATCTTTTTGGCATCAGGGACCGGTTTTGTGGAAGACAATTCTTCCACAGATGGGGCAGGAGGATGGTTTGGGGATGATTGAAACACATTATATTTACTGTGTACCTTATATCTAGTATTATTACTTCAGCTTCACCTCAGACCATTAGGTATTAGATCCTGGAGGTCTGGGACCCCTACCAAGGGCTGATTTCCCTGAAGAAAGACTCTAAGAGTGAATTTGGTCAATTCAGACAGAAAAATAATAGAACTGCTTGCATTAGTAACTTAGTGAAGTGAAAGTGTTAGTCGTGTCCAACTCTGCCACTCTGTGGGCGATAACTCACCAAGGCTCCTCTGTCCATGGAATTCTCCAGGCAAGAATACTGGAGTGGGTTGCTGTGCCCTTCTCCAGGGGATCTTCCCCAACCCAGGATTCAAACCCGAGTCACCCATATTGCAGGCAGATTCTTTACCATCTGAGCCACCACAGAAGCCCTAGTATCTTAAGGGGGACTCATTAATAAGAAGGAAACCCAATTAGTCGTGTCTGGATTTAAGTGAAAACAACACTGCTGGAATCAGAGGGTCTGTTGCTTTCCCAGGGTGTATGACTCCTCAGATAACTGTCGGCAATTATTCGATTATGTCCGGATGCCTCATGTTGAAAGCACTTTGGGTTTTCAGAAACTAGAAGGTTATGTGTCAGGGAACGTTTAACTTTAGGATTCCTGTATGTTGCTTTCTGTTTCTCATGAACCCTCTGTTCCCTATCAGTTCCTGGTAGACCAGAACAAGTGGAGCCGCACGCTGTTCCCAGGACCGAGGTCATGTGATGGAATGCATGCATGGATTTCCTTCAGTAACCTTTTACCCTAAGGTAAAACTGTTTAGTCACGACCTTCTTACTCAAGTTATGGACTGTCCTCTGGCCTTGTGACGATTGTTATTTCTTGTTAGTCCCTTGGTAATGGTTGTTATACATCTGGTTTTTTGTTCTTTGCCTAACTTTTTTTACCTAAAGCTTCCTTGTACAACAATATATAAGTTCACGCAAACATGAATAAAGCACCCTTGTTCCATTAGAGACTTGGGTTCCCCCGTGTCCTTCTTTCCCTCTCTGGCTAGTTCTTTGGAGCGTGGAGGCCTGCCAGGCTCACTTTCCTGCCTGGGCTTCCAAGACCTCCTTGAGAAGATGCCCTGTGCTTTCGTGAGTGATACAAGCCCTATTCTAGAGCTGTATCGGTTTTCCACGTAACCCAGGGAATATTAGTCTCTCTCTCTTTTGCTTTCTTTTTATCGACTCTGATCCACCAGGTCCCGGTCTGTAAAAAAGACCGCAACAGTTATGAAACCAGATGTGAATTCCACCAGAGGAGATGGTCTGAGAAACTCCCTTGCATAACCTAGGTTAATTCTTTATTCTGCATTTCATGAAGGAACAGTGTCCCCCATGGACCTGAGGAGCCTTGTTCAGAGTGAGATTTCCCAAGCTGCTAGCCCTTATTCCACTTGGAAACACAACATGTTGTCTGAACTGTAAATGTCACTTATTGGTCAGACAGCCAAGAAAAGGTGAAAAAAATCTCCAGTTTGGGGGGTGTCAGTGCAGAGGTTTCTCCTATAAGTGTGAACAGGCAATTCTAGGAAGTTTTTCCACAGTTAGGCATGTGCTAAAAAGATGCAGAGACCAAAATTGTCTACCAAAATAGGCAAGCCGAGAAAGGAAGGGTTTTGTTTTTCTCACAATCTCCTCTCCCACTTTTCTTATTCACAAAAATTAGCAGGTAGCTCTGACCTATTGAAAATTAAGGAGCATCAAAGCTGCCTCTAGTCAGGAAGACCCTGCTTCTTTCACGGCCTCAAACTAGGACATTCCCTTCAGGAGAAAAAGGGAGGGACTTGTAGGGTCTCCAAGGAATACTTTGGCCACCTGATGTGAAAAGCCAACTCACTGGAGAAGACCCCGATGCTGAGAGAGATTGAGGGCAGGAAGAGAAAGAGGTGACAGAGGATGAGATGGTTGGACGGCATCACTGACTTGATGGACATGAGTTTGAGCAAACTCCAGGAGATAGTGGAGGACAGGGGGGCCTGGCGTGCTACAGTCAATGGGGTCGAGAAGAGTCAGACATGACTTAGCGACTAAACAAAAACAGCAAGGAATTTTAAAGGCAATATGCTTTCTGAACATTTTTCCCAGCCAAGTTTGAACCACCATAGAAGCAGGGGAAATCCCTTTGATTGGATAAACCACCAATTTCAGAATAAAATTAGAAAAGTGTCTCCCTGTTATTATTTCTCAAGTGCACCCAAACGTACTCATCTTGGGGGTTCATCATTCCTTTTTCTCATTATTGTTCTTTTTTCCCCCCCGCGATGACAATTTGTAAGAATACACATTTTGCTTTCAGCTGGAACTCTATTTTCATTCTGAATTTTTTTAATTAAAAAACCCTTTTTTAATTCCTTCCAATATTTCGATTTGCACTTGGGGACCAGTCAAGCCCCATTTTGAATTTTTTTAAATGCTCCATGAACCTTTTAATTTTCCCTTTGTTTTCCCTGGGGCTATAATGAAATGCCAGGCTTCCTTTGTTGGGCAGCTTTGCAGGAAGAGGCTCTGATGAAAGATAAGAAGAGGGAGCTGAGAAGGGGAGGCCACCAGGCACATGGGCACGTGGCCTAAAGCATGTCCCACTTCTCATTCAAATGCTGTGGCCCGTGCGCTTTTGCTGTCAGGACCCGCCATCTGGGTGCTTATTATCATTGGGAAGGAAAAGCAAATCCAGGGTCAAGCAGCTGAATCTATAGAAGGATGGTCTGGGGTCTGTTTTATATAACCAGACAATGATCTGGTTGCCAAGGATACCTTTTCACAACAAATATGTAACACAGAGAGACCTTGACAAAAGGTTAGAGAAGCTGAATAGGATTTACATCAGGCTGTCTGTTTCTTAATATTTTTCTTACACCTGAGTGTGTTTTTTAAATGGCATAATGTGTGACAAGCCCAATGGTACAAAAATAAGTCTAGGAATTTAAGAAATCAGTCTTAATAAAAATCAGATTTTTCAGCCTAACCTGCCAAACTGTAATTATTACAGCGAGGGCTAGAATGTTTTGAATTTGTACACTGTTAAAAGTGAAGTTGAGGGGCTTCCCTGGTGAGCCAGTGGCTAAGACTCCACACTCCCAATTCAGGGACCCCATGTTTGATCCCTGGCCAGGGAACTAGATCCCACATGCTACAACTAAGAGATCTAACATGTCACAATTAAGACCTGGCACAGCCAAATAAATATTTTCTTTAATAAAAAAAAAGAATGATAACTTTATTTCTTTTAAAAAAAAGTGAAGTAGAAACGAGCTGAAGCAACCAGAGTAACTGCCTGAAAAGCTAGACTTCACTAAATATCTGCTGTTAGCTTCATTTTCTGCTACCTACTATGGTCCAGAAAATAATGACACACAAAATGCAAAGGAAACGAAGAGAGAGGAAATAATCATGATGTGAATTCTCTTTATAAATATGTTAGATGGACTTTGTTTCCTGTACTATGCACAAAGAAAGTAATCGTTGAAAAGGCTAAAATGTCAAAAGGAAAGTATAATGAGCTACAGCAGGTTCAGAGGATTCTACTGGTCCGAGAATACCTATGTGAAAGATAGTGGGCATAAGAAAAATAAATGAAAAAATGAGTAAATCCTGAGTTTTGTGTATTAAATAAAAGATTTCTCAAGAAACACACTGAACAGCATGTCATTGGTACAAAACAGAAAAAGTGGTTTTTCAGGAGTTTCAGATGAGGATGTTTTGGAGATCTTGTCATTTGATCCTCTTTTTTTTCAGTTGTGTTGAGATACATTTGGCATCGAGCACTATATCAAGGGCTTCCCTAGTGGCTCAGATGGTAATGAATCTGCCTGCAATATGGGAAACCTGGATTTGATCCCCAGGTCGGGAAGATCCCCTGGAGAAGGGAATGGCTACTGACTACGGTATTCTTCCCTGGAGAGTCCCATGGACAGAGGAGCCTGGCAGGCTACAGTCCATGGAGTCACAAAGAGTTGGACACAACTGAGTGACTAACACTTTTGCTTTCACTTCACTGTTTTAAAGCATACAATATAATGATCTGACTTAAACACATCATGAAATGATTACTACAATAAGTTTAGTTAACATTCATCATTTCACATAGGGTCAAAATTGTTTTTTTTTTTCCTTGTGATGAGAATTCTTAGGATCTAGTAACAACTTTTGAATATTCCATAACTACAGTCATCATATTGTACTTTACAGCCCTGGTCTTTATTTATCCTATAGCTGGAAGTTTGTATTTTTTGTTCACTGTCATCCAATTCCCCCTATGCCCACCCCCCACCCCCATCTCTAGGAACCACACATCTGCTGATCCCTTCTAGTATAAATGGAAGCTGGGGTTCAGAAGATGAAGAGTCTTCTAAGGGGCCGGGTGGTTAAGCATGGCAGCCCAGAATCCATTCTCTTTCTAATCAGTATCAATGCCCCATACAGCTCTCTCATTCCAGTCAGCCATACACAAGTTTCTTTTGAGCCAAGAGGCTCAGTTTAAATTTCATGAAAACTGAGCCAACATTTAAAAATTGGTAGAGACACAGAAAAATATCTGGACATCAAGAGGGGTGGTGGGAGGAATTGGGAGATTGGGATTGACACATACACACTATTGACACTATGTATAAAATAAATAACTAGTGAGAACCTACTGTTAAGCGCAGGGGAACTCTACACTTAGGTGTGAATGGGAAGGAAGTTCAAAAGTGGAGGAATATATGTATATGTATGTAACTGATTCATTTTTGCTGCACAGTAGAAACTAACACAGCTTTGTAACGAAACTATGTGTGTGTGTGTATTTAGCTGACAAGTCCTATCTGATTCTTCGTGACCCCATGGACTGTAGCCCACCAGGCTCCTCTGTCCATGGAATTTCCCAGGCAAGAATACCGGAGTGGGATTGCAGTCAGATTCAGATTCTTTACCACTGCGCCACCTAGAAAGCAATCATACTCCAATAAAAATTAATTTTTAAAAAAATTGAAAGATCTCATATAAAACAGAGCATAGATTTCTGCCTTTATTAAAAACGAGAAGATTTAAGAAGACATACAGATGGCCAACAGGCACATGGAAAGATGCTCAACATCACTAATCATCAGACAAATGCAAATCAAACCACAAAGAGATATCATCTCAGATCTGTTAGAATGGCTATCATCAAGATGACAAGAGATGACAAATGCTAGGGGGGATATGGAGAAAAGAAAACCCTCGTGCCCTGTTGGTAGGAACGTAAATTAAAACACAGTATGGAGGGGTCTCTCTTCTCTTTGCGTCTTTTGGGTTGGCCTGCCCTCACACCTAGAGGATGTATTTTCCTTTCCTTGCCAAATAAAATTGAGCTGTAACACCGAGGTGTAACACTGGTCAGTGTCCATTGCTTCAAATTTTTGCTGTGACAAGACAGAACCCAGGAAGTTGCACACTCCCCTGACATCTATGGTGCCATTTCTTGGATTTAACCTGGCTGAAACAACCTCAGCTCAGCCCCCGTGAGGCATAAACCAAGGACAGCAGAAGCCCAACTCGGCAAAATCTCCCACGGTGGAAGCTGAATGCAAAGAAAACCCCGTGCGGGGGAAGTGACAAGAAGCCCAGTGTGCTGGAAACTGGGACAGCAAAATCAAACTTAGCAGAAAGCTCATGTGACACAGTCTCAGATTCCAGAAGACCTCCGGATAAGAAACCTTGGACCACTGGACAAAACCCCGAGAGGGATTGTCAGAAGATCCTCTGACCAATCCTGAGGAAATCTGGTACACTAAAGGAAGCAACTTTGTCTTGGATGGAAAAAGAAGAGCCAGATATGCAGTAGTCTCCAATTTTGAGACCATAGAGGCTAAACCTTTGCCACCAGGAGTCAAGGTACCAGGACACAACTCCTGGATTCACTACTCACAAGTCAAGCCATGGAAGAAAACAGAAGAAGACGCTCAATACACCTGTCAACAAGCTACAACATGCAGTGCCAGTTCAACAAGGATATATAAAACTACAGCCAACCATGGAAAATATCACTGACCCCTAGATGGACACCACTATAAGGACTCTGAGGCTTGAGACTAGCAACAAGGAGAGACCCAAAGAAACCTCGCCATCCCAGTCCAGCAGGAAGTAGCCAGAGAGATCTCGACAACCCTATTCCCAAAGAACTGGGCCTCCCATCTCTTGAGGGGAGAATGTTAGGTAGTTAGAATAGGAAAAAGGAGTCCAGAATAGAGGAGGCTAAAAGACAAAAAGGGAAAAGCCCATGAAAATAGAACAAAGGAAGGTCCAAGGACCATACTGAGAACCTCAGGTAGGACAAACAGCCCTCCTGGATAGCCCAGTTTACACAGGGCAGGCTCAGAGGGAGGAGAAAAAACCATATAAAAACAGGAGCCAAAATTGAGCCATCGGCCTCTCTTCTCTTCATGTCTTTTGGGTCAGCCCACCCTCACACCTTGAGGATGTATTTTCTTTTGCTTGTGAAATAAAACTGAGCTGTAACACTTGTCCATCCATTGCTTCGAATTTTTGCTGTGGTGAGACAGAACTAAGGACATTACACACTCCCCTGACACTTCCAATGAATATTCAGGACTGATTTTCTTTAGGATGGACTGGTTGGATCTCCTTGCAGGCCAAGGGACTCTCAAGTGTCTTTTCCAACACCACAGTTCAAAAGCATCGATTCTTTAGTGCTCAGCTTTCTTTATAGTCCAACTCTCACATCCCTACATGACTACTGGAAAAACCATAGCTTTGACTAGACAGACATTTGTTGGCCAAGTAATGTCTCTGCTTTTTAATATGCTGTCTAGGTTGGTCATAGCTTTTCTTCCAAGGAGCAAGCGTCTTTTAATTTCATGGCTGCAGTCACCATCTGCAGTGATTTTGGAGCCCAAAAAAAAATAAAGTCTCTCACTCTTTAAAAAAAAAAGTATGGAGATGCCTCAGCAAATTAAAAATAGAACTACCATATGATCCAGCAAATCTACTTCTGGGTATTTATCCAAAGAAAACAAAATCACTATCTCAAAAAAAAATCTGCACTCCCAAGTTCATTGCAGTGTTGTTTATAGTAGTCAAGATATGGCTTCCCTGGTAACTCAGTTGGTAAAGAATCTGCCTGCAATGTAGGAGACCCAGGTTTGACCCCTGGGTTGGGAAGATCCTCTGGAGAAGGCAATGGCAACCCACTCCAGTATTCTTGCCTGGAAAATCCCATGGACAGAGAAGGCTGGCAGGCTACAGTCCATGGGATCACAATATTTTATATATATATATACATATATATATTATTCAGCCATTAAAAAAAAGAAAGTCCTGCCATTTCTGACAACATGGATGAAACTTGAAGGTATCATCTCAGTGAAAGAATTCAGACAGAGAAAGACAAACGCTAAATGATCTCAGGTGTATGCGTCCTCTATCATCTCCCAGAGTTTGCTCAAGCTCACGTCCATTGAGTCGGTGATTCTATCTAACCATCTCATCCTCTGCTGTCCCCGTCTCCTTTTGCCTTCAGTATTTCCCAGCATCAGGTCTTTTCCAAAGAGTCGGTTCTCTGCATCAGGTGGCCAAAGTCTTAACAATACTGCATTGTGTATTTGAAAGTTGCAGATGGGAAGTTGAGTGAAATTAGAAGACCAAGAGCTACAAACTTTCAGTTATGAAATAACTATAGGGCTGTAATGTACAGAGTAGGGAATGTTTCAATAATATTGTGATAACTTTGTGTGTGACAGATGGTCACTAGACTTCTGATCACTTGTGGTGATCAGTTCACAATGTGTGTAAATGTACAAACATGATGTTACACAGTTGAAACTAATAATGCATGTATACTATATTCAGTTAAAAAGAGGAAGTTGCTAAGGGCATAAAAATTACAAGTTCTCATCATGAGAAAAAAATGTGTAACTATGTGAGGTGATTTATGTTAACTAAATTATAGTGGCAATCATTTCTCAATATAAACATATATCAAATCCTTTTTTTAAATGAGAAGACTGGGAAACAGCAGCAATCTGACAGAGCAGTGACTACTAACAGCTAGAGCTAAATTAAACTAACTAGAGTTAAACCAAAACTAACTAGAGCCAAACTAAACTAACTAGAACTAAACGAAAACTAACCTAGTCTTCAAATTTTTTCAGCAAAGTCATTCCACCTGAAATTATCCCACCTGATTAGTGTGTTGAGGTGAAATCTATTCAAATTTCACTTAATTCCCCAGAAATGAATCCTCCATGATTGGTTTTTAGATGGAATATTAGCAAGTTGCATTTTCAACACACACACTGTGTAATATCATCGTATCTTAGGATCCAAGGTTGAGTATGTTTTCTTTCTTCTAAAGCTTATTGATGAATTTTCTTTTTCATAAACACCAGTGACTTGCAGCTTTATTGTAAGCTAGGTATGTTATTTAGTGGGTTGTACGCTTACAGATACTTAGAATAAAAGATAGAACATAATTTTTTGTTCCTTATCTTCCATATGTATCACCAAAACTGGTTTTTAAGTTCTTGATGACACATAGTTCATATTCTTTCAAGCTGAGAAATAATCTTTGTAACTATTTTTAAAAAATTTTTAATTGGAGGATAATTGCTTTACAATACTATTAGTTTTTGCCACACATCAACATGAATCAACCATAGGTATGTATATGTTCCCTCCCTCTTAAACACTCTCCCTCCCCTTCCCACCCCTCTAAGTTGTCACAGGGCACCGGGGTTTGAGCTCCTTGTGTAGTACAGCAAATTCCCACTAGCTATCTATTATAACCACTTTTTAAACTTTTTATTTGCTATTGGCTGTATAGCCAATTAACTATGTTTATTTTCTATTAGAGTATAGCCCATTAACAATGTTGTGAAGGTTTCAGGTGGACAGCAAAGGGATTCAGCCATACATATACATGTATCCATTCTCCCCCAAGCTCCCCTCCCATCCAGGCTGCCACATAGTACTTATCAGAGTTCCCTCTGCAATACAGCAGGTCCTTGCTGATAATCTATTTGCACAGTTAGTTCATTTATTCTTAGAAGCATGAAATCAGTTCAGTTCCTAAAAGTCTCCTGAGTTTTTTCCTAAATTGCTACTTTCAGCCAAACACAAGATGTTTCCTCATGAACAAACCATCCTGATTAGCTCTCTGGACAAATACAGGAAGTGTGGCATTTAGTTTAGTCTCTCTATATGACGGATAATGTTCTAAGTTATGAAAATAAAGGTGTACTCACTTAACCCAAAATAAATGTCTGCCTCACCCTTACTACCACTGTATTATTCACAATAATAAATCTCACTTTGAAACATTGTCTTCATTAAATTAATACGTGAGAAAATGAATCACCAAAAGATTTTCATCTACTGCATAATTTATGGTATTACAAATACATTGAATGTTCTCTGTGCCTCAGATACATGAATCTCAAACACAAAAAATACCAAATCATTCTTCTTTTGACTCAGGTTCATATTTGACGTAATAACCATTGGGATTCCATGAATAACTTTTGCCCAAAAGTGTTCACCCAAAAGAATACAGAAATTACTTTTCCCATTAAAAGTTCTGTGAAGGGTGATTTCATTTCCTCCAGTTAAAAATAACTAATTTAAATTTTTCTAAAATTACTCCAAAATCTAATTTGTCAAAGACTCTAAAGAGAATGAAGACATATTCCACTGTGAATGAGGAAACCTAATGAAAAGTTATTCATCTGGGCAACCAACTATCGGACACAAGACCTGTCATTGGCTTCAACTATCAGTCCCACCCTGAGAAGAAGATGAAAGGACTGCCCTGGTGGTCCAGTGGCTAAGACTCCACACTCCCAATGCAGCAGGCCCTGGTTCGATCCCTGGTCAGGGAACTACATCCTACAAGCCACTTGGTGCTGCCAAAGAAAAGGGGTTGTAGGGAAGAAATCTTATAGAACTGAGAGCTTAACCTCTGGGTCTACCTACCTAGATATGTCTACCTCTATCCTCAGGTAGATAGCGTCAGGATTAAGTTGTCGGACACCCAGTTAGTGCCACAGTTACTTAGTGGGGAGGAATTCACACACCTCTGTTGTTGGAACTGTCATGAGTTTGGAAGTAGTGAGGGGGTAAAAGAGACACAGGAGGAAGAACTGAGCTTCCTGACCCAATTCCTGACCAACAGAAGCTGTGAGATAATAAATCTGTGCGGTTTAAGCTGCTAAGTTTGTAATAGTTTGCTAACCATTGATAGAAAACTAATACACTCTAATCCTTACAATAATCTATGTACTATTAATATTCCCATTTTACAGATAAGAAAAATGAGGCACAGGAAAATTGAATAACTTGCCCAAGGTTTTAATAATTTGCCCAAGTGTTTTGTTTTGTTTTTTAATATGTGTGCTCAGTCATGTCCAACTCTTCGCAACAACATGGACTGTAGTCCTCCAGGCTTCTCTGTCTATGGGCTTCTCCAGGCAAGAATACTAGAGTGGGTTGTCATTTCCTTCTTCAGGGTATCTTCCCAAACCAGGAATCCTAAACTGAGTCTCCTGCATTGGCAGGTGGCGTCTTTACCCTTGAGCCACCTGGGAAGTCCCCTATACAAGTTGTTCAGTTCAGTTCAGTCGCTCAGTCGTGTCCGACTCTCCGTGACCCCATGAATCACAGCACGCCAGGCCTCCCTGTCCATCACCAACTCCTGGAGTTCACTCAAACTCACGTCCACAGAGTCGGTGATGCCATCCAGCCATCTCATTCTCTGTCGTCCCCTTCTCCTCCCACCCCCAACCTTTCCCAGCATCAGAGTCTTTTCCAGTGAGTCAACTCATCGCATGAGGTGGCCAAAGTATTGCAGTTTCAGCTTTAGCATCAGTCCTTCCAATGAACACCCAGGATTGATCTCCTTTAGAATGGACTGGTTGGATCTCCTTGCAGTCCAAGGGACTCTCAAGAGTCTTCTCCAACACCACAGTTGTAGTGAGGTTTAAATTTCAACAGTCAAGATCCTGAGATCTTTATCCACCCAGACCCCTCCAGTGGATGTCCCGAGCTCAAATGCTACAAAACAAACTCTCAAAAAGTTATAAATAAAAAGACACACCATAGAGTTGTAGGAGATATCTGTATTTCAGGTACCTTACCAATGATTAGTATCAAGAACATATTCAGAAATTTGACAAATCAAAAGCAAAAAAGGGAGAGAGAGAGAAATAACCCAATAGAAAATTGAACAGAAGGAATTCCCTGGTGGTCCAGTGGCTAGGACTCAGCACTTTCACTGCTGTAATCCAGGTTCAATCCCTGGTCAGGGAACTAAGCTCCCACAAGCTGCGGCTCTGCTAGGAGAGCAAACAGGTCCTTATGTACTATAAAATCCACTCATTATAAGTGGACAATGCAGTGAACTCACAGAGTTGAGCAACCATCACCACAATCCAGTTTTAAAACATTTTTTCACCCCAAAAATGTCCCTTATGATCTTGTACAGTAAATCATCATTTCTATCCTCAGCCCCCAACAACCACTAACCTACCAACTGTCTGTCTAGATTTTCCTTTCCTGGGCATTTCATATTGATGGAACCACACAATATGTGGTCTTATGCATCTGGCTTCCTTCGCTTAGTGTAACATTTTTGATATAATGGCTTTGATGTTCATCCACGTTATAATGTGTATCAGTAGTTTTTTTCTTTTTATGGCTGAGTAATATTCCATTGTATGGATCGATCATGTTTTGTTCATCCACTTATCAGTTGATGGACATTTAAATTGCTTCAAGCCTTTGTCTTTCATCAATAATACTGCTATGAATATTCACATACAAATCCTTTTGTGGATATATATTTTCTCTTAGGTGGAAGATACCTAGAAGAGGAATTGCTGGGTCATATAGTAAATTTACTTGTAACTGGTTAACTGTTTCCCAAAGTGGCTGCACTATTTTACATGCCTAAAAATAATGACTGTTAATCTGCCTTCTGCACCTCTTCCCATCTCTATGAATGAATTAATTATTTTGACTGAGTTGCCCAGCTTGTGGGATCAGCAGTGAAAGTGTGGAGTCCTAACCACTGGACTACCAGGGAATTCCCTCTTCCATCTCTTTTAATCTAAAATTGACTCTGTCGTCCCAATTATTTTCACAACATTTAGCTTTCTAAGATGCCCAGTCAGTTGTATTGTATAATCTCCCTCATTCTAGATCTGTCGTTTTGTGATGCTGTTTAACTGGAAGTAAGACCCGAAGACTTGACTACATTCAAGTTCACATTCTTTGGCAAGTGGTAATACATACATCATATTGTATCTCATCAGGAGGCACGTAATGTCTGATTGTCCTACTGTTCAGTTCAGTTCAGTTCAGTCGCTCAGTCGTGTCCGACTCTGCGATCCCTTGAATCACAGCAAGCCAGGCCTCCCTGTCCATCACCAACTCCCAGAGCTCACTCAAACTCATGTCCATCGAGTTGGTGATGCCATCCAGCCATCTCATTCCCTGTCGTCCCCTTCTCCTCCTGCCCCCAATCCCTCATCCTACTGTTAGTGGTTGTGAAATTGATCTTTGGGTTGGGATAGTAAAAGCCAGATCTCTCCATTTTAGGTAGTTTTGTCCTTGGCAGTGAGCAAGTAATCTGTAAGATAATTCTATGCCTATTGCCAAAAATTAAGAGGGAGAAAGTGTTTTAGATAACTTAGAAAATATTAAGACACAAGCTGACGATTAAATTTTTTTTGTTTTTTTTTATTTAATTTTATTTTTTTATTGGAGGCTAATTACTTTACAATATTATATTGGTTGGTTTTGCCATACATTGACATGAATCCGCCCCGGGTGTACATGTGTTCCCCTTCTTGAACCCCCCTCCCGCCTCCCTCCTCCCCTTATCCTCCCTCTGGGTCATCCCCGTGCACCAGCCCCAAGCATCCTGTATCATGCGTCGAACCTGGACTGGTGATTCGTTTCACATATGATAATATACATGTTTCAATGCCATTCTCCCAAATCATCCCACCCTCACCCTCTCCCACAGAGTCCCAAAGACTGTTTTATATACCTGTGTCTTTTTTGCTGTCTCGTATACAGGGTTATCATTACCATCTTTCTAAATTCCATATATAATGTTTTAAAGATCAATATGTATACTTATCATCTGGAATTAATTAAGCAATACAGTGAAGTACTCATTTGGCCATGAGTTTTCTGGGAACCAAAACAATAAAGCAAAGATATTAAGTAAGAACTCTCACTTCCAAATAGAATAAGGCACATATATTCCTCCATAAAGGCAAACTCGACTCCAGCAGGAACTTCTCAAACGATGCTTATATAAATGCATTCAATAAGGTAGTAGATAATTATTCAAATGGTCTAGTGGTTTTCCCTACTTTCTTCAATTTAAGTCTGAATTTCGCAATAAGGAGTTCATGATCTGAGCCACAGTCAGCTCCTGGTCTTGTTTTCGCTAACTGTATACAGCTTCTCCATCTTTGGTTGCAAAG
This sequence comes from Moschus berezovskii, assembly GCF_049115385.1. Classification (NCBI taxonomy): domain Eukaryota; kingdom Metazoa; phylum Chordata; class Mammalia; order Artiodactyla; family Moschidae; genus Moschus; species Moschus berezovskii. Next base: position 4,434,051 of record NC_142487.1, on the reverse strand, counting down.
AATATAATCAATCTGATTTCGGTGTTGACCATCTGGTGATGTCCATGTGTAGAGTCTTCTCTTGTGTTGTTGGAAGAGGGTGTTTGCTATGACCAGTGCGTTCTCTTGGCAAAACTCTATTAGCCTTTGCCCTGCTTCATTCCGTGCTCCAAGGCCAAATTTGCCTGTTACTCCAGGTGTTTCTTGACTTCCTACTTTTGCATTCCAGTCCCCTATAATGAAAAGGACATCTTTTTTGGGTGTTAGTTCTGAAAGGTCTTGTAGGTCTTCATAGAACCGATTAACTTCAGCTTCTTCAGCATTACTGGTTGGGGCATAGGCCTGGATTACTGTAATATTGAATGGTTTGCCTTGGAAACGAACAGAAATCATTCTGTCATTTTTAAGATTGCATCCAAGTACTGCATTTCGGACTCTTTTGTTGACCATGATGGCTACTCCATTTCTTCTAAGGGTTTCCTGCCCACAGTAGTAGATATAATGGTCATCCGAGTTAAATTCACCCATTCCAGTCCATTTTAATTCACTGATTCCTAGAATGTCGACGTTCACTCTTGCCATCTCCCGTTTGACCACATCCAATTTGCCTTGATTCATGGACCTAACATTCCAGGTTCCTATGCAATATTGCTCTTTACAGCACCGGACCTTGCTTCTATCACTGGTCACATCCACAGCTGGGTATTGGTTTTGCTTTTGCTCCATCCCTTTATTCCTTCTATAGTTATTTCTCCACTGAGCTCCAGTAGCATACTGGGCACCTACCAACCTGGGGAATTCCTCATTCAGTATCCTATCATTTTGCCCTTTGATACTGTTCATGGGGTTCTCAAGGCAAGTATACTGAAGTGGTTTGCCATTCCCTTCTCCAGTGGACCACATTCGGCTATGGTCCATGTGATCAGATCGACTAGTTTCCTGTGATTATGATTTCAGTGTGTCTGCCCTCTGATGCCCCCTAGCAATACCTACCGTCTTATTTGGGTTTCTCTTACCTTGGTCGTGGAAAATCTCTTCCCAGCCGCTCCAGCAAAGTGCAGCCGCTGTACCTTACCTTGGACAAGGGGTATCTCCTCAAGGCCGCCCCTCCTGACCTTGAACGCGGAGTAGCTCCTCTCAGCCCTCCTGCGCCCACGCAGCCACCGCCTGTTGGACGTGGGGTAGCTCCTCTCGGCCGCCGGCCCTGGCCTCAGGCGTGGGGTAGCTCCTCAGGGCCGCACCTCTTTGCGTGGTTCGTTGCGCCGGGGCCGGCGTCTCTCGCGTAGCGTCTGCGCCGCCGGGGCCATTCAGATATGACCTCAATCAAATCCCTTATGATTATACAGTGGAAGTGAGAAATAGATTTAAGGGACTAGATCTGATTGATAGAGTGCCTGATGAACTCTGGACGGAGGTTCTTGACATTGTACAGGAGACAGGGACCAAGACCATCCCCATGGAAAAGAAATGCAAAAAAGCAAAATGGCTGTCTGAGGAGGCCTTACAAATAGCTGTGAAAAGAAGAGAAGCGAAAAGCAAAGGAGAAAAGGAAAGATATAAGCATCTGAATGCAGAGTTCCAAAGAATAGCAAGGAGAGATAAGAAAGCCTTCCTCAGTGATCAATGCAAAGAAATAGAGGAAAACAACAGAATAGGAAAAACAAGAGATCTCTTCAAGAAAATTAGAGATATCAAGGGAATATGTCATGCAAAGATGGGCTCAATAAAGGACAGAAATTGTATGGACCTAACAGAAGCAGAAGATATTAAGAAGAGGTGGCAGGAATACACAGAAGAACTGTACAAAAAAGATCTTCACAAGCAAGATAGTCACGATAACGTGATCACTGACCTAGAGCCAGACATCTTGGAATGTGAAGTCAAGTGGGCCTTAGAAAGCATCACTACTAACAAAGCTAGTGGAGGTGATGGAATTCCAGTTGAGCTATTTCAAGTCTTGAAAGATGATGCTGTGAAAGTGCTGCACTCAATATGCCAGCAGATTTGGAAAACTCAGCAGTGGCCACAGGACTGGAAGAGGTCAGTCTTCATTCCAATCCCAAAGAAAGGCAATGCCAAAGAATGCTCAAACTACCGCACAATTGCACTCATCTCACACGCTAGTAAAGTCATGCTCAAAATTCTCCAAGCCAGGCTTCAGCAGTATGTAAACCGTGAACTCCCAGATGTTCAAGCAGGTTTTAGAAAAGGCAGAGGCACCAGAGATCAAATTGCCAACATCCGCTGGATCATGGAGAAAGCAAGAGAGTTTCAGAAAAACATCTATTTCTGCTTCATTGACTATGCCAAAGCCTTTGACTGTGTCGATCACAATAAACTGTGGAACATTCTGTAAGAGATGGGAATCCCAGACCACCTGACCTGCCTCTTGAGAAAGCTGTATGCAGGTCAGGAAGCAACAGTTAGAACTGGACATGGAACAACAGACTGGTTCCAAATAGGAAAAGGTGTACGTCAAGGTTGTATATTGTCACCTTGCTTATTTAACTTATATGCAGAATACATCATGAGGAACGCTGGGCTTAAAGAAGCACAAGCTGGAATCAAGATTGCTTGGAGAAATATCAATAACCTCAGATATGCAGATGACACTACCCTTATGGCAGGAAGTGAAGAGGAACTCAAAAGGCTCTTGATGAAAGTGAAAGAGGAGAGTGAAAAGGTTGGCTTGAAGCTCAACATTCAGAAAACAAAGATCATGGCATCTGGTCCCATCACTTCATGGGAAATAGATGGAAAAACAGTGGAAACAGTGTCAGACTTTATTTTTTTGGGCTCCAAAATCACTGCGGATGCTGATTGCAGCCATGAAATTAAAAGATGCTTGCTCCTTGGAAGGAAAGTTATGACCAACCTTGATAGTATATTAAAAAGCAGAGACATTACTTTGCCAACCAAGGTCCGTCTAGTCAAGGCAATGGTTTTTCCCGTGGTCATGTATGGATGTGAGAGTTGGACTGTGAAGAAAGCTGATCGCCGAAGAATCGATGCTTTTGAACTGTGGTGTTGGAGAAGACTCTTGAGAGTCCCTTATACTGCAAGGAGATCCAACCAGTCCATTCTAAAGGAGATCAGTCCTGGATGTTCATTGGAGGGACTGATGCTAAAGCTGAAACTCCAATACTTTGGCCACCTCATGCAACGAGTTGACTCACTGGAAAAGACTCTGATGCTGGGAAAGGTTGGGGGCGGGAGGAGAAGGGGACGACAGAGAATGAGATGGCTGGATGGCATCACCGACTCTGTGGACATGAGTTTGAGTGTACTCCGGGAGTTGGTGATGGACAGGGAGGCCTGGCGTGCTGTGATTCATGGGGTCGCGGAGAGTCGGACACGACTGAGCGACTGAACTGAACTGAACTGAATTATTCAAATAGTGTGAAAATCTGGACATTTGTATACCTTGACTGAAGAACCAGCCTTCTATATTTGAAAAGAAAGTCTTCCCCCATCAGACATCCTATTTTGTGAAACAGACCCTAAACAGTAAGATAAGAAAGAACACCCATCATTTCTGCTAGATCAATTATAACAGCACTAGAAATTAGTCTAATGGCAGATCAGCCAAAGAGCATTGTTGTTTGGAGCACAGCTTCCTCCTATAAGGATATTTTTAAAGGAACTATGATTATATGCAGCTTCCCTGGTGGCTCAGTTGGTAAAGAATCTGTCTGCAATGCTGAAGACCCAGGTTCAATCTCTGGGTTGAGAAGATCCCCTGGAAAAGGAAATGGCAGCCCACTGCAGTATTCTTGCCTGGGGAAATGCCATGAACAGAGGAGCCTGGTGGGCTACATCCATGTGGTCACAAGAGTCTGACACGACTTAGTGACACCACCATGATTATCCACACACACACATATGCAAACACACACACTGAGTTAGAACATTATTCTCTAATCACTTAACATAACACAATCCAATAACTTAGAGACCCTAGAAAAAGAGATAAACATAATAATATCCACAAATCTTTTTTCCTTTCTCTCATCAGCTGTCATGAGCAAACTTCTGGCAAGGGCTGAATTGCCATCAATTCATAGTGACAAATGACTAAAATGCCAGTCTTCTGTGTTGTTGAATGGAGGAAAATACATATGCTTTAGATCCCAGACATGCAGATGGCACATTTGAAAGTGTTGGGAAAATTTAGGAACCTGGTTTATATCCTTGCCAGAGAATCAGAGCAGCCTACATTCCTAGGGAAGCTACCAGAAACCGTGTATTTTTTTTTTTTCTCAAAATACAACTTTGGATTGTAAAGAAAAAACTGTTGCCTGTCATTCCAGTTCTACTAGGATGAAGCCATTAGTCACTGCACTCGCCTGACAGTGCACCCTGAGGGGAGCTAGTATGGAGAAAAACAGGAAGCATTCTGCGCTTTGAATATACTGATCTCTAGATAGTTAAAATACTTACCCAAGGAAAATTCTCAGTGACCCCAAGATTCCTGAATCTTCCCATACGTAGAAAAGCACTAAAATCATTAACTTGACTTGTTTGTTCTTTGGGATTAGCAATAATCTTTTTATGCTTAATTATATGTTTTTCCCAGAAAAAATATCATCTATATCCTGACTCCTCTCTCACATCTTCAGAGAAATTTCTCAGAGCTATCTGAGAGCCTGTGTCCTGAGATACAATCCTCAGTAAGGTGCGTGAGAGCATAAGTTGTGTCTGGCTCTTTGCAACCCTGTGGACCACAGCCTGCTCCTCTGTGCATGGGACTCTCCAGGCAAGAACACTGGAGTGGGTTGCCATGCCCTCCTCCAGGGGATCTTCCCAACTCAGGAATTGAACCTGAGTCTCTTCTGTCTCCTGCATTGGTAGGCAGGTTCTCTACCACTGAATAAAACTTAATTCACAACTTTTACATCATGTGTTTTTATTTCAGCCAACAGAATCTAACCATAAAGGTTTTTTTTAAAGTACTTTGTTGATAAATCTGTATCATAAAACATAGAAGAAATTGCTTTATCTTTTAAACTATTTAATGTCTTCAGACCTTAGGAAACTACCTTAATTCCAATGCTTTTTTTTTTTTTTTCTTTTTGGCTGGTCTGCACAGTTTATAGGATCTTAGTTCCCAGACAAGGGATGGAACCCGTGCCCCCTGCAGTGGAAACTGCCAAGTCTTAACCACTGGACCACCAGGAAAGTCCCTTAGTTTCGATTCTTGGATCTAGCAATCAAGTAATCCTGGGCAAGTTACTCATGTATCAGAGTTTCTCCTTCCACATCAGGGACAATACCTATCAGAGTTGTTTTGAGAAAAGAAAATGTAAATAAAAGCGCTGAGGCACACAGTAGGTGCTTCACAGACATGGCAGCTACTCCTGCAACTGAACGGTAGTCCAAGTCAGTGTCCCCCAGCCCCCTCCTCCAGCGCCTTTCCGCAGGCCGACCGAAGAGCATGCGTGGTGGGAAGGAACACCAAAGGAAAGACAGAAGCTCTTTGTTAATAGCTAAGCAAAGTCCCTAACATAAATTCTGTTAATAGCAGGCCTGGAGAAGGGCTTAGGCCTAATGGTAGAGAGTGCACTTCCTGCTGCTTTCCCCAAAGGGTAAAGTACACACACACACACGCGCTCCTGACCTTCGCCTTTAGTCTGGGGCTTGGGCAGGAACTCCTACAGCTGGAAGTCATAGAGGAAGGTGAGCTCAAGCACGGAACCCCACCTGCTAGGAAAATCTGCCTCAGTGGGATGTGAGGCTCATGCTCGGATTGGTCCTCCTCTTCCCAGGGATGTCTGATGCTCCAACACCGGCCAGGGTGGGGATGGGAGTCTAGGTAAGGGGAGAAGAGCTCTATCCTCGTGGTCCCTCTGACCATTAGCCACTTCTGATGGCTTCAAAGCCCCTGGGTTCTCAGTATAATCTGTGTCCTAGTGGGTGTATCAGAATGATTTGGCAACAGGATGTGTTAAGTGTTTGCAAATGGAAATAATCAGTACACTTGTTTCCAAGGTTGAGCCTTGTTTTATAAACACAAAAACTGTGGCAGAGTTCTCCCTCCGTTCCTCAAGGAGAGGACCAAGAGCATTTGGGGATAGCTGAGGCTCGGTTGTATGAGATCCCACACTTGGCAGCATTTGGCATCCCTCATCCTCGGACACTAAATGCCATCTGTGACTCCCATGATCCATGACCACCATAAATGGCCCCCATGTGGCTCCAAATGTCCCTGCCAGGGAGCCCCACACCTGACTGAGAGTCTCTGGCTGATGGTCAGATGTCTTGCTGGTAACAGTTAATCAATAGTTGTCATTCCTTCTTTCCACCCATAAATTTGATATTTGCTGTTGTTGTTTAGTCCCTAAGTCCTGTCCAACTCTGGGACCCCATGGACTGTAGCCCGCTAGGCTTCTCTGTCCGTGGGATTTCCCAGGCAAGAATTCTGGAATGGGTTGCCACTTCCTCCTCCAGGGGATCTTCCCGACCTAGGGATCAAACCTGTGTCTCCTGCATTGGCAGGCAGATTCTTTACCTCTGAGCCACCAGGGAAGCCCCCATAAATTTGTGATTAAACAGGCCGAATGGTTTTATAGTATTTGTCCATGTGTCAGAGAGATACGTAATAGTGTCACATACTTAGGTCAAATAAGGCACTTACTGTAGTGCTGAGCAAATTGTGAGCACTCAAAAATTAGCTACAATTTTCAGCTTTTTTATTATGATATATTAGTTAAAAGGGAAATCAAAACAAGCAATATTTTATACCATTTTGAACTTTAATTTCACCTGAGCGTATAGTACCTCTTCCAATTCTTATATTAGCCCTCTGATCTCCTTAAGACTCAATTTCTTTACCTATGAGTAGGAATGATAGTATTGATACTATGAGCTGGGTATGAGGCTTAAATGCGACAGTGTTTGTGAAGTATTGGTGAGTGATAGCAAGTAACAGGGGACTTCCCAGCTGGCTCAGTGGTAAAGAACCTGCCTGCCAATGCAGGAGATGTGGGTTCAATCCCTGGGTCAGAAAGATCCCCTGGAGAAGGAAATGGCAACCCACTCCAGTATTCTCACCTACAAAATCCTATGGACAGAGGAGCCTGGCAGGCTACAATCCATGGGGGTCAAAAAAGAGTCCAACACATCTTAGCAACTAAATAGCAGCAGCAGCGACTAAATTAAGAAAAAAACTTTGGGGGGTTATTTTAACAGATTGATGAAGAAAATTGGGGGTGGGGAACAGAGGAGGGAGATCTCAGATATCTTCTCAAATCACTGTGTAATCTAATTCCAAACATTACGGGCATACTGGGCTTCCCTGACGCCTCAGCGGATATAAGAATCTGCTTATGCAGGAGACATGGGTTCAATCCCTGGGTGGGGAAGATTCCCTGGAGGAGGAAATGGCAACCCACTCCAGTATTCTTGCCTGGAGAATCCTTTGGATAGAGAAGGCTGGCAGGCTACAGTCCATAGGGTCGCGAAGAGTCAGACACGACTGTAGCAACTAACACACACATACACACAGAGTACATTCTATTCACCTGGGAGTCTTGTCAAAATGCAACAGGTTGGGGGGGAAGGGGCCCTGAGATTCTGCATCTAAGACGCTCCCAGGAAGAGACTTTAGAAACTGGACAGATCTGGGTTTTCACCTATCATGCAGGAAGAAAGGTACTCTGTTCCTTCAAACTTTAGTGTCTTTATCTGTAAGATAAAACTGCCAACTACTCCGTATTTACTGTGTACGGATTAAATGAGCTATAGCTCATGTAAAATACTCAGCACATATATGTAGCAGAGCCTGTGTTCTTTGCTTAACATGTGTGTGTATGTGTGTGTGCGCTCCTTCAGCCGTGTCTATTTGCGACCCCATGACTGTATTCCACCAGGCTCCTCTGTTCATGAGATTCTCCAGGTAAGAATACTGGAGTGGGTTGCCATGCCCTTCTCCAGGGTATCTTCCCCACCCAGGGATCAAATCCATGACTCTTGCATCTCCTGCATTGGCAGACAGATTCTTTACCACTAGCACCAACTGGGAAGCCTCTGTATGCTTAATAACTGATAGCTATTATTACATCAAGCAATCTAGGCTGTTTCCAGATTGTCTAAAATCTTTTTACTATACAAAATGGAATCCTCTGCCAGAAACACTTTGGCTGGAAAGTTTACTCATGAGATTGAAAAGATGTCTACTTCTCCTTCGCATTTTTATCATTATCTTAATACTTGGGTTAAGGACAGTCAGACAAACTTTTGAAAAGCAACAATATTGAGGGACCGAACATACTTATAAAGGAAAATGATCACTTTTAATTTGATCTAAAATACCTACCTCAGGAATTCCCTGGCAGTCCAGTGGTCAGGACTTGGCGCTTTCACTGCCAAGGGCGAGGGTTCAAACCCTAGACGGGGAACTCAGATCTCACAGGCTATTGGCATAGCCAAAAATACAAAATAAAATATCTGTCTCAAACTGAAATTAATTTTTTAAAAAATGACTTAAGTGGATTAAAGTGCCAATTTTTTTCCCCCAAAAAAACCTAGCCCTTTAAATCTACATGAAAATATACAGTGTAATTAGCTCGTAACAATAAATTCACTAGGCCAGATGGTTTCTATTTGGTGCAGGCATGCATTCTCTGAGTAATGGGCCCCAGGAAAGCAATCTCCACCCCACGCTTCCTGTGGTTGAGACTTATAGGGGCCAGTGTGCATCCCAGTGCCTGAATTTCCTAACATTATTAAGCAAGCTAATAAGGGCTCACTTGGTCATCACATTTGTTCCAGATCTGAAGTTCTAAGCGTACAGCAGTAAGAGGTGTATATATTCAAGCAGAACTAGCCAGAAACACAGATCAGGAGAACTCACACGTTCTTGATGTTAACGAAGGCCATGCTGGTCACACCAACCAGCACCACTTACTTTTTCAGATGAGTGAACAAGAAAAGGATTGAAAAACTGTGGCCCTAGAATTTTGTTTGGCTTGGTTTGTTGTTCTAAAATCATGCCTTTGTAATCACATCTAATGAAAGCCTCTGAGGGAGTTGAGAGGTTGGAATTTTTCCTTGCTTGCCTTCCTGTCCCGTCACAAAAGAGGAAGTTAATCATCAGGCAATGAATTCCCAGGTGGCTCAGTGGTAAAAAAAATCTGCCTGCCAGCAGGAGATGTGGGTTCAATCCCTCGGTCGGAGGATTGCCTGGTGGAGGAAATAGCAACCCACTCCAGTATTCCTGCCTGGGAAATCCCATGGACAAAGGAGCCTGGTGGGGGCTACAGTTCATGGGGTTGAAAAAGAGTTGGACACAACTTAGCAACTAAACAACAGCAAGAAGAGATAGGTCACCCCTTTGAGACACGTAATTAGTAGAGTGAATGATCTCAGGATGTTCAGGAAAGGAAATCACAGAGGAGGATCTGGTTGTTCTGGCATCATTACACACGAGTATGTGAGAGGGATCAGAAAATCAACTGCTGAATCGGGCCATGGTCATTTTAGCAGAATAGTTTCCCTAGCATGACTGAGTTGGAAGTTTTATGACTATCATATAGAGAATTATTCTCCTATGTGGAGGTGCAGAAAGATTAACACACCTGCCCTGTTAGGAGGGTCGACTCAGACCAGGAGTGGAGAATTCCTTGCCAACGATAACTGAAGTGGAGAATAGGATCCAGTTTCCATCTTTCTTTGAAGATGGGAATCACTTATGCATGACTGACTATATGTTCAGGAGGAAAAGCTGGAAATACACGAGAGGATGATAGTTGATGTATGAGTAGGAGGTAGGGTTTCTCCAACGGCTCAGCGGATTAAGAATCTGCCTGTAATGCAGGAGACACAGGAGACGTGGGTTCAATCCCAAGGTGGAGAAGATCTCCTAAAGGAGGAAATGGCAACCCACTCCAGTAATTTTGCCTGGAAAATTCCATGGACAAAGGAGCCTGGTGGGCTACAGTCCATGGAGTCACAAAGAGTCAGACACAATTGAGTACATGGCACAAAGCAAGCAGGGTAGGAGATAAGAGGTCATAGGATCCAGAACATGAGTGGAGGGTGCACACCTTCTGTTGTGAAATGAGAAGGAAATACGAATGAGTATGAATATCCTAACCTTGTACACACAGGAGTAGAGTGTTTACATTTCTTTGGGTGTCTATATTTGGCTGGAAAGTTAGATCTGAGACTGCAGGGCAAGGAGCTAAAGGGTAGGATGACAGGATTGACTGAGTTTTTTTGCTTTTTGTGTGTGTGTTCTGTTGTGTCCAACTCTTTGCAACCCCATGGACTGTAGCCCGCCAGACTCCTCTGTCCAGGGCAAGAGTACTGGAGTGGGTTGCCATTTCCTTCTCCAGGGAGGACTGACTTCGTGGCTGATTGGTTTAATATCAGCCTATAACAATTTTTGGATACTATGCGGTGGGGCGGCGGGGGGGACTGTTGAGGGAGTTGGGAGTTCTGGGTTGTTGTTTATTTTGGCCACACAGCATTGCTTGTAGGATCTCAGTTCTCTGACCAGGGATTGTACCCGGGCCACTGCAGTGAAAACCCAAAATCCTAACAACTAAGCCACCAGGGAATTCCCAGGATGATACAGTTTGTAATCCACAGATTTCTTCACAGAGGGAATGAAACGACCTTAAATATAAAGGAACAGGAGATTTTCTGGGCAATTTTTGAAGCTAGCTCTTCGGAAGGTAAAATTTCAGTCTGAAGTTTTGCTGGAAGGGAGGAAAAAAAAAAGGTGGGCTTAAACCTAGGGAGAGGGTATATGCAGTCCCAAACCAGAGGCATAGATCTTGTTCCTCCAGGGTTCAAACATTGGTGAAATGACAGAACAACTCCTTCTGACTTCTGGTCTGTTATCTTTTTATTATATTTGTTTCCTGACAGCCTCTGTTGCAAACACCCTCTCTGCCCATGGAAGGAAATTCAGAAGCCAAGGTCATTCCCTGAAGCATTTGTCCCAACAACCTTTCTGAATTATACACCGGCTCTCCAATGTTACTAATCAGACATTTAAAAATCCTTTAGAGACAGAAGAGGCTGTTGGGTCTCATGGCAGAGTGACCTTGACTTTCAGTTCAACAAATGCCAGGACATAAACAGTACACAGAGCAGATTTAACAAGTATATCCAGAAACTCATGAGCTAGGCATGACTGTGAAGATAGAGTCATTTTCAAGGTCACGGTTTCAACACAGAAAAAACGAATTCAATTAAACAGATTCCAAGTCTAGTTACTGTTATTGGTCCCCATTCTCTGGAACAGGCTGAGCACGCTGTAAATTATTCAGGTATTTTGATGAGTTATTCCCGTTGCCATAATGAGATTCTGCCTGCCGTGCCACGTCCAGATCATGCTCCATTTATTACTATAATAGAGCACTCCCACCCTGGTTAAGGCCCCCTGTCCCTGGAGAGATTTTTCTGTCTGTAGATAAAAATCCATCTAGAAACCTGGGTCCCTCCCTGCGTGTTCAGTCTCGCCGAGCCTGTTGATGGCATTATCCATTTCTACCACAGGGTGGCGCCCGCGGACCCCGAAAGGCGCTGCGCAGGGGTACTGCGGAACCCCAGCCTCCACTAACTCGAACGTGGGGATGTCAGGGCGCCCCCCGCCCATATCAGCAAGAAGAAAACTGCTATCCAAAGAAGGTAAGGGACCTGACGCCAGCCACACTGCTACTCTGGTGAAGACAGGATCAAAGTCCATGTTTCCACGCTGTCAATCCCAAATTCATCCCCAGTGGTTTTCAAACCAAAACAACCTCTCCTCTCTGGATGTTTCTTCTAATCCTTCAGAGGGGACCCAGCCACCAACCCTTGGCTACCTAGCACAAAGCACACCTGAGCCCTCCAGGTGCTGTCCTAAGAGTATTACATGTACTAACTCATCCTAACCTTCACAGCAGTCCTACAGAGCAGAAAAGAGTGTTTAGGGACTTCCCTGGTGGTCCGGTGGTTTAGATGGCTTTCCAGTACAGGGGGTGAGGGTTTTGTTTGATCCCTGCTCTGGTGAACTAAAGTCCCACATGCCACAGAGTGTGGCCAAAACTTTTTTAAAATAAATAAAAGACCAAAATTGTTAAAATGGTACATTTTAATGTTACATATATTTTACAATTAAAAAAATCAAAAGAGCCATCAAGCTCAATACTTAATAAATAACTATAAGGTTTTCTTAAATATATCTTCCTAATAATAGATAAAATTTGCAAACTTTCTTAAATAAATGCAATATATATCTCCAAGATGGGATATTAGTAAAAAGAACAGCTTGGGTAACAGCTTTCCAAACCAAAGTTGGAAAGAAGTCATTAAAAATAAAATCCAACTTAAACATCTAAGGAAGAGAGGCAGAGAAGTAGGATAGTTCTCACAAAGAACAGGGAAGGAAGGGATGTTTTATTTCACACACAAGTCAATCAGAACAGAAACAGTAACTTAAAAGTCTGTCCCTTGGACTTCCCTGATAGTCCAGTGGTTAAGACATCACCTTCCAATACAGGGGGTGTGTGTTCAATCCCTGATCGGGCAGCTAATATCCCACATGCCTCCTGGCCAAAAAACCAAAACATTAAACAAAAACACAGAAGCAATAACGTAACAAATTCAATGAAGACTTTAAAAATGGTCCACATAAAAAAAAATCTTAGAAAAGAAGTCTATCCCTACACTTCTGCTCTTGCACAGAGGGGATATTTAATTTTGAGTGTCACATTGAAAGATAAAGAATTTTGAACATTAAAACTGCTATTGTTATTCTCTTTTTGATTGAATAATCTCCTGCTGGAAAACTTCAAAAATATTTCCCCAGATAATACAGCTGGAATTTCTCATGCATTCGTTCCCAGGTGCTCCCACAGAAGATTTAGCAGGGGCCGCTGGTGCCCCCAGGACCCCCTGTGTCTCTCCCCGCCCTCCAGGCTGCCTGGTTATTGGGCTGGGGACACCTTCTTGCCAGTGGAAGGTAGCAGGGTGACACGTTTTCTTTCCTGGGTAGAGCAGGTGAGAGCCAGCAGGCCTTCTCCGTGTGTTTCCCTGTCCTGCCGAGTTCCCACGTGACAGAGTTCACAAGACGCGGGAATCCTGGATCCCAAGATGCTTCGTGTAGATGGGTGTGAGCAGCCTGCCTGGTACCTTCTGCTAGAAAAAAAGAAACAGAAAAAACTTTCATTTTTTTCAGCCACTGAGATTTGTTACCATCACATAGCCACACTTCTACTGACTGATAGAGATGATAAGGTGGAACTCTTTATCTTTCCTACTCTTCAGTTCACCTCTGACCACTTTTTAGAACTCCAACATAGCTGTCATGATATACTAAGAAACGCTAGAGGGCACAATGGCATTGCGGGAAACTTGGATCCATACTGTAAATGAAGTAAGGTGTGGGATCTTGCAAAAATTAATGCAACAGAAAAATAGGTTGTGGAAAAATCACTAGCTTTGGAAACAACTGTTTTCTTTGCCGGCCTCTTAGCCACATGTCACAATCTGCAAATCACTTTATTAAAAGAAAACTTTCAACACTTCAACACAAAATTAGTAAATTCCAAAAACACGAGAAGCCTATATACTTTTCCAAATAGGAAAAACTAATGGGAATGGCCTCAGTGTAAGAGACACATTTGTCTTCCATCTGTGTTTTGTTTCTGCCTTCGGATGTGCCCGTCTGCCAGCACTGTTAGGCCATGGAATCCGGACGTATTGTAAACCGGCAGCTTGAGAAAGCTCAGGTTTCTAAAGTCTCCTTGTTATGAGAGGTGACCAGATGCTGCAAACATCAAGCTGTGACAGGAAGCTCCCCTCCCACCCCAATGTCATCCTGCGTGCTGAGCAGACTTCCTTTTCCCGTTTCCTTTTTCCCCTCTTTTTTTTTTTCTTCAAAGTCTGCTGCCAAAACTGCCTTCCTCTCCTGCTGTTCTGATGACATCACCCCCTTCCCTAACTTGCCCTTAGTCTCCGGGTCCCAGTTTGCCTTCATTTCCTTGGGCAGCCTTTGGGCTGCCTCTACATGCAGTAAGTCTCCTACACGCGAACCTTCAAGTTTCGAACTTTCAAAGATGCGAGCGAGGGTTCCATCAGCATCAGACGGGAGCGACATTAGAGCTCGCCCTCGGTCTCCTGTTGCTGATGATCCTTCAGCTCTGCCATCTCCACCTCCTCTCCCTCCTCCAGGCAGTGTGTCTTCTTGCCTGTTTACTCAATGTCAACCTCTGAATGCCAGGCGTAGTATAGTACAACAAGGTACTGTACTGTAAAATTCAAAGTATTCTCTTTATTTTTTGTGTTGCTTTTTTAAATATGATTTGTGTGCCAAGTGTTATAAACCTATTACAGGGTAGTACTACATAGTTGGTCGTGTTGGCTGAGTACCTAGGCTCATTCTGTTAGACTTAAATGAACACGATCTCAGAACAGAACTGGTCTGTACATAAGGGACTTTACTGCATTTTTGCCCTGCTGCCTGCTGCTTCTCAGCACTGCCACACGGGGCTGTCATTCTTGATGTCCCAGTGCCGAGGCATCCTTTTTCACTTCTAACAAAGTATTCCTAGGTCTCTTCCAAATGAGCTTCATGTATACATTCGTTGCTCAAGCACATATTTAGCACCGTCCGCGTGCATGGCATGGTTCTGGATACTGTAAGAGGACATCCAAAAGTGAAAGACACGGTCCTCAAACTGGAAACGACCAGGTAGCCATTTGTGCTGGGGCTTTGGGAAACCAACCTGAGGGATGAAATAGTAGGAGAAAAGTACGCAGTGATACCAAATAACTACACCATCAGAGTTGCAGATGTGGGGTCATTCTAATTATTTTATCATCTTGTCAAAATTATCATTTCAACAAAAAATGACTTGAGTCTTAAGTTGGTGTTAAGGATATAATCCTTATACCAAATTACAAAAACTATTATCTCCATTGCATACCATGCTCTTTACTAAAAAAAAAAAAAAAAAAAAGAATTTAAAAAAAATTTTCCCACCTGTCCTGTGGTTAAGACTTCCTGCTTCCAATTCAGAGGGCATGGGTTTGAACCCTGGTCAGGGAACTAAGATCCCACAGGCCTCATGGCCAAAAAACCAAAACATAAAACAAGCAGCATTGTAACAAATTCAATAAAGACTTTAAAAATGATCCACATTTTTTAAAAAATCCTAAAAGAAAAAAATCTGTTTGCTATGTCTCCATTTGCATGGAAAATTCAATGGACAGAGGAGCCTGGCAGGCTACAGTCCTTGGGATTGCAGAGTTGGACACAACTTGGTGACTAAACAACAGTAACAAATATGCTCATATATTTGTTTCATTTTTTAAAAGATGCTGGTTACCATCCACTAAATTGATTTTCCTACTCACTAAGGAACTGCAAACTACAGTATGAAAAGCTTTGCTCTAATAAATTCCCTTCAATTTACAATGGAAAAACTGAAGTGTTAAGAACTTGGGAAACTGACTTAAGTAGCTATGAAACATGATACATCACATTAATAGGATGATGGGTAAAAATCATATGATCCTCTCCACGTATGCAGAAAAAGCATTTGACAAAACTCAACACCCTTTCATGATCAAAGCTCTTAAGAAACTGAATATAGAAGCGACATAGCTCACATAACATAGACTATATCTAAGAAACTCATAGCTAACACACTCACTTGTGAAACTCGGAAAGCTTTTCCTATAAAATCAGGAATGAGACAGAAGTGCCTACTCTCACAACTCCTATTCAACATAGTAGAAAAGTTCTAGTCAGAACAACCAGGCAAGAAAAAGAGATAAATGCAATCCCAGTAGAAAGAAGAGAACAGTGGCACAACTCACTATCCACTGGGGGTGGGGGGGGTGGAAGAAAAAGAAAATTGCTACTTCCTGTCCTACAACATCAAACATATTCAAATGGTCTAAATTTTTCGTGTACTTTTTATTTTGTATTGAGGTTATCCCGTTAACAATGTTCTGATCGTTTCAAGTGAACAGCAAAGGGGCTCAGCCATACATATACATGTATCCATTCTCCCCCAAACTCCCCTCCCTTCCAGGCTGCCATATAACACTGAGCAGAGTTCCCTGTGCTGTACAGCGGGCAAATGGATGAACTTTTTTAATGCAAAAGAAAATCACAAAAATACTAGGGAAAAGTATATAAATAATTTTAGGATCGGAAAGGAGATTTTTTAAGACTGGTGATTTAAAAGAAGGGACTTCCCTGGTGGTACAGTGGATAAGAACCTGCCCGCCAGTACAGGGGACATGGATTGGATCCCAGGTCCGGGAAGGTTGCACGTGCCTCAGAGCAGCTGGAGCCCGTGCGCCGCAACTGCTGAGCACATGCGCTGCGACCCACGACGTCTGCGCTCTGGAGCCCACGCGCCACAAGCGAAGCCACCAATGAGAAGCCGGGCAGCACCAGGAAGGGTAATCCTCGCTCACAGCGACTAGAGATGCAAAGACCATGCAGCAACGAAGGCCGGTGCAGCCAAAATAAATCCATAATTTTTTAATTAAAAAAAAAAATGAAGATACCAAGAAGGAAGAGATTGATAAATTGACTAAAACAGTTCTCAGTTTCTCTGTACTAAAAGAAAACCCACAAATCAAGTTAAGCGGCACGTGAAAACTTGGGGGAAATGTTGCCATCATTTATGAAAAGTATCTCAAAATAGAACAGTTAAAAATTAGTAAAGACAGTCACACCTAAACGCAAAGTTGCTAAAAGACAGATCACAAAATTAGAAATATGAATAGCCAATAAATTTGCAGGAAATCTTGAAGAAAATTTTCTTTCTCCAAATGGATAGTCAGATGTCCCAATATCCTACTCTTCCCATTGGAAGTTACATAATAGCTTTTACTTCCTTCAGTTCAGGTCAGTTCAGTTCAGTCGCTCAGTCGTGTCTGACTCTTTGCGACCCCCATGAACCACAGCCCACCAGGCCTCCCTGTCCATCACCAACTCCCAGAGTTCACTCAATTTCATGTCCATAGGGTCGGTGATGCCATCCAGCCATCTCATTCTCTGTCGTACCCTTCTCCTCCCGCCCCCAATCCTTCCCAGCATCAGAGTCTTTTCCAGTGAGTCAACTCGTCGCATGAGTTGGCCAGAGTATTGGAGTTTCAGCTTTAGCATCAGTCCCTCCAATGAACACCCAGGATTGATCTCCCTTAGAATGGACTGGTTGGATCTCCTTGCAGTATAAGGGACTCTCAAGAGTCTTCTCCAACACCACAGTTCAAAAGCATCCATTCTTCGGCGCTCAGCTTTCTTCACAGTCCAACTCTTACATCCATACATGACCACTGGAAAAACCATAGCCTTGACTAGACGGACCTTGGTTGGCAAAGTAATGTCTCTGCTTTTTAATATACTATCTAGGTTGGTCATAACTTTCCTTCCAAGGAGCAAGCGTCTTTTAATTTCATGGCTGCAATCAGCATGCATTTTATACTTTTTGCTTTGATCTAGTCTATGTAGCATAAATGGTGCTGGATGTGCTGACTAACTTTATTGTGATGTTTCACAATGTATACAGGCATCAAAATCATCACACTGTACATCTTGAACTTACACAATTTTTACTGTTGGATATTAGCTGCTCAGTTGTGTCTGATTCTTTGCCACCCCATGGATTGTAACCCGCCAGGCTCCTCTGTCCACGGGATTCTCCAGGCAAGACTACTGGAGTGGGTAGCCATTCCCTTCTCTAGGGGATCTTTCTGACCCAGGGATTGAACCCAGGTCTCCCCTATTGCACAATGTTACCTGTTATACCTCAGCAAAGTTGGGGGAAAAGGACATAAAGGTTCCAAACGGGCATAAAAATCTAAAACCAGGATTTTCTTTTACATAATTTCAGTTCAGTTCAGTTCAGTCACTCAGTCGTGTCCGACTCTCCGCGACCCCATGAATCACAGCACGCCAGGCCTCCCTGTCCATCACCAACTCCCGGAGTTCACTCAAACTCATGTCCACAGAGTTGGTGATGCCATCCAGCCATCTCATTCTCCATCGTCCCCTTCTCCCGCCCCCAACCTTTTACATACCATAAAATTCACCCTTTAAAGTGAACAATTCAATGGTTTTTAGTATATTCACAAAGTTGTGCAAACATTACCACTATCACATTCCAGAATATTTTCTTCACCCTAAAAGAAATTCCATACCCACTAGCAATTGGACAAGAATTGATATTTATTCCCAGTCCAAACATCTTCCCACTGTCATAGCTTTCTATGGATTTTCAAACTGATTACCTTAAGGTAAGTAAAGCTTCTTAAGTGTTTATACATACTTCTAAATGACCAAATTTATCAAATCCTTGCTAGGACTTTACATAATTATGTGCTGTTTATCATCTCAGGGTTTTATATAAATTTCTGTATTCTCTGACTTTTTTGTTTTGCTTTTTAATTTCTACCAGATTCTTGAGGGTATGTAACAAACACTCAGGAACAAATCCTATGTACATGTACACTAAACAGACTCAGGAAATGCTTTGTTCTTTGGATGTATAGCTCATCATCTCAAAGGAAATGAGACTGGTGATTTTTAAAGAGAATATGTGAGACTTGGAGACTTTTACAAAAGGAGGAATTATTTTTTTTCTGTTTCAAGGTTTTCAAATAAAATCCACAACTAGACAATAGATCCTTAAGAGGGCGAAGGAGAATCTAAATATTTTCCTGAACAGAAGTTCAAATAAATTTTAAAAGAGCTTCACTCTAATATAAACAAAATTTCCAGTCTGGTTTTCAAAACATCCATTACTTAGTCTCCAACTCTGCTTCTACTTAAACTTGTTGGAATTCATTTTACATAAAATGAACATGAACGCCAATTCTCTATTTTATGCCAAAATTACCAGGTGTCCGAAAAAAAAAATCTCTACTTTGAAGTTAGTCACATTTGGAATTTTTAAATAGCATCCTCTAAAGTATGAATCATTGTACATGATTCTTCAGTACACGGTTGTTGATTCTTTAGTAAACATGGTTTCAAGTATTCAGAAGCACAGGGGCCCACAGAAATTAATGACCAGAACTCAGTGCTCAAAAATTTGAAATAGCTGTACATTAGTCCACTGTGTGTGTGTGTGTTCAGTTGTATCTGACTCTTTGAAGCCCAATGGACCATAGCCCACCAGGCTTCTCTGTCAGTGGAATTTTCCAGGCAAGAATACTGGAGTGGGGTGACATTTCTTACAGCAGGGTATCTTCCTGATCCAGGGATCGAACGCGCACCTCTTGCATCTCCTGTGTTGGCAGGTAGATTCTTTACACTAGTGCCACCTGAGAAGCCCTAGTCCACTATAAATAAATAAAAATGATGATGATGACAATACAGCTAAAAGAACATTTTTAAAAATAGTGGTTAGCTCTTTTGAACAAAACAAAATCTCTTTAAAAAATTAAGTTAGCTATAAACATTAATTTTATTAGTCTCTAATGAAAATGTCCAAAACTATGTATTTTAACATTAAATTTGTAGTACAGTAATTCCTTTTTCTGTGAAAAAAAATCCACATAACATCTTTGAAACTCTTAATATTTAGGTTTGTTGAATTCCAATACAAAGACAGTATCCTGCCACTGATTTTTCCAGTTCTTCAAGTTAATAAAATCATAAGATCTCTTTTAATACAACATAAACTGAAATATACAGAATTTGTTAGGAGATATCCTATAAATGTTTTATGAATGAATGAATAAGCTGATTTTTAAAAGAGTCAACAACCTTACCTAGTTTGGGTTCTTAGCCATGATTTTTTAAAATTTATTTATTTTTAATTGGAGGATAATTGCTTTACAATATTGTATTGGTTTCTGCCATATATCAACATGAATGAGCCACAGGTATACATTTGTCCCTTCTTTCTTGAACCTGTGTTTTTGTTCTGTTGTGCTTGTATCTTTTTTGTGTGGGAGGGGCGGTTTATGACCTATTTACTGACTGTGAGCACTGAGTTAAGTTGACTTGGAAGGTTTAACTACAGTTACTTAACCTTAGCAGATTAAAATGTAAGCCTTAATGTTGATTTAACATAGATCCTTTGTATTTGACAAGGTAAATTATATATGCCATACATACAGTCATTTTTCAGATATTTGGTTCTTCAGTTGAAGACCGTGGTTTGAGGGAGATGTCATTGGAAGACTGCCTTGATAGATGCCAAATACTAATCTCCAGAAAGTTATACTTAATTCATACGTTCTTTCTGAATTGAATTCATTCTTTTAAGGCTAATCTCATACATCTTTTTAAGTTTGCTTCCAACTCATTCTTAGGGATGTAAGATTACCCAATAAAAAATTTCCTATGAATTTGTAGAATCCCACATATTTTTTTATAAGTGGCTTTCATATGACAGCAAAGGCAGGATTAGAAACAGAATATGAAGATATAAAATGGAGTGAAAGGGTTAGCTGCTCAGTTGTGTCCAACTCTTTGAGACACCATGGACTGTAGGCCACCAGGCTCCTCTGTCCATGGGATTCTCCAGGCAAGAATACTGGAGTGAGTTGCCATTCCCTTTCCAGGGGATCTTCCTGACCCAGGGATTGAACCTGGATCTCCTGCATTGCAGGCAGACTCTTTACTGTCTGAGCCACCAGGGAAGCACAGAATCCCACATTTTTAAAAAAAATCTTTTTTTTTTTTTTTTGTTTATTTATTTTTTTGGTCACACTGAGCAGCTTCTGGGATCATAGTTCCCTGACCAGGTATTGAACCCAGGCACACGTCAATGCAAGTGCTGGGTCCTAGCCAATGATCTGCCAGGGAAGTCCCAGAATCCCACATTTTTTATTTGCATTTCCTAATTATAAAGGCAGTTTACCAATTTTAATTATTTTAGAATTTGGAGAAATAAATGCAGTTTTACATAGTCATTGAAATAACACTGAAAAAAAAAGTTCTTTTCTGCAATCCCAGTGACTTTCTGTAGAACCAGCTTTGGAGCATTTCCTCTTATTAGCTGTGTGTTGTTTAACTTCTCCAAGCTGGAGGGATCCAATCTTCAAATGGGAATAATACTGCCAACCTCCAGAGTGTTTATGAGGATTCATTGAAAGATGCAGGTAATCCTAGTATCTGTACTGTCGGTCGCATTAATTCATTCACAGGACATTTCATCAAAACATAGATGTTACATTAAGTACTTGCTGTGTACCTTATTCCCTTAAGGGGCTTCCCTGGTGGCTCAGATGGTAAAGAATCTGCCTGCAATGCAGGAGACACTGGTTCAACTCCTGGGTGGGAAAGATCCCCTGGAGAAGAGAATGGAAACGCACTCCAGTATTCTTGCCTGGAGAATTCCATGGGCAGAGGCGCTTGTCAGGCTACAGTCCATGGGGTCGCAAGGTGTCAGACACGACTGAGCAACTAACACTTATTCCCTTAGAAGGAAGAGCTATTTCAAGTACTGAAAAGCCCTTTTCATATACAAGTAAAAGAAGTATAAATACACGTTGCTAAAAGATTAAAAATGCATTATGTTTACATCACATAATAAGATCTTGTCTGATTTTAGTTGCTCACAGATGTAAAAAATAATGATCTATACCACTGAAAATATGAAAAGAAGGCCTAGCTTAAAGAAATATTAAAACAGGTTTTCAAAAACACAGATTTATTCTAAACGTATTTTTAACCAGACCACAAAGTTAGCTTGCAAAATATTTAAAAATAAAAAGTTCCCTGATTCCAATCCTTTATGTTTTATGATCTGATGTCAGTTAATTCAAGAGATAAGAGCCTGACTGACTTGCAGTTTCTTTTCTAAATCTTTGATGTAGGTAAACATTCTAACTTCTTTGCCTCCAAGCAAAGTTATGTTCTACTTTCTATAACCCATTTGTAAAAGATTTCCAGGAAGTAGCAATCTGGTAGCAATTTTAGTTGGGGATTTAAACTCACTGTCAGAGACACTGACTTATTCTGACCACACATAGACTTAATGTATCAGGTCAACCACTGGGTAATGGCTACAGGAATTGCAAATATAGATCCTGGGAGGAAATTACAAGCCTATAGGGCAGAGCTAGCAAATGGGCTTGGGCATCTAATGTCAATTTCAGGTGTCTGCTGCCTGAATTGCTGTGTTGAGAAGTCTTTTGAGGATGGAGGTGGTATTCTACAATAGGGGTCACCAAGGAGGAGAAGGGGACGACAGAGGATGAGATGGTTGGGTGGCATTACCGACTCGATGGACATGGGTTTGGGTGGACTCCGGGAGTTGGTGATGGACAGGGAGGCCTGACGTGCTGTGGTTCATGGGGTCGCAAAGAGTAGGACACGACTGAGCGACTGAACTGAACTGAACCCCCAGGATCTGATGCCTAATGATCTGAGATGGAGCTAGAGTAATAATAATAGAAATAAAGTGCACAATAAATGTAACGCCCTTGAATCATCCCGAGACCATCCCCTTCCACCTGGGTCTGTGGAAAAACTGTCTTCCACAAAACTGGTCTGGTGCCCAAAGGGCTGGGGACCACTTGTCTAGAAGAAAAGGTATGTATGTGCTTCTGTGCTGCAATCTAAAAGCAGTGACTCCCCGAGGCAGCCAGAGGTGGGGCTGATTGGCCAGCTGTGTTCCCCTCTTGGGGTCTTACATGTAGATTCCTCAGAAAACTGGAAATAGAACTGCCATATGATCCAGCGATCGCACTCCTGGGCATACATACCGAGGAAACCAGAATTGAAAGAAACACATGTACTCCAATGTTCATTGCAGCACTGTTTATAATAGCCAGGACATGGAAGCAACCTAGATGTCCATCTGCAGATGAATGGATAAGAAAGCTTTGGTACATATACATAATGGAGTATTTCTCAGCCATCAAAAAGAATGCATTTGAATCAGTTTTAATGAGGTGGATGAAATTGGAGCCAATTATACAGAGTGAAGTAAGCCAGAAAGAAGAACATCAATACTGTATATTAACGCATATATATGGAATTTAGAAAAATGGTAACCTGAACCCTGTATAAGAGACTGCAAAAGAGACATAGGCATTTAGAACAGTCTTTGGGACTCTGTGGGAGAGGGTGAAGGTGGAATGATTGGGGAGAATGGAATTGTAGCATGTATATTATCATAAGTGACCAGTCCAGGTTCGACGCATACATTTTCCTCTGTTCATTTCTTTGCATTTGTGCTTTTTTAATAAAATTCTTTTTTAGAAATAAAAAAAAAAAAAACATGTGGCTCAAAGCAAGTAGTTACCATTGGGGTCCTACAAGCTCTTATCTGCATACAGGCTTCTCACTGTGCATCTGTTCTCTCTCTGAAAACCATTGTCTACTGCTCCTGGCTCCCCTGCCCCAACCCCTGGAGACTCACCTACTGCCACTGGACCCTCGACTCCACCACCCCACCAGGAATAACCTGAGTCACCTTTGTGTCACTTCCTCCAAATTCCAAATTTCAAGCTAGAGCCTGACAGTTGGGGTACTCAGACCAAAGGGCTCCACATCGGCTATTGGCAGAGGAGAGGACCTTGGGTTCCACAGACACCTTCAAAAGGTATCCACTGCAGTCTGTGTGTCCGCTGTACTCTGTGAGGTGGAGGGCATGTGAGAATATGCCAAGTGCCATCCAGCTTCGAAACTGCTATCACAGGACAGAGTAAGGAGTCAAGTTGAGGATAGGAAAGTTTGAAGGTATGCCTAATGCCTAAGGCTAGATTACCTGGAGAAGGAAGTGGCAACCCACTCCAGTGTTCTTACCTGGAGAATCCCAGGGACCAGGGAGCCTGGTGGGCTGTGTCTGTGGGGTCGCACAGAGTCGGACACGACTGAAGCGACTTAGCAGCAGCAGCAGCAGATTACCTAGGAACCTCAACCATAACCTCAGACTTCCCAACTCTCAACCTGGTTCCTCACTCTGTCCTGTAATAGCAGTTTTGAAGCTGGTTGGCTTGAAACTCAAACTTAACATTAGAAAAAGTAAGATCATGGCATCTGATACCATCACTTCATGGGAAATAGAAGGGAAGAAATGCAAACAGTGGCAGATTTTATTTTCCTGGGCTCCAAAATCACTGCAGACTGTGACTGCAGCCATGAAACCAAAAGATGCTTGCTCCTTGGAAGAAAAGCTATTACAATCCTAGACAGCGTATTAAAAAGCAGAGACATCACTTTGCCAACAAAGATCTGTATAGTCAAAGCTATGGCTTTTCCAGTAGTCATTATGGATGTGAGAGTTGGACCATAAAAGGCTGAGCCCCAAAGAATTGATGCTTTTGAACTGTGGTGATGGTGAAGACTCTTGAGAGTTCCTTGGACTGCAAGGAGATCAAAAGAGGCAATCCTAAAGAAAATAAACCTTGAATATTCATTGAAAGGACTGATGCTAAAGCTGAAGCTCCAATACTTTGGCCACCTGATGCAAAGAGCTTACTCTTAGGCTCCTTGGAAAAGACCCTGATGCTGGGAAGGATGGAAGGCAAAAGGAGAAGTGGGTGACTGAGGATGAGATGGTTAGATAGCATCACTGACTCAATGAACATTAATTTGAACAAACTCTGGGAGATAATGGAGGACACAGGGGCCCAACAATCTGTAGTTCATGGGATTGCAAAGAATCAGACACAACTTAGTGACAGAAAAACAACAATATCTAGAAACAGGCAGGGACTTCCCTGGTGGTCCAGTGATTAAGACTCCACACTTCCCCTGCAGGGGGCACTGGTTCAATCCCTGGTTGGGGAAGTAAAATCTCACATGGCATTTCGTACAGCCAAATAAAATATCTAGAAATAGGCAAAGTGGTGCAGGGTTAGGGGTGGGGGTAAGATTGCTGATGCTGGCTGTGTACATGTAACAGGCCTGGGACCAAAATGCAGAACTAGGAAGAACTGATGTCACAGAAATAAACCAGGATGACCCTAGAATAGATTCCAATAGCAGAGACTAGATTTCCAAAAAATAGTCCTGGAGCTGGGGAGGCGTGCCAGGCACAGAATGGAAATCTAAGATCATAGGCCAGGTGGTCAAGAAATTAGACACTGGACAGAGCAACACAACAGGGCAAAAAGATGGGTTGGAATTGCTGAAGCTCATGTAAGACTGCCATTTCTTATGTCTGTTCATTGTAGGAGATGTCCTTACACATCCAATGAATTGCCCAGTTAAGCACCAGTCTATAAAGCAACGAAGGTATCAGAAATGGATGGGTTATGGCACCTCTCCACGGAGCTTGGCACAATGAGCCTAATATTCAAGGATGAATAATTTCCTTTTGCCTGATTTTCCAAATCTTTGCTTAGAGGGCTCCTCATGTTCGCCCTAATTGGCCAGGTGGAGGAGGCAAGGCTGGGGCACTGAAGATAACCCGAGGCACCGAGTGGCCCTAAGGAGCACCAAGCTGTGGGCAGGCACTTCAAGTCTGGCGGAAGGCATTTTTGGGTAGGGGGTGGTAGTGAGGATAAAGAGCAGAGACCGGTGCATGCACCCCCTGTAGGAATACAAGCCTCTCTAGTTACCAGCAAGAGAAGATTATCATCACAGACTGAGTGATGGAGGCAGCAGCAGCAGATGATTGATGGCAGGCAGGAGAGGTTTATTCCAAACACAACCATGTCCTGGCAGAATCAGGCGTTCCAGGGTGAGAGGGTGTGGCCCTACCTAAACTCCAAATGTACTGTAAACTGTACATCAGTCAAGTAATATTAATAAAATTAAATTTTGCATTTCACTTTTTCACTCATTTATATCAAGCTTTCCCCTTTGTCCAACACTCACCCAGGGACCCCATGATTTGGGCTCCTTATGACTCCTGAACCCTTAACCCATAAAGGTTAATGCATAGCAGATCTCCCTGCCCTGTGGGAGGCTGTGCTTCTTCATTTGTCCTTTTCACAAATGAACAGAAATCACTTGAAAGCAACTTCTATTAAACCAAACCCAGTGAGACTTGAGGTTCTTTGTCCTGTTTGTTTTTCGTGTTTTTTTGTGTGTATTTATTTTTAGCTGCACTGGGTCCTCATTGCTATGTGCAGGATTTCTCTAGTTGTAGGAGCTTCCCGTGTGGCTCAGCTGTTCAAGAATCCGCCTGCAATGCAGGAGACCTAGGTTCAATCCTTAGGTCTGATCTTCCTCGGTCAGGAAGATCCCCTGGAGAAGGGAAAGGCTACCCACTCCAGTATTCTGGCCTGGAGAATTCCATGGACTGTATAGTCCAGGGGGCCACAAAGAGTCTACAGGACTGAGCGACTTTCACTTTCAGGCAGCAGGACCTACTCTTCCTTACAGGTGCAGTCTTCTCTCTGCAGTGGCTTCTCTTAGCGCAGCTCATGGGCCCTCGGGCTCAGCAGTTGTGGTGCTCAGGCTTAGTTGCTCCACAGCATGTGGGAGTTTTCCTGGAGCAGGGACTGAACCCGGGTCCCCTGCATAGGCAGTTGGATTCTTAACCCCTGGACCACCAAAAAAGTCCTGTCCCATTTGTTTTAAATATGCCTAGAAATAAATAAGCCACTGAGTTTAAGGTTGAAAAGTTTGCAAGAATATTTACAGACTGAAGCTTGATGTTAAGATGAATATTCCAAAAGAAAAAACAGGGAATGAGGTTCAAAAAAATAAAAATAATGGTTAAGAGAAGAAAACAAAGATAATGTAAGGAAACATGTAGGAGAGATTTTGACACCCTCGCCCACCTTTAAAACTCCATACAGAATATTTTCAAAACCACCTCACCCCTTATAGAGTTAACTTTAGTATTCTAGAATTGACTTTAACGTATTTTAACCAGTATTTTACAGTTGATTTTATGAAGCTGAGAGGTGTTTTTGTTTTGAAGATGAGTTTAGGACAAAGATATAATCTCTATTTTATATAGAAGTTTAGAAAAGTAACAGTTCAAGGAATTTATTTTCTAGTTAAAAATAAGTTAAATGTTAAGTTTCATGACATGTTTATTTATTATTTATTTTGGCCAAACCAAGAGGCAGGGAGGCGCTTAAATCCTGGATTAGGGATGGAACCTCCTGCCTTCTGCAGTGCAAGTGCACAGTCTGAACCAGTGGACCACCATGGTTAGTAAACCAACATGAAATTTTTCATGCCCATGACACTCAAGAGTAAATGAGGTTTTGGTAGCTAAATCTATTAAAGCACCTTGTAGTTAATGTAAATGCCTAAGCCTATCTTTGGTTCATCTAGTGAGCTGAAAAAACATTTTCTTTCATACCCTTATATAGAGTTTCCTTAATTCCTAGAATACCAGAATACTGACACATATGATTGTATCATTTTGTGTTTGTCAAGGATGATTCTGAATTTCACTGAAAACCACAAAGGAAACCAATAGTCCCAGCATTAGTAGCTCTGATAACCCCACCACAGAGGAAATACGAAGAGGAAGTTAATCTACGAGTCTGACAGGGCAGTGATTTCAGCGGAAGAGACTCAATATTCAGCCCTTTCTGACAGTGACTGGCCCACATTTTAGAATTCCAGGTCCTTCTGGACACTCTCCCCTTTCCGTCTAGCGACCGGCTGCAAGATATAGGAGTCCAGCTGGTGGGTGCTCTGCCTTCGTTGGAGTGGCAGCCTCAGTTTCCACAGCTGTCAAATGGGGCTGTGATACCTGCCGCCCGCTCCGGCGCACCCCCGGCCCCGCAGTTCCTCGGCTGGGACATCGCCAGCATCGCCTAAGAATACGCGGTCCCAAGATAAGCCCAAACCACCATTACCGGGAGAGTCGCCAACAGAACTCGGCTTCGGTCCCCTCTCCCGGCAAGGCTGGTTCGACCTACAGTCAACAGGAAGCTCCCGGGGCTGGGACTGGATCC
The DNA here is from genome assembly GCF_049115385.1 of Moschus berezovskii. Lineage (NCBI taxonomy): Eukaryota > Metazoa > Chordata > Mammalia > Artiodactyla > Moschidae > Moschus > Moschus berezovskii. Next base: position 4,406,286 of record NC_142487.1, on the reverse strand, counting down.
CCGGGTCGGAAGGCGGCCAGACGCGAGCGTTTCTGGACGGCTATCAGGCGGGTGATGAGCGTGTCAGGAACGCCCCCCTGGCTCACGCGGCGCGACTGAGATTTTACTACCCGCGACAAAGGGTGCGGAAGCCTAGTGCCGAGGAGCCAAGAGCCAGCCCCCAAACTCCCCGGTCCTCCCCCACGGAAACAAAGCCCTCGGCAGCACAGAGCCGGGCGAAGGGGGCGGGCAGCGCACTACCTCTCGCGCGGCAGCCGCGGGGTCCGCGGGCGGGGAGGCGGCGCTGTGGGAGGAAAGCCGCCCCCTCACGCCCCCTCAGCCTGCGCCGCCTCGGGCCCCGCCGCCATGTTGGGTCGGGATTAGCGACTCGGTCTCGCCGCAGACGGCGACCGCGGGAGGGCTGGCCCGCCCCCCGAGGGGGCGCGCGCGACGGCGGCGGCGGCGGCGCCGGAAGGCGGGGTCGCCGGAGCCGGGCCGGGCGCGGCGCGAGTTCCGGTGAGCGGGTGGGCGCGCGGGCAGGTAGCCCCGCCCCCCGGGCCGGCCTGGGGGCGGGGCCGGGAGTGAGGGCGGGCCCCGCGCGGGGAGAAGGTGGAGCGCGAGGCCGCGGGGTGGGGAGCCCGGGAACTCCCTCCTCCTCGAGCGGAGCGCCGGAGGCTGGCTGTGCCGTCGTCGCTGCCGCCCGGCGCCCGGGACGAGGAGGTGGAGGACGGGAGCGGGCGCCGCGGGCCTGGTCTCCGCCCGCCGCCCCCTCCCCGCCACCCTTCCGCGCTGCTGCGGCGACTCATGCGAGCGCGGCCGGAGCGCAGGTAAGGAGCCGGCGGGGGCCCCGCAGCGCTAGGCCCGGCGCCCGCGCGCGCCCGGCGGCGCCGCCGCTCCCGCCCCCGCCGCTCCGAGTCGGGAAGTTCGGGGGAAACTTCTCCCCTCCCCCGGCCCGGCCGGCCCGGCGGGCGTGTCTCCTTCCCGGCGCTACCTGCTCGCCCCCTGCTAGGTCTCCGCCCCGTCCAGTGCTTCCCGGTCCCGCCCAGGTCCGACCTAAGGTCCCCGGAGCGGCGGGAGTCCCGCACCCGAGTCTGTAAGGTTGGCTGGCCGCCCGGCGCGGGGGCGGCGGGGCCCCCTTCGGGCCGAGGGGGGAGGCGGGGGCAGCGGCCCTTCCCGGCTCGGGGTCGCGGGTCCGCGGGTCGGCTGCGCCGGCGGCATCTGTGCCGGGGGTGGGGCGGGGGAGCCTCCGGCTGCACTGGGTTTGATTGAAAACCGCAACATGTTAAAGTTTTCCTTTGTTTTGGGTTGGGGGTTGGGAAATATGCCGTTTTCAGCGTGCACTTTTACAGCAGTTCTGCCGCTCCGCCTCCCCCCCTTGGTTCGGTTCTCTGTCCGCATGTGTTATAGAAAATCTTGTTTTAATGTGTGTTTTTCTTCTTGGTAATTGCTTCCAGCTTTCGCTCTATTGGGCATGGGGCAGCGTTGTTTTAAGAAGCTCTTCGAAAATCAAGTCCGACGTAGGGACTGATTTTGCTTTGTGGTGGGTGGGACCCGAGGCGGTTCGGATTGGGTAGAATTACTTTCTGCTTAATTAATTAAAACACGCACGGCCTGACACACGGTCTAACGATTTGTAAGTTGTTAGAGAAATGAAAAGTTCAGTCTCCTCAGGGATCAAACTTTATGTACATGCCATTTATTATGTGTGTGTGTTCCCACTGGTACGTGCGTGCACATTGGTGATCTCACGTACACACATATGTGACTGTGGTATATTCGAGCATTGCAGCTGCAGGAATGCAGTGACAAAAATTATCGTGACAGTTCTAAGCCATCCTGTTAAATTATCTGTAGTTAAAACTACACGCTAAGGAAAATATTACTAATACATACATGTGACTATAGGCATTTTAAGGCGAAGTGGTAAATTTAATTCTTAACTAGCACAATGGTTAGTACACAGTGGACAGGAAACTCTTTGAATGGACAGGTAATGAAGTGTCCTGTATTACAAGCCGAGGATCTTATATGTGTTAAGCATGGTTTTTCATCTATTCTGTGAGAAAGTTGTATTTCAACATTTATATTTTATTCTGTTTTACTAATATATTAGACCTCTTCCGTAGTTGACCTTTTAAGAAAAGGACATTTAATTGTATTTTAATTTTTGGATATTAGCTAAACTTCAGTGGAGATTCATCGGGTCCTAAATTTGAAAAAAAAAAAGACTGCTCTGAATCTAAATACAAGACAGTTCATATCCACGTTTCCAGGATAAAATATAAAAGGGCTCTTAAAATACATACTCTGCTGTAACCACCATAATGTTATAATAGCTTTAATTTTGCAGTATGTTTTTGCTGACTTCATAAACCACAAAATTGACTCCTTTCTGTTTAACCGAAAGTGAAATTACAGCTTTGACCTATCTTATGGGATAGGTGGAATTTGTCTTATGGCTGAAGTGTAATATTAATACATGGCTCAAGTTGTTTTTTATAAATCAGTAGGTTCTCAAGCTGAAAAATCAATGTGCAAATAAATCTTCATGATATGTTCTGTTAAAATAATAAATATTTTAAAAGAATAGCAGTGAACCGGTGTAAATGAAACATTACTGACAAATGCTCTAAGTCTTGTTTATGTAATAGTGTTCAGTTTTCTTCTCTCATGGGGTCGCAGAGTTGGACACAACTGAGCGACTGAACTGAGGCAGTAAATAATTAATGTAATTTTTCTCTATATGTACCTTTAGCTCTTAATCTAGTGAATCTCTTTAACATAGACACGGCTTATTGTTAGTTCCTATTAGCATTATGGTTTAAAAAAAAAGCAGCAGCCTAATATCAAAAATGTTTAAAGAGCGGTACAAGGTCTGGCGACTTTGAATGCAAACTTAGGTGATAAAACTATGTATTTTTTAAAAAAACCTGCAAGGAAATGATTTCTAGAGAAGTACCAAGATTAGAGAGGAGGGAGGAAACTGATTGGGACCTGGATCCTGGAGTGATGTTCTTTCACCTGATGGCAGTTACAAGGGTGTCGAAAGTGTGTAGTTCATTAAGCCATGATTACTTTTCTGAATCTGTGTTTTAGTCTATGTGAAACTTTTTTTTTCCTTTTTTATAAAAAGCCTATGTGTAATGTGCTTTATAAAGGACTTCATGGAAGAACTTAATATTTGATCACTTTAGAACACTGCTTGGGTTGCCCATTTGCAAACAGGTTAGACCCTATTAAATGGTAACTGGCAGATAACCAGCAGGTGCATGTAACTACTTCTGCATATAAATAACATGTTAATTACATTAATATTTTGAGACAAGACACCAGATTTAACTTTAAATCCTCTTCAGTTTTGCATGTTGTACATGACAAATAGTAGGTAACCAGAGTGTGTTTTTAAACTAGTGGACACAGTTCTGTCATCAGATATAAAATATACCCTGTTTTTCAGCAAGTTATGGTAATTAAGACTCAAAATTTAACTGTGGCATCAAAGCAATATGTCTTTTCATCCATTTTCAGTTTTCTGGAACAGTAATCCTTCAGATCAGTCATTTCAGCCTGTTCTGATATCCTTAAGGATATCTTAAAATTATCAGCTTAAAATAAGTTTTAGTTTACTCAGACTTCATGAAGATGTGCTGAACAGTACCTGAAGAGATAGTGTTTTGTTTCAGGCGACAGTTTTATACTGGAGTTTCTGAAATGCTGTGGGTCGTTGCCTTGTGCTTTACTTGCTGTATGGAATGGGTTGCTGTAGTTGGCGTGTTGTTTCTTTGCCTTGCTGTAAAGCAGAGTTGAAGAGATCATGTCTGTGCCACGTTCTTACATCACAGGAACTTTCAGTTATGTTATAATGGTGATGTTTGTGGCGCTGGCTTTGTTGTGTGAACTATTTACAGGAAGTTTTAGTTAAGATCTTCCATTGTTCAGAAGGCTGCATGGCTTAGGTCACCTTTAGTTCACTTTTAAACAGGTCTATAATACAAGTTCCTCTAGCGAGGTACAACTGCTTTTCTTTAAAGGAAGCCATCTGTTCCTCTTAAAGTATCTTGGTATCTGGTTGGTGGTGTGTGCGGCCGTCTTGTGTGTGGCTGCAGTGGGGTATGTCGTCTCTTTTCTTCCTCTCAGCTGCTCCAGCGCCACAATTAGGCTGCCTATTGCTCAGCTGCAGCTGCTGGGTGATTATGAACCATCCAGCTCCTGTCTAAACTCAGAGGCAGATTTAGCAAAAGGAGCTATAGAAACAGCAGAGGGTGAAAGAGAAGAGCCGGTGCCGCTGCCAGTATCATTTTAACACGTCTATGTGCCAAGGAATCGTTGGCTGCAGCAGCACCACTGTTGTCTTGGAACTAGCAGACTTGATAGCAACACCTCCTGCTCTGGCTTGGGTTTACCTGGTGTTATTCTTTAAGATCTTGAACTTCCCTCCAGGGCAGAGAGGGAATCCTGTAAGTTGAGAGTACAGGATAACTACAGTGAGGTTACTGATGGACTGAGCTGTGCTTCCCCCTCTGTGCCCCGCCCCCCACCATAGCAGTGCCCTGCAGTGCCCCTTATTTGAGTATAGATAGGATTTCAGATTGTCTGAAGCTTATATGAACCACATACTCTGCTGCTTTAAGCTGTGTCTCTTGGAAGTGCTGCTGCTGTTTCTGTTGTTTGGTGGGTGGCAGAGCTGATACACAGGTTCTTTGTACTCTCAGCCTTTCTTCCAGGAAGTGGAAGACCTTTAAGAGGGATTATTTCTAGAGCTAGCCACACAGGGCATCTCCCCTGTGACTGCTTGAGTTCTGCAAGTAGGAACCCCAGATTATTTTTCCTATTGTTCTTCATTTGTTCCTTGGGTATGAGAAGATGGACATCAGCAAACACATACACAGCATCAGCTGTATATGGCAAGCCCCAGCCTGGAAGATGCTGCAGGCAAATTGTTGCAGGTTCTGAAATATTTCTCAGTTTATGATTATGCCAAGCAGAGAGCAACGACGTCTTGTCCTCTTTTACCGCTGTTATTGTTCAGTCATGTCCGACTCTTTGCGACCCCATGGACTGTAGCCCACCAGGCTCCTCTGTCCATGGGATTTCCCAGGCAGAAATACTAGAGTGGGTTGCCATTTCCTTTTCCAGAGGATCTGCTCCACCCAGGGATCGAACCCTTGTCTCTGGCCACCAAGGAAGCCCCTCTTTACCATACCATTGGAAGATCTAGGTAGTTCCCCTTGCTAGTTGAGGTTTTCGAATTTAATGGTTCAAGATTTGGTCAGTTTGGGGAAGGGGACAGAAAGTGTTGGGAGAAGTAGCTCTCAAACTTACATAGCCAAAAGGAGGGAAGACGTCCTGAAGACTGCACACTTGATTTTGTTACTGTGGCACATATTCTACAATACACTGGTGTGTTGACCCCCACTCTCTGTGCTCCCATAGAACCCTGGTATCAAAGCATAGTTCTCCTTCCTTTCCAATTATTTCTTCTCATGACCGTGATATACTTGACCTGTGGTAAGCAACTGTTTGACGTGAATCTTTGAGATCAGTCCCTAGGAGAATAAATCCTTAATAAATCTTGAATTGTATACAGGGATGTGGTTCAATGTATATTTATATGAGTTTATATGCACAGACTTTATCCACACGTGTTTATAACGTATACCTGTACTAAAATTTTGCAAAAGTAGCTTAATGCTTTTTCAGAAACTAATGTTAAAACAAGTTCTTTAGATTTTTAACCCTCAAAGTTGTGGCCTAGAAAATCATTTTTATAAAACTGTTTAAAAAGTTTCAACTTTAAATGTGAACTTAAAGATCATTTTGCTATTTCTAACATAAACTGGAATCTTTGTTGTTGAAGTTATACATACTAGTTTCTAGTAAAGTTTATGTTAATTTCTTTTTTTTTTTTTTTTTTTTACTATTTTAATGAGTGTTGAAAACCCAAAATCTTAGATTGTAAGAAAATACATTTGGTATCCTATCAGTGACAGTCATTATTATAATTATGACTTTAAAAATATTAATATATTTCAAGGACAAAATGATGAAGAAATCTTCATCTTCTTGATGTAACACACGAAAGAATGCATAGGTCATAGGGTATGTCTGCTGAATTATTCGTGGGGGTGGAGACAGGAAGTACTGGGAGAAGGAGACTGACCCCTGAAATTTAAAGATTGTCTGGTTTCAGCCTCTGTTCCTAACAATGTGTTGATCTAAACTGATTATAGACGATAGTCACTTCTCGAATTTTTTTAATGTAACTTTCAGTTTCTTAGCATTAAGTAGAAATTTGGATGAGGTGGAGAAAATCAGTGGCTTTTGCTGCTCAACACTTAAAACTGTTCCATGGCAAGTTTATTGGTTTCTTGTGTGTGTTAGTCGCTCAGTCGTGTCCTTCTCTTTGCGACCCCACAGACTGTAGCCTGACAGGTTTCTCTGTCCGTGGAATTCTGCAGGCAAGAATACTGGAGTGGGTTGCCATTCCCTTCTCCAATGGATTTCTTACATTTACTCTAATGCAATTAATATTGATATTTCCACTTTTGAAATAACAGCAGTCAAGCATTTGAAAAAGAGCAGAGAAGGTAACGTAGTGTAATAAGGACAGGACCAAAAGGTGGAAGACCACCTGGATTTTAACTTCACTTCTGACAGGGAAGAGCTGTGTTTGTTGGTGTTTGGTCTCTCAGTCGTGTCTGAATCTCTTGCAATCCCATGGACTGCAGCCTGCCAGGCTCCTCTGTTCATGGGATTCTCCAGGCAAGAACACTGGAGTGGGTTGTCATTTCCGTGTCCAGGGGATCTTTCCAACCTCGGGATCGACCCCGCATCTCCTGCTTTGGCAAGTGGATTCTTAGCCACTAAGCTTGTGGTCTTGGTCAATTCAGTGAACTCCGTAGGCCTCAGTCCCACCGTTTGAAATGTGGGTATAGTGTTTTCTAATGCCTTGCTGCTGCTGCTAAGTCACTTCAGTCGTGTCCCACTCTGTGCGACCCCATAGATGGTAGCCCACCAGGCTCCGCCGTCACTGGGATTCTCTAGGCAAGAACACTGGAGTGGGCTGCCATTTCCTTCTCCAGTGCATGAAAGTGAAAAGTGAAAGTGAAGTCGCTCAGTCGTATCCGACTCTTCACGACCCCATGGACTACAGCCTACCAGGCTCCTCCACCCATGGGATTTTCCAGGCAAGAGTACTGGAGTGGGTTGCCATTGCCTTCTTCTTCTAATGCCTTATGTGACTCTATTACAGTTGAACGTTTTTATGTTGATAAAAATGTTAAGGAGATGCTTTAGAGTCTAAAATTTGAGATCCGATCAGATATCAGATAAGTAAAAGGGTAAAAAAATTGACCCATGGACTTAACACTGGACTTCCTCAAGCAAATGCAGTGTATTCCATTCAATAAGTGGGCATTTATTAAACCTATGATGCAGCAAATACAGTGCCAGTTGTGATGTTATGAAAATGATGGCAGCATGACTGCTGCCTTCTAGGAATTCACAGTTGGGTGGAGCTGGCTATAATTAGGAGGCTGTTATGAATTTTTTAGATTGATCTTAGTGTGATAATCCGTTAGGATACTGCTCTGATTTTTGATGGTATTAGGGTGTGATATATCTGAAATCTTTGCACTGCATAGATTTAGATTCTAGTAAACTGATTGAATTCTTTAGGCAGGAAGGCTTGAGTTGATGTTTTTCTAGATGTTAGTTCTTTACAGGTATTAGTCACTCACATACACAGGCTCCCCAACACCTATCTAGAAGTTTTACTAGAAAAAAGCACATTTGAAAGCAAGGCTTTTAAAAATATTTTCAGATTTATTTTGCAGTGAAATTAGAAAAGTGAGGACTTACTGATTCATTGAAGCTCATAGTTGTGATGTCATTTAACAGTCATGACTGGATGACAGCTTTGCCCCATTGTGTCAGAAAACACACTTAACATTAGTGTTAAAACGAATTTACTTTTTTAATTGACAAAAGGGCAGACTAACTGTTTTGGATGTTTTTCTTTAATATGTGTAATTAATATTTAGAACAAGCCATGGGCATTTGAAAATGGTTAGCTTTTTAAGGTTTACAGAGTATTGAATAGAAAGAAAGAGACTGAAGGAAAAGAAAGGAAGCTAAAATTGTAAGGTTGAAAGTAAAATTACTTTTTCCGGAAAAAGTTCTTTTCTGTAGGGTTTGTCTTTTTGGTTAGATTCTGGGCAGCCCGTTAGAGTTTACCTGTAAAAGCCTAATATACAGATATAACAGTGTTTCAGTGGTAAATATGTTCTGATTGATTTTAGGTTTGGTTTTTTTAATTCACCAGGCTCCGTGAACACAGGAAATACCTGTCCTACCAAATGCTCTGATTATACAGTGGGTGAACCTATATTTCTGCGAGCCACCCTCTCTCCCCACCTTCCCTGCTTTTCACTATTTAAAAATCACTGCTGTGAGCTCCATATTAGGATGTGAGGACTCTAAGCTTGATATTAGGACAGGAGCTTCCCTAGTTCCTCCTGCCGGCTTGTACTGAAGCTTGCCTCCTGCTCCGACCCTGTAGGACAGTGTGAGAAATGGAAGCAGGTCAAAAGACTGGGAATGAGAAACGAAAACGAGGAAGGCGGAAGGGAAAACTGGGCAGTGGACGTAATGAGGAGTCTGTGATTTTCTTTTTCATGTCCTTTTATCTGTCTCACACCCGTTCACTCCTCCTCTTAGGCATTGGGTAAGGAAGGAATAAGACCTGTTTTATGACATATGCTTTGCTATACATTATCATGTTTAACTTAAATCTTTGAAATGCCTTTCCAAAAACATGGAAGAATCATGTGTAAGATAGGCTTTCATTACACACAAAGGAAAATTGAGGACCAACAAGGATATGTGATTTGCTGAGGTCACATGACGAGGTGATGTGCCTGAATGACTGACAGCAAGAGTGTTTCTTGCGAGATGCCTTCCTTGGGGTTAAGGGGCAGCGATGTGGGGGACTTCTTATCTTTTTCCTTCTGCTTTAAAGTGTGCATTTGTATTGGGGTTGAGAATTTTCAACACCTAGACTTTTCTTTTTAATGGAAGTGGCTTTGTGGTACATATTTCATAATAAATGTCAAGGTCAGAAATTATATGTGCTGAAAAAGATGGCTTATTACACTGGACTGTAGCAAATGCTTTCCTTTCACAAGTTTGGGTTTGTAATGAAAAATTAATATACTAATTTCAAAGCATTATCTTTTTTATGAAACAAGATGTACAGCCCGATTGCAAAGAAACAGTGTTCACATGTTTTTCCAATCAAGTTTTTTTTCCTATTTAAATTTAATTCATCAAGGAATTCCCTGGCGGTCCAGTGGTTAGAGCCGAGGGCCCGGAATCAATCCCTGGTTAGGGAACTAAGATCTCATAAGCTTCTCACAAGCCATACGGTGTGGCTAAAGAAAATAATTACATTAACATTTTTTTTCAATTAAATAATTATTTTTCAAATTTATTAATCAGAAGAACAAAGAAGCATGCAGAAATGGGTTACTACTCTTAACTCAACTGTAGTAAATGCTGTTCTTCAGTAAGTTTGGGTTTGTAAAGTGTATATATTGTCTGTATGTATAAAGTCAGCACTCCTCCCCCATACATATATGTCTATAGTTTATACTCGTATCAGTTTTCCAACTCCAAAGCTGGATCACGCTGTACAGCATTGCCTTCTTTTCTACTGAGTACATGATTTATTCCTTGATGAGTTGGTAGAAATAGCTGAAAGCTGTGTCTTATCTACGTTGTCCTCATCACGTTTCGGGCTCATGCTGCAGAAAGAGAGAAACTTTCTGGTTTGCTCCATGGGGAGGACAGGGATTTCCTGAACCTTGGTGCAGACTCACCAGCCGACAAAGCTGCACTTCCTTCTAGAGGAAATCCAGTAGGATTCTTCCATACTGGCTTGTTCCTTTAAATCTTATTGTTTGTTTCATGAATTCCTTGCTCTCTGGATGAAGGGTCTCATCTCAAGCTCTAAATGGAAATTTTGTTTGCTACTCTTTGGCCACTGTGTCCAGTTCCATTGGCAGTGATTTCCCTCACCACCTTGGCTTCCTTTTATTTCTTCATTTTCTCATGTAAGACTGTACCCTTTATCTTCACTAATAAGCTGGAGCACTGTTTTCTGTGGGAATACAGCTTGATGTTGTAGCATTATTATCCCACATAGAATATCTGCAGTATATCACTACCAGCAGTTTTCCATTACTGCCTGTGCGTATTGAGTCTCCATGAGGGTTGGCAGATAGGTTTTATCATGTTGTGCCAGGGACATCCCTGATGATGCAGTGGTTACACGTCTGTGCTGCCACTTCAGGGGGCACAGGTTCTGTCCCTGGTTGGGAGCTGGCCTCCCTGAATGCCAGGCAGCACAGCCAAACAGCAAAAAACTATGCCAACTCTAAATGCTTGGAATGGCTGCCACTAGAATGTAAGCTCCACGAGGGCAGGGATCTTGATTTTGTTTACTAAAGTTATCTCATATATCTAACAGTAACACATAGTAGACACATGTTAAATGTATATATATTTTTTAATGTGGGAGAGTGCATCAATTTGCTGACCGTGTTTATCTAGCATGGGCATGGGAGAAAGCAATGTCAGCAGCCAGCTCCTCGCTGAAAACTCATGTGGTTACCTCAGGACTCCTTGTAGTGGCGGGCCCAGTGCTAAACAATGGCATTGATGCTCAGGATGAATTCAAATAAACATTCTACTCGAGTCTGATGGAGAAACTGTGATTTGATTTAGCAGTGACATGTAAATGTAAGGAGAGGTGAGAAAAGTACTTTTAGTAAGTGGATTTTTCTTTATATCATAGTTCCTAGCTTTTATTTTATTTTTATCAGTTGTGTCTGACTCTTTGAGAGTCCATGGTCTGTAGCCCGCAAGGCTCCTCTGTACGTGGGATTCTCCAGGCAAGAATACTGGAATGGGTAGCCATTCGTTTCTCCAGGGGATCTTCCCGACCCAGCAATTGAACCTGGGTCTCTTGCATTGCAGGCAGATTCTTTACCATCTGAGCCCCCAGGGAAGTCCCTAGCGATGTCTCTGGCAGCCATGCTGTTAAGAACTCTGGCACTTGTTGGTTTCCCTTATATTGATGGTATCATATGCAGGTGTTTGGTTGAAAGTAGAACTGAGACAAATAGTCCTTGGCAGGGCAGTTACCTTCTAGTGACAGCGTTACACCGTAGAAGAGGAGACGGACCCCCTAGCGATGTCTCTGGCAGCCATGCTGTTAAGAACTCTGGCACTTGTCAGTTTCCCTTACATTGATGGCATCATATACGGGTGTTTGGTTGAAAGCAGAACTGAGACAAATAGTCCTTGGCAGGGCAGTTACCTTCTAGTGACAACATCGCACCATAGAAGGGGAGACAGACTTTTTAGTGGAAAAGTTGCAGGCCCTGCCTTGGTAGGGGACAGGAAGTAGCCTAGTAGTTGCCTGAAACTGTACAATTTAGTTGTGTAAACATGGTTATAATATTTATTTGAAAGACGTGGACATAGATGCTATCTTCTTAATTCAGGCAACAATATTTGAGTTCAGTTCAGTCGCTCAGTTGTGTCCAACTCTTTGCGACCCCATGAACCACAGCACGCCAGGCCTCCTTGTCCATCACCAATTCCCGGAGTCCACCCAAACCCATGTCCATCGAGTCAATAATGCCATCCAACCATCTCATCCTCTGTTGTCCCCTTCTCCTCCTGCCCTCAATCTTTCCCAGCATCAGGGTCTTTTCCAGTGAGTCAGCTCTTCGCATTAGGTGGCCAAAATATTGGAGTTTCAGCTTCAACAGCAGTCCTTCTAATGAACACCCAGGACTGATCTCCTTTAGGATGGACTGGTTGGATCTCCTTGCAGTCCAAGGTACCCTCAAGAGTGTTCTCCAACACCACAGTTCAAAAGCATCAATTCTTCAGCGATCAGTTTTCTTTATAGTCAAACTCTCACATCCATACATGACCACTGGGAAAACCATAGCCTTGACTAGAAGGACCTTTGTTGGCAAAGTAATGTCTCTGCTTTTTAGTATGCTGTCTAGGTTGGTCATAACTTTCCTTCCAAGGAGTGTCTTTTAATTTCATGGCTGCAGTCACCATCCTCAGTGATTTTGGAGCCCAGAAAAATAAAGTCAGCCACTGTTTCCACGTTTCCCCATCTATCTGCCATGAAGTGATGGAACCTAATGCCATGATCTTAGTTTTCTGAATGTTGAGCTTTAACCCAACTTTTTCACTCTCTTTCACTTTCATCAAGAGGCTTTTTAGTTCCTCTTCACTTTTTGCCATAAGGGTGGTGTCATCTGCATATCTGAGGTTATTGATATTTCTCCCGGCAATCTTGATTCCAGCTTGTGCTTCCTACAGGCCGGTGTTTCTCATGATGTATTCTGCATATAAGTTAAATAAGCAGGGTGACAATATACAGCCTTGACACACTCCTTTTCCTATTTGGAGCCAGTCTGTTGTTCCATGTCCAGTTCTAACTGTTGCTTCTTGACCTGCATACAGGTTTCTCAAGAGGCAGGTCAGGTGGTCTAGTATTCCATCTCTTTCAGAATTTTCCACAGTTTATTGTGATCTACACAGTCAAAGGCTTTGGCATAGTCAATGAAGCAGAAATAGATGTTTTTCTGGAACTCACTTGCTTTTCCTATGATCAATCGAATGTTGGCAATTTGATCTCCGGTTCCTCTGCCTTTTCTAAAACAAGCTTGAACATCTGGAAGTTCACCGTTCACGTATTGCTGAAGCCTGGCTTGGAGAATTTTAAGCATTGCTTTACTAGCATGTGAGATGAGTGCAATTGTGGGGTAGCTTGAACATTCTTTGGCATTGCCTTTCTTTGGGATTGGAATGAAGACTGACCTTTTCCAGTTCTGTGGCCACTGCTGAGTTTTCCATATTTGCTGGCATATTTAGTGCAGCACTTTATTTGAGTACAGAAGCAAACTAATAATGATGGTTTAAGACTCTGTCGGGCAGTTTACCACCTAAAGTAATGAAAACTCTAAAAAAGCCCTAGACTTTTCTACATGAAAAGTTTGGGAAACACTCTGGGAGGGGAGGGGGTCAGAACAGAACGGGACTTTTATCTACATTTGTATAGCATTTTTAGTGATTAAGAAAAGACAGTAATTAGCTGTATCAAAGAATTTGGTGGGGGTAGTGGTAGGTGGAAATAACAATGGACCTAAAACCTCCCTTTTCCCCAATCTCAAAGTGCACTTTCCCTCCAAATCCCCACCCCTGCCCCACTCCTTTAGGCCACTTCTCCTGGGGCTTAATTTTTGATTTTGAATTTTTTTTTTAATGAATAGAACTTAAGTCAGAAGGAGGAGCTTGTAATAAAGGTCAAGTGGAAGAGAGGGTCAAGAACCTCTTAGGATATTATCAGAGGATGAGTAGGACTTTTAGGATGATTGATGCTTACAAGATGGAGAATCTGACAGCATAGACAACTCTTAGAGATAAATCCACAGCCAGAAGTAAGAAAGAAACCACAGATCTGCAGTTTCAGAAAGTTGAAATAATCAGTAGTAAAAAAGAGCTGACATGTCTTCTTTTTAATCCCCTAAATTCTGTAACAAGAGGATATTCTTTGGTGGAAAAGCTAGTAAAAAAGTGTAAGAAACTAGTTAGGAGATAGTTAGGGCATCTAGCTTTAACTGATGTCAGGCTTTTAGGTCTCCAAGAATCCATTGGAAGGTTCTGAAAGACATTTCTGATACGCCCAGGACCCCACCAGTAATAGAAATCATGGAGACAGACATCTCAAAAAAGGAAAGAATTAAATGATGTCTTAAAAGGTGAATTTTAATAAATGCAGACACTGAAGGTTGCCTTTGAATCTGGACAGAATTCTGTCAGTTTATTAAACAGTTACCATTTATAAACAATTGGAATGTTATTAATACAAAGAAGTAACCTTTAACATTTGGTTGTCCAGCAGCGTTTTATGGAATCCTTTACCCACCTTTTGGAGTTTACAGGAATACTCACTCTGGGTCATCTGTCAATGGTACTTTTCCTGTGTTGGTGAGTGGTCCGACCTGATAAAGCTTCGTTTCCTTCTAAAGGCAAGGGCCAGTGATTCCTTTTCCACATTTTTTTTTCCTGTTTTATTTTCCCCTTTCTGCAATTAAATCTTCTAATGTCCCTATAAACTTTGCTTTATCTTTCTGATCGTATTCAGAGTCAGGGATATTAACACGCCTAAGGCTCTTTTTATGTATTTCTGGGTTTTGTTTTTTAAAGAAAAAATAAATTGGAGTATATGAGCATGGGTGTTTGTCCCATAATGTCTGTGAACATTGTTTTGTTTTCGTTATATATGTGAACAGTTTTTATTTGCTTTTTCACTTGAAGGCTACCGTGCATTTTTCCAGGTGGTAAACTGCTTGCTCATAACCTTTGCCAGTTTTGCTTTTGGGATGTCTTTTTCTGATAGATTTTTACAGACTGTTCATATACTATGGATACTAATCTTTCATGTTGCAAGCATTTCCCTCATATCTGCTTGTCTTTATTTTGTCTAATATTTTTATTTAATCTTAAAAAGTTATTGCAAATAATTTTCCTTTTGTAACTTCTGTATTTTGTATTCTAAGAATACTTTCCACAGCTGACAATCGTTTTAAAAATTCTGTTTATGGGTTTTTGTTTTTGTTTATATTGCAAATAATCTAGCTTTTTATTCTGAAATTTATCTATGTTGTGAGATAAGGTTCCAGTTCTTTGCTTCATCAGATGATGGAGCACACCAGCTGTTTATTAAATCTCTTCCTTTTTCCCACTGATTCAGAATGCCACCTTTAGCATTTACAGATTCTTACTCTCAGACTTGTTTGAGGGCACTCTTTATTTTCTGGATATTTACGTGTCTAGTCCTTGGCCAGTACCACATAACTAGATGATGAGGGTAATTGTGACCTTGATAGGAGCAGCAGCTAATTATTATTTACTTGTGTGTCCATCACAGCAGCAAATACTTTAAATGTATTTTACCTGATTGTTTCTTACAAAACCCTGAGTTCTTTTTTCTTTTGAAAATCTGGCTTAAATGTTCTGACGTGTAGCCGTTTTGTTTAATGAAAGGATTTGCTTTTTTTTTTTTCCTTCCCTGTAAGTCTCTGAAGCCCTAAGCCCCTCACAAACGTGCCTGTCCTTGCATTGGGGCCATGTCTGTCTTCTCTTTCTGGTTCACGTCTTAGCACATGTGCTGCCGGAGCAAGCAACTGAGTTAAGTATTCTCAATGTCTTTATTTTTACAGGTGAAGAAATAGGCTTTGAGAAGTTATGTTTGTTCAAGTTACAATCTAGGACTGCCACCACCTTTCCAGCTCCAGAGTCTATTCTCTGAACCACGAGGTTGTGGTTACTAGTGGGACACATTTCCTCATGTTTTCTCTTTTCAGAAATTTCTCAGCTGTTCTTATGCATCTACTTCTTCATGTGAACATCGTGATTTTGATGTAGATACTGTTAATTATTTAGATTTATTTAGGAAAGAATGGACATCATAATAATGGATCTCACTAAGAATAAGTGGCATGGTTCCATTTATTAAGGTTCTTTATATCCCACAGAGTTTTATTTTTTTAATATAGACTCTGAACATTTTTTTGTTAAGCTTATTCATAGGTATTATTTCATGTGTGGTTTTAGAAAAACTTGTTATTTGGAAATAATTTCAAAGTTACGGAAGAGTTGAAAAAATAGTGCAAAGAATTCCTCGAGCTCCCTCACCCAGATATACCAGTTGCTAACATTTTGCCTCAGTCACTAAAGAATCTGCCTGCAATGCAGGAGACTGGGGTTCAATCCCTGGGTCAGGAAGATTCCCCTGGAGGTGGGTATCCTCCCCACCCCACCCCCACCTTGAAAGTTACTTGCAAAAGTCATTCTCATTACCCTTAAGTACTACAGTGTGTATTCCTTAAAGCATGGTCATTTTCTTATACATCCACAGTACCGTCAAATCAAATTAAGGGGTTTTAACATCCCCATAATGCAGTCATCTAATAGACCACTGTCGTAGGTTGAATTGCATTCTGCTAGAAGTTCTAGGCCCCAGCATCTGTGAATGCAGCCTGATTTGGAAGCAGGGTGTCTGCAGATGTGATCTAGTTGAGACGTAGTCATATTGAATTAGGTGGCCCCAGTGCATTATGACCGGTGTCCTGTTAAGAGGGAAGTGCCATGTGACCAGAGGGACAGAGGTGGAGTGATGCAGCTGCGGACCAAGGAGCCCCACGGGCTGCCGCCCACAACCAGAAGTTAGGAGGGGCAGGGGAGGTTCTGTCCAGAGTTTTGGAGGGAGCATGGTCCTGCCAGCACCTTGATTTTGAACTGCTAGTCTCCCTGACTGTGAGAGAATCCTTTCTGTTTAAGCCTTTTTCTTTTCTTTTATTCCTTCCTTCCTTTCTAGCAGCCCTAAGACGCTAATGCAGCAGTCCATAATCCACATTTTTCTGATTGTCCCAATAATGTCCTTTATAGCAAAAATCCAGAATCCAACACACTGCATTTAGTTATGTCTCTTTGGTCTCCTTCAATCTGGATAGTTCTTCAACCTTTATCTTTCATGATGTTGATATTTTTGAAAAGTCAGAATGCTTGTTTTGTACAGTGTACCTCATTGAGATTTCTCTGTGCTTCCTTGTGATTAGATGCAGATTACGGGCAGGAATACTGCATCGGGGTGCTGTGCCCTGCCGTGTAGAGCCCATCAGGAACAAGGCTCCCCTTGTTAGTCTGTTCTGTTATTGGCAGTATTAACTCTTCTTTGGTAATGTGATATCTGTTGGGCTTCTCCACTGTAAAGTTAGCATTTTTTTCTTTTTCATTAATAGTTGATACATGGAAAAATAGTTTTAGTTTCCATGAATGTGAGTCTTTCCTGAATTGGTTATTGAAATGATGACTGCAGAATAATGCTTTTCTTAACCCTGTAATTCCTTCTACATTTATTAGTTGGGGTTCTCTAAGAAAATCTTCCTTTCACTGTCCTGTGTTATCAGTGATTTTTGGATTTTCTTTTCAGCCAACAGGTTATAATCCATTAGTGTCGTTATTCCTTTTGCTGCTCAATTTCATCCTACATTTGGCAAGCAAGAGCCTCTTCAGGATGCTTCCTGTATACTACGATATAGCCACATCTTGTTTTGATTACTGCTTATTTATTTTTTGGTATAAGTTGTCCCAGGCTCTGAAACCAAGCAGAGAGCTGGTGTGTCTGCAGTGCAGAAAGCCAAACTCTGACAGCGGGAGTTGTTAGCAAAAATAGGATTTGGTGAAGGGAACTGAGCAAGGCAGTGGGAGACAAGCCTCAGGTCCAGTGCAACTTGGTCTTGAGTTTGTTGTTCAGTTGCTGAGTCATGTTCCACTCTTCGCAACACCAGTGGTCTGTAGCCTGTCAGGCTTCTCTGTCCATGGAGTTCCCAGGCAAGAATATCGGAGTGGGTCTTGGAGTTGGGGATATTCTTAAAGGGGAAGAACAAAGAGGCTGGGATTAACCATGGTCTTGCGACATTCTGGATCATAGTATCGGGAGTCAGAATGTTTCTGGTTTATGATTCTCTGTCCAGGTGGTCCATGGCTCAGGAGTCAGTTAGCTGTCTTGCCCTAAAGAAATGACCCGATCTTGTATGTTACTGATGATATCTACAACAGCAATTGTAGGTGTCTGTTTCCAGTTGATTAGTGTTCAGTTAGCACAGGATTGAGGTCAGAGGGGACAAAAAAAGGGGTAAGGTTTTGGATAGAGAGATTAAGCATAAGCTTGGTAATGGAACTTGGTTTTGGGAGGACTTAGTTTCAGTCCCCGCTACTGTTTTAACTTTCCCCAGATCTTTGAGGGGTTGGAGTGACAGCTGCTCAGGCTACTTCTTGCTGAAACAGGGTGTAGTTCTGCCTCAATTTGGGGGATGGAAATGTTGCATGCCAAGCTTCGAATAGGATCACAGGTTGCTGAGAAATAATACTTGTACTTTTCATTTAATAAAATGACAATAAAAAATTTCAACAGGAAATACAGAAGGTTCTAACAGATTACTTAAAAGGTAAGGAAACTTAGCAGCTCAGTATTTCCTCCAGAGAAAATGTTGTTCTCTTAACAAAGAAAATATATTCAAGTTTTGTACCATATTGCCTTTAATATTAAAATTCATTAACTTAGTGAAATTCATTCTAAGTCCTGACCACACACAGAATTGCTTTCTAAAGATTCTTTAGTTTTCTCTTGCAAATCTTCTACAACTTTCTGTATCCATATTAATTTGTCCCCTACTTTCTTTCCCTTAACAAAATGCATTTTCATTCCTTATACATTTTTTACTTGGATACAAAGATGTTTTCCTTATTAATTTTTAGTTTTAATTACATATATTAATTAAAATTTTCAACTCTTAAAAACCTGAATTTCTGATGAAAACTAAGAAGTAATCAATTGTGGACGCTTTATCATACCACCATTTTCTCATTGGCAAACTGACAAATATATTCTATAACCTCCAGAAACATTCATTTCCTTATAGCATAATTTGCTTTTCTTTTTGGCCACATGATGCACTGCCTGACATGCGGAATCTTAGTTCCGCAGACAGGGGTTGAACCTGGCCCTGCTGCATTGAGAGCACAGTCTTAACTACTGGTCCGTTAGGGAAGTCCTTTCTTTTTTTTTTTTTTTGATGGAAGTGTTGATTTACATTGTTATGTTCAGTTCAGTCGCTCAATCGTGTCCGACTCTTTGCGACCCCATGAATCACAGCACGCCAGGCCTCCCTGTCCATCACCAACTCCCGGAGTTCACTCAAACTCATGTCCATCGAGTCGGTGATGCCATCCAGCCATCTCATTCTCTCTCGTCCCCATCTCCTCCCACCCCCAATCCTTCCTAGCATCAGATTCTTTTCCAGTGAGTCGACGCATGAGGTGGCCAAAGTATTGGAGTTTCAGCTTTAGCATCAGTCCTTCCAGTGAAGACCCAGGACTGATCTCCTTTAGAATGGACTGGTTGGATCTCCTTGCAGTCCAAGGGACTCTGAAGAGTCTTCTCCAGCACCACAGTGCAAAAGCATCAGTTCTTCGGCAATCACCTTTCTTCACAGTCCAACTCTCACATCCATACATGACCACGGGAAAACCATAGCCTTGACTAGATGGACCTTTGTTAGCAAAGTAATGTCTCTGCTTTTTAATATGCTATTTAGGTTGGTCATAACTTTCCTTCCAAGGAGTAAGCATCTTTTAATTTCCTGGCTGCAATCAGCATCTGCAGTGATTTTGGAGCCCCCCAAAATAAAGTGTGACAGTGTTTCCACTGTTTCCCCATCTATTTCCCATGAAGTGATGGGACTAGATGCCATGATCTTCGTTTTCTGAATGTTAAGCTTCAAGGCAACCTTTTCACTCTCCTCTTTCACTTTCATCAAGAGGCTTTTTAGTTCCTCTTCACTTTCTGCCATAAGGGTGGTGTCATCTGCATATCTGAGGTTATTGATATTTCTCCCGGCAACCTTGATTCCAGCTTGTGCTTCTTCCAGCCCAGCGTTCCTCATGATGTACTCTGCATAGAAGTTAAATAAGCAGGGTGACAATATACAACCTTGACGTACTCCTTTTCCTATTTGGAACCAGTCTGTTGTTCCATGTCCAGTTCTAACTGTTGCTTCCTGACCTGCATACAGCTTTCTCAAGAGGCAGGTCAGGTGGTCTGGTATTCCCATCTCTTTCAGAATGTTCCATAGTTTATTGTGATCCACACGGTCAAAGGCTTTGGCATAGTCAATGAAGCAGAAATAGATGTTTTTCTGGAACTCTCTTGCTTTCTCCATGATCCAGCGGATGTTGGCAATTTGATCTCTGGTTCCTCTGCCTTTTCTAAAACCTGCTTGAACATCTGGAAGTTCATGGTTCACATAGTGCTGAAGCCTGGCTTGGAGAATTTTGAGCATAACTTTACTAGTGTGTGAGATGAGTACAATTGTGGGGTAGCTTGAGCATTCTTTGGCATTGCCTTTCTTTGGGATTGGAATGAAGACTGACCTTTTCCAGTTCTGTGGCCACTGCTGAGTTTTCCAAATTTGCTGGCATATTGAGTGCAGCACTTTCACAGCATCATTTTTCAGGATTTGAAATAGCTCAATTGGAATTCCATCACCTCCACTAGCTTTGTTCGTAGTGATGCTCTCTAAGGCCCACTTGACTTCACATTCCAAGATGTCTGGTTCCAGGTGAGTGATCACGCCATCGTGATTATCTTCATCGTGAAGATCTTTTTTGTACAGTTCTTCTGTGTATTCTTGCCACCTCTTCTTAATATCTTCTGCTTCTGTTACATCCATACCATTTCTGTCCTTTATCGAGCCCACCTTTGCATGATATGTTCCCTTGATATCTCTTAATTTTCTTGAAAAGATCTCTTGTTTTTCCTATTCTGTTGTTTTCCTCTATTTCTTTGCATTGATCACTGAGGAAGGCTTTCTTATCTCTCCTTGCTATTCTTTGGAACTCTGCATTCAGATGCTTATATCTTTCCTTTTCTCCTTTGCTTTTTGCTTCTCTTCTTTTCACAGCTATTTGTAAGGCCTCCTCAGATAGCCATTTTGCTTTTTTGCATTTCTTTTCCATGGGGATGGTCTTGGTCCCTGTCTCCTATACAATGTCACGAACCTCCGTCCAGAGTTCATCAGGCACTCTATCTATCAGATCTAGACCCTTAAATCTATTTCTTACTTCCATTGTATAATCATAAGGAATTTGATTTAGGTCATATCTGAATGGTCTAGTGGTTTTCCCTACTTTCCTCAATTTAAGTCTGAATTTGGCAATAAGGAGTTCATGATCTGAGCCACAGTCAGCCCCTGGTCTTGTTTTTGCTAACTGTATACAGCTTCTCCATCTTTGGCTGCAAAGAATATAATCAATCTGATTTCAGTGTTGACCATCTGGTGATGTCTGTGTGTAGAGTCTTCTCTTGTGTTGTTGGAAGAGGGTGTTTGCTATGACCAGTGCGTTCTCTTGGCAAAACTGTATTAGCCTTTGCCCTGCTTCATTCCGTGCTCCAAGGCCAAATTTGCCTGTTACTCCAGGTGTTTCTTGACTTCCTACTTTTTGATGCTAAAGCTGAAACTCCAATATTTTGGCCACCTCATGCGATGAGTTGACTCACTGGAAGAGTCTGATGCTAGGAGGGATTGGGGTTGGGAGGAGACGGGGACGACAGAGAGTGAGATGGCTGGATGGCATCACCGACTCGATGGACATGAGTTTGAGTGAACTCCGGGAGTTGGTGATGGACAGGGAGGCCTGGCGTGCTGTGGTTCATGGGGTCGCAAAGAGTCGGACACGACTGAGCAACTGAACTGAATTTTTGCATTCCAGTCCCCTATAATGAAAAGGACATCTTTTTTGAGTGTTAGTTCTAAAAGGTCTTGTAGGTCTTCATAGAACCGTTCAACTTCGGCTTCTTCAGCATTACTGGTTGGGGCATAGACTTGAATTACTGTAATACTGAATGGTTTGCCTTGGAATCAAACAGAAATCATTCTGTCATTTTTAAGATTGTATCCAAGTACTGCATTTTGGACTCTTTTGTTGACCATGATGGCTACTCCATTTCTTCTAAGGGATTCCTGCCCACAGTAGTAGTAGTATGTTAGTTGGATGTTTCTGATAAACCCAAGTATCTTTAGTTTTTCTCTCATAAGAAGGCAGAAGTAGGGAAATTTAAGACTTGTTGAGCAGTTAATGTTTCAGTATTTTATCTTATTTGAAATGATCTGGGTATTCAGTGAATTCCCATCATTTAACCTAATTTGTGTGTATGTGTGTGTGTGGCAGTGCATGCGGGTGCGCTCACTCAGTGGTGTCCAACCCTTTGCAACCCCATGGACTGTAGCCTGCCAGGTTCCTCCGTCCATAGGTTTCTCCAGGCAAGAATACTGGAGTAGGTTGCCATTTTCTTCTACAGGGGATCTTCCTGAACCAGGGATCAAACCCACATCTCCTCCATTGGCAGGTGGATTCTTTACCACTGAGCTACCTGGGAAGCCCCTAACCTAATTTAACAGAACTCTATAAACTTTCAAGTACCAACAATCTGGAGAAACTATTTTTAAATAGACATGCACTGTGCTTAGTCTCTCAGTCCTGTCCGACTCTGAGACCCCATGGGCAGTAGCCCACCAGGCTCCTCTGTTCATGGGGATTTTCCAGGCAAGAATACTGGAGTGGGTTGCCAAGCCCTTCTCCAGGGGAACTTCCTGACCCAGGGATTGAACCAGGGTCTTCTGCATTGCAGGCAGATTCTTTACGATCTATCTGGGAACTACATGGTAGCAAAGCGTAATTATACCTGAAGAGCTCACCTAAAAATTCTCACCTCATTTATCTCTATTTCATTACCTTCCATTCATATTATCAAGACCACCTCTTTGGGTTTGATTATTTGCTGAGATGGCTAACAACCCAGGAAAAGTTCATTTACTTGGCTCCTGATTTATTATTAAAGGATATGGCTCCGAAACGGGCGATGGAAGAGGAGCAAGGGGCATGGGAAAGGGCTTGGGGCTTCTGGGTGAGCCACCCTCCCAGAACCCCCAGGTCGCTTCAGCGCCTGGAAGGAGTTTTCTGGAGGCTTCTTTACAGAGGCCTCACTTCTTGCAGTGCAGGAGACCCATGCTTGATCCCTGGGTTGGGAAGATCCCCTGGAGAAGGGAATGGCAACCTCTCCAATATTCTTGCCTGGAGAATCCCATGGACAGAGAAACCTGGCAGACTACAGTCCATGGGGTTGCAAAGAGTTGGGCACGACTGAACGACTCACTCACTGATGAGATCATTGACTTTGGTGGCTAGTTCAACCTCCAGCTTCTGTTCCCTCCCCCTAGGTGGGAGTGGTTGGTGGGTCTGAGAGTTCCACCACTTCATTCACCTGGTTGGTTCCTCTGGCATCCAGCCTCCCTCCTCCCTTAAGGGCTTTGACCGCACAATTGCACTCATCTCACACGCTGGTAAAGTAATGCCCAAAATTATCCAAACCAGGCTTCAGCAATACGTGAACGGTGAACTTCCAGATGTTCAAGCTGGTTTTAGAAAAGCCAGAGGAACCAGAGATCAAATTGCCAACATCCACTGGATCGTCGAAAAAGCAAGAGAGTTCAAGAAAAACATCTATTTCTGCTTTATTGACTATGCCAAAGCCTTTGACTGTGTGGATCACAATAAACTGTGGAAAATTCTGAAAGAGATGGGAACACTAGACCACCTGACCTGCCTCTTGAGAAACCTGTGTGCAGGTCAGGAAGCAACAGTTAGAACTGGACGTGGAACAACAGACTGGTTCCAAATAGGAAAGGCTGTATATTGTCACCCTGCTTATTTAACTTCTATGCAGAGTACATCATGAGGAACGCTGGGCTGAAAGAAGCACAAGCTGGAATCAAGATTGCTGGGAGAAATATCAATAACCTCAGATATGCAGATGACACCACCCTTATGGCAGAAAGTAAAGAACTAAAGATCCTCTTGATGAAAGTGAAAGAGGAGAGTGAAAAAGTTGACTTAAAGCTCAACATTCAGAAAACGAAGATCATGGCATCTGGTCCCATCACTTCATGGAAAATAGATGGGGAAACGGTGGAAACAGTGGCTGACTTTATTTTTTGGGGCTCCAAAATCACTGCAGATGGTGATTGCAGCTATGAAATTAAAAGACGCTTACTCCTTGGAAGGAAAGTTATGACCAACCTAGACAACATATTGAAAGGCAGAGACATTACTTTGCTAACAAAGGTCTGTCTAGTCAAGGCTATGGTTTTCCCGTGGTCATGTATGGATGTGAGAGTTGGACTGTGAAGAAAGCTGAGCGCTGAAGAATTGATGCTTTTGAGCTGTGGTGCTGGAGAAGACTCTTGAAGAGTCCTTTGGACTGCAGGGAGATCCAACCAGTCCATCCTAAAGGAGATCAGTCCTGGGTGTTCATTGGAAGGACTGATGTTAAAGCTGAAACTCCAATACTTTGGCCACCTCATGCGAAGAGTTGACTCACTGGAAAAACACCCAGATGCTGGGAGGGATTGGGGGCAGGAGGAGAAGGGGACGACAGAGAATGAGATGGCTGGATGGCATCACCAACTCGATGGACATGAGTTTGAGTGAACTCTGGGAGTTGGTGATGGACAGGGAGGCCTGGCGTGCTGTGATTCATGGGGTCGCAAAGAGTCGGACACGAGTGGGCAACTGAACTGAGGGGTTACCACTGAGAGAAACTCAGGGACTTATTGTGAGTAACAGAAGGTGTTCCTTCACTTTTTATTGCTCTTATCAGGAAATTCCAAGGGTTTTAGGAGCTCTGGGCTAGGAATAGGGAAGTGAAGTGAAAGTCGCTCTGTCGCGTCCAACTTTTTGTGACCCCATGGGCTGTATTACTATTCATGGATTTCTCCAGGCCAGAATACTGGAGTGGGTAGCCTTTCCCTTCACCAGGGAATCTTCCCAACCCAGGAATCGAACCCAGGTCTCCTGCATTGCAGGCAGATTCTTTACCTTGTAGCTGAGCTATAAGGGAAGCCCCCAGGAATAGGGAGGGAAAGCAAATACATGTTTCTTAGTGTTAATTACCACATGTCAGGTAGCTCCTGGCCACATGGGAAGTTGAACGGCTGAAATGTGGCTGGTCCACATTGAGATGTGAAATACACCCAGATTGTGAAGACTTGATATCATAGAAAGAATGTAAATAATTCAGCTGTTTTTGTTGATACATGTTGAAATGGTAATGTTTTGGGTATGTTAGTATGTTAGGTTAAGTAAGATGTTATTACAATTAATCTCACCTGCTTGTTTTTCGCTGCTCTTTCCCTTATCAGGGATCAAACCCCAGGCCTTCAGCCATGAAAGCTCAGAGTCCCGACCGCTAGACCAACAGGGAATTTCCCTATTGTTTCGCCTTTTTTAATGTGGCTACTAGAAGATTTAGAGTTATGTATGTGACTCACATCATTGCTCTGGAGCCAGGCTGCCTGGGGCTATCTTTGATTTGGGGCAAGTTACATAATCTCTGTGCCTCAGTTTTCTCATCCTTAAAGGAAAAGAAGAAGCAGCATTTAACTCACGGGGTTGTTTTAAAGATGAAGCGGGTTATCGTGTGCCAGAGTACTTAGTGCCTGGCATATAGTTAATGCCTGGTACTGTCTATCACTGTTCCCAGTAACAGTGCAGGCTGCCTGAGCACTGGGACTTTGTTTTGTTCACTGCTGTAACTCCACTTTTTAGGCTCTCAATAAGTGTTTTTTGAATTAATGAATGAATATGGAGAATTTCTGAGTCACCTAGGTGATGATGTGGAAGGAGGTGTCTTGATTACCCCATGTTTGTTGAAAAGACATTTAGAACTAAGAAAATTGCATCCCTAAAAAGACAAATGGCCTCACTCGCTCTCTTAGAAAATCTCTATACCAAAAATATTAGAAAAATCAAAAGACAAATTAAATGTATTTTGAGATTAAAAAGTAGAAAATATACATTTTATTATTTGCACTTCATTTTCTGGGCTGGTCTAGACTCTCAATAAAAATTTTAAGTCTGAAAAAAACAAACTACAGCCAGTGGTCACATCTGGTGATGGGCAAGGATAGAGTGCTGCTACTGGTTGTTGGTGGCTGGTATTGTAAGGGCTTTTCAGTGCAGGTGCGTCCTCAGAAAACTCTTAATTTGCTAGGGACTGATATTTGTGAGCAGCCCTCCCAAGAGAAGATTCTTGAGAGTGGGAAGATTGGCCTAGAAACTCTTCACTAGATCTTTCCCTGTTTCCCCAGCTTGTTCCATGGCGACCCCAAACCAGTGTCAGGTATTGAATGTCAGTAAAAAGTAAGAAGGGAATTTCTCGAAGCATCCAGAGATTAAAGAGCATAGTCAGTCAGTTGTGTCCGACTCTTTGACCCCATGGACTGTACCCCGCCAGGCTCCTCTGTCCATGGGATTCTCCAGGCAAGAATACTGGAGTGGGTTGCCATGCCCTCCTCCGGGGGTTCTTCCCAACCCAGAGGTTCAACCCAGGTCTCCCGCATTGCGGGCGGATTCTTTACCATATAAGCCACCAGGGAAGCCCAAACGAGCATAGAACTAATTTCTTCTTGACAAGTGTTAGGTAATTTACCCATAACATGTTTAACAATTTTTTTCATAGAATTTTTCACTGAGTTTTCATGCTTATTGATTTATTTAGGTCTCTTGTCTTTTAACTGAGTTACTAACTTTTTTTCTTTCCTTTTTTTTTTGTCTTTTTAGCTGAATTAATTTTACTGATTTCCATTTGCCTAGATAGGCACCTCTTTCATCTAGTTGTTAAAACTTTATTAGAAGAGAGTTGTACAAAGTTCCTGTTTATAGTTTTTCAGATCCTCTATCACTCTAGTATTCTCACACCTAAAACTGTGTACTCTCCTTTTTCATGTTTGGATTAAGATGAAATCTAGTGGTTTATCTGTTTCATTGATTTTTATTTGTAAATCGCATTATAAGTTTTTCCATTATAATAATGAAATAAAGTTAAAGGAAAAATTAATTAGAAATAGCAGGAAAAGAAATCTCAGTATAATTTACTAATAAAAATCCTCTTTTGGTGTTTCTAGTGGCTACTTGGGCTTTCCTGGTGGCTCAGATGGTAAAGAATCTGCCTGCAATGTGGGAGACCTGGCTTTGATCCATGGGTCAGAAAGTTCCCCTGGAGAAGGGAATGACAACCCACTCCAGTATTCTTGCCTGGAGAATTTCATGGACAGAGGAGCTTGGAAGGCTAGAGTCCATGGGGTCACAAAGAATCAGACAGGACTAAGTGGCTTTCACTTTCACTTGGTTTTGTTTTTCCCTGAGTTTTAAGTAGTTTATTTGTAGTAATTCCTTTTCAGTAATAGGTGTGTAAGGCTATGAATTTTGCTCTGAATACAGCCTTGGCTGTAGCTCACTAATTTGGTAGGAATTTGTTATTTTTATTTTATAATTTCAGTTTTTGTTTCTTCCTTGAAGCAAATTTTGGATCATGAAAAACTATGTATTCATCTTATTTAGGAAAACTTGAAAAAATACTTTTTGTGTACCATTTCTTATAGCATATAGTATTTTGTTGTCAATACTTAAAAATGAGAACAGGAGAAAATTGTGTCCAGTCAGAAATTCATTCATGCAACGTGTAGTTAACTTGTTTCATGGAATGTTAAATATCCGTGCATAGGAATAAGGGGTTAGTCATATACTTAACAATGGTGGCTCTCATCATGACTTAAAAATGAGTGCCTGCTCATCACCTGGGGCTGTCTGTTAAAATGTAGGCTCCTAAGTTCTGCTTCCAGAAATTCTAATTCAGTAAACCTGGATTCAGAGCAAGGAATTTCATTTGTAATAAATACCTCAGACCATATCTTGCAGGTAGTATGGAAAAATAGAAAATAGAGACACATTTATACAACTTGAAACTTTAAAGATGTTCAGTTTGACCGTGGTAAACCGTGGAGCTCTGGAGTCTTACTGCCTTACTTGCTGTGTAATCTTGGATGGACAAGTCACTTAACCCTCTGTGTATCAGGTTTTGCGTCTGTAAAGGAAAGTAACAGTAATTGTTTTTTTAAGAGTGTTTTGAAAATTAGATGAGATAATCCATTTTAAGTGTAAGCTCAGTAGCTATAACATACTGTTCAGTGAATGTTAGCTCTTTTTGAAGTTATCATCATCTAATCAGGAGAAACATTTGATTATGATTAAATTTGTTATTTTACCTATATGCTTAATCAGGCAGCTGTTTCAGTGTATTACCTTATGTGTATTACTTATTTTACTCATTTATTAAAAAATATGAAATGTAGTAAATGTATATAAAATTAGATACACAAAAAATTTGAATGTCTTAACTACCTATTGATTTGTTACATTATTGATTTCTGTTTTAGTAATTGATAATTAAATACATAGCTAGCAAATTCAATACTTTTATGTTTGGGGCAAAACAATACAATGTAACATCTCATATGAGTTTTAATTCACTCAAATGCAAAAGTGGTATAGAAATTGTTGGAGGGTTTTAATATGTTTAAAGATAGACTTTTAAAATAGAAAAATAAGTATACATTTTTAATATATTTAATATAATCTAAAATGCTTTAATACTTTAAAACATTTTAGATTATATTATTTAAAAGTATATTCTTAGAGGGAAATTTAGCAATATGTAATCAGTTTTCAAAAAGTTTAACTTTAGACTCATGAAAATTTTTTCTATCAAAATAGTTATGTACAGTCATTTCTCATTATTTGCAGTAGTTATAGTCTAGAAGGTCACCTTGAACACTTGTTTGGTGAATACTGAACCATTGCGCTTAGAGGAAATAAATACAAGGTTAGGTTCCTGTAAGCCCCTGGTTATAACATTTTGTCAACTGATGAACGTATAATGTTTTATGTGTGCTTCTGTTTAAAGACACACTTTATTTAATGTATATTATTGATTCAGTAACCTTGAACTTAAAAATAGCTCTATAACTTGGTTCTAAATGAAGCTTATCCAGCACATTTTCTCCAGAAGGCACACCACAGCCTTCTTGTGCTTAGAAACAGTAGACAGCACTTCAGCATTAGTGCCTGGGATCCTGTTTTAAACAGTGATGGGACTTTCCTGGTGTTCCAGTGGTTGAGACTCCAGGCTCCCAGTGCAGGGGGGTAGGTTCAGTCCCTTGCTAGGAAACTACAATACCCCATGCTGTACAGTATGGCCTTAAAAATAGAAAGTGACATCACCAACAAAAAACAAAAATGCAAAGAAAAGAAAAGTGGCACTAGATAAGCTGTGGAAAGGATACTTATTTACAGTATGAGAGCCTTGTTTGCCTTGAGTTGGGGAGGTATGGATCTGGCAACTCATTTTTCACAGCTCTGCTCATATCTGCAAAAATCTACCAAAGCACCAAAAGTTATCGTTGGTTTGGGAGTTGGCAATAAATCTTAACAAGCAGGTTATTTTGCAAATGTGGAATCCATGATAATGAGGATTTATTAATGATGACATTTTTATAGTAAATGTTTTATTGCCAGTGTGGCAATAAGAAATAATAAATAAACCTTTGTAGTCTGTTTTGCATCACTAGCTATTGAGATCAGAAGTTCAGGAAGTTAGAAATAAAGAGTTAATTCTTTTTATATATGCTGATATCACACTTTTTATTCATATAAAATTTAAAATCAAAGAAGTGTAACTTAAAATTTGACTAATTACTAATATACTGTTATTGGAGCTAATTCATATGAGTAAAACAATGCTCTCTAAATGTTAATAGCTTTCACATGATGGAATAAACCCCAAGCATTTTGATTGCTAAGACTCTCATTTTCTAGGACCTTCTCCACCATTTCATGGTTAAAGAGGGAACTGCTATTTTCGGTGGTGATCCCACCTCTTGGCTATAGAGACCAACCCAGAGGCAGGTAGCTGACCCAGTAGGGGCCAGAATCGTTTAAGAATTTGAAATTGATACTGAGAACCCTCTGGCTCTAAAATGAAGATTGTAACAGTGGAACTGTTGACATCCATGTTCCAGCATGTGAAGAGCCCAAAAGCCATTGTGCCACAGGAGAAAAGGATGAGACAGATCAGGTGAAAGAGGGAAACTAGGACAAATACAGGAGGGGGATGAACAGGCAGGGAGGAGCGGAGGAGGTGAGGAAAGAAGAGGGAAATTGGGAGGAAGTGAGCAGTATGTGAATCGTGAACTTCCAGATGTTCAAGCAGGTTTTAGAAAAGGCAGAGGCACCAGAGATCAAATTGCCAACATCCGCTGGATTATGGAGAAAGCAAGAGAGTTCCAGAAAAACATCTATTTCTGCTTCATTGACTATGCCAAGGCCTTTGACTGTGTGGATCACAATGAACTGTGGAAAATTCTGAAAGAGATGGGAATACCAGACCACCTGACCTGCCTCTTGAGAAACCTGTATGCAGGTCAGGAAGCAACAGTTAGAACTGGACATGGAACAATAGACTGGTTCCAAATAGGAAAAGGAGTACGTCAAGGTTGTATATTGTCACCCTGCTTATTTAACTTCTATGCAGAGTACATCATGAGGAACGCTGGGCTGGAAGAAGCACCCGCTGGAATCAAGATTGCCGGGAGAAATATCAGTAACCTCAGATATGCAGATGACACCACCCTTATGGCAGAAAGTGAAGAGGAACTCAAAGGCCTCTTGATGAAAGTAAAAGGAGAGTGAAAAGGTTGGCTTGAAGTTCAACATTCAGAAAACGAAGATCATGGCATCTGGTCCCATCACTTCATGGGAAATAGATGGGGAAACAGTGGAAACCGTGTCAGACTTTATTTTTTTGGGCTCCAAAATCACTGCAGATGCTGATTGCAGCCATGAAATTAAAAGACACTACTCCTTGGAAGGAAAGTTATGACCAGCCTAGATAGCATATTAAAAAGCAGAGACATTACTTTGCCAACCAAGGTCCGTCTAGTCAAGGCTATGGTTTTTCCCGTGGTCATGTATGGATGTGAGAGTTGGACTGTGAAGAAAGCTGATCGCCGAAGAATTGATGCTTTTGAACTGTGGTTCTGGAGAAGACTCTTGAGAGTCCCTTGGACTGCAAGGAGATCCAACCAGTCCATTCTAGAGGAGATCAGTCCTGGGTGTTCATTGGAAGGACTGATGCTAAAGCTGAAACTGCAATACTTTGGCCACCTCATGCGACGAGTTGACTCACTGGAAAAGACTCTGATGCTGGGAGCGATTAGGGGTAGGAGGAGACAGGGACGACAGAGAATGAGGTGGCTGAATGGCATCACCGACTCGATGGACATGAGTTTGAGTGAACTCCGGGAGTTGGTGATGGACAGGGAGGCCTTTTGTGTTGTGGTTCATGGGGTCGCTAAGAGTCGGACACGACTGAACTGAACTGAACTGAGCAGAGCTAGGAGGACCCAAGAGGAAGAGAGAAAAGGAACAAAGTAACTGTTTATGACTTGGGCTCCTGATTCTAGCTTTTTTTCTTACGACCTTGGGTTGGATTTCATGAGACACTGCTGTAACCTTTATTTAAAACCCCCATTTTGCTTAATCTGTCTCTAGTTCTGTCCTTGTAGCCAGAATTTCTGTCCTTGTAGCCAGAATTTCTGTCCTTGTAGCCAGAATTTCTGTCCTTGTAGCCAGAATTTCTGTCCTTGTAGCCAGAATAGTCTTAACTAAAGCGAACGTTTGCTTTTGTTAGGATACTGGTAGCTGCTCTATATACAGTATCAGCTAATCCTCACAACCAAATCCTCACAACCTTGCAAGATAGGTGTCATTCCTCTAGAAAAATGAGCGGACCTGGTTTTAGGAGAGATGAAGTAATTTGATCAAGGATCCCAGTAGCTACAAAGAAGTAGAACCAGAATTGAAATGTATGTCTAATCCCAAAGTCAATTCTTACTCACTCACTAAAGATATTTATTGGCCATCATTTGTGGGCTAGACACTAGGCCAAGCTACAGCAGAGACCCGCAGGCAGTGGCAGTTTAGTGCATGCTTTGGGGAAGGAATGAAGTGTATTATAAGAGCACATGGGAGGTCAGGGAAGATGCCTTGAACCTTTAAGAGCCAAAGGCTGAGTAGTCATTGAGCCGACCGTAAGGAGAGAGGTAGGTTGTAGCAAGCATTTATGAAAATAAAATGGTGCATTTGAGGATCTTAAAAAAATTCATATGCAGAGAGCAAGGACATGGTTGGAAAGAGATGAGCCAGGAGAGGTAAATAAAGCAAATCCTGCAAGGGCTTCCATTTCACATTAAGGAATTTAGACTTTATATTCGAAAGAGTATTGGACAGGGACATTGAAGGTTCCTAATAGATTTTCTCTTCAGAAAACACAAAACATCCTTCACATTACACCTAGAAAAGACTAAAGAAACTCTTAATACTGGAGGCAGTGAAGGTCAGCGAAGGACATTTTTGCAATAATCCAGACAGTAAATGATTAATAGCCAAGAGAAGTAGTAATTAGTTGAGGGGAAGGTGGAGGAATGTTGGAGATTACAGGATATATGGTCAGTTAGTAGTGACTGACTGGATATGTGGGGCCTGGGAGGGTTGTGAGTTAAGAATGACTCTTGCATGTCTGACTGAGGCAGTGGGGTACTAGAACAGTGTACTCACCATTCACTGACCTGGTGACAGAGAAGGAAGAGTGGATTTTGGTGGGAAAGATGGCAGGTTCCATTTTGACTGTGATGAATTTGAGATCTCTGGAAGACAGCTGTCCCAGTTAACAAAGCCTCCTGCAGAGAGTGGATATTTTGACTAGTGGATATAAAGATTATAGAACTAGTCTTTCATCTTCACCGTTGATGTTTCTGGAGGGGAATGCCTGTAGTTATCTAGTGAATTTTGATACTTTAGAGAATCTGAAAGACTTTTCCATTAATATTAAAAAAAAATAATGTCATGTTCACTTCCAGCAAATCACTAGAAAGTCATTGCTTGTCTTTGCCATTCTACTGTGTAATTACCACTATTCTGTAGACTTCTATTTTTAGAAGAAAAAACAGACCTATTTAAAGGCACAATTGGTACTTAACATACCCTTTTACCTAGTAGATATCTAGAGATTTGTATTAGCTTTTGTTTGCTTCAAAATCAATGCCAAGAAAGAGAAAAATAAACATGTGTTAAGTACATATTATAGGACAAAACCATAGTTTAAAAAATTATTGCTAACAGGACAGAATTTTCTTCGTGGAAGTTAAAAATGTTTTAAATATCTTTTTCACATATTTGACAATTCAGATTTTGAAACAAGCATTTTAAAGCAAAGTAAACTGTTTCCTTCATGGAGTAATATAACATCTGGTTTTAGAAGGGATGTTAGGTAGCAAAATAAGCTAAAAAGGACAGGGTTTTAAAAGAAGATTATAATTCTTCCATACATCTAATATTATTTCAGAATAAGCAGCTATTTTAAATAAACAGTGGTTTTAAACCCGCATAATATGTACATGCTACAGTTAAATTATTGGATACGGATAGAATGTATTTTGTAAAATTTCTCTCTTACTACTAGAAATGCTAGCCTGAGTTTGAGAGGCAAGGACCCAGCTTCTGCTTATTGCTTATAAAAGGCTGTGATTTTGCAGGGTAAAAGACATGCACCAAAGGGTGTCAAAGATCAGAAAGGTTCCAGGTCTCTAAGGGTGGAAGCAGGTTAAATTGACTCACTTCTCGCCTTGCTTCCCTGAACTCTTCCCACGTTCCTCCCCTTGTGACTTATTTTAATTTTTGAAACACACCTGACAATTTCTTGCTGTTAATTCTGTTGCGAAAAGCTCCCTCTCTTCAGATCTGTGTTCATTTCATCTTTACAGTTGTGTGTTTTATTTACCAATTAAACTTTGCAGTTTTAAATCTATTGACTAACACAGGCATTGAAACTCAAAATATTGTCACAGCAGAAGCATAGTGGAAAAAAATTATTACAGGAATTTGGAGAAAGCAAGAGTTCTAGGTCAGTTTTATAAACTGATGTTTCTAAAAATGTGTGTGTATTTAATTTCTTTTCTTGAGTCTTAAAACGATAAACAGAAGGGGTATATACATTGTTGTAGAAATAGTTGCATGATATATTTTTAAGGTTTAAAACTACAATGCAGAAAGAACCCATACAATGTCTGAGGCGCATTTAAATTCCATAAGGACTTCATAGTAGTATCTAATTGTTTACTGTAGTTTCTAGCTCAAAAATCTTGACAAAGAACAGTAGGTGAAGCATGAAAACCTGAGAAGATTTTAAAAAAAAATTTTTTTTTAAGAGTTGACTGAATTTATGGAGAGAAGGATACTTCTAAATACAAGTAATAAATATCTTGGGGTTTCCCATTAATTTGTAATTTGTCACTATATTTTCTAACACAATGCATTTTAAGTGTTCTTTACATCAAGTCCGTATGGTTGATCCTATGCCAGACTTCATTAAAGAAACCATGGGGAGTAACCGAGAATTTAGAGTGAGTTGGCTTTTTCTTTAAAGTCAGTTGTTTGTGTATCTAAGTACAAAAAAAGTGGGGGGGAGATGGTAGAAGACTGCTGTCAATGAGACTGCAAGCTCAGTTTTCCATTGCTCACACTTTCTATTCTCCTTTGGCTCTTGGAAAATTGAGTTCTTTGTTTGCTTTTACTAGACAGAGTACACGCCCTTCAGCAGTGTGATGTTTCCTCTTCTCCGTCTGTTTTCTGTTCTTTTGTGTCCTGCTTATCTTCTGCACTCTATGCTAAAGGGTGGGGATTTGAAAATGAAGCTTAGAGAAAAGATCACTGATTGTGTCTTCAATCTGTAGAGCACGAAATGAGAGCTTTTTACCCCCTTGCTGGATAAAGCATATAATATCACAATCGGTTAACTTGCAAGAGTTAGTCTCTAGAAATAATATACATTTAAATTTTTTTTTTAGTTCAAAAAATAAGTCATCAAGAATGTTTGGTCACTATCACTAGTAATAAAACAACATTGTTATGGTGGAGAGGGGTGGGTTGCAGTTTTCAGAGTTAGTAGATTTGTGTTGTGGGTGGAGCAGCGAGGCTGACTGCCAATAATGTTATCATGTTTGTAGCATTTTCTGACGGGCAGATATTTAATAACTTGTCACAGAAGAGAAAATGGTATGCTCAAGCACCCCCAGAGGCTGTATGGGTGGGGGAAAGAGAACAGCCTAACATTTAGACCCAGTTCCCTAGCTGTGCTCACTTCTAGCTTTATCCCCTTGGGCAGGTGACTTCACCCACCCAGACTTCAGGTTCTTCAAATAAACGATGTGGAGGTTATACCTACTTTTCCCGCTCTGTAACATTAGGATTATTATGGGATCAAATTGAATAATAAAAAAATACTCTTGAAACACGAAATACTGTCAAACTGTGTAAAATATCATCAAAACAAAATACCCTAACATAGCTTACAGTGTGAAGTGCTGCTTGCTAATGACTGAGCTGGATGTGCTTTACAGGCCGTCTCAAGTTTGCTCCGGCTCTGCGAAACATGCTGTTACAAAGAAGGTTCTGATACCATGTAGGTAACTCTGATATATAAGTGCCTGATACACATTTGAGAAACTTCTGACTTATGGAATTGATAAGGAAATGGAAAACCTACAAGTATTTCTAGAATGCTTGCTATGCTTGGCCCTTTGGAGAGAAACAAATGTTAGGCAAGTTGTTGAAAAGAATATGTCAGAATCAAGTTACGCTTCAGTGATTTATTCTTTCAACAAAAGTTAAATGAATACTCATGCATCTAGAGCAGTTTGTGTTGAGCAGAAGGAAGCAGAAGATGCTTGTAGTACAGGCTCTCTCCCCTGTTGCTGTCTCTTCTGGTCTCATCTTTCCCCTTCGTGCTTTTCCAGGTTGTACTTCAGCACCAAACTAGGATTTCAAAAGCCCACCTCGTTCTCCCCTCTCTGTGAGCTTTCGCACATCCTGTTACTCTGCCTGAAGGACAGTCTCTGCTCTCTGATTCGAATAGTAAAGTCTGATTGGCTTTTTTGTGTCCCCCAACCCCAGATCTATATTTGGAAGATTAGCAAGTGGTTGGGAAAGTAAATTGGGGAAGTTAAGGAGCTGGGTTCTTATTCTCTAGGTAGTAGGAGGCCCTTGAAAGACTTGTCTTCGACAAGGTTCTAGACAGAGGTTTCCTTTATAAAAATTAGTCACATTAGAACCTCCTTGGGTTGGATATGGGACCCTTTGTGGCCCCATGGACTGTAGTCCGCCAGGCTCCTCTGTCCATGGGGTTTCCCAGGCAAGAATACTGCAGTAGGTAGCCATTCACTTCTCCAAGGGATCTTCCCAACCCAGGGGTTGAACCCCAGCCTCCTGCATTGCAGCTATTAATGGGCTTCCTTGATGGCTCCGCCTGCAATGCAGGAGACTCAGGTTCAGTCCCTGGGTGAAGAAGATCCCCTGGAGAAGGGAATGGCAATGCATTCCAGTATTCTTGCCTTAGAAATCCCATGGACAGAAGAGCCTGGTGGGCTACAGTCCATGGGGTCACAAAGAGTCAGACAGGACTGAGTGACTAACACTTGCACTCTTTTCTAGGTTCTGGGAATACTACAGAGAATGCCTTATAGATCAATAAAAAGAGACAGTCCTGTACAGAAGTGAATAAGTGTTTTGAATAGACGTTTCACAAAAGAGAAGTGGGGAATAAACATACAAAAAGGTGCTCACTTCATTAATAATTATGAACATGAAATTTTAAAACACAGTGAGAGACCACTCGCTACACACTCACCAGAACAGATACATCTTAAAAGATTGAAAATACCAAGTTTCGGTGAAAATGGGAAGTGCTGACAACTCTCCTAATCTGCTGATGGGTTATAAATTGCTCCAGCACTCTGGAAACACTCTGTGACCCTGCAATCTACTCTCACATATATTTCCAGTAGGATGGTTGGTGGTAGTTAAGCCATGTTTCTTGATCTGGGTGATAAGTACATTGGTGTTTGGTTTGTGCTCATTCATTGAGCTGTACGTTGGTTATATTTACTTTTCTGCATATGTGTTATACCTCAGTAAAATTTAAAAAAAAAAAGCCCAGTCTTATATTCTGGAGGGGAAAGCCAGCGTTATCCTTAGAGTCATTACCATCATAGCAAACATTAGTGGTTATTATATGCCAGCACTGTTGTAGGCACATTACATAGATTCACTCATTTAATCCTCACAGTAACCTTTGGGTCTTGCTTTTATTATTCACATTTTACAGATGAGGAAACTGAGGCACAGAAATGTTGAGTATCTTGCCAAAAGTCCCACAGCTGCTGAGCAGTGGACTCAGACTTTGAACTCAAACATTCTGTTTCTAAAGTCTGTGTTCCTAAGCACTGTTCTGTACATCCAGTAAACAAACAACGAAAACAGTCTGTGCTCTCAGCCCTTACGTTTTGTGTAGTGTCAATGTTATCAAAAAATAAAGGGAAGTAGGCAGTGCTCTGGGGAGTGTCGCGTTGCTGCTTTATGGAGGGTGGTCAGAGACGTTCTTGAGAAGGTGATCGCAGTGCAGAGACCTGGAGAGGCTGAGGGGCAAGCCAGGCAGTTATGCAGCTGAAGAGTTTTCCAGGCAGAGAGAGGGTTCAGTGGCTCAACATGGGGGTTGCTTGGCCCATCTGAAGGACAACAAGGCTGTGGGGCAAGTAAGGGCAGAGTTGTGGGAGATGAGGTAGGAGAAGTGTTGGGAGCTCCACAGTGGGAGCTTGAAAGCCATTGTAAGAACTTTGGCTTTTATTCTGAGTGCGACACAAGGTCTTGGATGGATTGTGGCACGGAGTGATGTGAAATGATTTGTAATTGAAAACGCTAGCTTGGGCTTCCTTGGTAGTCCAGTGAGTGAGAATCTGCCTGCCAGTTCAGGGGACCCAGGTTTGATCCGTGGTCCAGGAAGATTCCACATGCCTCAGGGCAACTAAGCCCATGCACCACAACTACTGAGCCCTTTAGTCGCAACTCGAGAAAACCCATGGGCAGCAACAAAGACCCAGTGCAGCCAAAATAAGTTAATAAAATACTCAGAAAGAAAGAAAGAAAAGGCTAGGCCCGATACTTTGAGAAAAGCCTGTGAGGGCGTGCAACGGCAGGAACAGGGCAACCATCTCGGCAGTTGCAGGAATTCCATGTTGTTGTAGCTAATTCACCTTCATTGCTGGTGGGGATGCAAAATGGTACCAGTCACTATGGAAACCGGTTTAGTAGCTTCTTATCGTCATGCTTAACTTTATATGATCAGGCAGTTCCATTTCTAGGAATTGATGGATACGAGGAGCGGGGAGGGGAGAAGGACACGTATCTACCCTCCCAAAGACTTGTGTGGGACTGTTGACAGCCGCTTTATTTATAACAGCCCCAAACTGGAACAACCCAAGTAGCCTCAGCAAGTGAATGGATAAATAGTTATGGTCTATGGTGGGATTCTACTTAGCAGTAAAAATTAATGAACTACCTATATAGGCAACAGTATGGAAGTATCTCAGCTACACAGTGCCTAGTAAAGTGTTGGTGGTACAGTGGTGAGCATGGCTGCCTCCACAATGGCTAGTTAACATGCCAGACACAAAGACGACTATATATAGAATTATTCTATTTATATGGAACTCTAGAAAAGATAATCTGTAGTTAGAGAAAACAAATCAGTGGTTGCCTAGGGCTGGGGTTGGGGGTTAGGTTAATTGGGAAAAGGGTACAACAGAATCTTTTGGGGGTGATTGGAATATTCTATATTGTAGTTATAGTATTGACCACACAGTTATAATAGACATTTGCCAAAACTCAACTGAACTATATACTTTCAATGGGTGTGTTTTATTGTATGTAAATTATACCTTAAAGTTGATTTAAAAAAAATTTTTTTAAGAAAGACTATCTGCAAGGGTCTAAGGGAAGAAATTTCCATAATCTAAATTTTAAATTCATATTTATCAGAAAATCTTAAAGTAACAACATTCAAATTGAGGTAAAGCCTTCTTTTTCAGCAAAATATTTGTGCACTTTATGCCCAAGTAAATATCAGTATGAAATTGTTTGCTTAAAAAAGTTTTTTAATTGTATTTTATTTGGCTGCTGCACCAGGGCATAGTTGCAGCTTGCTGGATCTTTAGTAGTGTCATTCAAACTCTTAGTTGCAACATGTGGGAACCAGTTCCCTGACCAGGGATCGAACCCAAGCCCCTTGCATTGGGAACATGAGATCTTAGCCACTGGCCACCAGAGAAGTCCCCCCCCAAAATATAAGTTTACCTTTATAGACTATAAATTTTACAGATTTATGTAAATACTTTGAGGATAGCTCAGACTTTATGTAGATGCTTTGAGAGAAGATAATTTTTTTCAAAGCTGTTGTACCTGGATATGTTGAAAAGGAATTTAATGTATTAACCATTGTCATGTGATTTGAGTAGTTTATTATTTAAGATCCTTTCAACTGCAACTGAAAACCAAACAAGAAAAGTGACCTTTACAATAGATACTTTGGGGACGACAGAGAATGAGATGGCTGGATGGCATCGCCGACTCGATGGACATGAGTTTGAGTGAACGGGAGTTGGTGATGGACAGGGAGGCCTGGCGTGCTGTGATTCACGGGATCACAGGATCGGACACGACTGAGAGACTGAACTGAACTGAATGAGATTTTTGGAGTGTTTCTTTGGGTTATTTCATTGAGTTACAGGGTTACACAGTTCAGTACCTGAGTAGCAGCGTCAGGGAGCCAGTTCCTTTCTCTTCCTGCACTCCCTCTCCAGTGTGTTCGTGTCCTCTCATGCGGGTGTGTTGTAGTCTCAGATTTAGGCAAGAACAGTAATAACATCTCAGGAATGGAAGTGGAATGTTTCCGTCTTGTATTCCTTTTTACAAGTGAGAAAAACTTCCTGGAAGCCCATGTTCGTGGCTTACACGGTTAACTGGCAAAGGGATACGACTGTATGAGTGGCTTAAATCAGTCATTATTTACTTCCTGAGGCTGGACAAATGAAGGACTTGTCAAGTGGGAGGAAAGGGAACAAAATCAAGGTTCTTTTATCAAAGCAGGAGGAGAATGGCTGTTGAGTAACTCTGTTGAAGTAGATTACTCTGCGACTGTGAAAGAAAGGACCTGTGAGCTAGACAAAGGAATCATAGAAAACATTTTGATAAAAAGTGTATGTTCTCTCATTTGAGTCAGTTCTAATGAAGTGGATGAACCTAGCGAGCCTCTTACACAGAGTGAAGTCAGAAAGAGAAAAACAAATATCATATATTAACGTATATATGTGGAATCTAGAAAGATGGTACTGATGAACCTATTCACAGAGCAGCAGTGGAGATGCAGACAGAGAGAACAGACTTACGGACAAGAGGAGGGAGAGGCAAGAGAGGGTGAGGTGGGTGGAGAGAGTAGCATGGAAGCAGATACGCTAACACATGTAAATAGATAGCCAGTGGGAATTTGCCGTATGACTCAAGGAACTCAGACTGGGGCTCAGTAATAATCTAGAGCGGGGTGGGAGTTAGGAGGGAAATTCAAGAGGGAGGGGACACATGTATACCTGTGGTTAATTTGTGTTGATGTATGACAGAAATCAATATTGTAAAGCAATCATCAGTCAGTTAAAATTTTTAAAAAGTGTACATTCCCAATTTGCGAAGATGTTGCATTCCAGAATTTACCATATTTTCATGGGCTAGTTATTAAACTTATTATTCACTTTGCTGCAATCTGTTCATGATGCTAAGAAATGCTCTTGTGAAAGTCATCAGTGAGCTCCTGATTATTAATCAGCTGGCCTTTTAAAATCGGTTTAAATGCCACTTGATTTCATGTTGGTCTTTACCATTATTAGCCATTTTCTTCTTGAAAGTCTTATCTCACTGTTCCCACTTTACTATTCTACTTGTTAAAAATGTATTAAATACTTCAAACTAACAAAAAGAATTATATGTTACCCACACTTAGCTCATTACCGTATTTCTTTTAAGGGAAAAAGTGCTAAGAGACAGTTGAAACTGCCCCATCTTGAGATCAGTGACAATCCTTTCCAGTTATGTTTTGATGTTTATGAAAGCACTCCCGACTCATAATTGCTGCTTCCTAATTTCCTTGCCTGCCTATCCCTTATCTCTAGGTGTCCTGCAACACTGTATTAATTTCTCACACCCCTCCAAATCTGTACCTTGGGTGAGTTTTGTTATCTCCAAAAGGTGTGATAACACTGTGAAAATATTTTCATTTACTTTATCTCTGGTTTCTGCCTCATTGTGAGTTTTAGATTTTATTGTCAGTCCCCCACTTGGTTTTGCACCATCACTCCCGGCAGGCCCCTGAAACTGACTTCCGAAACCGAACACGTTGGTCCAGAAAAACCTGTTCCTCTTTTCTCTGCCTCCGTTATGGTGTTGCTTTCCGTTCAGTCGAACTAGAAACTTTGGAGTCCTCCAGCCCTTTAGCACACAGATAGTCACTACTTTTAAAGTGTCCGATAAATTGTAGGGAGCGCATAAATGACTCCTTTTTCTTCACACCCACCCATAACCAGCCACTCATCTGCACTTGATTATTGTGTTTAGTGTTGACCTCTCATCTCCCCCTCACCTTTGGCCCCACAGTATTCTTGCTTTTGTACTTCCTCACGTGGATTTTGCAGTAGTTTTATGACTTGACTTAACTGCCATCATTATTTCTTTCCAGTCTATAACTCGTATTTCCACTCAAACACATATTTTCTGCTTTTCAGCTTTTTAAGGATCTCAACTTTCCAATGTTCCCTGGATAAATCTAAAAGTTACTGCTTAGCAAATAACCCTCTGTGTATGTAAATTCTCCTCTAACTAGCTGCCTATCCCACCATTCTCAAAAACACCCCCCTTATATTTCTGCCACAAAGTTTTCTGTTCCCTGATATACCTTGCTTTTCCAAACGTTGGAGCCATTCTTCACACTTCATTCCTTCTAGAATATTCTTTCCTAAATCTCCAGCCCTTCAAAACCTAGCTCAGTGCCACCGTCTGCAGAATTTTCTTTCCCAAGCTCTCAAAGCAGAGCTGATAACTTCAGTGGTATTCCCGACATGTTTGTATATACCTCTGCTCTGGCATTTTTTGTTTTCACTCTGGCAGTTTTCACATTGTGCATGCATACATGTGTGCTAATTCGCTTCAGTCGTGTCCAACTCTTTTCAACCCTATGGACTATAGCCTATCAGGCTCCTCTGTCCATGGGCTTCTCCAGGTGAGAATACTGGAGTGGATTGCCATGCCCTCCTCCAGGGTTTTCACATTGTACAATACTATGATTTTTCTTACACGTACTTGCGACCTTTTTAAAGAAAAAGAACCATTTCTTGCCATCTTTGGCTCCCTTTATAGTGTCTAATAAATATATGTTATTAATAAATAATATATCTGTAAAGCTAGTAGCTTGGAACCTGAAAGAGGCTTTCACTTATTTTAAATCATGTTATGTTTTTTAAGAGAATCCATTAAAATCTTTTAAATACATTTTACACCTGAAGATTACTTAAAAATGTAAGTCACATTCCACATTTATAATTATATTTCTAAAAGAGGTAGGCAGCAGTGATGGCTCCTGTATATTTGTGACTAGTTGGACCAGAGATTCTGGATTAAGAAAAAGAAACTGGAGGACAGGTTAAGAGAAGTAATGGAAAATTGGAAGGGTGAGGGGGAAACAGAACTTACAGAGGAAGAGTCAAGTTAGAAGTGATGTGGTTTTGGAGGAAGTGTTAAGTTAGGAGTGATGTCTTACGGGAAGAAAAGACCTTAACAGGAATCCTGAGTGAAAAAAAGGTGAAAATGAGGAACTTAGAAAGCTGGAAATGAAAATGAGGGTGGGGATGGCATCACCGACTCTGTGGACATGAGTTTGAGTGTACTCCGGGAGTTGGTGATGGACAGGGAGGCCTGGCATGCTGTGATTCATGGGGTCGCGGAGAGTCGGACACGACTGAGCGACTGAACTGAACTGAACTGAGGAGTACAGTAACTTCGGTTGTGAAATGATGTATTTCAATTGGTTTGTTTTCCAGTTTAAGTTAGCACTCATTCTGGCTTTCATAATTTTTTCTCCATCATACAACTGCTGTTTTTTCAAAGTCTGTGTCTTTATTAAAATATTTTCTTAATATTTAGGCTTCAGATATTGGTAATATTGAAAATCCTCTGTACAGATTTTTAAATATTTTTTGCAGCTTAATGTATTTTGGGGGTATATATTGATTGTTGATTAAAATTCATGCCTCAACCTTGAGTATTGAGTCAGAATTTGCCAATCTGATAAGCAAAAAGGATATCTTTAGAGATTTGCATTTATTTGAAGACTGGGGTGATTGGACATGTCTTCATATGCTAGTTGGCCTTTTGTGTTTCTTTTGTGAATTGCCTCTTGATAGGCATTCAGATTTTTCTAAGGGGCTATGTATATTTTCTCATGTGTAAGAATTGTCTATATTGTGTGAATGAAAGTCGCTCAGTTGTGTCCGATTCTTTGCAACCCCTGGACTAACTATATATATAGTCCATGGAATTCTCCAGGCCAGAATACTGGAGTGGGTAGCTGTTCCCTTCTCCAGGAGATTTTCCCAACCCAGGGATCAAACCCAGGTCTCCCACATTGCAGATGGATTCTTTACCAGCTGAGCCAAAAGGGGAGCCCTTGTCTATATTAAGAACCTCAACTAATTTTTATATGGTACATTCCTGTGTTGCGAGAGCAAGTAAGAACATGAGCAAGTACAGAGACCTTTTCCCTACTTCTCATGTCTTTAGTTTCACTTAAAAGTTTCTGTGCCCATACCTGCCCCCCATCCCCAAGTTAATCATATATCTCTTCGTCTTTTCCTTCAGGGTTTCTGGAAACTTTCACGTTATGCTTTAAAGGCTTTTGTTTTCCAACTACCACATTATGAACCAACCTACCTTTAGTTCCTTCTA
Organism: Moschus berezovskii; assembly: GCF_049115385.1. Lineage (NCBI taxonomy): Eukaryota > Metazoa > Chordata > Mammalia > Artiodactyla > Moschidae > Moschus > Moschus berezovskii. The sequence goes on along the minus strand of NC_142487.1, from coordinate 4,362,765 downwards.
ACACTTTGGTGGCTCAGAGGTTAAAGCATCTGCCTCCAATGCGGGAGACCCGGGTTCGATCCCTGGGTCGGGAAGATCCCCTGGAGAAGGAAAAGGTAACCCACTCCAGTATTCTTGCCTGGAGAATCCCATGGACGGAGAAGCCTGGTAGGCTACAGTCCACGGGGTTGCAAAGAGTCGGACACGACTGAGCAACGGAACGGAATGGAACACTTTCAGAAGCAACTGACTTTCATATATTTAGCTAATCATTCTCTCATAGTGTTTTTAGTAGTTACTTAAGCTTTCAGTCCCAGTCATGTTCCTATACTGTGTTTTACTGTCAGGTCTTCTGAATATACCGGTTTTAAGATAGTGATCTAAAGACATTCCAACTCCGAGATCTGAGACTGTTTCTCTTTTATGCATAAGATAAGTGAGGAAATGATGGGAGGTAAAGTGGGAAAGATAGACTGAAGTCAGATTTGGCAAGCACTGAGGGTGTGTCCATCAATAGGGAAAATATATAGCACTGCACTGTCCAGTGGAGTAGCCACTAGCCACATACAACTGTTGAGCACTTGAGATGTGCTTGGTCCAAATTGAAATGTACTGTGAGTTTAAAATACACACCAGATTTCTCTGATTTAGTACAAAAGAAGAGTGTAAAAATCTCATTAGCATTTTTCATACTGATGACATGTTGAAATACATATTACTAAAATTAATTTGACCTGTTTTTAGTTTTTAAATGTGTTTACTGGGAAATCTAAAATTATAGATACAGCTCGGATTCTGTTTGTTACACAGCACTGGTGTAGGTAAAAGAAAAACGGCCAGAATTTGCTAGTACCTGCTGTGTACCAGAGATGGTCTAGAAGTTGTGATAAATAAACTTACTTCTTATGGAAAACCTTATGAAGTAGGTGATATTGTTGTTCTCCTTTTTCAAGGCACTCAGGTTGCAGCGAAGTTAAGCAACATACCTGAAATCATTCCACTGGAAAGTAGGAAGCCAGGATTCAGACTTTGGCTTCTGACTTCAGAGCCCACGGTTTTTCCAGTACACTGTGGCATGTTGTCGTTGAGCCATTAAAGGTGATTGAGCTGGAGAATGACATGATTAGAATAATATGTTAGCAGAACTATAATAAAAATAAATGAGGAGTAGAGACTTTATTTTTAGCTGCCTAGGATTTTTTGGTTTATTTGTTATTGTTTCTTATTTTGCAGGAGAGAAATGCCCGGTTTAAAGGCAACTATTAAAGTATGCCTCTTTTGAAGTATCCTTTATGTTAACTGCTTCTCACAGTTTGCCTTATCACCTTTGTAGGCTTGATAATGGGCTGCATTAAAAGTAAAGAGAACAAAAGTCCATCCATTAAATATAGACCAGAAAACACGCCAGAACCGGTCAGTACAGGAGTCAGCCATTATGGAGCAGAACACACTGCGGTGGCACCAACATCCTCCACAAAGAGCACATCTGTCAATTTCAGCAACCTCTCCATGACACCATTCGGAGGGTCCTCGGCAGTGACACCTTTTGGAGGAGCATCTTCCTCGTTTTCAGTGGTGCCAAGTTCATATCCTGCTGGTTTAACAGGTGAGCTTTAGATGGACAGTCTGTTTGAGAATGTGACCTTGGGCAATACATACATCCAGTTGGTCTGCTGTAAGAGAAATAAGTTATGAGGGGGTAAGGGTGGGGTGTTTAAAATAACTTTATGTGAAAATTAAAAATCTCTAACATACAAAGTAAACTCTACGTGGATATTATTCTCAGAAATTTGGCAGTAATTTGATGATGATTATGTACTGGTTTATACCATTAATTGGGCTTCCCTGGTGGCTCAGATGGTAATGAATCTACCTGCAATGCAGGAGACCCAGGTTTAATCCCCTGAGCAGGAAGATCCCTTGGAGAAGGGAATGGCAACCCACTCCAGTATTCTTGCCTGGAGAATTCCATGGACAGAGGAGCCTGGCAGGCTATACAGTCCATGAGATCACAGAGTCGGACATGACTGAGTGACTGGCAGACACACTGTTAACCATTAATTACTTCACTAATTCATTTTTCAAATAATTACTGGGTGCTGACTGTGTGGCAGGCATTGGGAAAGATTTAAAATGTATCCCCCTCCCTCTAGGATGCTACCAACTTCTGAGGATTATAAAGTGCTGGTCATTATTAAAGTATTATAGTAGTTATTTAATGTGTTAGGTAAAGGCAATTTCGTGATGATAATGCAGTTCTGTTAGGTACTGCTAATTGAAAAAATAAAAATCCTGAGGCTCACAGGTTAAGTGATTTTTTTTTTTCAGTCACAGATGATAAGCAGGAGGGCAAAGATTTAATGCCCTATTCTAAAACTTTGTTACACTACAATGTCTTTTCAGAGAACAGTTAGAAGTGATGGCCGACAGCCTTTCATGGAGCCAGAAATGCTCTAAAAAAGGTAGTCAGAAACTTTAAAAAGAGAAGTAGTTCTTCTGTGAAGGGTCCCCTGCCAGGTTCCTTTTCCCTTAAGTAACAAAAGTGCAACTGACATTTAAAGGTAGGAGAGGTTCTAGGATTCCTTGAACCAGTAGTTTTTTCATGTCATCAAGGACTCGAGTTTCTTTGGTCTCTCCCTCTTGCAGTCCTTGGAGTATGCTCTTTATCCTTAGACTTGGGGAGACAGCTGCCAGCATCAAACCGAGCAACTTGTGGGGAGAAAAGAAGAATCTCTTCTACAAGCTTGAACTATAAATGTGTCCCTTACCTCTGCTCACCTCCAGGACAAAAATAGTGACCGGAAAATATCAGACACTCACCTATAGACTGTCCACTTGAGGAGTTGTGGACATCAGAGAGCCAGTTAGAGTCCCAACTTCAGCCCCTTAACTCTAAATACTTAACAATATAATAACATAGTAATAGATGGTCATGCTGGTTATTTATCCATCACCAGAATAAGTTTATTTTCTGGAAAGATAGTAATCCAAAATGATTAAATGTTACCTAAAGCAGTGTGTTTATGTGAAATAGTCCATTAATGGATATTCATTTACTAATGAGTATCTGTGTGTTGAGTACAGTATAGAGAGTTGTAAGCAAGAGAAGCAAGGTTTCTGCCCTAATGGAGTTTACATTATAAGGAGGGTTGTGTTCTTGCCTGGAGAATCCCAGGGACCGCGGAGCCTGGTGGGCTGCTGTCTGGGGTCACGTAGAGTCGGACACGACTGAAGAGACTTAGCAGCAGCAGGGTAATAATTATAAAAACAACGAAACAGGATGATTAACAGTTCATAAATACTATGAAGGAGCTAACCAGAATGATTGGTGAAGGCTCTTTAAATGATCAAGGAAAAATAATCTTGAGATGAAGTTATTTGAGCTGAGGTCTGGTTGATGAAAACAACCTAAATGTGTGCAGAACTAGGAAAAAAGCTTTCTGGGGAGAGAGAACAGCAAATGCAGTTCAGGAGATAGAGGTGGCCTTGGCAGTCATGAGGACTAGTACCGGCAGAGGGTGGAATTACATGATAAGGGATTGAAGAGTCAGGATTTCTCAGGACCTCATAGATCTGCCTGCAATGGGGGAGACCTGGGTTCAATCCCTGGGTCAGGAAGAGCCCCTGGAGAAGAGAATGGCTACCCACTCCACTATTCTTGCCTGGAGATTCCATGGACAGAGGAGCTGGATGGGCTACAGTCCATGGGATCCCAAGGAGTTGGACACACTCCAACTGTGAGTGGCACACATCCACAGACCATAGTATGAAGTTTGGGTTCTGTTCAAAGTCAAAGGAAGCTATTGAAGAGATCAGTAAAGGATTTGCACGATTGAATTCCCCACACTCCCTCTGGCCAGCTGTGTGGAGAATGGATATAGGGAAGCAGATAGAGAGTGAGTTGGGCTACTACACTCCGAGTGAGAAATAACAGAAATAACATCCTTGGGTTAGGATGGAAGCACTGAAATGGACAAGAAAGTGGATAAGGTACTTAAGGGGTAGAACTGTCAGTGCTGTTAATGGAGTTGGCTTTGAGTACCTGATTGGTTGGTAGTGTTTGCTGAAATAGTGAAGACTTCAGCAATACAGGTTAGAGGAGAAAAATGAACACCTTTATTTTGTACCTAATAAGTTGTAAATGCTTGATAGACATTGAGATGTCAAATAGGTAGTTAATACATGGCTGGGCCTCAGGAGCAAAGCCAGATAAATGAGATTCTGTTCTTCCCCTTGCAGATAATAATTTGATTATTTAAATTGCTAATCTCTTAAGCATTCACGTACAGTGATTTATATGACATGATTATTTTTGGAATTTATCATCCTTATCAGGCATACCATTGCTCTGCGTTAAATATAATAAATAATCTTAATTAAAAACCTAGTTATTACTGTTGATCGTTAGTCTTTTTTAATTAATTTTTATTGGAGTATAGTTGATTTACAAGGTTGTATTAGTTTCTGCTGAACAGCAAAGTGAATCAGTTACACATACTCTTTCTACATAGTTGGCAGAGTTCCTTGTGCTATACAGTAAATGATGTGCTACACAGTAAGTATTAAGGATGGCAATGTTCACCTGTTGTTTTTAAGAATTTGAGATGATCCATGCCATTAGTTTATAATACTTGTTAACGCTTTTTCTGCCAAAAAAAAATTGATTTGAACTTGGGCTTCCCTGGTGGCTCAGCAGTAAATATCTGCCTGCAGTGCAAGAACCTTGAGTTCAGTCCCTGGGTAGAGAAGATCCCCTTGAGAAGGAAATGGCAACCCACTCCAGTATTCTTGCCTGGGAAACCCCTGGACAGAGGAGCCTGGCAGGCAACTACAGTCCATGGGGTTGCAAGAGTCAACTTAGTGACTAAATTCATCAGTCACCACATCACTTCTCAAGCTAGAGATGTTGCAAGTATGAATCAAGGTTAAAAAGGTTTCTTTCTCTGGCTCTATAGAATTTTAGAATTTGTATAGTATGGAAGTTTTCATGGAAGACCTTAAGACATCATCTTATTAACTTGAAAACTTCAGTGGTCCAAATCTCCAACTTTTAAAAATTGGGGCTGGAGACTAGGCAGAGAACTATGCTTAAACTTTCTTTGTCATCATTGGCAATGTTTTTACTAATAAATTTCTCTGTTGTTAATTTGTGTATATTTTACCTTGGTCTTTCTTTCCCCCAATAGGTGGTGTTACTATATTTGTGGCCTTATATGATTATGAAGCTAGAACTACAGAAGACCTTTCATTTAAGAAGGGTGAAAGATTTCAAATAATTAACAACACGTAAGTGTTACAAGTTATTTACAAGGGAGAAATAGCGGTGGCAGCCTACATTACACTGAAACCACTGACCTAGTTGATGATTCAGAGACAAGAGTGGTGGGGTCTGGGTCTCTGCCCACTGGGTTGGATGATGCGTTGGTTCCTTTAGACACATGGCAGAAGACTACTGCTCAAGCCAAAAGTTACAACTTCTACAAATTGTGTTGCTGTGGTTCTGCCATAAACAGAGTTTTAAGAATGAGGATTGAGGGAATATATGAAAGGAAGTACATTACTTCAAAAAAAAAAAAAACACCTTTATAAAGAGATTTCTATGATACCATTTATCTAAGTGCCAGGTAGTTTAAAGATCTTATCTCTTTCTCAAAAACAAGAAAAAGGCTGAGGAGCCCCTGCAGTCCCAAACTGTCTCCTGCCTTTTGTGACTCTCAGACTTTCTGTCACTTAGTGATCTTACCTTAGAAAATTCAATTCTTGTTATGAAAAACAGATCCCATAATTTCATTAGCAAGCACAGCAGCCACTTTGTAACTTCTCAAAATAGATATTTATGGTCTCTTTGCATCCAGGCACGTTTCCTTCCATCCTTATCCCCACTTGGTACCAGTTATTGTTCGAGAACATGAAGTACAGTCCTGTCTTTCTTCTTTGAAGCCGTTCAGTAACTGCTCGCTGCTGTGAAGATGAAACAGCAGTGAGAGCAGGCCTCGCTCATCAGGCTTCTGCCCCTTCCCCACTCCGCTGCCCTGCCAGACTCAGTCACTTGTGGCCCTGAATTCACCGGGCTTCTCCCCTTCTCTGTGCCTTTACATGTGATTTCTTCTTTCGGAAATGTGGCTTCTTGCCTCTCCATTTTTCTTCCCTTATCTAGCCAACCCTGTCTGTCGTTCAAAGTGTATTTTTCTGTGTCCTTTCTCAAGGAAACCTTCCTTGATTTTCTTTATACCTTCCCTGCCTGGCCCAGTCCGCACCTCCTGCTGGATTGGGTGTCTCTCCTAAGTGTTCACGTAGTAGCCTGTGCTAACCTCAGTTACAGCTGCCACCACAGTTTTGAATTGTAGTTTGTCACTTGCCTATCATTCTTTTGGCTCTTCCCTGGTGGCTCAGACGGTAAAAGCCTCTGCCTACAATGCGGGAGACCCAGGTTTGATCCCTGGGTCGGGAAGATCCCCTGAAGAAGGAAATGGCAACACACTCCAGTACTCTTGCCTGGAAAATGCTGTGGACAGAGGAGCCTGATAGGCTACAGTCCGTGGGGTTGCAAAGAGTCGGACACGACTGAGCGACTTCACTTCACTTCACTGTCATTCTTTTACACCAGTGGTTCTCAGCCAGAGGCCGAATCACCCAGGGGCCGTTTGGTAATGTCTGGAGGCATTTTTGGTGGTTACAGCCAGGGTTCTGCAACTGTCTTCTGGTAGATAGTGTCATCTGGTAGATAGAGGCTAGGGCTGTTACTCAACATCTGACGGTGCACAGGACAGTCCCACACAACAAAGAGTTAGCCAGCCCAAAGCGTCAGGAATGCTGAGGCTGACAAATCCTGCCCTCCACAGAGTTACCTGAGGTTAAGGACTTTTCCCATTTCTGTACACCCTGTTGTAAGTTCTGTCACTTAAAAAGATAGTCAGTGAAAGTCTGAATGAATCATTGAACGGTTATCAGGGTCAGAGGTTTCAGTTTGTGTGTCTGAATGTACTTAATATATACCAGGAGGCTACAAGGCAAGTGCTTGAGTTTGTAAACATTTGAAAATCCAAAGGATTTTCCATTTCATTTTTTAGAGAGCAAATTCACCTCAGGCATTTATAAAATTTCAGTGTAGACAGTGTTTTCAATACTTTTCCTCTGGTGAAGACAAACATGCGTTTAATCTTCAGTAGAAGAATCCATGTGTCTTCCTCACTGTAGATTGATAATATACACTGCTTTCCATTAATTCGGGGAGAGTTCAAGGCTTGCATGTTAGAAATTACATGTACTTCTCATGTTCTGAATTAATTTTAGTCTTATTTGGATATTCATGGATAACATTCTTGTAAATATGTACTGTTCCAGGAATTAAATTTTTTATTATCGCTCATTGCTAAATATTTTGGCTGTAAGAGTTCTAGGACATCTGAACTTTTTTCCTCCTAATAGGACTAAAAAGGAACATTACTTTTTTGCACTGTTAAAAAGAAGATCATTTAGCAATTAAAAAAAAACAACTCACAAATGCTGAAAAAATTATGCTTAGTAAATGAATCCAGTCAAAAAGACCACATATTTTATGGTTCCATGTACATGAAATGCCCCCACAGTGGGCATGTCCATAGAAACAGAAAGCATATTAGTGGTTGGAAATTATGGGGAAGGGTCGGGATGGGATGTGGCTCTTAATGGGTACACAGTTTCTTTTGGTGGGCGATGAAAATGTTCTGAAATTGATAGTGGTGATGGTTGCAAAATTCAAAATATCTTAGGGGAATCTTATGGTATAGAAATTATATCTCAGTAAAGCTTTTAAAGGAGAAAACATTTACTCAAAACTGAGTAATCTGAAAGATTTATTCAGTATAGTTTATTGTCTTAGGTTGAAAGAGTTATGTAAAAAAGAGATCCTATAAGTAAAATTAAAGTGGGTTTTGGTTTTTTTAGGGCAAGGGGGTTTGTTTTTCAGGGTTTTTGTTTTGCTTTTTGATTCAGAGCAAAAATACACATTTGTGATTTTGCTTAGCCTTATTTCCTTAATTCATGTAACCTATTTTTTAAATACTATTCTTTGAGTTTAATTCTTGATCAAACAAATGCATAAATGAAAACGAAGTAACCTCTCTTGTCCATTTCAGATTCAGGACGGCACTGCGGCAGACTGTGTCCTGGGCTGCAGGCTGCCTTGTGGTGACTGTTGTTCTGTGTGTTGCAGGGAAGGAGACTGGTGGGAGGCGAGATCAATCGCTACAGGAAAGAACGGCTACATCCCAAGCAATTACGTAGCCCCGGCGGATTCCATTCAGGCTGAAGAGTATGGCTCCACTTCATATTTTATTAATTATTTTGATTTTTAAAATGTCTTAATGCACATTTTGCTTAGCCACAATTTTACACACACACAATTACATGCCAGTCTTAATACAGCTAATGTATCGTATTAATAGGAGAAGTTACTTGAGAATTAATAATTAATGCCATAGTGTTTGCTTACCGTAGGATCATAAGTGAAGCTGCATTTATAATACTGCATTATGCCTAGTCCCTGGTCTTTTTTTTTTCCCCCACTTTAAAAACATCACATTAGCGCTTTTTATATTCCACAGACTCTTTCACTTCAGAAACTTGCCCTCAGCTGATGTTACTGTCATAGTGTTCACTCCTGGACTCAGGCGCTTCCTCCCACGGTGGTGTGGGGGTGTCTTTGTCTCTTGGGAGGTGCACAGGGGGGTGTTCAGGGCAGTGGATCAGCATGTTTGCAGCTGTCATTCACACACACAGCCACACACACACACATGTACACAGGGAAAGAGAGAATATGACAAAGCACTGTTAACAGGAAACCTGAGTGGAGGGTAAATGGGAGTCCTACATACCGTTCTTACAACTTTTAAAACGTTAAAGTTCACCTTCAGTGACATTACAGGCATATTTGGAAATATTGTGGATTTGGTTCTAGACAACCACAATAAAGTAAATATTGCAGTAAAGTGAGTTGGTTTCCCAGTGCATATAAAAGTTATAGTTACACTATACTGTAGTCTGTTAAGTGTGCAATAGCTTGTGTCTAAAGAAAAAAGTACATACCTTCTTTAAAAATACTTTATTGCTGAAATACGCGCACCATCATCTAAGCTTTCAGCAAACCATAATCTCTTTGCTCATAGAGGATCCTGCCTCCATGTTGATGGCTGCTGACGGGTCTGGGTTGATAGTTGCTGAATGTTGGGGTGGCTGTGGCAGTTTCTTAAAAGAACAGTGAAATTTGCTGCATTAATCAACTGTTCTTTCACTCAGAGAAAGGAACACTTGGAGACCATTGTAAGCCTAATTTCAGTATTGCGTGTCTCAGAGAGTTGGGGACATGCAGAGAGAAGATGGAGAGTTGAAAGGGCAGTCAGAACACACACAACATTTGTCAATTAAATTTGCTGTCTTATGTGGGGAAAAAGGTTTGGAATATTGCAAGACAGCAAAATGTGACACAGTGACACAAAGTTAGCAGATGTTTTTGGAAAAATGACTTCGATAGAGTTGCTCAAAGCAGGGTTGCCACAAACTTTCAGTTTTTAAAAAGACAGCATCTGCAAAGTGCAGTAGAGCAAAACGCAGTTAAGATGAGACATGCCTGTACCTTTATGTCAAAGCAGGTTTGCCTGGGATCCATAAATAATACTTCATATCACAGCAGTTAACACAGCCCCCTGCACAGACTAGGTGCTCGATCAATGTTTGTCTGCTTATATTTGTGATGTATAATGTGTCTCCATAACTCTCTGTTATGCTTTGGCACTTGTTACTTTAGATTTTGTCCTTTTGTCTTCTCCACTATTCTATGGCTCCCCCACAGCAAAAATTGCGTTTTTATTCACAAAATCAAACCCACACTAGGATCCCTAATAATTTGGGTATGATTCACTTACATCTTACTAAGTAAAAGCTGGTATCAAGATTGCCAGGATCAATAACCTCAGATATGCAGATGTGACACCACCCTTATGGCAGAAAGTGAAGAACTAAAAAGCCTCTTGATGAAAGTGAAAGAGGAGAGTGAAAAAGTTGGCTTTAAGCATTCAGAAAGCTAAGATCATGGCATCCGGTCCCATCACTTCATGGCAAATAGATGGGGAAACAATGGAAACCTTGACAGACTTTATTTTCTTGGGCAGCAAAATCACTGCAGATGGTGATGGCAGCCGTGAAATTAAAGACGCTTGCTCCTTGGAAGAAAAGCTATGACCAACCTAGACAGCATATTACAAAGCAGAGACCTTACTTTGCTGACAAAGGTTCATTTAGTCAAAGCTATGGTTTTTTCAGTAGTCATGTATGGATGTGAGAGTAGGACCATAAAGAAGGCTGAGTGCCGAAGGATTGATGCTTTTGAACTCCAGTGCTGGAGAAGGCTCTTGAGAGTTCCTTGGACAGCAAGATCAAACCAGTCCATCCTAGAGGAATTAACCCTGAATATTCATTGGAAGGACTGATGCTGAAGCTCCAATACTTTGGCCACCTGATGTGAAGAGCCGACTCATTAGAAAAGGCCCTGATACTGGGAAAGACTGAAGTCAGGAGGAGAAGGAGACGACAGAGGATGAGGTGGTTGGATGGCATCACAGACTCAATGGACATGAATTTGAGCAAGCTCTGGGAGGTAGTCAAGGACAGGGAAGCCTGGCGTCCTGCAGTCCATGGGGTCGCAAAGAGTTGGACACGACTGAGCGATTGAACAACAAAACTAAATACAAATGATCACTGCTGCCAGAGAACCACTTTTACTCTTTATGTGTGTTAGTTGCTCAGTGGTGTCTGACTTTTTGCAACACCTAGCCCGCCAGGCTTCTCTGTCCATGGGATTCTGAAGGAAAGAATACTAGAGTGAGTTGCCATTCCCTTCTTCACAGGATTTTCCCAACCCAGGGATCGAATCTGGGGGATGATATCAAAACTCCAGGAATCAAATCTGGGTCTCCTGCATTGGCAAAGTCTCTACCATCTGAGACACCAGGGAAGCCCTTTCACTCTCCGTGTTGTAGTGTTGATATTCCCATCTGTCATTGTCTAAAAGGAGGTGTGTCACTGTTGCCTTGCCTTCTGTATTTGCTGTTCCTCTGACTGCCACATGGAGTTTAAGAAGCTTGTGGAGTAGTTAGTACATGTAGAAACTATGACAGAGTATATTCTGACTAATATTTGTAATATTCTTATTAAAGAAAGACCTTCCATTTTGTTCTGCTGTATTTTAAAGCTGTGTTTTATTCTTTGTCATCCTCCCTACCCCCACTCCATTCTGACTAATATCTGTGTTTAATTTTTCTGATGCTTACACTCTTCTAACTCAGAACACTACTCTTTCTTTCCCCCAGATGGTATTTTGGCAAAATGGGGAGAAAAGATGCTGAAAGATTACTTCTGAATCCTGGGAATCAGCGAGGTATTTTCTTAGTAAGAGAGAGTGAAACTACTAAAGGTATGAATATTGTTACTACAAGTATAGAATTTTCCTCAGGCAGTGTTTGAAGGAACATCCAGTAAGTGTCCATTTCCCCTCCAGGTGCTTATTCCCTCTCTATTCGGGACTGGGATGAGGTGAGGGGTGACAACGTGAAGCACTACAAAATTAGGAAACTTGACAACGGTGGATACTACATCACAACCAGAGCACAGTTTGATACTCTGCAGAAACTGGTAAAACACTACACAGGTACGTGCATACTTCACAGGTGAAAGTTACTTCCTTGTGTTTGATTGTATGAGGACAGATCCATGTTTTCATGCCTCCTAAGGTTTAGTGTGCTCCTTCTCACACAGAACGTGCCCGGTGTATTTTAGTTTCAGAATGAAGAACAGAAATACTTCCCACCTGAGTTGGGCTCCTGTATGATGTGCCAAATAGATGTGACAATAAACGAAAAAGCAAAATTTTATTTTTGGATATTTACTAAGTAGGTAAAACTAAACACATTAGTAAAAAGCTGTTATGTGTCCTGTTGGGTTGCCTTCCTCAGCATAGGCTGGACCACATAAGACTTGGTGAAGTATGATTCTAATGAACTGTGATCTGAAGGTGCATTTTGTTTTCATGGAAAATTAACCTGTAGGAAGTATAGACATTTATCAGCCCTTCACCGATCTTTAAACAGTAGTCTGTATTAGAGTCTTCTGTCTCAAAATGTTTAATCTCCAATTTGATACATAAATGCATCCGCAAGTCTTTAAGTGAGTAATACTAGGGGAGGTAAGTTTCCATGACAGTTTCTTCTGCAGTGACAGCTGGCTGCAAATTGAGTCTATCAAGTCAGTCATCAGTCTTGACATTGACTCAGCACATTACCAAGCAGCAGCATCAGTTGTAATTGCACTTGTTAGAATGTGGATGTGTGTGGTTACTTGTTGAAAGTGGAACGGCATGTGTGTAAACAGGATTCACAAGTCAAACCATTGTAAATTCGGAGTTTCCTGTTTTTGTGTGTCCCTTTATTTGAAAATCAGTCCTTTAAAGAAGTTTTTCCTTGATTTTATTGTGCTTCTTAACGCTTGTGGATTCTAGAAATAACTGTTAATGGTAGCATTCTCTTTGGGGAAGAAATAAAGTACAGTGATCAAAAGCTGAACATTGGAGGCAGTCGGATCTAGGGTTTAAAACCCATCTCCATCACGTATTTACTGGGTGACCCTGAGAAAGTTGCTTAAGTTTTCTAAGATTCCTTTATTTATATGAATTTGTCAAGTGCTAAATTGGCACAATAGCTGGGATATAAGTATTCAATAAATAATAACTTTAAAATGTATTTAATAAAATGTTTCACTTGTATGTTTTGTTTCTTTTATGCAATTTCATTTTTGTGTTCGTGCTTTTGTAATAAAACTGATAGAACATTGTGTTTTTATTTCCTATGATTTAAACTTTTAAAAACACTGGTACAACTGTATATACCTCAGTTTTTGTAAATTATTCATTTACAGTATAGTTTATTCATTTATCTAGAACATGCCGATGGTTTATGCCATAAGTTAACAACTGTGTGTCCAACTGTGAAACCCCAGACTCAAGGTCTAGCAAAAGATGCTTGGGAAATCCCGCGAGAATCTTTGCGACTAGAGGTTAAACTAGGACAAGGATGTTTTGGTGAAGTATGGATGGGTAAGGAGCCTGAACTTTTGTTTTCTTTCATTGTTTGGCCATAGATTAAAAGGCCATCATTTGTGATCTGTTGAAATGTGTAAGCTTACTGCTGCTCATTGAAGGTTGTTGTAAATCTCTTAAGATACAGGTTGAAATAGTGAAATGTGGGTTGTTTCTCTAGGAACGTGGAATGGAACCACAAAAGTAGCGATCAAAACACTGAAGCCAGGCACAATGATGCCAGAAGCTTTTCTTCAAGAGGCTCAGATAATGAAAAAACTAAGACATGATAAACTTGTTCCACTATATGCTGTTGTTTCTGAAGAGCCGATTTACATTGTCACTGAGTTTATGTCAAAAGGTATGTTTCCGTCAGTATCTCTGGGATATTCGTGTTAATAAATTTTGTCATTTCTATCTTTATGCATACAGATTTTTATTGTGTTTTATAATTGGAGATTTTTATGTAGACATATGAAAAGAGAAAATCTGATATGTTGTTTAACAGAATCCTTAGTAATTAGTCCCAGTTATTCTGAAGGATAGTACAGAGTTAAAAAGGAAAATAAGGCACTGAATTTATTTTGAAAGTAAAGTCCTTCATTCCGTTTGACTGGAGGCAGTAGAATAGGAAAAAAAAGTATTTGCACTAGTTGATTTAAAACAATACAATCAGAACAATATTTGTGTCTTCAGTGCTAAATGAAGAAATCAGGTAAAGTTAAGGAAATTAATTTTATCTAGTTTTAATATACTCTGAGGACTCCTAGAAACTTCTTTTTTCCACTGCTGTCAACTGAAGGGTCTTTCTCCAAACCCCAGACCCCAAGGTGTGGGATCTTCAGTAACAGGGTGGATTAGGGCAGGGAAAGGAGAAGGAAAAGTTGTCACTCTTCCCTCTTTCCCCTTTGCTGATGATGCATTGGAAGAGGGACCGGTAAGTCACCAAGTATGCTGCTGACAGGCCTGCTTTTTACCCTCTTGAATTTTATCTCCTGTTTTCAGTATTAATGAGTCACTAATCCATAGTGAAAGCCTCTGATGGCATCATCACTCTCCAGATGTCCATCTTGGTCAGTGAGGTACCTCCATCTAGTGGTGACAGCACCAACTACAAGCTGCACATTGACGAGAAAATACTTCCCCCAAAAAGAAACAGAAAAACTAGAAGTTAAGAACTGACATTCTTAAGAGAGTTCCATAGACTAGCACGGAGAGATAAGAAAGCCTTCCTCAGTGATCAATGCAAAGAAATAGAGGAAAACAATAGAATGGGAAAGACTTCAAGAATACTAGAGATACCAAGGGAACATTTCATGCAAAGATGGGCACAATAAAGGACAGAAATGGTCTGGACATAACAGAAGCAGACGATATTAAGAAGAGGTGGCAAGAATACACAGAAGAACTGTACAAAAAAGATCTTCATGACCCAGATAGCCACAATGGTGTGATCACTCACCTAGAGCTAAACATCCTGGAATGCAAAGTCAAGTGGACTTTAGGAAGCACCACTACGAACAAAGCTAGTGGAGGTGATGGAATTCCAGTTGAGCTATTTCAGATCCTAAAAAATGATGCTGTGAAAGTGCTGCACTCAATATGCCAGCAAATTTGGAAAATTCAACAGTGGCCTCAGGACTGGAAAAGGTCAGTTTTCATTCCAATCCCAAAGAAAGGCAATGCCAAGTATGTTCAGACTACCATACAGTTGAACTCATCTCACACACTAGCAAAGTAATGCTCAAAATTCTCCAGGCCAGGCTTCAACAGTATGTGAACTATGAAATTCCCGATGTTCAAGCTGGTTTTAGAAAAGGCAGAGGAACCAGAGATCAAATTGCCAACATCTGTTGAATCATCAAAAAAATGAGAGTTCCATAAAAACATCTACTTCTGCTTTATTGACTACCCCAAAGCCTTTGACTGTGTGGATCATAACAAACTGTGGAAAATTCTGAAAGAGATGGGAATGCCAAACAACCTGACCTGCCTCCTGAGAAATCTGTATTCAGGTCAAGAAGCAGCAGTTAGAACTGGACATGGAACAACAGACTGGTTCCAAATCAGGAAAGGAGTACGTCAAGGCTGTATATTGTCACCCTGCTTATTTAACTTATATGCAGAGTACATCATGTGAAATGCCAGGCTGGATGAAGCACTAGTTGGAATCAGAATTGCTGGAAGAAATATCAATAACCTCAGATATGCAGATGACACCACCCTTATGGCAGAAAGTGAAGAATAACCGAAGAGCCTCTTGTTGGCTTAAAATTTAACATTCAGAAAGCTAAGATCATGGCATCTGATCCCATCACTTCATGGCAAATGGATGGGGAAACAATGGAAACAGTGAGAAGCCTTTATTTTCTTGGGCTCCGAAATCACTGCAGATGGTGACTGCAGCCATGAAATTAAAAGACGCTTGCTCCTTGGAAGAAAAGTTATGACCAACCTAGACAGCATATTAAAAAGCAGAGACGTTACTTTGCCAACAGAGGTCCATCTGGTCAAAGCTTTGGTTTTTCCAGTGGTCATGTACGGATGTGAGAGTTGGACTATAAAGAAAGCTGAGCACTGAAGAATTGATGCTTTTGAACCGTGGTGTTGGAGAAGACTATTGCAAGTCCCTTGGACAGCAAGGAGATCCAATCAGTCCATCCTAAAGGAAATCAGTCCTGAATATTCATTGGAAGGACTGATGTTGAAGCTGAAACTCCAATACTTTGGCCACCTGATGTGAAGAACTGGCTCATTGGAAAAGACCCTGATACTGGGAAAGATTGAAGGCAAGAGGAGAAGCGGGCAACAGAAGATGAGATGGTTGGATGCATCACTGACTCGATGGACATGAGTTTGAGTAAACTCTGGGAGTTGGCGATGGACAGGGAAGCCTGGCATGCTGCAGTCCATGGGGTTGCAAAGAGTTGGACATGACTGAGCAGTGGAACTAATTGGTGGCTAAAACATTACCTAAACCTCCCAAAGCACATGACATTTTTTTTTGCACTTTTAAATGTTTTATTTATTTTGTAATTGAAGGATAATTGCTTTACAAATTTTTTTTTTCTGTTAAACCTCAACATGAATCAGAGCACATGGCATTTTTAACAAGGAATCTCTGCCTAAAAAAACTGCCAGGTATCCTACATCAGAGTATATTAGGGTGAACTAAAAGGGAGGAAAGGGACCAGGAGGAAGTTTAAATCAGGATATCGAGAGTATAAGAGTGTTGTTGAGATAAAGCTAACGGGCCATTTACCTCGTGTATTGATTTCAAGAAGTATTGAATTGGGGAATGTGGTAGAGGTCTGTGTTGTCAGATTGCCGGATTAGGATTATGTCTAGATGGGATATTTAGAATGTAGGATCACAAACGCCCCTTCCATTTTTAAACTCGGTAGTTCCCCATTTTGCTCTTCACGCACTTAGAACTGGGCCCTCTGTAACCCAACTGAACTCATTGCTTCTTGTGTTCTCTTGATTGTCAGGATACTCGGAAACTGGAACTGAAGTCGCTCCGTCGTATCCGACTCTTTGCGACCCCATGGACTGTAGCCTACCAGGCTCCTCCATCCATGGGATTTCCCAGACAAGAGTACTGGAGTGGGTTGCCATTTCCTTCTCCAGGGGATCTTCCAGATCCAGGGATTGAACCCAGGTCTCCTGCATTGCAGGCAGACGCTTTACCATCTGAGCCACCAGGGAAGCAGGATACTCTAGAAATTATTAATAATAATTGAAATGTATTGAATGCTTCTAATATATAAGCAGTCTGCTAGTATTACAAGTCATCAAAGAAATAAAGCCATCTGACTAACTTACATTGAATTTGGAAAGAAGACCTAACCCAATGAGTTAATTTTCAGTATAAAACTAAGTAATAGCATGCGTGAACAAATAAGTTCAGGCCAAAGCATAATGAATTTCTAGGTGTTTGACACATTCAGTGAATAACATAGAAATTGAGGAAGAGATTACCCAGGTTGGAATAAAAAGTAGAAAAATCAGTAGGAAAGACAAGTCTTGTACCATCCTTTAAGATGATGAGGGATGTGGATGGGTAAACAGAAGGGTTACTGGTATTTCTGCAGAGCTGTAAGGAAATGGGGAGCAAAACCGTGGGTAGTGGAACGTGCAGAAGGTAGCTGGTTGGAAATAAGGCTAGAGACGTGTATGGGGCAACCTGAAGGACTGCTCTGCATTGGTCTCACAGTTACTTATCAAGTGCCTGTTCTCCGCCATGAATGAACTTCAGAGGGTCCAGAAAACCTCCTCTGAAGCTCTCCATCAGTTTTTTCATATTCATGTGTATTTTTCTAGACAGAGAGTCAGCAGTCTTCATCAGATTCTCATAATGACCCATGACCCAAAAATAGTTAAAGGCCCACTGGCACATCTAGAATGCTCCATGAATGGATATAAGGAACACTTAAGGGAGGGGGGATTTGTTGTAATTGGTTAAAGAGCAAAGAAAAACAGTTGTCTAAATGACACACTCCAATTCCCTGCTGTTTCTGGGCTCTGTAGCTTTTGTACTGTTTCAGCAATGATCATTACACCGAATGATGCTCTACTTAGCGGATTGATTGTGGCACTTCATCTAGATTCTGAGCCCAGAAACAAAGAGCTGTAGCTTTTGCTTCTTTCTGTATTTCAACATTGTCCTGCAGAGCATTGATGTAACACCAGTCTGTCTTGCAGGCTAAAAAAGAAGTGGTGTCACTTCCTCTATTTAAGGACAGTTCTTACACTGTGTTCTTCATCCTTTCATTTAAACAGAAAACCCTCCCGTGGTCCCAGGATCAGCTTTTCACCAGCTTCTTTCTGGCTCTTGCTTCCCTTTACAGTCAAGATTTTTTTTTTTTTTTTCAAAGAACAGACAGTATTACATCTTTATATCCTAATCAGCCCATTTTACTCTTTTTAAATTTGCTTATTGTTCATGAATGTCTTACTGTCTGTTACAGGGAGCTTATTAGATTTCCTGAAGGAGGGAGATGGAAAGTATCTGAAGCTCCCACAGCTGGTTGACATGGCTGCTCAGGTACTTGTGTGTTCATCCATGTGTCTATTTGAACTGCAAATGCACATTAAAAATGTAAACTAATCTTGTGTGTGTGCGTGCACGTGCTAAGTCTCTTCAGTCTTATCCGACTTTGTGACCCTATGGACTGCAGCCCACCAGGCTCCTCAGAATACTATTGTTTATATGGTGAAATCATGGAGTTTTAGAGCTGGGAGTAACATTACAGATAATCCAGTCTAATCTCTGTATATTACAGATACTGTAGTATCTGAGGACCCAGGTGTCTAAAATTCATACAACTTACAAGTATTAGAGTCAGTGATCCCAGTACTGTGCTGCCCTGTATCATGTGGTTTTTTAGAAACACATGCATCCACAAATACAAAATCTGTACGTATTTATACTTCAGCAGATACGTGTTAAGATAATGAATGATTGCTATTCCAAAGACAATATTAGAAATCTGAAGTATATGCTGCAGGAGACCTGAACAAAGCTGGGAATGGGGTGCGATAGATCGGCAGATTTAAGCAGCACAGGGTCACACTGATCCTACTAGGATAGAAGGTGGGAACGTAACATACCTAAGTGAAAGGTTTAGTCGCTCAGTCATGTCCCACTCTTTGGGACCCCATGGAATGTAGCCCTCCAGGCTCCTCTGTCCATGGAATTTTCCAGGCAAGAATACTGAGTGGGTAGCCATTCCCTTCTCCAAGGGATCTTCCCAACCCAGGGATCAAACTCAGGTCTTCCACATTGCAGGCAGATTCATTGCCTTCTGAGCCACCAGGGAAGGCCCAATATACCTTAAGTAATTAATCATATTGGTCTTTAAATAAAGAAAAATAAAGTATATGCTGAATTTCTTTTTTAATATAGTCCCAAGCAAGAATTTAGATGGTGGGTATACAGTTTAAGATGGGGTAGTTTTACTCTTCTGAGTTTTGTTTTTAAATATAATTGAGAACTATTAAAAGTTTTATTCAGATGTGTGGTAGGTATTTAAGGGGCCTTGATTGACACATTGAATCTAAGACTCCTCTCACAATGAGTGTCCAGATGTCCACAGGATCTGGCAATTCAGAGAAACTTTATACCAAGAAAACCGTGCCTGTGCAACCTTAGCATATGTCAAGCCTCGTCCATATGCCTGAGCCCCAGGCTCTGAGCCCCTTTATGGTGGAGGCGGGCAGACTGTTCATCTGTGAAGGGCCAGCTGAATGCTTCAGGCTTTGCGGGCCACGTGCCATCTCTTTTCTCCCCCTTACCCGCTTCTCTTCTCTCAACCCCTCATCCTTCTCTCCCTGCTCCGTTAAAAGGTTTTCTGTTTTTCCTGTCATCTACTAGACTCTGCCCCATTACCATCATCTCTTTTCAAGAGACGTGTCTTCAGTGATCTGGTTTAACATTAACCAGAATTGCCCCCTCTATCCTTCCCTTCATACCATATATGTTTGTTTTTCTTCCCAAGATTGCTGATGGTATGGCCTATATTGAAAGAATGAACTATATTCATCGAGATCTTCGGGCTGCTAATATTCTTGTAGGAGAAAACCTTGTGTGCAAAATAGCAGATTTTGGCTTAGCAAGGTTAATTGAAGACAATGAATATACGGCAAGACAAGGTAAAATGACTGTTTAATAAATGCTGGTAACCTCATTTTCAGTGAATGGATTTTCTTACCGTTCTTTTGAACATACAGGGTTGTACAGAATTAAGCAAACAGCTCTAGGCCTGCTCAAAAGTCATAGAAACATTGATTTTTTTGATCATAAAATTATGCATAGTGCATAATACTGTGGCTTTCTGATAGCTCTTTCCCCCAGAGAAGAACCTGACTGTGGGTGTTGTTTGCATTATGAATACAGCAGGCAGTATTCTGCTCTTCACACTTCCCTTGGCATGCCAAGAAATAAGAAACATTTTAAAACGTTTCCAGCAAACCTCAGAACCATCCAGGTTTTACTACGTTAAGCACTAGAAGCTCAGCGCTTTCTTTTCCAGCTCCATGCCTCTGTGCTGTCCCCTCCAGCTAGAATATCTCCCTGTTCTTCAGTCTTTACCTCCAAAAATTCTTCGCTACCACTGTTTACATGAAACCTTTTATGATTGTGCTAATGAAAATTGATCTTCTGTTTGTCAGAACATCTAAAGAACTATATTTTACAACATTATATATCTATATTAGTAAGTAACCTCAAGTATTTAAGACACCTATAATCTTATTTTCACTATAAGTGTATAAACATCACAAAGGCTGTGTTTTTCTGTCTGATAACAATTAGCATAATGTGCATAAAAAGTGCTAAGACACTAAATATTTGAGTAAATTAATACAGGCTTTTCAAAATGATAGTACTGTAAAATTTTCTAGAGAGAGATCATAATATAGAAAGGACATTATGGTCAAAAACCAGTAGACATTAGAACCAACAGAATATGCTCTTGGCAGCCTGCAGTTGTAACTACTAGGAGCTCAGTTCAGTTCAGTCACTCAGTCGTGTCCGACTCTTTGTGACCCCATGGACTGCAGCACGCAGGCAGCTGGGCTCACTTAGAAAGTTATGGATCCTATAATCCATGGTTTTGGTTGCTTCTTACTAGCATTTTTACCTCTGTTCCTTCTTGAATGGTTTTCTGTCCCCACCAGCCATGCTCTTTTTTATGTCATTGAATATCTTATCGGGAAGAAATGTGTTTTCTGCTAATGGAAATTTTACATAGTACTACAGAAGATCTTGTACTTTTGAAGAATTTGACACTGATGACAGGTACAGTAGGGATATTGACAAAAAATGAGCCCTGCTTTTGCCGTATGTGCACAGAAAGAAACCAGTTACTGAAGCAAGCTTGTCAATACTGTTTTAGGTGCAAAATTTCCAATCAAGTGGACAGCTCCTGAGGCTGCATTGTATGGTCGATTTACAATCAAGTCTGATGTGTGGTCATTTGGAATTCTACAGACAGAACTGGTAACAAAGGGCAGAGTGCCATATCCAGGTGAGCTTGCATTTCATGTAGTTGGAGTTTATGGGGGAGAGGCCTTTATTTTTCTCTTTGTTTATCTGTCTGTTTTCTTTCTTCTCTCCCTCCCTTCCTCTCTCTTTTTGGCATTGGATGGTGAGCATTCTGTGAGAGCCACAATCCTTGAGATGGGGCTCTGTGTGCATAGCTTTCTCCCTTGTCTAAAAGGGTCTTTTTGCTCTACTGTTTTCTCAGATGATGAGCATGAATGTATCTCAGTCATCTCCTTCCCTTCCTCCCACAAGTAACAGGGTATGCTTAGCCTGTGATAACACAGGGTGAGCTGCTGATGAAATAGTTGGGAATTACATAGGAATACAAGAAAGGACCTGTGTAATATAATTTGAGCAAAGTCAAACAGGTGACATTAGATAAGGAGACTGTTTCAAGGAAGTGACTTAATATAAAGTAACATAATCAGTATATTTGGCAAAACCAGAATTAGAACTCATTCTTCTGAATTCCTTTTAGACACTGTCTTGCCTCTGTTCCTCATTAGCCCAAGTTTGGGGTTGGCTTTGAAAGGCATGAGTACGAAAAACCAGATTTTAGGTGGAATGAAGAAAGTTAGCTATGTTGAAACAGATTAGCATTTTTCTAAGCTTTTGTTGATGTCCTTTGACATTTAAAATTTATTTCTCTGTCAGAAAGGATCATTTCAGTAAAGAAACTCACTTGAATATATCTCGAATTAGTGGTTGGGGCATTGGTTCTGTTTCGCTCCTGGTGTTTAGGATCACTGTTTCTCACCGTTTCTTGCTGTTTGACTCTCGTGTGTCAGGTATGGTGAACCGCGAGGTGCTGGAGCAGGTGGAGCGAGGGTATAGGATGCCATGCCCACAGGGCTGTCCAGAGTCCCTCCATGAATTGATGAATCTGTGTTGGAAGAAGGACCCTGATGAAAGACCAACATTTGAGTATATCCAGTCCTTCCTGGAAGACTATTTCACTGCTACAGAGCCACAGTACCAGCCAGGAGAAAATTTATAATCCAAGAAGCCTATTTTATATGCACCGATCTGCCAAAATTGTAAAGAACTTGTGTAGACTTCCTCACTTACGTACAGGAATCAAAAGAAGAAAATCTTCTTTACCCTGCATGTTTTTGATGGTAAACTGGAATTCCAGACATGGTTGCACAAAACCACTTTTTTTTTCCAAGTGTTAAACTCTATCAAGTACCAATGATGAATTTTTCCAGCTGATTTCAGGGTCCAAAGAAGGTGTAGTTGAGATTCAGATGACCATGTGAATGATGGCGTGACAATGAAGAGCAGCAAGGCTGCTGCTTATGAACCACTCCCTTCCTTTTATTCCCCAAACTTACAATTAAGAGACATTTTATCAATCAGTATAGGCAAAACTTGGGAGATTAAAATCAGTTACACCATAATAAAATCTAGAATTATGGAATTTTCACGGGACCAAACAATTCCATTCCAGTTTTTAAAAATATCTTGCATTTATTCTTCTTAGAAGTTTTTTCTAAGTTGAACAGTTAATATGCAACCTTAATATATGCCTCTGTTTGCGTGGAAGTGGGCCAGATTTTTAGAAGCAAAAAGGAAACGGCATCTAAAACTTGATTAAATGTTAGATGACAGCAGTGGGATTTGAAAATATAATGCACTGTGTTGATACTCAATATACTCATGAAACTGGAAAGTAGAAGACATTTTTCATTTGAATCATTTCTTAATAGCTCAGTTTAAAATAATGAAGGTAATTAGAAAGTGAACTAATCTTTTGTAAGGTTGCATTGATTTTTTTTTAAAGGCAATATATAATCGAAATCGTACAATCCAAGGGGAAATCTTTTAATCTTTAGATAGCATGAAAAAAATAACCTCAGCGTTTTTTA
The DNA here is from genome assembly GCF_049115385.1 of Moschus berezovskii. Taxonomy (NCBI): domain Eukaryota; kingdom Metazoa; phylum Chordata; class Mammalia; order Artiodactyla; family Moschidae; genus Moschus; species Moschus berezovskii. The sequence goes on along the minus strand of NC_142487.1, from coordinate 4,339,766 downwards.
ACAGTCATCTTTGAAAAGTAGACTGGTACTGTGAGATTGCTAATATGTACTTAACGGTGGGTGCCACAAATGGAAAATATCCTAGATCAGGGACTTGAATGCACTTTTGCTCATACTGAATATAGACTAACAGAAAGGAAAATCTATTTAAAAGAAATATGAGAAAAGAAAATGTGAAAGTTTTACAGATAGAGAGATGGGATGTTGTGTTTAACGTTGATGTTACGGAGTGACAAAATGGCTTTGCTGGCACTCAAAGCTCCTCACTTAATCTGTTTTCTGAGATTTTAAGAGTTATAGGTAGGACTATAAAGCTAATCTTTCTTCACACAACACTAAATGAGTGCTGAAGCCTCAAATGACTAAGTTAAGGCTTCCCACTAATTCCAGTGATAAAGCTTCTATGCAGAACGTTTTTAGAACTCCAGTTTTCAAGTCCATGTTGAATCTGCATTCCCTTTTTAAGTATACTTAATGATGATCGTTTTTCCCTTTAGAATTTAGTTGATTTGAGGAGAACGTACTCAGTATAATTGGTGAAAAGAGGGGAACAGTTGTTGCATATTTAAAGTATGCCAGTGAAACATACAGAATAATACTGATTTTTATGACTTAACTCAGAAAATCCCAAAATATGAATTTGAATGGCAGCGTCACGGTTTAAGTGTCTAGCAAAGGAACTGAGTCTGACAAAAGTCTGGTATTTACGTTTTAAAATACTCTCTTTTGTAGTTACATTTTAAATGTAGCAACACATCCGGTCCCAGCATTTTAGGAATATCATTACTAGCCATCATCACTTACCTGATTTGGTCATTAGATAAACAGTTCTGTGCTGTGGTATCTGTGTTGAGATCCAGCCCATTTTAAAGTGGCAGATGAACTTCATGCAGGTCGGCAGTAGTTCCGGTACTAAAACCTGCAGTGGTTTCTTACGTTTACCTAACTTGCACAGTGTTGAATCCTTCCACGAGGATTTTCCTGAGAAGACTGCTGTCATCATTTTACCTTTTACATCCTCAACCTGTGACTTCAGATTTTTAAAGGGCTTTGTGTGAACTGTGATATTTCAATTTTTCTAAGCATTTTAAAAAGGATAAACTTATGTTTATGTACTAATAATTCCCTTCTGAAAAATAAGCCAGAAAAAGTTGATGGCATTCATTAGGTTTTAATTGAATGGAACAGTTCCTTATAATATCAATTGTATAGTTAGGAAATAAAACACTAACTTAACGTGTATTCAGTTTAAATGGTTTATGTATTTTTAAATTCTGAGAAAAATAAACAAGTTTGTACATTTGAAGATTTTTTTCCAACAGCTTTTCTTCAGCCTCTTAATTTGTTTTCCTTACCAAAAAAGGAAGTTGGTAAAAACAGCCTTCTAGCACAAACACTTTTTTTAATGAATAATGGTAGCCTAAAACTTAATATTTTTATAAAGTATTATTATATTGTTTTGTGGATAATTGAAATAAAAATTCTCATTGAATGTACCCATTTATCTTTTTAGCCACTATTCATATGTTCTATCAGTTTTTTAAAAAATGGCATTTAAAGCAAAGTATATTCTGATTTTCTTCTTCCATTGGGGGAAAAAAAAGTATTGAGTTATGACTTTTGAGCAGAATTAAATCAGTTCTTTTTAAATTCAGAACATTATTAAACTTATTCTGTGTGATTAATTTTCCATGTCAGGTGAGTGACATTGTTTTTACAAGGTTTTTTTTTTTTTTTTAATATCAGCAAGTACAGTTTTAATGTACTGACAAACCTAAGAGATTTAAGTGAAGTTATTCATAGAAGATTCTGTGTGAAGGATATAAAATAGAATAACCACTTTTGATCATAAAGGATTTAATTTTCTAAAAATGAAAAATATGCAGGCCTTATTTCTATATGTGTTTTACACTTCTGTTATAGGTATAATGAAAATAAGATTATGCTAAATTATGAATGGCCAATCAAAAGCATTTGTTATTTCCAATAAGGTAATAGTATTAATTGCTTTCTGGTGTTATTTTATCTAAAATTATTAGCTTTGTTTTTCCCTAATGATTCCAGAAAAGTAACATTTAATGAACAAACACATCATTTAATAAACATTTATTAAATATTTTTATACAGTAGAGAAATAAGTTCTCAACTTAAGAGTGTTTTCCTAGTTTGCTGTTTGCCTTTTAATTTTGCATGTATTTTTTTGACATTTAAGTTGCACATTTATATGTTGTCAAATCTTTTTTATTCCTAAAACATCCTTTGCATCCCAAGATTAAATATTCATCTCATCTGTTCCATTTGATGCTTTTGTGTTCTTCATCACTCTGTAATTCACTTGGAAGTTTTGAAGGCATAAAATGTGATTTAAGGGTCTAGCTTGATTTTTTTTTTTTCCCCCATACCATTAATTTTCCCAGCAGCAATGACTGGTTAATGCATCTCCCACCCCATTGGTTTTGTCCAATTCACTTGACATTCTGACATGAGTATAATACTTTCAATGACTAATCACTTGATAATGCAGTTTAATAATTAAAGTAGCCTTTTTTTTTTCCCAATGTTGGTGTTCTGGCAAATTCTTGATAAACTTTTTAGACTTTATTTTTCATACCCCAGAAGAATTCAGGGGAGATTTTGGTTAGGATTATATTACGTTTATATAAATTAGTTCGGTAAAAAATAATATCTTACCATCTTTTCTAGTCAGTCTTCCAATCCCATTTATACAAAATCTTGATTTACATCTCTTAGTAAAGTCTCTAAGACTTTGCTCCATGGAACTAGAAGATGAGTCTCATCTCTTGTCTGATTATAGCACTCTAAAGATGCTACCCGGATGCTGCTGGAGTCCAGGTCCCCACTTAGATCCAAAACAAACCGGCATGCAGAGGGGAGGGAGAGAGCATGGGCCCCAGCAGCATTTTATTTTCATAAAATCAGCTCCTCCCCTGTTTCCATTTCCTTCCTTACTCCCTTCTTTTCTTTTTTTGAGTTTCCTTCATAACAGTCAGAGTCCTGATTAATTCACATTCAAGCTGTCGAGACACAGAAAGGAATAGTTCTGAGTAAAACAAGCTGTGTATGCCCCCGGTATCATCCATTTGTCCTTTAACAGCCACATTGCGCCAGAAGGCTCCCCTGTCCTCACCAGTGGGTTCCCTCGCTCTGGATTCCTCTTGAGCTAAGCCAGCGAGGAGCTCAGGCGGAAGACCAGAGGAAACCTGAGAGGTCAAGGTATTTATTCCCCTGCTTCCCTCCTTGAGAGTTAGGCTGGCTGTGTCCTCTCCACTTGCAGGTTCCTTTCAGTGTGACCTCCTCTCTCCTTTAGGGGACTGTTAGCACCTGCTCTCCCCTGTCTTCTCTGCCTAAGGCCACTTCTACTGACTGATTGATGCGTTGTTTCTTGTCCCCGTTTCCTGCCCCCCTCTTTGTAAATATCCTAGAATTATCTGGAGTATGATATCTGTTTCCATGTGGGACCCTGACTGATACTCAGCATGCTACCACTAGCTGTATCTTATTTTATTACATCAAAGTGAGAGTTCATACAAAAGTAACATTTTTGGTACAGTAGCAATATATGTCATTCTGTTAAATATAACCATAAGTGCAAGCGTTCGTTGCTTAGTTGTGTCTGACTCTGTGACCACATGGACTGTAGCCCGCCAGGCTCCTCTGTCCATGGAATTCTCCAGGCAAGAACACTGGAGTGGGTTGCGTTTCCTTTCTCCTGGAGATCTTCCTGACCCAGGGGTCAAACCCAGGTCTCCTGCATTGCAGGCAGATTCTTTACCATCTGAGCCACCAGGGAAGCCCTAGTTACCATAAATGGAGAGAACATAGGAAATGAGTATATTTAGAACTCTGATTTCTAAACTGAACCTTAAGGATTTTTCAATTAACTATTTTTCCAAAAATTGGCAAACCAAATGTGGTAAAACGCCACTGAACCAACCAGTTAGGTATAACACTCCAAGAAGGAATGAATCATTCATGAGTAGAAAGAATGATGAACAGGAATGAGGGAGTTAGGAGGGCTGAGCTAAGAAAAAGAAGAAATGAAAGAGGAAGCACCCAAGAAACTAGTAAAACAATGAAAGCCAAGTTAAATAGTATGAGAACCCCAGGAAAGGCCCACAGACCTTTAAGAAACAAGATGTCTAAGATGCTTGATAAGTTTTTCTGTTACCACAAACTTTCCTTCAACTCTGCTTTACAACCTGGGTGGGTGGCCTTGAGGGTAGTAAAGGGATTAGGAGAATGTCCAAAAAGGTTGACAACAAAGGGGAGGGGTGGGTTTCACACAAAGGAGTTTACATGTAGTGAGGAAAAAGTCTTCTAAGTGCTTCAGAGACACTGGGGGGCACAGACACTATTTCCCGCATACACAGGGAAGCAGTTCAGCTTCACTCACATCTTAAAAGTCAAATTAGCATGAGTAAGCTGGAAGACAGAATCTGAAGTAAAAAATTGCCTGCAGTCTTAAGGGGTAATAGAGATGACAGAAATAAAAACTCTAACAATTGGCCGAAAGGAGTGACAGTGATCCTAATAGGAAAACTGAATTATGTAAAGTGGTGTGGGTTCTTAAAGGCTATCAGAGTCCTTTTACTCACTCACATAATTGCTATTTTCTGGGAATGCCTTGGTCTCCTAAAACACTGAAAGAATATACCATGAAATTAGCAAACTATGCCTGGTTTACATCTTCTGATCCCAAACTCTCCGAAAGGATCAGAGATCTGGGTTTCTAACTTGTGTTTTTGTAATCCATATCACTGCTAGAAAATTAGGAAGATGATATTAATACAGAAAAATGTTTGTTTATGGATGTGCTGGGTCTTCACTGCTGCCTGAGGGCTTTCTCCAGTACAGGTGAGGGGGTTACTCTTCGTTGCAGTCCTTGGGCTTCTCGTGGTGGCTTTTCTTGTTGGAGAGTACAGGCTCCAGAGCTCAGGCGCTGGGCTCAGTTGCTCCTCGGTCTGCGGGGTCTTCCTGGACCTGGCATCGAGCCCATGGCCCCTGCATTGAGAGGCAGACTTAACTACTGGGCCACCGGGGAAGTTCATAAAAGTATTTTTAAAACATTCTGAAAAGAAGTCTTTATTCCTGGTTTTCAGCAATTTATTTACATGACTTTATTAAAGGTTATTCTATTTAGAGTTTGAGAGGCTTGATTCAGTGGATTATATCGAAGTCGGAAAATCTGGGAGATTATTTTTCAGTTTGTTTTTCCCTGTTCACTCTGGGCTCTTAATTATGTGTATATTGGGCCATTTAATATTGCCTCACAGGTCAGTAATGTTCTCTTCTGTTTCTGTTTAATCCTTCTTTTTGCTTCATTTGGATACTTTTGCTCTGTCTTCCTGTTCACTAATCTCTTACTTTGCAGTGTGTTTTCTGCTTTTCATCCCACACAGTATTTATACAATTTTATTTATTTATTTATGGCTGTGCTGGGTCTTCGTTGCTGCGATAAGAATATAAAGTCTGTCCATTTTACTTTATTTTTCCTAAAACGTAATGGGACTATTAATTACAGGGGTGTGGGGAGGGGGTGTCAGCGTTTGGAATAGCTGTGTCGGCAGAACTCAACCTGTATAATAAACTGACCCAGTCAGTGAACTGAAATAGTTAACCAAAAGATATGCCCAGAACTCAAAAGAATCAAAAAGGAATTTTTTTTTAAATTAAAGCCTGGGTAATAGATTCAGAGCAAGTTTAATATCAAACCAACATAAATTCCAGATGAAAAAATAATAATGAAGAGGAAGAATCAAGTAGAGAAAATTTTCAGAGTAGTGTGCTGCTTCTGGTTTGAAAGAATCCATCAGCTGTGGAGTAAGATTAATATCTAAGTGAATCTTAAATATATGTTAGTAATAATTTTAAAACCATAAAGAGAAAATCCAGACATTTTCCAGAGAATGGGGAAGGAAAAATTCTTAAAGAATGAGACTTAACATTACTTTTAAAAGTATTAATTTGAACTAATAATTCTATAAGTAAAATCCTTCAAATCTTGAAAGAAAAAGACATGTTCAGAACACAGAGTTCTCAGAATATACCACTTAGCCCAAAGAACCATTCTGAAAGAAAACGAACATATATTCCAGCCAGACACCCCCACCCTAAAAATCAAGACAGCAAAAAATAGGGATGAACAAATAGGTAGTACAATTAAATGTTAATAAACATTGATCCATATGTAAAGTTAACTGTCTAAACTGCAGAGTGGGTAGGACAGGCCAGTGGAAAGAAAGGCCATTTCCCATTAACATTCAAATTTGAAACTTCTCTTGGAAACTAGGAAGATGCGACTAGAATCTGCGCTCTTAATTCCTACAGGGCCGCAATCAACTGGCGCTGCCTGGCTGTCCCTTTAGCTGCAATCACTGCTGCTTACCTCATCCCTCTTTGCTTCCTGGTGCCCACCCAGCCTCTGTAGCATTTGAGTTAACCATCTCAGTCTTTAGCCAGAGGAATTCATCTGGCAGGGTTCTATGTGTATGCGTCCTTGAGCAGCAGACGTGACCTGGAGATCCCTGAAAACATCCCTGCCATACCCACAGGAACAGTTATTAATGGAAAACTATATCTGTATAGCACTGCTTCCCAAACAGTGGTCAGAACAGTCCGTAGTAGTAGGAACTGAAACGTGGCGTGCTGTAGGCAAGACAAGGGGTTAAGTGGACCATCCCTAAAATGGTATAAAAACGTGTGCACACTGCAGTGTGTATGTTGGGCGTGGGGGGCTGTCCGTACCTCTCACCATGTTGTAAGAGGGATCCTATAGCTCTGAACCCCACAATTCCTGCCACCCAGAGGACAGAGCCTTGGGTTTGCAGCTAGTACTCTTAGCCACTTACCTAGTTGTGTGGCCTCGGGCAAGTCTCTTAAATTACTTAATCTCTCTGAATCCCATTTCTTCAGTAAAATGGACAATGCCTGCAGACCTTGCAAGGCTGGGTAGATAAGCAGTCCTGTATTTAAAGCTTTCTGCATCAGCAAGGATGTAATAAATGATGACCCGCCTCTTAGTTTATCAGATGGCAAACAGGCTGAGGTCATTTCAAGATTTTCTGGCCCAAGGCTATCCTGGCTGCGCCAGCCTTGACTGACTTCAGATTCGGAGCTGGTCCGAATCTGCTGCGAGGCGATCGCACTCTGAACCGACCGGGTTTCTTCCTCTCGGGGCGCCGCTCCGGGTAAGGTCACATGACAATTTCTAGTCTGGGGGGAGGAGAGACGGGAGAGGGGAGGGGGCCCGGGGTGGTGGAGACCCTGAGCTAGTCCGCCTTGGGGAACAGCGCCCCCGTCGCGGGGCGGAAACTTGGCGCGGAAAACGTGTGCGTCAGGGGACCCTTAGCCGGGCCGGCCCCTCCAGTCCCACCAAGTTTGACCATTTCCCGGAGTTCTCGAGCGCGGCCACGCCCCCGGGCCGCGCGGCCAATCCGCGCCGGCTCCGCGCGCCCCTCCCGCTCCGCGCGCCCCGCGTCCGCTCCAGCAAAGTTCGTGGCGCCCCGGCGCGTGTGGGCATGGTGCACGGCAGGGTCTCCCGGCTCTCGGTCCACGACGTGCGCTTCCCCACGTCACTCGGAGGCCACGGCTCGGACGCCATGGTAAGCGCTGTCGGTCCCGGTGCCCTCCCGCCCTGCCGACGCTAGGGCCCCTTAGGCGCGGGGCACCCCGGAGGGGGCCCCTTGAAAGCTTCCCACCTTTGGAACCGTTGCTTTTGTAAGAGGAGTGAAGGTATCTAGAGACTCCCCATCCTCCTAGGTTTCTTTTTCTTATTGTGCTTTTCTTTGCTGGCATTTAGTATTTCCTGTTTTTACATTTATGATTCACATTTTGTTGGAAATGCGAATCGTATTTGCAAAACGATGTTGTTGGGACGCCCCCAGAGAATCACTAAACACAGTGTGAGCTCCTCCATGGCAGTGGAGCCCAGGAAGCCCCCACGCAGGGTGTTTCAGATGGTGATCCCTGCCTCCCCCTACAACTTGCTGTGTAGCCAGGAGAAGGCCCTAGCTCTCTGGACCTCTTGGGCCCATCTGTGAAAGGAAGGAGTCAAGTTTGGCTGCTGCTGCTGCTGCTAAGTCACTTCAGTCGTGTCCGACTCTGTGTGACCCCATAGATGGAAGCCCACCAGGCTCCCCCGTACCTGGGATTCTCCAGGCAAGAACACTGGAGTGGGTTGCCATTTCTTTCTCCAATGTGTGAAAGTGAAAACTGAAAGTGAAGTCGCTCAGTTGTGTCCGACCCTTAGCGACCCCACAGACTGCAGCCTACCAGGCTCCTCCATCCATGGGATTTTCTAGGCAAGAGTACTGGAGTGGCTTGCCATTGGCTGGAAAACCAGATGAACAAGCTCACAGCAGTTGGGTCATGTGAAAGGGGCTCTCCTGTTGTTCATTGTTCAGTCGCTCAGTGGTGTCCGACTCTGCGACCCTATGGACTACAGCTTTCCAGGCCCTGTTCCTCAGGATCTCCTAAAGTTTGCTCGAAGTCATGTCCATTGAGTCCGTGATGCCATGAAGTTCCCGGAAAACATGAGTACAGAGGATGTGTCACCGTGAAGAGTTAGGTAGATGTCAGCCTTTGGAAATGCAGTCAAGTGAGCCCTGAAAGGTGTTTTTGTTCCCTGAGAGTGTTAGCAGGGTGCTCCACACCCACATCTCCTGCTGCTGCTAAGTCACTTCAGTCGTGTCCGACTCTGTGTGACCCCATAGACGGCAGCCCACAGGCTCCCCCGTCCCTGGGACTCTCCAGGCAAGAACACTGGAGTGGGTTGCCATTTCCTTCTCCAATGTGTGAAAGTGAAAAGTGAAAGTGAAGTCGCTCAGTCGTGTCTGACTCGTAGCGACCCCATGGACTGCAGCCTACCAGGCTCCTCCATCCATGGGATTTTCTAGGCAAGAGTACTGGAGTGGCTTGCCATTGCCTTCTCCGACATCTGCTGCAGTGGCTCCCAAATATGAGTCCTGCCCGCCTTGGATCCTCATTGCTCCTCCCCGCCAACCCCACGCCCACTCACCATTGGCCACACTGGAAAAACAAAGTTGCCCTGTATGTAATGAATGTGGGAAGCCTCCCTGTTAGGGTAGTGGTTTCCTGTTACTGGTGGGGAGTTGAGGGGGATTGGTACCCGAGGATTTCGATTCACACTGTAATGTTTGCCTCTTGAACATGGAGGGCACACTGTGTATGTTCATTACATTCCATGTTCTCTGTGTGCACCTGAAACGGCCTCTTGTTAAGAAGTGCTCAAGTGATTCAAAAGAATGTTCTTTGTTCTGAGATTAGGTTATTCCTGATTTAAAACCCTTGTGTCCTTTCTCATATGATGTTATGAAGTGAAAGTCTCCCAGTCGTGTCTAACTCTGCGACCCCATGGGCTATACTACTATCCATGGAATTCTCTAGGCCAGAATACTGGAGTGGGTAGCCTATCCCTTTCCCTCCTCCAGGGCATCTTTCCAACCCAGGGATCGGACCCAGGTCTCCCACATTGCAGGCGGATTCTATACCAGCCGAGCTACCAGGGAAGTCCAAGGATACTGGAGTGGGTAGCCTATCCCTTCTCCAGTAGATCTTCCCAACCCAGGAATTGAACCAGGGTCTCCTGCATTGCAGGCAGATTCTCTACCAGTTGGGCTACCAGGGAAGTAACCACCCATTGGGCCGTCCTTTGTGAATCTCCAAACATCTGTTTGAAGTCATGCTGACTTGTAAAATTAAAATACCTGATTTAGGGCAACCGCCTCTGCCCCTCTGTGGTATAGCAGCTGTGGGGAAACCACACAATCTCTCTAGGCCTAGTTTTTCTAACCTGTAAAATGAGTACAGCAGGATCCGCTTTATCCATGTAAATGAGATGTGTGTAGAGAGTCTGACACAGAGAAGGCTGTCAGTAGGTGTGGCTGTAATAACTGCTTGCCAATGAACTGAAACCTTGACTTTCCTCTTTGAATTTGTAAAGTGTTAAGGTTGCTGGCTTACTGTAGAATAAGAAATGGAATTTGTCTCTGGCCTGAGTGGTTTAGGACATCTGGGCCAGGAGAGATTATATCTGACACCTGCATTGCAAGCTAATAAATACATATGTATATTAGCTCCTGGATATGTGGTGTGTGTTGTGTGCTCGTTCCCAAGTGCCTCTATTTTCATTTTATTTATTTTGGGGGCTGCCCCATGCCATAGGGATCTTAGTTCCCCGACCACGGTTCAAACTCATGCCGCCTGCAGTGGAAGTGCAGAGTCTTAACCACTGGACCACCAGGGAAGTCCCCCCAAATGCCTTCTTACTAGAAAGTCTGCGTGGCAGTTCTCAGCAGTACAGCCATGACTTTCAGGATTGCCCCCATCCCACCCAGCCCCACCGCCCAGCCCTCACCACATGCTGGATTCAGCAATTCAGCTCCGTCAGCACTTGCCAGCACAGCAAGCCTTCCTGGTCACAAATAGGATATTTTCACAAAGGAGCCCTGAAACTGTTCCCCATTCTTGTTCTAGCAAAGGGTTCCAATGATTTCTTGTGTGTGTGTGAGTGCATGTGTGTTAGGCACTCATTTGTGTCCAACTCTTTGCGACCCCGTGGACTTAGCCCACTAGGCTCCTCTGTCCTTGGAATTGTTTCTTACCAGCCTTTTAAGAAATGTGGACCACTCAGGCCTTCAATGTTCCAGGCGCTCACCAAGGTTTCCGAGAGCCCAGCTCCAGCTGAGCCTACCACCTCCCAGCAACAGCTTTTTTCTTTTCCATTGTAGTTTATTACACAATACCAAATATAATTCCCTCTGCTCTACAGAGATCTCATTCCTGGGTCTTCCCTCTCACCCCAAGTCCCTCTTCCATCCTCCAGGAAGACATTCCTTTTGTCCATTCAGAGCTTCTGTGTTTGCTTTGGGGAACATGAAAGGTTTCCTCCAATGGGAGCTCTTACTGCGTCTGCTCTTATGTGACATCATTACTGGGTTTATTCAGGGATTTCTTACGTTTGCGGGTTTTGGGTTGCATTTCCCCTGCAGCACACAGACCCTGACTACTCAGCAGCCTACGTTGTCCTGGAGACGGATGCAGAAGACGGACTCAAGGGCTATGGAATTACTTTCACTCTGGGAAGAGGAACTGAAGTTGGTAAGTTGGGCATCTCTTGAGGCCCTAGGATGCCTTCATTTCACTAACATTCCAGTTCTGACCTATTTGCCTCCATATGTTGCTTGCCGTGAGTAAAAACAATGTTTGATGGTTTGCTTATTTCATTGGGAGAAATTTTTTAAATAGCAGAATTTGGCTTCTCTCCTTGCAGTTATCCATAAAACTGCAGGCACATCTTTCAAGCTCAGCCCATCTCTCTCTGCCGAGCTAGAACCTGAACTGGGTGAGTAGCTAAGGGGCTTGAGAGGGGAGACATGTGTTCATGGAACAAGGCTTATTGGCGTGCACAGAGAGAGTCTACTTGCTTTTGTGAATCCTCCACATGGAGTCGATTTCAAGTTCACTGCCCTTCTTTCTGCAAAGGCCGTAGGTCCTGCCTAGTTTCAGAGCTCTCATTCGGGAAGAGCCAACAGTGAAGGCTGCTTGTCGAGCCACAAGTCGGTCTTTCTTTTCTCAGAGCTGGATAAGGGCTCAGACATGGTCTTGAGCCTCCAAATTTTTGGAGACAAGGAAATAGACCCTGACAGCTGTTCAGCTAGTCCTGCGGAACATTTAAGTACAAATTATTTCCTTTTTTTTTTTAAAGCATAATTTGCTTTATGCACGCACAAAGAACAAAATTCAACACGTACCAAAAGAAGACCTCTCTGCCAGATCAATTTCACTGAGTCCTTAGGGGCTGAAACAAGGAAATAGATTCTCTGACTTTGGTGGTGACTTGACCCCTGTCTCATGGATATTTGCACTGTCAGCCCTCTCCTAGTTGTAGAACAGTCTTGACCCATTGAATGATTTTAATATCATCAAGCAGATAAAAGAGGTGTGTGTGTGTAGGACAAGGGAACATTTCTTGAACATTCTGTGGATACCATTAGGCTGTTCCCACCCCTCGCAGGTTGCCATCCAGTCATCCATCCACCAGCCCTTCCATGGATTCCTCCTGTGTGCCCCTGTGTGTTACATGTTCTGCCAGGCACCGCAGGAATGACTTTACAAGGAGAGAGAAAGGGGAGAGAGTCCCATGTACAAGGAACAGGGACGCATGAACTTCTCAGGGAGACAGGCGTACAAGAAACGACAGCGCAGTATGAGAAAGACCATTTGTTTTAAAGTGAGTATGAACTACACGGAAACTGTCAGGAGGGTCAGGACAGCTTCAGAGCAACTGTGAGGCTTTGTGATGAGCCTTGAAGGGTAACCAGGAATTGGCCAGGCAGATGGAGGCACCTGGGCACTGATTCCCACCCTCTAAGTCAACCATTTACTGTTGTTTCCCCCCAGGCAGTGACCACTGACCCCCACAGGCTGGACTGCCATTTTAATTCTCTGGTATAGGTTGAGCACTTTATGAAGCTCTAACCATACAGGGCGGCCCCCAAAGTTTGTGCCAAACTCAGCAAGCTTACAAGATGCGTTCTGGAACAAGCCTTTGGAACCACTGGTAACAGCCAGGACTTGGAACTGTGCTCACTCGGGCCCGCCGTGAAGGGACTGTGTTTCCTGGTACAGGTGTGCTGCTGAGTTCACAGGGTGGGGGCCTCCCATACTCCTCCCCACCTGCACTGTCCCTGTGGACATCTTCAGCAGGAGAAATCAATTCCCATCTCTGTGCCTGGAACAAATAGCTCTTTTGTGGTGATGGAGTTGGTTTCCGCCTGTTTCAGACCACAGCATGACAGAACCATTTTAATTGTGACCTTGCTGCGTTTTTCAGGTGACTCTGCCATCTCACTGAACCATTACATGGTGTTCGAATTAAAGTTGAAAAAAATTCCATTAGCTCATCATGGTTCTTCTGCAGCCTTTATCAGCTTACTTAACTAATCATTCTTTTATAATCTAAGAAAACAGTGCTTTCATTACCGTGAAGAGAGGGCCTGTATGTGTGAGAGAGGGGAAGGTTATGCTTGATTTTTTTTTTTAAGTATAGATGAGACCAATATAGTTTTTGTATAGGAAAAGAAAAAGAGATGAAAAAAGCGGATTTTTAAAAGAGACTAAATAGCCATAAGGGTTCCTGGCAGCATGAGAGCTCAGACCCATGTTCTCTGTAGCCTTTCTGACTTGTCCCTCCCGGGCAGGAAGATCCCAGAAAGTTTTAGGCAGATGTAGTCACAGGAGAGAACCCTGGCTTCAGTCAACAGTAAGCTGCCTTCAAGGCCCAAGTTTCTCCAGGCCGATTTCCTATTCATCTTTTCAGACACCGGAATCAGGCTGACTCTGCGACCCCGTGGACTGTAGCCCGCCAGGCTCCTCTGTCCATCGGGTTTTTCAGGCAAGAATACTGGACTGGGTTGCCATTTCCTCCTCCAGGGGATCTTCTGGACCCAGGGATTGAACCTGCGTCTTCTGCATTTCTGGTGGTTTCTTTACCATCTGAGCCACCAGGGAAGTCTGGATTCAGATCACCACGATCCAGATTTCTATGGAAGCCATCAAATTTTAGTAAACTTCTTTCAGTGGACTCAGTCTGAGGGGGGAGAGTCCACATCCTCTCGATGAATGTGTTAGTGTTGTTTGTGCTTCTGTTGGAGCCAAAAAAGATGGGCTCATCCTCAAGGTTCGTTAAATGCATTTGCTCTGTGACACAAACCAGTCTGTTGTGTAACCCTCTCCTTAGTGAGACGGAGGTTTGATGTAGGTATTGATACAGGTCTCTCTGAGCCTCCAGCTTACTCTTCACATGTCTAATCCAAGAGCACCAATCACCAAGGGGAGAGGGGGGCTCTGTCTTCCCACAGCTCAAGGGGGTGAATGTCTGAACTGGAATCATTCCGCATCCTAGTAACAAGAGCTCTAGAGAACACGGAAGGTGTGGGGATCAGCCCTAAATACTCAGTATGATCATCATCTGAGGGCTGTGTCACGCAGAAGCCAAGCGTGTCCTATGAATGTGTTTAAATACTTTCAAAATGTCTTTCTCCTAAGATCTGTCTAAAGTAAAACTGTGTCTCTGGGACTACCCTATGAAGTGATGTGAGAATTTTAATACTGAAGCAATGGCTATGCCAAACAACAAGTCAAGCAACGTTTTTTATAATAAATTCATTGCTTTGAGGCTAAGTTGATTATTCTGGCCATTTAAACGTAGACTGAGAGTGTTTTATAGACTGAGCAAACGGTAGAAGGGTCTTTGCAGACTGTTGTTTGTTTTTTTTTTTTTACTGATTCTTCATCTGAAATAACAACAAATTCTTATTTAAGTAGAATACCAAAAATAAGTAATTGATGGTAATGCTGACCCAAATGAAGGTTAACCTTCAAATTAGTTTAATGTTCATGAAGTTTTCTCATGTACTTTAACGTTTTACATGTAAATATTAAGCTAATTGCAAATTCATTTCATCTTTAATATAGTTATATTGTGAATTCCAGATATCTTCTATACTTGATAATGATGAAAGGACATTTCTAAAAATTCTCTAAGTCAGTCTTCTTATTCCTTGGGAACAATGAAATAGCAAGATTTTGTTCTGCAGCTGACATATGGACACTTTACAAAGTGAATAGGAAAATGATTTGGGAACATGCTTTAAACTTCCAGGTCTATGGTTCTTTTCATGTGGCAACCAATCAAAATGGATTTGCTCTATTCAGAAATTAAGCTCTGAATATAGGTGAACAACTATTCTGTTAGTTATAACAACCACAGATGACATATTTGAGGCAATTTTTGAAGGCATGTACCTTTTATATTTAAAAGTATCTTCATAAAATGCCCACTCTAGTTTGCAGTACTCGCGTGTCTTAATTCATTCACACCAACACTAAACAGGAGTTGTGTCCTCTTTTACAGTTGTCTGTGCTGTGAATGCTCTGGCCCCCCACGTGCTGAACAAGGAGCTTGGCGACATTGTTGGGGATTTCAGAGGCTTCTACAGGCAGCTCACAAGTGATGGGCAGCTCAGATGGGTAAGGTGTCTTGCTTTGTAAAACTATTCTGTAAATAACATTCCTGAAGTCGCATGTCCTTTGATTGCAACAACTGTGAAAATAGAAACAGGTTTAAGATATTACGGTAAACATCTTATTCAGATGAATTAGGGCTTGAACCATGTGGACAGTCAGTATTTTAAGGTAATCTAGTCCTTTCTGTGAGACTGGACTCTGGACATACTTGGATCCCAAGAGCTATCACTGCCCTTCCAGACCTCATCTCTGCTCCCTGAATGGAAAGAAGTGGTGTAGACCCCCCAGAAGATAAAGTGCCAAATGGGAACCTTTTAGAGAGAAATAATATGAGAAGAATTGAAGTTGTGGGAGGAGGTTATTAAGGACAGAAATGTAAGAGAAGAGCAAAAGTTAAGAAGAGAGAGACTAGAGTGCCTTTTTGTGTGTAGGACTGTATTTGAACCTTAAGTTCAAAGCATGAAAAAGTGAGATTCTAGAGATAGAATTTTATCACAGTTAGATCAGGGCTTTCCTGCTGACTCAGTGGTAAAGAATCTGCCGGCAATGCAAGAGACCTGGGTTCAATCCCAGGTCAAGAATATCCCTTGGAGAAAGCAATGACGACCCACTCCTGTATTCTTGCCTGGAGAATCCCATGGACAGAGGAGCCTGGCAGGCTACAGTCCATGGGGTCGCAAAGAATCAGACACGACTGAGCGACTAACACGTTCACTTTTTCCAGGTCAGTCCAGGAGCTGACACCTTGCCCGTGTCTCCTGACATCAGCTCTGTCTTTTTCTAACTGTTCAGTCTCCTGAGCACAGAGAAAGGCACATTGTCCACATTGCCTCGGATTTCATTCTTAACTTCTGCAAACCGAGTGAAACTTGCTTTAAAAGCATCCCTTGGAAGGAGTTCCCATTGGTCGAATCTGGGGCGATTCAATAAAGGTGGTATTTAACTATGTCATAAATATTTAACTGTTGGCATTTTACTTGTTTTCCTTATTTCTGAATTATACTTGGAATAAAGACTCTTACTATATCCTTTGCTTTAAGAAAAAAACAATCTGGTAGTCATGGCTGATAAATCATTGAAGAACCTAAGAGTCCCTGAGTCCATTCAGATAGCAAACAACCAACAAAGGAAGGCTTGTCATTACCACAGAATACAAACTAATATAACAGGAATGGTAACATTAGAAAACCACCTTATTGCAAGCATCATGGCTGTAACTGAGGCAGGAACGATCGGTGGATGCTGAAACTTAGGGGCAACGCTCATCTCCTTACTTCAAAAGGGGAATCACAGTGGAGCAGCCTGAAGGGTACTAACCTACCCTAGCACTAAGAGATAATACGTGCATGCTCAGTGCTATCCGACTCTTTGAGTCCCCGTGGACTGTAGCCTGCCAGGCTACCCTGTCCATGGGATTTCCCAGTCAAGGATACTGGAGTGGGTTGCCATTTCCTCCTCCAAGGGATCTTCCTGACCCAGGGATGGAACCCACATCTCCTGCATTGACGGGTGGATTCTTTATCATCTGAGCCACCAGAGAAAGTGAAGTCGCTCAGACATGTCCGACTCTTTGCAATCCCATGGACTGTAGTCTACCAGGCTTCTCTGTCCATGGGATTTTCCAGGCAAGAGTACTGGAGTGGGTTGCCATTTCCTTCTCCAGGGGATCTTCCTGACCCAGGGATTGAACCCAGGTCTCCTGCATTGCAGGCAGACGCTTTACCCTCTGAGCCACCAGGGAAGCCCTAAACAATAACAGCCCTGATAACAGCAACAAGAATGCCGTGGCAGCATCACAGTCTAATCACGATGGGGCTGCTGGAGGAACCCAGCTGGAGGAACGCTGTCCTTGAAAATACTGATAATTATTTTTTTAGAAAAGAAAATTTGCTCCAGATAAAAAGAGACTAAAGTGACATGTCAGCTAAATGCCATTTGTGAATAACAGAAAGTACATTATTGAGACAGTTGGTACAATTTGATTATGGACTGTCTTCATAGATAATAGTGTTCTATCAATATTATATTCCCTGAATTTGATCATTGCACTATGGCTGTGTGAGAGAATGTCCTTGTTTTTAGGAACTATACTTGGAAGTATTTAGGATCAAAGGGGCATGGGATCTACAACTTACTCTCAAGTGACTCAGTAAAATAAATTTTCCTTATGTATTATGTTTTATTTACCTGTGTATATATGTGTGTTTGTGCATGTATATATATGTAAATACAAAGAGAGGAAATATACAGGAGTTTTTGTACTATTCTTGCAGATCTTCTATAGGTTAGAAACTACTGGAGAAGAGCTTAACCTCCAAGTCAGTTCAGTTCAGTCGCTCAGTCGTGTCCAACTCTCTGCAACCCCATGAACACAGCATGCCAGGCCTCCCTGTCCATCACCAACTCCCGGAATTTACTCAAACTCATGTCCATTGAGTTGGTGATGCCATCCGACCATCTTATCCTCTGTCGTCCCCTTCTCCTCCCACCTTCAATCTTTCCCAGCATTAGGGCAGAGCTTCCATTGCTGCCTTTTAATTCATGAAGCGTGTCCCTGGCAAGGAGACCTAAATATCCTTTTCTTTTCTAAGAAATGCTGGTGTCTTTTGTTTCCTAACCAGATCGGTCCTGAGAAGGGTGTGGTGCATCTGGCCACAGCGGCCGTGCTCAACGCTGTGTGGGACCTGTGGGCCAAGCAGGAGGGGAAGGTAATCCTCCAGCAGCATCTCTGACCCCATGGAACATACAGCACATGACAGAGGAACACAACTCCCTCTGCGAGCAAAGGCATGTACAGCAGGCTCCCAGGGGACGTAAGAAGAATTGTTCGATTGTGTGTCTGCCCAGAGGGATATTGGCAGCAGTTGGGACATCATCGGAGTAGGTTAGAAAGGGCTGAGAAGAGCAGGCCACAGAGGTGAGGGCCACTGGAGACAGTGGGTGGGGGTGCCGGCAGGCGTTATTCTGATGAGGGAATTTGCCACTAGGCATTTATTGCCAGAAAACACATGGGAGCCTCACACGTTTTACAAATCTTTTCTTTCCTTCAAGCCTCTGTGGAAGTTACTTGTTGACATGGTAAGTAAATTCTTTAATACTTTATTTGTTTTCTGTAAATGAAATGGATTTCATGGATTCCGTGCCCTTCGATTATCAGTGGATACATTCAGCATGGTCTCTGGAGCAGGCACTGTACTGCCGATCGGCAGTACACAGTCAGGCCCAGTATTCCTTCTCTGGTGTCTGAGGTGGCAGAGCGCTGTGCTCACACGGGCAGGGGTGTCTCGTGGGTCCCCTCCCCCACTTTGGTGCTTCCTTCCACGTGTGATACAAATTCTCAAGCTTCTGTTTCCTGACTGTGAAAAGGGAATAATCCTAACTTCTCTAGAAGTGCCACAGAATTGGTTCAAAGACTAGTTGAGAAAAGTGCTTCAAACTCTGAAGACCAAGGTATTATTACTAAGATATTATCTGGTCACTTTGACATCAAACGCAAATGGCAGATCAGATCCTTGAGGAAGGAGCCCAGGGTGAATTCTAAGGATAGGCCTCTGCCCTTTCCTTTCTCCCTGACGTGTTGATACCAGGGACAAACATCTCACTGCCGCGGAGGAGGAAACTGGGCAGGTTAAAGGGAGTGAACATCAGACCCAGGCAGACCTGGCTTTCAATCCGGGCTCCACTTGCTGGCTGTGTGACCTTCGGCATGCCGCCTAACCTCTCTGAGCTTCAGCCACCTCGGGGCAATGTCTTGGATGGTCACTGAAAATCTGGTGGTTAACAAAGGCCCTGGTTATTATTTGGCCTGATAATTAAGGAGAAACAAAGAACCATGACCTTGGAGATTGTTGGAGGAAAATGGAAACGAAAGGCTGTCACTTGTCTGACATGGCTGCAGGTGGCCTGGGGGCATCATCTGAAGGAAAGGGCATGGACCTCTTGGGCCACCTGCAGGCTCTAGGCTGGCCTCTCCAGGGAGGTGCCAGAGGTGGCCCCCAGAACTGAATGATTACGACTACTAGGAGGTAACTGAGATTGCCCTGCTGTGGAGTTTTCATTCTTTTGGATCCTGTTCCCTATTTCAAAGCCAGTGGTCTTAAGCAGAATCTCCACGTTCAAAGGGCTTTGATGACAGTGAAGGGTCACAGTGGCATAGGTACCGTTGGTCACAGTACAACCTGCTTCCCAAAAGACTTAGATTGGTGGGAGGAGGTCTCAGCCAGAGGCCCAGCTGAGAGTGAGGGCCTCTCCAGGGAGGCCAGAGCCCCGAGGGCAGGGTCGGGGGGGAGGGGGCCCAAAGGGCCTTTCCTGGACAGAATGAGCCCAGGCCCAGCGTAAGCAGATCCTTAGAACCGAGATCCACTTGGGGACTGACGTGGACCTTTCCATCCTGCCATCTTGCCGCCAGGACCCCCGGACGCTGGTGTCCTGCATCGATTTCAGGTACATCACTGACGTCCTGACGGAGGAGGAGGCCTGTGGTGAGTCGTCCCTACACACCGGGAGCTTCCTGGTTCATTCTACCCTGGCAGCCGCCAGGCCCAGAGCCTCGTTGTTTAAGAGTATGACGCTTTTTATTTTTTCCAGAAATTCTGCGGCAAAGTCAGGTCGGGAAAAAAGAGCGAGGTGGGTTGTGAGGAAATTTCCGTTATTTTTCTTTCGTGCATCTCTGCAGGTCCCTGTCCTTGGGGGCTCACATCACGTGCCCCACTCCATCCCCTGCAGACAGATGGTTGGGTATGGATGCAGCAACCTCCAGGGGTGACCTCTTAGGTCAGAGTTCCCCTTGGCCACTGCCAGGAGCAGGGCTGACTTTACAGTCACACCGCACGACAGGGGAAGGCTTGGCCAGCGGGGCCTCCCAGAGGGTAACTGGGCCCCAGTGTGACATCCTCCGGGCTGGGGGATGAGGATGAACAGGGCAGACAGAATAGCTGGATTCTCCGCAGGCAGCACTTCAGCCTCAGATGATTCTAAAGCTGGAGGTCTGGCGGGTACAAACTGTTGCAGATGGTTTTGTTTCCACAGAGGAGCAAATGCTGGCACACGGCTACCCTGCCTACACCACATCGTGCGCCTGGCTGGGCTACCCTGACGCCACGCTGAAGCAGGTGGGCTGCGGAACCGACTTCTGTAGACAGCAGGAGATGTGACATTTTCCCCTTGGCCTTCCTGAATCATTGTGGGTTCCAGGCTTCATCCTGGATACGTGGACACATTCCACGTAAAGGAGAGGCGTCTCCCTTGTGGACACAGGGCTCTGTAACCTGGCGAGCCCGCCTCGGCTCTGGATGGGGGAGCCGGCTCCAGGCAGAGGCAACGGTGTGACCTTGTATAACGTGACCCCTGACCATGCTTGGCGTTGGTTTCCTCACCGCGAGGTGGGAAATGATAGCTGTCCCAGGGGTGGTTTTGAGGATTCCGATGAATGCTGCCCTGTGTGATGCTCACGGACCAGAGGTGGCCGTGGCTGTGTCACTCCCCTCTCTCATTGCCCTGTGCTTACCTGCAGCTGGCAGAGAAGGGGGACTAGCTTCTGGCTGTTACTCTTTCACCGGCTCGGTCTACGGACGCTGCAGACTATCCCAGCTTTAAAAAGAGGGACAGAGACGCTCCATTCCCCCCACCAGGGATGTTGTGACAATGAATGAAGTGGTTACCATAGAGATGAGGCAGGAAAGTCACCAAACAGCCTTGCTCTGTGGGCTAAGCTGTTTGTGCCCTGAATTTCAACAACATATTGTTGTTGTTCTGGTTCACGGTGCGGCCGTAGCATTTATGAAGCCGAGTCAGAGATGACTGAGGTGCCGCTGAGACCAGGGAGGGTGTGTGTTGATGGCTCTGCTCCTTTCCCCACAGCTCTGCAGTGAGGCACTCAAGGATGGCTGGACCAGGTAACTCATTTGGGTGATCGTGAACTTGACTCTGCAGTTGGCAAGTGAGGCCAGTTGTGGAGAGGAGCCAGGAGCCAAGGGCACCAGGGAGGTCGGGATTCGCCAGGAGCAGCCTGGCATGTTGGGACTCAGAAGTTTCATCAGAGGCCCTTTGTCCAAAGATAAGATATGAGCCTAGTTAGAATCCTGTAACATCAGAGTCAAGAGATCATTGATTTCCAGCGTTATCCAAAGACGAGTCTAGTTAGAATCCTGGCACATCAGAGTGAAATGAGATCATTGATTTCAAGCATCGATCCAGAATAGAAAGCCACTCTTTACTGCAGTACCAAGCATTGATTCAGCTTGTGTGAAAACCTCCAGACACGCTGAGCTTGGTAGGGCGTTTGTGTGTAGTTGAAGGGCTGAGTGTTAGAAGAGCTTCGATGTAATGAACCCTGGACTCCCCTATACCTTCCAGCTACTGGTCCCAATGATTCTCCTTGGAATTCTCCCAAGAGCCAAGTTCCTCCTCTTCCCCAGGCTACCTCCTCTCCAGGCTATCCCTCTGCACTTCTCGTCTGTCCTGCTGTGTGGTTACGGACCCCTGGGCATCCTGGGGTTTCCTTTGGGTTAGCTGTGGTTGTCCGAGGCTACTGCGAGTCCATACATGCGGCTCACAGTGGACGGTGTGCCTGTGACACGTCACTTGGATTTTTGCATGAGTCTGGCCACCTGCCTCCTGCTGCTCCGAGAGTGGTCTGTGGAGCAGGAGCGCCAGCCAGTCCCACTGCAGCTGTGGTAGATTAAGAAAATTATTTGTGTTGGTTGCTTGATGAATAATAAGGACTAAAAAGTCTCCAATTAACTTAAAATGCAGAATTTTGAGCCTTAACCCAGACCTGCTGCATCAGAATCTGTATTTTTTGTGACTTTAAAAAAAAAAATTCACTGCAGTTGGTTTACAAAGTTGTCAGTTTCAGGTGTACAGCAAAGTGAATCAGTTACACATGCATCCACCTTTCTTTGGGTTCTTTTCCTATAGTAGACCATTATAGAGTATTGAGTAGAGTTCCTTGTGCTGTACAGGAGGCCCTTATTAGTTACCTGTTTTATGAATAGTAGTGTGTATCTGTCAATCCCTATCTCCCAGTTTATCCCCCCACATCCCCTGGTAACCATGTTTGTGTTCTACATCCATGACTCTACTTCTGTTGTATAAATAAGTTCATTTGTAACTTTTTTCATATTCCACTTATAAGTGATATATTTTTTGTCTGACTTCACTCAGTATAACAATCTCTAGGTGCATCCATGTGGCTTCGAATGGTAACTTTTCATTTTTTTTAGTGGCTGGGTAATACTCCATTGTATGCATGTACCAAAAATCTGCATTTTAACAAGATCCCTGGGTGATTTGCATGCCCACGAAACACTGAAAGGCACTGAATTCCTGTTGACGCCTCAGCTAAGTAAAGGGCTAGGGAAGTAAGAACTTAATGGAGGCAGCATGGGGCACTGAAAAGACGCTTGGGATACGGTGGATTTGGAATCAACATTGTGCCTCTTCCCCATTCCCTAAGTACCTGCTGTGTGATCGTGGGGAAATTGCTCAGCCTCTCTGAACCTTGTTTTCTTTCTAAACCGGGAAGAATAGATTTCATGGTTCTCCTCAAAGTTGCTGTTTCTGAAAAGGACCAGCACAGCTGGGGTTGGCAGCAAGTGCTCGTAAGTGCTGGCACCTTTCCTCCCTCTGGGTAGTCAGGAGAGGCTGACACAGTGTCCACTGGGGGTCAGAGAAGGCCCAGGAGAGATCTCCTAGGCCCCTGAGCTCAGAGAGTCCTCCTGAGGCTTCCAGCCAGGAGGGAAAGGTCGTCTTCAGTGTTTGGTGCTGAGCGCAGAGGACCTGAGGGGCTTTTTGTCAGCACACAGGCTGGGCACAGTGGGATGTAGGGACCTCGGGCCATCCAGGCTCCAGAGCAGCAGGCGACGCCCGTGTGCAGGACAGAAGCTAGTGCGCGAGGGGGGAGGAATATGGCTCACCTGCCAGGTCTGACCTCTTTTGTTCTTAATTCCCTTCCATGGCACAGCAAAACCCATCATGTTATTAAAGTTCTAGTGCTCTGTCCACTCC
Organism: Moschus berezovskii; assembly: GCF_049115385.1. Taxonomy (NCBI): domain Eukaryota; kingdom Metazoa; phylum Chordata; class Mammalia; order Artiodactyla; family Moschidae; genus Moschus; species Moschus berezovskii. The sequence goes on along the minus strand of NC_142487.1, from coordinate 4,316,690 downwards.
TGGACTTGAGGTCAGCAGGTCCTTTAGAGTTACTGCCCTGATACTGAGTAAAGAGAGATGCTTACAGGGTTATTTTTGAGTGGCTTGTCTGAACACTGATTGGGAAAGGGCAAGAGTTCACTGCTGGAAGACAGGACCTGTAAATTACTGAAACAGTCACTTCTACAGAAAATCCAAATGTCTTCACTGAGTCAGTGAACAGATCTAAATCATGAGATGAAACTTATGTTACAGGTTTAAGGTAAAAGTTGGTGAAGATCTCCAGGATGACATCCGTAGATGCCGACTCATCAGAAACATGATTGGGCCTGAGAAGACACTAGTAAGTACCCTCCCCAGCCGCTGAGAAGCAAGCAGCCTCTTATGAGGCCTCTGCTAAGTCACTTCTGTCATGTCCAGCTCTTTGCAACCCCATGGATTTAGCTCACCAGGCTCCTCCATCCATGGGATTCTCCAGGCAAGATTACTGGAGAGGGTTGCCATTTCCTTCTCCAGGGGATCCTCCCGACCCAGGGATCGAACCCGCATCTCTTACGTCTCCTGCACTGGCAGGCGGCTTCTTTACCACTAGTGCCACCTGGGAAGCCTCTGTCTAGGGCCCAAACACGAGCCGCTTCAAGCGAGAATTAAAGAACATTGGGAATCTGAACACTGTATGTCAGAGGTACAGCTTTGAGATCTTGGAGTAGGCAAATCTTAAAAAAACAGCTGAAAACCAACAAACACAAGTGAGGGGGGTAGATAGTTTTTTAACTGTTTTATTCTGCAGAACCATTCAGTAAGATCGATTTAGAGATTGTTCCTTTGAGCTAGTGTGGCTGTGCCTGAACAAACAGGTCTCCCACTGGTGCCCCAGTGTGTCAATCATTTAATCCCCCTTCTTAACAAATCCGCCTGGCTGCCGTTGGGTAGGTGGGTTTCTGGGAGCCACTGCTCAAGAATCTGGAACTTTTGCTGAGATAAATGTAAGGATCAGCCACTCCTGTGTATTTTTATGTTTCTTATTACATGTAAAATATTTTCCTAAAAGAAAGTCACAATAAGATAGTTTTAAATTGTTTTGGAAGCATGTTTCATATATTAAAATAGAAGTTTGAGTCCTTGACCTAGGATCAAAAGCCCCATTATTTGTATATGAATTAACACCACTTTTGTCTTCTGAGGTCATCCTCATCTAGATAATTTATGACACAGATCGATTCTGGGTATACCACTCAGCACGTTCTACCAGAGAAATCCATCTCTGGGTCTGACTTGGCCAAGCGTGATGATGTCAGAGACGGAGAGGCCCTTTCTTACCTCTGCACACTCAGCACCTGGCTTCCAGAGGCCCAGACTTGAAATCATCATTTACTTGACTTATTGCAAGTTACTCCTTTGCATGTCAGCTTTCCTGTCTGTAGGATGGGTTGATATGAACTGCCTCATAAGAGTTATTATGACATTAAATGGGACAGGATCCGTAAAACGCCTGGTGCAGTAGGTGCTTAATTAATGATAGTTTGGATTATTTATTATCCTACCAACCGGAGTAGACAATAGCCAGTAAGAGACCATTGAGAACAAACTCAGCGTTAACTGTGAGTGATTCAGAATGTGATGAAACAGTTCCTACAAACCTTGCAAGACAAATGTATTTTGGTGGTTTCTAAATGCAGGCTGGGCTTCCCAGGTGGCAAAGTGGTAAAGAATCTGCCTGCCAATGCAGAAGACATGGGTTCAATCCTTGGCTCAGGAAGATCCCCTGGAGGAAATGGCAATGCACTCCTGTATTCTTGCCTGGGAAATCCCATGGACAGAGGAGCCTGGTCGGCTACATGGGGTCACAGAGTCAGTCATGACTGAGCATACATGCACAAATGCAGATCAGGCTGGAGCTTCAGAGCCAGCCAGCACTTTTGGGCCCAAACCAGGGCACTTTTGGACCTCGCAGCAGCTCCCTGAGTGATGCCATCTCCGAGACAGCATGTCAGGCTCACCTCAGCAGCCCCCTTTGTTTGGTTGCATGCTAGGCCCCACAGTCGTGGCGCCGAGTGACCGCGAGTAAGACAGCACTTCCTCCCTGGAGGCACAGCCCTGAAGCAGGGTTAGCAGTGGGCAGGACTCCTCTCGAAGGGTCTCTCTTCCCTTTCAGATGATGGACGCCAACCAGCGCTGGGACGTGCCCGAAGCCGTGGAGTGGATGACAAAGCTGGCCGAGTTCAAGCCGCTGTGGATCGAGGAGCCTACCTCCCCTGACGACATTCTGGGACACGCCGCCATTTCCAAGGTAGAGAAACTGCTGCTGCCAGACCGGTGGTCTCAGACCCTAGGATTCCTGGGCTTGTTCCCTCTTACGCTGCTATTTATCCTAGAGAGAGTAATCACTAAAAGTTGAAAGACTACCAGCAACCCAGAGGTCACCAGATGTGATTCCTATACTCTGTAAATGCAGAAATCTGACTGATGTTCAGATCTTTTACTCACCCAGACTGAAACAAAGTGGAGGTTTGCTAAGGTCAAGGTCAGGCGGACCCATAGAAGGCTGCCCCTCAATATCCCCTAGAGCCCTTGAACCAGGGCCCTTGAACCAGGGCAGATCCACCCAAACTGGGGGCCCTCTTGGCTTCTCTCCCCTTCAGGTATCAGAACTCAGTGCATGAGAATGTGTGAGAAACATTCTATGCCTCAGGGAGTCTCCCATTAGCTAGGTTCACAGCACTGACTGTGAAGCCAGAGGGGGTGACTTATAAAGGAGTTGAGGGGAGGAGCAAGCTGCGGGATGTGAGCCTGTGATGCCATCAGACCCAGGTGGTCCAGTGCCCCTTTTGCGGCACCTGAAACTTCACACAGCTCCAAAGCAGGGCTCTTTCCTTCTTCCTCTCTAAATAGCTGAACAGCCCCAAAATGTTTTCAAACATTAGGAGTGTCAGTTCTAAAACAGGAAACTGACACCAGGTTGCCTTGTATTCACAGGCACTGGCCCCCTTAGGCATCGGCGTGGCCACAGGAGAACAGGTAGGAGACATCTCCTTGGGGTGGCACACACTGGCATGCCTGCGGACACTGCACACGAGGAGGCTAGCCACCTGTGTTCTGCGATGGGAGGTTTTTTTCATCTTAGAAATGGGGTTACTTTACAGCAAGACATGGTCAGGAGTTTGTAGATTCTTCTACAATTCCTGTGACTCAGGTCACTGTTCTTTTTCAAAGCATCTCATCGGAATTTACAAGCAGCAATTTAAAGCTGCAGGGGTATATAGTAAGCACCGTTTGATTTTAAGTCAGCCTCGAAACTACTTAAACACACAGTGTTCCCTTTCTGTGCTTCTAAACGAGCACAAGCACCTGCCAAAACCCACGGCAGACTGCCCACGAGTGGCACCGTGTAAGGAACGGATTCTCGGCTCTCCTGCCCTGTGTCTGTTCTGTCACCCAGGTCACCTGCTCACCGCGGCCCCTGCATCTCATCCCAATGCTGCTTCTCCCACTTACCAGTGCCTGCGGCGGTCACACCCTGATAGATGGTCTTTTATGCGACAAACAAGAGACAGACACACAGTCTTATGGTCTTACATGAGACACACACACATACTTACTTCCAGCAGACTTGTAATGAAGTGAGCAGGAGGTCCCCTCCTGCCTGTCAGGGCTCGCCTCACGCCCACTGAGGACGAAGAATGCATACAGTCCGGGCTCCCAGGAGGCCACTGTTGAGTGGCTTAGAGTGGGCGCAGTGCCAGGTTCATAGACCCTGAAGGCGAGGGCTGACTCTCCTGTTGGTGTGTTTTAATTCTCTTTCCAGTGCCACAATAGAGTGATATTTAAGCAACTCCTGCAGGCAAAAGCCCTGAAGTTTCTGCAGATCGACAGCTGCAGGCTGGGAAGTGTCAATGAGAACCTCTCGGTGTTGCTGATGGCCAAGAAGTTTGAAAGTAAGGGTGCCATGGGGCTGCAGACCAGGCACCATCTCCCCACACATACCCTGCTTCCATCTGGAGTTGCCATGCTGACTTTTTTCTAACTCAGGCTTAATCAGGGAATCTTTGATGATTTTCAGTCCTAAATATTGATGATATAATCACCTGCAGACACTAAGAAAAGCCACAGATTCCCCCTTCACACCACCCCCTCTGCCCTCCTTGGCACTCAGCGGCTATCTGTCTACACTTCTAGTTCCTGTGTGCCCACACGCTGGGGGAGTTGGCCTCTGTGAACTGGTGCAGCATCTGATCATATTTGACTTCATATCCGTCTCTGCAAGCCTCCAAGACAGGTCAGTGATGTGGTGTTACCATCAGTGCTGCCTCTCAGTCCAGATAGAACCCTGGCCACTTGGCACATCCTAGAACTCAAAGGCAGTTTAGAGATCCACCACTAAATGTAGTCGTCTTTCTTTTAGAGGTGGCTTCCTGGTAGCTGTTTTCTAGGTACATAAGTTGGGGGGAGAGGGGGGAGTTGCAACAAATGCAAACCCGAAACCCAGCTCCTGTTTCTGACTTTCTAAAGCCTCGCTTTCATCACATACTCATTGCCTCTGTCCAGTCTCTTCCCAACTCTGGAGTCTTCATCATCTGGCTGCATCTTTTAGTTCCATCTTATTTCTCAACATGCCCCAGATGAGCTTTAAATTAGGACAGTCTCCTTCCAGTCATCTGCAGACGTACGGTTTTACCATGCTTTTCTTTCTTCCCAGAATTAAATATTGTACTTCAGACAGATCACTAGGAGTATGTAGGCAGAGCATGAAGACATGCCTGGGAAAGGTGAACATCAAGTTCAGGACTGAGAAATGGGACCTGGGAGGGTCTACGGGGACTTCTGTAAAGCAATGGTTGCTTCTTCAGCTGGGTTTTAATACAGCTGAGAGATTTTCAACTCTAAAAACCACCACTCCTAGGGTTTTCTGCCTCCCCCATTTCAGTTCCACAAAGCAGGACCAAGGAGGGGGATGGGTTTCGACCAACCCTGAAAGGTCCTATGGCTTTGAGGGATGAGAAAAAGGCTGAAGGGTTTGCCTAGAACCATGGGTATCAGCCACCCCTCGGCCGAGTCCATCTCTCTCAGTGGTGCTCAGCCCTCTGCCCAGCAGCCCATCTAACTGAAGGCACTTACTCCAACCTGACTCCTTCCTCCCAGGATGTGTGAATACGTCGACCACCTGCATGAGCATTTCAAGTATCCCGTGCTGATCAGGGAGGCTTCCTACATGCCTCCAAAGGTGAGCCTGCGGCGCCCCCCACCCCCAGGCTTCCTCAGGAGGTCTGCCAGCCCTGCCTTACTGTTCTAGAGAGCTAGACCCCGGGGAACAAAGCTTGCTCTCTTCAGAATCTGTTTTCATTATCTAGAAACAAATGGTTCTTTTAAGTCCCCAGGCCCAAAGGTCAGGGTTTGGGGTGAAATGGCCCCTGACAAGGCTTCTCTCCTGGCAGCCTTTCCCCACTAGCTGGACCTGAAAGCACGTACTCCTTGCCCTCTACCCCCTGCAACAAAACTAAAAACCAGGCACCATCTAGCAAGTTAGCAAAAGATTTTGACTGCACCTATTTTTTTTTTTTTTTTTAAATCTGCTCCACTGACCCTCCTGTTCAAGAGATCGGGGCTCATTTTCACCAACAGAGGTGGAACTAACAAAGGAAGTGTGATTAGTTAACTAAGCCTAAGAAGTAGCAGGGTACCTCTCCCCCATTTCAAACAACCTGCAAACTTACTTTTAAAAATGTTAATTCGGTTGCCTCTGGCTGAGACTTAAAAGCATTTCTGGGAGCAGCAGAAATAAGTAAAATAAATGACTTTTGTTCTGGAAGGTTATTAACAACTCCATTTTTTGTCTTTGATAGGATCCTGGTTATTCAACAGAAATGAAGGAGGACTCAGTAAAGAAACACCGCTATCCAGATGGTGAAGTCTGGAAGAAGCTCCTAACTGCTCAAGGGAATTAAGCGCTCATCTCTGACACCTTTTGCTTTAAGTGAAAAGGCTTAAGATTTCTTGGGTCTGGTTTTACAAAAATAGAAGAAAAAATGAAATCATCCTGCCAATCAAGACAAGTTCAGCTAAAAGTCATACTAACCTCAGGGATCAGCTTAGTCATCATTATTACTTGATTCTTTTAGCAGAAAAAATTCTCCTGTGTAGTATTTAAACAAAAATAGCTCCAATTAATTCAAAGTACAGGAAGATGTTCTTAAATTTTCCATCACACGCTGATACCCAGACATTGAACTGTACTTTGAAAATAAGCAGCATGCTGGAATACTTCCTTAATCTTTTTAAAAACACACTTGTCATAAATTAGTGTAATACAAACAGTGCTGCAGAACTGTGCAGTATCTGCTCTGCAACCAAAGTTAAAAAAAAAAAAGCACTGATAGCCCTGAGGTGGTTTAGCAGCTTTCTCTTGCTCAGTGTAAGCCTATTAGAGAATTCACACTGTGCTGAAGCTAATGAGGGTAAAATGGTATCAGACTATTTTTATAACCCTTAAAGACTTTATTCTAGATAATCAGTTTTTTAATGATAAAGAAAGCCAGAATTAGATGAAACACAGAAAAATAGGGTGAACTATAGCTTAGTCAGCATTTCTAAAATATACCCTATCTAAGCCACATCCAAACCAGAACACAGCACATGTGTGTTTCTTTAGGAGGGTTCAGTTAATCTACTTTAGGCAGGAACTACACCAATAAATGATAATACAGAGTTTTAAAAAACATGAATGCAGAACATTTATTGTAGCAAGATATAAAACTTTAAACGTTCATAACCACACTAGGCATTAACATGGGTGTTACCCAGCTTGCTCGGATTTGGGGAAATAGTTCTATATAATTCGTGAAATGCACTGACCATTTTCCTAAAAACACTATGAAATTTGAATTAATATATATAAATTCTCTTTCCTGTCTTTATTCAAAATAACTGCATGTACAGACACCCTCAGTGAGTCACCCAAACCCAAGGCCTTTTATTACTAAGAGAACAGCACAGCTCTTATTTGCCAGTGGCAACATTCTTAAAAGTTAATGGATAATAACCAATAGATCACTAACAGGTTTTGACCTAGATCCTTCGCCTTTAGAGCCAAGTGAACTTTTACCTGGGTGTAAATATCCTTCAAACAACGCCTTTAAAAGCACTCTAGACAGCCATTTCCATTTTAATAGTCGGGTGAGGATTGTAGCCTTCTATCTGAAAGTCTTCAGCCTTGAAGTCATCGATTGTCTCAACTTTTCGAAGGATTTTGAGCTTGGGGAAAGGCCTTGGTTCTCGCTGAACCTAAAAACAACATAAGACCATTATTTTCCCAGATCCATACGCCCTGCTTTAATTTTTGCTCCCCATGTCCCTTCAAGAAGCAAATCACAGAATTTTCCCAGGAAAGTATTACGGTGCAGGGGTGGAGTACCGAAGATACCTCGTCCCTTGTTACTCAAGGCTGCTGACCCATTCTCTCACCCCCGTGGAGAGTGAAGGGTCATCAGTGGACCACATGGTGTCAGGAGCCTTGGTGGTTCACTGGCTGTAAGTTCTTAAATTTGTTAAAAACAGGGCACGGTTTTTTACTTTAAGAAGTAGTTACAGGATGTTTACTTGAGTCCCATGATCCCTAGCCCAACTGCCCCTGGCAGAAAGGACAAGGCAAGAGGACACATGTTGACAACTAACAGGGATGAAGCCAGGACTCCTGGGCTGGACAGACAGCAGCAATGAGGACGTGGACACAGGGCATGCCCTCCTCCTCTGTCAGCACGACCGGAGTATCCAGATGAACCCTGGGACCACCCTCTCCCAGATCTAACCAGAAGGGGCTGAAAGGTTTCTGGTTCAAGTTTTTTTTCCTTCAGAGTTCATTAAGCACAGACACTCCTTTTTTTAAATTGCCACTTAAATCATCCTTTGTTGAAAAGAAACTGGCTTAAAGGCTTAATAAGACAACACCATAAAACTCCCAGAAGAAAACACAGGTAAAACATTCTGATATAAATCATACCAACGTTTTCTTAGGTCAGTCTCCCAAAGCAATAGAAATAAAACAAAGGGGACCTAATCTAACTTACAAGTTTTTGCACAGCTTGTAAGATGTGCAAAAGGAAACCATAAAACTAAAAGACAATCTACAGAAAATATTTGTAAACAATGCAACTGACAACGGCTTAATTTCCAGAATACACAAACAGCTCTGTAATACACTCAACAACAAGAAAAACCCAATTTCTAAATGGGCAGATGACCTAAAGAGACAGTTCTCCAAAGAAGATACACAGATGGCCCACAGGCACATGAAACAATATTCAACATCACTAATTATAGAAATGCAAATCAAAGACACAATTAGGTACCTTCTCACACCAGTCAAAATGGCCATCATTAAAGAGTATAACAAATGCTGGAGAGGGTGTGGAGAAAAGGGAGTCTTCCTATACTAGTGGTGGGAATGTAAACAGATGCAGCCACTAGTGAAAACAGTATGAAAAGTTCCTCAGGAAACCAAAAACAGAATTACCATATGACCCAGCAATTCCACTCCTGGGCATGTATCTAGACAAAACTATAATTCAAGGATACATGCACCCCTGTATTCATAGCAGCACTACTCACAATAGCAAAGACAAGGAAACAACTTAAATATCCATCGACGACCGGATAAATATCAGGCTTGTGTACATGTACATATCTGCACACACATGTACACACACGCACTTAGGTATATATCTGCACACGCGTGTACACACACACACACACAATGGACTACTACTCAGCAAGAATGAAATGCCATTAGCAGCTACATGTAGGCAAAGTCAGAAGCACAAATACCACAGGACGTCACGTAAGTGTGGGATCTAACATGATACAAATGAACCTATCCCTGAAACAGAAACAGTATCATGGACAGAGAACAGACTGGTGGTTTCCAAGGGGGAAGGGAGTGGAGGGCTGGGGTTAGCAGGTACAAACTGGTATACATAAAACGGGTAAATGAACCTACTGTATAGCACTGGAACTATATTCAATATCCTAGGACAAACCATGATGGGAAAGAAGATACACACGTGCAGTACCTCACAGCACCTGCCACGGTTGGTGTGTGTGGCCACTGAGGCCCACCTGTGTGGTCCCTGCCTGTCCACCACCATCCACAAACCTGGAAGCCTTTCCTCTAAGCCCCATCAGAGCCTGGAGGAGAACATCTATTACAGGAGGGACGCCTCCCATATGGACAAGGTCTCAAGAGAAGGTACCAGACCCCATAGCGTGACAGGTACATTTCTTACCTGAGTTTTCAGCGGCTCGATGTGATTCAGGTAAATGTGTGCATCTCCCAGAGTGTGTACGAAGTCACCTGGCTAAACACCACAGAAGAAATCGAAACTGTCAACATGTAAGCATGCAGACATCCCAAAGCTCTTCACAAGGAAATTTAACCAGTATCGCTTTTGAGAAAAGTTGATCCAAAGTCATATTAACTGCTCCAGGCAAGCCAGAGTGAGCAGTTCATTCATTTACACAGATCGCATCTAAAGACTATAAAGAGCCGGAATTCTCAGCCATCAGTTCTCCCACGTGACAGGACCTCACAGCCCAGTGTTCTAGGCTGGTCCCCCCTCCACCCGACCCAGAGCAGCCTACCTTCAGGTCCGTGATGTGTGCGATCATGTAGGTGAGCAGGGCGTAGCTGGCAATGTTGAAGGGCACACCCAGGCCCATGTCTCCCGACCGTTGGTACAACTGGCAGGACAGCTCCCCATTCACCACGTAGAACTGGCAGAGGGCATGGCACGGGGGGAGGGCCATGAGAGGGAGATCTGAGGGGCCAACACACGGGAAAGTCAGGAGAGGACGTGGTTTTTAAGGAACACAACTCTAAGCACAGCAAAAAGCAGCAGAAGCCAGCTCTTAGAGCAGAGATGATGAGAAGAGCCACTGGGCCAGTGACCCCCATGAACCATTCCCACCCCAGGTATGGCATAAGGCCGACGACGGATACCTGTCCATTACCGTGAGGCCTCTGTGGGTGTACAAGGACTGCTGAAGCCACCCGCTCTCATCCGAGCTGAAATGAATCACTTGGCCCACCTCCGTGGCACCAAGCCACAAGTACAGGGGGAATAAGTTCATTTGCAGGGACCATGAGACTGGTGACTCAGGCACACCCTCCTGTACTCAAATTGCTATCGTTAATGCAAAAATTCCACTCAGGCTATTTACTACACTTCAGGAGAGCTTAATTTTACAATTGTTTAAAAGGTTCATAACAGTAAGGTGGAGGCGATCAGAAATTCCAACTGTCCCAATTTAAAATGTTAAATTTTCATGGATATTTTTATAATTAAAGCCCGTAAAAACAAATTAATTTCATCTGGGCCCAAGCTAGCTCTCTGAAGGTAAAAATGGGGCCACATGGGACATGGCCAGGGTCACACGAGCAGCTGTGCAGCCGGGGACAGTTCCCAGGACCACCTCCGACCCGGTTCCTCTGCTCAAGGCTCAGTTAGGACACGGGAGGATGACTAGGGTGCCATTAACCTTTTGGATTCCAAGCACACAGGATGATTCTTCTGTCGTTAGGGTTGGTTTTGATTGTGTCGATCACTTTTTGCAGTTGATCTACTCCTTGACCTGAATAATCTGCAGAATTGGCAAAAACAAGAGACCACCACACATGTGAACCACGGCATCCCGGGAGAGGGGCCCAGGTCACCGAGCACACTGTCCTCCCCCCAAGGCCCTGCCGGCCCAGTCACACAATATCCAGTGAACAGTAGTGATGTCTCATACTTTGCTGGGTTATGTTGAGTCTGGGCTCCTAGGTCTGTCCTCTGGAGCCATATGTCTATTTTCCCACTACTTAAGAGACTTTTAAATACTTGGCCACGGTGTCCCTCCTCCCCCTTCTCCTATCACTAAACCTCCTTCATCCTCAACAATCAGTTTCTTCCAGTGGTCCCTATGGGACATCATGTCTGTACCATCAACGATTCTTGTCCCATTTCACTGCCAGGCAGGGCTGGATCTGCAGTAGAATGTTTCCTACCCTACGTGGTCCAACAACCGATGATGATTCCTTTTTGTCATCTAGATACTAGTCTTCCAACACTCCCACCAAAAATTACAATTTAACAGCTAAACAGCTACTGACCTGTAAACATCAGGAAACCTCTCTATTATATACCACCCTGTACTTTTCTCCCATGTCTGGTCTCTGAACTTGCCTCCTTTTGGACTGAACTGGAAGCTGAGAAGTGCAAAGCCTCCCATCTCTATGGTTAAATGTCTGTTTGCTGGAGTCAGACTATGCTTGAGTCCAGGAGTTCTTACTTTGGGGAAAGAAAGCCCTGTCACTATCACAGTTCCAGAAAAGATTTTTAAAAAGATGACCTGTAATGGAACAGTTTTGTATCTTGATTGTGCTGATGACTACATAAATTGCCATGGGCTGAAACTGCACACAAATTTGCAAAGCTGGGGAAATCTGTTAAGTGCTGTGGGGTTTCCCAACGATAATTTGTGTGAGAAGTGGTGCCACCAAGTGACAGAGGAGGGTGGGTGTCCAGGAGTGAGATGTTTCATCTCCACCCCAGCAGGGTGGGGAGGAGAGGGCGATCAAGATGGGTGCTGTCACATCAGCGCCACCAGCAGTGTGCTGGGTGGTTCGGTCTTGGAAAGGAAGATCAAGGTGACCATAGGGCAGTCAGTCCCTGGGACTCATCCCCAGATGAACTTCCAACCTCCCTCCAACACAGACCCACCAGGTCACTGTCTGCTGATGAACAAGGTATGGAAGGTGCCCAGACCCACAAGTGCTCATCTCCTGGTGTGTGACCCAACCCTCCCCCTAGATCCGAAGCAGCCCCTCACAAGGTCCAAGTTATATATCCATTTCCCCATCATCAGCTTCCTATCCCCCAGGCTTCACTTGCAGCCACATTAACAAACCCAGGCTGTAAGAGGCACTGAGGAAATCCAAGGCCCCCCCTCCAGCTCCTCACCTGAATCCATATCTTTGTATTCAGCCCCAAAATGCCTCCACTGGAAGCCATAAACTGGGCCTAAATCCCCTTCAGCTCTGTTGGAGAAGCCCAAGCTGTCCAAGAAGTCTCGGGACCCGTTGGCATCCCAAATTTTCACTCCCTTGGAAGACAGTTCCTTAGCGTTGGTGGATCCCTGTAAGAGACGTGGCATCCAGTGAATTCCAAGCCCACAAGTGGGCCTGTGCTGACAGACAGGGGCAGTACCTGATGCGCCCCATCACTAGGAAGGCTGGTACCAGCCCAGGCTTTCCAAAGACCCCTGGGACAGTCTGATCCTTCTTTGCAATTACTCCCTCAAATCTTTTTTCCTGTTCTCCTCAACCAAGACTTCTAAACATCTCCAAGTCCTTCCACTGCTCCCATCTAACAGTCCTGTTTCTTAACTAAATATGTCTTGTGACTAAGTTTAACACCCCAGAATGAATCTACTCCACACTCACAATGTGTTTGGTGTATCTTAGACCTGTTATATAGGATGTTTCCACTGATAGGCCTGATCAGTATCAGCTTTTCTGTCAAATATGTCAGTCATATATCTTTACAAGTACCACTATCAAGTTATGTTTATCAACAACCTGTACTTGGAAAGTTAAGGTGTGGGTTCTTGTCTTTTTTTAGTGCCGAGTATAAGCTTTATGTTCCTCTTATGTATTTCATCTCATTAGAGTTGGCCCATGTATCCTGATGGTGCATCCAGGTCAAGACCCCATTTGGCCTCTGGCTAGGATGTGCTGTAATGGTTACAAGCAGGCAGTGAGGCCACATACCTGGGCGCTAGGCCTGCCATCTCCTTGCTTCTCCTCTGACCAGTTCCCTGACCCCTCCAGCCTCAGCATCTGCACCCAAGAAAGAGCACAGTAGTAGCAATCACCACCCACATTACTGGGAGGAGTAGATAATACAGGCAAACGCTTGGCACTCAACAGATACGAACCAAGGAACAGACTGCATCTCCCCATCTCGCCCAAAGACCCCAGCTGAAGTGTAGGTACATCAACTCCTCTATCTTGAGTCACCCATGGAGTGACTATCAGAGGCGGGTCTGCTGTCTTCCTGGTGAGGACTCACTGAAATCCTGCACTACAGCTTTATGATCAAACAAGTGCATGACCTCTATTTTTGAGCATCCCAGTTCCTCCCTTTCTGTCGTTGAGTCCGTACTAATTATTTTCACTTCCAATGACTCATTTCTTGATCACTCATGTTGCTTCAAAAGTCTCCCTCCCCATCCATTCAGCCTGGGCTCTAACTAGTCTGCAAACATCCTCTTCTGAGATCTGTATCCAAACCTAAACCTTTTCTAAAATGCGTTGAGGTCTTTGGCCTGCTTTGGCCCAAGACAATACAAGCCACTGAAGGAAGCCCAACCTCGAGCCCAGCCCAGAAGAGAGCCCATCTCTTTAGGCACCCTGTGAGCAGTGTTGGCCAGAGCCTCAGACCAGTGAGATGAAGAAGAGATGAAGGGGAGACCCAGGTGTGGCCGCTGCCCACCATCACCATGCTCAGCTTATTACTCAAGAGCCTCTTCTGACTCACCCCCCAGGAGAGCACTGCTGGGATCTGTATTCAGTGAGCAATCCCCGTGAGTGCCTACTGTGCGGCAGGCCGGGTTCCAGGAGACGCAGACAAGAGAAATTCTCTGCCCTCATGGAGCTTATAGTACTTTTCTAAATGTCAAAAAATTTTTATTTTAAATAAATATTTTTAAAATGATAGTATTTTATTCATTTGTCTGCCTTCTCCCTTGAAGGGGGTAAAGGGGGAAGACCTTATATATGAGGCTTATCTAGAGAAAAAACAAAGGAGGGGTAGGGGTGATCACGGTTTTACATCGGAGGCAGGGGAAACTCACTGAGTAGAGAACTTAAGGTGAGGGTGCTACACAGGGGTGGGGATTCCAGGGAGCAGGAACGGCGAGTACCCAGCCCCAAATGGGGACGTCCTGGTGTGCTCAAAAATCAGCAAGGAGGCCAGGGTGAGAGGAGCAGAGCGAGCGTGACTCTGGCTGAGGCCAGAGCTGAGACAGGACTATAAGGACCTTGAATAAAACAGGAGCCACTAAGGACTTTAGGCCAAGGAGTGACATGATGCGCTTTTAAAAGGATTTCGCTGGTGCTGTACTGACAACAGATTATTGACTTCCAATAGCAGCAACTTCTTTACCTTGATAAACCACAGCAACTCCTCCAAAACACCTTTCCAGAAAACACGTTTGGTTGTCAGCAGAGGAAATTCATCTGGAAAACAGTTTGCCATGTAATTTCAAGATGAGAAGACAGAACATGCCATCCAACTTTTTCTGTAAAAAGAGAGGACATGCCCCAGGACAGAAGGCCTGGGAAGTGACTGCAAAGGAGTTGGAAACCTGTGACTTCTGCCACACGGGCACCCCCGAATCAGAGTGGGGTTCCCAAGGCTGCAGCCCCAAGTCAGTGACACACTTCAGGTGAGATCACCCTCCTGCGCCCCTTGACCACCAGACACAGGAATTTCACATAGAGATATGGGGCGGGGAGGCCCATGTGGACAGGGAAAGAGCCAGCAGCCACTACCCAGTCAGTGCAAACCCTTCCCAGAGGTGTGAAGACAACACACAGAATGTGCCCTAGGACACAGCCTGAAGGCTCCTATTGCACGATTATCCTGCCAGGAAGAACAGGCTCACCACCAGGTAATAGCAGATATTGCCCTGGCTAAAATTGAATCAATTCAGTTCAGTCACTCAGTCGTGTCCGACTCTTTGCGACCCCATGAACCACAGCACACCAGGCCTCCCTGTCCATCACCAACTCCCAGAGTTCACCCAAACCCATGTCCATCGAGTTGGTGATGCCATCCAACCATCTCATCCTCTGTTGTCCCCTTTTCCTGCTGCCCTCAATCTTTCCCAGCACCAGGGTCTTTTCAAATGAGTCAGCTCTTTGCATCAGGTGGCCAAAGTATTGGAGTTTCAGCTTCAACATTAGTCCTTTCAATGAAAACCCAGGACTGATCTCCTTTAGGATGGACTGGTTGGATCTCCTTGAAGTCCAAGGGACTCTCTTAGTTCTTAAATATTTGCAAAGAAAATTAACCTTTATTTATATATTTTAAAAACTTTTCTGTTTCCTTTTTTTTGAACTTTTTATTTTGTATTGGGATATAGCCGATGAACAATGTTATCATAGTTTCAGATGAACAGCAAAGAGATTCAGACATACACATGTCCATTCTCCCCAACCTCCCCTCCCATCCAGGCTGCTCCGTAACATTGAGCATAGTTCCATGTGTTATATAAGAGATCCCTGTTGGTTATCCATTTGGTATGTGGGATCCTAGTTCCCCCTGTAACAGCTTGAACCCCATGCCCCCTGTAGTGTATGATGTCTTAACCATGGCGCTCCCCAGGGAAGCCCCCAACCTTTATTTTTTAACTGAACTAAAAATAGTTAACTGTTTAAACACCTGATATGCACAATCCTATGTGATTCTCAATACAATCCTGCTTGAGGCTCCATTATGATCTCCATTTTACAGGCACCAGGAGGTGGTAAGTCTGCATCAAACAGCTGAGAAAAATGTAAAAGCTTATCTCAAATTCAGTACCTATTCAGCCGACTGTACAGGTGATACTCATGTAACAAGGGCAGAGTCTTCAAGCACCTACATTCCCTCCATTTGGGGGATCATTTCCTCCATTTTGATCACATGGGCAAGCTGAAGATAGGCGAAGATAATCAACAGCGCCCAAGTCTAAGCAGAGGCGCTGGAGTGAAAATGAGGTCTGTGGCTCATGGGAGGCTACCACGCAGGAGCTGCAGGAAGGTGGATCCCTCTACTCAAGACAAAACTCCCCAAGCTGTCCAAGCCAATCTGGTCACAGCAGCTCCGGATTTTCCAGTCTCTGCATGGGTATGTGGCAGAGGGTTTCTGCCCTGACCTGGGTGCACCTCCTTCAACAGCTGGTCTCCCCACTGACAACCACCCTCCGCACCCGTTTCACAGACGCCTGTCTGAGGCCGACCCCCATCCCACCTCTTTGTCCCCTGAGAGCCTGGCACTAACAATTTCCAAGACACCTTTCTCCCCAGGAAAGTGAAAGTCGCTCAGTCGTGTCCGACTCTTTGCGACCCCATGGATTATATATACGGTCCATGAAATTCTCCAGGCCAGCATACAGGACTGAGTAACCGTTCCTTTCTCCAGGGGATCTTTCCAACCCAGGGATCGAACCCAGGGTTCCCGCATTGCAGGCGGATTCTTAACCAACTGAGCCACCAGCGAAGCAAATAAGGGAATTCCCAAAAAGTCCAGTGGTTAGGACTCCCCACTTTCGCTACTGTGGCCCAGGTTCTAAGAGCTCGCAAGCCCTGTGGCACGGTACCCCCCCCCAAAAAAAAAGTGAATAAGAACTCCTCGGATTCTCGCGTTTCTGTTTCAAGATTAGGGAGGAAAGCTGGCTCGCTGTCACGAGCCCCAAGTTCCCGCCCCTGCTTCCCGGCGGTCTCCTCCCGCCGCGGCCCCGCCCACGTCATCTGAGCTCCAATTTTTAAAAACAAAGCGGAACAGTCAACGCGAAGGGAAGAGTAGTGGCGGAAAAGAGGGCCTACAGTCACGGCCTTGGTCAAGCCCGGGCAGATCCTCTCCCACCCTCTAGTCTGGGGCTAGCGTTGCAGAGCCAAGCCGGCTTAGGGGAGACAGCATAACGGCGTGATTAAGAGCCAGAGGGCCTGTTTTTACCTCCCAGCTCTGTCCGTCCAGTCCGTGTGACCTTATGCAAGTTCACGTCTCGAGTCCGAGCCAGTTTCGGCGTCTGTAAAGCGGGGCCGAAACCATTCCCCTTACCCAGGCTGCAGAGGTTAGGGCTAGATGCCCGTCGCTGGGCCCGGCCTGTCCGCAGCGCTCTCCCCACCGCAGTTCCGCGCGCACCGGGCCCGCCCGCTCCCGTGACGCGGCCGCCTCACCTCTCAGGTTGTACCGCGCCTGCATCCCGAACACCGACAGGGTGCCGGTGCCTGTGCGGTCATCCTTCCGGAAGCCGCAGCGGAGGATGTGCTCGATCTGCCCCAGGTACTGCAGCTCCCCGTGCGGCGGCGGCGGCCGCGGCTCGGCGCCCTGCTCCTGCACTGCGGGCGGCGACGGCGGGCGTGGCGGCTCGGAGCCGGCGGCCGGCATAGTGCTGGTTGCGGGCGCGGCGGCGAGGACCCGACGGCGGCGGGCACGGTCTACTAGCGCTTCCCAGGAATCTCTTTTCCCGCCACAGCGCGAGACTCCGCCTCTTCCTGTGACGCTTCAGTGACGTAGGCCCCACCCGATCCCGCGAGAAACGGCCCGTCGCGTCCCGAGAGCTCGCGGGACCTTGGGCTAAGAACGCTGTCGCCTTCCCCAGTGGCTTGTATTCCATTTTAAAAGTGAAGAACCCTTGGCCTCGAAAGAAATTCTAAAGCTGTATCTTGGTGTATTGCCTGAGAAAAGCCACTCTCGTTGGAAAGACTTGGGGTCGACCGCGCTTTTCTGTGATCAAAGGAAGCCTGGAACAATTTCCACGTGTTCATGAAATCGAAAAACAAAACCCTATTTCTTTGAGATGTTTCCTACAACTGAGGGGGACTCTTGCAAGTGATTTGCATTTCTATTTTCCCGCATCTTCACTCAAGGCCAGCAGCTGGAGCAAATGGATTAAGTTAAAGTTAATGACAGCCAGCCCTTTTCAGTTTTGCATACCAAATTTTTCAATATTAGTGAAATATTTATAATATAAACACTGATAGGTGTAAAATATTTGATAATGCGTTTAAAAGGTACTAATACATGTACAGGCAACAGCAGTCTTTTGAGTCAACTGTGTCTTCAGGGTATGGTAGATGCTCAATAAATTTTTTGTTGCCACATCTGGGGTTAGGAAGAATGAGATGTGGGCTCTGTATGAAACATATTAAACACTTTCTTTCCGTTCAGTAAAATCGATGGTTTTTCTTTTTTCTTCCTCCTCCCATCTCAATTTTATTGATAGTAAAGATAGACAAGCAAGATTCTTGAATCTTTATGCTATAGGGCACTTCTTAAACTCAAGGTTAAATTTTTTGTAACAGGAAAACATTCTGGGAAGACTAATATTTTTCACCCTCAGGTCTGCCTAATCTGCTCAGCAAAAACAATGTTGCACTTTTTTTTTTTCCTTTGACTTGTGCCTCTGGCTTGAGATCTCAGTTCCTCACCAGGGTAGGAAGCTGCCACAGCAGTAAAAGCCTGAAATCCTAACCACTCGGCCACTAGGGGACTCCCAGAATTTGTGTCTTTACAGAGCACAAAGCCTATATAAAATAAATCCAGTCCTGAAGACAGTTTACAAAATAGCTGGCCGTTTGGGTTAATCAGAGGGAAAAACAAGCACTAAAACTAGACTAAGGGAGTGTTTCAGGGAACATTTCGGGAGCCTCAGAGTTGGAATGTACTTGCTTGTTTGGTTGTATGATTGCTCACAAAGGGTAAACTGTAATGCACAGGGAGCAGCTGTTTTAAATAATTTAATCTATTAAATCTATTTAATCCATCACCTGCTAGACTGGCTTTTCCACCATCAACTAGATTCATTCTTTCCCTCCCCCCAGCACCTTCCTTGTGGTTGTGCTGTCTCCAGATGCAGTGGACTTTCTTTCTGATGGTCATTTGGGAAGAGAAGGTTCTGTTGAAAACTTGATCTCAGAAAAGAGGCTTCAGACAGGGATGGGGACTCACGTGGTCTGCCTTAGCTTGAAAGCGCCACTGGGTGTTAGAAGCTAAGATGAGGGGCAAAGGAGCAGTTTTCCAGCAAGGGATGGTCCTTCATGTCAATTACTGCAGGACTGTTGATGCTGGCGGGGAGACAACTAAATGTAGGCATTCTCCCCACCCCACACTGACCCAAAATGTCTCCACACATTTCCAACCATGTGTAGGATCCCAGACAGGAAATCTCCCAGATTGTCTGGTTGTAGTTACTCTTATGTATTTACTTCCCTTTTGTTATTTTGAGCTGTTTAATTGCTCCCTGGAGAAGGGAATGGCAACCCACTCCAGTATTCTTGCCTGAAAGAATCCCATGGACAGAGGAGCCTGGTGGGCTACAGTCCATGGGGTCTCAAAGAGTTAGACACGACTGAGGGACTAACACTTTAGTTGCTAGACTGGAATATCACTTATACCGCAGGTGAATCTCAGGATACAACCTTAGACTTCCCAGCACCCAAGGAGGTTCCTCTTCCATTGTGTTGCTTGGAGGACCTTGGTTTGATGATAACTAAGAGCCTGGTTTCTTTACTGGTGGCTGCTCTGTAAATGAGTGATCCTTTCATACAAGCACATCATTCATTCATCCAACAGCATTTATAGCACAGTGCGTCCCAGGCCATCACCAAGACAGACAAGGTTCCTGGCAAAAGAACTGACACTCTAGCCCAGAAGAGCAATGGGAAGTCCCTGAAAAAGACACCTGCAGAGAGTGATGGGTGCGATGATGATCGTGTAATCGGGTTCAGAAGGACTACTTTTGATCCCACCATCAGGAGAGGTCTCCTTGAGGAGGGTCACATTTGAGCTGAGACCTGAAAAGTGAAACGAAACCAGCAGGGGAAGATCTGGGGAGAGAACAGTCCAACCTCTAATGCGTTATACCCTCAGCTTTACTCAGCGCTTGAATCTATAAAAACACAAAACAAGGATGATAGGGATGCTGAATCCTGTCTCATTCTTGGAAGAAATCAGTGTCAGTATCAGTTCAGTCGCTCAATCGTGTCCACTCTTTGCGACCCCATGCGTAAATAATCATTCTTAATAGATCCATTAACTTGCTGGGAGTAAAAAGCTCTTTCTTCTCATTAAGAGATCTATTTCTGTTAAAAATTTCACTGTGTTTAACAGTCATAGGAATGTGTAATGTTTATTTTGATCAATTATGTACATTATAAATTATATGTACATATAGCTCAATCTAGAATGAATATTTGATACCTAGATTTTTGTGTCCCAGGAAATTTTTAAATATTTTCAAATTTTAAAAATATTTACTTTATATTCATCATTGCTGGGAGGGATTGGGGGCAGGAGGAGAAGGGGACAACAGAGGATGAGATGTCTGGAGGGCATCACCGACAAAATGGACATGAGTTTGGGTAAACTCCGGGAGCTGGTGATGGACAGGGAGGCCTGGCGTGCTGCGATGCATGGGGTTGCAAAGAGTTGGACACGACTGAGCGACTGAACTGAGCTGAACTGAATCACCACCACCGCCACCAGTTGATGCTTATCATTATGACTCACTGTAGTTCTCCAGACTACTCAATAAAGCAAAAACTTTACGGTTATCATTTTATAGATAAAATAACTGAGGTTTAGAGAGATTAAGGGTCTTGCCTAGTCAAACACCTAGAAAATCTGGCAGCCCGGATTAAAATCCTGGCCAGCCTGCATGCAAAGGCTTTCTCTGACAGCTGTAGTGTGTCCAGTATTTCCCTTTCCTTTCTTAACTCTACAAATTTTTGATAAACTTTGGCTACCAAATAGTCAGATTCCTTTTGTAACTTGCTTTTTTGGCACCTTTTATGACAAATATGTCAAATATATGGTGGAATAGACTATTTGAGATTTACTCTACATTAAGTTATCCAGAATTCTATCAGAAGTATACTTTTTTCTATAGGCTTCAGATATAAGAGCTTTACCTTCATTTGAAATTGACTATGTTCAATGGACTGCCTTTGAACTTTACGTGACTAGACTTCCTACCAAATAGCTCAAGACTGGGTGAAAAAGAAATAGTTTTAATGGTTTTGAGTCCTCTCTTTAAATATATTGCTGTCTATAATTTGAAAGACTGACTATACATAGTCTATGTGTAGAGTGACTGACTTTATATATCCCCAGTGTAATCCTTGGTGACACATACTGACAAATGAATTTCTTCTCATATTGCACCAAGGTCCAGATTCTGAGGTTAAGTAAGTGTCAGCCAAAGACATCTTGTGTTTTACATACAGTATGGATGGCCTTGTTAAAAGTCAGCACTGTTCTGTTAATTTTTAAAAGAATCTAAATACTTTGGCCACCTCATGAGATGAGTTGACTCACTGGAAAAGACTCTGATGCTGGGAAGGATTGGGGGGCGAGAGGAGAAGGGAACGACAGAGAATGAGATGGCTGGATGGCATCACCGACTCGATGGACATGAGTTTGAGGGAACTCCGGGAGTTGGTGATGGACAGGGAGGCCTGGCATGCTGTGATTCATGGGGTCGCAAAGAGTCGGACACGACTGAGTGACTGAACTGAACTGAACTGAAACAGTACACCCATATGCATGGCAGCACTCTTCACGATGGCCAAGAGATGGAAGCCACCCAAGAGTCCATCTCTGGATGAATGGATAAACAAAATGTGATACACGTGTACAACAGAGTAGTATTCAGCCTTAAAGAGGAAAGAAATTCCAGCACATGCTACCACATAGGTTGAACCTTGGAGACATTAACACTAAGTGAAATCAGCTAGTTGCAAAAGGACAAATATTCTACTTCATGGAGTCATATCTAAAGTAGTCAGATTCATAGAGACAGAATGGTGGTTGTCAAGGTCTGGGGAATGGGACTTAGTGTTTAATGGGGACAGAGTTTCAGTTTGGGAAGATGAAAAAAGTCCGGGAAATGAATGATGGTGATGGCTACACAACAATATGAATTTCCTTAGTGCCACTGAACTGTGCACTTAAAAATGATTCAAATAGTAAATTTTGTTATGCATATTTTACCATAAAAACTATAGAGAAGCTATAGATATTTACTAGACAAAGGAATGAATTACAGATTTTTTTCAATAAGTCAAATATATATTGTAAACTCAAAAGCAAATTGAAAGAAAAATTCTCTGTTAATTAGAAACTGACATATTTGTAGTAGAAGTGATAGGACACAGACACCCTGGTGATTTAATATTTAATATACAAACTGTGAATATATCATAAAATACAGTGATATTTACATTTGATTTTCTAAAAAAGGAATGTTCACTTTTAATTCAGTTTGAATAGCTATTAAGCTGCCATTCAACATAAGAAAATTAACAGTGCTGTACAATATGTACGGGCTTCCCTGGTGGCTCAGATAGTAAAGAATCTGCATAAGTGACATATTTTCCTGCAACTATATTTACTTCATTATCTTATGTATTTTGAGATTTTCAGGTCTCAGCTGAAGAGGTTTGCTGTGTTTACGATGTATCAGTTTTAACCTTTACAAAAAGCATCAATAATCAAAATATTAATAAATTACTTACAGACAGAGGGCATTTTTTCCTTTGAAATAAAGTCTAGGATGAGTAACAGAATAAATACTCTTGGCTTTTGAAAAAATTAACACATAGCAAAATAACAGAAAACTCATCTGTATGGATGTTTTTAATAATACTACTCAAAGGGATCTTCTCAGTTGCCCTGACTCATGAAACCTCTACAAAGGCCCTTGTCTCTTATGTGAAGATAAAACACTCCTTCTGGAGTGTATTCTGCATGCACATAGTAATTTGTTCAGTAAACTTCTACTGCTTATGGCACACTACTTTATTCAATGCGTTTCCTATGAGTGCCTTTCATTCTGATAATTACAGTAAGAACCAGTTCCCAAACGCTTATTAGATACTTGGGGCATGCAAAATATTCTGTTACAGCCTGTTACTGTGGATCCTGGCCACGGCAGCTGGGGAAGTTTGGAATAGGGAGATAAACACATCGCAAACCAATCAATAAAGTTAGGCACTTAGGATACTAGACAAGTAGATGAGAATTCCAGGAGAGGGTTCTTAATATATGTTCTAACCTATAAAATTGGTATTCATGTTTTAATGAGCTACATTCTTGGAGTAAGGACCTCACAAGTATTCATAGATTTGAAAGGAAATGACAAGGGTGTTTCTTTTCCTCCATCTTTACTGTTACTTTCCTCAGTACGTTGCTCTTTCAACTGATGGCAGGTTTGAGACCTTGATGTGTTGATCTAATCATAACACTGACAAAAACCTACCTGCTGCCTTGACTAGGATGCACAAAAGAAATTCAACTAGTAAGCAAATTTTAAAAGATGTCTGTTCTCACAAATAATCAAAAACATAAATTTGTAATAGTAAAAAATTTCATTTATTAGTAAAGTTTTTAAATCAAAACACTAGTTAGGATATAAGAAAGTATTAATAGGACTTTAGACATTGCTGCTATCAAATTTGGCAATATGTCTCAATCAAATGTGAACCTTTAAGCAAATAATTCTGTTTCCTGGAATCTATCTAAGAAGATAAGTAGAAAATGTGAAAAAACCAAGCAAGCAGTTTTGTGAAGACTGGGGATTGTGGATATATTTTATCTTCTAAATGTTTGGAATTTATGATTGTTACTTTTAGAATTAAAAAACTGTTAAAAAAATAATAATGCCCTTGCAAATGATCACTCTGTGAGCCTTATTAATAAATAATTTGTCTACTATCTCAATTTTTCAACATATTTCCAATTATCTTTGCAGCCTCTTCATTCCAAAATCTGGGAAAGAATTTTGTTGGAAATATTTTTATTATTCAGTCAGAAATAAGTTGTCAATCCCATTCGAGCACAAACATGTTTCGTTCCTCAAAATCCTGCAGAGTCTCACTGTGGCCTACAGAGTTGAAGCCCCAGGCACGGCTGCCCAGCTTCTCCACTCATTTTGTGAGGGGCACGGTATCCTTGATGTCTTTTAATTGAGCTGGTCTTGGTTGCTTACAACTGAAGCAAGAACTCAAGCTCATAACGGGGAGGTTTCTGGACAGAGGGAGGTGGCAAAGAGCCCTCGTGGGAGGAGACCAGTTTAATAGGACCTCTCAGGGTCCCCAGTATCTAGGCACTCTGGTCTTTCTGGCTCCATTTGCTCACATTTTCCTCTAATTGAGGAATCTTTGGGGGATATTTTCACCTTTATGTATATTTTTTGTTTATTTCATTTTTTGGCTGCACTACACAGCAGCCAACCAGGGATCAAACTTACGCCTCTTGCATTGGAAGAGCAGTGTTTCAACCATTGGACCACCAGGGACGTCTCTCATCTTTATATTATGAGCGCATGATCACATATATATGATCAAACATATATATATATGATATATATATCATATATTTTAGGGAGGAGAGGGAGAGAGAGAAAGAGGAAAGAAGAGGAAAGGATGAGGGAGATAGAAGACAAACAGGAAAAGAAGAGAAAACAAGGAAATATGTCACCTGAGAAGTTTGTCCCCCATGGAAAGTAAAGACACTTTCCACTCCCAGAGGGCCCCCTTGGGCACTCACTAAATGCCACCTCGAATTACTATTCTGTGCATCTTTTCTCTCCCAAACCCATCGTTTTCTTCTCCACAGTACCTGGGTCTTGTGCCTTCACTTAAAGTGAAAGTGAAAGTGTTAGTTGCTCAGTTGTGTCCAATTCCTTGTGACCCTATGGACTATAGCCCACCAGGCTCCTCTGTCCATGGAATTCTCCAGGCAAGAATACTGGAGTGGGTAGCCATTCCCTTCTCCAGGGATCAAAACCAGGTCTCTTGCATTGCTGGCAGATTCTTTACCATCTGAGCCACTAGGGAAGTCCTGTGCCTTCACTTCAGTTCAGTTCAGTTCAGTCGCTCAGTCGTGTCCGACTCTCCGCAACCCCATGAATCACAGCACGCCAGGCCTCCCTGTCCCTCACCAACTTCCGGAGTTCACTCAAACTCATGTCCACAGAGTCGGTGATGCCATCCAGCCATCTCATTCTCCGTCGTCCCCTTCTCCTCCCGCCCCCAACCTTTCCCAGCATTAGAGTCTTTTCCAGTGAGTCAACTCGTCGCATGAGGTGGCCAAAGTATTGCAGTTTCAGCTTTAGCATCAGTCCCTCCAATGAACACCCAGGATATTGGTTGACTGATATAACAACAACTTCTCCAAAATTCAGAGATAAAGAGGCAGCAAATCCAGTAATACCCAGCTTAATTATACATTGATAGTGACCTACTAACAAGGTCCCTTATGAGTAATAACTTAGAATTAACATTTAATGCTTCTTTAAGATTGACCATTTTACCAAAGGAGAATACTATGTACAGTTCTAATTGTGCCACTAATTCAGAAGATTATCCTAAGTTTAACAGAGATGGTGACTAATGTACGCCTGAAATGTTATTCAGTTGTTTTTCCTGTAGACTGAACAGATTTACATTGTCTCACTGTAGGATTACCATGGAATAGAAGTACTTATACTAAAGTTTAAAGATGCAGAACACATTGATACAGTGTTCAATCTACATTTACCTAGCTATTTTAGCAACATATCTTCTAATTTGAAATCTCAAAATTATTTATTCATTATAGAAAATTGTGAAAATATCAAAAGATGGAAAGGTTTAAAAAAATCATGTTTCCCATTGTAATTCCTGCCAACCCTTTTTATTTTTAATGCAGATTGTAGATGTTTTTGCTTTGATCATTACATTTATAGTTTTGAACTCATTTTTAACTTTTTTTTTTTTTCGACCAAATGTCCCAACAGGAACCAGTTTAATGTGGCAATTATGATTCAGAGAAAACTAAGTTAAAATTTACCTCTACTCCCTCCTGACTTGAGTAATTCATTTGGTTGCTCAGATAGTAAAGCATCTACCTGCAATGCAGGAGACCTGGGTTCCATCCCTGGGTCAGAAAGATTTCCTGGAGAAGGAAATGGCAACCTGCTCCAATATTCTTGTCTGGAGAATTCCATGGACAGAGGAGCCGGGTGGGCTACAGTCCATGGAGTCTCAAAGAGTCAGACATGACCGAGCAACTAACACTTGGACCCTGAGTCTCAAGTTTCTTTTCTGGAAGATGGTAATAATAATATTTGCCTTATAGATAGGCTTAGAATAAACTCTTGTTCCAACATTCTATGACGTTTAAATGTCATGATTTAAGTTTTATAAATATTTTTAATGGTTTTATAAGATAATTGGAGCATATTTAGCCACAACTTTTAACCATTTTCTGTTTTTTTAGGCATTCAGATTGTTTTTAACATTTTACTATTTTAAATAATTTTGCAAATATAGATCTTGGGGTGGGAACTTCAATTCAATTTTAGATTTACTCCTTTGGATTGATTCCAGAAGTGGAATTATTATATCAAAAAGAAATTTGATGACTCTTGATATGTATAATTGAATGACTTTTCAAAAAGGCAAAACCAGTTTATGTTTCTGGCAATCACATATGAGAATTCCCACTTCGTTGCATTCTATCAGGATTTTTTTTTAATTTGAAAATTCAATAGGTAAAAACTGCTATCTTGTCTTACTTTTCATGCCTTTGATTATTAATGAGGTTGAATATGTTTTCAAGGTATTCAAAAGCTAGTTTGTCATTTTTCCCTTTTAAGAACCATCTATTCCTATCAGCAAACATCCCTAATCAAACACTCTGCTTACCAAGATTTAAAATGTTCCTTAAAATGCTGTACAGCTTTGGCCAGCATGTAGCTAATGAAGTCGGAATTCTCAGCACTTTCTTCAAGAGGAATGGTGAGTGTGAAATTAGAGGAAGGCAGAATGCTTATGTCTATCATCTTTTCATCTTGTTTGGAGAAATTTCCTTCGTGAACACCTGGAACTACCTAAGAAACAGGATCATACAATAAAAAGTTACTAACTTTTAGCACACATTCAGGATAGGCTAGGTTGTGCCTGAGGTAGCATATTAGCCCAGCATTCCAGTGGCTTTATACAACATAATTTATCTCTCACTTATGTTACGTGTCCCAGCACAAGGACTCTGAACCACCAAGATGCTCAAGACCCTGGTTAAGAGAGGAAGATCACGTCGGTGTGCGGTAGCATGTGTAACAAGATATGGCTTTCTTTGTACCCTCAGTAGAGAAAGAGAATGCATAACCACACACAGGCTTCTATCTCAGTCTACAAACAACTCTTCATTTTTGTTCACGTCTCATTGGCCAGATCTTAACACATGGTTACAACTTAACTGCAAGAGAAGCTAGACGGTCTGAGTGAGTGGATGGAGTATTTGGTGAGTGCTCCTTCCCAGGAGGCGCTGCTGCTGCTGCTGCTGGAATCTGCCTGCCAATGCAGATTACCTTATAGGAACACGGAGGGTATTCAATTATATAATACATGGGGAAAGTTCTTAGAACATTGCCTGACAAATAGTAAGTGCTTTTTAGTGGTGATTTTATTAGAAAAATGTATCATCGAAAATGATGTAATTTTACTTTATATGGAGTTTTTTGTATGGAAATGCCTTTGTTATCAATATCAACAAAATTCTATAAAGCAATTATCCTTCAATTAAAAAATAAGTACATTTAAAAATATCAAAAATTTTAGTTAAATAAGTCAATGTTACTCAGAGACACTAGAATGGAAGCAAATTAAAGCATAGAATGGAAATCTTGATGATGATAAAAATAATTAAATATTGCCTCTACTCTTCTAAAGATTGAATACACTACTAAAATTTTTCTTGAAATTTTATTTTTCCCTATTCCTTACAAGAATTTTTATCCTTAAACTAGAAGTCTGTATTTGTGAGGATGAACACATATGTCAAAATATGTCGAATTATTTTATGATCCTAAGGAATGATCTAGCTAATGAAGTAACAGGATTAGAGAGTCAGCAGGAATTGATAGTGGCTTTCAAAACCTTTTGACTATGGTCTGTGGTTACAAACAAGTTTGTTACCATGACTCAAAAACACATGTCTTAGAAAACAAACTTATGATAACCAAAGGGGAAAAGCTGGAGGAATACATTAGGAATTTGGGATTAACAGATACAAACTACTATATATAAAATAGATAAACAACAAGGACCTACTCTAGAGCAATACCTTGTAATAACCTATAATGAAAAACAATCTGAAAAGAATATATATAAAACAATAACTTTGGTACATCTGAAACTAATGCAACATTGTAAATCAACTACACTTCAATAAAAAGAAAAAAGAAGTCTTATGTATAATGTGTGTGTACGTGTGTGTGTCACTTCAGTCATGTCCAACTCATTGCGACCCCATGGACTATAGCCCACCAGGCTCCTCTGTCCATGGGATTCTTCAGGCAATACTGGGATGGGTTGCCATGCCCTCTTCCAGGAGATCTTCCTGACCCAGGGATTGAACCCACGTCTCTTATGTCTCCTGCATTGGCAGGCAGGTTCTTTATCACCAGCGCCACCTGGGAAGCCCCGTATGATGTATCCACACATATAAACATACATATGGAAATGAAAGTTTCATGACATACACATTTGACTTATTAAATACAATGCACTCTAATGTTTTTTTCTTCTAGTCTGTCCTATTCCATTTTCTGTTTTAATGTGCTGTTTGTGACTCTAAACTTATTTCTCAACCACTGACCTCGTAGTTTGAAAGACAGTGATTCACTAGGATACAAGATGTCTTAGGTCAGATTGCCAAGAAGCAGAGCCTCGGCATCTGACACAGTGATTTATGAAGAGTGCTTTCAGGTAGAGCTTTTAAGGGGATGAGGCAAGCAAGACAGAGAAGAGGGAGAAGCTAATCCAGGAAGTGGCTTCAGGTAAGCTCCAGCTTCAGCCTGATCCTGAGGGATAAGTGGCTCCAAGGACAACCCTTTAGAGAAGGTTGCAAGGGTGAGCAGTTAGCATTAGTCTGGGTAGGGCACTAACATTACATGCTGCACAAAACACTGCACCTCCGATAGCTCTGCCCAGTGATTTCTGTATCCAGGTCTTTTTAGGAGCCCACCAATACCAACCTCATCAGGAACCACTAGCCTGGTGCATCGTGTATTAATGTCATATGTGTGTGTATGGAGTGGGGGAGCATTAGGAAAGAAAGTCAATCACTGTTTTATGTTATGCAACAGGAGTTATTGATGAGAAGTGGGATACAAGGTATAAGTGCAACTTAAGATGGCAATCTGATTATTTGTGAATATTAATATAAAAATGTGTTTAATTTTCAAAGTAAGTCACCAGCTTATTGTGTCAAAAGCTAGTGAGAGCTATAATTTACAGAGTTCTTGTTTCAGATAAGGAATCTATACTCATCACTTTACAGGCACCCATTTTAAAGTAGCTGTTTTATTCCCATTTTCCAGGTGGAGTTTTCCCAAACTCACTCAGCTGGTAAGTTTCAGAGCCAGCTTTTGAACTCAAGTTTCTTTACCTGAAAATCTTCTCTCTTAGAAACAGTATTGGCCAGGTTTCTTCAAGGTTACCTGTTTCAGTTATCTCACTATAGCTCTCGTTAGAATTAGCCATCTGTGGGGGCTTCCCTGGTGGCTTCGTGGTAAAGAATCTGCCAGCCAATGCAGGAGACACAGGTTCGATCCCTGATTTGGGAAGATCCCACGTGCTGTGGGGCAATTCAGCGCGTGCACCACAATGCCTGAGGCCACATGCCCTAGAGCCTGAGCTCCTGAAGAAGAGAAGCCACTGCCATGAAAAGCCCATGCACTGCAACTAGAGAAAAGCCCACACAGCAAAAGCCCCAGCATAGCCAAAAACAAATAAATAATACTGTAAAGAAAATAATAAAGTGCAGTATGATTAAAACAAAGAATTAGCCATCTCTGGATCAGAAAGTATTTTGTGTTTTAAGTTGGTTTTCTCTATAGAGTGTCTTGTTTTCTAAAGGCCATGCACAAGTCAGCCTGAGTACAATCACAATGTATGAATATCCTCCTGCAGCTTGTTTTCAAATTCAGATGGAATTAATAAGAAACAGAAAAATCAATGTATGCACGTGTAATCTCCATATCTGTTCTCGGCTCTCCATTACCTTTGTGAAACTGAAGATGTTCTCGCTTCCTGGGGTCTGGCTGGCCAGCTCTGTTACCCAACCAAACTGCTCTCTCATCTTCTCCATCAGATACGTGGTATCCTCCAAGTGATGCTGGGTCATCTGGAGTACCTGGGCATACTGCTGATTGGATATGTTGACCAACTCAAGGGCCTCATCCGCCTTTGTGTGTAGTTCGGGAACAGCAGGACAGTCTAGCAAAGAAGGAAGTAACAGCGTAAAGAAAAAGGTCCACGGGCTTTGGAGTTGGGTAGTGTAAATTTAGGGGCTTCCCTGGTGGCTCAGTGGTAAAGAATCCGCCTGCAATGCAGGAGACACAGGAGACACAGGTTTGATCCCTGTCTTGGGAAGATCCCCTGGAGGAGGGCATGGTAACCTACTCCAGTATTCTTGACTGGAGAGTCCCATGGACAGAGGAGCCTAGTGGGCTACAGTCCATGGGATCCCAAAGAGACCTGCATAACTGAAGTGGCTGAGCTCACATGCATGCATGCTCAGCAGCAAAAAGGAAAAAAAAGATTGTGGAGTTAAGTCCCAGCCCTTACGCTTTCTGTTTTCAGCCTTTTTGACCAAGAGTGAGTTTTCACTCGTTTTGTACCTGGTGAGTTTTCAACCAGGTTCAAAGGGCATGAATGAAATAACCTTGCAAAGTGACTGATCACAGGGCCAACACACACTGAAGATATAGCCAACGTGCCTTTTCTTGTCTTCCTTTCCATAGTGTCTCTGAAGGTCACTAGGGCTGCTCCTTGACACTCAGGTCAGTTCACATGGAGTGACTGCACTTCCCTGCCGCCTGGACGTTGAGCGTGCCACCTTCAGAGTGACGTGTCTCACTGTTCGTGGAAGCCTTTAAGAACGGTTTAGGTTTTATCATGCTCTCTCCCCTGACAGCGGAACTAGTTTTGCTCCATATAGTGGAGGCTCCAGCCTGACACAGAGCTCTCACACAAGCTGTAATTGACTAATCATAAACAGTATCACCAATTCAATGGACATGAATCTGAATCTGAGCAAACCCCAGGAGATAGTGGAGGATGAGGAGCCTGGCATGCTGCAGTTCATGGGGTTGCAAAGCATCAGACTGGACTGAAACAACTTAGCACACACGCATGCACATATATTTCAGAAGTAATTCAAGAAAATATTCTGAAAACAAAGGGAGTCACAGTTAACAAGATACAGTATACATTTCAAAGGAGATCCAGATATTCTTTCAAAATGTCTTCATTTGCAAGTTTAGAGTTGTTAACTTTTAAAACAGCTATATAAATTTTCTTTAAATTACGGGGGAAGAAGGTGGTGACTTCCCTCATGATTTTAGGCAAGGAGAATTCTACAAGGGATTCTCATTTACTCTTTCAGAGAGTGGAAAAAGATTTCCCTAAAATAAAGGTGAAACTTGGTGTAAAAAACAATCACGTAAGAAAGGAAAAAGTAGAACTATCTCTATTCACAGATGACATAGTCTTGTATACAGAAGAATCTTAAGGAATGAATTTTGTTGTTATTGTTCAGTTAAGTCATGACGCGACGCGAGAGACGCCAGGCCTGGGCGCAACGAACAACGCAAAGAGGTGCCGCCTTGAGGAGCTACCCCACGCCTGAGGCCAGGGTCGGCGGCCGAGAGGAGCTACCCCACGTCCAACAGGCGGTGGCTGCGCGGGCGCAGGAGGGCCGAGGGGAGATACTCCGCGTTCAAGGTCAGGAGGGGCGGCCTTGAGGAGATACCCCTCGTCCAAGAGGTAAGGTACAGCGGCTGCACTTTGCTGGAGCGGCTGTGAAGAGATTTTCCACGACCAAGGTAAGAGAAACCCAAATAAGACGGTAGGTATTGCTAGGGGGCACCAGAGGGCAGACAAACTGAAATCATAATCACAGGAAACTAGCCGATGTGATCACATGGACCACAGCCGAATGTGGTTCACTGGAGAAGGGAATGGCAAACCACTTCAGTATACTTGCCTTGAGAACCCCATGAACAGTGACAAAGGGCAAAATGATAGGATACTGAATGAGGAATTCCCCAGGTCGGTAGGTGCCCAGTATGCTACTGGAGCTCAGTGGAGAAATAACTATAGAAGGAATAAAGGGATGGAGCAAAAGCAAAACCAGTACCCAGTTGTGGATGTGACCAGTGAAAGAAGCAAGGTCCGGTGCTGTAAAGAGCAATATTGCATAGGAACCTGGAATGTTAGGTCCATGAATCAAGGCAAATTGGAAGTGGTCAAACAGGAGATGGCAAGAGTGAACGTCGACATTCTAGGAATCAGTGAATTAAAATGGACTGGAATGGGTGAATTTAACTCGGATGACCA
This sequence comes from Moschus berezovskii, assembly GCF_049115385.1. NCBI lineage: Eukaryota > Metazoa > Chordata > Mammalia > Artiodactyla > Moschidae > Moschus > Moschus berezovskii. The sequence continues at coordinate 4,284,523 of NC_142487.1, read as the reverse complement.
TTATATCTACTACTGTGGACAGGAATCCCTTAGAAGAAATGGAGTAGCCATCATGGTCAACAAAAGAGTCCGAAATGCAGTACTTGGATGCAATCTTAAAAATGACAGGATGATTTCTGTTCGTTTCCAAGGCAAACCATTCAATATTACAGTAATCCAGGCCTATGCCCCAACCAGTAATGCTGAAGAAGCCGAAGTTAATCGGTTCTATGAAGACCTACAAGACCTTTTAGAACTAACACCCAAAAAAGATGTCCTTTTCATTATAGGGGACTGGAATGCAAAAGTAGGAAGTCAAGAAACACCTGGAGTAACTGGCAAATTTGGCCTTGGAGCACGGAATGAAGCAGGGCAAAGGCTAATAGAGTTTTGTCAAGAGAATGCACTGGTCATAGCAAACACCCTCTTCCAACAACACAAGAGAAGACTACACATGGACATCACCAGATGGTCAACACCGAAATCAGATTGATTATATTCTTTGCAACCAAAGATGGAGAAGCTGTATACAGTTAGCGAAAACAAGACCAGGAGCTGACTGTGGCTCAGATCATGAACTCCTTATTGCGAAGTTCAGACTTAAATTGAAGAAGGTGGGGAAAACCACTAGACCATTCAGATATGACCTCAATCAAATCCCTTATGATTATACAGTGGAAGTGAGAAATAGATTTAAGGGACTAGATCTGATTGATAGAGTGCCTGATGAACTCTGGATGGAGGTTCGTGACATTGTACAGGAGACAGGGACCAAGACCATCCCCATGGAAAAGAAATGCAAAAGAGCGAAATGGCTGTCTGAGGAGGCCTTCAAATAGCTGTGAAAAGAAGAGAGGCGAAAAGCAAAGGAGAAAAGGAAAGATATAAGCATCTGAATGCAGAGTTCCAAAGAATAGCAAGGAGAGATAAGAAAGCCTTCCTCAGTGATCAGTGCAAAGAAATAGAGGAAAACAACAGAATAGGAAAAACAAGAGACCTCTTCAAGAAAATTAGAGATTCCAAGGGAACATTTCATGCAAAGATGGGCTCGATAAAGGACAGAAATGGTATGGACCTAACAGAAGCAGAAGATATTAAGAAGAGGTGGCAGGAATACACAGAAGAACTGTACAAAAAAGATCTTCACGACCAAGATAGTCACAATAATGTGATCACTGACCTAGAGCCAGACATCTTGGAATGTGAAGTCAAGTGGGCCTTAGAAAGCATCACTACTAACAAAGCTAGTGGAGGTGATGGAATTCCAGTTGAGCTATTTCAAGTCTTGAAAGATGATGCTGTGAAAGTGCTGCACTCAATATGCCAGCAGATTTGGAAACCTCAGCAGTGGCCACAGGACTGGAAAAGGTCAGTCTTCATTCCAATCCCAAAGAAAGGCAATCCCAAAGAATGCTCCAACTACCGCACAATTGCACTCATCTCACACGCTAGTAAAGTCATGCTCAAAATTCTCCAAGCCAGGCTTCAGCAGTATGTAAACCGTGAACTCCCAGATGTTCAAGCAGGTTTTAGAAAAGGCAGAGGCACCAGAGATCAAATTGCCAACATCCGCTGGATCATGGAGAAAGCAAGAGAGTTCCAGTAAAACATCTATTTCTGCTTCATTGACTATGCCAAAGCCTTTGACTGTGTCGATCACAATAAACTGTGGAACATTCTGAAAGAGATGGGAATCCCAGACCACCTGATCTGCCTCTTGAGAAACCTGTATGCAGGTCAGGAAGCAACTGTTAGAACTGGACATGGAACAACAGACTGGTTCCAAATAGGAAAAGGTGTACGTCAAGGTTGTATATTGTCACCTTGCTTATTTAACTTATATGCAGAGTACATCATGAGGAACGCTGGGCTGGAAGAAGCACAGGCTGGAATCAAGATTGCTGGGAGAAATATCAATAACCTCAGATATGCAGATGACACTACCCTTATGGCAGAAAGTGAAGAGGGACTCAAAAGCCTCTTGATGAAAGTGAAAGAGGAGAGTGAAAAGGTTGGCTTGAAGCTCAACATTCAGAAAACAAAGATCATGGCATCTGGTCCCATCACTTCATGGGAAATAGATGGAAAAACAGTGGAAACCGTGTCAGACTTTATTTTTTTGGGCTCCAAAATCACTGCAGATGCTGATTGCAGCCATGAAATTAAAAGACGCTTGCTCCTTGGAAGGAAAGTTATGACCAACCTTGATAGTATATTAAAAAGCAGAGACATTACCTTGCCAACCAAGGTCCGTCTAGTCAAGGCAATGGTTTTTCCCGTGGTCATGTAAGGATGTGAGAGTTGGACTGTGAAGAAGGCTGATCGCCGAAGAATCGATGCTTTTGAACTGTGGTGTTGGAGAAGACTCTTGAGAGTCCCTTATACTGCAAGGAGATCCAACCAGTCCATTCTAAAGGAGATCAATCCTGGATGTTCATTGGAGGGACTGATGCTAAAGCTGAAACTGCAATACTTTGGCCACCTCATGCGACGAGTTGACCAACTGGAAAAGACTCTGATGCTGGGAAAGGTTGGGGGCGGGAGGAGAAGGGGACGACGGAGAATGAGATGGCTGGATGGCATCACCGACTCTGTGGACATGAGTTTGAGTGTACTCCGGGAGTTGGTGATGGACAGGGAGGCCTGGCGTGCTGTGATTCATGGGGTCGCGGAGAGTCGGACACGACTGAGCGACTGAACTGAACTGAACTGAAGTCATGTCCAACTCTGTGACCCCAAGAACTGCAGCACGCCAGGTTTCCCTGTCCACTATCTCCAGGAGTTTGCTCCAATTTCTGTCCATTGAGTCAGTGATGCTATCTAAACATCTCATCCTCTGCTGCCCTCTTCTCCTTTTGATCTCAGTCTTTCCCAGCATCAGGGTCTTTTCCAATGAGTCAGCTCTTCGCATCAGGTTGCCAAAGTATTGGAGCAGCTTCAGCCCTTCCAATGAATATTCAGGGTCACACAGAAACTATTAAAAGTAATAAATCAGGAAGGTTGTATTTACACATACTGTCAACTGATGACTGCTGTAGGTTTAGTCAAAATCCATCATCTCATATGTTAATAGATAAAAAGAAAATAAAATTCTCCTGTGATGCGAATTCTTAGGATTTACCCTTTTAATTTTCCTGTATATCACACAGCAGTGTTAGCTACAGTTGTCATGTTGTACATTACACCCCAGTACTTACTTATCTTGTAACTGGAACTTTGTACCTTTTGACCACCTTGCTCTAATCACCTCCCCACCCTACCCCACCCCCATCTTCTCTATTATCTTGTGACAATCAGGGAGAGATTACTCTTCAAAGCGTTTCACTGGATGTAAGGAAGTTAATGATACATCAGTGGGATGTTTGAATTGGACTATTCTTATAAGAGGTCAGTAGAAGGGAATGGCACCCCACGCTAGCATTCTTGCCTGAAGAATTCCATGACAGAGGAGCCTGATGGGCTACACTCCATGGGGTCGAAAAGAATCAGACACGACTGAGCAACTAACACTTTCACTCACTTTTACATTAGTGTATACTTTTCTGCTACAAAAATTTGTGTCTGTATATAACCTTGTAACTCTGACTTGAAGCACAAAATCTTGAATAATGAGAATCATGAATACTTCAGACATCTTAATTCTTGAAACACCTGTGTGTAGTAGCTATATTAATTTCATCTTCCAAATGATGAAACAGAGTTGTGGAGAGTCACCCAGTGAGCAATTCTGAAGAAATAAGACCCTCATCTGCTCTAATAAAAAGCTTGAGTTATATTTAATTCTTGCTCCAATTCTTAGCCACACTTTTTAGAATTTCCTTCCCTTAAGGGCTTTGGTGAGACAAAGAAATAGAAGTAGAGGAATCAAAAGTTCTTCTTGGCTTTAGTAAGAAAATTTATGTTGAGAACCTAGTAGATGGGAAGTGACTTCAGCTGAGGAAGGAACTCGAGGGTCAGAGGAAAGTGAGAAGGGCCGGTGGAGATAATTTTTCTCCTGGGGAAGGAATGAAAGGTGGCTGTTGGTCAGATCTAGGAAGTGACAGGCTCCCTGGGGCTTGTGAGAAGCCACCCAGTTCAGTTTGGTCACTCAGTCGTGTTGGACTCTGCGGTCACCCCATGGACTGCAGCACACCAGGATTCCCTGTCCATCACCAACTCCCGGAGCTTGCTCAAATTCATGTCCATCGAGTCGGTGATGCCATCCAACCATCTCATCCTCTGTCATCCCCTTCTCCTCCCACCTTCAATCTTTCCCAGCATCAGGATCTTTTCTAATGAGTCAATTCTTCACATTAGGGGGCCAAAGTATTAGAGCTTCAGCTTCAGCATCAGTCCTTCAAGTGAATATTCAGGACTGATTTCCTTTAAGATTGATCTCCTTGCAGTCCAAGGGACTCCCAAGAGTCTTCTCTAACACCACAGTTCAAAGGTATCAATTCTTTGGTGCTCAGCTTTCTTTATGGTCCAACTCTCACATCCATACATGACTACTGGAAAAACCATAGCCTTGACTAGATGGACCTTTGTTGGCAAAGTAATGTCTCTGCTTTTTAATATGCTGTCTAGGTTTGCCTTAGCTTTTCTTCCAAGTAACAAGCATCTTTTAATTTCATGGCTGCAGTCTCCATCTGCAGTGGTTTTGCAGCCCAAGAAAATAAAGTCTGTCACTGTTTCCATTGTTTCCCCATCTATTTGCCATGATGCGATGGGACTGGATGCCATGATCTTAGTTTTTGGATGTTGAGTTTTAAGCCAGCTACCTATATTTAAAAATTAAGTTGGCCAAAAATTTAATTTGGGTCTTTCCATAAGATGTTACTTATATATGAAATTTTTGGCCAACCCAGTACTAAATCACTAAATACAATTAGTAATTAACCCACCAACTGGAAGAAGTTAATGCCACTTAAAAAAACAAACAAAAAACTCACTTGGCCAAAAATTTGCTTACACAATGTGAAGATTTCTTCCTGGGTGGTTTTTTTTCCCCCTCTTTGCATTAAAAATCAAATAATTGCCTTAATTTACCCAGAGATCTCTTTTGCTCACTTGAGTGTTTGTTTGGTCCTTAATCATACATGTTTTCCACGGGAACAGCAAGGGAGTTTCAAAAAGAGAAAAAGTGAGTTGACCTACTTTTGAATAATAAGAGTCTGTAAACCTGCCCTGAGCACCCCCAGATGTCACTGAACTCACGAAAAAGTGCTCAAAGGGAAGTAAATGAATCCATGATGCTTGTAAAAGTGAGATTTTGACCGCTGATCAGAAGGCAATTGAAATCCTGAGAAAATAATAATCACTTACCTGCCCATAGGTAATCCTGACATTTCTGGCATCGTGCATGAAATTGGAAACATTCCGATGAGTTCTGGCCAAGTTCTCCACACAGCCCTCTGCCCCGCACAGGCCACGTTGTGGAATTTGGTCCACCGTGGGCAGAATCTGCAAGGAACACAGCAATTTCACATCAGTGTCATTAGAGAGTCTGAACTTTAAAGGCGTGGGTGCAATGGCATTTCTCTTTCTAACCAGCACTTTCAAAATCTTTGTTCTATATTCAATTGCAGGAGGCCATACTGGTTCAACCAGTTGCTAAGACAATTTGACATCTATTAAAAGTGCATATAGCCTTTAATCCAGTAATCTCATTACTATTAAAATATAATATTAAGATTACTACTCATCATTACTATTATTACTACTTGCCCCAATTCCAACCTCCCACGCAGAGGTTCATGCAAATAATTTTATTTTCAGGAAGGACTCTTGAGGAATTATTAATACTCACTATCTTTTGGAAGAGAGACTTAAAGGGGTGGGAGAAGGCAGCTTTCATTAATTTTGTTCTTTAGAATATTTGAATTCTTTTAAATTTAGTGTGTCTTCGTTTTATCATTATTATTTCTGATGTCACTTTTGTTAACTAAATAGGGAATTATTAGCCACTTTTCTTTTTGGGCTTCTGTTAAAATTTTTTTTAGTAATTATCCATGGCAGAGGATAAGATGGTTGTATGGCATCACCAACTCAATGGATATGAACTTGAGCAAACTCTGGAAGATAGTGGAGGACAGGGAAGCCTGTTGTGCTGCAGTCCATAGGGTGCAGAGAGTCAGACATGACTTAGCAACTGAACAACAACAAGTTTTAATTTTTTCGAGCTATAATTCAAATGTGTATTAGAGTTCCCGAGATATTAGAAATGTCTGTTTCTTAAACTAGATGTAGGTATTTACTTTATGACTGTTCTTTTTTTGCATTTCACATATATAATGTTATGAACAGTAGTTCAAAGATTTAGGAAAACATCTAAAACAGATCTAAACATCTAAAGAGAACCTTTTTCTGTTCTAGAAGAATTAATCATCCATATAAAAATGATGATAAAAAAGGAGTGCATGCAACAGAAAATTGATAGTTCCCAACTATTTCACACTAGAAAAAATTTATTATTAATTGGTAACCTGATGATATTCTGTTACATTAAATCCTTGATGTTAAACAATGAAACATTCCATTTTGAGATAAGTTGTGAAGTTTATTGTTTAAAAACCTACCAGGCATTTGCTAGATCTTCTGGTGTGTAAAGCAGCACTCCCTTTGTAGAATACTAGTCATTTTCCCCACTCCCTATAGATTTAGTGGCATCTCCTCTGGCCCCACAGAACCCCCATGAGTTCTATGGTAGAACATTTCTGCATGACGTGCTGGTTCATTTTTGTGTTCTCTGTTAGTCTCTGAGTCCTTCAAGAGGAGGGATTCAGTCTTATCATCCTAATCTTGTCATTCTTCTATACCTTCTTCTGTCATTTCAGTTACAACACGGTTGTGTAATTGTCCATTGATCTGTTTTCCTTCCTCTGATGCTTAGCGCTCATTCGTGTCCAATTCTTTTGTGACCCCATGGACTGTAAGCCCGCCAGGCTCCTCTGTCCATGGGGATTCTCCAGGTAAGAATACTGGAGTGGGTTGCCAGGCTCTCCTCCAGGGGATCTTCCCAACCCAGGGATTGAACCCAGGTGTCCCGAATTGTAGGTGGAGTCTTTACTGTCTGAGTCACCAGGGAAGTCCTTTCTCTAAACTGAACTCCTAAAAGTTGGGAGCTGTGTTATCTGCATCATAAGCTGCTGCTGCTGCTGCTAAGTCACTTCAGTCGTGTCCGACTCTGTGTGACCCCATAGACGGCAGCCCACCAGGCTCCCCCGTCCCTGGGATTCTCCAGGCAAGAAACTGGAGTGGGTTGCCATTTCCTTCTCCAGTGTGTAAAAGTGGAAAGTGAAAAGTGAAAGTGAAGTCGCTCAGTTGTGTCCGACCCTTAGCAACCCCACGGACTGCAGCCTACCAGGCTCTTCCATCCATGGGATTTTCTAGGCAAGAGTACTGGAGTGGCTTGCCATTGCCTTCTCCGGCATCATAAGCTACCCTTGTCTTTTTTCAACATCTAGATTAACACCTGCTATACTCAGGGGTGGTGAATTCCAGGTCTCTATGACAGCCATTCCCCATTCTATTCCCATGGCAGTGACCCATCACCTCCCTTCAGCCGTGCCAACACAGAGCCTCAGGACCCCTTCTAGGAACCCCCTTCATCATCTTTACATGGACGATTAATTCTTCTAGAATAGAAAAAGGTTCTCTTTAGATATTTAGATCTGCTTTAGATGTTTTCCTAAATCTTTGAACTACTGTTCCTAACATTATATATGTGAAATGCAAAAAAAGAACAGTCATAAAGTAAATACCTACATCTAGTTTAAGAAACAGACATTTCTAATATCTCTGGAACTCTCCAGCTGTGTGGAGAACCTGGCCAGAACTCGTCGGAATGTTTCCAATTTCACGCAAGGTTCCAGAAATGTCAGGATTATCTATGGCAGGCAAGTGATTATTATTTTCTCAGGATTTCGATTGCCTTCTGATCAGCAGTGAAAATCTCATGAGCATCGTGGATTCATTTACTTCCCTTCGAGCACTTCTAGTAATCGTTTGTTCTCCCAGCTTGCCTGTTTTCCCCAGGGGAAAATTAAAGACAGAAACATTCTCCAGGGCAGGATTAAAACCCACATCACCTGGCACCCAGCGCTGTGTGAACCTACTATAGTACACAATTTGATAGAATCCTGTTGTGTAGTCTGTTAGTCGTGTCTGACTCTTTTGTGACCCCATGGACTGCAGCCTGCAAGGCTCCTCTGTCCATGGGATTCTCCAGGCAAGAATACTGAAGGGGTTGCTATTTCTTCCTCCAGGGGATCTTCTGGACTCAGGGATCAAACCCGCATCTCCTGCTTGTCTGGCAGATTCTTTACCACTGAGCCACTAGGGAAGCTCACTCAGAGAGTATATCATTGATGAGAGGCATGTAATAGTTTCCTATTGCTGTTGTAACCGATTCCACACATTTAGTGGCTTGAAACAACATAGATTATTTTACAGTTCTGTAGGTCAGAAGTCTGAAATGGAACTCAGTGGGCTGAGTGTTGGCAGGGCTGATCTTTTCTGGAGGCTCTGGGGGAGAATCCATCTCCATGTCTGTCTAGTTTCTGGAGGCCACCACCTTCCTTGGCTCCTAGTTCCCTTCCTCCATTTTCCTATCCAGCAAAGTAGGGCCAAGTCCCTCTCCCTCTACCATCTCTATCAGTGCTTTTCTGCCTCCTTCTGCTACTATTAAGAGCTCGTGTGATCTCACTGGAGCCACCTGGACAACCCCAAATACTCTGTTTTGATTTTTTTAATTTAATTTTTATTTATTTATTTGGCTTTACCAGGTCTTAGTTGCGGTGCACAGGATCTTCTTTGCTGAGTGCAGGATCTTTGTGCCGGCATGAAGGATCCAGTTCCCTCATCAGGGATCAGACTCAGGCCCTCTACACTGGGAGTGAGGAGTTTTAGCCAATGGAGCACCAGGGAAGTTGCACTCTCTCTATTTAAGGTCGACTGATTGGCAGCCACAATTCCATTGGCAGCCTTAATTTCCTTCAGCCATGTAACTTAATATTTTCACAGGTCTGGGGATTAGCGGAGAAGGCAATGGCACCCCACTCCAGCACTCTTGCCTGGAAAATCCCATGGACAGAGGAGCCTGGTAGGCTGCAGTCCATGGGGTCGCTAAGAGTCGGACACGACTGAGTAACTTCACTTTCACTTTTCACTTTCATGCATTGGAGAAGGAAATGGCAACCCACTCCAGTGTTCTTGCCTGGAGAATCCCAGGGATGGGGGAGCCTGGTGGGCTGCCGTCTATGGGGCTGCACAGAGTTGGACACAACTGAAGCAACTTAGCAGCAGCAGCAGCTGGGGATTAGGATGTGAGTATCTTTGGAAAGAGACTTCCCTGGTGGCTCAGATGGTAAAGAATCCGCCTGCAATGCAGGAGACCAAGGTTCCATCCCTGGGTTGGAAAGATTCCCTGGAGAAGAAAATGGCAACCCATTCCAGTATTCTTGCCTGGGAAATCCTATGGATAAACGGGATTTCTGGAAAGAGTTTTGTTTTATTTTTCATCAAAGAACATGCCTGTCCTTGGCCTAATGGTCCACAGAGATAAGTTCAAGGAAACACAGATTCTACCTGTGGCCCACATGACATCTCTCATTTCTGAGATGCTGGGCCCCACACACTCCACAGAAGCCCAAAGAAGGGACCTCCTCCTGTGTTACAACATAAAGCAGGGCCTTGCTTGGTAATCCAGAGGCTATGACTGTGTGCTCCCAATGCAGGGGGGCCTGGGTTCAATCTCTGGTCAGGGAGCTAGATCCCACATGCTGCACCTAAGACCTAGTGCTGCCAAATTCATTTAAAAATATAAAGCAGGATTGTTTTTCCAACACAGAATATCAGGGGGCATGAGTGGTACTAGCAGAAGGCGATTCGTAAAAGTTACAGAAGTTCCTATTTCTGTAGTTTTGGGTTTGTTTATGAACACTGAATCTGGTTTTGTGCACAAATGTTGTGATTTAAAGAATTATAGTAGCGATGCGGAGGAGGCCATGGAGGACCCTAAATGTGACCTGGTTTTACATGGCCCTAAAGCTTCTTCCTTAACTGGGAGCTGAGGAGTCTGGACTGATTTTAAAGAAACCTCATGATGTTCAAGCAGAATACACCTGAGTGCCTGCCCAAGTTTTAATAAAGAAGGCTACCATCTTTTAAAAGTTCTCACTTTACCAGCATTTTCTTTGTTAGCTTTGAACATTCGCTTTAAAAAGAGAAAACAGTCCTACCAAGCTTTTGACAAAGATGGGAGAGGGCTGGTGTTTGGGAGACCTCAGAGTCTCTTTTAAGAGGCTATGAGACTTTGATTATCCATTAACCACCACTCTTGGAAACACAGTACGATGACTTAGAAACAGTTACCATTTCCAAAGCTAAATAAAACTTTACTTTGGTGTAGATATCTAAGTACAAATAATCTTTTAACACTTGCCTTTGTCTTGTTTGGGTAAGTCCTCAATGGCCTTCAGCATCTCTGTAACTGTTGTGCTGACTCTTTGATAAACAGAGAGGCTGAAATTACAAAACAGCTGGAAGAAGCTGGGAATGTCCCAACTCTGCATAGGATGTGCTTTTTTTGCTGGCTCTTTGGAAGAAGCTGGAAAAAAGTAAGGCTCCATGGAGTCTGTGTCTGACATAAAGTATGATTGAAAAGCCTGGTCAAAGTCTTGTTGCATCTGTTTGAAGACGTGAAAGCTCATGTTATAGAGAAATCCCACATCCACGGTCAGCTGGCTGAACACATGCTCTATCTGCGTCAGCTGTACATCTTCCTCAGTGAACTTCTCACCGACAGGGAGCTCTTTTTCTTCATCTTCATGGAAAGGAAACAGAAACTGATATATCTTCCGGAAAACCCGTTCAATCTATGGGGTGAAGTGGGGGACAGAAATGAAATAAATGTATTTTCTTTCGGGACTGTTTTTTATTGTAAACTTTTAAGTCAACTTACAGAAGTCATTCCAAATCAAGAACAATCCTGGGCAAACTAGGAAGAGGTGATCCACTTTAAGATCTACCACTCATGTACCTGGCTTTGGGGCTGCCCCAGTGGCTCAGTGGTAAAGAATCCTTCTCAATCCAGGAACCACAGGAGATGCAGGTTTGATCCCTGGGTCAGGAAGAGCTACTGGAGGAGGGCATGACAACCCATTCCAGTATTCTTGCCTGAAGAATTCCATGGACAGGGGAGCCTGGGGGGCTACCGTCCATGGGGTCACAAAGAGTTGGACTTAACTGAGTGACTTAGCATGCATGCTCGCACGTGGCTTTGACTTTAATTATGGAAAAAGGGTCTGAAATTCCTCCTGGCTTCTGTTTGCCTACCAAAAGACCTAAGAAAGCCAGATTTTCAATACTGTTGACAAGCCACAGCCCTTATGTACTGGTGGTAGTTGGCATGCATGGTTTTAGACCATGTTGATTGCCTGAAAACTGTGAAGGCTCCCGTCTTTCATTTCTGCCTTAGTGTCTTAGGTTTCTTCCCCACTTAAGTGGGATGTTATTAGTGTCCTCCTACTTTCCTTGGTCTCATGTTTTTAAATTAGTCCATGGAAAAGAAAAAATCAATACATTTGCACTGAACTAATTGATGCTTTTTGTTGTGGTGGTTGTTCAGTTGCTAAGCTGTGTCTGACTCTTTGCGATAGATGCTTAATACATCTAAATAGGTTACTTAGGGATGTTACATGTTCAGTTCAGTTCAGTCGCTCAGTCGTGTCCGACTCTCCGTGACCCCATTAATCACAGCACGCCAGGCCTCTCTATCCATCACCTACCAGTGATCAAAGCCCTCCTTGGCTGCAGTCAAAGGAATGAAGCTCTAATTATAGAATTTCTTACTCAGAGAGAGATCTTCCAGGAATCACACCATGTTCTCCTTCATCTTTGTGACATGTAAGTCCATGCCAGAGTTGCCCTTGTATGAAAGTGATGTGACCATGTTGTGTGTTTTGGAACATAACAACCATCAAACATCACTGCTGGAACACCACCATTCACCGCCCTACCCCAGTTCTGTTCAAAGAGTTCTCCAGGAATCCTTAGGGGACTCGTGCCTTTCTCAAAAAGTAATCTGGGTGGATCATCTGCCTCTCCCTCTGTCAGCTTCTGTTTACCTGAACCCAGACACAGAAACAAAAATTTAAAGGCTCAGGAAACTGTCCTAAGGTTACACAGTTATCACAGATAGGAATGGTCCTCAAAGCTCCTGAATTCCACCCAGTGCTCATCCAACATACTCTATTGTATCTGAGACTGGCTGTAAAAATAGAGCAGATGCGATTAACAGTGGAGGCAAATGAACTTGGCATAGGAATTATCCTAGGGGTTTCTCCCTCTGTAATTGGGGATGGCACTGCCAAGCCAAGAACAGACTCTAATTAGTGCATGCTCTGACAGGGAGAAGAATTTCACTGTGTTTCATACTCAGCCCACTTATTCAAGGGGGAGGGCCAAAAGCAGAGGAGCCTTTTATGGGTCAGAGCTCATCCTATTCAGGTCACCACCTTCTGTGATTCTCTCTGCCCAGAAGAGAGCCCAAGGGGACAAAAAAAGAAAACACGCCAGTCCTCAGGACATAGATTGAGATAAAGGGGCCATGAATATGGGCTCGTGTGTGTGTGTGCACACACATGTGTGTGCTGTCACAAGAAGGCAAGCCCATTGAAGAAAAGATTCAGGAGGCAGAGGATGCCTTCAAAGGTTTGGCCTCCAGAGAAAAATATCAAAGCAGGTTGAAATCAGAAACTATAATACTATTACTCAGAATGCAATTCGGCAAACATTTACTGAAAACCTTCGGTACTTAAATGAAGGCAGATAAGATACGGTTCCTGCCCTCGTAGAGCTTACAGTCTAGCATGAATAGGTTCACAAATAACAAATACAAGGCAGAAAGAGTATTTCTGAGAGATACATACAGTGTCATGAGAGGGGGGATAAACACTGGGTGGCTGTTCTAATTTATAAATTACAGATCCACCGGTGATTCATGCAGAAATATGAATGCTAGATTCCAGGTTGCAAAAGGTCAATATCAGATCAACCGTCTCTATTCTAAATATTAAATCACTTTTAAAAGTAAGCTGAAGCAGGTACCTTAAGAACTTAGCAATCTTGAGTTCTGCTTTTTCCTTACCATGGTTTTCATAGAGGACCAACTGCTTTGGCAGGTTGTATACAATCTCATGCAGTCACTTTCCAGGCAAGATTTGCATTCGTCCCAGGAATCCATCAAAGACACCTGGCATAGCCTTTCTTCTTCTTCTAGATGTTCTTGAACTTCATTCATAAGCTTCAGGGCCTCCTAATTAAAAAGTAGAAACACACACCCTATTTCCATTGCATGACTTTGTGTGCTATATCTTAATTGATTTCTCACTTTACAAAATGCGTGTCTTCTAAACTAAACCTCATTTCTGCTACAAATGAGCAGCTGATAGATTTACGCAGAATCTTTCAGTTCAGTTAAGAGAAGGGCACCTCTTGATCTCTGCTGAAAACTGGACACTTCTTATCCACCTGCTTATTTATACATTCAACAGCTGCTTATTGAGAGCTTGCTATGGGATGGGCATTCGCTGCTCATGAGTGAACCAGCCACAAAGACAGCCCTTGCTCTGCAGAATGACTAATTGATCTGCTTACTTGTCTGTCTTCACGTCTAGTCCTTGGAGGATGTGAAGATGGGATTTTAAGGCTGACAAAGTTGATACATTTATCTCCTTCATTTATGCTGCCTTTAATTTTCATACGCTCTCAAACACTGCCAGAAACCACAACTCTGGTACATCAAATCAAGTCTTCGCAGTAAGTTGCATTCTAATGGCAGAGATGCTGTGTTCTCAGCAGCTTTGTGTTTCTTGTCCACATTCCGAGCACGCCTCCTGGCGGTGCCTGCTGAACTCGACCAGGTCCCACCCAGCAGAGGTGACACCGGTCCAGAGAACATCAACCCCGCCCCCAGAGCTCCCTGCCAGGCCAGCATCCCATAGACCCCCAGGCCTGCCTGCAAGAGGGGACTTGTGCAAACCGGCTCCCTCCAGGGCTGAGAAGTAGCTCAGGGGAGTTAGGGAAGCTAATAGACGCATCCATAAGAGGAGAACCTTAGAGCTGATGGCAACTCCCTTAAGTGGAAAAACACGAGTGAGCACAGTTTCGAAAACCAATTTAGTGCATAATTTTACCTACTGGAAAAGAAAAAGATAAGTACCCCTTTCTGGCATGTTAAGCCCAAAGAGACAACTGGGCACTAACCAACTCCCACATCTCTGCTAAGCTCAGAATTTTCATCTTTCCTAGTGGCAAAATCCTGGGGTTGAGCCAGCTGTCCTTTACTGCGTGCCATATAGGAAACCTGGCCGGGCCCCAGCCTACCAAACAAACCTCGTGATCTAGAAAGGTTTAACCTATCTTCTGGGGCTTTGTGGAACAATTATGGAATCCTGCAACTTCTCAAGAAAACTTGTTCCACCAGAGGAGGAAACAATACCACCCAAATTTTCTCAGTCTTTTTTAAATATTATGCTCATTGTCACTGTAAACCAAAATCCCAGTATTTCCAATTACAAACTACCTTCACTGTGGACCTATGGGCAAATTATTTAATCATTTCTGAGCCATTTCCTTTGTAGCAAACAGGAATACTCATAGGATCTACTTCTTAAGTTTTCATATTGAAATAAGCAAGCAAGACACCTAGCCTGTAATCATCTGATTTGCTTTCGCTTACCTCCAAGAGCATAATGAAAACCAATGGCCAAATCACATGGCCCAAGATTTGGTAGTGAAATGTTGCCCCGGAGGAAGTAGGTCTCTGGTTTAGGAATGTCCTGTCCGAGCCTTCTGCTTCCTCCAAATGTCCCACCCAGCGATAGATTTCATATTTAGGGTTGTCTTCCTGCAGTCACCCAAACCTGGACAGGGGTGCGTGGTGTGGACTCACTTGAAGGACTGCTTTAGGGTTTCCCACTTTAGTAAGAGGAAGCTTTAGATGCTCCCACTAATATAAAATGGGCTTCCCAGGTGGCGCTAGTGATAAAGAACCCGCCTGCCAACGTAGGAGACGCAAGAGGCGTGGGTTCAGTCTCTGGATCTGGAAGATCCCCTGAAGAAAGAAATGGCAGCCCACTCCAGTATTTTTGCCTGGAGAATCCCATGGACAGAAGAGCCTGGTGGGCTCCAGCCCGTAGGGTCACACAGAATCAGACACAACTGAAGCACACACGTACTAAACATAAACAGGGAGAAACTGAGGAGGGGGACTGAGATCATGCCACGTCACCCGAGGATGAATGGAGTCTTTTTTTCTGGGAAACTGGGGTTGTCCACCGCGTATCTGCCAATTCGTAATTTATGTAAAGTATCCTTTACTTTAGGTTTAAAATCATTTTAGGAAGGGAGACTTTGGGTTAAACAGATTTTTCCTTTTTAAAATGAATTTTTGGGACTTCCCTGTCTGTTCAGTGGTTAAGACTCCAGGCATCCAATGCAGGGGGTGTGGGTCTGTCCCTGGTGGGGCAACTAAGATCCCACATGCCGTGTGGCATGGCCAAATAATGAGATAAACAAAATTCATTGAAAAACAAATGAATTTTTATGAGTGACCCGTACCTTAAGAGGATAATTCAATGATTTAAAAAAAAATAGAATAAATAAGTCTTAAGAAATAATAAAAATTCTACTAGCTTCTGAGATCCTGCAGCATCGGAAATGGAACTAACATTGCTGACCTCACACTGAGCTTTCTTTTCATAGTATGTGCTGCCTCCTTGGCTCACCAGGAGGCCAGGGAAAAGGAGAAAAACAGAAGGTCCTAGGTCCTGCAGGCACAGTGCCAGCTCACTTTCTCCTGGGTCAGTCATGACAGGGTTGGGTTAACACATTAATTAACGTCTCAAAACTCAGTTTCCTTAGATGTAAAATGAAAATGATGGTTTACTCAGATGCTGGAAGGATGTGATAATGTGTTTTATAAGGGCCTGTAAATGATATCTAGTGTGGTTATTCCTGGTGGTCAGACTCACAAGCCCACCAGGGAAGAACCTGGCTTAGAGGAGCTTCCCCATTTCTTCATAAGGTTTTGATTTCCTCAAGGTCTTTCGCTAGCTGCTGAAAGGAAGGAGGTTTTGCAGCTGCTGCTCAAGCCGTCTCCTCACCAGGGACCCTGTGTGGCTGCAAAATCAACCAGCTGGTGACAGGCTGACTCTAGCTCTGAGGTCACAGCCTGTGACATAGCCCTGCTCCAATGGCTCAGGGGACACCCAGTGGCCACTGTGAATGCCAGAATCTGCCTGGAGCTGGTGTGGAAGTGTTAGTCGCTCAGTCATGTCCAACTCTTTGTGACCCCATGGACTACAGCCCACCAGGCTCCTCTGTCCATGGAATTCTCTCCAGGCAAAAAATACTGGAGTGAGTAGCCATTCCCTTCTCCAGGGGATCTTCACGATCTAGGGCTTGAACCTGGGTTTCCTGCATTGAGGGCCAATTCTTTACCATCTGAGCCTCCAGGGAAGTCCTGGAGCTTGGTGAATCCCACCTTTATAGATCTAGAGAGGAGATATTAGAAGTTCTATTTATTTTTTAATTTAAAAATCAACTATGGGGAGTTGTTTAATGGGTAGAGTTTTGGTTTTGCAGGAGACATGGGTGCAATCCCTGGGTTTGGAATATGCCCTGGAGAAGGAAACAGCAACCTACTCCAGTATTCTGGCCGGGGAAATCCCATGGACAGAGGAGCCTGGCGGGCTACAGTCCAAGGTGTCTCAAAGAGTCGACATAACTTCGTGACTAACAAAACAAAAGAGTTTTGGTTTTGCAAAATGGGAAGAATTCTAGAGCTTGGTTGCCAACAATGCAAATGTATTTAATACTATTGGGCTGTACTCATAAAAGTGGTTAAGATGGCAAATTTTCTTATATATATTTTAACACAATTAAACACTTTTTCATGAAAATAAAGTTTAAAAATGTGCAAGACCTGGGTTCGATCCCTGGGTTGGGAGGGATCCCTCCTGGAGGAGGGAATGGCAACCAATTCCAGTATTCTTGCCTGGAGAATCCCCATGGACAGAGGAGCCTGGCAGGCTGCAGTCCATGGGGTCGCAAAAAGTCAGACACAACTGAGCTTCCAAGCACAGTACACACTCCCAATTTTAAAATTTAAAATGCTTTGCAAATTATTTTTGTTATAGTTTTGACATACTTTTTGATTTAAGGGCATGTTGGAAATAATTTTTTTAAAAATTTAACTATTCTGTGTGTGATGTTAATGGTTATTGCCATTAAACTATGAGCCATGCACTGTCTATAATTTAGAAATGTATTGAGCTTTATACTGTAACATATGAACAGTTTTTAATATAGCCCATGGGTGTCTGAATATAATATATATTCTCCATTGATAAGTTATATAGTTTAGACAGAAACTATTAAGTAAAGGTACATGAATTAAATTGATGAGGCTGATATACTATTTCACAGGCACTGGTGCTCGTGTCAGGCCATTGCATGTGGCCAGCTATGCATGAGGACCCTGGGGAAGAGGGACTCTGTACATTCCAGAAGCATCGACATTGGTTGCCTTGTTCACTTGGAGCCAGTTGCAGTGAATTGCCTTTTAAGAGGACTCAGGTAAATGAGGGCTTCCCAGGTGGCACTAAAGGTAAAGAATCTGCCTGCCAATACAGGAGATGCTACAAGAGATGTGGGTTTGATCCCTGGGTCTGGAAGATTCCCCCCCACCCCTGAGTAGGAAATGGCAACCCACTCCAGTATTCTTGCCTGGAAAATTCCATGGACAGAAGAGCCTGGCGATGTGACTGAACAACTAAGCACAGGTAAATGATGGTTTTTAACTACTTTAAACTAGCCCTCACTAAAAAGGTAGGAGACTTTAAAAGATTCTTGAAAAAAAAAAATAACCAGCAGATTTTAAAATATGAATAACTCCTGCTCAGGGAGGTAAGAAATAACGGCAGGGTTAACACGTTTTCATTATGAGCTCTTTGTTGGCATTGTGTCAGTAAAAATGATGATCTAAACAGATTTGGCAACAAGCTAAAATTTTTTCAAAATATGTAAAAGATTATTTGAAATATGGACTTGGTAGCAATTCATGTATCTAATTTATAAATAAATGAAAATGCATATATTCAGGAGTGGATACTAACAATAATTACAGTAAAAAGAATGGGAAAGAAAACAATTTTTGTAGGCCACTGATCTGGCCAAAAACTTCCAGACATTTTTGACTTGACATTCCAACTCAAAAGGTACCATTGAGCAGTTTTAAGAAAGTAGCATTTCCCAAATAGCATTGAATCCTCCAAATACATGAGTTTGGAGTCTTTCAAAGGCCTAATCTATAAGAAATATGTTCTTTGAAGAAATTTGAAATTTCCTTCAAAGTCGTCCTCCAATAGGATGGATTTCCAGAAAAACTATGATTAGGGTAAATAAATAATTTCTCCACTGCATTCAGATGTGCACTATTTATGGTCCAGACATATTTCTGAGCAGTTATACAGTTATTGCCGTTTTTTTTTTTTTTTTTTTAGGCTGCACCGTTCAGCATGCGGGATCTTAGTTCCCTGACCAGGGATCAAACCCGTGGCCCCGGCATTGGGAGTGAGGCATCTTTACCGCCGGACGTCCCAGGACAGGTATGATTTTCAATGACCGTACCTGCTTTTCTTCTCTGCATTTCTTCAGGGTTCTCATTAGTTTGCTGTGTTCCTCCTCTCTTCTTTCCATCAGGATTTTCATCTGCTTCATGCCAATCAAAGCTTTCTTCACCTCTTCATCTACGTCTATCTCCCCAGCCTTGGAAAAACCTAAAAGATTATGTTGTAGTTTTTTCCTTTAAGATCTAATCAGATTATAGTGTATCAGAATACAATGAGTATCAGCCATTAAAAAGAATGAAATAATGCCATTTTCATCTACATGAATGGACCTAGAGAGTGTCACATTGAGTGAAGTAAGTCAAACAGAGGAAAAATATCCTATGGACATCCCTTACATGTGGAATCCAGAGAGAAATGATACAAGTGAACTTACAGAACAGAAAGAGACTCACAGACTTAGAAAACGAACTCATGGTTGCAGGGAGTTTGGGAAGGTCAGGTACACACTGCTATATTTAAAATGGATAACCAACAAGGACCTACTGTACAGCACACGGGACTCTTTTCAGTGTCAGGTGGCAGCCTGGATGGGTGGCGGGGTTTGGGAGAGAATGGATACATGTATATGTATGGCTGAGTCCGTTTGCAGTTCACCTGAAACTACCACAGCATTGTTAGTCAGTTATACCCCAATACAAAATTAAAAGTTTAAAGTTTTATAATAATAATAATATAAAAAATACAATGAGTTTACCAGTTTTTCGTGTCCCCCCAGTAGAGGCTTAATTGTTTTTTTTATTGCATCAGACTCCAAAAGCAGATCACTATGCTTGGGCTATCAGCTACCACATGGAGGGGGCTACCTGTCCCCTCCACCCCAAGGGAAATACCTTCTGTTCTTCACTTCTGAGATTCCAGCCAAGTCAGAGTTCATTTAACCCCATCTTATCATTCTCCTCAGAGCCTGTTTTCATTTATCCAATTTTTTGTTTCTTTCCCTTAAAACTCAAGTGTGTTTATATTAGAAGAAAACATTGAATTTTCTTCACAGACAATTTATATTAAATGCTCAACTGGGAACCTCAAACAGAGAGAACAATTTCCCTTTCTTTCAGCTTCAATTACCTTCCCAGGAGGCATCAAACCTAGAAAGTATCTGGTATAATGCAAGATTCTTTAATAACCTCCCAGACGTCTCTAACACCCTTTTAATAAGCCTTTAGTGAGTATGAAATTCATTGTTTGTCATACTCTTTTCACAATAGCCAACGTGGCTGCCAAAGGAGCTTAACCTGGCCTCCAAATTTATTTACAGACCCCCAAAAGGAACATTTAAAGTAATTTATTTTTCTAAGATAGTCACCCAAAGCATATCTTGTCAAACAAAGGCTCCAAGTTAATGAGCACAGACCAACCAGATTCGATGTCGCTCTAACCCATCCTTTCACGGTCTCACGAATAACTGGATAGATGACTTTAATTGTTTAAATGTTTCTAACGCTAGCAAAGAATTTCACTGTTCATTAAAACCCTGCTCAGAGGACACCAAACATCTGGATGAACCCAAGCCGTGCAGCCTGAGACGTTGGCAAGTTTTATCTCTGTGATGGCGAACATCTGGAACTGTGAACCGTTCTCAGAGACACAATTGGAATTTTCTATTTTTAATCCAGATGTTTGGCGTCTTGTCTACTTGGCTTAAGAGCCTGGAGAACGTCTCCCTGTGAAACTAGAGGGCGTTCTGAGTACGGTTCTCTCTCAACTGTAAATCACCGTAAGTGCCAGCAGGACATGGAAACAGGCAGACGGGACACAGCGCAGATAAAGAGACCAAACGTTACCCTTCGGGTCTTCACGGATAGAAGTTCTGTCCTTCCAAGCAGGTGCACAGTGACAGGCTTTCAGCCACAGCAGATACACGATGAACACCAAGAGTGGCAGCTTCATGCTTCCGCCGTGACTGCAAAGGAAGGATAAACCTGCATCAGATGCCTGTGGTTTAGTTTCTGTTGGCATCAATTGAAAACACCTGGTAATCCAAAGCATTTTTCTGTCGAGTTTTCTTTATGACTTTAGACAATATATGTTAATATGGTTGAGACATAAGGAAACTTGAAATCTAAATAAATTCTTTGAAAAGACAACCCAAGTCCCTCTTTTGTTTGCATTCTTTATGGCAGTTAAATAAGGTCTTCGTCTGAAGCATTTGGAATTTAAGTCAATCAGAAGTATGGATCCCAGCCCCATAGAATCCAAACTTCATTTTATTTCCTTGTCAACAGTAAACAACCCCAAACACAGAATTAGCTATGTCAGAGTGGATTGTTTTTTCTCCAAAATTCTGAGGTCATAAGTAATTTTTAACCTAGATGGTTTACTACTTATTTTTTTTTATGAAAGCAAGAACACCTCAGATTTTTCTCATATATCTTTTAAAACCCATCAGATAAATGAATCATACACAAATTTTTTTCTTCTTAGATATAAATTTCCTTTTATATAATTAGTTGTAAACATTCCTAATAAAAACATATGATTTCACAGTTATATCTATAAATTAGATGATCTTATCTCCTCCCAAAAAGGATATTTATATTTTATATATATATTTGTTATTTTGGAATAAAAAACCAACCCTATATTATTTAATCTACATTTGGAATGTCTTTTTAAAGTACTAGTAGTTACAAAGCTATCATATCTTACATCTAGAATTATCATTTGAGCTAATTCTTCTCTTTCTGTTAAGGCCCTTTCAGTTCAGTGTTGGTCGCTCATTTGTGTATGACTCTTTGTGACCCCGTGGACTGTAGCCCTCCAGGTTCCTCTGCCCAAGGGATTCTCCAGGCAGGAATACTGGAGTCAGGAGCCATTCCCTTCTCCCAGGGATCTAGACCCTATTTCCCAAATAAAATTTTAACATATTTACCACTAACTTTGCAGGCTCTCCCCAATGAGGTTGCCACCAGCTTCTGTAAGGACCTTCACTTTCCTCTGATTTAACGTTTGTCTGTGTCAGGGATTTAATCTTGTTCTATTAATTTGATGACACAGCTCTTAATCCTATTAACCTAACATTGTGAGATTAAGAGTATGGTTTAGAATGTGGTAGGGTCTGGAAAGAAACACTAGAGGGCGGACTGTCTACATGATCAGGAACAGTGACCTTGAGCTACTTTATTTTACACAATTTTTTTTTTAATATGGAATTCTTCATGCATTTGCGTGTCATCCTTGTACAGGGGCCCTGCCTCTGTATTGTTCCAGTGTTTGAATCTGTGTTGCCAAAACAAGCATACACAGATATGTTTGATAAGACTCATTAAAGACTTAAAATATTTTTTTAATTTGAAATTTTTTCTGTATATCTTCTTACACGAGCTTCCCAGGTGGTTCAGTGGTAAAGAATCCGCCTGCCAATGCAGGAGACGCTGGTTCCATTCTTGGGTTGAGAAAGTCCCCTGGAGGAGGAAATGGCTACCCACTCCAGTATTCTTGCCTGGAAAATTCCATGGACAGTGGAGCCTGGCAGGCTACAGTCCTTAATGTTTCAAAGAGGCAGACATGACTGAGCACACGTGCGTGTGAGCGCACACACACACACACACCCCTCTTCGTATATAGGTCAAACAAATGTCTTTGCTGGAAATGTAAGGAACAATATGAAAAAGAGTAAGAAAATGCTTAGATAAAACATTCTGAGATAAGTAATAAGGACCTACTGTATTGCACGGGGGCCTCTGCTCCATAGTCTGTGATGACCTATATGGGAACAGAATCTAAAAAACAGTGGGTATATGTACACATGTAACTGACTCTCCTTGCTGTACAGCAGAAACTAACACCTCATTGTAAAACAACTATACTCCAATAAAAATTAATTTAAAAAACATTCTGAAGATTATTTACATGGGTGTTTGGCATTTTAAAAAACATGTGCAAACGTTTTAACTAGATGAGATGATAACATCTAGCATATAAAGAGTGTAATTTCACTACAATGTACTAATTGATTAGCTGAGCTAAAAATTCAGCCAATGATTCTTCAAAAAAACAATTAGAGAGTCACCATAGCAGCTACTGTAGTTTGGGTCTCTGGCTACTGAAATCTCAAGATTGTTTTGGGGTCCCTTTTCCAAGTTGGAGGGATTCGACTTATTGATGCTTATTGATTGGACTTACTGATCACTACTTATTGATGTTCAGTACTTTCCAGCAGGTCACACTGACTGTTCTAAACTGATTCACCTGCCTTTTGGGGCCCTTAGAAGTTGATCCTTGTGTCTGAGCAATGTGCAATCTGGAGTTTATCTCTGCTCTGCTTGGACACGGGGATGGGGAATTATAAGACACACCAGAAGTCTTGTTCACATCTCATTTAGCTGTCTTGTGTGTGTGTTAGGTCATTTCAGTCATGTCCAACTCTTTGTGACCCTATGGACTCCAGTACTCTTGCCTGGAAAATCCCATGGACAGAGGAGCCTGGTAGGCTGCAGTCCACGGGGTCGCTAAGAGTCGGACATGACTGAGTGACTTCACTTTCACTTTTCACTTTCATGGATTGGAGAAGGAAATGGCAACCCATTCCAGTATTCTTGCCTGGAGAATCCCAGGCACGGGGCGGGGGAGGGCGGGGGGTGCCTGATGGGCTGCTGTCTATGGGGTCACACAGAGTCGGACACAACTGAAGTGACTTAGCAGCAGCAGCAGCAAACCACCCCTACAAACAGATGTGTTTTATTCTGAGAGGTGATCACACGGCCAAAGGAAGAAGCAGCATTTGGGGTCTTTTTCTCAGGAAGACAAGAGTCCAGTTCTGGGAAAGTCAATCATAGGAAATTGTGCAGCATCAGTGCCAACTCTGACACTGAGAACCTTTCTCGTTACTTTTCTGTTGTCCAAATTTGGACTCACTTGAAGTTATGGCTGGACTCTACATGCTTTTTCCATTGTGTTGTTTTTTTTTTTCTTGTTGTTGTTTTGGCCTCAAGGCATGTGGGATTTTAGCTCCCAGACCAGGGAGCAAACCGGCACCCCCTGCATTTGAAAGTGAAGTCTCGACCACCAGGGAAGTCCCAACAAGCTCACATTTTGTTGAAAATGAAACCAATGTTTAGGAAGACTGGTGGCTCATTCTCCAGTGGCAGATATTTTTTTCCTCTGTATTCCATCAGTTCAGTTCAGTTCAGTTGCTCAGTCGTGTCCAATTCTGCGACCCCATGGACTTCAGCAAGTCAGGCTTCCCTTTCCATCACCAGCTCCCGGAACTTGCTCAAACTCATGTCCATCGAGTTGATGATGCCATCCAACCATCTCATCCTCTGTCATCCCCTTCTCCTCCCACCTTCAATCTTTCCCAGCATCAAAATCTTTTCCAGAGTTGCATCGGATGGCCAAAAAGTATTGGAGCTTCAATTTCAGCATCAGTCTTTCCAATGAATATTCAGGACTGATTTCCTTTAGGATTGACTGGTTTGATCTCCTTGCAATCTAAGGGACTCTCAAGAGTCTTCTCCAACACCACAGTTCAAAAGCATCAGTTCTTCAGTGCTCAGCCTTCTTTATGGTCCAACTCTCACATCCATACATGACTACTGGAAAAACCATAGCTTTGACTAGATGGGCCTTTGTTGGCAAAGTAATGTCTCTGCTTTTTAGTATGCTGTCTAGGTTGGTCATAGCTTTTCTTCCAAGAAGCAAGTGTCTTAATTTCATGGCTGCAGTCACCATGTTTCCCATTTAAGTGTAATTTCTGAGAACAGAATTTTATTGCTAACTAGTACTAATTACTTTTAAAATATCCCAAAGCTTCCAAACAGTTTCTTCCTCTAATTATTTCATCTGTTTTCACAGCTGTCATTTTGTCCTTAAGATTAGGCAACACTTCATGCAAATCTGGTTACTTTCATAATTATGACATCACTATGTTCAAGATTTAAGTGGGGTGTAAAATATTATATTAATAACTAGTAGGTTGGTAAATTTCCCAGGTGGCGCAAGTGGTAAAGAACCTGCCTGCCAGGGCATGAAACATAAGAGGTGTGGGTTGGATTTCTGGGGTTGGGAAGATCCCCTGGAGGAGGGCATGGCAACCCACTCCAGTATTCTTGCCAGGAGAATCCCATGGACAGAGGAGCCTGGCGGTCTACAGTCCACAGGGTTGCAAAGAGTCAGACATTACTGAAGCGACTCAGCACGCAGCATGCAAAGCTTGGTAACTAAGGAGACCTAGAAGCAAGGTAATCTTAATCAAGGACAACAAAAAGATGCACAGGGTATTCACTGAGAAATGGAAGAGTCAGACAGATGGACTTGAACAGGTCAGGCTTGGACAGAGCATCTTCCATGTGTGCCTGTAGTGAACCTGCTACTATGTCATCTCTGATTAGACTGGCCCACCCTGCCTTTGGCACAGCCAGACAACTTCTGGGCTTCCCTTTGGGTACCTATTTGACAGAGAGCAAGCCGAGAAGCCTGTGTCATCTGTGCTGATTTCTCTGTGGAGCCCATATCCAGAATACAATGCCAGCGGTCCCTGGAGTCGTGCAGCCTGGCAGGGGTGGGTCCTGTGCATGAGCTGGGGTTTACTGTCTTGCACAGGAAGGTGGACAAGGCGAGGAAGAAGGGTGAAGTCAGCGCATTCCCCACAGCTTGGATTCTCTCATGAGTCAAGCAACATACTCCTGCTTGGGAGGGAGTGTTACTCTGGTAGAACACACACATACACACACACATCCCACACACCCCAAGAAGGGAATGCCTAAGAGAAAATAAAAGACAAAAACATAAAGAGTCAAATACATGATTTATGTAGATTGTAGTGAAACCATGGAGCTTCCCAGGTGACTCAGTGGTAAACAAACTGCCTGCCAATGTAGCAATGTGGGTTAGATCCCTGGGTCAGGAAGATCCTCTGGAGAAGGAAATGGCAACCCACTCCATGGACAGAGGAACCTGGTGGGCTACAGTCCATGGGGTTGCAAAGAGCTGGATATGACTTAGTGATTAAACAACAATGAAATCATGGGTAATCATTAGTTAAATACACTTCACCTGCCTTCACTAATCAAGGTCTTTTTAAGACTTGCACATCCTCCAAGCAGCACACAGCCTAAGCAGTAAGATGTTTGCCCAAGTTGTTTCCCAGGGACTTGGAGTCAGCTGTGTCCAGTTGGAGAGGGCTGGTTAAGACTAGTTAGCACCACCAACCCTCCAACTGGCATGCGTAAGTGTCCAGTTGGTGACCTTTTGATGGCAGAGGGCCAAAAATTCCACCCTCGGGTCTTGCTAAGCGTCTCCATTTTTGAACGTGCCGAGGCCTTCACAGAACAGTAACGATTTTCACACCTTTCCCCAAGCACCTTTCCTCATGATCCCTGGTTCCCCGCCCCTCAAACCATCCTGTTTCTTTATGCTTTATCCCCCAAGGACCCCAAGCCCATTGCACCCCAAAAGGGGGCTGATCTGGGAGTTGTTCTCCCCTCTTCTCACTTGACTGCTTTGGCTTGTGTGAATGTCAGGAGAAATGAACTTGGTTCAGCAACAATAGTAATAATTAAAATCACTAGCTCTATTTCTTTCCTTCCCTCTCTCCTTCCTTCCTCTCGCCTTTGCTTTCTTCTTTATCTTCCCTTATTCAGTCATTCATGTAATAAAGATATAATTCACATTAAAAAGGAACAGTTTAGATGTAGAGTGTCAATACTTTTTTAAAAATTTGCCCTCTTTGTGGACAAATGTTGACTAGCTCACTAACAGAGAGGACAAGTGGTGAAGTATAAAGTTCACTAATTTAAGAACCAGGTTCCAGGGACTTCCATGGTGGTCCAGTGGTTAAGCAGTAAGATGTTTGCCCAAGTTTTTCTCCAGGGACATGGAGTCAGCTGTGTCCAGTTGGAGAGAGCTGGTTAAGACTAGTGAGGATCACCAACCCTCCAACTGGCATGCGTAGTTAATCCGCCTTCAAATGCAGGGGACACAGGTTCTATCCCTGGACCAGGAAGATTCCACATGCTACAGAGCAACTAAGCTCAAGTGCCCCAAGTGCTGAAGTCCCCTTGTCCTAGAGCCCATGCTTCATAACAAGAAAGTAGTCCCTGCTCCCCACAACTAGAGAAAGCCTGCTTAGCAACGAAGACCCAGCACAGCCAAACATAAATAAATAAGAGTTAGCCATTTAAAAAAAAGTGTTAAAAAATTAAAAGGAATTAGGTACCATCAGAATCCTCACCACTGTGGGCTCTGGATTTCACTGTGTCATCCAAAAATGAGAAATTATTGGAAGAAATATTTTCAACTGGTACTCCCAGGTCTTAGTTTCTGTGATTCTTATTTATTTATTCTCATCAAGCTTCAACATAGTTTGAGTCAATCTGTAAAATAACATATTACAGCTACTTTATCACCCATATCGAGTTGCTGAACAGATGAAATTAGTTAATACAAATCAAGCCTTAGAGCACAATGTAATTGGAAGGCTGACCAACAGCCTCTTTTAAAAATTCAGACTAAACCAAAATGATTATTTTAGGCTTATGTTACACAGGCAGCAAAAGTAGGCACTGAATCCTGATTTCCAAATCTTTCATGAAAAACATCAACCTTGAATAAAAGGTGAAGAAAGTACATCCCATTTAACCTCATCATAAAATCAGAATTTATCTGTACAGACCAGCACCATATAGATTTAATTATGGTTTTTCCAGTAGTCATGTATGGATGTGAGAGTTGAACCATAAAGTCATGTACAGATATGAGTGCTGAAGAATTGATGCTTTCCAACTGCGGTGCTGGAGAAGACTCTTGAGAGTCCCAAGGACTGCAAGGAGATCAAACCAGTCAATCCTAAAGGAAATCAACCCTGAATATTCATTGCAAGGACTGATGCTAAAGCTGAAGCTTTTAATGCTTGATGCAAAGAGCTGATGGTATCACTGACTCAATGGACATGAATTTGAGCAAACTCCAGGAGACAGTGGAAGACAGAGGAGCCTGGTGTGCTACAGTCAATAGAGTCACAAAGAGTCGGACACAACTTAGCAACTGAACAAAAAGAATGGGCTGAGCCTACCCAACGCACTCTAGGCCCCCATGGCAGAGTTCTGTCTTCATCTCTTTTGCAGTATTTTCAGAGTACCGGCTCTGCACCAGGCACATTATCAAACATTAGAAACCTGCATGGTCTTTTTCCTGTCCCTCTCCCTCTGTCCTGGCCTTACATGTTTATATTTCCCAGGATTTTCTTCTTGTGGAAAATGTCAGGCCACTTTGTTTGGCTGATGTGACCCGGAATCTCAAACACTCATAGCCAGCCTTCTACTGGCTGCCTCTTGAATTGTATAGCCCACTGGGATTTCAGACTCAACTGTTCCTAATCCAGCTTTTTCTTCTCAAGCTCGCCTTACCATGGGCTCCCTGTCACCAGATCCAGATGTTTGGGAATTATCCCAGACTTCACTCTGTTCTTCCATCCAGGAGCCAACCCAAGCAGACTGCCAGACTATGTGTTGTATCTGGGTTCATGGAATGTCAAAACTCATGTGAGTTCCTGGCTTGAGGGACTTTATTAGTGATAAATTAAAGTGTGTAGAGGGCAACAGAGGACGAGATGGTTGGATGGCATCACTGACTCAATGGACATGAGTTTGAGCAAACCCTGGGTGATGGTGAAGGACAAGGAAGCCTGCTGTACTGCAGTCCATGGTGTCACAAAGAGTCAGACAGGATTCAGCAACTGAACAACAAAACATGTAGAGATCAGCAGACCATCAGAGCAAATGAGCAAAATTATACATAATTGAAAAGCAAGTTTTTCTTTAAATTCTGACTTCATTATTATGACCCTGGCAAATAAGTTTTAATTTGGTTCTTGATCTCCATGGCAATGGGATGGGCAAAATATCATGCTATTTGGGGACAGCTGTAGCCTATTCTGGGCTTCCCCCATGACTTAGTGGTTAAGAATCCGCTTGCAATGCAGGAGCCACAGGAGACACAGGTTCGATCCCTGGTTTGGAAAGATCCCCCAGAGGAGAGCATGGCAACCCACTCCAGTATTCTTACCTGGAAAATCCCATGGTCAGAGGAGCCTGGCAGGCTTCAGTCCATGGGGTCGCAAAGAGTTGGACACGACTGAGGCAACCTAGCATGCAGGCACAGATGTATATGCTAATGATCTGTGGAGGAATAAATCATTGTATCGATTGAATAGTACATGTCAGCCTCATCTTCTGATCCATAATTGCCAAAGTAATCCCAAGTACAAATGAAATAATAAAGTACAAACAGGAACATATAAGTAAAACAATAAATCCCTTGACTTGTTACCTGAACAAATTTAACTTTTTCTATATGAAAAAAAAAAAAGAACTCTTCCTGTGTACTAACTGTAAATTTTTGGAAGAAGAAGACAACACAATTAAAATATTAAAATTGGGCAAAGAAATTATACATGGATCTTACAGATAGACTGGGAGCCATTATGAATGCTCTTTGGGTTATTGGCAGATTTTTATCTGAAAGGAGGTGACAGACTTGCCAGGATGAATTATCCTTATTTGACTGTTGAAGAAAAGTGTGATGCTGGGAGGCAAAAAGACTAGGGAATATTTTGGGGTTATGTGTAAATTTATTAAAAAGTAGCCTTTTAAAAAAACAGAAGAAAAGTAAAAGAAACTATCTTGGAATTATTGTGAAGTAGGTGATGTAAAATATTATGCATGTTATCCTGAAATGTGTCCTTCATCACTTTTTATTTTTGAAATTTCTATGTATAGAATGCTCTTTTCTTCAAATTAAAACTTATTTTAAAACTCTTTGGGGAGCACTGATACAATAGGGCTTCATATTAATAGCTACAGAAGAGGAGCTTGAAGGACTTCCCTGGTGGTTGAGTGGCTAAGACTCTGCTCCCAGTGCAGGGGGCCCAGGGTTCAATTCCTAGTCAGGAAACTAGATTCTCACATCCTACAATTAAGAATTCTCACGCTTCATTTGCATGCCACAACTAAAACCCCACTTCCCGCAACTAAGATGCAGCACAACTAACTAAATAAATAGTTAAGAAAAGAACAGGAGCTTGAACAACTAACGAAACAGAATTTGTAAAACATCAGAATTTTAAAAGTGCCAGACCACAACAAAGACCATTTAAAATTTACTTAAATATTTAAAATTATTCTATTGAGCACTGTTGGGTCTTGACAACATTAAGATGCTGTCAAGTTTTACTTTAGAGTTTTAAATTCACAGTTTTTTTATCTTAAATTGTTTTATTTTAAAGATACCATTTGATTATTAATAAAGTATATATAGGGGGCTTCCCTGATAGCTTAGTTGGTAAAGAATCTGCCTCCAATGCAGGAGACCTGGGTTCGATCCCTGGATTGGGAAGATCTTCTGGAGAAGGGATAGGCTACCTACTCCAGTATTCTGGCCTGGAGAATTCCATGGATTGTATAGTCCATGGGTTCGCAAAGAGTTGGACACAACTGAGCGGCTTTCACTTTCAAAGTATATATATATATATATATATACTGAGAAGGCAATGGCAAGCCACTCCAGTACTCTTGTCTAGAAAATCCCATGGACAGAGGAGCCTGGTAGACTGCAGTCCATGGGGTCGCTACTAGTCAGACACGACTGAACGACTTCACTTTCCCTTTTCCTTTCATGCATTGGAGAAGGAAATGGCAACCCACTGCAGTGTTCTTGCCTGGAGAATCCCAGGGATGGTGGAGCCTGGTGGGCTGCCGTCTATGGGGTCGCACAGAGTCGGACACGACTGAAGCGACTTAGCAGCAGTAGCAGCATATATATATATATACAGGCACACACACACATATGTATAAGAACATAGATGAAACAAAATAAACCCTTTTTGCAGTGCTTGGTGGCTGCACGTACATTGGAGCTCATTTTTCACTAAAAATGCTCGGCTTCATCCCCTCCAGCTGGTCACAGCGTATCCATTCTCTCAAATTCGTTCACTCAAAAAGCGTCTAGGTTGTACACAGCTGTTCATAGCAGCTTTGTTCATAATAACCCCAAACTGCAAACTATCCATGTGTCTTTCAGTGGGTTCAGTGGGTTGAACAAACACTGGTACATCCATGACGTGGAATACTACTGAGCAAAAAAAAAAAAAAAGGAATGGAATATTGATGCACGCAATTTGGATGAGCTATAAGTAAATAAATTATGCTGAATGAAAAAAACTCAATCCCCAAAGGATCCACACCGCATGATTCCATTTATGTAACATTCATGAGATGCCACAGTTATAGGTGAAGAACAGGCTAGTAGTTTTCAGGAGTTAGGGATGACAGATGGAGGGGGCTCTCAGGAGGTAGCATGATGTTTTGAGTTTGTTTCATATGTGTGGCTACGTTACACATATGATAAAATTACATAGAGACACAAACATGCACACGAGTGTGTATAACTGATGAGAAGTGAAGACTCTGAATTATATTAATGACAGCTCCTTGGTTTTTATATTGCACTATAATAATTATCAGATGTAAACACTGGGGGAGGCTGACTGAGGGGTACATGGTACATCCTATACATTTTTTGGAACCTCCTGTGAATCCATAATTATTTCAAAACTAAAAATAAAAAAAATTATTTAGGACTTATCTGCACTGTCTGGGCATTGTTTTCGTTTTTAATTTTCTGTGTATTGAATATTTGTCCCTCCTCTGCATCTCTACTGCTGCCCTGTTTTAGATCTCCTGAGAGCATGGATTGTTGTTCTATTTATTGTGTAATGAATCTCAAGTACCTACAACAGTGTTTGGCAGAGAGAGAGAGAGAGAGAGAGTGTGTGTGTGTGTGTGTGTGTAATGAACAGAATTGCTTAGCATCCTTATATTGCCTGACCCTGGTCTGTCTTTCCACATTATCTCCCTCTGCTTCCTTCCATATATTAGCGCTCCAACCGGCTAACAGTTGCATGAATATATCCTAGTTAGTTTTCTCTCCATGCTAGACATTGCCCCTTCCAGGTCTTTCTCCCACTTATTACTTAACCTTTAGTGTTCAGACCAAGAAACATTTACTTATTCCCATTCTCTGGGCACTCTTGAATTGCCCTTCTGTATCACACCACTCTACTTGTGTGTATGCCTCTATTCCTTCACTTACCTTCCTTTATTTCAACAGTTTATTTACCTGTTGAATCAGTCAGGGTTGGCACAGAAAACAGAAGGCACACTCAGAAGAAATCATGAAACTAACTTTATGAAGGGACTAGTCACAGAAGCTGGTGGAGGTGAGGAAATTGACGATTGGTTATGGGAGCCCTGTGAGCACTGGAAGCTTGCAGGACAGAGTTACCATCACAGAGAAATGGCCAGAGCTTCAGGCCAAAATGCCACCTCCCACTGGCTGAACTCAATCAGAATCCACAGAGCCAGACAACCCCAGAGATGCAGCTAATAGAGAACAATCCTTGAATTGTGGAGCAAGGCAGAGAGAGGAAGAGAATGGATCAGGGGGAGACGATGGCAAATCAAAAGCAACCAATGCATGTTTCCCTTTCCATTGGGATGGAATGTTCCAGAACTATTTCTCATTCATTCTTATTCATTTATTTATTTTGGTTGTGCTGGATCTTTGCTGGTGCACACAGGCATTCTCTAGTTGTGGCAAGTGGGGGCTACTCTTCATTGTGGTGCACAGGCTTCTCTTGTTGGGGAGCACAGGCTCTAGGTGTGCAGGCTTCAGAAGTTGTGGGCCCCGGAGCTTGGGCTCAGTAGTTGTGGCTCACAGGACTAGTTGCTCTGAGACAGGTGGAATCTTCCCAGACCAAGGATCGAACCTGTGTCCCCTGCATTGGCAGGTGGATTCTTATTCACTGCACCACCTGGGGAAGCCCTCTCATTCATTCTTGGAGTTCCAGCACCTAGCACAGGGCCTGGCCCTGGAAAATCATTCAATGAATCAAGTGAATTCAATCATTCAATGTAATTCAAGTGAATTACAACTTAAGGGCATGTACTACATTTAACTTAATATTTGTAGGAAAGTAGGCAGAAAGGCGGGCAAACTGTTTACAATCTACTTTCACATGGAACTGTTTTTATACATTTCTTGATATCATATCTAACTTAGATGATAACAGCACAACCAAGACAGGAGCCACTGGAAAGGTCAGTTTTGGTCATCTTGCTTTGCTGAGTTCAGTCTAATGGCTAAATGTCTGAAGCACCATGAACCTGGATATAGAACTATCCATGTGGGGCTATCAGCATGAGACACAAAGCATGAGAACCACAGAATATTTCAATTAGTGATGCTTGTCTAGTAATTATACAATATTGTCTCCAGATCCTGGTGCCAAATAGGCAATTATGAATAAAAGCTTATAGAGTCAGGCAAGCCAGGTAGATTTTTGAGGCATGAAAGAATCCAGGTATTCTATCTAATGATATATATCAGACCATAAGGTAGGATGACCAACTGTCCTGGTTTGCCTGTGACTGTACTGGATACAGGATGCTCCAGGAGTTGGTGATGGACAGGGAAGCCTAGCGTGCTGCAGTCCATGGGGTCAAAAAGAGTCGGACATGACTGAGTGACTGAACTGAACTAAACGGTACTGGATACAGCACTGAAATCCTTTAGCCTGAGAAATCTTCTGCCTCAGGTCACCTGGGACAGTTGATCACCTTACAATTAGGGTTAATTTTAAAACGTAGATTTTTGGACTTCTCTGTTGGTCCAGCGGCTGAGACTCCATACTCCCAATGCAGGGGGCCCGGGTTTGATCCTTGGTAAGGGAACCAGATCCCATATGCTGCAACTAAGAGTTCACATGCCTCAACTTAAAAAAAAAAAATCCCACATGCCACAACTAAAGATCCCATGTGCTGCTACTAAGACTCAGCACAAATAAATAAACACATATTTTTAAAATTAAAAAATATAGATTTTGATTCCTTAGGATACAGCTTCACTGAGACTTTATTTAGAGATGATAAAGCTGTTCTAGTTCTTTGATAGTTATCTTGAGTTTTGTAAAACTTCAAATCTTCTTTGACTGGGATCTGGTAACTTTACAGATTAATTAATTAAGAAGTCCTAAGAAAAACCCTTTACTGACAGTATTTTCTTAACCCCAAACCTTACAAACAAACTTAATCTAATTAGTTCCTCAGGTGTAAAATCAAAATGTACTCTAACGTATTTATAGAAATAACAGGTCTGTCTTTCCACTAATTTGCTCAGGTTTCTGGATATATTTATAAACACCTGGCCAGCTTTCTCTGTAAACTGCAAGTCCCTTGTTCAAATATTCTACAGGAGGAATATGCACCCATAATGATTGTACCAGTGGCTATTTCTAACTTTTGTATTTATTTACCAAGTGAGAAAGTGGTTTAGAACTAGTCAAAATTTTTTGCAGCAAGTCTTTATCCTCAGACTTTTGGCTGAACCGTGGAAGCTCAATATGCAATAAGACTGCCTGGTTCTGGAACCAGATAAACTCCTTTTATTAGTGAGAAACTTCATATAGATACTGATTTATGTGTCCTATATGGAAGTACAGAAAAGACTTAGCCAGTGTATAGTATTTATAATTTATGAGAGATTTTCAGAAAAGAAAAAAAAAAAAAAAGACAAATGGATTGCCTTTAATCTTCATGGGAAAGGCTAGAGCTACTGAAGCAAATTAAGAAAAAAAAAAAAGAAATTCAACTGGGGACTTCCCTGGAGGTCTAGTGGTTAAGGTTTTGCCTTCCAATGCAGCAGATGCAGGTTCAATGCCTGGCTGGGGAGCTAAGACCCCACATAACTTGAGGCCATAAAACTAAAACATAAAACAAAAGCAACACTATAACAAATTCAATAAAGACTTTAAAAATGGTCCACATCAAAAAAACCTTTTAAAAAATCCAACTACTGTACATACATAACATGTGAGTGATAACAGGCCCCTTCATAGTTTGCAAATAAGAGGAATAGATAAGCTGCTGCTGCTGCTAAGTCACTTCAGTCGTGTCCGACTCTGTGTGATCCCATAGATGGAAGCCCACCAGGCTCCCCCGTCCCTGGGATCCTCCAGGCAAGAACACTGGAGTGGGTTGCCATTTCCTTCTCCAATGTGTGAAAGTGAAAACTGAAAGTGAAGTCGCTCAGTCGTGTCCGACCCATAGCGACCCCACGGACTACAGCCTGCCAGGCTCCTCCATCCATGGGATTTTCTAGGCAAGCGTACTGGAGTGGCTTGCCATTGCTTTCTCCGATAGATAAGCTAGTCACCAAAATTAAGATTTGCCCATGTGATGTGACATTGGGGAAATAATTTAATGAATGATTATGCTTTAAATCATTATTCATTTTTATAACTGTGACATTATGCTAATTTTCTGATAGTGACAAAAATGTCACTGATATTTTTGGTGCTAAAAATAAATCACTCAAATAATTTGGGGGGTATATTTTAAATGAAGAAATTGTGTGGTAAGTGAATTATATCTTTTTTCCTGTCAGTTTTACTGCAATATAATTGAATACAGCACTGTGTATGTTTTAAATACACAGCATAATGGTTTGACTTACATACATCAGTATTACAATAAGTAATGATTACCATAAGAGGTTTAGTTAAAATACATCATCTCGTATAGTCACAAAATTAAAGATATAGAAAAAAATTTCCTCTTGATGAAAATGCTTAGGATTTACTCTCTTAAGAGCTTTCATATATAACATAAAGCACTGTTAATTATATTTATAATTTATAATTATAATTTATATAATATTTATAATTTATAATTATGTTGTGTATTACATCCCTGTTTCCTAGGTGGCTCAGTGGTAAAGAACCCACCTGCAATGTAGGAGGCAGGGGTTCGATCCCTGGGTCAGAAAGATCCCCTGGAGGAGGAAATGGCAACCGACTCCAATATTCTTGCCTGGGGAATAAAGTTGGACATGACTGAGCAACTGAGCACACGCACACATTACATTCCTAGTATTTATTTTATAACTAGAAGTTTGTGCCTTTTGATGGTCTCCATTCAATTCCTCCACCCCCAACTTCACCTCTGGTACCAACAAATCTGATCTCTTTTTCTTTGGGCTTGTTTTTAAAGTATATTTGACCTACAAAGCTGTGTTAGTTCACAAATCACTGCATAGTGATTTGATCTTTCTATATATTACAAAATGATCATCACCACATCATTTAAATTACTTGAAAAAATCAACTATTTCTAAAGTTTAAAAAAATTACTTAGGCAACTTAAGTCACTATCATTTGAAGAAACTACAAATAATCAGTTACCTTTTCTTTTTTTAATTTTTTTTTTTTTTTTTTGCTGTGCTGCATATGGGATCTTAGTTCCCTGACAGGGGATCGAACTCACATCCCTTGCCTTAGAAGCACGAGGTCTTAACCAATCCACTACCAGGGAAGTCCCAGGTTATCTTTTTAAAAAATTTTTTTAATTTTTAACTGTGCTGGGCCTTTGTTGCTGAATGTGGGCTTTCTCCGATTTCGGTGAGTGGGGGCTAGTCTCTAGTTGTGGTCCTCAGGCTTCTCGTTGCGGTGACTTCCCTTGTTGAGGAGCACAGGCTCTAAAGTGTGGCCTCAGGGGTTGTGGCCGAGGAACTTAGCTGGTCCACAGCATATGGCATCTTCCTGGAGCAGGGATCAAACCTATGTCCCTGAGAGTTACCTTAACCCAGCATCTTCCACTGTGTCAGTCACCCTATTAGACATTTTACATAGAATTTCGTTTAATTTTTTCAACCCTGTAATATGAGCATTACCAACTCCACTTTGTAGTTAAATAAAAAGGGTGATTTGCCCAATATCACAGAACAGTGAAGGTAGAGAACAAAAATTCTGTCTTACCCAGATCTTTTTGTTCTTTCCACTATCATCCAGCAATCCCGCTCCTGGGTATGCATGCCCAGTCGTGCCCAGCTCTTTGTGACCCCATGGACTGTAGCTTGCCAGGCTCCTCTGTCCGTGGAATTTTTCAGGCAAGAATACTGGCGTGGGTTGCCATTTCCTTCTCCAGGGATCTTTCCAATCCAGGAATCGAACCTGCATCTCCTGCGTTCCTTGCATTGGCAGGCAGATTCTTAACCACTAGCGCCACTACATTACACAATTCCTTTAAAAACAAAACCAAAATCACTGAAAGGTGTGTAAAAATCCTATTCCAGTGACTTTATTATTTTCCACCTCTCTATATAATTTCATGGGATTTTGCTAATTAAGAATGAAATTAGGTAAGAAACCTTATACAGCCTTATAAGATCTATGGTGATGCTTTTTCTGTATTGTAGACGTATTTGTACCATGAGTGCTTGCTAAATGGTACTTGCTAATTCTATTCATTTGCTAATTTGCTCATATAGCTCCAATTCTGAAAACGTTGCCAAGAGCTCCTAAAAGGGAACAATGGGCATATTTTTAAAGTTTAGTTTAAATCAGTTTAAATCAAAACAAGATGGGCACATGCTAAAGATTCATTGGGGATCATTTACATATATGGCATTCTAAAAAAAAAAAGAGGTGCTTTTTTTTTAAGTGCAGAAAAAGGAATGCAACCTATTTCTTGTAAGGGCATAGGAGTGGGTCTCATATTCTCACACATGGCTTTGTTTTCAAATTCTTGAAAGTGCAGAAATTCTTTTAATTTAAAGGTGAGCCCATGGAAAATCTGGACCAGCTGTAGAAAACTGTAGAGGAGCGCAGTGCCACAGTCACTTTTTCAATTCGTGACACCACCCCAGGAGACCTGACCCTCCCGCTCAGCACTGTTCTAAATTATCAAAGAGGACGCCCCTCCCCACTGCTACAAGCTTCCACGGAACTGATAGTCTCATTAACTGCTCCTGCCTAATGGTTGTAAAGTGCAGGGAGGAACTTAGACAGCCCTTGAGATGGGAGGGAGACTCTGGCAGTCCAAGGAGGAGGGCTCAGAGCGTGTCTAAATTCAGCAGACTAGATAGTAAGGAAACAGTTGTATCTCAACCCAGCGTCCCAGGGACCTGGCAGAAAGTCGCCGTGACTTTCTTCAAGGTCACACAAAGTTTAAGTGATTTTTATTATCCCACATTCCAACGTGTCCTTCTCTAGCGAGTCATTTCTCATGGTGGCTCATCATTCTTTACTTATGGCATCTTTATTAGGTATCAACATCTCTGCTCTCCTAGTGATTGTGCAGCTGACTATTTTTGGAAATTTCCCACCTCCCTGCCAGGGACTAAGGGAGTTTCATCAATGTTGAAGGGGGAGTTTGAAAATCCTGTTCTCGAATGAGATGGGTAAAAAAAATGGCCTTATTAGGATTCCTGTTTTCAGTGTCCAGGGAGAAGTCCCAGGGAGAGAAAAACAGGTAACAGAGACTTGCGTCCTCCGCTGGTGAGATCTGCACATTGAAAGCAGGCTAAGCTAGGGTAATCGGCTTAACCTGGCCATAAATAGTGTGTGCAGCTCTTCATTTCATTAACATCATTAACCAGGGCCCAGAAGGAATGTGGATTGAAATCACTGGGCCCCTTCCTCCAATGCTGAATTTACCTAGTCGTGCATAACCCATTTACCCATAAACTGCCCAACACTGATACAGGCGTGTCAGAGTGACTTTGGCTGCCTGGTTTTTTCCCCAATGGTTTTGTAGGGAAGGGTTGTCTCCTGCCATGTACCTCTGCCTCCTGGCTGTTTTGATAAAGAGAAGAAACGTACTGGAATAGCCCAGAAGGTGGCCTGAGTTTTGCTGGCAGCTTCTGAAGCAGCCACCAGTGTCTCCACATCCCTGGGCAAGAACAGAGAGAGGCTTTATTCTGCCCACGCCACAGAGACCGCATGTCCATGGGGTTTGCCTGACCTGAGAGTGGCTTTCTCTGGATCTTTGTTCAGACTCAGACAAATGTCAGCATCTAAAGGATGCTGTCCCTCACCTGTCACTCATGTGTGTGCGCATGCTGCCCTCTGGAGGCATCTATGCCACCAGCTGGAAATCAGACCTGTTGGCACAGAAGTTTACCCACCCCACCACCACCCTCCCGCCCTCCCTTGGCCCCGGGTGTGGGAAACCCAACAGGCTCCCGGGGGCCTGTGGAAAACTAGCCGCCTAGGTCTGCAGCAAGCAGAGGCCATCTGGCTCCAGCTAAAGTGTTGTCAGGAAGGAATATGGCCTACTGTGGTGCAAAGAACATCCCATTTTCTGAAAGAAATGCGGATTCTTGCATGAAGTCCCTGACTTTTCAAACTTGGCCACCTAACTCAGTTAAGAAAAGAAAAACAAACAAAAAACTATTCTGGTGGCAGGCCCGTGAGTGACATATTCAATGCATTGTGCAAATTAAGAAAAAAAAAAAAGGACAGATAAAGCCGATTGGGAAGAAAAGAGAAAAAAAGCAGGCAGTCTCGTGTGCCAAGTTAAAGGTACTGTGGGCAGCTGCTCCCTGTGCCAGGCGCTGGGTTTAACGAGCAGGTCTTGGCTGGTGTTCAGCCCCGACTCGCCCGCTGGCTGCACTGGCTGGAGGCACAGCTGCAGGCGGCTCCTAGTAGCCAGACTCTGCCCCTGGGCCTGGGGGGCACTGGTTCACACACTCCTGGTGATGCAGGAGGGAGTGAGAGAACGGGGAAGCCAACAGACATGGCAAGCCTACCTGAGCTAAGGAGCCAAGCAATTGGAAAATATTTCCCCTATGCTGAGTCCCAAACTTCCTTTCAGTGGTGTTGGGGGGTGAATCAAGAAGCGATAGGTGAGTTGTTTTTTTTTTTATTTAAAAAAATTTATTTGGGCTTCCCAGTGGCAATAGTGGTAAAGAACCTGCTTGCCAATGTATAGGACATAAGAGATGCAGGTTCGATCATTGGGTCAGGAAGATATCCCCTGGAGAAGGGCATGACAATCCGCTCCAGTATTCTTGCCTGGAGAATCCCATGGACAGAAGAGCCCAGACACTCCATGATGGAGAGAGTGAGAGAGAGGGGAAGCCAACAGAAATGTCAAGCCTGCCCAAGCTAAGGAGACATAAAATTTTAAAATATGTACCTACTCTGGGTCCCAAACTTCCTCTCAGTGGTCCTGGGAAGGTGAACCAAGAATCAACAGGTTAAGTTGATCTTTTTAAATTAAAAAATTTTATTTATTAACTTATTTATTGGCCATGCAGCGCGAAATGTGAGATCTTAGTTCTCCCACCAGGGATCAAACCTGTACCTTCTGTGTTAGAAGTCGGAAGTTTTAACCACTGGGCCACCAAGGAAGCCCTGTGTTTATTTTTGACAGTGTCTTTTAGAGGCTATTCCACTCTATATGTGAGGAAGATGTTCTCATTCATCTACTTTGTCTTTTTGAGTACACTTGATTTATTATTATTTTTTAACATGTTTCCTTTATTGGGTCAGATCCCTTTATAGAAATTATTTCTGACACCCCGATAAGATGTTGTTTTACAGATTAAGGCTCAGAGAAGTAATCCCCCTCCGCCCCCCAACCTCCTCCTGCCAAACCAGCTAGGAATTGGCTCTGTGTTGGACTTCAAACTTGATCTGTCTCACTAGGAAGCTATTGCTTCCTAAGAGTCTGTACTTCGTTGGAGATGCCAAGGGCGTTACCCTTCCTCCCTAATGGCACCTAATCAAGATCTGGTGTTATTCAAGTACATGATGCATCGGAATCTCCTACTTGGTGCCTTCTCCCTCCTCCTTTTTATTTCTTAACAAATGCAAGAACAGTTCTTTGACAAAGCAAAGGATGCATCTGTGTAGTGTGTAACTTTG
This sequence comes from Moschus berezovskii, assembly GCF_049115385.1. Lineage (NCBI taxonomy): Eukaryota > Metazoa > Chordata > Mammalia > Artiodactyla > Moschidae > Moschus > Moschus berezovskii. Next base: position 4,244,167 of record NC_142487.1, on the reverse strand, counting down.
AAAATAACAACATCACCAGATGTACATATTCCAGTGAATGTTGTTCTTTCAAAACACTGGGTTGCCAAGGTGATTAGAGACCTATTCCAGCGATGCTATCCATCAGTCACCACCTTGTCTGTGCTTCTCTTTTGGAAGGACTTTTGAAGCCAGTTTACAAACCATTCAGAGAAATTAGACTCATCATTTCAGTGGCATTGACAGTTTTAAACGTCAAATGATAATATCCAGCTTTTCAACCACTCTGTCCATCAGATTTAAGTACAAATAACTTGAGTTTATTTCCAAAGCTTAAGACCAGTCTCAGAGGAGTTAGATTTTCCACTTGAGAATCTTCAGAAGAATATGCTGTGAGGAAACACATACATTGGACCAGACAGGTCCTGACAAGCTGATTAAACTAAGAAATTAGGGTGGTGGGCAGGGTATAAATTTTAAGTCTAGACTTAGGAGTCATAGAGACTTCGGTTTACCACTTACTAGCCGAGTAACCTTGTGGAGATTACTTAATCTCTTCTTGTCTCTATTTCTGCTTTTGTAAAATGGAGATAATAATTGAACACATAGAAGCTCCTAGAACAGTTGGTGGTACAGTGTAATTGCTATTTAAGTGTTGGCCGCTGTTAAAATCACACCTATCACTTTTTAGCATCAACTTGAATTATAAATGTATCAGGCAAGATCCTAACAGGGCAGACATTTTCTATAAGTATCATCATCCACTGAAGTCACAAAATATTCTTATGTAGGATACATAAATTTGTTTGGTTGTTAAAATAAAGATAGACTCTGCCAAGTGTAAAGTTTCTCTATCTAAAAACATTCCATTTCAGATGTAATCTGGAAAAAAACCTGAACACTATGCTGTACTCCTGAAACTAACACAATATTGTAAATCAACTCTACTTCAATAAAAATGAATAGATACATTCCATTTCATTTTACATCCAAGAAACCCATATGAAAATGGAGATGCCTGGGAAGGCATTTCAACATCGATAGATTGAAATACATGTGGCATCCTGGCAAAACATCCTGGTAAAATATTCCACCAACCCTAAGCTCCGCACCTTCGCAACAGGAACATAATCTTTATGCAATGCAGTCCATTTTGTGCAGCTCTGGTTGTTGAAAAGTCTTCCTGGTACTAAATTTAAATCTCTTTCCCTTACCATTCCCTCTGTCTGAAACCCCTGGGAACCCAGGGGAACAAATCCTATTTTCTTTGGAGGTCCTATTCTTTGAGAGTATTTTCTTTTCAGGAGCAGCAGCCTTAGTTCTCTTATGCCATTCCTCTTAGGATGTGGTTTTGTATCCCCTCACCGTATTTATCCCCCTGATATCAATAGGCCTTGACTTCTTCAATTCCTTTTTTTAAAAATATGTAGTTGTTTGTCTATGCATATATTATCTCTTCTAAGAAAATTTTATTTGGCTACATCACTTAGTTGCAGCATGAAGTAACTTTTATGTGGATCTAGTTCCCTGACCAGGGATTGAACCCAGGCCCCCTGCATTGGGAGCTCGGAGTCTCAACCAATGGATCACCAGGGAAGCCCCCTCTTCAATTCCTTTTAAGATGTAATTCCCAGAAGTGAGCATAGTCCTCCAGACCATAGAGATATCTCCCTCCTCATTAGGTGAATCACAGTTTTATGAACGTAGCCTGGGAACACATTCATTTTTACCTTAGTTTAGTCCTTATTTTGATAGCATAGTGCCAAAAGAAAAGAACTGATGACCCAGAATCCTATATCCAGTGAAGATATCCTTCAGGATGAAGGGGGAAATGAAGTCATTCTCAGAGGGGGAAAAAAAAGAATTTGTCATTAGTAGATCTACACTAAAAGTATGGGCCTAAATAAACTGATTAAAAGATACACATTGAAAGAGTAGATTGAAAACCAGACGCAGTCTATAAGAAATTCAATCCAAATATAATGGTATAGGCAAGTTGAAAGTAAAAGGATAGAAAATGATATATATTGCAAACATGAATCAAAGGAAGCAGAAGTGCTAAATTTATATCAGAGAAAATAGACTTCAGCGCTCATAAAGCTATCAGAGACTGGGAGAAAGATTATATGATAGTAAGAGTCAATCCACTGAGAAGTCACAGCAATTGGTCTATGCACCAAACAACAGAGCAGCAAAATATGTGAGGCAAAAACTAACAGAGCTGAAAGGAGAAATAGATCCACAATTATAATAGGAGACTTCACTGTCCCTCTCTCAACAAACTGTCAGAATAACTGGACAGAAAATCATTAGGGTTGTAGAAAAACTCAACATCACCAACAACCAAATTAATTATCATTTAAATAATAGATATGCTAAGGGCACTAATTGGAGAAGGCAATGGCAAGCCACTCCAGTACTGTTGCCTAGAAAATCGCATGGACAGAGGAGCCTGGTGGGCTGCCGTCTATGGGGTCACACAGAGTCGGACACGACTGAAGCGACTTAGCAGCAGCAGCAGCAGCAAGGGCACTAATGGAAAAAGTGGACATTATGAAAGAACGTGTATGTGAGCAGGGAGATAGAAACCCTAGGAAAGAGTCAAAAGGAAATTCTAGAAATAAAAAACACTGATACAGAAATGAAGAACGCCATTTTCAGGGGCTCGTTAATACCCTTACAGAGCCACGGGAAGAATCAGTAAGCTTGAAGATATTCAATAGAAACACCTAAAACTGAAATGTAAAGGGGAGAAAGAATGAAAAAGATCAGAATGTGTAAGAACTGTGGGACAATTACCAAGGGAATCACGTATGTATGTATAAAGGGAATACCAAAAGGAAAAGAGAGAGAGAGAAAGGAAAGGAAATACTGAAAGTAATAATGACTGAGAACGTCCAAAAATTAATGACAGAAACCGCAGGTTCGGGAATCTCAAACACCACCAAAAATCTACATGTGGTTATCAAGCTGTAGAAGTGGTGATCCTTTTGTAATACATAGAAATATCGAGTCAGTATGCTGTATACCTGGAAAAAACAGTGTTGGGCTTCCCTGGTGGCTCAGTGGCAAAGAATCCGCCTGTCAATGCAGGAGACATGGGTTCAGTCCCTGAGTTGGGAAGATCCCACATGCTGTGGAGCAACTAAGCCCCTGCGCTGCAACTACTGAGCCTGTGCTCTAGAGCCTGAGAGGCACAACTACTGAAGCGTGTGCTCCCCAGCAAGAGAAGTCACGGCAACGAGAAGCCCACACCACACAACTAGAGAGTAGCCCCCACTCTACACAGCTAGAGAACAGACCACAGCAACGAAGACCCAGCACAGCCAAAAATACATCAATAAATAATTTTTAAAAAATGTAATGTTGCAGGTCAATATACTTTAATGAATAAGTACACAAGTGAATGAATAAATACGCAAGTGAATGAATGAAGTACCATACTACGTTACTATAGATGATAAAATAGGATGTATTTGCACTCTTATTTTTGAAACATGTTTTCATTTTTATGAATCTCCTTTATGCTTTTAAATATACATATCAGCTGAACACCGTGGTATTTTAAATGCTTGCTATTTAGTTTTAAAATGTCCAAGTGTTTCTTAATATCTAGTAAACTTCAGTTCAGTTCAGTTATGAACCTGTAAAGAAATGGCATGCGCCGATGACATTACAATTAAAGTCTTTCATTATCAAATTAAAAAAAAACCTGCAGAAAATCACCAACAAATTCCCCAAACAGGCCGGAGGTGCGTGGGCAAAAGACTTTACTTGTAGGAAAACATGGATAAGAATTACACAGACTCCTGTTTAGAAACCATGCAAGCAAGATGAAAGTGGAATGAAATATTTAAAGTGCTGAAAGTTAAAACAAACAAACAAACCAAAAACCACCACTAACTTGGAACGGTGGTTTTGGTAAAGTAATCCTTCAGAAAGTGAAAGTGTAAGTCACTCAGTCGTATCCAACTCTTGAGACCCCATGGACTGTAGCCCACCAGGCTCCTCTGTCCATGGAATTCTCCAGGCAAGAATACTGGAGTGGGTTGCCAATCCCTTCTCCAGGGGATCTTCCCAACCCAGGGATGGAACCTGGGTCTCCTGCATTACAGGTAGATCTTTACGAACTGAGCCATCAGGGAAGCTCTCAATCTTTCAGAAGTGGAGAAGAAATAAAGATTTTTCTCAGATAGGCAAAAGCTGAAGTTAGTAGACCTACCACCAATAGGCCAGCTTTGTAGGAAAGAAGTTCTTCAAGAGAGAAGGAAAATGATTTAAGTCATGCTGAGAGGGCAGCGGTCTAGGGGAGGTGTCACCACCATGAGTAACTACTCCTGGTCATCAGGAGGGTGCAGAGCTGTGGGCAGAACATGGGAACAGTATGCTTGGCACCCAGGTGACACACTTGAATGTCTTTTGGGGCTCCTGTGCTCAATTTTGAGGGCAGGGAGATGTGTGCAGCAGCCAGAGCCTGAGAATGGGGGCTCATCCTCAGGGATGAGGAACTGGCTCCTCCCATTAGGCAACTCACCAGGTCATAGAGGGGCTGGGGGTGAGGGGAGTCAAGACTGGGTCGTCAGGGAGAGTGATGACCACTGCCTGTGGCCTCGAGACCAGCCACTGTGATAGGGGCTGTAGTTCCTCCCTCCAGATTTCCTTTTGTAAGTTCCCTCAGGAAGAGAGATCTAAGTGTGAGGCCCTGCCTCACACCTCCCTCAGGCCTGTCCCTCAGAACTGAAGTCATCCCCAAGGAGCTGGGAGTCTTGACAGCTAAGACTTTGCAACTGACTTCTCTTTCCCAGGGACTGATTGCCCTTGGCTGAGGACAGCCACCTTGCTCAAGGTCATACGCCCTTTCCTAGGGACAGCTCAGGTCCAGTGACTGTCAATCAATGACAAGTTTTCAAGGCTCAATATCCTTGTCACAATTTGGATCGTCTGCAGGGTCATCTTTGCTCCACGGTTCCTCGGGAGATCAGCTGAGACCTTTGTTATAACCACATCATAGCTCAATTTCTCCCTCTGCTGGGTCTTAGTTTCTTTTCCCCTCACACAAGTGATCCAGAGAACACACTAAAATAAACTCTTCCCTGGTGGCTCAGACAGTAAAGAATCCGCCTGCAGTGTGGGTTCGATCCCTGGGTTGGGAAGACCCCTTGAAGGAGGACATGGCAGCCCACTCCAGTATTCTTGCCTGGAGAATCCCCATGGACAGAGGAGCCTGGCAGACTACAGTCCACTGGGTAACAAAGAGTCGGACATGACTGAGCATCTAAGCACACACAAACCTCAGAGTCAGCTTCCTGTGGAAACCAACCTGCAACAATTTAAAGAGTTGGACCAATCCCATCTTCAATCAGAGAAGGCAATGGCACCCCACTCCAGTACTCTTGCCTGGAAAATCCCATGGACAGAGGAGCTTGGTAGTCTGCAGTCCATGGGGTCACTAAGAGCCAGACACGACTGAGCGACTTCACTTTCACTTTTCATTTTCATGCGTTGGAGAAGGAAATGGCAACCCACTCCAGTGTTCTTGCCTGAAGAATCCCAGGGATGGGGGAGCCTGGTAGGCTGCTGTCTATAGGGTCGCACAGAGTCAGGTACGACTGAAGCGACTTAGCAGCAGCAGCAACATCCTCAGTCTTCTCATCTTAAACACAACTAGGATGCCCTAAGGGGAAAAAAATCCCTTTACTGTCCTCTGCTTATCTGGGGCGTTAGCTTTCATGACAGCAATACAAACTTTATACTCTCATATTTTCATCCTCGGCTCAAATAGTCTACTTTTCACCTGTTACATTTAACTTTTGAAAGCAAGGACTTATCAATGAGTGCCCTCCATAATTTTTTAATTTTTTAAAAATATTTTATTTGGTGTCTAGCCAAAGTCTCAGAGAAGGCAATGGCAAGCCACTCCAGTACTCTTGCCTAGAAAATCTCATGGATGGAGGAGCCTGGTAGGCTGCAGTCCGTGGGGTCGCTAAGGGTCGGACATGACTGAGCGACTTCACTTTCACTTTTCACTTTCACACATTGGAGAAGGAAATGGCAACCCACTCCAGTGTTCTTGCCTGGAGAATCCCAGGGACGGGGGAGCCTGGTGGGCTTCCACCTATGGGGTCACACAGAGTCGGACACGACTAAGTGACTTAGCAGCAGCAGCAGCAGCAGCCAAAGTCTTAGTTCCAGCTCACGGGATCTTTAGATGAGGCATGTGGGATATACTTCCCTACCAGGGATTGAACCCCTGCCCCTTGCATTGGGAGCACAGTCTTAGCTACTGGACCACAGGGAAGTCCTACCTATAGTGTTTAAACAAATATCAGGGCACCCTATGACCTAAGCCAACTGATACATAAAATTATCTATTAAAAAGGATAAGGGTACTTTTACCACCAAGGAAGTCCCCCTACACAGTTTCTTTGGTATACTTCCTGCTTCTTTCCTGGGATCATTTGTAATAACCCATTGAAAACTACTTTCTTAGTTCTTCCCAACATTTATAGCTGTGTTTACTCATCTGCAAAAAGGTGTTTATAAATTTTCGGTGAATTGGGTTCTGTTTGTATAAAGACTGGGATATGTCTGACTCAGCCAGACATGTATGATTTATTTCTCTTAAAATTCAAGTGTTGGGATTTCCTTGGTGATCCTGTGGGTAAGACTCCACAGTCCCAATGCAGGGGGCCTGGGTTCCATCCCTGGTCAGGGAACTAGATCTCACAAGCTGCAACTAAGACCCAGTGCAGCCAAAATAAGTAAATATTTAAAAAATTCAAATGTCAATGTAGTTGTCTTCCTATCTCCACTTTACCCTGCATCCCTCAGAATATGCACCTATTGAGAAGCAAGACTAGTAGTCCATTGAGAAGTTCTTCCTTAGCGATGAATGGGGCTCAGAAATATTCAGAAATAAGGAGCCCCCGTCCTGTGTGTGCTTCCCTCACGGCTCAGATGGTAAAGAATCTGCCCGCAATACAGGAGACCCGGGTTCGATTCCTGAGTTGGGAGGATCCCCTGGAGACGGGAATGGCTACCCACTCCAGTATTCTTGCCTGGAGAATTCCATGGACAGAGGAGCCTGGGGTCGCAAAGAGTCAGACACGACACAGCAGCTACGACTACTACTGTTACTACTTCCTGTGTGTGGGATGGATCGTGTCCTTAAGCCAACCCTTGAAGTCCTAGGCTACAGCCTCCACAGTTGACCCCACAGAGTTCGAGCAGCCTGATTACTGGGCTTCAGCCCCAGTTCCCGGTTTTCACTTCTATCCTCTGCTGGGCCAGGAGCCAAGACTGAACCCAGTCCAGCTGGCTGAAACTCTGACCCTTTCTCCTAGCTCCTAGTTTCTGCCAACTTTGTTTCTGGTTTTTCTACCTTGATCCATATGTACTTCTTTGGGCCAAGACTCTGGTCAGCGGGACGCCAGGAACTCTTATTTCCCAGAATGCCACACTCCTCCCCTTACCCTCAGACCAGGCCCCTCCCACTGGTGTTTGACCCAAGCTGAACCTGAGTCCCCTCCAACTGCACCTGAATCCACACTAAGACCTTGAACCTGAACTGTTGGCATCTGCAGTCTGGGTGAGTTCCCCTGCCCTGTGCCAGCTACCTCAGCAAAATCCTTTCTCACAGTAAATGCCCACATACCCATCACTTCAGCCAGTCCTGCTGCTCTGACAAATTAGTCCCTGTTAATGAGAATTAAACCCAGAATAGTAGTTTTCCTGATTACATTAACAGCCCTCTGAAGGGTAAAATTGCTGGCAAAGCAAGTGAAAAATTTTCCAGAATTTCAGCATTTATTTTAATGGGACTTTGCATGAAGGTTTAATTTAGGTTAAGTTGTCACCAAAATATCCTGCTTGTTTTGGTAGTTTCATTGCCTATTATCAAAACATTTGTCCTCCATCTCAGCAGATTATAGTATTTTCCCACAGTTATATTATTTAACTTCTAACTTCATATTTGCAGATGTTCAAAAGGGTAGGTATCTTATTTCAAAACAAGAAAGGTTTAATTTATAACAGAGGACAAGTAGTATTAACACAAACACAAGTCACAATGAATAGTTTCTTGAGATTATAACATAGAGAAATACTTATATGCCAGACTTTAGGGAATCAGCTATATATAGGAGAGGAGATTAAGTATCAAGAAATAAGATGTTCTAAGAATTAGAAGGTAGACAGTGGCTTCTAATAAAGAGGTAATGAAATGACTAAGGTTATAGTATAGTTGGTCTAATAACTGAAACACTATCTTTTCAAAGACAGATAAGTAGTTCAACGTGTATTATCGTTTTTTTAACTACTTTCTAAGCTCAGATCTTACATTTGTAAATATTTACACAAAGTATTAGTTAGCTTAATCTCTTAAGCAATCACACTTTGCTTGGGCCAATAGTAAATTTTCTTTTTATTCTGTAGCCCAAGAATACATTGTGGCCCTGGATAATCCACAGTAGGTAAGGTACACGCAAATCAAGAGTCTATGCCTGTGATGAAGCCAGAGGATAATTTAAGTTGCACCATTTACCACCAGCCAAAGACAAGTGTATCTCTTGGAACAATACCTTTTCTGAGCCCATAAGTGGCTGCACTGTTTTCCTTCAAACCAGGAATTCAGTTAAGTGATAATCAATGGCTGGATGGCCTGTTGGTGACATCTTATCCTGTGAGAACGACTTGAACGTAAGCAATAATACAGGTAGCAAGATAATTTAAGAATACCAAAGAAACAACAAGGGAACCACAATGCTAGTTGTCTCAAGAGGCCACGTCGCCTTCAGTTTAAAGAGTGTCCACCAATGCAAGGCAAATGGTGCCTGGAGAGAAGTTTCAGGACCCTTGATTCAACCCAGGTCCATTCTTGGGAATGAAAACCAAAACTCAACATTAAAAGCATTTGAAAATTCTATAATTGAACTAGAGATTTGGAAATAGAACTATCTAGACAAACTGGGGGGAAGAGGAGAGATGGCTCTGGCCTCCAACTCCAGATTTCACGAATCGAGAAGCAGGGAAGCCAGACAATTTCCCTAGAAAGGGACTCAGTAGAGATTGGTCTTTTTCATGATGCGAAGAAACTCATCCTCGTTCACTTCGCCGTCTCCATCTCGGTCGGCTTCGTCAATCATTTCCTGGAGCTCTTCATCCGTGAGGTTTTCTCCCAACTCTTTGGCCACACGCTTCAGGTTTTTGAAAGAGATCTTCCCGGTCTCGTCATCATCAAAGAGCCTGAACGCCTTCAGGATTTCTTCCTTGGTGTCTTTCTCAGCCATCTTCTGAGTCATCACGGCCAAGAAGTCGTTGAAGCTGATCTTCCCGGTGCCTTCTTTGTCCACGTCAGCGATCATCCTCTTCATCTCCTCCTTCCTGGGTTCAAAGCCCAGCGCCCTCATGGCCACCTTGAGCTCCTTAACGTCGATGGTGCCGCTGCCGTCAGCATCGAAGAGGTCGAACGCTTCGCGAACTTCTTGCTTCTGCTCTTCAGTGAGTTCGGGCTTGGGCCCCACCTTTCTTTTCTGGCTGGTGGAGGCCCCGGTGGGCTTCTTGAAGCCGGAAGCCATCCTGCGGCGACGGCGGCGGTTGTTCCGTAACGCTTGAGATCACCGCGCTGGCGCTCGGGCGCCCCGGCCAGGAACGCGGGGTCTCGGCTCAGGCCTTCCCATCTGCGTCCCTTGTGGTACCCAGGACCCTGCTGGCTAAGCCCGCCCCATCTGCCAGAGCTGACATACGTTACAGCCACAGTTCCCTCGGTCATTACCCACTTTCCTCGAGCTGAGACCTGAGTGGGCAAGAACTGCCTGTAACCACGTGGTCTCCTTAAACGTGCAGGCCCTTGCTCTTTCCAGGCCATTTGTCAGCATTCATAGGACTAGGTTTGTAGGTTTATTTGGAGGTTTGTAGGTCCTCGCTCCTTTTCCATACAAATTAAAAAACAAGCAAACAAAAATCACCAAAACAAACAAAAAACCATGCGCTTGGTCTGACTGTACATTTAGGATACTCAGGATTGAGTTTGATCCCTTGGCATAAAATGTGCGGGAAGAAAGAATATTAAAAGTCACACCGCGAATTCAACTCGATGTAAATGGAAAACAGATAACATGGAAAAAGTTATGTAGAAAATTTGTAGGACTTTGTCTCCTGACATTACACTCAACAATAATAAAAACATCACTAGCTTATTGGGCATATGCTGAAATAGGAAATGCAGTATCCGAATAGAAGACTTACTTTCAGCGTTTCAATTCTAAGAACTCGGTATAATTGTGCTTGAATAACAGTCATTATTCTATTCAGGAGGCTTTGATTTGGAGAGAGGGGAGCAGCAAGCCTGCTTTCTGGTATTGTTTTTTTTTGTTTTTGTTTAAGTAACTCTCGCAGCATATTACTCTCACTGTTTGCCATCCAGTTGGGGCTGTGCTGAAACCCACACTCTGCTTGGGCACTGGACACAGGAGGAGGTCATGCAGAGTGTGTTGGGCCTCAAAATTGCCTCCTGAGAACAAAGGGTGAGAGGGAAATGGATGCTTTGCAGGTGAAAAGAAAGAGCAAGTTTATCAAGTAAGCCCATAAGGGAACTGTGTTTAAAACTGTTCTGTAGGCCTAGGACTCAGTTATTTTTGTCTGATCCAAGTCTGGACATCTTCAGGGTTTCTCCATCACATAAATTAAAAAATGAGTGTTTCTTTCTAAATAATTAAAAACAATTCAAATAAACTATTACTGATTTTGGTGGTTAAAAAAATTGCTCTGTAGTTCTTTAAATGGTTAAAAAAACAGAAAACCGACAATTTTAGCATTCTTTATTAAAAAAAAAATCCCTCAGTTTATCACTATTTGATCAGTGATAAGAAAGGGCACTTTTAAGAGTTTTAATTGACGAGTTTTTGTATCTCCAACATCTAGAACAGTGCTTGATGTATATTAAGTAGAGTAATCAATGTTTGCTGAGTTAAATAAATGACATTAATGTTGGGCTTAAAATATTTCTTTTTTTTAATACTTCTTAATTTTCAAAATGAAACAAACAAAAAAGATTAAATTATGCTAACAGAGTTTTACAAATTGTTTTTTCAATTACTGATCAGATATTGTTTTACATGACATGTTTAACTAGCCAGGTCTCACTACCTGCCCCAGTCAATATGTGACATAATGGACAGAGGGCCTGGGTACAGGGTTTCTAAAGGTCAAGGCAAAATATCCGGGATGTTCCTCCCAATACCCCCACCTCCAGCAGATGTTGTCGCAGGTGGTGTCAGCTCAAAATAGACTTTGGCAGGGGTAGACACTGCCACTGCTCATCTTTTAACCCTGCAAATCCTCCTACTTTCTTTACCAGGTCCAAAAGCCTGGGATCTTATCCCAAACCTTATTATTTCTGTGACCTTGAGAAAGCCACTTAACCTCCCAGCCTCAGCTGAGACATCTGCAAAATAGGCATAATTATAGAGCTTCCTACTAGGTGCCTGTGAGTGTTGAATGAACTACTCCAGGGACAGTTACTATAGGGAGCTACTCCAGGGGCCATCCCGGGCTGGGTGACTATTAGTTGAATGTGAATTCCTCCCAGACCTTGTGCATTTCTTTTGACACCCACTCTTCTGCCCAAATTCAAGCCAAGCTATGATGTGTTGGAAAAAAACTGAGGGATAGAAGCTGCTTTATATAGAGCTACATTTGGGCCAAGCTGAGCTCAAAGCAAAACAGTTGTCATAGTTTCCAGATGTGTGGGATCAGCGGTCACAACCAAGGGCCACCAAGAGTTCCCTTCGCAGAAAACAGCACTCTTGGCCAAAGTCAGCTCTTCGTGGGGAGTTACTTTATGTTCATAGTCAGCGATCTGGTTTTAAAAAAGAAGGGAAGCTTACACTGAGTGTGTGCCTAGCACTGGGCTTCCTCATCTCATCTGTTGTCTTATTAAATCCTTGAAATCATTCCTCATTTTGCAGAGAAAAAAAAAAAAAAGAGGCCTGGGAGGACTTGTCACATATCCAGTGGTGCAGTGATGGCTGTGGGATTTAAACCTTGGCTGGTCTGAGTCTGATGCTGAGGCTTCATTCACCACACCATGCTGCTTTCTCCAAAAGTTGAGGTCATTACCAAAATGCAGGATCACTGGGAAGTTATGATACTGAGTTTCTGCCCTAAGTCAAACAACGATTTAGCATCTTGCCTAGAAAGGTTAACAGGAGTTTGTAGGCTCTCAGACAGGGTTCCTTTCCGTGTCACTGACAGAAAGAGTAATACGTCTGGAGTTTACCTCTGCTCTTCAATTCTGCTTCACCTCGTCCCCTTTGGGTACAAGTTAGTGGGAAGGAGTTTGCGCAAAGTGTTTTCAGTTGGCATTAGTCAGAGACTATATAATGCTTGTGAAAATCAGCTTCAATGTTTTAAAGTCACTTTTCTAAGTCAAACAAGACCAACCTAAAGTGAATGAGATATTCTGGAAAATCAATGGTTAGGAGTGGTTTTGTTCTCAGCTCTCAACATTTTTTTGTACCACAGTGTCCTAGGTAATATGCTCAGTTGTTGATTATTTAAGATGTGGCGAGGAGGCAAGGTGGTTGTTTCGATCTGGTCATGGAAGATTAGCAGCTAGAAGGTCGTGGCGGGGGGGTCGGGAAAGAGCTGCTGGAATTCCACAGCAGGGTCTGGAGTCAGTTGAGAGCAAGAGAAAGGACCCACGCAGCTTGCTTATTCTAATTATTTGGTTTTCCATCTGACTTGCATGGCATGAATAAGGTGAGGCACAGGAGCCTTTTAAAATTTAAGTTGCACTCAGCAAAGTCAGCAAATTCCAGGTGCCACCCAAGGCAGAAAATATGCATAATAAAATTGCTTTATTGCTGCCTATTTACTTTCCAACAAATGCAGAACAGAAAGAATGCCAATGCTTGATGAGTCTACACAAGCAGGATAACTGTGTCTGTAGGGGCGTGGCCCCCAAACCAACAGTAACAGAACGAAACTATTTATTCGTGACTACATGGGGTTATTTACAAGAAATAGACTCAGCGGCAAGTTTTACAATCCCGGTGGTCTCAGAGTGGGAATACGAAGTCCAGTTCAGTGACTCAACCCAGGGCTTTTTGGCAAGCCCAGGAACAGACTTAAAGTGTCCAGCCAAGGGCTACATAATTTCTCATTCCACGAACCCCAGAAATAAAGAACTACTCCTCTCAGATACAAAAGCAGACTGTGTTTTAGAAAAGAATTTACCAGAATCTCACACTGGTTCTCAAACTTTCACCCGGATACTCCTAATAGCAAAGGAAATCTAAAACACTCCCATGGGATCTAGGAGAACATTTGGAAGAAGCCTACACCAAGAATGAAATGTCTTTATAATCCTGTGTTTGGTCTTTTAAAAAAGTAAATTTTGCTTTCTGTTTCATTGCACACTTGCTGGTTTTACTATAGTTTTAAATGACTGATCATTGAGCAAATTTGATTACTTTCAAGAAAAAATGCTCTATGCTTATTTGGTAACTTTAAGTATACCTCCAGGGACTAGAATATGGGTTTCTCAGGTGGTTCAGTGGTAAAGAATCCACCTGCCAATGCAGGAGATGCAAGAGAGTGAGGTTCAATCCCTGGGTTGGAAAGATCCTTTGGAGAAGGAAATGGCTACCCACGCCAGTAATCTTGCTTGGGAAATCCAATGGACAGAGGAGCCTGGTGGGCTACAATTCATGGGGTCACAAAGAGTTGGACACGACTGAGCAGTCACACACAGCATAGGTGAAGGAGGAAACAGAACAGGCTCCATCTTGAAAGCAGGACTCCATCTTGGGCTGGACTGTGGACTTTGAGCTATATACCCAGTATCTATGGAAACGACATACCAACTGTAAAAACAGACCCTCCGGATGGAAGAACCCCAGGGCTCATACCTAGACTCTCCATTGCCTAAAAGAATACCCTAATTATCTGTGTAACCAAATAGAATCATAAATTCTATTATGCTTATTGGGGTATGACCACAGGCCTATTGATAATTGTCCACTGTTAACTCCCTAGGCTTAACGCATATGAATCAGGGTTAACTTTGATTGTATCTTTCTCTTCCTTTGTTCAGGCTAGTTTCAGGGAATTTGGGGAGGTGGGTTTGGGCACGTACACTTAGGGTATATAAGGTTTTCACAAATGCTGGTCGGGGTCCTTGGCTAAGATGAGGCTCTGCCTTGGGCCTACAGGTATAATAAACTGCACTTCACTATCTGCGTTGTCCTTCTGAGTGAGCTTGTTTCCTGGAACACGTGGCTACAACATAGGGACTAGAATAACCTTGTATGTTTTAGTAAACTCAGATCTATTGTGGAGTTTGTGGTGAAAAACATAAAGATGGCCAATGTTCCCTACTCTTCCCCAGCCAAGATCTGCTCCACTTATACATCATTTGGATTTGGGTGTTGAAGAAGAAGGAAGGAAAAATGTGAGGAGAAATGAATCTCCAGGGCATGCGGAACTTGTGGGCTAAAATGAATTGCATCCATTGAAAGAATGGCTGCCTTCTCTTCCCAGAGGCCACATCAGCCCCACTCAGACACTGTTCTGATGGTAATAAGCTGAGAAAGACACAATCTGTGTTGACATAAACAAAGCAGAACCTCAAAGGTTTTATGATCCAGCAGTTGACCACCCTGTAAGGAGTCTCTGGAGGACTCCCCCAAGTCCAGGCACACAACAGAAAATGCAGAACCAAGAGGAATGAGAGTGGCTTAGCCGGATTTTTTAAATATCTCATAGACTAAGCTATTAGTTTCTTCTTTGATCCACCTTCTTTCATTATCCAAGGCCCCTGAGACTTCAGCGTGAGAAGCTGACTCTTCTGTTAACTAAGAATTTTCTGCTTCCCAGACGGGGAAAGGTCAAAAGCCCACGGGGGTCTTAGTAACACAGAATGAGCAAAGTGGCCTGCGTGGTTAAGGATGTATTTAGGGATTAGCAGTGACCTGGGGAGTTCATACCCTTTTAAAAGACCTTGAAATTTAAAAAATAAAATAAAATAACCATGCAGGCCCAAGAAAACAGGTCTTGTGAAAAACAGGTCAGGCAGAACCTGGTATTTGCCCAGTCCTTGCATCGCTCACTGGAGTTCAACTAGTAAGGACACTTCTCAGAGAAAAGGACAGACAGAGGGAAAATTGAAATCTGGCCTCAAGCCTGTTCATGCCTAGCTGCTTTAGTACAGTATCAATATCTTTTTTTTTTTAATTGGAGGATAATTACAATGTTACATTGGTTTCTGCTGTACAGCAACACAAACCAGCCACAAGTATACACATAGCCCCTCCCTCTTAAGCCTCCATCCCACCCCTGCATCCCACCCCTCCAGGTCGTCACAGAGCACTGAGCTGGGCTCCCTGTGCTATACAGCTGCTTCCTGCCAGCTGTCTATTTTATACATGGTAGTGTATATATGTCAGTGCTACTCTCCACTCGTCCCACCCTCTCCTTCTCCTGCTGTGTCCAAAGTCCGTTCTCTACGTCTATCCCTGCCCTGCAAATAGGTTCGCATCACTATCTTTATCCAAGGATGGACCCTGCTGTGGGGCCCGCCCATAGGGACAGTGAACTGCAGATGGAGCAGTCATCTGGGTGATTCTCTTTCCCTGAGCCTGCATGGAAGGAGAAGCGCCCAGTCTGCCTGTCACATTCCTGTGACCTTTTCCCCCAGCACCTCCTTGGGAGTAGAGGACTCGCCCCTGTGACTGGCAGTGAGGCCGATCCAGGTAGGGTCCTAGACGCTACTCCTGGGCCCCAAGCTTGGACCCTGAGGAAGCGGAACAGCGGGGACTGTGCCCCTTCCCCACATAGGACACAACTGCCCTGTTATCAGTTCCCCAGAGTCTGTTCCCCTACTTACTGAGAACTGGAGAGACCAAATGAAAGTGCCAGGAGATGGTACAGAAAATGTGTCCTTTTAGGAAGAAGGGATTTGCATTAACAACAAAATCTAAGAAGTAGATTTTGACCGAAAGTCACTTTCGTGCCTGCAATATAGAGTTATTTATAGTTACTGCTTTATTGGCAAATTTATATTGCCAATAAAACAATATTGGCAACATAGATTATATTATAGTATTATATTTTATATTATTTTATATTGTATTATATTCAGGCGTGGCAGTGACTATACTGCATCTTCTCCCTTATTTATTTATTTTTGGCCTCGCCCTGCAGCATTTGGGATTCTAACATCCGCACCAGTGATTGAACCCATGGCCCCCTGCAGTAGAAGCAGAGCCTTAACCACTGGACATCCAGGGAATTTCCTGCAATATACATTTAAAAAGAAGCTTCTGAATTACAGTGCCACTGCATCTCAAAGTTTAGCAGTTGTGTCAGCAAACAAAATGTTCAAGGAAACCAATAGGTCACGTGAGTCTCTTCTGAAGCAGCCACTAGAAATCCCTTCACCAACATGTAATCATAATCCTGCTCTTGCCTGTGACACCTCTAAATAGGAAAGGGGCAGTCAGGGCAGGAGGAGATGATGTCCCCTCATCCTTTCTCCAGTTGGCAACTGACCATCCCCATGGAGGTTTCTCATTTAGATGCTGGCGAAAACGTCTATTGAAACTCAGTAGGCTCATCACCCGGAATGCTGGTCCCCCTCCTTTCCTTCAAGTTCTATATTTGCTTCCACACAGTCCTTTCCAAATTCCTTTGGTTTCTGGATCATTCTTATCTGAAATCCATGTTCTCTTTTATTTTTTCCTTTGGCATAGGTCAGGGTTTCTTTTTCCCTGAGTGTGGTGCATGGGACAAAACTTAAAATGGAAACAGTGGTTTACTCATGGTATTGTTTTCACTTACATCTCATAAAAATGTTGGTCTGCCAGGGTGATTTCAAGCTTCAGTGCATAGTGGGAGCCCATAATTAGTTAATTTGAAAGTTCCACAATCCTCTTAGAATCTCATAGAGGCATTTTCAGTAAGATTTTAAGGATAACAGATGGGCATCAGGCAAGGGGGCAAAATTGGCTTTCAGATGTAAACTTCCACTTCAAACTCATCCATCGAGTCAGGCTGAAAAAGGTGAAGAAGATACATATTTCACTGCAGACCTGTCTTTGTGACCTTATCAAGATTGTGACTATTTAGCAAATCTTAAGAAAGTGATAGGCATTATTTAGCTGTCTTTATAATTTAAAACTGTGAACATCCTAAATTCACAACACAGTCAAGTTTTCGAGACTAAGACATAAACTCTTTCATGCTTACACATTGTTCAAAATAAAGGAAAGAACGCCTTAGAAACCCCGGTTCATCAGGATTAATTTAGTGCGGGGAAACTCCCGGCATTTACAAGGCTGGGGTTAATGGTTAGATAAATGGAATAGGATTAAGAACATATTCGGAAACTATTCTTCATCTTGGAGAAGGCAATGGCACCCCACTCCGGTACTCTTGCCTGGAAAATCCCAAGGACAGAGGAACCTGGTAGGCTGTAGTCCACGGGGTCGCTAAGAGTCGGACACGACTGAGCGACTTCACTTTCACTTTTCACTTTCATGCACTGGAGAAGGAAATGGCAATTTAGTGAACAGAGATGTCTTTCCTCTGTTGTCATTGTACTTTGGCGGGCGCAGCCCCAACAGGAGAAGCCAAGGGGTGCAGCTCTTGGGTACATTATGATCTGAAATAAGTTGTCTCAATTATGTCAGCGGCCTGTATACACTGGGCGATCCTGTGGCCCAGATGCAGAGGCGTCTGCGCGATGAGGGCCTTGAGCTTGGCCCAGAGCCCTGGGTACCGCCTTTCAACGCAAGCCCTGCCCACTGTTAGTCACATGGCCGCAGGCCTGCTAAACTTCAAGTTCCTATAACACAGGATGGTTAACCTTACAGGGTTGCATTGGTGATTACAGGAGATAACGTGTGTCAAGTGTTTAACACAATGGTCCACCTAAATGCTCAGGAAATGTCGTGCGTTGTGGTATACAAAACATTCTTACATGCACATCTACTACCTCGGTTCACTGAAAAAGCCGACGAGGTATGTTTTATTGTTGCCATTTTCTCAGTGAATCACCTGAGGTTAGAGATTCTCAGCCATTTTCCGATTCACACAGAAGATTCAGTCCGTCTGCTCTTTCTCCACCTCCATCCCCCCAACCCTTCTTTCCTGGTGTAGCACCAACTTCCTCTCATATAGGCCCTTGGAAGGAGCTGCCGAGTCAAGGCTCTGTCCAGTTTAGTCACTTAATATTCATTAGCTACAAGTTTAATTATGAAGCCAGTGGTAAGGAGCCCGCCAGCCCACGAAGGAGATACCAGAGATGAGGTGTTCAATCCCTGGGTCAGGAAGATCCCTTAGAGGAGGGAATGGCAACCCACTCCATTATTCTTATGTGGAGAATTCCATGGACAGAGGAGCCTGGTGGGCTACAGTCCATGCAGTCACAAAGAGTCTGACATGGCTGAGCAACTAACACAATGCTTTAAATGTAAACAATGACCTAGTTGCTGAATGTCCTGCTCCGTCCAGTCACTAAAGTACCAGACAGGTAGGTCCACCTACAGCTGTAGGACCCAATTCACCCCAGAGGTGGGGGAGCTGGCCCCACCCACCGTCCTGAGAAACAGCAGTAGGCATTAGGTAAATATTCGCTGACCTGCCTCTTGAGAAACCTGTATGCAGGTCAGGAAGCAACAGTTAGAACTGGACATGGAACAACAGACTGGTTCCAAATAGGAAAAGGAGTACATCAAGGCTGTATGTTGTCACCCTGCTTATTTAACTTATTAGCAGAGTACATCATGAGGAACGCTGGGCTGGAAGAAGCACAAACTGGAATCAAGATTGCCGGGAGAAATATCAATAACCTCAGATATGCAGATGATACCACCCTTATGGCAGAAAGTGAAGAAGAAAGAACTCAAAAGCCTCTTGATGAAAGTGAAAGAGGAGAGTGAAAAAGTTGGCTTAAAGCTCAACATTCATAAAACTAAGATCATGGCATCTGGTCCCATCATTTCATGGCAAATAGATGGGGAAACAGTGGCAACAGTGTCAGACTTTATTTTTTGGGCTCCAAAATCACTGCAGATGGTGATGGCAGCCATGAAATTAAAAGACGCTTACTCCTTGGAAGGAAAGTTATGACCAACCTAGATAGCATATTAAAAAGCAGAGACATTACTTTGCCAACAAAGGTCCGTCTAGTCAAGACTGTGGTTTTTCCAGTGGTCATGTATGGATGTGAGAGTTGGACTGTGAAGAAAGCTAATCACCGAATAATCGATGCTTTTGAACTGTGGTGTTGGAGAAGACTCTTGAGAGTCCCTTGGACTGCAAGGAGACCCAACCAGTCCATTCTAAAGAAGATCAGTCCTGGGTGTAGTGTTCATTGGAAGGACTGATGTTGAAGCTGAAACTCCAATACTTTGGCCACCTCATGCGAAGAGTTGACTCATTGGAAAAGACTCTGATGCTGGGAGGGATTGGGGGCAGGAGGGGAAGGGGATGACAGAGGATGAGATGGCTGGATGGCATCACCGACTCAATGGACATGGGTTTGAGTGAACTCCTGGAATTGGTGATAGACAGGGAGGCCTGGCATGCTGTGATTCATGGGGTCGCAAAGAGTCGGACATGACTGAGCGACTGAACTGAACTGAACTGAAACATTCGCTGCGTAAAAGGTTGTCCTGAAGTGGGTTTTTGCAGATAATCTCTTTGTTTCATCACCCCAGCCTTCTCTTCCAAAAGATTATCTGCCTCTGGAATTTATCTTTAAAAAATAATCACAAAGAGAAGAAAGCAGAAAAAAGTTATTCATGATATTTGTTATGTGAGCCTTAGGGACAAAACTCCGTTCTCTCTCCCCATCAATAACCTACACTTTCAAACATTAAGGATTCCTTCTGGGCTATTTTAAGGAGCGAATTTATTAGTTCTATAGCATCTTGTAATCCTGAGGTATTTAAGAAAACTACATTCTTTGGATTCTGAAACTCTGGCTGTTTCCCTGAGCTACTTCAAACAATGCAACTTTCGCTGACGGGGCACTTCGTGGGCCAGCAGTGTTGTTGAATTGTAAGTAAATAATCTTGAAACAAATCCGTAGTTGACACACTGTCATATTATGTTTACTGCTCCAGAGGAGGGATTTATTCTGAGGATATTGAAAAATTCCATTGCTGGTTGGGGGAAGTGACAATTGGGATCACTCATAAATTAAAGTGACTGCCCTCTGTAGCATAGATATGGTCCAAAACATTGAACACACACTAAAATGTCATATGCGAAATAGAACAGCACTGGATAGAAACAGGTAACGTCGCTAAATAAAAACAGATACTGTAGAAATGACAGATGTTTAAACTGCCAAGTTTGGCTAGAGCTAGAGCTGTTCTTCTCCCAGGATTAATAAACATGGGACTTCTAAAGTGAAGCAGAAAAATGAACTTCAAGTGCATCCTGCTTTGGTTTAGCATAGATTTCATGATGTAATAGAGGTGTTTTTTTTTCTTCCCCTAAACGGCTTAATATTTAAGGAGCCTGCTATCTGTTTTCTTGTAAGAAGGGCATTAGTACTGTAACTTTCTAGAAACCAGGACCTGCTCTGCTGTCTGTCTCAGGCCTTGTTCTCTCAAGGGTTGGCCTGGTTTTGCAGATACGGGTGTTGGTGAGGGAAGGCTGTTTAATGGGGTGTAGGGACAAAGGGATCAGGATTGCCAAGATAAATATCAATAACATGAGATTTGCAGTTGACACCATACTTATGGCACAAAGTGAAGAAGAACTAAAGAGCCTCTTGATGAAAGTGAAAAAGGAGAGTGAAAAAGTTTGACTTAAAATTCAACATTCAGAAAACTAAGATCATGGCATCTGGTCCCAGCACTTCATGGCAAATAGATGGGGAAACAATGGAATCAAACTTTATTTTTTTGGGCTCCAGAATCACCACAGATGGTGACTGCAGCCACAAAATTAAAAGACACTTGCTCCTTGGAAGAAAGTTATGACCAACCTAGACAGCATATTAAAAAGCAGAGACATTACTTTGCCAACAAAGCTCTGTCTAGTCAAGGTTATGGTTTCTCCAGTAGTCATGTATGGATGTGAGAGTTGGACTGCAAAGAAAGCTGAGTGCCAAAGAACTGATGCTTTTGAACTGTGGTGTTGGAGAAAACTCTTGAGAATCCCTTGGACTGCAAGGAGATCCAACCAGGACATCCTAAAGGAAATCAGTCCTAAATATTCATTGGAAGGACTGATGTTGAAGCTGAAACTCCAATACTTTGGCCACCTGATGCAAAGAACTGACTCATTTGAAAAGACCCTGATGCTGGGAAAGATTGAAGGCAGCAGGAGAAGGGGATTACAGATGATGAGATGGTTGGATGGCATCACTGACTCGATGGACGTGAGTTTGAGTACGCTTTGGGAATTAGTGATGGACAGGGAAGCCTGGCTTGCTGCAGTCCATGGGGTCGCAAAGAGTCAGACACAACTGAGCGACTGGACTGAACTGAACTGAAATGAGGAACAAAGGCTGGGGAAGGAAGGGTCCTTTATGTCAGCAGCAACTTCTCTGGGCTTTGTTTTCGTTGTTCAGTCACTAAGTCATGTCCCACTCTTTGAGACCACATGGACTGCAGCACGCCAGGCTTCCCTGTCCTTCACTATCTTTCAGTTCAGTCGTGTCCAGCTCTTTGTGACCCCATAAACCACAGCACGCCAGGCCTCCCTGTCCATCACCAACTCCTAAAGCTTACTCAAACTCATGTCCATTGAGTCAGTGATGCTATTCAACCATCTCATCCTCTGTCATTCCCGTCTCCTCTTGCCCTAAATCTTTCCCAGCATCAGTCTTTAACAATGAGTCAGCTCTTCGCATCAGGTGATCAAAGTACTGGAGCTTCAGCATCAGCCCTTCCAGTGAGTATTCAGGGTTGATTTCCTTTAGGATTGACTAGTTAGATCTCCTTGCAGTCCAAGGGACTCTCAAGAGTCTTCTCCAGCACCACAGTTCAAAAGCGTCAATTCTTTGGCGCTCAGCTTTCTTTATGGCCCAACTCTAATATCCGTACATGACTCCTGGAAAAACCATAGCTTTGACTATACCGACCTTTGTCCGCAAAGTGATGTCTTTGCTTTTTAATGTGCTGTCTAAGTCCATCATAGTTTTTCTTCCAGGGAGCAAGTGTTTTTTAATTTCATGGCTTCAGTCAGTGTGTGCAGTGAGTTTGGAGCCCAAGAGAAAAAAAATGTGTCACTGTTTCCACTTTTTCCCTTCAATTCTCTAGGCTAACTCCATCTAAATCCCAGCCACTTGCAATTACAGAAAGTCAAGAACAAAACAAGGATTAAACTACAACATTCCCTTGTGCATATAATAAACTTCCTCTGATACATTTTCAGTTCAGTTCAGTTCAGTTCAGTTGCTCAGTCGTGTCCGACTCTCCGCGACCCCATGAATCACAGCACACCAGGCCTCCCTGTCCATCACCAACTCCTGGAGTACACTCAAACTCATGTCCACAGCGTCGGTGATGCCATCCAGCCATCTCATTCTCCGTCGTCCCCTTCTCCTCCCGCCCCCAACCTTTCCCAGCATCAGAGTCTTTTCCAGTGAGTCAACTCGTCGCATGAGGTGGCCAAAGTATTGCAGTTTCAGCTTTAGCATCAGTCCCTCCAATGAACATCCAGGATTGATCTCCTTTAGAATGGACTGGTTGGATCTCCTTGCAGTATAAGGGACTCTCAAGAGTCTTCTCCAACACCATAGTTAAAAAGCATTGATTCTTCGGCGATCAGCTTTCTTCACAGTCCAACTCTCACATCCATACATGACCATGGGAAAAACCATTGCCTTGACTAGACGGACCTTTGTTGGCAAAGTAATGTCTCTGCTTTTTAATATACTATCAAGGTTGGTCATAACTTTCCTTCCAAGGAGTAAGCGTCTTTTAATTTCATGGCTGCAATCAGCATCTGCAGTGATTTTGGAGCCCCAAAAAATAAAGTCTGACACTGTTTCCACTGTTTTTCCATCTATTTCCCATGAAGTGATGGGACCAGATGCCATGATCTTTGTTTTCTGAATGTTGAGCTTCAAGCCAACCTTTTCACTCTCCTCTTTCACTTTCATTAAGAGGCTTTTGAGTTCCTCTTCACTTTCTGCCATAAGGGTAGTGTCATCTGCATATCTGAGGTTATTGATATTTCTCCCAGCAATCTTGATTCCAGCTTGTGCTTCTTCCAGCCCAGCGTTCCTCATGATGTACTCTGCATATAAGTTAAATAAGCAAGGTGACAATATACAACCTTGACGTACACCTTTTCCTATTTGGAACCAGTCTGTTGTTCCATGTCCAGTTCTAACTATTGCTTCCTGATCTGCATACAGGTTTCTCAAGAGGCAGGTCAGGTGGTCTGGTATTCCCATCTCTTTCAGAATATTTTACAGTCTTTTAAATAGAATGTGTGCCTTTTTTTTTTTTGACCAGGCCATGTGGCATCTTAGTTTCCTAGTGAGGGATGAAAGCCCACCCCCTGCATTCGGAGTGTGGAGTCTTTATCACTGGACTAACAGGGACGTCCCCAATGTGTGCTTTTTGGAGATGATCACTTTACATTTTAATGTAATAATGGCCGAAGAGAGAGGAGAAAGCAATACTTCAGTGCTCAACCTTCTTTCTGGTCCAACTCTCACATCTGTACGTGACTACTGGAAAAACCATCGCTTTGACCATATGGACCTAGATGTGCATTGTGTGCTGTGTTTAGGCACTGAGTCGTGTCTGACTCTTTGCAACCCCATGGACTGTAGCCCACCAGGCTCCTCTGTCCATGGGATTCTCCAGGCAAGAATACAGGAGTCGGTTGCCATGCCCTCCTCCAGGGGATCTTCCCAAGCCAGTGGTTGAACCCAGGTCTCCCACACTGCAGGCAGATTCTTTACCATCTGAGCTACCAGGGAAACCCAAGAATACTGGAGTGGGTACCCTTCTCCAGGGGATCTTCCCAACCCATGAATCAAGACATGCATTACCATGGATGAGTATTAAAAACACAATGTTGAAGTAGAAAGTCAGAGAAGACTACTTCAGTGTGATTGTATTCATATGAAAAGTTCACTAAAAGGCAAAACTCACCAATTTATTGTTTAGAGGTCGAAACTTACATATGGTAAATATACATACCCTCACATAGCTAATTAGCCCAAATTTCAGGATAGAGGGTAACTAGAAGAGACAGTGAGGAAAAAGGAACAATATACTCAAAAACACTGGTAATGAGGAATTCTCTGGTGTCCCAGTGGTTAAGACTCCAAGCTTCCAAAGCTGGGGTGCCCTGGGTTTGAACCCTGGTTGGGTAACTAGGATCTTATATGCCATGCAGACAAATAAATAAATTACAATTTTTTTAAAAAAAAGGAAGAGGAAAGAGACTTCCTTGGTGGTCCAGTGGCTAGGACTCGCTGCTATGGCAGGGAGCACGGGTTTGATTTCTGGTTGGGGAGCTAAGATCTGTGTGCCCAGCCCTGCAAAAAAAAAAAAAAAAAGGAAGGGGAATAAACTACAGGGAAACTTGCCAGTTTTTTATTCGTGAGCAAGAGTCTAGTTGGCTAGAACATGATGCACAATCTGGAGGCAGGAAGGTCCAGCCATGCAGGATTGTGAGCAGACATGAGTCTTTAAAGGGGGCCATGGAGGCTCCTTTGAGCTGTGCAAGAGACTGTCCCCTCTGCTGCTGTTGATGACCTTCAGTCTTGCAGTGGACTTGAGCCAGGAAAAAGCGCACAAGCAGATGCAGGGCTGTGGTCACCCGGTGAGCTGCGCCCACCAGCAATGACCTGCCTGGGGCACATCAGGGAAATGTATTTTGTATACAGTATCAATAGTGTATGTATGTCAGTATCAATATCCCAATTATTTTATCCATTCGATTGTTGATTGACATTTGGGCTGTTCCTAGTGTTTTTCCTCCAAAAAAATGCTCCTAAGAGCATAACTGTACTGGTCTTCAGGGCATATGTTCAAGAATTTCTCCCGAGTGGAATTGCTTATGCATGCATATTCATCCTCACTAGGTAATGCAAAATTGTTTTCTAAAGTAGTGTATCATTTTACATTCCTGCTCTCTTTAAATATTTCCCATCAACACTTGGCCTTGCCTGACTTTTAAATTTTTGTTCTTTGGTCCATTTAATCTTTTTCCTCTGTTAGTAATGAGAGTAAGCTTCTTTTTATACGTTTCCAGGCCACTCGCATTTTCTTGTCTGTAAAGGTCTGCTTTCACTTTTTCGGGGTCTCTTTCTTGATGAACTCTATTAGTTCTTAACCTATTTTGGATACTAAAACTTTGTTGGTGCATAGAATGTCTGCCAGGAAGGCTAACAGAATTTCTCCCATCCTTCATTCATCAGGAGTCGGGATCTCTATCTCCTCCTCTGCAGTCTCAGCTGACCCTGTGTCTTGTTTTGATCAACAGAGAGGAACAGCAGTGAGGCTGTGTGACCCCCAGGCCTCAGCCTCGAGGCCTTACAGCTTCTGTTTCACCCTCTTGGAAGCCAGCTGCCTTGTAAAAAGTCCCAGCTCTCCTGCTAGTGAGAGAGGCCTTGTGGAGAGAGAGGCTCCGGAGAGTGAGAGACCACGTGGGGAGAGCAGAAGGCCCAGCGCCACCACCCCCCGCCATAGTTTTTCCAGCCGCCTTGGCTCATATGCTGTACATCTGTGTGAGGCTGTCTTGGAGGTTCCAGCCCCCACCGAGCTCCCAGCTGGGTGCCCATGTGACCTCAGCTGACGCGTCTAGAAGCAGAAGAACTGGCCATCTGAGCTCAGCCTGGATTCCTGACCCACAGAATCACAGGCAATAAAATAATTGCTTCCAGCCAGCGAGTTTTGGGATAGTTTGTTATATCACAGATAATAGAAACAATTTACCGTACATGTTTCTAAAAGTCTTCTCCCGTCTGGCATTTTTTTTTGTTTACACTCTCTCTGTTATCTTTTCACTATCAAAAGTTTTAACTTATAGTAGAGTCGAATTTTCCGAGGTTTTATTTTATGGTTAGTGCTTTTAATGTGTTCTTTAAGAGATCTGTTTCTACTTTAGTGTATTTTCTACTAAAAGTTTCAAAGTTTTATCTTTCACAGTTAAGTTTCTCTTTCTCTCTCCTCCCTTCCTCCTTCCCTCTCTCTTTCTTGGGTGCCACATGTAGCACGGGGGATCTTAGTTCCACCTCCAGGAATCAAACCCATACTTCCTCCATCGGAAGCGTGGAGTCTCGAACACAGGATCGCCAGGGAAATTCTTCATGTTTAAGTTTCTTAATCTGTCCTGAATGGGGTAAAGTAGGGGTCCATCTGCCTTTTTGTCTGTTTCAGCATCATACATGGAATTGGTCGTATCGGTTTCCCATGCATGCTGACTCTATAGCTGGAGACTTAATTCTGTTTGGCTGTTGCTATACCTGTATCTCACATAGATGGCACTAGTGGTAAAGAACCTGCCTGTCAGTGCAGGAGACCTAAGAGATGCAAGTTCGATCCCTGGGTTGGGAAGATCTCCTGGAGGAGGATATGGCAAACCACTCCAGTATTCTTGCCTGGAGAATCCCATGGATGTAGGAGCCTGGCTGGCTGCAGTCTGTAGGGTTACACAGAGTCGGATACGACTGAAGTAACTTAGCATGATGTACAAGCTGTATCTCACTGACTAAATTGCTACAGTTTTATGTAAGTCTTGATCTCTGGTAAGACAGAACCTTTTATTTTTCATGACTCTCTTGGCTATATTCTTGACTGTTTGGACTTCTTTATAAATTCTAGTTATTATCTTGTTGAATTCCATAATGAATTCTCTTTGAGATTTTGATTCGATTTGCATTGACTCCATGAACTATTTGGGAGGGGGATTTATGTCCTAAATAATTGAATGTTTAAATCTATACACATCTCTCTCTTTAGTTTTAAGAAAGTATTATTTAATGTCTTTTTTTAAAGTTGTATGATTTTCTGCATATAAGTCTTGCACATCTCTTGTTGGACTTGTTCCAAGGTATCTTTTATTCTTTGTTGCTAGTTTTAATGATATTTTTTCATTTACTTGAATATTCTAACTGGCTGATGAACAGAAATCCAGTTGGCTTGGTGTATTGATTTAATATTTTGGGAATCTTAATAATCTTTTTTTTTTTTTGGTTTTTTTTAAAATAATCTTATTTTAATTCTAATCATGTGTAAATTTCTTTGGGTCTTCTGTATACAACTAAATCATCTCTGAATAGCAGTTTTGTTTTCCCTTTTCCAATCCTTATAACTAAAAAAACATCTAATCTGTTGGCAAGGACCTTCAAGTGTTACATGAGAATATTTATCTTTTTCATTATTTTAAAAGGTTTACTTTTAGTGTTTCATGATTGATTGTAATGTTTCATGTGTGTGTGTACTGTAATCAGATTAAAGATTGGTTAGACATATGCTTTATAATTCTGCATGGTAACTGAATTTTATTCTTTTCCTGCATGCCCTAAGAATGTTTTCCTCTTAATTACTTGACTTTTAAATATTGAGCCCACTTTAGATTCTTAGAATAAATCTAACCTGATCATAGTATATTGCATTTTTCGTATATTACTGGCCACAGTTTGCTATTATCTTGTTTAGGATTTTTGCATCTGTGTTCCTAAGTGAGATTACCTAATACATTTTTTTCATCTTTTGCCCTTGTCAAGTTTGAATGTTAAGGTTAAGCTCTCATTGTAGTATAAGTTTGGTATTAATCTCTCTTTTTCTGTAATCTGAAAATATTATAAAACTTAGAACTTTTAAATCCTTGCATGTTTGCAGTAAAACAACGTACTTGGTCTTTTCTTTGAGGAAAGATTTTGAATTACTTCAATTCCTTGTATGAATTCAATTTCTTTAATGATTCCTTTTATGGCTCAATTTCTTCAGTGTGTACAGAAATATGATTTTCTATTTCTTCTTGAACCAATTTTGATCTTTTAAGTTTTTGTAGTAACTTTTGTAGCAACACTATGATACTGAAATTTATTGGCACAAAGTTTACATAGTATTATTACATAGGATTTCAAATCTCTTTGTTATTTCTCCTTTTCTATTCCTAACATTATTTATGCATGCCTTACCTTTCTTCTTGGCCAGTCTTGCCAGAGATTTGGCAATTTTATTAGCCTTTTCAAATAACCAAGATTTGGCTTTGTTGATCCTCTTTAGTATCATGTTTCCCCCATGAATTTCTTCTATCTTTATTATTTTCTTCTTTCTATTTTCTTTTTTTCCCCTGCTACTCTTTTTAATTTCTTAAGCAGCATACTTAGTTCACAAATTTTCAGCCTTCATTCTGTACTGCTATCAGCATTTAAAACTATAACATTTTTCTATTCTCCTTTAGAATATTTTAATGTTTGATAAGTACAAATAATTGCTAATATTAGATATTTAAAACTTTTATTAATGATAAGCAATCTTTTTTGAGATAGTCAATATCCTTCATCATATTTAAAATTTTTGGTTTGATAGCTTATGATACAACTACTTGCAAGTCTGGTTCTAAGTTCAGTTTATTTCTATACTTGATGTTAAAGACTATCTTAGCTGAAAAATATACCTCACTGTATATATATATATATATATATATATATATACAAGAATTAAAAATGTGTGTTGTTGGGTTCACTTATACATGATGGCATCCATTTTTTAAGTTCCAGGCACAAATTATGCAAACTGTTTCTTAATAGTGGTTAGGAAATTTCCATCTTCGCTGATCTGAGGATGTTGCTTTATCTATATTTGACAAATGGTTCAAAAACCACTAACATTCTTCATCTGGAAGAGTTTAAAAAAATAATCTTTCCCTAAGTCTAAGCAGGAAGATAAAAGAGTTCTAAGAGTCAAAACACATCTTTTCGGCAAGAAAGTTACATAATCATAGAAAGATTTCTAAACATGCGGTGCAGAAGCTATCTTTTCTGTAGGCTTTTATCTTGGACATAAAACATTTTACTAAGTTTTAGTTCAGCAGAAGCCTCCTACTACCTTATGGGTATTTCATTACCTTTCATCTTAATTATAGATTTTTTAGTGTCAAAAATCTAGATAGTGAATTATTTTAAAAAGCTTATTTTAATTTATTATCATTATTTATATCTCTTATAGGCAGGTGGAGGAATTCAGAATATGACCATCCACTTTGTTTTCGACCCAGGTGACCTCAGCATTCACCTACATCCCTAGAAAGCTGAGTGTTTCATGGTCATCGCCAAGCAGGGGATATGTGGTAGGCTCTCAGTAGGTAATGGCTGGGCGCGTGTATGAATGAATGACCTCTTGTTTGGCTTCCTCTGTAGGCTGTGATTTGAAAGAAGGGACCACTTCTTATTCACTTCTGTTTCCTAAGCATCTAGCACAGTGCCTGCACATCATGGGTGCTAAATATTTTGGGGAAGAAAGGAAGAAAGAAATAGAAAGGAGAAAGGGAGAGAGAGAGAAACAATAATTGCACATGTTCTTACCTGGATGCTTCAGTTAAAAGGAATGCTTGATAGATTTGGCCAGTTCAACTTTGACCTTATTTAAAGCCTTTCCGTGCTTATTTTTAATGAGAGCAGTCTAAAAAGAGTCTCAGGATGGTGATTACTTCTTTCTATGTGAAAATGTTTTCCCAAGGGCTAGAGGAACGAGTGAATTCTATTTTCATAGGGTCTTAAGGGTACCCCTCTCATTGCCTCTGGATTGGAAAATATTTCGTCGTCTTTGATATTACTCTTTGGCAGTCTTCTAAAAGATAACAGGCTGGACGACGCTTCTCCTTCCTGTGCCCTGAAAGTCCCTAGAGGGCTTAGATATTGTAATACTCAGAGTTACTCAGAAGGGAAAGTGAATAAAGCCTAGTGAAAAATGCCTTGAAGTCTTCAGCTCAGTGTGTTTGCACATAGGATGCACACTCTCCCAAAGACACTTCACCGCATGCCTGGTTGTTTAATCAATGCCTGTGACCAAGTTACACGGTTACCTGCCGTGAGATTTTTAGAAACCAACCCACCATGAGCTCTCACTGTGAAGGTATTTGAATAATTAAAAACATTCCTCTATCAAAGGAGTCTCCTTCTGACAGTGGAATCCATAATTTCTGTGGCTTTTCTTTTCAAAACACTTAGATGAAAGAGGTGGTTGTGTTTTGTGCAGCCCCCAACAATGGTTTTAAAATGAGGCCCAGCTTTGTTCAAAACTGTGTGTGATGAGAACCTTAATTGTCTGTGATCAGGGCACTCAGCTTCTTATTGGGATAAGATGTCAAGTCTTCCCTGAGGAGGAATGGATGGTATAACTGGCCTACAGGGGATGTTTGTGTTTTGTTGTTGCTGTTGTTGGAATCTTGATGAGCTGTTTCTGTTTACACAGGAAGTCACCGGACAGGAAATCTTGCAGTAGGCTCCAGGCTCAAATCTCTGAAAATCAGTGAGACAGGAAACAGCAGTGCCTGAGTGCCCGCACACGCAAGCATCGCATCCTACTCACCGTGGAGGAAGTACGAACAGCCTCAAGAAAGGCCCTGAGATTTAAGACAGGACACATCTGGAGGAGGAGTCCAGGAGTAGGATGTGATGATGTCCCAGGGAGGAAAATAATACCCTCTGAGCAATTTTTTTTTTTTAATGACAACCATTACAACAGCAATAGTTACCAAGATTGAAGCTACTGAAATTCATCCAGACAAATCCAAATGGTCTGAAGCCATCTCAGAATAAAAGGGCCCTGCCATGGGGTTTAGAGACGTTACTGATGAGATTAACAATCCGCTGGCACCATCAGAAGAAGCAGGCACTATCTCCATCACGTTTTGTCCCTGAATTGTCACCCACAGTGAAAACTGGATGGTACAGGCAAGAAGGCATGTTGTTATGGTAACAGAAAGAGATGGTCCTTGGAGAATCTGGAAATGGAAGCGTCCAGCACAGCAAGGAATTCTGACGTGTGTGACAGGTGGCTCCGACCACAGAGCAGACTTAGATCCCGCCAGATGAAGAGCTCAGTCTTTGACTGGAATCCTCCACCCTCCAGGCAGACTTACAAGAAAAGGCGGGCCCGGGGCCTGCGGGCCAACTATGACACTCTCCATGGCAAACACATCAGCTATTGTAATTGAGATATGTTCTTGGTTCATAAATCAGTTTTCTGAAGTTTGGTTCGTGTAGACAGTCATTTCCCAGACTCACACACTCCAAATAAACTGATTAGAACAAGGTTTTCAACCAAAAGGAAAATCTGAGGCCCGGCTTCCAGGCCTACTTGGCCTCATGCCTTCAGCTGCCCTAAAGGCTGCAACTGACTGGAAGGGGCGCCGGGCGCAGCTATAACTTCAGCCACCTCGAGTGCCCAGGGTGAGACCAAGGGGGCATATCTTATCTATTTTTATTTTTTTTAAGATTTTTTGATGTGGACAATTTTGAAAGTCTTTATTAAATTTGTTACAATATTAATCCTATTTTGTTTTGTGTCTCTGACTAGGAGGCATGTGGGATCTCAGCTCCCGGATCAAGGATTGAACCCACGCCTCTCGTAGTGGATGGTTAAGTCTTAACCACTGGACCGCCAGGGACTACTCAAGGGGGCATATTTAAAGTCAGCTAGGTTGAGACCTGGGTTGATCCCTGGGTCAGGAAGATCCTCTGGAGGAGGAAATGGCAACTCATTCCAGTGTTCTCGCCTTAGACACAGGAGCCTGGTGGGCTACAGTCCATGAGATTGAAAAGAATTGGGCGTGACTGAGCATGTGCGCAGCAAGTTTCTTCAGTCTCTAATATATTCTCCACTCTGCCTTTTCTGAGCGTTGATTCTGGTTTTCAGTTTTAGTACCATGGATGGTCCACCTTTCTTCAGTCGGATTTTCTGCTCACCTTTATGAAGCACTTCCTGTTTATGAAGCCTTTCACATTCATGATCTCATTTGGCCAACATAACCACCTTGGGATGTAGGTACGGTCATTATTCCGGTTTCATGGATGAGAAAAATGAGGCTCAGAGAAGTAAAGTCACCTGCACATACTCTCTCAGCTCATAGGCAGTGGAACCAAAACCTGAATCCAGACTTTCTGGTCTGATTTCTGTTGTGATGTATTGGTTATATCCTTAAATCACTGATAGACACATTTTAAAGAAAGTCTTATATTCTTGTGAAAACATCTGAGTTCATAGATGGGTTGTATCTACATACACTGTGTGGGATTCTTTTGTGAGGAAGATTTGTCTCTTCTCATCCCATTTATTCATTTATTCAATCATTTATATCAGCATTGGCTCATGGTCAATTCTTCATTTGCTGGTACTACATGAAGCTTCAGGTTCATCTTGTATATTCCCTGCCCAGCCCTGAAACTAGTCTCCTAGAAGTCCTGTGCCTGTTATTAGAGAATGGTATTTAGAAACCATTGTGTGTTCATTGTTGTTGGGGTGTCATTCTGGGTTCATTCAGCAGACAGAACTAGAGCGCACACACAGAGGCAGATATACTAACGCACATTTCCATACATGGTAATGGCTTATTTGAATATTTTATATTTATTTGGCCACACTGGGCCTGTGGGATCTAGGGATCAGATCCGAGACCCCTGCATTGGGAACATGGAGTCTGCCACTGACCCACAAGGTAAGTCCTGATAATTGGTTTTTAACAGCGACTGAACTGAACTGACTGAACTGAACAGTTAATACACTAAAAATAAAAACACATTAAAAATAAATAGCCCTAAAGAGGAATTGGATCATTGGACTGAATTTTCTAAAACATGATACCTAATTTTTCAATTATCAGTTCAGTCAGTTCAGTCGCTCAGTCGTGTCCGACTCTTAGCAACCCCATGAACCACAGCACGCCAGGCCTCCCTGTCCATCACCCACTCCCGGAGTTCACTCAAACTCATGTCCATCGAGTCGGTGATGCCATCCAGCCACCTCATTCTCTGTCGTCCCCGTCTCCTCCTACCCCCAATCGCTCCCAGCATCAGAGTCTTTTCCAGTGAGTCAACTCGTCGCATGAGGTGGCCAAAGTATTGGAGCTTCAGCTTTAGCATAAGTCCTTCCAATGAACACCCAGGATTGATCTCCTCTAGAATGGACTAGTTGGATCTCCTTGCAGTCCAAGGGACTCTCAGGAGTCTTCTCCAGCACCACAGCTCAAAAGCATCAATTCTTCGGCGATTAGCCTTCCTCACAGTCCAACTCTCACATCCATACATGACCACGGGAAAAACCATAGCCTTGACTAGACGGACCTTGGTTGGCAAGGTAATGTTTCTGCTCTTTAATATGCTATATAGGTTGGTCATAACTTTCCTTCCAAGGAGCAAGCGTCTTTTAATTTCATGGCTGCAATCAGCATCCGCAGTGATTTTGGAGCCCAAAAAAATAAAATCTGACACGGTTTCCACTGTTTCCCCATCTATTTCCCAAGAAGTGATGGGAACAGATGCCATGATCTTCATTTTCTGCATGTTGAGCTTCAAGCCAACCTTTTCACTCTCCTCTTTCACTTTCATCAAGAGGCCTTTGAGTTCCTCTTCATTTTCTGCCATAAGGGTGGTGTCATCTGCATATCTGAGGTTACTGATATTTCTCCCGGCAATCTTGATTCCAGCCTGTGCTTCTTCCAGCCCAGCGTTCCTCATGATGTACTCTGCATATAAGTTAAATAAGCAGGGTGACAATATCCAACCTTGACGTACTCCCTTTCCTGTTTGGAACCAGTTTGTTGTTCCATGTCCAGTTCTAACTGTTGCTTCCTGACCTGCATACAGGTTTCTCAAGAGGCAGTTCAGGTGGTCTGGTATTCCCATCTCTTTCAGAATTTTCCACAGTTTATTGTGATCCACACAGTCAAAGGCCTTGGCATTGTCAATGAAGCAGAAATAGATGTTTTTCTGGAACTCTCTTGCTTTCTCCATGATCCAGTGGATGTTGGCAATTTGATCTCTGGTTCCTCTGCCTTTTCTAAAACCTGCTTGAACATCTGGAAGTTCACAATTCACATATTGCTGAAGCCTAGCTTGGAGAATTTTGAGCATGACTTTACTAGCGTGTGAGATGAGTGCAATTGTGCGGTAGTTTGAGCATTCTTTGGCATTGCCTTTCTTTGGGATTGGAATGAAGACTGACCTTTTCCAGTCCTGTGGCCATTGCTGAGTTTTCCAAATTTGCTGGCATATTGAGTGCAGCACTTTCACAGCATCATCTTTCAGTATTTGAAAGAGCTCAATTGGAATTCCATCACCTCCACTAGCTTTGTTCGTCGTGATGCTTTCTAAGGCCCACTTGACTTCACATTCCAAGATGTCTGGTTCCAGGTGAGTGATCACGCCATCGTGATTATCTTCGTCGTGAAGATCTGTTTTGTACAGTTCTTCTGTGTATTCTTGCCACCTCTTCTTAATATCTTCTGCTTCTGTTAGGTCCATACCATTTCTGTCCTTTATCGAGCCCATCTTTGCATGAAATGTTCCCTTGATATCTCTAATTTTCTTGAAAAGATCTCTTGTTTTTCCTATTCTGTTGTTTTCCTCTATTTCTTTGCATTGATCACTGAGGAAGGCTTTCTTATCTCTCCTTGCTATTCTTTGGAACTCTGCATTCAGATGCTTATATCTTTCCTTTTCTCCTTTGCTTTTCGCTTCTCTTCTTTTCACAGTCATTTGTAAGGCCTCCTCAGACAGCCATTTTGCTTTTTTGCATTTCTTTCCATGGGGATGGTCTTGGTCCCTGTCTCCTGTACAATGTCACGAACCTCCGTCCAGAGTTCCTCAGGCACTCTATCTATCAGATCTAGTCCCTTAAATCTATTTCTTACTTCCACTGTATAATCATAAGGGATTTGATTTAGGTCATATCTGAATGGTCTAGTGGTTTTCCCTACTTTCTTCAATTTCAGTCTGAATTTGGCAATAAGGAGTTCATGATCTGAGCCACAGTCAGCTCCTGGTCTTGTTTTTGCTCACTGTGTACAGCTTCTCCCTCTTTGGCTGCAAAGAATATAATCAATCTGATTTCGGTGTTGACCATCTGGTGATGTCCATGTGTAGAGTCTTCTCTTGTGTTGTTGGAAGAGGGTGTTTGCTATGACCAGTGCGTCCTCTTGGCAAAACTCTATTAGCCTTTGCCCTGCTTCATTTCGTGCTCCAAGGCCAAATTTGCCAGTTACTCCAGGTGTTTCTTGACTTCCTACTTTTGCATTCCAGTCCCCTATAATGAAAAGGACATCTTTTTTGGGTGTTAGTTCTAAAAGGTCTTGTAGGTCTTCATAGAACTGTTCAACTTCGGCTTCTTCAGCATTACTGGTTGGGGCATAGACTTGGATTACTGTAATATTGAATGGTTTGCCTTGGAAACGAACAGAAATCATTCTGTTGTTTTTAAGATTGCATCCAAGTACTGCAACGCCGGGTGGCGCAGACGCGAGAGATGCCGGAGTCGCTGGCTCCGGCGCAACCGACCACGTGCAGAAGCGTGGCCGAGAGGAGCTACCCCACGCCCAAGGTCTGGGCGGTGGCCGAGAGGAGCTGTCCCACGTCCAAGAGGCGGTGGCTGCGCGGGCACAGGAGGGCCAAGAGGAGCTACTCCACATTCAAGGTCAGGAGGTGCGGCCTTGAGGAGATACCCCTCATCCAAGGTAAGGTACAGCAGCTGCACTTTGCTGGAGCAGCTGTGAAGAGGTACTCCACGACCAAGGTAAGTGAAACCCAAATAAGAGGGTCGGTATTGGGAGGGGGCATTAGAGGGCAGACACGTTGAAATCGTAATCACAAAAAGCTAGTTGATCTGATCATATGGACCACAGTCCTGTCTAACTCAGTGAAGCTAAGCCATGCCGTGTGGGGCCACCCAAGACGGACGGGTCATGATGGAGAGGTCTGACAGAATGTGGTCCACTGGAGAAGGGAATGGCAAACCACTTCAGTATACTTGCCTTGAGAACCCCATGAACAGTATCAAAAGGCAAAATGATAGGATAGTGAATGAGGAATTCTCTAGGTCGGTGGGTGCCCAGTATGGTACTGGAGATCAGTGGAGAAATAACTACAGAAAGAATGAAGGGATGGAGCCAAAGCAAAACAAATACCCAGTTGTGGATGTGACTGATGCTAGAAGCAAGGTCCGATGCTGTAAAGAGCAATATTGCATAGGAACCTGGAATGTTAGGTCCATGAATCAAGGCAAATTGGAAGTGGTCAAACAGGAGATGGCAAGAATGAACGTCGACATTCTAGGAATCAGTGAACTAAAATGGACTGGAATGGGTGAATTTAACTCAGATGACCATTATATCTACTACTGTGGGCAGGAATCCCTTAGAAGAAATGGAGTAGCCATCATGGTCAACAAAAGAGTCCGAAATGCAGTACTTGGATGCAATTTTTCAATTATAGCCACCATTATACACAGTTTTTGTTGAAATCCATCTAGCACACCTAAATATTTCCTGATGTTAAATCACTAGGTTCCTACAATTTAAAAAGTGTTGCATTTCTGTATGTGCATTCAAAACTGGATTAGAAACCCACTGAAACTCTTAAAAAGAAGCCACAAAGTCTCTTTCAAAGTGCAGCTATCAGAGTTTTTATAGGTGACACACATATATACTATTTTTGGCAACAGAAGTCTATAATTATGGAAATAGTTTCATACATTCAATTTCACAATGTTTTTTTCATAGCACAAATTGCATTTAGACAATATATTTTCTTTCTCATTCATTGTGTACATATCACCTTTATCATGAAGTGATAGAGTGAAAGTGTTTTTTCTTTATTTACGTATTTATTGTTTCTATCATGGTAAAACATATATAGCATAAAAATTACCATTTTGATCATTTTAGAGTGTACAGGTCAGTGGTAATATTCACACTGTCATGCAATCATCACTAGTTTCCATCTCTAGAACATTTCA
This sequence comes from Moschus berezovskii, assembly GCF_049115385.1. Lineage (NCBI taxonomy): Eukaryota > Metazoa > Chordata > Mammalia > Artiodactyla > Moschidae > Moschus > Moschus berezovskii. Next base: position 4,207,262 of record NC_142487.1, on the reverse strand, counting down.
TCTTGCAAACCTGAAAATCTGTACGAATTAAACAACTCCCCATTTCCTTCTCCCTCCAGCCCCGAGCCTCTACCATTCTACTTCCTGTCTGTATGAAGTACCTCCTATAAATGAAACCGTATAGTATTTATCCTTTTTTAACTGACTTAGTTGATTTAGCATAATGTCCTCCAGGTTTATCCACATTGTATCATGTGTCAGAATTTCCTTCCCTTTTAAGGCTAAATAAGGCCACTGTATGTATGTATCACATTTTTAAACCACTCTTCTGTCTGTGGACATTTGGGTTGTTTCCATTGTTTGGGTTTTGTGAGTAATGTTGCTATGAACACCGGTGTACAGATATCCATTCAAATCCTTGCTTTCCCTTCTTTTAGTGGAATTACTGAGTCATATGGTAACCCTCGTACCTTAGTCGGTAAAGAATCCTCTTGCAATGCAGGAGGCCAAGGTTCGATCCCTGGGTCTGGAAGATGCCCTGGAGAAAGAAATGGCAACCCACTCCCGTATTCTTGTCCATGGAGAATCCCATGGACAGGGGAGCCTGACAGGCTATAGTCTCTGGGATCAGAGCATCAGAAACGACTTAGCAACTAAACCACCACCACCATGGTAACTCTGGACTTCCCAGGTGGCACTAGTGCTAAAAAACCCACCTGCCAATGCAGGAAATGTAAGAGACTCGGGTTCAATACCTGGATCAGAAAGATTCCTTGGAGGAGGGAATGGCAACCCACTTGCCTGGAGTATTCTCACCTGGAGAATCCCACGGACAGAGGAGCTTGGTGGGCTATAGTCCATGGGATCACAAAGAGTTGGACATGACTAAAGAAACTTAGCATGCAGGCATGGTAACTCGAATGCATTTTTTTTTTTTTTTAGATTTTCTTGATCACTTTCCATCTCTCTGCAATCTCATTTTTATGAAATAATCTCAACAAAGACATCTTTAAAACCCTGAAATACACTGCAAGTGAACACAAAAATTCTTTTTGAATGAACATAGTGTGTGTGAACTTAAACTGTTGGAATATTCCAAAGGCAGTTTGTTCAGTTCAGTTCAGTCCAGTCACTCAGTCGTGTCCGACTCTTTGCGACCCCATGAATCACATCACGCCAGGCCTTCCTGTCCATCACCAACTCCCGGAGTCCACTCAAACTCATGTCCATCGAGTCAGTGATGCCATCCAGCCATCTCATTCTCTGTCGTCCCCTTCTCCTCCTGCCCCCAATCCCTCCCAGCATCAGAGTCTTTTCCAGTGAGTCAACTCGTCACATGAGGTGGCCAAAGTATTGCAGTTTCAGCTTTAGCATCAGTCCTTCCAATGAACACCCAGGATCGATCTCCTTTAGAATGGACTGGTCCAAGGGACTCTCAAGAGTCTTCTCCAGCACCACAGTTCAAAAAGCATCAGCATTAGGAAATCTTGATTTTTCTTATTTTTAAAACAGAATTTTAATAAAGGCAGAAATCTTAATTTTTTTTTCCTTCTCACACATCAAAGGACCACAGCTCTAGATGGCAAAGGAGGGAGAGGATTGGTGATGGCCCAAATTCAATTTTTTGTTTGTCTGTCCTGCCCTCTCTCCACCTTGGAAAGTCATTACTATCTGCAGTAGGGGGTAGGCAGACGAGTCCCAGGCCTCCCTCCCCTGAGTGTTCTGCTAACCTCCCAGTTGTCATGACCACCAATCCCATGAATCTCTTGGGTCCCATTAACCCCTTGGGATCCCAGATCCTCAGCCCCAAACAGCTTGCTAAGAGTTTATTCTTTTTCTAATTTTCTCATAAGAAAATAGAGCAGAAACCTGAGTCCTTGGGACACCAGTGTCAAGACTTACAGTGGTAATTTGCTCAGTGAATTTGCCCTGGAGATCCGTCTCCTCCAGTTGGTGTTGATAACCCATTCAAAGACTGCTAGTAGCTGTGGATTAATTGATATAAGTAAAAAACTCCTGCTGGGACCTACATACAGGACTTTGGCTGGCTCTATGTGTGACAAGACAGTGACGAGCCATTTTCACAGCCTTCTTATGGAACTCATTAGCAGTGGCCCATGCAGAAGACTGCACAGTCAGAAAGACTCCCCCTGTGGCTGCTGCTCTGGATATGTGTTCAACTCAAACTCGGAACTGGAGCAGGCTTAGAATTACTCTACTGTCATGCATCTAGGCCTGCTCATACTTCATTTGGAAAGACAGCCATCGTTAGATAGTTTACTGTAAGCACACTTATGGGCTTCCCAGGAGGTGCTGGCTGTAAAGAAGCTGCCTGCCAATGCGGGGGATGAAGGAGATGCAGGTTCTCATCCCTGGGTGGGGAAGATCCCTTGGAGGAAGAAATGGCAACCCACTCCAGTATTCTTGCCTGGAAAATTCCATGGGCAGAAAATGGCATCACTGATTCAATGGACATGAACTTGAACAAACTCTGGGAGATGGTGAGGGACGGGGAAGCCTGGTGTGCTGCAGCCCATGGGGTTACAAAGGGTCGGACAGGACTTGGCAACTGAACAACAACAAAGCACAGTTATTCAACCGTCAGCCAGTCCATGGACTCATGCTGGATTTCCCTCACACCTCCTTGGGGCTTTTCCTGTAACAGGCTCCACCAGGACACCTACCGGCACCTTTATCCCCCCAGATCAATGCTGACACTCTTCTGGCTGAAAACAAAAGAATGAATTTTCTCATTTCAACTTACTCATCTGGCTGAACCACCATGCCTACATGTCAATTCAAATATCAAAGAGAAAAACGGGCCTATAAAAAAGAGGGAAGGAACTGCTTTGTAATTAATTGAGATTAATATTTGATTAATATCAGCACTTCAGTTTTGACCAATAAAATAACGCTGGGCCCTACCAGCTGACATTTGGAGCTTCAGCTGAGAATGTAAGCCTTTTTAAAGCAGGAAAGAAAAAGATATTGATGCAAAAAAAAAAGGTACAAAATAAGTGGAGATTTTAATGTTGCTTTCTGCCATGAATGCTTGTCTATGGATTAAATACTGCACTGATTCACAAAAATCTATTTTCAAAACTGCTGTTACCCATGTGGAGATAATTTCCCCAGATGTTTTTCTTTTTTTAAATTTATTTTTAATTGAAGGATAATTGCTTTACAGTATTTTGTTGGTTTCTACCAAACATGAACATGAATCAGCCATAGGTGTGCAATCTTGCATAACACAAGGGAGATATTATAGGCACAAACTGACCTTTGGTTCATATATTGAGCCCTGGACACGTGATACAGACAAGTAAAAAGCTAGAAGATAGATCATTTTAGGCTGGGGGATAAGGAACAATTCTGGGGAGGTGTGACTTGTGGAAGGAAGGTACTGAAGGCTGCAAAGATGGTTTGGGATGTCATGGTGCAGAGGTTGAGAGTAGCATCCATGTCTCTCCAGGCTGCCTGGAGTGTTGGGTGTACAAAACGTTCTGATAAGGGCTGTTGGAACCAGAATGCAGCTGCCCTTAAGTGTGAGGCAAAAGGAGGGTGGGAGCCTGCTGCAGATTTTGAGCAGGGAAGTGAAAATGTATTTCTACTTCTTTCTAGGACAAAGGGTCCTGGTTTTATGGGTCCTCTGAAGTTGAGGAAGGAAAGCCAGTCTGACAAGAAGAATCCCAGAAACTTTATACTGGTTTCATGGAGTCAGGCAGAGGCTAGGCAGTGTTCCATGTTGAATTCTAAGAGTGTATTTTGACAAAGTATCATAGATAACGTTATCTTCATTTTCTCAATCTACATTGGAAAATCTGCTCTCAGTTCACCTTCCCATCATCATGAAAAGTCAAAGGAACATTGTCCGGTGGGACAGGAGGAATCGGCCTGTCGCTGTGACCTCCCCCCACATAGCAGATGCTTGTCTTACTAGGTATTATCCACTGATGCTCATTCTTGGGGACACTTGGCTTCCCTCTTTCACTACCTGAACATGGCCGAATCTAGTCTGGAACCAAGTGCTCCCAACATCTTGGCACGTAGGCCATTGTTAGGGTCCACACATATTCCCCCCAGTTTCAGCTTCAGTAGATCAGAACTCAACCAAAGTTACACAAATGTGTCAAATCATACAGGGAAACATGAAAGCAACACCATTCTCAGACAAAATAGAATGTGTATCATCACCAACTAACTTTACCCTTTGATACTCTGGATATAGCAGCTGTCTTCCCAACATCCATTCCCCTTTCTCCTGATATCCACTCCAATTTTAATTTAAATATGTGTGGGTGCTAAGTCGCCTCAATTGTAACTGACTTTCTGTGATCCTATGGACTGTAGCCTGCCAGGCTCCTTGGTCCATGGGATTCTCCAGATAAGAATACTGAAGTGGGTTGCCATGCCCTCCACCAGGAGATCTTCCCAACCCAGGGATCAAACTTGCGTCTCTTACATCTCCTGCTGTGGCAGGCAGGTTCTTTACCACTAGCGCCACCTGGATATCCACCCACCCATCCCTTAGGGGAAAACATGACACCCTTGCATGAAAGAGCTGGGTGTATGGCTCAGCCAATTGCATAATTTCGGCCTCTGGTCAGCATTCCTGGTCAGAGAGTGTCACCTGGACCTATTCGGGGTCACAGGAAGTGATGAAAGCTTAGCTGAAGTCTTTAGAGAACTACTCCTGGAAGAATTGACTGGTGACAACCAAAATGGGAAAGCCAGGAAGAAACTGAACTTTATGGGGAAAAGGTAGTTTTAGGGATGATGACTTTTGCTCAGTAAATATTGCATGCCCACCATGTCCTGGGAACCAAGTTACTGCCCTCAGGACACACAGGTCAGTGGGGAAGCCTGGCACATACATAGGTCATGCAATCTTTATATTGCATGGAAATTCATCACCATGAGCCCAAGGTACTGGGAGAAGATCCATAATTGAAGGGATCAGAGAGGCTTCTGCCTGAGTTACCTGCTGGAATGAGCCTGAAGGTGAGGTTGGGTGAACACTACAGGCACATGGAGCTGTAGGAGCCAATGCACAAGGTCCTCACAGGAGCCAAAGTAGGAATAAAGATGTTTACAAGGAAAGACTGGTACCCAAGCCTTCCTCTGAGTGACCAAAGTGGAACAGGGGAAGCAGTCATCCTTGGTACTGTGATCAGTATCATCGTCTGGACTATAATAACTCAGATCTTCAAAATGACAGGCTTCTCCTCTAGAGCAGAGTAAGTGGGGGCAGAGAAATCGTTTCTGTTTATTCAGTTCCTGATATGTGTCAAGTACTGTGTTAGATGTTAAACGTATCTTGCCTACTAGATTTGAAAATCTTAACAATCCACACTGTAAGAAAGATGCATTTGAGATTCTGTCAGGTTAAATCAGAGGGCCCCAACCCCCAAGCCACAGACCAGCACTGGTCCATGGCCTCTTAGGAACCGGGTTGCACAGCGGAGGGAGAGCGAGTGAAGCCTGATCCGTATTCACAGCGGCTCTCCACCTGAGAACCCTACTGTGAACTGCGTATGCCAGGGATCTAGGTTAAGTCTCCTTCTGAGATCATCCTGAGACCGTCCCCCCCACCCCCACCATGGAAAAACTATCTTCCATGAAACCGGTCCCTCATGCCCAAAAGGTTGGAGATGGCTGGGTTAAGTCATTTTCCTCAGGTCACACAGCTAGTAAGCGGTGGGGCAGGTTTGGGAATCTAGGTCATTCTGGCTCCAAAGAGCAGCTCTACACTTAGTTCTGAAGCCCATGTAGAATCAACTTGAAATGTCAGTTTGAATGAACCCACTTGGTATTAATTAGAAGGAGAAATTGGCAAATGCAGTTTTAAATGCTTTGAACAATTCTCTGGGGAGCACATTAAATATCCCAAAGCAAAGCAAAAATGTATATTAATAAGAACACAGCCATTCAAAAGGCAATTGTTCGCCATCAGTTCCAAATAGAATAAAAGGAGGGGAATTCAATTTCCCCACTTTTTCATGCCGAGGGCTTGGGCTCCAAGTTTCCCTCACTGCTCACTCTTCACTTCTTCTCCTTACGTTACACGTTACAGCTTCATTCCTTAAGATGTAAGCGGTCTTTATAGGAAATGCTGATCACTGCCAACAAGTGAATACTCCCATTAAACACGGTTTAAAACAACCTTTTCTCCAGTTGTTTATAATAACCTCTTGGAAGTTTGAAATTAAAATCTGTCTCCCATCCAGCCTTTTTCCCGCCTCTTATATGATGCCAAACCAAGAACTTGCCCTTGAACATACTTCAATTCCCTGGCCCACCACCCTGACATGCTCTGTAGCTCATTATCTCAATCCCTAAATATTAGTCTTTTCTCTTGTCTTCTCTGTTTTCCTGGACATGATTCAGTCTCCCTGGATATTTCATTGTTTACGTCAATGAACAAACTCTGTCCCTTCATGAGACCCCGTCCCCTTTCCTGGCCCCATCGTCCCTCAACACCTTTGCGATGAAATGTGTGTTGAACTTCTCTTCTTTCACAGGAGGAGACCCTGAAGTTGAGAGAATCCAATCTCTTCATTCAAAAGACAAAGTCCTTGACCCTAAATAGGAAGCAAATCCAAAAAGAGGGAATATATGTACATGTAGAGGGCCGGTAAAGAATCCACCTGCCAATGCAGGATATGTGGGTTCAATACCTGGATGGGGAAGATCTCCTGGAGGAGAGCATGGCAACCCACTCCAGTATTCTTGCCTGGAGAATCCCCACGGACAGAGGAGCCTGGCAGGTTACAGTCCATGGGGTCTCAAAGAGTCAGACACAACGGAAGCAACTTAGCACACATGTACATGTATGCATTGAGCTGATTCAGTTTCTGTACAGCAGAAACTTACACAATATCGTAGAGCAACTATGCTCCAATTTTTTAAAAATTACCTGAAAAGTAATAAAATAAGAAATCTACTTAAAAAACAAGACAAGATAGAAAGAAGTCTTTGAGACCCAGAGAGTCTACACAATTTACTGAAACACACACTTGGGAAGAGACTGTGTCAAAGCAGGAAGGTGGGACCCTTGGGTTCTAGTTCAAAACCCTTTTCACCACCCTGCACCTCCTCCCTCCCCATTCACACCCATCCCAACACCTTGTCAATTTGGTGTCAGATTTTGTCTGCCCAAAGCTGAGGGCGTGTCCATTTTCACTGGTCAAGTGATCAAAGCACAGTGGAGGTCCAGGGGCAGTTGCCACAGGGGGTTTGTCTCATGGTCCAGATGTCACATGTGTGCTTTTCATCCTGAAACAAGGGCTCCTAAACCCAGGTATCTTCTCGAAGTCCTCCCCATCCAGAGCTGTTCATGGGTGTGTGTCATCCCCCTTCTGAGGATGTTTTAAGGTTTTAGCTGAGACATTTGAGAGAGAGAATTGTAAAGGCAAAGTTGGTGAGGGTGGGTGGGCTGGGCAGGACTTCTAAGGCAGGGCTGGGAATTGCTAAGCTCTGCAGGATCTGGGAGGGATGTGATCAGAAAAGGCTTTGCTTGTTTCCCATTGCCTTCATCGCTGGTCAAATGAACATAGCAAAGCACTCAGGGAAAGGAACCCTAAAGGGTAGACATCTCTTCAGAGAGGAGTTGGTCCCACACAAAGCTGCCCTCCTTAGGATCACTCCTATCCTGACCCCTGCCTGGTGCGGGTGTAGTCCTTTATGGGCTTCTATGGAGTGAAATATTTGTAAGTACTGGAAAACAGAAGGTGAACTTCTTGACATCCAGAGAGGTGACCTTGGTAAGAAAGGAACAGCCCTAGCACCTGTATTTGGTGCAACAGGGCTGTGGTTACCCTGATCCAAGTCTGGCTGGCTTCAACAGCACGGAGTGGGTGCTTGATTTAATGCTCTGCTGTCACAGCCTTGAAACTCTTACTAATGTTTGAAATGAGTCTCACAGTTTATTTTGCATTGGACCCCATAAATCCGGAAGCTAGCCCAGCTGCTTGCTCTTCCCTCACCCCACTAACTTGCACATACAATTTCTTCTCTAAACTGGACTGAAGAGATTATCTTCTATTCATTCTTATTTCCCATCTGTGCCAAGACATGGAAACAACCTAAATGTCCATCGACAGATGAATGGATAAAGAAGAGGTGGTGTGTGTGTATGTGTGTGTGCTCAGTCGTGCCCAACTGTGCAATCCCATGGTCTGCAGCCCACCAGGCTCCTCTGTCCATGGAATTTTCCAGGCAAGAATGCTGGAGTGGGTTGCCATTCCTTTCTCCAGGGATCTTCTTGACCCAGTGATTGAAACTGCATCTCTTGGTTCTTCTGCATTGGCAGGCAGATATTTTACCACCGCACTACCTATAAAGCCCCAAAGAAGATATGGTACATATATACAAAGGAATATGAGCTTCCCTGGTGGTGCCTGCGCCAGGAAGCAGGGTTCGAGCCCTGCTCCAGGAAGATCCCATGTGCTGCAGGGCAGCTGATCCTATGTACGATGACTATGGAGCCCACATGCCACAAGCGCTGAAGCCTGTGTGTGCCTAAAGCCTGTGCTCCACAACAAGAGAAGCCACCACAGTGAGAAGCCTGCATACCATGACTAGAGAAAGCCCCCATGCAGCAACAAAGACCCAACACAGCCAAAAATGAAAAATAAATAAAGCTTTAAAAAACCCCACAATGGAATACTACTCAGCCACAAAAAGGATGAAATGATGCCATTTGCAGCAACAAGGATGGACCTAGAGACTGTCATATACTGAGTGAAGACAGAGAAAGATAAATGTCATGTGATAATCACGTGTGCAGAATCTAAACTACAACACAAGCAAACATATGTACAAAACAGAATCAGACTCACTGACATAGAGAACAGACTTGTGGTTGCCAAGGGGGAGGAGAGGTAGGGGAGGGTGGGATTGGGAGTTTGGGATCAGCAGATGCAAACTGGTATAACTAGGATGGATAAGCAAGGTTTTTCCTGTATAGCACTGCTGCTGCTGCTGCTGCTGCTAAGTCACATCAGTCGTGTCCGACTCTATGCGACCCCATAGATGGCAGCCCACTAGGCTCCCCCACCCCTGGGATTCTCCAGGCAAGAACACTGGAGTGGGTTGCCATTGCCTTCTCCAATGCATGAAAGCAAAAAGTGAAAGTGAAGTCACTCAGTCGTGTCCCACTCTTAGCGACCCCATGGAACGTAGCCTACCAGGCTCCACTGTCCATGGGATTTCCCAGTCAAGAGTACTGGAGTGGGGTGCCATTCCCTTCTCCCCTGTATAGCATAGGGAACCATATTCTATATCCCATGGTAAACCATAATGGAAAAGAATATGAAAAAGAATATATATACACACACATATAGTTGTACAACTGAACCACTTTGCTATGCAGCAGAAATTAACACAACATTGTAAATCAACCATATTTTAATAATTAAAAAAAAAATCTGCTCTTCTATACTTTTTTGTAGTGCCCTCAAATAGGAAATGAGTCATGACTAATGATTTAGATGTACCTGATGTTTTCAGTTAATAATATGAAAAATCAAAGGCAACCTTGATTCAACAGCCCAGGATTGGTTAGACAAGATGCAGGCCAAACACACAGTAGACTTCTATGCAGCTATTACAAATCCTATTACAGAAATGTATTTGTGAACGTGGAAAACATTCATGATATAGCACTAAGTGGAACAAAACCCAAACGGGGAACACACAGGCCCCCAAACGGGGAACACACAGGCCCCCACACAGCCTCCGGGTTGCTTTTTGGTGTCACTAACACTGTGACTCTCCAGGAAGGGGCCTGTGCCGGGGCTGGGGGGCAGGGTCTGAACCCAGCAGCTGCTGTCTCTGACTTGTATTTTTCCTAATTTATTGCTGTTTCTGCCCTAGAATGTACCTGTACTCTTCCTATCCTGAATTCCAGCACAGGATCAAGGATGAAACAGACAAGATCTTAAATCCAGAGCTTTACATTAAGAGACTTCGGGCAGCGAGTTGGCAAGTGCTGTCTGAGCACACAGCCCCTTCCCCAGTCATTTTATTGCTCATCTCACACATAAGAGCTTATCACTCAAACCAGGTAATTTCTGTTAACATAGATACATTTGTGAGGGCTCAGGAAGACGGTGCAAAGCATTTGGTCTAAGACCCCAGAGTTCCAGCCTGGTCTCAATAGCAGATGATCCCAAGGAGGCTGCTCTTCTAGCCTCGTTGTTTGTATAATAAACAATGATAGCCACCCGGTCTGATTCCTGGGTCGAGTCCCACAGGAGAAAGTGCTTTGTAAAGTGCAGAACTTTCTAAATGTGTAAGGTGTAGCTATCATCAGACAATGGTGAGGAGCGCCTGGAGGGAAGGAAACTTGGGTTCTCCTTTTCTAGTTGTGTCTTAACTGGAGACAATCACTTAAGTTCCTCGGGTTGGCTGACTCCAGGCAGAGTCTGTCTTGTGGTGGTTTAGTCGCTAAGTCGTGTCTGATTCTTGCTATCCCATGGAGTGTAGCCCACCAGGCTCCTCTGTCCACGGGATTTCCCAGGCAAGAACGCTGGAGTGAGTTGCCATTTCTTTCACCAGGGGACCTTCCCCACCCAGGGATCAAACTCACGTGTCTGCCTAGATTCTCTGTAAAGATACTGCCAACGTGAAAATTCCACTCTGTTATGAAAATCACCTATATGTTTCATTATTGTTTTTAGTTTATCTTATATAATGGAAGACTGAGTCTTGAATTTGATTTTATGAGGCTGTTCTGTGTGAGAGTATCTGTGGGGGTGGGGGGCTGGGGACCCTGAGGGGAAAGGAGAGGAGAGGAGGGTGGGAAGGAAGCAGGGCAGGAAAATGGAAAGGGGCCGAATGATAAGATACTGCCACAGGCGTTGCAGGTTGGAAAAACAGAACACTGAGAACTGGAGGACTCTGTTTATGCGCCCTGAAGACACAGGAAGCCCAACACAGGGTGGGTGTCGATGCCCCCATCCCCAGAAGCCCTTCTCTCCTCCCCACCCCACAAGCTGTTCTCTGACAGCCAGTGGACCCACCAGACTTTCCCCACTCCACCTTCAGCTCCACCAAGTTCTGCCTCTGCCATGCTAAATGTTCCTCAGACCTGATTTTGGTGTGGTCCTTTGCTTTTTCAATTTCTTCCTCTAAGGGGGAAAAACAAAAAAAGATTCACGTATTTTAGATACAGTGGCTTTGATGAGTGAAGAACCTCTTGGGAATAATTACAGACACATCCACATGGAATGAGGGACAACTCTCTACCGAAATAGATTTCTTTCTACCGGTCCCAATTAAGATGCTGTCTTCTGGGATCCAGCTTCAAAGGCTGCATTTTCTCCCCGTGGAGGCCAATGACATCTGTTATGATTAGTATCTGGAAAGCGAAAGACCTGACCCGGTCTAGCCAGATCCTCCCAGGCAAAGGACGGCAGGGACCAGAGTGTGCAGTCTGGTCCAGGAGGTCAGACAAACCAGTGTATCCAGGCAAAGGCCAGCAGTGGTGTCATAGCACCCCTTTTCAGCTTGAATTATTCTGGATGGTTAACTCAGCACTTATCATCCTGCCTTTCCAGGCATATGTTCAGAGAAAGAAAATAAAGTTCCCCAATTAAATTCACAAAATATGTCACTGTTTAAGGGCCCTTTCAAGATTTAAGATGGAGTGAGCTGAACACCCTAGAACAGCCTCCAGGATCACAGGATGTAAGTGCTGCAGAGACTGTTATTTCCAGAACAAGAATTTGGAGGTCAGAAGGACTAGATGACTTGCCAAAATCCCTCAAGACCATGGACATAAGTTTGCGCAAACTCCAGGAGATAGTGAAAACAGGAAAGCCTGGCATGCTTCAGTCCACGGGGTTTCGAAGAGTTGGATGTGACTTAGCGACTGAACAAAAAATAAAAGAAACCCATCTTAGATCTTAGTCTGCCCTGGGCCTTAAGGAATCAGAGAAGGGGTAACTCCTGAGTAAGATAGAAGTGTGGGTGGCTAGGAACAGACCTAGTCATTCTGGATAATCATGGGGGTCACACCTCCTGAGTCAGACAAGTGAGGACTCTGTCGCTGATGTGCTTAATCATGTCCTACTCTTGGTGACCCCAAGGACTGTAGCCCACCAGGCTCCTCTGTCCATGGGATTTCCAAGGCAAGAATACTGGAGTGGGTTGCTATTTCCTCCTCTAGGGGATCTTCCCCACCCAGGGATCAAACCCACATCTCTTATGTCTCCTGCATTGGCAGGCGGACTCTTTACCACTGAGCCACCAGGGAAGTCGTGGATTCTACGGCAGAGAGCAATACTGTCAATAATCATCAACAATCAAGGACTACAAATGGTCAGGGCACTCTGTTGGACACGCTGAGATAATTCAGCACAGAGAAGGTCATTGAATCAATCAGCTGCTGTTCTGGACACAGGCCGTTCAACTGATCACAGAGATGAGAGGCTTTCAAAAGCATCGGAAATGCTGATCATCAGCAGCAGCTGTCACTTATGGAGAGCTCACTCACTATATTCTCAACACTTCAGTGTATCATCTCATGTCATCCTCACACCAGTTCATATTATTGCCCAGATTTTACACTTGAGGAATATGAGATTAAAAGATGTCAAGCAGCCTGTCCGATGTCACAAGCTGACCAATGGCTTGACCAGGATGTGAGTCCAGGCTTGCAGGACTCCACAGTGCAGGCTCTCACCTGGCACAGCTGTGATGTGTCACAGCTATGGCACCGTCCCTTTTGACCCACATTTCTACTCATTATGGCCTACAGCTGAGGGTCCACAGCGTGCTAGAAGCAGCGTGTCTGGTAGGTACAGCTTGCTGTAGAGTAAGATGCACATTTTACTGCCAACCGAGCTCTAAAGAAACAGATGCTTATACGTGGGGATTTGCTTTCTGACCATATGGGAAGGCAAGATCTGGTCAATAAATAGTTGTATTTAAAATAGCAATTTTAACTGCATGTTGCCCACAAGCACGTAGACCCCAGACTGATTGGAACCGAAAGGTTCAAGATGCTGACTCCCAAATACCTCACCGCCAACCAATCAGAGAAAAGTCCACAAGCTGATCATGCCCTCTTTGAACAACTGCAATAAAACTCCTCTCAACTCCCTCCAGGTCGGGACACACAGTTTTGAGGGCCCTAGCCTGCCGTGGCCCCTTTTGCCTGGCAAAGCACTAAAGCCGTTCTTTCCTGCCTCACCCTCCCAAAAAATAAAATAAAATAGCAACATTATTGAGTTGCTATCTTTATTGAAAGATAGTCAAAAGCAACAAGATGGTAGTTGCATTAATACCTGTGCTGTACTTATTTTGAACATACCACCTAAAAATCTGTATTTATAGTGCTCAGCAAACACAAGATTGCAACCTGCCTCTGTGTGCTCATAGCAAACTGTCACCAAAATTCAACCAATGGAAGATCAAATCAATCAATCAAAAATCAAATTAAAAAACCTAATCAATCAATGGAAGATTCAGAAACTGAATAGATGGTTGCCAGAGGGGATTTCAACTAAATGAGCCTCTATTCTTTAAAAGAGGTGAGGAAATAAGATTAAGAATATTTACACATTCCTGAGATAGTCCTTGCTTGGCATGTTTTCTTAAGACCTAGTGCAATTTCACTTTATCAAGAAGATAAATACTGTTAAAGTGGTTGAAAAGTTTTTCAAGTGATTTTTAGCAACAGTACATTTTACAACTTTGAAACAATATGAATAAAGAAACAGTGAGAAAGGACTGTTTCTGGGCTTGAAAAATTCAGAAAAATTTCAGACAAAAACATTCCATTGAACAAGTCTCTCTCCCTCTCTCCACAAACCCCATACAAACACACAAAGATTCTTTTAAATATTCTCAATTTTATTTTTTTTTTTTTTAGAAATAATGCACGTTCAATTAGTGAAATTTATATGACCATCCTCTGGTAAGCTTGTAGTTTTGTAGCTAACAGAGAACTAAAATTGCATTCATGGCTAATGATAAAACCAGCAAGAATTAAAACTGTCTATTTAGAAAAAAACTCAGTGCATACATAAAGACCAACAAAGAGCTTTCAACGAATGCCACAATTTTCAGTATCATTTTTGGGAAGAGAACATCTGAGTACTCAATGTGAAGAATCAGACAAGGATCTCAACCACCTTTGAGACCAATGAAGGGAAAACCATCAAAATAATCCATCACTTGAAGTTCTCCAGTTCTCATCTCTCCCCTCCCTGGCAAAGACACCAGGGCACTGTTGCCCGTGGACACTCTACCGTCTTCCCAAGAACCCCAAGGTGAGTCCTGTTGCCCAGACAACTCGAACAGGGTTCATAATGAGCCCTCTGAGGTCACAAGGTTGAGTTCTGATTCTGACTCTGATCTGCTGTGGGCCCTTAAACTAATAACGAACAAGCGTGCTCTCAAAGCAGTCAGCAGAGTGCGGGCTCTTGGTAGGTAAGTCACATTTCCACTAGGTAGGAGCCTAGAAGGGTGAGTGTTTGATACCTCTTTAAAATCTCCATACAAAGTGAAGCACCTTGCCTAGACTGAATGAACTCTGGCTGCCCTCTGGGCTTGCTGGTGGTAACTATGGACACGGTTTGGGTTGGAACTGAGTATGGCAAAGAACGGGGTTGGGGAAGGCCGGTTTGTCTTCGCTGGCCTACATTACCAGGGATTGTGTTTGCTTTTCCCCTGGAAGACGCTTTATTTCTCTTCCACCGGTTCCCTTTGTAGCTGCTCAGACTTCCCTGACACATGGTTACTAAAGTACAGATTCCCCAACCTGAGTCTTACGTGTGTTTTGTGCCAAACTCTCAGTAGCCTAAATGGTCTGTGAAGAATGAACACTGAGCTGTACCTACCCGCTCCAACCCTCCCTAACCTCCTCTTGCTACAAATCTACCAAACATACCTTAATGGGTCCCCTCAAAATCTAAAGAGCTTTTTCATTTACACATGAAAGTGAAAATGTTAGTCACTCAGTTTGTGACCCCATGGACTGTAGCCCACCAGGCTTCTCTGTCCATGGCATTTGCCAGGTAAGAATACTGGAGTGGGTAGCCATGCCCTCCTCCAGGGGATCTTCCCGACACAGAGATCGAACCCAGGTCTCCCACATTGCAGGCAGATTCTCTACTGTCTGAACCACCAGGGAAGCCCCATTTACACGTATTTAAAGAAAAAGGCCAAACTCCAGAATAATGTGCACAAACTAATTTTTATTTCCAAATGTCCTTTACATTGAGCTCCATTTTCAAACTACTCCCCTCCTCTAAAGGTAGTTCTTTCTGGTCATTCTAGACGTTATATTTCTGGTAAAATCATTACATGTTTCACTTAGATAATGAAACACAAGAAACACTTGCTTCTGAAGCAGCACAAGATCATTGAGGGCCAAACTTGTCCTCCCTTTTCCTGAGATGACTCTTCCCTGTCCTTTAGGTGTGTGGACGTGCTCAGTTGCTCAGTTGTGTCTGACTCTTTACAACCCTATGGACTGTACCCCACCCGGTTCTTCTGTCCATGGGATTTCCCAGACAAGAATACTTGAGTGGGTTGCCATTTCCTACTCCAGGAGATCTTCCTGACCCGGGATCGAATCCATGTCTCCTGTGTCTCCTGCATTGCAGGTGGATTCTTTACCCATTGTGCCATCGGGGAAGCCCTGAAAAGCACTTGGAGATATGCAGAGAGTATGAGCTCATTGCAAAAGAAGAGCATTGATGGAATTTGTGAGGAAGCAATATTCAAAAAGGAAGGACTTTCCCAGCATTCCAATGGTTGAGACTCTGCCTTCCAATGCAGGGGATGCGAGTTTGATCCCTGGTTGGGGAACTAAGATCCCACATGCCATGCAGCCAAAAAAAGCCAAAACATAAAACAGAAGCAATACTGTAACAAATTCAATACAGACTTTTAAAAAGTCCACATCAAAAAAAAAAATCTTTAAAAATAAATTAATAAATAAAGGAACCAAGGATGGAACTAAGTGACCATTGGATCTGGTGGTTTGAGTGGCTCCAATGACCTTGGTTATGGCAGGGCTGGTGCCACCGTGTGGCAGCAGAGGTGTGACCACGTCTGAAGACGGAACAGGCTCCAGATGAGGACACTGGAAGTGTAGACGACTTCAAGAGCTCGGCTCTAATGGAAAGACAATAAATAATTCTCTTTATTTATAGGAAAATAGGAAATAAAACAAGTCTAGGAGTATAGGAAAGTAGGAGTATAGAAGTATAGGAAATAAAAGAAGAGACTACAAAAAGAGCGAGACATGGTCATAACAGATGGGGTGGGAGAGGCAGGGTTTCAGGTGGAAGGAGCCCTGGAAGACAGATAAGATGTCTCTTCCTGTGAGGATGAGGGAAGCGGTGAGGCCAGGTGCTGAGAGAGATAAGTTGCAGAAGAGGGAAGAGGAATTTGAGGGGCTTCCTGCCAGAGAGTCTGATTTTTTGCAGAAGAGGAGATGAGCTTATTTGTTCAGAGTAAGAGGGTGGGCATCGAGCAGGGTCCTTGAGAAGAAGCTCAGGAGTCGGTGCTATGAAAAGGGGGAATGAGCTGCCCAGAGTACACACAGGGACACGGGGAGGTCTGTCAGCCACCAGCAGAGCCGGCTGGCTTCTGACTTGTAGGCATTTTCCTTCCAGCACATTAGGATCTAGGATTCTAATATTTTGCAATGATTTCACTAGTCATGTTTTCTTCATGTGCTCAACCGCTCAGTCGTGTTCGACCCTTTGCAAACCTTTGGACTGTATCCCGCTAGGCTCCTCTCAAATTCAACAAAAAAAAAATCCTGTGAAAAGAAAATATCTTATTTGATAAATTATTTGCACATCTGATGCTCTTTATTTTTAGGTAAATCTTTTAGAATATTGATGTGCACTATTCAGTTCAGTTCAGTTCAGTCCCTCAGTCGTGTCCGACTCTTTGCGACCCCATGAATCACAGCACGCCAGGCCTCCCCGTCCATCACCAACTCCCGGAGTTCACTCAAACTCATGTCCATCGAGTCGGTGATGCCATCCAGCCATCTCACTCTCTGTCGTCCCCTTCTCCTCCCGCCCCCAATCTTTCCCAGCATCAGAGTCTTTTCCAGTGAGTCAACTCGTTGAATGAGGTGGCCAAAGTATTGGAGTTTCAGCTTTAGCATCAGTCCCTCCAATGAACACCCAGGACTGATCTCCTTTAGAATGAACTGGCTGGATCTCCTTGCAGTCCAAGGGACTCTAAAGAGTCTTCTCCAGCACCACAGTTCAAGAGCATCAATTCTTCAGCGATCAGCTTTCTTCACAATCCAACTCTCACATCCATACATGACCATTGGAAAAACCATAGCCTTGACTAGATGGACCTTTGTTGGCAAAGTAATGTCTCTGCTTTTTAATATACTATCTAGGTTGGTCATAACTTTCCTTCCAAGGAGTAAGCGTCTGTTAATTTCATGGCTGCAATCAGCATCTGCAGTGATTTTGGAGCCCAAAAAAATAAAGTCTGACACTGTTTCCACTGTTTCTCCATCTATTTCCCATGAAGTGATGGGACCAGTGCACTATTAAGTGCTAAGAAAGCACATTCAAGGTAGAGAAACATTTAAGTTCGCGTGTAATGTATTGTTTCAATGAAAAATATAAACAAAGTGGAAATAATTACTGGATTTGACCTTGAATAAAAAATGTAGTGCAAGTTATTTATAGCAGTCAAAAACTCCAGTGAAAATAGCTAGCTATTTATGAGAAGTAAAGAGTAAAATAAGATTCTGCCAATCTTGAAAGAATATAATATCAACAGACAATATCACATAGGCATAGAGCCATACTGTGAAGCCTCACCAATCATGATATACTTATTTGGAATTTGTAACAATTCTGACAAAAGCTTAGCAGAAGTTTACCTTTTCACTGCTATTAATCAAATTATAGTATAAACAAAATTCATAAAGTTAATGTTTAAATTACTTTAGAGAACAATTTAAGTTCAAATATCTTATGCATACCATACTTAGTAACAATGTACATGTGAATTGTAAACATTTTAATCTGCCTCTTGAGGTAGTTCTCTTTAGGATCTCTATTTCTGTACGTGTTTGCTCTTAAAAATAAAACTGTCTCTTTAAAGTTACTCCGTCATTCAGATTTTAAATGAATTTTACTAGGCTCCCTACCCAGCCAAATTGTTATTTCATATAAAATAATCAAAGGAAATTATTTTGCCTTTGTTCAATTTGATCTTCTGTTTCACATTAAAAAGCAAACTAGAAGATAGTAAATTAATTATGAAAAACAATGAACACAATTTACTGAGCTTCCCCTAAGTGACAAGCCATGTGTGAGGGATTTTAAAACTTTACCTCTAATCCCTCCCCCAAATATTGAAAGATAGGTATTATTGTTCATTCTTAAAGTTAAGTGGCTTCCCTAAGGCCCCAAGTATTTCCTGAATTTGGTAAAGAAGATACTGTGTATCAAGGACGAAGTACGGGATCTAGAACATAGGAAGCACTCAGTACATGTCAACTACGGCTACTGCTATTACCAGAAAGAAGAGACTCCTTGTAAAGGTAGGTGAGAACTGAAGGACAGGTGAAACAACTTCTCTATTTCAGTTGTATTTGCATATTCATTCATTGAGTCATTTCAACAAACGTTTACTGAATATTTACTAGGTACTGGGAATACCAGTGTGAATATATGGGCAAAGGTGTACCTTTGAGCGAGTCCAAGACTTTAAAAAGTGATCAACTACATATATATGTATATATATATATATATATGAATATACACGCACATATATATGTACACACATACATATATATAAATCAGTGATCAACTACAGATATATATATATATATATTTGTTGTTTAGTTGCTAGGTTGTGTCTGACCCTTTACAACCCCATGGACTGTAGCCTGCCAGGCTCCCCTGTCCATGGGATTTCCCAAGCAAGAATACTGGAGTGGGTTGCCATTCCTTTTTCCAGGGGATCTTCCTGACCCAGAGATCACTGAACCCACATCTCCTGCATCACAGGTGGATCATTTACTGCTGAGGCACCAGGGAAGCATATATATATATAAATATACATACAAATAGTGATGAGCTACAAGTATATGTGGACTTCCCAGGTGGCTCAGTGGTAAAGAATCCCCCTGCCAGTGCAGGAGACGCAAGAGACATGACTTTGATCCCTGGGTTGGGAAAGTCTCCTGGAGAAGGGAATGGCAACCCACTCCAGTATTCTTGCCTGGAAACGTCCATAGACAAGGGAGCCTGATGGGCTATGGTCCATGGGATAGAGTCGGATACGACTGATCATGCATGCACAGTATATGTATATATAAATATACATAGTGTATATATATGTATCATGTGTATATATAAATATATATGGACAAACATATATATATATTTGTAGTTGATCACAGTGGGAATTGGATAGTCAGTCATACACATCCGAAATGTATCTGAATGTCCAACTTCCACACTTTCTACATGTTTATTCTATATTCAAATTACATTTGCATATATTTATAAGTTTCTTGAGCCAAAAAGATCTTGGAAATTAGTTTAAAGCCTTTCATTTTACAGTAAGAATACGTAGGCCTCAAGATGCGTTTTTCCCTGTGACATCCCTGAGTCGCCAAGCTGAGGCTCGGAGTCACATGCCTGTTTTTCTTAGTCTTTTACCTTTCCACTGAAATTAAAAAGAGGCTCCAGAACCATCAGTGACCTTGCAGTGAATCAGAAGAACAATTCCAGACTGACTCCTGAACTGTAAAACATGACATGGAATTAAATATTGGCTTTTTGGTCAAACAGGGGAAGCAGCTCTCAGTCAGAACCTCTTTTCAAAAACCTGAAGTTTATTTAAAAACTAAAGAAATAGAAACACTGACAAAACCCATAAACTTTTAAAGATCAGAATGTTATTACTTTATCCAAAAAAGAAAAAAACACCCTTCATGCAAATCTCAAGCATAATCACATCGCAGAGGATGGAGACAAAACACCTGGTGTTTATTAAAACACCATTAGTCTCTTTATGGGGTCATAACATTTAAGTGGACTTGCTTAAGAGCAGCAATGCTTCCTCTGACAAACAAGGTCTATTCTTTGTCAAGCATGGAAAAGAATGTGAAGTGACTCAGATGACCAAGCTGTGGAAGCCAACATCCTTCTCAAAAATCCAGTTCATCCTCCTGCCATCCTCAAAGGCTTGACTCAGAGCATGGGTATCATCCATTGACAGCTAATCTAAGGGGTGTGCCATGCATTTTGCTTTTCCTATTCTGCAGTTCCCTTCATTGTTAATCCCTTTTCCATTTATTCAGTCTTTCATTGAATGTTAATTGCTAGAAGCTGTTGTTCCAAAGATGAATAAGACAGGGTCCTTCTCTTGAGAAGCTCGTAGTCTGCTGCGATGATTCTCTGAGTTTAGTGAACACAAAAACCAGTCAAGGAGTGGTAGAGAACAGAAGCAACTGAGCCAGCTTCTCTCTGAAAGAGTCGGAGTTGGAAGCCTGAGCTGAAGCCCTACCTTCTGCACTTTATGAAAAAGAGGTCGCAGTTGGATCAGGGCGGAGTTGAGAGGATGTGACTTGTGAAATTGCAGGAAAGGGAGAAGCTTTAAGATGACACCCGTATTCTAGCTTAGACAACCAGGCTGTGGATCGTAGGGAACATAGAAAGGCATGTGCCTTTGAAGAGGTGATTTGGTTTTAGAAAAACTGAGTGGGGACGCTTGTAGGATATGCAGAAAGAACAAGTAAGAAGGTAGGCAGGTGGAAAGATTAAAACCTTTCATTTTACAGTCAGAATACTTAAGCCTAAAGATGTGGTTTTCCCTGCGACGTCCCCGAGTCTCCAAGCTGAGGCTCGGGGGTCATATTCCTGTTTTACTCAGTCTTTTACCTTTTCACTGAAATTAAAAAGAGACTCCCAAATCAGTCTCAAGAAGCATCAGTGATCTTGCAGTGAATTAGAAAAAAATTTCAGACTGACTCTGGAAGAGTTCAGTAGAAATGTCTAATAGGAGAGAGATATGGGTGTCCTCTGCATATAGGTGAATGAAACTTATCAATCTCTCCCCTGACATATCTGAGTTAATAAAACTAACTCCTGTGAGCAGAAGTGCCTTGGTTACTCTTCCTGTTTTGTTTTTTGGGCATGCCAGGTGGAGATCTTAGTATTCCAACCAGGGATTGAAGTAGTACCTGCTGTGGAAGCGTTAAATCATAGCGCCCAGAGAGGACTGTGGACCGAATCCAGAGAAACAAGTGTGGGTCCAGTCACAGAGATCCTTGTAAGCTGAGTTTGAGAACTTGAACGTTGGCCTGAGAACAATGTCAAACCACTGAACTGAAATTTGAAGTGGGAGAGTGACGAGATCAGGCTTGCATTTTAGAAGTATTTAGGCTCTGCTGGTGTAGGTAGATTCAAGGCAGGGAGATTGCAGTCAGTGAGACCAGGAGAAGGAGTGAGATCAAACGTTTAAGCAGATTAATTGTGGAGGTAGGCGAGGAGATGGGAAAGGTGTTTGTGCTCAGTCGCTCAGTCCTGTCCGACTCTTCTCGACCCCGTGAACTGTAGCCCACCAGGCTCCTCCTTCCATGGGATTCAATTCTCCAGGCAAGAATACTGGAGTGGGTTGCCATTTCCTCCTCCAGTAGGCCATTAGGGGAGAGGAATACAGGGAGAATGAAAACAAGTAATGCTTTCTCCAGAATCATCTGAAATAATCATGCAGTCCTCTTGGCTCCAGCTTGAGACTCTTCTGGTGGAAGGGGTGTGAGATGCAGATTTAGCTCTTATCTTCAAATGTTTAAGTAGATAAATTTTGGAGGTGGGAGAGGAGATAGTAAAGGTTTTTCGCAATCATTAGATGTGTATGGAGAGGGAAGTTGAAAGCATTGGCATCTGATAAGGCGGGTGCTGAGAGGGCAACACTTGGAGGATGGTCACAGAATTCCAGAAGGGCTCTTGTGTTCTCCACCTGGGGAATTTGGACCATAAAGAAAGCTGAGCGCCAAAGAATGGATGCTTTTGAACAGGTGCTGGAGAAGACTCTTGAGAGTCCCTTGGACTGCAAAGAGATCCAACCAATCCATCCTAAAGAAAATCAGTCCTGAATATTCATTGGAAGGACTGATGTTGAAGCTGAAACTCCAATACTTTGGCCACCTGCTGTGAAGAACTGACTCATTGGGAAAGACCCTGATGCTGGGAAAGATTGAAGGCAGGAGGAGAAGGGGACGACAGAGGATGAGATGGTTGGATGGCACCACCGACTCAATGGACACAAATCTGAGTGAACTCCGGGAGTTGGTGATGGACAGGGAAGCCTGACATGCTTCGGTCCGTGGGGTTGCAAAGAGTCGGACATGACTGAGCGTCTGAACTGAATTGAACTGAACCTGGGGAATGCGGGGGAGACACAGAGAAGCGGACTTTGTGAGATACATTTTGAAGGAAGAAGCAGTGCTTGGTAAGGATGAAAAGTTAAGGGAAAGGGAGGGGGCAAGAGTAATGGCTTTTTCGTCAGTAAAAAGGCAATACTAATTTATATTCCCTCAAACAGTGCAAAAGAGTTCCCTTTTCTCCATACCTTCTCCAGCATTTATTGCTTGTAGATTTTTTTGTTGACGGCCATTCTGATCAGTGTGAGGTAATATCTCATGGTAGTTTTAACTTGCATTTCTCTAGTAGTGACGGTGGGAAGGAGGTTCAGGAGGGAGGAGACATACATATACCTATGGCTGAAAAAAATAAGTGAAAACAAAAAGGCAATACTAGCACAGGGCCGGGGTGAGGATGGAGTGGGATGATTCTTAGTCTATGATAATACAGGTCATGTGACCACAGGACAGGGCTGCTGCTGCCGGAGCATGGAGGCTTGTGTTCGAGTGTCAGCCCTGCAGCCCGTTTCCACTGACGAGTGCAAGGCACCTTCACCATTGTCCTTTCTTACCACAACATCCTGCTCATCTGGGCCTCTCTTTTCTCTCCCGAGGCCCTCCTCAACTCCTCCCAGAGCTCTTGAATGGAGAAATCTTGGTCAGTGGATGATCTGCACGTGACTACGATGCTCAACCCCTGTATCCTCCAAAGCAGGGTCAGAGGAGGTGCCAGGCTGGGGACCCACCTTGGGGACCCACCTTCAGTGGCCCAATCAGCTCTTTATACTGAAGGTGGTGGGGCTGGAGGCAAGAGGCCATCGTGTAGGAGTGTTTCTTAGAACGGTCCTCTAAAGAGTGGCTGAGCTTGCTTTCTCATCAGCACGTCTATGAGTCCAGTCCACTGTAGCTAACAGGTTTTGGGTGTTGTTTGTTTTTCCCAGCCTCATAATTCTATTAGGGTGTGTGTGTGTGTGTGGTAAGATACACATAATACGTGTGTGCTTAGTCACTCAGTCCTATCCAACTTTTTGCGACCCCATGGATGGTAGCCCACCCATATGATTCTCTAGACAAGAATACTGAAGTGGGTAACCATTCCCTTCTCCAGGGGATCTTCCCAACCCAGGGATGGCACCTGGGTCTCCTGCATTGCTGGCAGATTCTTTACTGTCTGAGCCACCAGGGAAGCCCAAACATAATATAAACCTTATCATTCTAACCCTTTCTAGGTGTTCAGTTCAGTGACATTAAGTACACCCATGTTATTGCACAACCATCACCACCATCCATCTTCAGAATGGTTAACATGTTCAAAGCTGAAATTCTTTTCCCACTGAACAGTTACTCCCCATTCCCTCCCACCAGCTCCTTCTGGAAACCACCATTCTACCAATCATTCCACCACCACCAATCACGTCTCCATGATTCTACTCCTCTGGGTACCTCACATAGGTGGAATCATACAGTATTTGTCCTTTTGTGACTAGCTTATTTCACTTAGCATAATGCCCTCAAGGGCTTCCCTGGTGGCTCAGACAGTAAAGAATTCCTGCAATGTGGGAGACCTGAGTTCAATCTCTGCGTCGGGAAGATCCCCTCCAGGAAGGCACAGCAACCCACTCCAGTATTCTTGCCTGGAGAATCCACATGGATAGAGGAGTCTGGCGGGCTACAGTCCATGGAGTCACAAAGAGTTGGACATGACTGAGCAATTAAGCATGAATGCCCTCAAGGTTTATCCACGTGTCAGAATTTCCTTCCTTTTGGGGACTTCCCTGGTGGTCCAGTGGCTAAGACTCCATGCTCCCAATGCAGGGGTCCTAGGTTCAATCCCTGGTCAGGGAACTAAGATTTCATGCACCACAACTAAAGATTCTTCATGCCAAAAATAAGACACGGTGCAGCCAAATAAATAAATATTTTAAAAAAGATTTTCCATCCTTTATAAATCTGTAAAATATTTCATTGTCCTTTTATATAGTTCGTGAGGTTCTCACACCAAGTTGACTGGGGTGGTTTGCCATTCCCTCCTCCAGTGGATCACACTTTGTCAGAACTCTCTGCTATGACCTGTCTCGGGTGACCCTACACAGCATGGCTCATAGCTTCATCGAGTTAATGCAAGCTCCTTCACCATGACAAGGCAGTGATCTGTGGTGTTGGAGAAGACTCCTAAGAGTCCCTTGGACAGCAAAGAGATCAAACCATTCAATCTTAAGGGACATCAACACTGAATACTTGTTGGAAGGACTGATGCTGAAACTGAAATTTCAGTATTTTGGTCATCTGATGCGAACAACTGACTCATTGGAAAAGTCCCTGATGCTGGGAAAGATTGAGGGCAGAAGGAAAAATGGGTATCAGAGGATGAGATGGCTGGATGGCATCACCAATGCAATAGACATGAACTTGGGCAAACTTCGGGAGATGTTGAGGGACAGGGAGGCCTAGCGTGCTACAGTCCATGGGGTCGCAAAAAGTTGGACGTAACTGGGCAATTGAACAACAACAACAATATTCCATTGCTAGCATGTGTCACATTTATTTTATCCATTCATCCTTTGATGGACACGTTTGTTGCGTCTACATTTTGGCTATTGTGAATAATTCTGCAAGGAACACAGGTGTACCAATATATCTGAGTCATTGCTTTCAACCCTTTTGGGCATCTATCCTGTTATTGCTGGATCATATGGTAATTCCATGTTTAATTTTCTGAGAAACCACCATGCCATTTTCCACAGTGGCTGTATCACTTTACATTCCTACCACCAATGCACAAGGGTTCTAATTTCTCCACATCTTTGCCAAGCCTTGTTTCCTGTATTTTGAAAATTTTTAATTTTTTATGATAGTCATCCTAACCTTTTGAGAAATCTGTATGCAGGTCAGGAAGAACTGGACATGGAACAACAGACTGGTTCCAAATAGGAAAAGGAGTACATCAAGGCTATATATTGTCACCCTGCTTATTTAACTTATATGCAGAGTACATCATGAGAAATACTGGGCTGGATGAAGCACAAGCTGGAATCAAGATTGCCAGGAGAACCTCAGATATGCATATGACACAACCCTTATGGCAGAAAGTGAAGAAGAACTAAAGAGCCTCTTGTTGTAAGTGAAAGAGGAGAGTGAAAAGTTGGCTTAATGGACATGAGTTTGAGTAAACTTCAGGAACTGGTGATGAACAGGGAGGCCTGGCATGTTGCAGTTCATGGGTAGCAAAGAGTTGGACATGACTGAGCGACTGAACTGAACTGAGTGAGTGTGAAGTGGTATCTCACTACAGTTTCAATTTGCAATTCTGTAATGATCAGTGATTGTTGAGCATCAACATTCAGAAAACTAAGATCATGGCATCCAGTCCCATCACTTCATGCAAATAGATGGGGAAACAGTGGAAACAGTGTCAGACTTTATTTTTCTGGGCTCCAAGATCACTGCAGATGGGGATTGTAGCCATGAAATTAAAAGACGCTTACTCCTTGGAAGGAAAGTTATGACCAACCTAGATAGTGTTAGTGTCAGTCGCTCAGTCGTGGCCGACTCTTTGCGACCCCATGGACTGCAGCCCACCAGACTCCACTGTCCAGAGATTTTCCAGACAAGGATACTGGAGTGGGTTGCCATTTCCTTCTAGACAGCATTACAAAGCAGAGACATTACTTTGCCAACAAAGGTCCGTCTAGTCAAGGCGATGGTTTTTCCAGGAGTCATGTATAAATGTGAGAGGTGGACTATAAAGAAAGCTGAGCGCCAAAGAATTGATGCTGTTGAACTGTGGTGTTGGAGAAGACTCTAGAGAGTCCCTTAGACAGCAAATCCAACCTAAATAAATCAGGAAGGACTGATGTTGAAGCTGAAACCCCAATACTTTGGCCACCTGATGCGAAGAACTGACTCATTGGAAAAGACCCTGAGGCTGGGAAAGTTGAAGGTGGGAGGAGAAGGGGAAGACAGAGGATGAGATGGTTGGATAACATCACTGACTCAATGGACATGAGTTTGAGTAAACTCCAGGAGTTGGTGATGAACAGGGAGGCCTGGCATGTTGCAGTCCATGGGTAGCAAAGAGCTGGACATGACTGAGCGACTGAACTGAACTGAGTGTGAAGTGGTATCTCACTATAGTTTCAATTTGCATTTCTGTAATGATTAGTGATCGTTGAGCATCATTCCATATGCTTATTGGCCATTTGTATATCATCTCTGAAGAAACAGCTACTTGAGTTCTTTGCCCATTTTTTAATTGGTTGTTTGTTTTCTGGTTGTTGACTTGTTGGAGTTCTTTACATATTCTGGATACTAACCCCTGTTCAGATACAGGGTTGACAAGCATTTTCTCCCATTCTCTGGGTTGCCTTTTCACTCTGTAGATAGTGTCTTTGATGCACAAAAATGTCAATTTTGATGAAATCCAATTTATCTATTTTTTCTTCTCTTGACGGTGGTTTTGGTACTGTAGCTATAATTTAGGTTTTTTAAAGGATTTTTTTTTCATTTCAAATATTGTGGCCAAAAAGAAACTATGATTCAAAGAAAGTGATGGGCTTATTCCATCCGATCATTAGTTATTAATAGTAAGCTCTGGGCTGAGAATTCATATTCTTGGCTCTTCAGGGACTCTTATTGGAAGTACAAAACAGGCAGGTACCTTGGTGAGAGCTGAAGCAAATCTCTAAAGTAATCTTCAGTTACCCTATAGTTGGATCGATTCCAAATGTGAAAAATAAATCTCCAGTTTTGTCTTTTTGTCAGTCATGTGCAAGTTTTAATCTAATGTTCAAAATAGAAAGCTTCTGGAATGGAGAGTCTGTGAAATATTTTAGAATGTGTTCATTTCTGGGCACTGCTTTTTACTAGAGCAGAGTTCCCTGTTTAGAATGAATCAATGGGCGGCTTACACCGTGTTATCAAGTCCTCAGTTGAGGAAGTCTGCGAAGCTGCAACTACTGCCCTGTCAGAACTGCCTTGCTTTTGGTGTTCTAGCAAGGGAGCGAGTCATCTTTCATTTCATCGTGCTTGAAGACAGTTCCTCTGCTCCCACCCCCGCCGCCCAGCCCCCTCCAACTCCACTCACCACTTAGTTTACGCAGTAAAGCAATAAAGCAATGGGTCTGCTTTGGAGGGTTTCTAAAAGGAAAGATAAACACAGGGGGGCAACTTGATGGGCCACAATGAAAGGAACTCATTATGAAACCACTCAACAGATCAGCCTCCTCTCCTAGTAAAACTGGAGTCAACCTGATCATTTCAGGGGCGGTGGGTGGAAGAGGGGCTTCTCCAACCACGGGGAATGTGGTGGCTTTTTCAGTCTCTCTCGTCTTGAAGGTCTAAGAGTTGTAATCCTCCTCCGAGCTCTGCAGGGAAGCACCGACCCTTGGGCCCCTTCGGGGAATCAATGAGCGGACTTGGAAACTTTGGCCCTCGGGGCATTTTCGCCCCTATCCGATCCTCTAACGCTCCGCGCCCAGAGCCCTTTGGGGAAGGGACAAGCAAGCCACGCCGTCCCCGTGACGCCGCTGCTCTCAGACCGCTCGCCCCACACTCTGGGGAGCCCGAGGTCTAAAAACCAGCCCAGTGGCAGCACGTTCTGTGCACCCCGAGGCTGAGCACTTGATCACCCCGGGAGCCGCTTTCCTCGGTCTTCGTCCCGCTTCCAAGCCAACGCGAAAATGAGGGAACACGGGGAGCGCGGGCGGGGAAGCGGCGGGGCCCGGGGCCGGGGCCGGCCCGCGGGCGGGGCGGGCGCGGGAAGGCGCAAGGGGGGCGTGGGCGCGGCGGCCCGCGCGCCCCGGCGGACGGGCCAGGGGGAGGGGCGCTGGCGGCGGCGGCGCCTCCCGCCCGGGGTGAGCGGCGCGCGAGGCGGCCCTGCGGCACAGAGCGCCGAGCGGGGAGGCTGGGCTGGAGCACAGACGGCCGGCGCGCGGCGCGGCTGCCATGGGCGCGCACTGACCCGCTGCTCAGCGCGGACTTCCTCGGCGGCGCGGAGCTCCCCGGCTGGCGGTGCGTCTCCTCTGTCACCATGAAAGGTAGGGCGGGCTTCGGGGCTCGCGGGAGGGGGCGAGGTGCCGAGTTTCTCTGCGCGGAGACCGGGGCGGGGGGGAGACCCGGTGCTGGGTTTGGTGCGCTCATCCTGGGGGGCGCCCCCGGGGCTCGGGAGTCGGATACCGCCGGAGATCTCGGGGTGGGGCATTTGAAGTCGGCAAGTACTGCCCTCCCCACCGTGTCTCAACAAAGTAGTTTGAAGCCCCAAGTCGTTGTTTACGGCTTCCAGTTCCCAACTTTTTAATTGAAAAAATACGCTCAGGAGAGTGGAGGCATCATCACTCCCCACCCTCGGCCCCCCTAGTTCGTTCTGCGCCCTGGCTCACTCCCCACTCTTTCCAAGGTCCGTCTCCCTCCCCGCCGTTGCCACTTCCCCGTCTGAGAAGTCGACGGGTGTTTTCTCCCGGACTCGGGGATGTTCTCGGTGCGCCCTCCCCACATCTGGCAATGATTAGGTGCCCGCGGAGTTCAGCTGGCTCGGGAAGTGCGTTTGGCATCTTTCTCCATCAGCCCCACTGGCTGGAAAATCACCGCCCTGGGTTTCGCGTCCCTTCCATGTGCCCGCCTGCGGAGCTGTGCCCACGTGTGTTCAGGGGCGACACAGTCTCCCGGGCGGTGTCCACCGCAGGCGGATTTAGGAAACTGTCAGATGCTATCGCACCTTTTAGCGAGGAGAAGGGCTTCGCAGGGAAGCCGTCTGTTGAGTAGAAAACGAAGATCTGACAACAGAATCTCGATCTGTATGTGAGATAAATAATCACAGCAGAGGTATCGTTTGGAGATGGGCCGGCGTGGTGTTTACACAAGACTGGAATCCTGGATTTGTACTGAGATAACACGTCTCGGTCCCCGCGCGGGCCGGACCCGAGTGAGGGGGCTCGGTTCGAGATGCCATCTGACCTCTAGGACCGAGCTTCCAGCAGCCCAAGAGCCCGCGATGAGACCTCTGACTTGCAAGCGTTGCTGATCCAGGCGCGCGCCTCGGGAGCCCCACAGACTTGGAAAGTAACTTTTGGCTCTAGGTTTCTCTCTGCAAGGCAGATCACGCTAAACAGTTCGGAGCGATAATGTCCTACCAATTAACTCTCCTTCCAGGGGAGTTCTGTGTCCTTCTCTGGAGACTCTGGGAAGGAAGGGAACAAAACGCCAGGTGGAAAGGGTCCCGCCCCCTGGGCGAGAGACACAGAAGACAGGATGCACCGCAAGAGACACACAACGCAAAAGACACAAAAGACAGGATTTCAAAGCGCAGCGTGTGTGCGTTCCCTCTCTCCCCATCTCAGTTTCTCTTCTCTCATTTACATCCCAGGAAAGGCGCACTTTCCTTAGCCAGCACTGATTAAGGGATCTTCCCAGAATGGCAAGAGTTCACGCGGGTAACTTTGCTCTGGCGCTCAGTTACCATCATTTTAGCCAGAAGTTAATCTTCTCTTTGCTGGTCACTGAGGCCAGGAGGCTTTGAACTTTTGGAAAGATAAGCCAGCTCCTCATTTCATCAGCTCCCATGTGGCTTCCTAAACCCTGAAAATCTAGTTATGCTTTTGGCTGGGTCAATGCCTGTTACTGCAGTTTGGGTATTTTTTTTCAATGTTAATTGAAATCTGTAATGGAATACAAACCTATGTATGTATCTATGTGTGTATGCTGTGTGCTGAGTCGTTTCAGTTGTTGTGTCCAACTCTTTTCAACCTCATGGACTACAGCCCACCAGGCTCCTCTGCCCATGGGATTCTCCAGGCAAAAATACTGGAGTAAGGAACCATTCCCTTCTTCAGGGTTTTTTCCTGTCCCAGGGATTGAACTGAGTCTCCTCTGTTATAGGCGGATTCTTTACGGTCAGAGTCACCAGGGAAGTATATATATATATATATATATGAGTTACACTACATTCTCGACCAGCTAGCACACCGCTTGGAGAAGGCTTATTGCTTATCCTCTGTGGTTTGGGCACTGCCTCAACACCCCACTTACCTTCTGCCCCAATAGGTGAAGGGGACTGAGGGGCTGAATTCCTGGGGAGGCTAGTCACTTTGAAGGCCTCTTTTAAAATGAAATGTTCTGTGAGAGGTTTGCTTACCAACAATTTCCATAGAATTTGTGTTTGTCTGGTTTGTGAGGTGGGGAAGGGAGCAGACTGTAATGTTTTTTCAGTACCTACTAAGTGCGCCAGTATGCTCCACCCTCTCTACAAGCACTGTATCAGTGAACCCTCTCAAGCACCCTATAAGGTGGGCATTTTAACCCCTACACCATAGATACGGAAACAGAAGAGATAGAAACCAGCAACAAGGGGGGTAGTAGGCATCTAAAGACAAGCTTTGCCAGGTTCCCTGTGAGTCTTGGAGAGACCTAGGACACCAGATAGAACCCCTGGACTGGAAGAAAAGTGATTCTCAGACGATTAAGTAGCCAAGGAACTTGAAGCTGGTGCAGCAGCCAGGAAGCGATGGAGCCAAGAAATTGGACACAAGCCTTCTGAAGCCAAGCAGAGTGTGTTTTTAGCCAAAAAAGAAAGCTGCCTTTACCAAGTAGAATTATTTGGACAATTTGTCATAGGTAACCAACACAGTTTTCCTTGGGTTCATAATTATGTCATAAAGCAATGAACTCATTATGTTTAAGCCAATGTTTCATTAGTATGTGATTTCTCTAAGTGATAGAAGTCTGTGACAGACCTTGCAAATGCTTAAAATTGAAGTGTTAACCCAAGACATTCTTTAGCCAAGTAGAAAATTAGTGGACATCTTAGAAACTACAGAAGTTTTTTTGTCAAGGCAAAAATTCACCTACTATGCAAGTCAGATGCCTTTTCAAGGCACTTATTTGACTTTCTAATTCTGATTTTTAAACTTGGGATATAGCCTTTGTAAAAACCCAGGCCTTTGGTGGAGAAGGCAATGGCATCCCACTCCAGTACTCTTGCCTGGAAAATCCCATGGGCGGAGGAACCTGGTGGGCTACAGTCCATGGGGTCGCTAGGAGTTGGACCCGACTGGGTGACTTCACTTTCACTTTTCACTTTCATGCATTGGAGAAGGAAATGGCAACCCACTCCAGTGTTCTTGCCTGGAGAATCCCAGCAGCGGGGGAGCCTGGTGGGCTGCCATCTATGGGGTCGCACAGAGTCGGACACGACTGGAGTGACTTAGCAGCAGTAGCAGCAGGCCTTTGGAGTCTAATTCCAAGGCTTCGGTGAGCCACAGCACCACCTATCTGTTGTGTTCAGCAAATATCTGTCTCTTTTAATATTTCTTGCTTCTCTGGAGTCCCAAGTAAAAAAATAATGACATCATTATACATTTTCCGGAAGAAAATTACTTGCCCTGTTGCTGGAATACTTCAAGTGTTCCACAGTGATTAAAATATGAAGTTAGTTTTAATTTATTTCTAATTACATTTTCAGTTAGCTGTACTGCACCATAAATTTCATGGTTTTTAATATTCACACTCTTTATGAAGGCATCTGACTCCTCTTGAGTTAGGTGTGTCATTAAGAAATCACATTTCTAGTTCTGGAAGTTGGGAATATTGGT